>NC_054480.1:119783992-120997278 GCF_017639515.1 Carcharodon carcharias | reverse complement strand
GATCATTTCCCCTGGCTGGGGAATAGAGAACGTGGGAGCACAGTTTCAGGAAAGGGGGAAAATTAAGAGAAATTTCTTCACTCAAAGGGTTGTGAATTGTTGGAATTTTTTCCCCAGAGGGTTATGGATGTGCCATGCCATCACTGAATATATTTAAGGCTGAGATAGACAAATATTTGGTCTCTCAGGGAATCAAGGGATATGCAGGGTGGGCAGGAAATTGAAATTGAAGCCCAAGATCAGCTATGATCATACTGAATGGTGGAGTAGGCTTGATGGGTTGCATGGTCTTCTCCTTTTCCTATCTCTTATGTTCCTTATGATTAAGGCAGCGAACAGGTTGGTACCCAAAGCCTGCACAGCCTTAGTCATGACCATGCTTAGACTCATTCAAGGGCCTTGTTTGAAGCTGCATGGAGGTGGCCTATCCTTGTCAGGCATTCTCACTATTTTCTGCGTTACCAATCGACTAGCTTCTCCAGATTTGTAGAAAGTGGCATGGCACGTCTGTGTTCACCTGAACCACGCTGGGACCAGTGTTCTGGTGAGTCATAAAACTAGATCAGCAGAGAGAGATTCAAACTAAACAGTGGGGTTGAGGGATCAAGGGAGGCAAGATGTGATAATTTAAAGAGAGAGGAAAAGGCAGGAGAAGAAGGTAGCAATAAAGGAATTGATAGTCTGGATGTGTCAGAAATGGACAGAGCATATAAATTTAAGAGTGCACCAGCAGACAAGGCTAGAGTTTACAAAAATAACACAAAGACAGAATTAAAGGTACTCTATCTGAATGTACACAACATTCACAACAAGGTAGATGAATTGATAGCACAAATAGAGCAAACAGGTATGGCCTAATGGACATTACAGAGAAGTGGTGCAGGGTGACTAAGAATAGGAACTGAACGTTCAAGGGTTTTTGACATTTAGGAAGGATAGGCAAAAGGAAAACGAGGCGGGGTAGCATTGTAATGTACTGATCTTATCTATTATTTAGTGAAAGAGGATTTTAGATCAGAAGATCAAGATGTAGAATCAGTTTAGGTGGAACTAAGAAACAGCAAGGGGCAGCAAACATTGGTAGCAGTTGTTAAAGACTACCAAACAGTAATGGTAATGTAGGGCACTGTATAAATCAGGAAATTAGAGGTTTGTGTAATAAGGGAATGTTACAATCCAGTTAGGGACAAGTAATTTTTTGTTTAAAGTAGACAAAGTTTGAAATCCCAGGTATTTACTTAGAGAATAAAGTCACAAGATTCCACAGTTTTAAACAAACAAAATGAACTTTACTATACAAAGTCAGAAAAGTAAAACAATTTACAATATCTGTCTTATACTCTAATATTCAGAATTAACATGAGATAAAAATGAATTAACAGGCAAACTGTGGCTGAACACACCAAACTTCACAATTAATGGCAGGTGCACCCATGACAGATCCCAAGGATTTCTCAGCAACCCACCCAGATGTCAATGTTCACAGCAAGTTATGCAATTTCATGAAAACTCTATCTCTCTCATGAAGGATTGCAAGTTTCCACTTTAGAAGATCTAGTCTTGGAATTCCCTCAAAAGCCACTCTGATTCAGACTGTCTCGATGACTGCATACCTCCCGATGGCTCAATCTCTTCTCCTGAGACCGTCTTCCATGGGATTCACAAAGCACTGTAGCATCTAATTACTGGCATAATATCAGCTCTTTAGCAGATCACTAGGTTTGCTGGCACTTCCCCTGTCATTCACCGAACTGTAATCTCTTGGCTGCACTGAGCTATAAATGGTCCAGCCATGGCCAACAAGAGAAGTTAAAAGATTGTATTAGATCAAAGGAAGAGACTTATAATGTTGCCAAAATAAAAGTAGTAAGCCTGAGGATTGGGAACATTTTAGAATTCAGAAAAGGGGGATCAAGATACTGATAAAGAAAGAGAAAATAGAATATGAAAGTAAACTAGCGAGAAACATAAAAATGGATTGCAGAAGCTTCCATAGGTATGTAAAAAAGGATAAGATTAGCAAAGACAAATGTGGGCCGACTACAGACAGAGACAGGAGAATTTATAATGGTGAATAAGGAAATGACAGAGATGTGCCTGTCTTCAAAGAGGAAAACACAAAAAACCTCCCAGCAATACTAAAGAACCAAGGGACCAGTGAGAATGAGGAACTGAAAGAAATTACTATTAGTAAAAAAGTAGTACTGGAGAAATTATTGGGGCTGACAGATCCCCTGGATCTGACGATCTACGTTCCAGAGTGTTGAAAGAGGTGGCTGTAGAAATAGTGGATGCATTGGTGATCATCTTCCAAATTTCTATAGATTCTGGGATGGTTCCTGCAGATTGGAATGCAGCAAATATTTAAAGAAGGAGGGAGAGAGAAAACAGGGAAATGCAGACCTGTTAGCCTGACACCAGGAGGAGCGAAAATGCTGAATCTATTACAAAGGATGTGAAAACTGGACACTTGGAAAATAACGGTAGGATTGGGCAGAGCCAACATGGATTTATGAAAGAGAAATCATGTTTGGCAAACCTGTTGGAGTTTTTGAGGATGTAACAAGCAAAATAGATAAGGGGGAACCAGTGGGTGTGGTGCATTTGGATTTTCAGATGACTTTCGATAAGGTTCCTCATAGGAGATTAGTAAGCAAAATTAGAGCACGTGGCATGGTTTGAGAATTGGTTAACTACAGAAAACAGAGTAGGAATAAATGGATCATTCTCAGATTGCCAGGCTGTGACTTGTGGCTAGGATCAGTGCTTGGGCCCCAGCTATTCACAATCTGTATCAATGATTTAGGTGTGGGACCAAATGTAATAATTTCAAGTTTGCTGATGACATAAAACTAGGTGGGAATGAGAGGAGGATGCAAAGAGTCTTCAAGCGGATTTAGACAGGCTAAATGAGTGGGCAAGAAGATAGCAGAGGTAACATAATGTGGAAAATGTGAGGTTATCCACCTTGGTAGGACAAACAGGAATGCAGAATATTTCTTAAGTGGTGAGAAATTGGGAAGTGTTGATGTCCAAAGAGACCTGGGTGTCCTTGTTTATAAGTCATTGAAAGCTAACATGCAGGTGCCGCAAGCAATTAGGAAGGCAAGTGGTATGTTGGCCTTTATTGCAAGAGGATTTAAGTACAGGAGTAAAGAAGTCTTGCTGAAATAGTGTAGCACCTTGGTGAAACTGCATCTGGAGTATTGTGTGTAGTTTTGGCCTCCTTACCTAAGAAAATGTATACTTGCCATAGAAGGGACTGCAACAAAGGTTCACCAGACCAATCCCTGGGATGGCAGGATTGTCCTGTGAGGAGAGACTGAGGAAACTGGCTCAAATTCTCTAGAGTTTAGAAGAATGAGCGGTGATTTAATTGAAGCCTACAAAATTCTTACCAGGCTCAACAGGAAATCAAGGAAGAATGTTTCCTCTGGCTGTGGGGGCAGCAGGGAAGGGGTGGAGGGGTGGCTGGTGTTGGGTGAGGGGGTGGGGGGAGGTCTAGAACCAGGGGACACAGTCTCAGAATAAGAGGTAGGTCATTTGGGACTGAGATGAGGAGGAATTTCTTCACTTGGTGGTGAATCCTTGAAATTCTCTACCCTAGAAAGTTGTGGAGGCTCAGTCATTGAATATAACTAAAGACTGCAATAGTTTTGGGATAGTGCGGGAAAGTGGTGTTGAGGTAGAAGATCAGCCATGGTCTAGTTCAATAGTGGAGCAGGCTCGAAGGGCTGAATGGCTTATTCCTGCACCTATGTTCCTATGTCATTACCTAGCTTAGTTGCTGATGCATCTCTCACAATATCCTCTCAGCAAAAGATGCTGGGGTTCAACATCTGCGTCCAGCTGAGCAGAGCTTGGAGAGGATTGAGTGACTCTCCACAACTGTCGATGCCACCAATGTCTGCTCGTGCTCACTTCTAAGGTATGAATCACTTAGGGACAACTTAAAAGCTGTCTAAGTGACCCACCAAGATTTGAGTTTCTGTGCTGGTGTTCCATTGTAGGTCCTGTAATGGTGCACCCACAGAAGGGGTGAGGTCCTTTAAGAAACCCTCCTCCTGGGTGTCTCACAATTTTTCTACACAACAGAGAGGCCGGATAACAAACAGATATTCTAATTGGGTGCCACTAGTCATCTGTGTTGATGCCTCAGCTGTTCCCTGTACTTATTAACAACTTAGATGATGGGTAGATACCCAAATCCAAATTCATCAATGACACAAAGATAGATGTAGGTGACTTTGTAAGCAGAGTGAACTGTTGTATGAAATATTGAATGGTTTGATTTGTAAAGTTGTTTTGGAAAGTTTGTTTTGTGGTGGCTTTTATTTCAATGTGGTCAAGTGGATCCAGTGATTGCCAGCAACAGGAGGAAAGCGAGGTGTGGGAATGTGGTTGCATCGACAGGGTCCCAGCCGGATAAGCTGATCACTGGCAACCCAGTCGGGAAAAGGATGTGCAGGGTTCACTTGTCTGGTTCTTTAAGGCAAGAGAAAATGAAATGTATTCAACTCTCTTTGCATCCAGAGCCTCAGTGATCTTGCTTACTCAACAGCGGATAGTGAGCTGGGAAATGTAACAAATATTGACAGCTCCAGCCTGGAAATTGCCCGATATATAAATATTCACAGCCCTGGTCGTCTTCGCAGCTGTCCTCAGCACACTCTCAGGCCACAGCTCAGACTGCAAAAGATGGCAGATTTCAGTCATCACTTCAGTGAATCAAAAGCCCTGAATGCACATTTTCCCACAGCTCAAAATTAAAATGTTTGCCCTTGTCTTCAGCCTCTCCCTTGCCTCCCGTACATCTCCTTCATCTCTGTCCTCTTGTACATTTCCCCTCTCTTTACCTCAGCATCGACAGCTATGCCATCATACACCTACTTTTCGCACTCTGGTCCATGCAACAATGGAAGTCCTGAGTCGGAACCCGAGACAGCTGCTTCATGTATTTCAATTGCCACCTGCACTTGCTTCTGTTCATTGGCAATCGCTGCTCCATATTCAAGTATGCTATTGAAATACCCTGCAGTCTTTCACGTTCCTGGTAGCTGGGTTAACTTTGAGCACACCTTTGAACATTCATGCGTCATTCTATAAATAAATTGCATGCTCCACCTGAAGTCTTCCCTCCAGCAGTTAGCAATAAATGTAGGCATTTAAAAAAGTTAACATTTACTTGAAAGAAAATAGTAATAATGTGAAGGATGATGATAAATGATGGGTGTCAAATGAATAAGAGTTCATTCTGGAGTGGTGCTCAAAAAATGTTTTCTGGAACATTTAGTACAACTTTACAATTCAGTAAATTGGAAGTACTCTCCCTATTTGGTAGTATTAAGAATATAAAAATCTTCAGTCTTTCCAGTTCAGTACGGCTGCACCTCTTCTAGGAATGATGCGAGGGCCTGAAATTAGGGTGAGTCACTGATAATTTAGGTGTAAGTGTCCCCCAGGAGTTTATGAATAGTTTCTGCCTCGTCCAAACAAGGTTGTCAGTGTATGAGGAGACATGGCCAGGGACAAAGAGTCTGAAGCCAAGATTTCCTGCCTACATTGTTTTGCAGAGCAATGGTGAGCAAGTATGTATTGACAGAGGGACCAACACAGCGATTGGCAGAAGTGGAGCCCAACTGCTGCATCCAGGCCCGGTCATGGCCTGGTAAAATTACGATTTGTGGAGGGATTAGGTGCATGTTGATTATAATCCCCTCCCTAATCCAGCACATCACACTGCAGTTTATGGCTGTTGTGGAATGCAGGCTCTAAAGATGTGCCCGTCATGGAACAGGAGCCTGTCTAGGCACTTTGGATTAAGGTATCTCAACCTGACTGCCAGTTTGGCAGGTTGGGTTCTGGAGTTCCTGGGCTGGTATATCTCAGCAGTTGTGCTGAAATGCTGCATCCATGCGATAGCGGCCACCTGTTCTTTCTCACAGTAGACTTGGCACTGAAGTATAGTTTCTAGTGCTCATGGTGAACTGATTGAAATCTATATACAACAGCATTACACCTATCAATATAATTTGTAGCTCTTGGCTGAAGTTGTAGTTGGTGAACAGTTTTTCACTGTCAAGTCTTCTATCACCAAAAACTGAATGGCTGGTGGTTTGCGTAACGCCCATCGTCAGCTTCAATACTTCACTGAAGCATCAGCTTAGATTTTGCGCTGAAATCTGTTAGAGCTGGAGCAGACACAGGGTGCAGCTGGGCTATGGGGTAACTTCTAAATGAGGAATGAAGATCCCGTTAAGGAAACTCATGCTACCAAATAGAAGCTCTTAGTCTGGTTGAGGGTCAAAAATTTCTAGGGAGTCTGACAGACACTCAAGACTGTCAGATTGAAATCCTTATTTCTGCCACTGACAAAACTATCCTCAAAATATCATTTGCAATTGAAGCTACTTCTAGGAGCTCTTGATCCTCGGTTACAGGCAATATACAATCAAGCATTTTCACCAGGATTAGTTTCCCTGGCAACTATTACATCTGTAATCTCAGAATCAGTTACACTCATTGATGAGGCACAATTTTTTTTGCATTCCAAACACAGGCTATATTCAGAGACACCATCACATAATTTAAATGGCATTCTTTGACCAAAAAAAAGTCAAACATAGATTTGAAAACTTTGACATATACCTGTCTATAAAGACTAGTTGAGTATAATAAGGTGCTAATAAAGTGTTTTTGAATCCTGATCTGTGTAGTTTATTCAGGAAAATGTTCTTAAATGATAGAGAAAAGCATTTCAACACAACATTCGTGATTATGGGGAAGAATTACTTCAGTCACTGTTGTCATTACACTGTAACAGTGTCACAAAATTTCCACTGGTGAATATGTTTCCAATTATGCTAAAATGCCAAGCAGTGCAAATCTTCACAAACCATTCTGGCACAGGGAGGCTAAAGCAATTCTCAGCCTTCATCAACATTTTGGCCACAGCGGAAATTTGTGTATGAAATTCAAAATAATTCCCTGAAGTTTCTGCAGCTTAATGCTTTAAATCTTCCATCATGAGCACTTGATCCTTGCAGATGGCTGAAGTTGATATGTGCCAGCATAAAGGAAGAAAAGACAATTCCTTGAAAAAGAATACTATTGTTACTAAATGGGTGGAGGGGTAGGAATTGTTGCTGAGTTCAGTTATACGAAGCGTTGTGACAAAGACACGCACAGAAGTAGTGCTCAAAAATTTTACCTAATGGAAATTAAAACTTTTGCTATTATAATGCAGAAGTTAGAATGAAATGTCACCCTCCTATATCATGGAACTCCCCCCACCCTCCAACCCCCACTCCACCCCCATACCATCTACCTTCTGACAATGTGAGCCACAGCAAAAATATATTCTTTCATTCAATAGCTGTTACTCATTTGCTGACGAACTTCTGACAGAGTGCCAACTGTTTCTGTCTTCTATCTGCTCAAACTGCAACAACAAAGTTGAGTGTCAGCAGTTTCTGAATTCACCTGAGCAAAGTGTTGCAAATATCTAAAATTAACTTACTACACATGATGAGAGTAAGGAGCAACCTGCTAGCATTCAAAAGCTCATGGGTTGTGTAAAATGTGATCACCAGCAAAGATCATGACCTGCATCATGCAAATCCATGTTTATTAGTATTCAACATCTGAGGAACTGTCAATTTATACAAAAGGAATCCTACTCAATCAATTCAAAATTGATTTTGTAGAAAGACAGGCTTTTTCATGAACAGGAAAATAAACATATTCATGGAAAAGTTGGACAAATGCAAGATTCAACAGAAATATCACCCATTTTCATACGAGGACATTCTGTACAAAAACAAAATGGCAAATTAAAGCTGCAGACCCTAAAATTCTTGGGTTGGGGAGGATATAATGCTGGATTTGTGCTCTTTGCTGGACCAGTGATTTCTAATGGTGCCACTGTATGCAAAATGCCCCAACATAAATGCTACTTAGCCTCAGGATGCACTAAACAAATGCCATCTCCTTTGGAGACACATGCAAAGAGTGGAGTTAGGATGGTATAATGTCACTTGTGTTGTAACCTCCACCTTTCCATTCACCTTTGAGAAAATGCACCACTGTTTAAAAGGTGTAACTTAGCAGGACCTGTTCACCAAGGCAGAAGTACTTGCTTAGAGGAATACAGCTCAACTGAGATCGCTTGTGGAGAATTGACCATATCTTGAGATGCACTGAAGATGCTGTTATAAATTGTTCCTCATTTACTAAGTAGGACTCTGAAATCAGCCTTTCTTTAAAAAGGTTTATTCACAAAACCCAGAGAAGACAACACAAACTTCCTTTTCCTTCCCTCACATAGGTGGAAACCAGTTTTTACTTATACTTAAGAATATTGCCCTAACTTTGCCCAATTGGTAACAGCTGCTCTCACTTGCAACCAGAGCATACACCTCATTGTGACAGGATTGCAACCACAATGGGTGGTTCAGGTCTGGAATGCGCTGCCTGGAAGCATGGTGGAGGCAGGTTCAATCGAGGCATTCAAGAGGGCACCAGAGTTGAAGCTAAATTGGTTTCAATTTGAATAGAAACAATGTGCAAAGGTACAGGGGAGAAACAGGAGAATTGCACTAAGTCATAATGCTCATTTGGAGAGCCAGTGCAGACACGATTGGCTGAATGGCCCCCTTCTGCACAGTGATAATTCAGTGATTCTGTGATATGAAATTGAGCTGCAGATCAGCCATGATATGAATGGATGGCAGAGCAGGCCAAGGGGCTGAATGGCCTTACTCCTATTTCTAATCTCCTTATAGTAAGGGAAGAGCAGGAAGGACAGAGATAACCTGAAAGATTGCTCACAGTGCTGGATTGCAACATTAACAGGTACTGTTAAAATCTGCTTTATTCATAAAGTCTTTGCTGACATTATCTATTATTCTTGGAAAACATTGTATATCAAGAGAATTACTGGATTATTATCTGAGAATTACATGGTAAGCTTCCCAATTGGAATCCCTGATTCCATGATCTATCTGCTGAAAGAAGAGGAGCAGCAGAGGCTGTAAGAGAAGGTGTTTACTCAAACAGAACCAAAGGACAATCAGACAAAAAAAGTTTAGGAAACAGTGGAGAGCTGGCACAACCAGGCATCTTGCATTTTGAAGTGGGTTTTGTTGGTCTTTTGATGGAGGCATGGCAAGAATCCAAATAGGTTCTGAGGACTACTGACTATTACAAAATACTGAAAACAGCAATTTGATGGCAACATGTTACCAAAAACAACACGCAGTGGAAATTAAACTCCCATGGAATATCTCCTGATGTGGTAATCTGTTGTGGATCTGGTGAAGGGCCATTGCCAGCCAATGCCCTCAGTAACGATGCAAAGGTTCAACTTTAATTCAAGAATTAGAGCCCGGGGGAGACAGTTGCAAGCTATGTGTCAAGCTTCGAACAATTAATGGAGCATTGTAAGTTTGGTACATCCTTAAGTGATATGCTTAGAGATCATTTAGTGTGTGGTGTGCATGAGGATACGATTCAGTAGCGATTGTTATCTGAAACAAATTTGGATTTTATAAAGGCGTTAGAAATTGCACTGGCAATGGAAAGTGAAGTTAGAGATTCAAAAGCCATGCAGGGTGCACAAAATGGCGCCATTCTCTACATTGGGTGGGAAGCCCCACCCAAAAAGGGCACAAAAATGCAAGACTCTACTGAGAGGTGGGAAACAACCCATGGTAGTGGAAAAATGAGAAAAAAATGACTTAGCGGAGAAAACAAGGAGTAATATCAATAGGGGTAGAAACAAACAATCTTTTAACAATTGGCATTTTAAAAAAATAGAATGCTTATATTGTCATATAAACAGTCACATATTGAGACAGTATAAGGAAAGCTCAAGCAGACTTTTGAACAAAAGAAAAACACCAATGAGATCTGCAATGTAGAAGAGCCTGAAGCAACAGTTTCAGATTATTATTCATTGTATAACTTGATGGTTGGAAGAACAGAACCAATCTATGTAACAGTGAAAGTGAATGGTAGACCTGTTTGAATGGAAGCAGACACAGGAGCTGCGACTATAGTAATTGGGAAACATAACTTCAAATATTGGAGTAATGGGCAACATCAATTAAATTTGAAAGAAACATCCAATTAAAAACATACACTGGTGAAAACACCCAAGTCAAAGGCATAAATAAAGTAACTGTTCATTAAGGGAGCCAATCAGTAAAGCTACCAGTGTTGATATTGAGAAGCAGAGGACCAAGCCTCCTAAGGTAAAACTGGCTAAGGGAAATCAACCTTGAGGGACCATTGAGATTCCAAAAGGAAGCAGGTAGTGTTTCTGCTTTGGAAAAGGAGTGTGCAAAGGCTTAACAACCTGAAGAACTGCAGGCTATCTTGAGTCAAAACATGGAAGAACAGCAGAAGGAGCTCAAAAAGACTATGCTTAAGGACAGAGTTTGAGACAAGGTGAGCAACCTCTGAAAGGAAAAAGAAAACCTGTTAAAAGACCTTTACACACTGCAAGACTCCCTCAGGTCAAAGTTTGTCCCACTGGAAAAGGACGAAGAGAAACGGAAAGAATTTAGCACCTCTCTGAATAAAATGAAGGAGGAGTTGGTAGAGAAGATGTAACAATGCTTAATTTTCCAGGAGGCAGCAAACAAATACAAAAAAGAGATGGAAGATCTGAAGCATCAGCTATGTGCTTTAACAGAAGGCATGAAATAACAAGCCAGGGTGGTATCTTATTGTGGGGAGCACGGGTGATAGTACTTCCAAAGGGTAGAGAGCTGTTGCTAATTGACCTACACAGCGCACATCCAGGAACATCCCGAATGAATAGCATGCAGCTACCTATGGTGGTCTGCGTGGATGGAGAAATAAAGAGTTTCGGGAAGAATTGTGTGCACTGTCAGCAACTGCAAAAGTTACCTTCAACAGCTCCATTACGCCTTTGGGAATGGCCAGCAAGACCATGGGTGGGATTACACATTGACTATGTTGGACCTTTCATGGGAACAATGTTTCTGCTCATTGTTGATGCCCACTCAAAATGGGTGGACATGTATGAGGTGAAATCGCTAAAGTCTTCTGCTACAATTGAGAAGTTACGTCAAAGTCTTGCCATTAAAGGACTACCAGAAGTAGTCGTTTCTGATAAATGGCACAGCATTTACGAGTGCTGAGTTTCAGTGGTTTATCAGCCTCAACAGTATCACTCATGTGAAAACTTCACCATACCACCCTTTCTCAAATGGACTGGCCGAAAGGTTGTTCAAACATTCAAAGCTGTCATGAAGAAATTAACTGGAGATTCCTTAACAACCAAGCTAGCATGTTTTCTTTTCCATTATAGGACCACCCCTCACACAACAACAGGTGTCACACCTGCAGAATTATTGATGAAATGCCATCTCAGGACAAGATTGAGCTTAATAATGCCAAATTTAGGGGGGAAGGTGGAAAGGAGTCAGGGAAGTCAGAAAACTAGACACAATTGGCATAGTCATGAGAAGAAATTTACCGTGGGCGAGACAATAC
Source organism: Carcharodon carcharias (assembly GCF_017639515.1). Lineage (NCBI taxonomy): Eukaryota > Metazoa > Chordata > Chondrichthyes > Lamniformes > Lamnidae > Carcharodon > Carcharodon carcharias. The sequence continues at coordinate 120,985,755 of NC_054480.1, read as the reverse complement.
ACGTGAAGAACTTTGGAGAAGGACCAAAGCGGTTACTGTGTGAAATAAATGCAGTGAATGCACCTCTATCTTATCACGTGGAGGTGGATGGCCGAGACATATGGATCATCTAAGGAAGAGAGGAACTATGCACCAAGTACATGTTTAGTTGCTGCTGAGTACTTCTGTAAATAAACACAGAGTTTTTACCTATAGAGTGTCCGCTACCCAACTCTATCATTAGTACCAAATTGGCCACCCCTTACAACAAGCTGGTGAACAGGATCCAACAAACTGGTGACTAGGAGCCAACACCCGACAAACAAATTGGCCTGGATTTTTCCAATGAGGGGGCGGGCTGGGCGGGAGCGGGTGTGGAGCTGATCGCCACCAATGATCGGCCACACGCCGCCATTTTACATTGGCCCGCCCAGCATAATGCACAGCCGGTAGCACGCTACATGTGTGGGCGGGGGGAGGAGGGAGGGTCAGGGCTTGCGCTCTTTTGCGCATTCGCATGAAAGAGCGCAGAAATCTCCCCGAGGCAAGGAGCTACCTCAGGGAGGTTGAATGGATCTGAAAAAAATTAAAGAATCGATTTTTAAATGTGTTCAAACATGTCCCCTCATGTGACTGTGTCATGTGGGTTGGGACATGTTTGTAAAAGTGGGAAAATTTATTTATTTTATAAAAGCTTCGGAAAACCTCTTCCCACCTATGGCCATTTGAGCTTTTCACCTGCCTGCCAACATTAAAGTTAGAGGGGCAGTGTTCTCAACTGCTTTATTTGATTTCTTAATGGCCTTAATAAGCCGTTGACATTTTGGCAGGTGTACAGCTGACTCCGCCGTGCGCCCGCCGAACGAAATATCGCAATGACGCGCGATGATGTCAGGACGCAGGCCCAACATCATCACGCGTCTTTTTACGTGTTGACGTGTCAGGCCTGCCCCCACATGCCGACCGGAAGATTCAGCCCATCAAATTCAGAACTAACAAACTTGTCAAGGATAGATGAAACCATAAATATACATGAATAACACAGCTCCTCCCCCCAAAACCTGTTAGCAACACACAAGTTGTCTGCAGGAACCAGATTAGGAAAGCAACACATAAGATTAACTTTCTGACTCTGGGCTACCAAACAGAAAATTCACCCTGAGGAAGCTCATACCAAAAATACAGGAAGGCACTATTTTATAACTTTAATGGAGTGTGTGCAGTGTGTATGAGATTATTTGCTTTGCAATCGAAAATCCCCAAGTATGGTCATGAGATCACCTGATGTTCTGAGCCTAATATCCATTCTATTTCTCATCTGAAAGAAGGATGTCAGCCACAACATGATCACTTCAATATAACTTTTGTTGGGTTTGGTGCAAGCTGACATCATGTTAGTGACACCTCTGAACTGAACTTTTAAGTGACAGAACCAAAAGCCCCTCAAATATAGGAAAACCAAACACGGACACTTATCTCTACCAATTACTAAACTTTTTGCAATGGGCAGAACTTTGAAGGGGTCGGTGGGGGGGGGATGCAGCGGGCAGGCCCAGGAGTGGCCGGGAAACAGTCCACCACCCGTGATTGGCCCCGAACTGTGAATTCATGCTGGCGGGCCAATTAAGGCCCACCCATTGTGAAATGCAGCTCTTCACTGGTCAGCAGGCGGGAGGGTGGGGACAGGGGCCTGTCGGCCATTGAGTCCAATGGCGGCCGGCGGCCGGTTCAAAACCGGCACAGTCAGGCCCTGGAAGGCTACCAGTGATGAGGAGAACTCCAGTGTTGTGAGCAGGCGAATAGAAATTGTGGAGAGTAATGCGGCTGCAGACACCAGGCAGGAGGGCAGGTCGGTTGGGCACGCGGCACCCCCTCCGATTTTCTGATGAGTGCCTCATGGTCTTCTTGGAGGAGGTGGCTGCCAGGAGGGTCACCCTTGTCACCGGAGATGGAAGGAGGACGCCACCGCAACTAACGAAAAGAGCTTGAGCGAAGTGGCAGTGCTGGCCAGCAGCCATGATGTGGTGCGACGCAACTGAGTCCAGTGCCGCAAGAGGTTTAACGACTTGCTACGCTCAGGAAGGGTGAGTATTGTGTTGGCGTGGATCAGTGTGGCGAATTGTTAAGGTCTGGCTGTATCTCCGTGGAGCTCAGAGGTTTTTAGAGTCTGAATGCCAATTGTCAATGACACTGGAAGTGGCCAAGGGGGTGAGCCCTAGCTGTTTGGACTGAGTGCCTTGTGGCTCGAGGAACACGACTCGGGTGTGCCCTGCAGGTTATTCCTCATGTGGGGTTGGCCAGGCTGCAATGGCGCTTCAGGTAGAGAGGCGATTATTCTGTGCTCCTTTGTCCTTTCAGGAGAGGACCGCCAATAACAACATTGAAAAGTCGAGGACTGGCAGTGGCCCAGCTAACCTCCTAATCTTTTCCAGATACAAGCAGGATGCCTTAGACTTGGAGAGGCGCCACACACTTCGATCAACTGGCCGCGGAGAGACTGGGGTGTCAGATGAAGTAAGAGTGCAGTGCACAGAGGTGAGTGTTTCAGATGCTGAAAACATTCTTGTGTAGTCTCATCATTGATGGGAGCCTCAAAACTCAAAAATACCCATTGATCATTGAAATACAATGGCCCCATGATGCAGATCTCCATGGTCTCACCAGGGTGCCTGGCATGCACAGTGATAGTGTGATGACTTTAACTAATGACATATCCTTGTTCGCCCTCAGGTTTTCCACCTCGCACCCAATCGCAGGAGCCTGAAGACCCCCCCTGATTCCAGAGGTCCGCCAGGCTCCAGAAGCACCTGCGTCACATATGCTCTCTGAACCAGGGACCAGCGCAGATACCAGCACCTCGGTGGGTGTTAGATCTTTGGCTAGAGTGTCAGTGCACAGCGGTGAGGACACTTCACACTCACTTGAGGTGCAGGCGGAGGCAGAGAGGGCCCAGGGCGCCAGCAGTCGGAGGGCTACTGGAGACCAGGAAGCATCTCATTGGTCATTTATTCCCTCTGCCTGAGTCAGACATCATATTCAATTAACAACAGCCACAGCCTCGCAGAGACGAAGGGCACTGCACATCGCCTTCATCATTGAATTCCCCCGATTCAGGGCATTATCAATTACACCCATATGGCCATCAAGGGACCCAGCGGCCGTCCAGTGTGATCCATCAGCAGGAAGTACCTCCCCCAACATCCAATTGGTCTGCGACCACAAGAGCTTTCTCAGTGTGTATGCCCACTTTTTTGGCATCTGCAATGACTCCTTCATCCTCCACCAATCCAGGCTGCCTGAGGTCTTCACTCCAGCTACCTAAGTGCATTGCATTGACTCTGGAGGACAAGGGAAGAGATGGCTACTGACCTCTCTGTCGGACTCCCAGTCATCAGTAGGTGGTAACGTGCAATTAGCTGCACGGTTACAATCTGGTGAGCACTGCACAGATGCATCGGAGCAGCTAACAGAGGCACTGACAGCTGAGCCCATGCACACATGGCGGACTGCAGGAGGGCACAGTGATGCTGAGCTTCACACTGATGATATGGCTCCGGAGTCATCAATAAGGTGATAGATGCTGGACCTGCAGCATGAGTTGTGTGAACATTGGGCAGTGCATCCACAGGCTTTGTGCACCCATGTAAGAATAATGGAAGAGTCCATCCAAGTGATAAGTGCAACCATGTCTCTACTTTCCTCCATCGAGAGACTGACAACCCTCATGGAGTGCCATATCCAGCAAACTATCCAGTGGATGCAGGAGATGCATGTGGAATTGCATGCCTTTGCCACCGCCATGAGCTCTATGGAGCAATGGCTAGGTGAGAGGTTCGTGGGAGAAGCCGCCTGGAGTAACCACTCTCCCATCTCCTCCTGTAAGCAGGGAAAGCAAAGAGATAGAGGATCAGCTGCTTCCAGCACATAGGGGCTCCTCTCAGGGCACTCTAGCATGGGTGACAGCTCCTTAACCACTCTGCCAGTGACACCAATGCCTCACGTAGCCAGAATGACGGAGGAGGCTCCTGCACCTCTGCAGGGGACCCTCAATATGCTGAAACCCTCCAGTCCTCAGCCTACCACAGGATGACTACCAAGGTCAACAAAATCCATGGAGTACAAAGATCAGCAGCCAGCCTTCACCTCAGCTAACAACACAGGGGAAGCACAACATAGGAGCAGCCATAAACACTTTAAATGTCCACCACCTAGCTGCACTGTTAGCAGGTGGGCTAAAAGGCCAAACGGCCTTTGCATTTTTGGTGAAATCTCATCCCCAGGCAGGTTGAGGTTTCAACCAGTGATTTAAAAAAAAATTAAAACTTTTTAACACTCATATTTAACTTGCCCCTGCTCCTGTGATAGAGTTACACGAGGGGACATGTTTTCATTATCTTAAATGTCTTAATTTTTATGGTTAAAAAGCTTCAGCTCCCTGTGCCAGCTCTGTGCCTCAGGGAGCTTTTACTGCACGTACCGTGCATGTGCACGAACTTCGGTGCTCCTCCTGCCCCCACCCTGGTAGCGCTGCAGTGTGCATTTCATGCTGGCTGGCCGATAATTGGGCAGTCAGTGTGAAATCGCAGCCACAGACCGATCGCAGGTGGCGGCCGGCTTCGCGACTGCTCCCAGCCCACCCACTGCGCCCGCCTGACGGGGACAAAATTCTGCGCATGATTTTGAACATCTCTATCAAATCTCCTCTGAGCCTTCTTCCCTCCAAGGAGAACAGTCCCAACCTCTCCAATCTATCCTCATAGCTGAAGTTTCTCATCCCTGGAACCATTCTTAGAAACCTCTTCTGCACTTTCTCCAACATGTTCACATCTGTCTTATAAGGTGGTGCCCAGAACTGTACACAATACCCCAGCTGAGGTCTAATGAGTGTCTTATATGAATTCAGCATAACCTCCTTGCTCTTGTACTCTACATCCCTATTAATAAATCCCAGGATACTATATGCTTTATTAACTGCTCTCTTCACCTGTCCTGCCACCTTTAATGATCTATGCACATAGACGCCCATGTCTTTCTGCTCCTGCACTCCCTTCAAAGCTTCACCCCTTATTTCATGTTGTGTCTCCATGTTCCTCCTACCAAAATGCATCACTTCACACTTCTCCATATTGGACTTCAACTGCCGCCTATCTGCCCCCTCCACAAATCTGTCTATGCATTGTTGAAGTTCTGCACTGTCTTCCATGCAGTTTACAACAGCTTGCGATAGTTTGCTCCACCCGTCAATGGTGGGCCACATTTCTTGCCGTCCAATGTCGGGAACTTAATTTTAATGAATTTGCCATTCATTATTGTGCCCTCACACCGGAATCATCCCCCGCATCAAATTTACCGTCCCCTCAGCGTGACTTCAGAACAGTGTGCTTCAACACGGCCTTTAAATGACGTGCACATGGCAAGCTAAACTTCGGGGGGAACTTGGAGGTGAGCGCACACAACCTTGCGCAAGCTTGCAAGCGTCACCCGGAAGACTTCAAGGAAGAGGCACCGCACTTCCGGGACTGGAGGGGGGCACAGGCAAGTCGCTTTTTCCTGGCTGGGAACCGGGGCAAGGGCTCCAATGTGGATGAAGCCGGGGGCAGGGGCAAGGCAACAAAGACTGAAGCAAGTACACAAACACATTCTGAGAGTAGGGAGTCAAGGGAAGCAGCTGAGCACTTGGAAAAGCTTGTCAAAAGTAAGGATTTTTCCATAGCTGAGTGTTCAGCTGCAGCTTCATTGACATGCTTGGAGTCAGGCCTCTGAAGCTTTTCGGCTCACTCAAGCAACCTAAAAGCATGAATGTGTCACCAAATGCACGAAAACTTTTCACCCCTCAGGGGAAGATGCAAATTAATGTGCATTTTAGGGCGCAGCAGAACAATTCACTTGCTGGGCAAGTTGTAGAATCCCCTTGTAAAATGTGGCCATGGCGCAGTCACTGGTGCAGGTGCTCAGAGGCTCTTGCAATGTTTTTATTAAGGTTTGGACCAGTATTCCTCATGGTTAAAACTAACAGCGCAGCCTTGCAGTGTGGGTTAGGAGAATACCTACGCCTGAGTTGAGAGCACAGCACGCAGTCCAGTGGCTGAAGCTGCTGCCAATCGGTCAAGTGGAGTGGGGCGGAAGTGGTTGGGGTTGCAGACAGTCATGAAGCGCATTACACACTGGCTATCCAAGTGGAGGCCAGCACTCTTCAGCATGCGTAAAAGAGCCTTCAGACTTAACCAATAGAGGTTCGTAGGACATACATGCTAACCCACGCATCTCGCTCTTTATCCTGTAGGAGGAAAACATCAGGATCATGGAGCCTGGTAATTTGGTGGAATACCTCATGGTTTACAGGGAGCAGAGAAGAAGAAGAGCGTGGTGGAGGTGCCTGGCTCAGCAAAGGGAGGAGCAGCTCTATCAAGATGAAAGGGCAGCAGGGCTTGCTGTGCACACAGCCAAAGATCCAAAGAGCCATTGCTCACAGGCTCTTCGCTAGACCCAGGGTCTATAGATGGCACTTGTCACTCCTGCAGATGACTGAGAACCAGTGTTGCTGAAGACTACGCATGTCTAGTAAACTGGTCGGTCACATAGCCATCTGCTACAGGATTTGGCACCACGGCGACATGGAGGGTATCCACTGCCAGCGGGTGTGAAAATGATTGTGGCACTCAATTTATAAGCTAGAGGCTCCTTCCAGGGCTCCATAGGTGACTTGTGCGCTATCTCACAAGCCTCCAGTACATGTGTATCCAGGAGGTTACGGATGCCATCCTCACGAAGGCACAAAAGTTTACACATTTTGCCTGGAATCAGGAAAGCCAGGAAGCAAGAGCGGTGGGATTTGCCAACCGCCAGCAACCTGGTGCGTTTCCTGTGACTGCATAATTTATGAGGCAGGAAGGGGACGATATGGCGCAAAAACCGACCATTGCAGCTTTTTAAAAATTCATTCACAGGATGTGGCATCACTGGCTGGGCCAGCATTTATTGCCCATCCAGAGTTGCCTTTGAGAAGGTGGTAGTGAGCTACCTTCTTGAACTGCTGTAGTCCAAGTGGTATAGGTACACCCACAGTGCTATTAGGAAGGGGGTTCAAGGATTTTGTCCCAGCAACAGTAATATATTTCCAAGTCAGGATGGTGAGTGGCTAGGAGCGGAACATCCAGCTGTTGGTGTTTCCATCTATCTGCTGGCCTCGTCCTTCTAGATGATAATGGTCATGGGTTTGGAAGGTGCTGTCTAAGTAGCCTTGGTGAATTCCTGCGGTGCTACTTGTATATGGTACACACTACTGCTACTGTGGTCGATGGTGGAGGGAGTGAATGTTTGTGGATGTAGTGCCAATCAAGCGGGTTGCTTTGTCCTGGATGGTGTCAAGCTTCTTGAGCATAGTGGGAGCTGTACTCATCCAGGCAAGTGGGGAGTATCCCACCACACTCCTGACTTGTGCCTTGTAGATGATATTCTATATCCCAGAGTGCTGAAAGAGGTTGCTATGGAGATATTGGATACATTGGTGATCATCTTCCAAAATTCTAGATTCTGGAATGATTCCTGCAGATTGGAAAGTAGCAAATGTCACCCACTATTTAACAGTTAGGGAGAGAGAAAACAGACCTATTAACCTTATATCAGTAGTAGGGAAAATGCTAGAATCTATTTTAAAGGATGTGATAAATGGATACTTGGATAATCATGATCAGATTGGGCATAGTCAACATGGATTTATCATGGAGAAATCATATTTGATGAAACTGTTGGAGTTTTTTGAGGATATTACTAACAGAATTGATAAAGGAGAGTCAATGGACATAGTGTACTTGGATTTTCTGAAGGCTTTTGATAAAGTCCCCCACAGGAGGTTGGTTAGCAAAGTTAAAGCACATGGGATAGGAGTTAATATACTGGATCAAGGATTGGCTAACAGGCAGAAAACAGAGTATAGGAATAAACAGGTCATTCTTGTGTTGGCAGGCTGTGAATAGTGAGGCACCACAAGGATCAGTACTTGGGTCTCAGCTGTTCACAATATATATCAGTGATTTGCATGTGGGGACCAAACGTAGTGTTTCCAAGTTTGTCATGACACAAAGTTAGGTGGGAATGCGTGTTGTGAGGAAAATGCAAAGCGGTTTCAAGAGGATTTGGACAGACTTAGTGAGTGGGCAGAAACATGGCAAATGGAATATAATATGGAAAAATGTGAGGTTATCCACTTTGGTAGGAAGAATAGATGTGCAGAGTATTTCTCAAATGATAAGAGATTAGAAAGTGTAGATGTACAAACTGACCTGGGTGTCCTCCTCAATAAGTCACTGAAGGCTAACATGCAGGTGCAGCAAGCAGTTAGGAAGACTAATGAAATGTTAGCATTTATCGCAAGAGGATTTGAATACAGGAGTGGACTTCAATTGCTTCAATTGTAAAGAATCTTGGTTAGACTGCACCTGGAGTACTGTGGGAAGTTTTGGTCCCTTTACCTTAGGGAAGATATTATTGCCATAGAGGGAGTGCAACCAAGGTTCGCTGGACTTGTTCCCAGGATGGCGGGACTATACTGTAAAGAGAGATTGGGGAAATTGGGCCTGTATCCTCTAGAGTTTTGAAGAATGAGAGGTGATCTCATTGAAAATACTGAAAGGGGTAGACAGGGTAGATGCAGGTAAGATGTTTCCCCTGGTTGGGAAGTCTAAAAACCAGGGTACACAATTTCAAACTAATGCGGAAGCCACTTAGGACCGAGACGAGGAGAGTTTTTTTTTACTCAGGATTGTGAACCTTTGGAATTCTCTACCCCAGAGGCCTGTGGAAGCTCAGTCATTGAGTGTATTTAAAGTAGAGATTGACAGATTTCTAAATATAAATGATATAAAAGGTTAAGGGGATAGTATGGGGAAAAGGCAATGAAGTGGATGATCCACCATGATCTCATTGAATGGCAGAGCAGACAAAATGGGTTGAATGGCCAACTCCTGCTCTTATGTTCCTATGGTGTATGTGCCAATTCAGTGAGCACTTAACTGTTTACATGCTGTGATCATAAAAGAACCATTAGGACAGGTTTTCTTGAATTTAACAAAGAAAGATGTTAGTTTTATTACACTTAAACCAACTTAAGTAAAATTATAAAATACGCATCAACTTCTGCACACACACACGCATTCGAAGTCCACATGCACACAAATACAGGTTACGGAGCGGGGGAGGCTAGATTGGTCAAATTAGAGTCCATAAAAAAAGGTTTCAAGTATATAGTCTGTAGTTTGGTGACTTAGCTAGCTTCAGGCTGAACCCTGTCGTTTTCTGCTTTCAATGCTGAGGCGGTTTAAAACTGCAGATCAATGATCAATTTGTTCTACCGGAGACACAACTGTGGAGTTGAGTTCTTTCTTTAAAATCTCTGAATGTTGTACCTGGCGAGAGAGTCAGACAATAGCAGACAGGGCCCAAAAGCTTGCAAGTTGTGTGGAGAGAGAAAAGGTGGAGGAATCTCCCACAGCTTCTTAGCTGCTTGTTCTGTCTTGCAGAGAAAGCATGTGCTTAAATCACACAAAGGGGTTGGCTTGTTGTGTGACCACTCTCTCCAACTGACCAGTAATTCAAACATGATTGTGTATTCCAGTAGTAACTTGATTAGGTCAGGTAGTTCAAGTGGTTAGTCTTAAAGGCCTGCCTCCAATAGTTGAATACTTGTTTGTCAGAGATGCCTTACTAGTGGGACACACTCCCCTGGAGTCATTGGGTGGAATTTTCCCAAATTTGCACTAAGTGATGGTGGATTTTCACGCCATATCGTCCCAAACCCACCTCATTATTTATGCACTCCCCGGAAACATGCAGTCTCCATGGCGGGCGGGGTCTAATTTGCACACCTGCCAGCACCTTGCCGCTGCATCACACCGGGCACCATGTTTCAAATCCAGCCACAAGCACACATCTCAATGCTTCCAGCTCACCACTGGTGCATGGCCCAGAAACTGAAGAAGACTGCAGCCCCCTGGTTTAATGATGGGTCTCTCAAGTGACTTTTGGATGCAGTGGAGGCCCACTGGCATGTCTTGTACCCCCGCTTTGGCTGCAGGATGGGCAGCAATGTGACCAATCCAGCTTGGGAGACAGTGGCAGTGGTGGTCGGTGCCAACGCCCTTCAGAAGAGGGCAGCGACCCAGTTCACAAAAGAATGAATGGTCTCTTCTTTTCCACTAGAGTCGGTCACTCTTTTCATCACTCTTAATGCACACGCTCACAAACTCATCACACGTCCACAGGGCCCTCACTCACTGCCAGTTCAAGGGACATCACCATTCACTCTCTCACACACACCTGCATTGTCCTCATTCCACCCATGGGACCACTCAACACCCACACAGGCCAGGCATACTTGCCATCTGCCCTAGCAGGCATCCTGCTTACACTTTCTCCAAGTCTATCCATGCAGGACAAGCTGGCACATGACAACAGAGGTCACAGACGGGTGGCAGAATGCCTGAAATCAAGGTCCTCATGGACTTTGAAAACAGAGCCATCCAGCGGGCCAGCGAGGATCTGGACCAGTCCTGTGCTGACGGTGAGGTCAGCAGTGCTCTCCCAAGTGAGGATCCAGCAGTGCAACATTCATCAGGCAACCATGTTGTGAGTGATGTGTCCTGTTTCACAGGCCACTGCCATGCAGTAAGTATCTCCCCTTGCTTCCACAGGCACATCTGCCAAACAGCCGACAGAGTCCATGACCCAGGGCCTCCAATCAAGCCCCGAAGGAACCTCTGAGGAGGAATCTGGAGGCACCCTCCCTGAAGTCCCATCACAGCACTGACCCACACCCTCCACCAGTGCAGAGACACACACCTCGATGGGACCTAGCTTTAGAATAGCCTGAGGATCACAATCTGGTGAGCACATTGCACTATCTAATTCTGCAGGCAGGACGGTGGGGAATTCCCAGATGTCTGGCACTCGGAGGACTGCTGGATGCCAGAACGTTGCTGAGTCTGAGTCAGGTGATGAGCCTCTGGACTCGGTCATGTCACAGTTGCTGGAGCTGCAAAGGGAAGCTGGGGAACACCAGGAAGGGATGTCCGCTGCACTCCTCAAATTGCAAGGCACAATGGAGGAGTCCACCTGCCTTCAGTCTGAGGTGATAGCACCGGCATGCCAAAGCACCGAGATCAACACTGGTAGGATGGTGGCCGCTATGGAGACCTTGATCCAAGACACCATTCCTGCACTGCTGTGTGGGCTCAACTCCATCGCTGATGCCATAGTTGGCCTTTAACTGTGTATGCGAGAGGGGTGTGGGACAGTTCGGTCTCACCCCAGCTACCCCTGCTCCTCAAGGAGTCAGCCCAGGGCCCCTGGGCACCCAAAGGGAGGAGAGTCCACAGGTACACACTCTGGGCCCATCCATCCAGGTGACTCTGAGTGTGTCTGGCCCATCTGACTCCCCTCTTCCTATGACCTCAGTAGCTCTAGCTCCACAGGCTGAGGCAGATGCCACTGCCACACAGCAGGACCCTGAAAGCAGGCCAGGGCCCTCCAAATCTCGGCCCTTCAAAGGACGCCCACCAAAGTCATCACAGACAGGGCATCACAGTCAGCAGGCTGCTTCCACCACCGCTATGGATGTCCAGGGAGCACCAAGACATAGTGGCAGGGTTAGGACGGTTTAGGAGAATTAGTGACACAGCCTGGGCACAAGTATTAATCACTTGTACATACTGTTCACTATTGTCAATAAACTCCCAAGAATGTCTCCCTTCCTATGGCTCCTTGCTCTGATGAGCAGTGTTCATGTCAATCAGATGTGAAACCTTTCTGCACAAGATAAAGTCAGGTGTCTCAGTCCAGGGCCTCTTCCCTGTGCTTTGTCCAGCTTCTGACCAAAGTGATGGTCCAGCCTCACAATCCCTGGACACATGCCTACACCTCGGTGGTGCTTGTCATTGCTGCCAGGATGTAGTGGGCAGGCACCACAGAGTTCTCTCATTCTCTCTGTGTGCTCTCAGCACCTTTAAGTTGGGGCTGGCCCCCATCTCCTCAGCATCTGTGACCGGTGATGCTGTGCTCCTGAAGGGCTCAGGTGCTGAAGGTGGACAAAGCAGCAGATACTTCTAAAGTTTCATGGCTGTGTTTCTATGATGTGACTCTGGTCACGAAGCACAAGTGAGCTGCCCTGGGCCAGACAGGAGTCAGATGTTCTCAGGGGCTGTGTGAAGTGTGGAGTGTCCTGAATGCATGCCATCATTGTCCTCCTGCAATCGAGTGATATTAGGGCCTCCACTGCGTCTCCATAACAGGAGCATTCTCACAGAGGATAGTTGCGCTGACATAAGCCAGATTGGACACAGATGCGATGTGAGGACCTATGGGGGCACCTCACTGCATGTTGTCATCACCCTCCACAAATCTAGCAGCTGCCAGGGCCTCCCGAGCATGTCTGCCTTGTCTAGCCAGTGCGAGAGCCTCATCCCCGTTATCGTCACCTTCAAGGACCTCCTCAGCCTCATCCCCGTCAGCGTCCTCCTCATGAGAGGAGATGTGTAGCACCTCCATCTCCTCCCCAGCTAGCTCATCTCTCCATTGGAGTGCCAGGTTGTAATGCGAGCAGTTGATGACGATGATGCATGACACCCTCTGCGGACTGTACTGCAGGGCTCCACCAGACCGGTCCAGGCACTAGAAACTCGTCTTCAGCAACCCGATGGTTTGCTCCACCAAGTTGCGAGCTGCAGCATGAGCCTCATTATAGCGTCGCTCTGCTGCAGTCTGAGGCCGCCGCACGGGTGTCATCAGCCACGTCCTCTGCAGGTAGCCCTTGTCCCCAAGGAGCCAACCCTGCAGATTCTGTGGATCCTGGAAGATTCCAGGGACCTGTGACTGATTGAGGATGTAGATGTCGTGCACATTCCCAGGAAACCGTGCGCGCAACTGCAGGATGCATTTCTGGTGGTCGCACATTCAGCGAATAGAAGCCCTTGCAGTTGATATAGTCCACCGTGTGTTGCGATGGAGATCTGAACGCCACATGAGTGCAGTCAATCACACCCTGCACCTGTGGGAATCCTGAGATCTGGGCAAATCCAATCGCTCTTACATCCTGGCTCTCCTGGTCCCAGACAAAATGCTCTTCCATGACCTCATGGATGCATTTGTGGGTGGAGGCTTGAGAGATCTCACAGAAGTCACCTGTAGAGCCCTGAAAGGAGCCACTGGCATAGAAATTGAGCGCCACGGTCACTTTCACAGCCACTGGCAGTGAGATGCCCTCCATGTCCCCTTGGCGCCAAATCCTGCAGTAACTGGCAGATGTAAGCGACCAGTTCCCTAGACAGGTCTGCTGCGACACTGGTTCTTGATTAGCTGCAGGAATGAAAAGCGCGTCTATAGACTCTGGGTGTCACTAGGTGTTGTCCTGCGATGGCTCGCTGTGGCTCTTGGGCGACGTGTGCGGGAGCCCCAGCCGCCCCTTCTTCCTGAGGTTGCTGCTCCTGCCTCTGTGCAGCCAGGAGGCTCAGTCACTCTCTCCTCCTTCTTTGCACTCTCTAGGCCATCAGGCATACAGCTAGTTCACCAGGCTCCATGATCCTGATGTACTCCTCCTGCAGGATGAAAGGGAGAGAGAGACAAGTGGTTAGCATGGGTGTACTAAGAGCCTGTCCTGTTAAGTGTGATGGCCCCTTAATGCTTCCCGGAGGGGGTGACCATCGTTTCGATGGCCAAAGATTAGTGCACTGCGTGGCTGCCCTGGTAGCTGGAACTATGAGGGAGACTGGTCCAAACCGGGATGCTGTGAGCGCCTCCAGCAGTGACTGCTCCATGGCCAGCTTTAGCGAGGGGATTGTACAAGGTGTACAGTCCAACTGCTCTGCAGTCCACTAAAGTGCTCATGAATTTGCAGTCTGTGCCGAGGGGGGCTGGTGAGGGGGGAAGATCAGCAGAACTTGGTGGCACTTTGACGCCTCTGCGTTGCTTGAGAGGACCGATAAGCTAGGAGACCAACCCCAATCACATCAATGTGGCTGCGCCTGAACAGACTCAGCTGCAGAGGAATGGTCACTTCCTACAGTTTTCCCTCACCCACCGTACCACCCCCCCATCCCAAGTGCTTGTGCGCTATATTCAACAGCAGGGCTGCCCTTGCCCGCCATCCCCCCCAGCACCAGTCACCTCACCGGCAAGGCTGCACTTGCCCTGGATCTCCCCCTCACCCGTACTCCCCCCACCCCAGCAGTTGGGCAGGGCAGCACTTAAACTCTACCCCCCGGCACCCCTGAAGTCTGAAAATTAACGGACAACCCTGGCGAGCTCTGCAGACTGTTGCTGTGCACTCACCTCCAGTTCACCCAAAGTGCAGGCCACCCAAAGGTTGCCTCTGTGCTGTTGTGAAACATGTCGGCGTGCTTTCCCGCCGACGTGGACAGACAATCCAGTGGGAGGGCACTGATATATTACAATGAGGTTCCTGACCACCGATGGCGGGCAACGCTCATGCCACCCATCAGGCCTGCTGCCAGTGAGCACAGAAAATTTCACCCAGACTCTTCCAATCTCTCTCCAGTTGTGCAGAGTGCCTCTGGAAAGGCTGACAGAACCTCATACATTTCTGATGCCCCTCCAGAATCATCCTCTTTGTCAACTGCCCTTAAGGCTCAGCAACTGCACCAGACAGAGCAGAGCTTGCAGGGTCCTGTGCCCTCCTACAAGGATTTCTCACTATTGTCCCTGTCGCTAACATCTGTTCCTGCAAATTCGGGAAATGCGCTTCACCACAATAACTCTGGGCGGGATTTTCTTCCCCTGCAAGCATTGGGCATTATGGCAGACAATATGGCGGGAAGGCCAAAAATCGGTTTCACGACGTTAGGAACGTCGTTTTAATACATCTGTATATCATTATAAGCCCTGCTCGCCAGATCCATCCTTACACACTGGATCATCTGGGCACCCTGGCATCATTGCACGCTGAAGTCTTTCATGACAGCATTTAAAAGGTGTGCACCCGGTGAGCTGAAATTCAAGAGTGCGCACTAACATTGCACAGCGCTCGTGAGGGTGAACCGATTGGCTTCAAAGTTGAGGCACCACGCATTCAGGCAAGGGCACAGGCAAGTCACCTTTTCCCAGCTGGCTGACAGTGTGGTCCCAGGGCCAAGGGCTGCACTGAGTTTGGGGCGAGTAGTGGGAGGGCAAGAGCTGCGCCACATCTGAGGAGTGTTAGTGGGGCAAGGCAGCCCGGTCTGATGGTAGTGCACAATAACATGTGGGGTTGGGGGGGGTGGGAAGCGGTCACTTTGTTTAAAGTGACCATTCCTTTGCAGCTGAGACAGTTCAAGTGCAGCCACATTGACATGCTTGGAGTCGGGCCTCTAGCTTATCTGCCCACTCAAGCAACGCAGAGGCATGAAAGTGTCACCAAATACTCCAGGGATTTTCACACATTGGGCATAGACTGCAAATTAATGGGCACTTAAGTGGACTGCAGAACAATTAGGCACATTGTAGAATCTCTTTGCAAATGCTGACCATGGAGCCGTCACTGGTGGAGGCGCTCACAGTCCCTTGTAATGTCATCATTCAGTCTCCCCCATGGTTCAAGCTAACAGTGCAGCCTTTGTAGTGCGGGTTAGGAGAATGCCTGTGCCTGAGCTGAGAGCACAGCATGCAGTCCAGTGGGCAAAGCTGCCGCCAATCGGTCAGGTAAAGTGGGGCAGAGGTGGGTGGGGTTTCAGGGAGCCATGTAGTGTACTAAACCCTAGTCATCCAAGTCATGGCCAGCACTTTCCAGGATGTATTTAAAGGCCTTCAACTTAACCAACAGAGGTTCTAAGCATGCTCAAGCTAACCCATGCGTCCCTCTCCTTCATCCTGCAGGAGGAGCACACCAGGAACATGGGGCCTGGTGAACTAGCTGTATGCCTCATGGCTTACAGAGAGTGGAGATGAAGGAAAAGAGAGCAAAGGAGGTGCCTGGCTGGGCAGACGGAGAAGCAGCACCCTCAGGAAGAAGGGGTGGCTGGGCCTCCCACATATATTGCTGAAGATCCACAGAGAGCTGTCACTCGTAGGCGCTAAGCCAGACCCAGGGTCTATAGATGGTGCTTGCCATTCATGCAAATGACTGAGACCTAGTGTTGCTGAAGATTGCGCATGTCCAGGAAATTGGTCGGTCACATCTGTCATCTGCTGCAGGATTTGGCGCCACAGGGACTTGGAGGGCATCCACTGCCAGTGGCCGTGAACATGACACAACGTTCAATTTTTATGCCAGTGGATCCTTTCAGGGCTCCACAGTTGACCTCTGTGGGATGTCACAAGCCTCTGCCCACAAATGCATCCGTGAGGTCACGAACACCATATTTGCAAAGGCACATTTCTTTGTCCAGGAAGTCAGGAAGCAAAAGCCCTGGGATTTTCCCAGATCACAGGTTTCCCACAGCTGCAGGGTGCCATTGACTGCAAACATGTGCTGCTCAGAGCTCCATGGCAACAAGTAGTCAACTACGTCAACTGCAAGAGCTTCCATTCTCTGAATGTGCAGCTGGTGTGTGACCACCACAAATGCACCCTGCATGTCTGGAAACAAAACCCAGGGAGTATCCACGACTCCTACATTCTCAGTAGGTCTCAGATCACTGACGTCTTCCAGGGTCCACAGAAGCTGCAGGGATGGCTCCTCAGGGACAAGGGCTACCCACAGAGGACGTGGCTGATGACACCCGTGCAGCAACCTCAGGCTGCAGCAGAGCAACAGTATAACGAGGCTCATGCTGCAACTCGCAACTTGGTGGAGCAAACCATCGGGATGCTGAAAATGAGGTTCCGGTGCCTGGACCGATCTGGTGGAGCACTGTAATACAGTCCACAGAGGGTGTCATGAATCATCGTTCACTTGCTGCACCCTTCGTAACTTGGCGCTGCAAAGGGAAGAGGAACTGGCTGAGGAGGAGATGGAGGAGCTGCACGTCTTCTCCGATGAGGAGGATGTCGACGGAGATGAGGGTGAGGAGGTCGTCAAAGGCGATGATGATGGCAATGAGGCCAATGCACTGGCCAGAGAAGGCAGGCGTGCTCGGGAGGCCCTCATAGCTTTGTGGAGGATGATGAGGCCATGCAGTGAGGAGAGGCCATAGATCCTCACATTGCATCTGTGAACATTTGATTCCTGTCTGGCTGACAGCAGCGCACATATCCTCTGTGATAAGCCACCTGTCATGGAGATGCAGTGAATGCCCATAATCCCTACATTCTAGGAGGATGGTGACAACATGCTGTGGGGACACACCATAATTCCTCACATAACTTATGTTATTGTCTGACTCCTGTCTGGTTGATGGCAACCAGGGTCAAACCTTGGAGACGTAGTGGAGAAGCTTTAACTTCCGATCCTATGGCATCCTTCATCAGCTGAACCCTTAAGGACAACACCCTCATGGGACACTGATGATGATGAAGTGACGGGCCAGCCACACCTCAAAGGTGCTGAGAGCACACGGAGAGAATACAGATCTCTGTGCTACCCGCCCAGGACATTCTGGAAGCAATGATAAGCCCCATCAAGGTGCAGGCATGACTGATGTGACCAGTGACAGTTGAAAGTGCACCATCAATGTGATGGGAAGGTTGCATAAAGCACAGGGAGGAGGCCCTGGACTGAGACACCTGCCTTTATCTTGTGCAGGGACCAAGGTTTCACATCTGAGTGACATGGATACTGCTCATCATAATAAGGAGCCATAGGCAAGGAGACATTCTTGGCACTTTATTTACAATAGTAAACATTATATACACGTGATTGACACCCATGACAGGCTGTGCAGCTATATCTTCTTCACCTCCCTAGCCCTGCCACTATGTCTTGGTGCCCTATAGGTGCCCAAGGGCCCTGGTTGACTCCTTGAGGAGAAGGGGAAGCTGGAGTGAGATCAAGCTGCCCCATGCCCTTCTCGCTGACACTGTTGGAGACCAACTATGGCGTCAGTGATGGAATTCAGATCAGGTAGCAGTGCAGGACTGGTGTCTTGGCTCAAGGTCTCCATGGCGGCTACCATCATAGAGTTGACCTCAGTGATTTAGCATGCTAGCGAAGGTGGACAGACTCCTCCATTGTGCCTTGCAACCTGAGGAGTGCAGCGGACATCCCTTCCTGATGTTTCCGAGCTTGCCTTTGCTGCTCCAGCAACTGAGGTATGACCAAGTCCCGAGGCTCCTCATCTGACTTGGCCTCAGTAGATTTCCAGCCTACAGCAGTCCTCCGAGTGCTGGAAACCTGGAAAGCCCCTTCCATCGTCTGCTGTCGATCAGACAGTGCGATGTGCTCACCAGATTGTGAATTTGAGTCTACTCTAGAACTAGGTCCCACCAAGGTGTGTCTCTCTCTGCTGATGGAGGGTGTGGGTGAGTGCTGTGACGAATCTTCAATGAGGGTGTCATCAGATTCCTCTTCGGAGGTTTCTTCAGGTCTTGAGTCGGGGACCTGGGTCGAGGACTCCCTCAGCTGTTTCCCAGAGGTGCTTGCGAAAGCAAGGAGGGATAATTAGTGCATAGCAGTGGCCTGCGTAAAAGGACACATCACTCATAGCATGGTTGTCTGATGGCTGTTGCACTGCTGGATCCTCACTTGATTGATCACCACTGACCTCACCATCAGCACAGGAACAGCCCAGATCATCACCAGCCAGCTGGATGACTCTATTTTCAAAGTCCATGGGGACCTTGATTTCAGGCATTCCTCTACCAGTCTGCGACCTCTGCCTTTTGTTGTGTGCCAGCTTGTCCTGCATGAAGGCATATGGAGAAAGTGTAAGCAGGATGCCTGCCAGGCCAAATGATAAGGATGCATGGCATATGTGGGTAGTGAGTAGTGCTGTGGACGGGCTGAGGACATAATCGGCAGGGCAAATGAAGGTGTGTGTTACAGAATGAATGGTGATGTCCCTTGAACTGGCAGTGAGTAACATCTCAGTGGATGTGTGCTGGATTTGAGAATGTGTGAGTGGAGAGTGATGAGATGAGTGACTTACCCTCATGGAACAGGGTAGGTCATTCATCCTCTTTCGGCACTGCGTGGCTGTCCTCTTTTGCAGAGCATTGGCGCTAACCACTGCTGCCACTATCTCCCATGCAGGATTGGTGACCTTGCTTGCTGGCCTTCACTCAGAGCCAGGATAGGGGACTTCACAGCGGGCATCCACTGCACCCAGTCAGCACTGGAGGGATGTGTCGCTAAATCTGGGGGCAGCACATTTCTTTCTTTTGGCAGCCATCAGTTTCCAGCAGCTTTCTATCACTTGAAGAATGTTAGCTCTTTGCAGGGCCAGCCTTTAAATACATGCCCGGTTTAATGAAGGCCTGAGGTGACGGCGGAGCAGCTGAATCAGAGGACACCCCGCCAGCGACCCAGCATGTTTTCCGGGAATGCATAATTAATGAGGCAGGAATGAGACAATACGGCGCAAAAACCCGCCATTGCAGCCAGTGGGCAAAATGTCCTTTTTCCTGCCCACTACTGCACTTAGTGTAAATCTGGGATGATCTCACCATCAACCTTTCTTAGCATCTGCACAAAGGATTGTGTATCTGAGCTGGTGGAAGGCCTGCATGAGTCGTGTGGCAGTGCATCCTCAGACTGAGTAATCATCTGACATCACATCATGAAAGACACTTGATGGTGAGATAGGAGATGAAAAAAAATAATTAGAACTGACAAAGTGTCAGGCTTCTACATCGTCATTCTGCAGATCATCATATTTCAGTGGCTGTTGGCATCAGGTCAGCATGAGTGAGTATTGCATCCCATGCAGCTGACATATTTAATTCTGCACCAGGTAGCTGGAAGAACCCATCTCTGCATTGCCAATGGCATGCGCCCCCAAGACACAGTGTATCATCTCCTCCCTCACAGCTCTCAATGTGTGATGATTTGATGGCCACCTCTGGGCTCTGGTTCTTATTTGTTCTGCACTCTCTTTGCCTGTTTAAAGCGATAGAAGATATATAGGAACAAGAGTAGGCCATTTGGCCCCTCAAGCCAGCTCAGCCACTTGATTAGATCATGGCTGATCTTCTATCTCAACACCATCTCCCTGCGCTATCCCCGTATCCCCTGATGCCATTAGTACCTAGAAATCTATCGACCTCTGCTTTCAGTGACTGAGCATCCACAGCCTCCCGGGGTAGAGAATTCAAAGATTCACCACCTGCTGACTAAAGAAATTCCTCCTCACCTCAGTCCTAAATGACCTACCTCTTATTCTAAGACTGAATCCTCCGAGTGGGAGTCGTGGAATGTTCTGAAAGGGTCGAAGGACAACATTCATAGAGAGCAACTGTGAGTGATCAGTGTGACATTGCGATAAGATGAGAATGAGTGTCAGTGGTAGCTGGTCAGATCGGAATCTAAAGGAAGGGCCTTGAGACAGAGGAATGGGTGCGCTTGCTAAGCTTATTGGTCTGGCTGTGATGTGTAGGAGAAGGCTGCGACAGGCAGAGCGAGGGAGCTTGAATGTGCCATGCCACTTCCTGCCATGGCCAGTCCATTCGACCTCTTGTAGCACTGTATCCAGGAGTGAAGCACCACGCTCCTGCTGCTGACCTCTTTGGTAACCTCCAGCCAAGCCTGCTTGTTCTCTGCAGCAGGTTTCCTCTTCCTGTCAGTGGAGAAAAGAATCTTCCTGGGGACCCTTACAGCTCATGGCGTGGTGTCCAAGAACACATCTGAAAAGTGTGGGGCTGCTTTTGCATGTTGACAATTCATCTCTCAAGTTTCTGGCTCTACTTTACACTTTGACAATGGGTGGTATTTAATGCAGGTGATGGAGGTCTCGCCAGCCAGTTGGAGAACTGCCGACAGCCCCATGTTATGTCCTTAGGGGAAGGCCCGTCAGTATTAAGCGCCTCTCAAGCAAATAAGTGGCCAGTGGCAGGCCGTTCCCTGGATGAAGAGGAAACCTGCTGCAGAGAACAAGCAGGCTTGACTGGAGGTTGCCAAAGAGGTCAGCAGCAGGAGCGTGGTGCTTTACTCCTGGATACAGTGCTACAAGAGGTTGAATAGACTGGCCATGGCAGGAAGTGGCATGGCACATTCAAGCTCCCTCGCTCTGCCTGTCCCAGCCTTCTCCTACACATCACAGCCAGACCAATAAGCTTAGCAAGCGCACCCATTCCTCTGGATCAAGGGCCCCAGGGTGGAAATCCCACTTCCTGAGAGCTGCCATACAATTAGAGGCCGGCTGCTGTCCATTGCAGGCAGTGCCACTGGGACAGCAGTTGCAGCTGCCGGCAATGCACCCACGGAGAGATCTAGGATCACAGGGGAACCCAGGCCACAGGCGAGTGAGGATAAGATGGGGGTCATGAGGGGCAGGGGGGGTCCGCAGCAAGGGCAGGCTCTCAGCGGGATACCCCCCCCCCCCTCCCCCAACCTTCCCAATGCCAGGTCCCTCTATAAGTGCCTTTGGAGGAGAGATCCCCCTTCAACTCCCAGGAGCCGGCTGTTGGGTTTGCTTTCCAGTCTTCCTGCACAGCAACTGCCCCTTCGGCTGCTGGTTGAATAGTGGCTGTGATGAGGCCCTTAAGTGGATAATTAATTGGTAATGGGGCAGGAAGGCCATCCATAATCCTTTTCATTCTAAGCTTAATTAGGACAGAGGCAGAAAGGTGGAGGTTCCCCACTCGCCACCTTCCTGCCCAAGCAAATGACCCCCTACCCCTAAACTCACCTAGGAGGAGGGCAATAATTGCAACCCAATAATTCAATTTAAACCCTTGCAAATAGTGGAGCTGAAACAGTCACATCATCACAGCTGTCTGTTGTAATTGGGAAGCCTGGAAGTCAGATGCAATTCCATGGGTGACTTAAAAAGCTACTGACAAATGAGGTGCTGGAACTCTCAGCTTCCTGTGTACTCTAAACCTCCCCTCACCCTCCCTCCCTCACCTACCAATCCCCCGCTACACATGGGACAGAAAGTTAAAATTCAGCCCAATACATCCTTGTCTCAAAGCCTATTTTTGTCTGATCAGATCGCTAAGAAACACTTTGGGACATTTTTCTTTGGTGACATTACTATGAAACTTAAAATTGTTACAATTGAAATGTTTGTCTTGAAGAAAATATTGAAACCACAAATTGCAGGAGGGTTCGGGTCAAGTCGGACCAAATATACTAGGTACCCTTTACCTGGCCTGGAGAAAAAATGGAAAATTGATGCCAAAATGAGTTATTAAGGTGCAAGTTTGTTTTGTTGCATTTAATTTGCTGCATTTTGTTTCACAGTTACAAATTAAATTTTGCATTTTACTTTTTTCTCACTTCTCCATCTCCTACAACTTCACTGTCTGTTGAATCAAAATCTGCTGGTAAGATAGGCATAATCTAAGAATTTTCCTTAGCCTCAGGAGACTAGAGGACAAGAAATGAACTATAATTTAAATGGATGGAAAATTGGGCAGAGTGTATCCATGATGTCTTGATATACATTCCAGATGGTCAATGCTCCCTGCTGGAAGCATGACTCAATCCTTGTCTAACATTATATTAGCTTCAATAATTACTTCACAACCTTTCCCTGAATAGGGATCTCCAACCTGTTGTGGGTCCTATTACAATTTTAGAAAGTTTCCATAATTTCCATTTCAAAAGGCACAAAGAGCAGAAGAGATCTGGTTAAGGCAGCACACAGAACAGGAGGTAATAGGTGGAACCCTCCTCTCCCGCCATTGGTGGGAATCATGGCAGGCAGCGGCGGAAAATATGGTGAAATGTAAAAAAAAATTAATTTCCTGACTTCAGGAAATAAGGTTGACATCTTCCTCTTCCTACTCTCATGGCGGGTTGATGGTGGGTCATGCATGCTCGTTAAAACTCCAACAGACTGGAAAGCGCATCCCCATCAAATCTTGCACCCCGCCAGTGGGAATGTAAGCTGTTCATTTACTCACAACTTCACAAACGTGGCATGCAGACAGTGAGGGAGAATTTTAGAACACTTACCTTACAGTAAACGCTGCCTGCCCCCACTGGGGATGACCACAGGAATGGTGCTCGTGGAAGACACATAGTAGGGGGTCAGGAGGAGACAAGGTGGGTAAGGGGGGGCTCTGGAGGAGACAGGGGTTGGATGGAAGACATGAAGTGGGGGGTGGCTGGAGTGACGGGGGAAGAAAGGCATGAAGGGGCTGTGGAAGGGAGGAAAACATGAAGAATAAGGGAAGAGCAAAGCATGAAGGGGAAGGGGGGAGAAAAGCATGAAGGGGAATGGGGAGGGAGGAAAGTATGAATGGGAAGGGGGAGGGAGGAAGGTATGAAGGGTAAGGGGAGGGGGGAAGACGTGGGGAAAGGTGAGGGATGAAGGCATGAAGGGGAAAGTGGAGAGAGAGCGGGGGGCAGAGTGTTTCAAAGGGAAGGGTCTGTTGACTCAATGTTGGAATCCTGGGGGGAGAACTGAGGATGCTGATGATAGGAAGGGACGGTGACTGTAGGAGGAGGAAGTGGCATGAGGTAGGGTCAGGGTTTGGGAAGAGGACATCCCACCTTTCCTTGATGTCCTGGACAAGATGCTCCAGGGAGTCTTCGCTAAATCATGGGGCCAGAGCTTGCTGCCTTCTGCTGCTCATCTTCATTCCAGGGTCCTGGCGCTGTTAACGATTGGCTGTCCAGGTGCCTTATAAATATGTCAACAGGACATGGCAGCAGGGCCCCTGCCCATCCCATCATGAGACTTAACATGAACCACATGCATGTATAAATAATGAGGCTGGAAGCACATGACTGCACATAATAACCTACCCTGTTCTGCAACAGGATTCACTCCAAATTTCTGGTCCTGTCACAGAACGTAGGCCGGGGGTGGGGAGGGGCAGGGCATTGGGTGGGGGTGACACCATCAATGGTTCAGTTCTTTCAAATTGCCAGGCTTGGAGGAATGATAAAATTGTTCCTTGGCAACATCCACTGATTCTGATTCCAGCGAAAAATGTTTTAGCAAAACAATTTTTTTTTAAGTGTTGATATCATGGAGATTTAAATACACTTTTGAATTAAACAACTCTTCTCTCCCCAAAAGGCAAATGAGAGCTGAATTTTCTCAGTTTAGCTTGAGATGTAAATGAGCTCTTCTTATTGATTCTCATGATATGGTTACCACTTCAGAATATGAGGAATAAGCCAGAAACCAGGCTGGGAATCATAATCCCATCATGTGCACTTGAAGACATTGGCCAGGATTTCCCAGTCGTCGAGCGGGGGACAGGGGCCACTCGTCGACGTGTGAAATGACGTGGGATGACGTCGGGAACTCCTGACGTCACCTTGCCTCATTTCAATTTTCAGGTTGGCAGGGGCTCAGCCGAGTCAGCTGTGCACCTGCCGGCCTGTGAATGGCCAATTGAGGCCATTGACAAAGTAATTAATGTAATTCGTAGACCTGCCCATCCAATCTTAGTGTTGGCGGGCAGGCCGGGAGCCTTGGCGGGCATTGGAAAAAGCGTGAAACCTCATCCACAGGCGGGATGAGGTTTCATGTAGGTTTTTATAAATTCAGTAAAAATGTATTAAAAAGTGAAGGACATGTCCCAACTCATGTGATAATGTCACACGAGGGGACATGTCAGGGAATTTTTTTTTTCTGATTTTAAGATTTTTTTATTGTGGAGCTGATCTCCCTGAGGCTGCACTTAGCCTCAGGGAGATGAGTGCGCTCTTTAGCGCCCATGCACAATGGAGCGCACTCCCGGCTGAGGGAATCCCTCCCCCACTGGCACAGGGAGCGCATAGCGCTTCTTTGTGGACATCACGCTGGGCGGGCCTTAATTGGCCTGCCCACGTACAATGGTGGCGCACCCCCTCCTGAATTACCCCCACAACCGGGAGGAAATTTCTGCCCATTAAAATAGAAAAAAGCTTTGTGTTTGTTGCTTCATAGTAATTTTAGTCTCCTTCAGGGAATTTTTTCAGGTTGCCTAATCTTTAAGTATTCTTCATACAAGTAAATGAAAACAGGCTTAACTCGGTATGGCCTATTCTCAAATGCCCACAGTGATAACAGGTGCACTAGATTAAACAATGGGCAGAATTTTGCCGTCGGCGAGCAGGGGGCGGGGCCTGCTTGCTGACACGTAAAATGACGCGGGATGACGTTGGGCGGAACCCCTAACGTCACCCTGCCCCATTTAAATTTTCAGGAAGGCGGGGGCACTGTAAAATCATCTGCAGACCCGCTGACCTGTCAATGGCCATTTGAGGCCATTGACAGGGTCCATTAACCAATTATAGGACCTGCCTGTCCAACCTTAAGGTTGGCGGGTTGGCCAGGAGCCCGGCAGCAAATAGAAAAAACATGAAACCTCATCCACCGGCGGGATGAGGTTTCATGTAGGGTTTTAAAAATTTTAATAAAGTTGTTCTGTAAATTATGAACATGCCCCAACTCATGTGACATTGTCACATGAGGGGGACATGTAAGGGAATTTTTTTTTCTATTTTTAATATTTTTAAAAGTGTAAGCGATCTCCCTGAGGCTGCACTTAGCCTCAGGGAGATGTGCGCTCTTTCATGTGCATGCGCGAAGGAGCGCACTCTCGCTTTTAGGGAATCCTGTCGCCCGCACAGGGAGCGCATAGCACTTCCTGGTGGACATCACGCTGGGTGGGCCTTAATTGGCCCGCCCACATAAAATGGCGGCGCGGCCCACTTCACTGGCGGCGATCGGCTCTGCGCCTTCCGGCGATTGGGTCGGGCCCACCCGCCTGACAGGCAGAAAGTTCTGCCCAATGGCTCACTTGTGCACGCCAATTGAATTTCTAATGAAATTCTAACTTACTAAAAATTATGAATCAAGTAAGTACTCTGATTGGTCTGTTACTGAATCATGCAAACCAAGAAAACTTGTCGTTTAACCTGTAACCTATGCTAAATTCACAGACCCATTTTCCTGAGTCAGAGTTCACTATTCATGTACAGTGCATTCCCAATGGGTCACCACTACAAGACAGGGCCCTCCAATGCTGTTGCAGAAACTCCAGTTCTGCTGCAGCAGAGCACATGTAATAAAAACTATTACTATTAAGGCAGGATTGCAGGATTCGCACAATTCCGTCACCTTTGTCTCTGAACTGAATTTCAAAACTCACATCAGCTCCATCATCAAAAACACCTTCTCCCACATCTGAAACTTCATTCTTGACCACCACTGATTCACCACATACTTGCAAATTGATTTCAAAATCCTCATTCTTGTCTTGTAATCCCTTTATGGCTTTGCCCCTTCCTCCCCATGCAACCTCCTCCAAACTATTTCCTTTTCACACCTTCCCTCTTCTGGCATCAGTCTTTGATGGATTTCCCTCTCCTTATCCTACATAACTGGTGGCACAGGCTCCAGTTGTCCTGTTCAAGCATTCTAGAACTCCTTTTCTAAATTCGTCCACTTTGCTATATCTCTCACCACTATCAAAAGTGACCTGAAACCTGTACCTCATAGACACATATTCCACATCCACCCAACCACGCAAACCCCTCCTCCTCAGACAAACTCAAAAAATCCTTTCTGTAAAGCACCATGGCACAATTTTCTGTCTTCAAGATGCCATTTGTTGTTTTAAAGATTACTGTTAAAGATTACTGCAGTATAGTGTTTCCTGACATAATCCAGCACTGAAATAATTGAAACTACAGAAATAATACAATGTCAGCAAAATGCCAGTTCAGAAACAGCATTCCACTAGTTTGTTACACAATAATGCCAAGGCACTGAGGGGAAAACTAACCCAATGTTGGAATGTGCCTTTATTTCTTATTACCTAAAATATCATTATCTTTAAAATCACCACCTTTATTCCCGGAGCAGCTGGTAAACATGGTTTATTGACACCTTAGTTATATTTTAATACCTCATAAAATTTCATTTTGAATCCATCTGTGCTTCACGGCTCACGGCAAGGCATGTTATTAGACACGCTATGATTGAGTGACGTGAAAACTAGCAGCTTGAAGGACTTATATAAGGTGGTGTAACTTTCCTCATACAGTTCTAACTGAGCATCATTGTGTCAACATGTTTTCCAAATCATTTTATCCAAAGACACTGTTATGGAATTTTCTAATATTTTGGGTGTGTGTTTCAGGTAAAAATAAAATTCATTTATTTATTGCCAGCATGCTTTGTTTGAATCTCTGATTTCCAGCATCTGCATTATTTTGCTTCTGCAAGAGTACATTTAAAATATATTAAGATATATGGGATGTTATCTTTGGAGTTTGTTTTCTTTGTCGTAATTTATATGAAAGCTTCTTTTCTGAAGAGTTAAAAAAAACAAAATTATTCGTAAGAAAATAGTTTTCAGATGCAAAGGATTAAGTCATAAAATGGTAATTTATAACATGAATTGCTAAAAAATAATTATGTGAAATAATTAGCAGTATGTACATGTAATAGTATTACAGAAATGTACGGGGAAAAAGAATTATGAATTCGTTAAATTTGAGGTTAAAAAAAGTTGAAATTCATCAGTGGTTTGAAGGTCAAAACAGTTGAAAATGAATTGGTTCAAATTTTAATTTGGAAGTAACGAAGCTTCAGCTAGTTTTATTGATTGGTTGCAGGAAATAGATCTGTTTAAATAGTTACTGTATGTTACATTGCTTTCTCTGTCACACATACAGAAAGAGAATATCTGTTCCATGATATCCTTTTAAATGTTGCTTTCATGAGATATATTGGACAACCACACTGTACCTGAATATTTACCTGGGGGCCAGGGTGTGTGCCAGATGAGAAAAAAAACATTAGAAGGATGTTACTTGTCTTGAGCTGGGGTTTTCAATTTTTACCCTCCTCCACTCCATCTATGCTCTCTAGGTCAATGGAAGGTAGTCTCTTCAACCCTAATAATGGGCTTGATGCCTTGTGGTTATCTTCCAGTCCAGAATTGCTTCCTTCTGCCTTATACCACCAATGTCTGCAAATTGAATTGAGAAGTAGAAAGTGTTCAGGAGCAGGTATATTATGGCTAAGGTGGCCATAATGAAGTACATTACGAGTATAATTCCATGCTCCTAAGGTGTCGGCCATGGCTCGGTGGTAGCGCTTTCTTAAGTTATAAAAGTTGTGGGTTCAAGTCCCATTCAGAGCTTGAGAACAAAGCTAGGATTGCACTCCAGTGCATTACTGAGGGAATGCTGCACTATTGGAAGTTCCATCTTCCAGATAAAATGCTAAACTGAGGCCTCCCATCAAACCTCCCAAGTGGACGTAAAAGATTACATGCATTACTTTGGAGAGTTTTGTTTAGTGTTCTGGCTAACATTTATCTACCAACCAACAATACAAAGTGAAGATTATTTGGTCATTAGTCAATTGGTGCTTCCGTGATCCAACAACGTGAAAATTTGTGTTTCTGATATTACAAAAGTGACTACACTTCAAAAGTACTTAATTGGCTGTCCTGGGGTTGCAAAAGGTGCTTATATAAATCTATGTTTTTCCTCGTTTCTTTTGTCATCATTTAGATGGACTGGGTTTTTAGAGTGATGCTCTTTAACTATGTAAGTATGGTAGAATTATATAGCACCTTTCTTGACTTCAGAATGCCCCAAAGCACTCACAGCCAATAAGATACTTCTTGAGCTATAGTCACTATTGTACTATAAGAAAACATAGCAAGATAAGGAACAATAAAATAAATTACCAGTTAATCTGTCTTGCAATCTTTTACTTGAAAGGACAGTGAGAATACCTTCTATTTTGACCCCCCTCGCTTACTCCAAATCAGATGCGTTGCCTTTCATGGGTACTTGCTATGCCTGGCTTTTTGTGGGATATGTGAAACATTCTTTGTTCTTCCAGTCCTACTCAGATCCCCTCCCTCACCTTTTTTTCTGTATTAGAGTTGTTTCCTGCTCTCAATCTGAGTGGAAAATTTCTTCAACACTGTTTCCATGTTTCCACACGTTCCTAAGCTCTAAATGTTCCATCTCCAATTCTTCACTTCCTCAACTTCTGTCACTCTCCATTTTCGGGGATGGGCTACCAACATCCATTATGAGCTCACTTACTTCTACACAGCTGCCTTGAACACACTTCTTCCCACCGTACTTTTTATAAGGACCCGATAACATTATCTCAGTTTCTGCATCGAGCAGTAGGTAATTAAAGGGCAAAGATTTAAAATAATTTTTTTAAAAGTCAGGGAAAATTTAGGAAAAATATTTTACTCTGAATTGTAAGGATCTTGAATGCATTTTCTGATGGATGTTGGAAAATTTAATAGTCACTTTCAAATGAGAATTGGATCTCTTCTTAGAGATAGTTCATTACGACACAGAAGAAGGTCATTTAGCCTATTCCATCCATTCCTGCTCTTTGTAGAGCAATCTAATCAGTTCCATTCCCATGCTCCATCCCAGTAGCAGTGCAACTTTATTTCTCTCAAGCACTCATCTAATCTCCTTTTGAAATCTTTCATCATTCCAGCTTCCACCACTAGAGTTGCCAACTGTGATTCCTGGAGGTTTTATCACACAGTTTTCCCCTACAGTCCAGCCATTCATTGGCCAATACATCAGCTCTGAACAAGTCATACAGACTTGAAACGTTAACTCTGTTTCCCTCTTCACAGCCAGACCTACTGAGTCTTTCCGGCATTTCCTGTTGTTAAATCCATCCTTGTGATGCACGGCCTTCCTATGCCGATTGGAAAGCAAACAGACTTATTACCCAATTGAATGATGCTAGATTGTCAGCCAAACATCCTCCTCCCCCCCACCCCCCACCACCCCATTTTCAATATTTTCATATCTGGTAAAGGGAAATGTTCAAAGAAAATTCAAAATAAACTTTTTACTGCCCTGATGATTTTTCTCCAGGATTGTACACAGCAGTGTCCTTGAGACTGATCTTCAATTCTTGGAGGCTCCAGGCCAATTCTGGAGGGTTGGTATCCCTACCCACCACCCTCACAGGCAGCAAGTTCTAATTCATTGCCATTCACTGCAAAAAAAAGTTATTTTTCACATTCCTCCTCCACATTTCTTGCCCAAAACATTCAATCTGTGTCCACTGCAAACACCTGTAGACCTCTATCTCCCTTCAGTTACCTTTGGTCTAAGGAGAACAACACCGGCTTCTCCAACTTAACCTTGTAGCTATAATCCTTTATCCCTGAAACCATTCTGGTAAATGTTCTCTGCACCCTCTCAAAGATCCTGGTAGGTCGTGACCAGAACTGGATGCAAGCCTCTAGTTGTGACCTAATCAGAACTTTATAAAGTTTCAGTGTAATTTCCTTATTTTCATACTCAATGCTTCTTTTCATGAAGCCAACAATCCCATATGCTTTGCTAACTACTGTTTCAATATGATCTGCCATCTTCAAAGAGCTATGCGCATGCCCTTTCTTGAAGAAGGGTGTCATATTTTTCCACTCTCTAATCCTCTGATGCCTCCCTGGTATCCAGGGAAGAAGATGATTATGGCAAGGCCTTTCACTATTTCCACCCCCCCACTTCCTTTAGCAACTTGGGATGCAAGCCATCCAGATCAGGTGACTTAACTACTCTAAGCCAGCCTTTCCAATTTATCCTGCCTGTCAAGTTTCACCCCATCCATTATCTTTCCCATTGCCACTTCTACCATTAGTTTGTCAGCATCCTCTGCCTTAGTGAACACCAATATCAAATATTCATGGGCCAGAATTTTATGGGCCCTCCTGCCCAGCGTGATATTACATTCCCATCGACCTGGATGGAGATTTAAATTGCTCATCACATCTGCCAAGAAGAGACACGCCTCAGCGGGGCCGTAAAATCCTGGTCATTAAGTATTTTAGTCTTGCCCCGAGCCTCTAAACATACATAACCCTCCTTGTCCCAATGGGCCCGACCCCACCTCCTACCACGTACTTATTATTTACATGCCAGTAGACGACTTTTGGGTTAAGTTTTATCTTAACAGCCATCTAATTCTCCTATTCTTTCTTTGCCAATTCTATTTTTCTCTTCACTTCCATTCCCAACTTATTGTATTTTGCCTGGTTCTTGCTTGCAGAATTTACCTGACATGCATCATTACCTTTTTTTTGTTTCATCATATTCTCATTCTCCGTCACAATCAAAGGAGCCCTGGCTTTGGTTCCCCTACTGTTCGCCCTTGTTGGAATGTACTGAGCTTGTAACTGAAGCATCTCCTCCTTAAAGATCACCTATCGTTCCATTGCATATTTTCCTGTCAACCTTTGGTTCCAATTTACCCTGGCTATATTCCCTCTCCCGTTGAAATTACCCTTCTTCCAATTTAGAAGTAATACTCTAGATTGTTTGCTGACGTTCTCCAGTTCTAGTCCATGATATAATGATCATTCTTATCCAAGTGTTCCCCACAGACACTAGGCCCACCTCATTTCCCAGCTCCAGGTCTAGCAATGCCACCTTCCTTGTTGGACCAAGAATATATTGGTCAAGGAAGCTCTCCTAAACACTTTTCAGAAGTAAAAAGCAGTAGCACTTGGAGACTGGTGCTGGATGAAACTGTAGTTCCATTTTAAGGTAGACAAGACCAGTTCAGACCAGTACCAGTCATTTCCCAAATTTCACTGGGTTTCTTCCTCCCCTTTATGTGAACATTATTAGAATTGATATTTGGTTAACTGAGATCCCCTAGTATCACCATTCTATAATTCTTCAACATCTCTGTGATTTCCCTGCAGATTTGTTTCTCTATCTCTCTGTCACTATTTGAAAATCTGTAGAATACCCTCTGTAGTGTGATCATCCCCATTTTGCTTCTCAACTCTAACCAAATTAATTCTTAAAAAGGAAAAATGTGCAGTGCTATAGGGAAGAGCTGGGAGTGGAACAAAATGGTAGCTCCTTCTAAGAGCTGACACAGGCACTAATAGAGCTGAATGATCCACTCTAGAAGTGGTTAAAGAAGCACATAATTGAAAATACAAATGTACAGCTCAGATCACAAGGGATTCTGTTGAAACACCTCTGGGTTACACAGATATATAGCTAGCTATTGAGCAATGTGGCCTGGCAGCCACAACTACATTTAGAATAATTTAGAAACCTTCAGAGGGCACTTCCATCTTGAAGTGCCTTTGCATTCTCCCACCTACATCAGTATTGCCTGGCTTTCCTGGTGGGGCTGTCACAGCCTCAGTCACACTAATTGGCCCTCCCACCTCTGCAGCCCAGTTGCCATCCCTTTATGGACAGGGCCCCCAGCAGTGACCAATCAATAGGTTACCTCAGGGAAATAGCTCAAGCAGGCAGATACCATCAAGGTTGAGACCTGCATATGGTTCCAATGTTGGGTCCTCAATGCCTACTTGAAAATTCAGCCCCACATTTCTGGTGTATGATGGGATCAATTGGGTTACAAATAGGGCACTGTTTTCAAAAATCAATGTCAGAAAATGGAGCAGCTTGGCAACATTGAATATAGTGAGATAAAACAGAAAAACACCTCAACAAGGCCGGGGTGCACCTCAAATAAACAATGAGACCAACTTCAGTACTATGACAATGTGAAACCTGCCATTCTCTGTCAAAAAGGACTGTTTAAGGAAAAGAGGCTTATGTTTTTACAATATCCAATTGATTTTTTTCATTTTGATCCAACAGCTTCCATAAATATTAAATCAGGAAAGACAAAAGAGACAAATTTGAAAAATATTCCAGCAACAAAAGCACAAGAGAGATCTTCTGGAAATATTCAAATGCCAAGTGTGGTGGGAGTATACCCTAAAAATATTTCATTAACAAATGTGATAGAGGCATCCTCTAAAAATACTCTGATGTCAAATGAGAAGGAAACATTGGCCACAAATTCCCCAAAGCATAAAGAGAAAGGAGAAGAAGAAAATCCTGCATGGAAATGGAAACCACATCCTAAAAATATTTCAGCAGCAACATTGGTAAAAACATCTCCATCAGGCACTCAAAGAACCAAAGGAAAAAGAAAATGTACGGCATCTAAACGATCAACAGATGTTAAAAAACCAGATCCTGCAAATACTCCAAATACTCAAAAAGTGATGGAAACATCTCCAACAAATTCTCCAACAACAAAAGTGATGAAAACATCCCCAACAAATACTCCAGCACCAAAAATGGCAGAAACAGCTCCAACAAATACTCCAACCAGCAAAGGAAATGGAAAAGGAAATACAAAGGCTATGGCATCTAAAGGACCAGTACCTGATATCAAACAAAATTCTACAAATACCCCAATGCCAAAATTTGTGGAAACAACCCCTTCGACTACTCTAACACCAAAGGTGGCAGAAACATCTCTGACAAATGCTCCAACATCAAAAGTGGTGGAAACATCTTTGACAAATACACCAACAACCAAAGGAAAAGGAAATGGAAAAGCTATGACATGTAGATCAGCACATGATAAAAACCCACGTTCTGAAAATGCTTCAACTACAAATTTGGTAAAAACATCTCCGCCAAATATACAAAATACCCAAGGAAAAGGAAAAGGAAATTCTACGGCATCTAGACGAGATGTTAAAAAACCAGGTCCTTCAAATACTCCAGCATCAAAAATGGTGGAAACATCTCCAACAAATACTCCAGCATCAAAAGCGGTGGAAACATCTCCAACAAGTATTCTAACACTAAAAGTGTTGGAAACATCTTTGACAGATACACCAGCACCAAGAGTAATGGAAACATCTCCAACAAATACTCCACAAACCACAGGAAATGGAAAAGGAAATACAAAGGCTATGGCATCTAAAGGACCGGTACATGATCCAAAACAGCATTCTATAAATACCTCAATGCCACACTTTGTGGAAACAACCCCTACAAATACTCTAACATCAAAGATGGTGGAAACAACTCCGTCATATACTCCAACATTAGAAGTGCTGGAAACATCTTTGACAAATACCCCAACAACCAAAGGAAAAGGAATATCGATGGCAGCTAAACACCCAGCAGATGTTAACAAATCAGGTCCTTCAAATACTCTAAGACCGAAAATGATACAAACATCTCCAACAAATACTCCAATACCAAATGTGATACAAACACCTCAAACAAATGTTCCAACATCAAAAGTGATACAAACATCCCCGACAAATACTCCAACACCAAATGTGATGGAAACATCTCTGACAAATATTCCAACATCAAAAGCGATGGAAACTTCATCAAATACCCCAACACTGAAAGTGAAGGAAACATCTCCAACAAATAAACCAAAATCAAATGTGATGGAAACATCAACAACAAATACTCCAACAGAAAATATGACGGAAACATTTCTGAAAAATACTCCAAAACCAAAAGTGATACAAACATCTCCAACAAATACACCAAAACTAAGTGTGATGGAAACATCTCTGACAAATACTCCAACAGAAAATGTGATGGAAACATCAACATCAAATACTCCAATGTCAAAGGTGCTACAAATATCTTCAACAAATACTCCAACATCAAAAGTGGTGGAAAAATCTTTGAAAAATACTCCAACAACCAAAGGAAAGGGAACATCTACGGCATCTAAACGACCAGCAGGTGTTAAAAAACCAGGTCCTTCAATTGCTCCAAGACCAAAAGTGATAAAGACATCTCCAACAAATACTCCAACACCAAAAGTGACACAAGCATCTCCATCAAATACTCCAACACCAAATGTGATGGAAACATCAACAACAAATTCTCCAACGTCAAAGGTGATGGAAGCATCTCCGACAAATACTCTAACATCAAAAGTGATACAAACATCTCCAATAAGTACTCCAACTGCAAAAGTGATACAAACATCTCCAATAAATACTCCAAGACCAAAACTGATACAAACATCTCCAACAAATACTCCAACACCAAAAGTGATACAAACATCTCCGACAAATACTCCAACATCAAAGGTGATGGAAGCATCTCCAAGAAATACTCCAACATCAAAAGTGATGGAAACATTTTTGACAAATACTACAACTTCAAATGTGATAAAAACATTTCCAAAAAATATACCTGCATCAAAAGTGATACAAACATCTCCATCAAATACTCCGACACCAAAAGTAATACAGACATCTCTGAAAAATACTCCAACATCAAAGGTGATTGAAGCATCTCCGAGAAATACTCTAACATCACAAGTGATACAAACATCTCCAACA
The DNA here is from genome assembly GCF_017639515.1 of Carcharodon carcharias. Lineage (NCBI taxonomy): Eukaryota > Metazoa > Chordata > Chondrichthyes > Lamniformes > Lamnidae > Carcharodon > Carcharodon carcharias. The sequence continues at coordinate 120,950,646 of NC_054480.1, read as the reverse complement.
AATACGACAACACCAAAAGTGATACAAACATCACCGACAAATACTCTAATTCCAAAAGTGATGGAAACATCAACAACAAATACTCCAACATCAAAGGTGGTGGAATCATCTCCGACAAATACTCCAACATCAAAAGTGACACTAACAACTCCAACAAATACTCCAACAACAAAAGTGGAGGCATCATCTACATCAAATACTCCAACACCAAAAGTTATACAAAAATCTCCGAAAAATACTCCAACTCCAAGAGCAGATGTTAAAAAACCAGGTCCTTCAAATACTCCAACTCCAAAAGTGATACAAACATCTCCAACAAATACTCCAACATCAAAAGTGATACAAACATCTCTGACAAATACTCCAACACCAAAAGTGACACAAACATCTCCAACAAGTACTCCAAAACCAAATATGCTGGAAACATCTGTCACAAATATTGCATCAACCAAAGGAAAAGCAAAATCTACGGCATCTAAACAACCAGAAGATGCCAAAAAATCAGTTCCTTCAAATACTCGAACAACAAAAGTAATACAGACATCTCCGAAAAATATTCCAACATCAAAGGTGATGGAAGCAGCTCCAAGAAATACTCCAACATCACAAGTGATGCAAACATCTCCAACAAATATCCCTGCATCAAAAGTGATACAAACATCTCTGACAAATACTCCAACACCAAAAGTAATACAGACATCTCCAAAAAATACTCCAACATCAAAGATGATGGAAGCATCTCCAAGAAATACTCCAACATCACAAGTGATACAAACATCTCCAACAAATACGCCAACACCAAAAGTGATACAAACATCACCGACAAATACTCCAATTCCAAAAATGATGCTAACATCTCCAAAAACTACTCCAACACCAAAAGTGACACTAACATCTCCGAATAATACTCCAACACCAAAAGTGACACTAACAACTCCAACAATTACTCCAGCAACAAAAGTGGAGACATCATCTCCGTCAAATACTCCAACATCAAAAGTGATACAAACATCTCCGACAAATACTCCAACATCAAATGTGATGGAAACATCAACAAATACTCCAACCTCAAATGTGATGGAAGCATCTCCGAGAAATGCTCCAACATCAAAAGTGATACAAACATCTCCAACAAATACGCCAAAAGTGATACAAACATCACCGATAAATACTCCAACACCAAAAGTGATTTCAATTTCCTCGATAAACACTCCAGAACTAAAAGTGTTGGAAACATCTCCAACAAATACGTCGACACCAAAAGTGATACAACCATCTCCGACAAATATTCCAACACCAAAAGTGATACTAACGTCTCTGAAAAAAACTCCAACACCAAATAAGATACAAACATCTCCTACAAAAACACCAACAACGACTGTGATTCTAAAATCTCTGACAAATACTCCAACGCCAAATGTGATGGAAACATCAACAACAAATACTCCAACACCAAAAGTGATACTAATATCTCCGTATAATACTCCAACACCAAATGAGATACAAACATCTCCGACAAAAACACCAACAAGTGTGATCCAAACATCTCAGACAAATACTCCAACATCAAATGTGATGGAAGCATCTCCGAGATATACTCAAATATCAAAAGTGAAACAAAATTCTCCAACAAATACACCAACGCCAAAAGTGATACAAACATCTCCGATAAATAATCCAACACCAAATGTGATCAAAACATCAACAAATATTCCAACATCAAAGATGATGGAAGCATCTCTGAGAAATACAACTCCAACATCAAAAGTGATACAAACATCTCCAACAAATACGCCAACGCCAAAACTGATACAAACATCACCGACAAATAGTACAACACCAAAAGTGACACTAACAACTTCAACAAGTACTCCAACAACAAAAGTGGAGGCATCATCTCCATCAAATACTCCAACATCAAAAGTGATACAAACATCTACGACAAATATTCCAACATCAAGTGTGATGGAAGCATCTCCGAGATATACTCCAACATCTAAAGTGAAACAAACATCTCCAACAAATACACCAACGCTAAAAGTGATACAAACATCCCCGATAAGTAATCCAACATCAAGTGTGATCGAAACATCAACAAAAACTCCAACATCAAAAGTGATACAAACATCTCCAACAAATATGCCAACTCCAAAATTGATACCAATATCATTGACAAATACTCCAACAACAAAAGTATTGGCAATTTCTTCGATAAATACTCCAATACTAAAAATGTTGGAAACATCTCCAACAAATACTCCAACACCAAAAGTGGTGCAAACACCTCCAACAAATACACCTGCATCAGAAGTGATACAAACATCTCCGGCAGATACTCCAACACCAAAAGTAATACAGACATCTCCGAAAAATACACCAAGATCAAAGGTGATGGAAGCATCTCCAAGAAATACTCCAACATCAAAAGTGATACAAACATCTCCAACAAATATGCCAACTCCAAAAGTGATACCAATATCACTGACAAATACTCCAAAAACAAAAGTGATGGTAATTTCTTCAATAAACACTCTAACTCTAAAAATGTTCGAAACATCTCCAACAAATACTCCAACACCAAAAGTGGTGCAAACATCTCCAACAAATACACCTGCATCAAAAGTGATACAAACATCTCCAACAGATACTCCAACACCAAAAGTAATACAGACATCTCCGAAATATATACCAAGATCAAAGGTGATGGAAGCATCTCCAAGAAATATTCCAACATCACAAGTGATACAAACATCTCCAACAAATACACCAACACCAGAAGTGATACAAGTATCACCAACAAATACTCCAATTCCCAAAATGATGCTAACATCACCAAAAAATACTCCAACACCAAAAGTGATACTAACATCTCCGAATAATACTCCAACACCAAATGAGATACAAACATCTCCGACAAATACTCCAACATCAAATGTGATGGAAACATCTCTGACAAAAACGCCAACACCAAAGGTAATACAGGCATCTCCAAAAACTACTCCAACATCAAAGGTGATGGAAGCATCTCCAAGAAATACTCCAACATCAAATGTGATGGAAACATCTCTGACAAAAACTCCAACACCAAAGGTAATACAGGCATCTCCAAAAACTACTCCAACATCAAAGGTGATGGAAGCATCTCCAAGAAATACTCCAACATCAAAAGTGATACAAACATCTCCAATAAATAGTCCAACACCAAAAGTGACACAAACATCTCCAACAAGTACTCCAAAACCAAATGTGCTGGAAACATCTTTCAAAAATACTGCATCAACCAAAGGAAAAGCAAAATCTATGGCATCTAAACAACCAGAAGATGCCAAAAAACCAGTTCCTTCAAATACTCGAACAACAAAAGTAATACAGACATCTACGAAAAATATTCCAACATCAAAGGTGACAGAAGCAGCTCCGAGAAATACTCCAACATCACAAGTGATACAAACATCTCCAACAAATACTCCAACACCAAAAGTGGTGCAAACATCTCCAACAAATATCCCTGCATCAAAAGTGATACAAACATCTCTGATAAATACTCCAACACCAAAAGTAATACAGACATCTCCAAAAAATACTCCAACACCAAAAGTGATACTAACATCTCTGAATAATACTCCAACACCAAATGAGATACAACCATCTCCAACAAAAACACCAACGAGTGTGATCCAAACATCTCAGACAAATACTCCAACACCAAAAGTGACACTCATAACTCCAACAAGTACTCCAACAACAAAAGTGGAGGCATCATCTCCATCAAATAGTCCAACATCAAAAGTGATACAAACATCTCCGACAAATACGCCAACGCCAAAACTGATACAAATATCACCGACAAATACTCCAACAACAAAAGTTTTGACAATTTCTTCGATAAACACTCCAACACTAAAAATGTTGGAAACATCTCCAACAAATACTCCAACACCAAAAGTGATACAAACATCCATGACAAATACTCTTAGTTCAAAAGTGCTGGAAACATCTTTGACAAATAGTCCAACAACCAAAGGAAAAGGAAAATCTACAGCATCTAAACCACCGGCTGATGCTAAAAAAACAGTTCCTCGAAATACTCCAAGACCAAAAGAAATACAAACATCTCCAACAAATACTCCTACACCAAATGTAATGGAAACATTTTCAATAAATAGTCCAAAACCAAAAGTGATGGAAACATCTCCGACAACTACTCCAACACCAAAAGTGATACAAACATCTCCGACAAATACTCCAAAACCAAAAGTGATGGAAACATTTCCAACAAATAATCCAACACCAAATGTGATACAAACATCTCCAACAAATACTCCAAAACCAAAAGTGATGGAAACATCCCTTACAAATAAGCCAACACGAAATGTGATGGAAACCTATTCAAAAATATCTCCAATATCAAAAGTGTTGCAAACAACCTTGACAAATACTCCATCACCAAATGTCATGGACACATCTTCAACAAGGACTCCAGCACCAAATGTGATACAATCATCTCCAACAAATACTCCAACACCAAAAGGGAAAGGAAAAGATAAAGCTACTGCATTTAATCGACCCGTAAATGGAAAAGAACCAACTTCTACCAATACTCCAGCACCAAAAGGTAAAGAAACAGTTCCTACATATATTCCATATATAAATGGAAAAGTAACATCTCTCATAAATAAAAACAGAAAATGCTGGAAAAACCCAACAGGTCTGATAGCATCTGTGGAGAGAGGAACATAGTTAACGTTTCAAGTCCATTTGACCCTTCCTCAGAGCTAAAGAGAAATACAAGTTGAGTTTTCCAGCATTTTCTGTTTTTATTTCAGATTTCCAGCAGCTGCAGTATTTTGCTTTTATCTCCCATAAATACTCTGGCATCAAATTTTTGTAAAGGGAAATTCTCCAACAATATCTCGAGCATTAATTGCAACAAAAACAACTGTTATCTTCATTCCAGCACCTCCAACATCTCCTACATTGGTATCAAACTTTACAACAAAAACAGCTTCAACCAGTGCATTCATGCACACAACTGCTGGCATCTCTAAGCAGCCATCCAAACCTGAATTATCCACTAGTGTAACAGCACCACGCAGTTCCAAAACAACAATAAATGGTAAATATACTCACTCACCTGTTCACTGGATTCTTCTGAAAGTAATGAAATTCCACAGAGATTTCTGAGAGCGAACAATATCAAGTAACAACTTAGTGGTGTACAGTAGATGATTTCTATTTGTGACAATGAGGTTCAAGAGTGAGCACCAGGAGAACCACAGAATAGGTCACATGGTCAGCTCCAGACCATTTTTTGGTTTCATCATGTGAAAACCCTAGGACCCTTAAATTGCTTGTCTATAGAAGCATTGAGGGAGAGTCTTCACAAAGTATTTTGAATGAGAATGCTGCAAGATGTGCCAGATTAGCTGCAGAACTGCTACATGCAGTGGTGGAGCATGAATTAATAAATTTGCAGACTAACAAGCATCTAGTGAATGCTCCATGGTTATCTGCAAGGCAGTCCTTGGAGACTGAAATGTAATGCAAAGGTACAGCTTTTCTTACAAATTCTTTGATTTAGTCCACTGAGACATTGCCCTGCAATTTAGTGCAATTTCAGTTCAAAACTGGATGAAATAATCTTGCCAGCATGCTTTAAAATCATTAGTAATGGACAATGGCCAGTTTTGGTACGTTTTGAGGGCAGACAATACCCATGAACTGCTTTAAACAGTCAGCCCAATGCAGTTCACCAGCCCAATATCAGTTAACAAACCTGCCCAGTGGAATGGAAGACCCAGGAAATTGAAAGCAGTGGAGGGCCCTAGGAGCTTTGAATGTTCCTCCTGCTTCCACAAAAATAATTTAAAGGTTACGGGCCTGGCTGAGCAGGAGGAGGAGTGGACCATCTTGGATTTTACTCTGCCAGTGACCCGTTCCCATGAGTTAAACTATCTTTTTTTTTTACAATAATGCAGCTAATGTACATTCATGTCAGCCAGCCTCACTAACTTTAGAATGAAATACATACAACTATATTTTAATATGTGAATAATATCTGTAATTCTTGGTCTGTGCAAGGATAGTCGCTTTCACCTGTAACAGTTACTATTGATTTGTACATCCAGTTAATAAGCGCAAAATGAGTGAGCCTTTCTACTTTATGGCCTGAATCTTATGTTCATCGGGTACGTGCGATCGGCAGGCCCAGAAGCGGGCGCGAAATGTGCTTCTGCCTGTGATTGGCCCTGACCACGATTTCACACTGGCTGGCCATTAATTGGCTGTGAACCACACCCAGAAAAAGGCTCAGCACTGCCAGTGGGGGCGGGAAGAGGACAGGCGCTAATGTCACTGCGGGTGCTTGTGAGCGCTTCCACTGAGCTCTCTGAAGGCAGACCTCCAAATAATAAAAGAAAGCCCAAAAATGCTGCAGAAAATGTCCATGCACCTGAAATCATATCTCACAAAAGAAACAGTCCCCGGATATTTCTTTTTATTTTAAATCCTAATGGAGATTTTATCCAGACCTTGGATGAGGTTTCATCAAAAATGTAAAGCCTGCCTGGCCGATTGGCTCGTCCGCCAACCGTAAGGTTGGACTGGCCATGAAAAATCGCATACAATTAGGCCATTAATGAGTTTAATTGCCTGCTTAATTGTTGGCAGGCACTCTACTGACTTTTACATGCATCGATATTGAGAGAAATATCGTGCAAGTGCGCGGTGATGTCAGGGCGCTCGCCCAACATCATCTTGCATGATTTTACGCCCGTTTGTGTTAGATATGTGCTCGCGGGACATAGAATTCTGGCCAATATTGCTGTTTAGTTACCACTGCTACATGCTGTACAATGTGGCTGTTGAATAAGCATAAAACTGGATGAAGCTTTGATTAATCAAACACTTACAATACTCTAGTTGATTGGTGGTATTCATGCAACTATTTACCATTTTACATTAGTACATTCAGGAGTGGAAAAAAAAAGGTTAAATAAATTTGGAAGTAAAGTGAATGCTAGAAAATTTAAGCAGTCTTTCCAGAATAATGACCTTACTGTATTCTGATTAGAGCATGAATATCCACTTGTAAATGAGAGAATAGTGTATCTTATGGCTAGATAGATAGATAGATAGAGAGCCATCAGCTACGTGTAATATACTGGCCCTCAGTAAATTGGGCTCCAGGCTTAAAAAACATCTTTTTAATTTGAATTTGAGTTGAATTATTTTGTCCAATGTATTGTTGAAGATTTCAAGACTTCTGCATTCTTTAAGTGATATTTTGCATTTTTTTCTTATTGCTATTGACAGGTCGGCGGGCGCACAGCTAACTCGGCTGAGTCTCCACCGACCTGAAAATTGAAATGACGCAGGGTGACGTCAGGAGTTCTGCCCGACGTTACCCCGCGTCATTTTACGCATTGGTGAGTGGACCCACCCCCACACTCGCCGGCCGGAAGATCCAGCCCATGGACTTTCTCATTCACACTGGCATGAAGACACGTAGCTAGCAGGGACAATGGCAGTTCCCTACTGCATTTTCTTTTTGAGGTTTAAACATGGATTAGTGCATCAGGGTATTGTCCTTTCCTGGAATGTGGAATGGGTAGGTTCACTTGGGAAGCTTCAAAATCTGTCTTTTGGTGAAGTCGACCTTAGATTCTGTATTAAGGTGGGTGAGCATGGGGTCCAATCTGGTTGGGATCTCTCTGCTGGTAAGGTGGGAGCCAGGCTCCATGTCTTTTGGGGCAGTACTGCCCTCTGGTTTGATGGTCAGTTCTCAGTGTACCTCCTGGTGGCTTCACCTTCTCTCTTCCTGGACCAATTTGAGATCCCTCCTGGTCCCCATTTAAATTCATCAGGGGGATATCGGCTAAACCAATCATGGGCTTCCTCGCTGAGGCCTTTGGCTTTGGAGGGGGTGTTCTCCTGACTTGTTCCGTGTCCTTGGAACACTTCTGCCCTCAAGTTGATGTGCAGCTCCACTTAAATGCCTTTGTGGCTTTTCAGCTGGGTGAGGCATCTCACTCCCTCTCTGCTCATCTGTTTGGGGACTCCCTTTGTCTCTAATGTCGAAAAGTTTTTGCTATCCTCTGATCAGACAACTCCTTTACCTTTTCCTTTGCTGGTTTAATAACCGGCCTTCCTTCAGGTTCTTCGGCAACATGGGCATCTCCCTCACTATTTATTTCCCTTATCTAGGATTTCTCTGGCCCCTATCTAATTCTGGGATACTCTGTGAATCTATTTCAGATTCTAGTGGCCTTTCCTGGACCTCTTTTAGCTTTGCTAGCCTGGATTTGGCCTTGCTGCATTCGAGCAGCCCTCACTCAATGTTTATGGATGCTATTTCACCTCCTGGGCCTCCGGACCTTCCCCAGTTTTCTGCTCTACTGCAGTTTTCTGTTGGTTGGCGTTGGCCTCTTTCCTTTCGCTCAAGGAGGAAATCGATTGCTGCTACTAGTAGTTCAGGGACAATTCCTAACGTAACAAGGCCTGAAACAAGGTCACACTCTAGGTGGACCTTATGGAGGGAGAGAAACACAGATCATCCTCCCTCCCCACTGATCAGTGCTTTGGCCTTCAGGGAGGACTTGGAGAGTGGGTTTAAGTTTCCCTACAACATTAAGGACTGTGTGGCTCCTGTGTCCCGGAGCAGCACAACGGACTTGCCCACATTTTGGCATGGGTATGTGGACACTGTTCCCGAAAGGAGAAAGCTCAGGAAGCTCTCTGGGAGTTTGTCCGGCTCAGACACACATAGTGCCATGCCCTCCAAGGGGTAAGTTTCTGTAGCGAGGGTCTCTGCCTGCTCTGCTGCACTACCCGCGTCCTTCGGGGGATTACTCATATGGAGTCCTATTAAGCTAACAGGCTTCCCGCACAATCTCCAACACTCAGGTCTGGAATGGCCTATTTTATTGCAATGAGAACACACTGGTCTCTGGAGGTTGTCCTTTCGGGTTACAGCGGGGGCTTCTCGCATTCTCCTTTAGACTTTCTTTTCTGGATGGGGTACTTTCCTATCTAAATCACCTTGCTGATCCTTCCAATGTTCTTGGAAATGGTTTGGCAAGGGTCTGCCTGAGTTTCCAGGTGCATGGGTGAGATTATAGCTGTCTGCCTTGACGGCTGCATCCCTAGCTGTGAGGGTTCTCTGCTCCTCCAAGTGCATTTGTAGGTCGGTGGGGTAGGCAATTAATGAATTCCTCCAACAATACCAACTCTCAAAACCCCTTGTAGTTGTGTGGCATTCTGAAGGATCCTATCCATTAGTTCAAAGCAATTTACTTCAGTTATACAAACTCAATGTAGGTCTTTATGGTGGGCTTCTTGCAAGTGTTACAAAATTGTTGACGACATGCTTCTGGGGATAATGCATAGGCACTGAGGATAGCCGCCTTGGTTTGTTCATAAATTATGAACACATCAGCATGGAGTAGATCTCTTGGGCTCTCCCTGACAGCTGCCCTTGAATTAAATCCAGATCTCTGATGACCATTTTAGCTGTCCTGCTACTTCCTCAAAAGTGGCAAAAAATAACTCCACATCATTCTCTTCAAATTTGGGAATGAATCTAGCACACTTGAGGACCTCAGAGAGTGGTTTTGGGTTAAGGAGGTAGGGGGTGCTACCAGATAGAGAGCGATTTTCCCTTGCAGCTTCCAATTGTCTGGTCTCTCTCTCTCTTCCTATGAGCAACTAGTTCCATTTCAAATTTTCAGAGCTGGAATTCTTCTCTTTCCTTTTCTCTCTCTTTCTCTCTCTCTTTACCTCTCCCGCACCTTTCTTTCCTCTCTCCTGAAACTCTAGCTATAATCTGAGCTATTCCAGCTTGAATTTGGCTAGGGGGCGGGGATTCAGAGTCCTAGTTGAGCTCTACATCTAATACTCTACCGTACTCTCTAAACCGTGAGATCCAAATGCTTGACCAACAACTGGATCAGCTCACTTCTTTTCATTTTACTGGGCAATTATAACTGTGTGTCTCTAACTGCATTTTTCAGTTGTTCTATGCTAAGGGCTGCCATTGTTTCACGGTTCAAACTCCTTTGCTTGATCTACATCTGGGCATCAAAATTTGTCATTTTCTCACTGTTAGGGAAAAGATATTTGCTGTGGTAAGTTACTTGTGCGTTAAAATTTGTTCCAGCCTTTTTGGCTTTCAATTGACTCTTTTATATCATACTTGACTCATGTCTACTTGGGCTCTGGTCAAATTCGAATGGGCCATCCTGGATTTGAGCTCCCAATTTTCGTTCCGGACAGGAGGAGGTTTAATTGCCTGATTTCTCCTCTCACCACCTGTTCATACACCTAAAGATGTTTTTGATTTGCTTCCTCCTTTATAAGTAGTGGTATATTTCCCAACCCCTCGGTTTCGGTGTGATCCGATTTCTATTAATAACTCCCCAGCAAGCTCGTGATAGAATGAACTCAGAGGGTTAGTTTATTTGCACACACTCAAACATGGGAGGAGAGTAGCAATGTTGCCTCCTTTTCAAACATACAGTAAAAAAGGGATAGGGAAAGAAAGATTTACAGGGCAAAGGCGACTGAGAAAAGAATTATTGGGCTGTAACTTCCAAGCTCCCCAGCATCGTACTGGGGGTGTTACCCCTAAGATGCACTGGGGAATCCCCTTTGGACGTTCCCGGGTAAGGTTTACAGGGCAATGCATTGGTCACAAGTGCAAACTTCCCCTGGGCTATTTCCCTGTACTGGGAACCATCCGAAATTGTCATCTAAATTGCAAACTTCTGATGGTTCTGACTGGTTAGTTACCCAGAAAAAATTAGAAGGATTATAACCACTTCTAACTTCTGGGTAACTATCGTTCAGACCCAGACCAACCCCCCCATAGGACTACCACCCCACAATTCTGACCCGTCAGGGGTCCCCCCCAACAACCAGCTACCCCAACCACAGGACTCCCTTCACACCCCTCAACCTCCCAAAGGAAACCCCCCCACTTTCTGACTAGCCAGCCACAGGATCTCCTGCACCCCCACAGGGACTTTTACCACCACTACCCCCCCCATCCCCAGGCCCTTAGGCCCTAACCCTAAGGCCTGACCCAACCCCTACCCCGAGGCCAGCCAGCCTCCTCCCTACCTTCTTCAGCCCTGACTCAGCCTGAGGCCCAATCGCCCCTCCAAGACCTGACACCCTCTCCCCAACCAGCTACACACTGGCCCGACACAATCTGACCCCACCCAAAGCCCAACTACCCTCGTGACCCAGCACCCTCATCCCAACCCCCTCAAGGCTGGCCCAACCCAACCTGATGCAATGCCCAATGCCCATCCTACCTGAGGCCTGACACCAGCCCAACCCACCATGCTCCAAGGCTCAACATGACCAGACGTGAGGCCCTCCCCACCTCATCCCGATGCCCAACATCCACCCCCACCTCCTCTGAGGCCTGAAGCCCTCCCATAAATCCCCCTGCCCACCACCCACCCCCCCCCTCCCCGGACTGGCCAGGCCCAATCTGACAAGGCCTGACACCCCCAACCTTCAAACCTCCAACCTCCGAACGCCCTGACCTTCCCCACCCCCGACCTCCCCCCTCCAATGCCCTGATCTCTGACTCCCTGACCTGTAACCTCCCCGACAAATGGTACGCCCCTCAGATTTGTCCATTAATGATGAAATCAGTCCAGTCTTAGTTATCGTAATAACTATATCGTGTCAAAGGATTTGCTTTTAATATTAAACTTCATTTGATGATTTACAGCATGTTAAATGGTGACAGCAGCACAGCGACAGCAATGTGTTCCTTCAAAAACAATTCTGCCATTCAGGAGCTTGACAGAGTATTTGTCTATCATGTGTTTGAAAACAAGACCAAAGATATTTCTAAATTGGGACCATATACATTGGACAGCGACAGCCTCTATGTAAACGGTAATTATCCAACCATTACTTGGTGTAGCTCTTTGTAAGTTACACATGCTACCATTTCCCCAGTGTCTGGAAACATTTCTAACACAGAATACAAAACTCCACTTGCAACTGATGCAACATTTTCAATGACGCATGTCATTATCCCAGCTATTCGTCAGTCAGATATACTGAGACTGAGATTGAATAGTGTACTTTTTTTTACTGATATTACTGTCCTAGGAGATCTGATATCTGTTAGGTTATTTGCTTTTAATTGGTGATATCAATGATTGTATACTTGGGCAGAGGGACGAATTGTGATTACTTTCCTTGACAGCATAATCTTTTTATTTTTCCAGATTACCATGAATCACCTCTCATAAGCTGTAAGTATGGTTTCCGTTCAGTTTGTCAGGTCAGATTTGCCTATTTAAGCCTACTTGTTCCTGTCAGATCAGATTTTGGTATTTGCTAGGTTTTGATATATTGAATATTCTATTAATAGCTTCATCGGTTATCTTGGGTTTTATACTGATGATAAATAAATTGGATTATAAAAAACTTTACCATGAACCACCTCTTATAGCCATAGAGTGTGTATGGTTGTTATATGTTTCTGGGCTGTTCACGGAGCACAGGGAGATTGAATAAAATAAAGTATTTAAATTAATTCAGTTTGGGATTTCCCTTTCCACTAATTAAGCTGACTAATGTTTCAAGACTGGGAAATATTTCTTTCATTTCATTATCTTTTTGTACATCTTTTCTCTTTTGCAACAGCTGTGATCCCAGTACTACAGACTCCAAACAGGAAACCGATAACTATTGAATACAATGTGACATTCGTTATAAACATCCCAAGATTCCAAAAAATTCAATCCAACTCCATTTTCCAAAATATTAAAATTGGAGACATGGTGAGAGATAAGTTTAGGAAAATGTAGGTGCTTTATTATTGATAATTTCTCGTGTTTCTCCATCTAAGTCATGTTTGTTATATCCTTATAGCTAAATGACCTATTTAAGAACAGTTACATAAATGCAACATTCTCACGTTGTTCAGTACACACTCTCAGGTAAGAAATATTACCGACAATAATAATTATACCTTTATCTAGTCGAAACTCATTGTCATAATATGGGAATTAATGTAAAATTCACACCGATCCAGAATGCTCAAAGAACATCTCCTAGGCCAGAATCTTCGTCTCGGCATGCTGGGGCGGGGCCCACTCGCCGATGCATAAAATGATGCGCGGTGACATCAGGCTTGCAACACAACGTCACCACACGTCATTCCAATTTTCAGCTGTGTGCCCGCCGAACTGTCAAAGGCCTATTAAGGCCATTTAAAAACTAATTGAACCACTTAACAAAGCTGCCCGTCCAACCTTAAGGTTGGCGGGCAGGCGAAGAGCCAAGGCAGCCTTCACATTTTTCATGAAACCTCATCTACGAGCGGGATGAGGTTTCATGAATGATTTATAAGTGAAATAAAGATTTTCATTAAAATTCATAGACATGTCCCAGAGCATGTGACACTTTCACATGAGGGGACAATGCCCTAAATTTTCTTTTTCTTTATTAAAATTTTTGAAACTCAAACTGATCTCCCCGAAAGCCTCCACCCCAACCCGCACAGGGAGCTTCCAGGTGCCTGCTTCCTGGTGTGCGTCAATGTGGGCGGGTCTTAATTGGCCCGCCCATGTAAAATGGCGGCGCACCACCAATCACAGGCGGCAATTGGCTGCGTGCGCTCCCGCGTCCGCTCATGCCCAACCCCCCTGACGGGGAGAAAATTCTCCCCCAGGGCAGGATTTTAAGTTCATTGAGTGGGCGCGCGCCTGGCCTGATCGGGTGTAAAATCACGCACGATGATGTTGGGCGAGTGTCCCAACATCATTGCGCATTCTCGTGTCTTTCAGTCGGCAGGCATGTGTGAGAGTCAGCAGCATGTCCGGCAACAATTAAGAGGCCTACTGAGGCCCTTACGCAATTAATTGAGCTGTATTTTCCACTGCCTGCTCAACTGTTCGGTTGTTGGATGGGCGAATAGGGCAGGCGGCCTTTGCGTTTTTTATGAAACCTTATCCAGGGGCGGGGTAAGAAAAAACTCAAAAAAAGTTTTCCACTTCATTTTAAACATGTCCCTCTTCATGTGACGGAGTGACATATGGGGACATGTTTATATTATTTATTAAACATTTATTTTCCTTTGTCCAAATCTTCAGCTCCCTGAGGCAGCTCTGTGCCCTCAGGGAGCTGTCAGCACGTGCTCCCCCACACATGCGCAGACTTCTGCACTCACCCTCCTCCCGCCCACCCCCACCCCCTCCCAGCAGCACTGAGCCTTTCACCGTGCCTTTCACACTGGCTGTTAATTGGTCAGCCACTGTGAAATCGCGATTGGGGCCCGATCGCGGGCAGAGGTCCGTTTTGCGGCCGTTCCCGCACCCACCCACCTGAAAAGGGGAAAATCCTGCCCCAAGAAATAAATCTTGCACATAGAAATATTAATTCCAGCACGGGTTTCTTAAACTTGGCCATCAATGATGTAATCAAGAGATAAAAACCAAAAACAAAAAACTGCGGATGCTGGAAATACAAAACAAAAGCAGAATTACCTGGAAAATCTCAGCAGGTCTGGCAGCATCGGCGGAGAAGAAAAGAGTTGACGTTTCAAGTCCTCATGACCCTTCGACAGAACTAGATGTAATCAATGTTGTCTCAGTGATTATAATAACTATGTTGTGTATTTGCTGCTAATATTTAACCTTTTTTTCGACAGTGTGGTAAATGGTGACATCAGCGCAGCGACAGCAATCTGTTCATTCAAAAATTATCCTACCATTCAGGAGGTAGACAGAGTACTTGTGTACCATGTTTTTGAAAACAAAACCAAAGACATTTCTAACTTGGGACCATACACATTGGACAATGACAGCCTCTATGTAAATGGTACTTATCTAATTGTGATTTAAAGTAACTCCTAGTGTGATATGCTTGTTACAGTTTGGACATTGACCTGCAAGGCCACTTAACCAATAAAGGAATTTGTCAACTTGAAACATTTCCTGTAACAGAGTCACTCTAGCATGTTGCAGCCAAATTACTACCAGAGCTTGCCTCTCTCAGCCCGTTATCACGTTTTTAAACAATTGCACAGTTCTGGATAAAACAAGATCCTTTGGTACTTTAACTGGTCAATTGGCAGATCAAGAAGTTTGTTTAAATCTTATGATTTGGTGGCTTTTTATCTTTAAGTGCAGGTATTGACCAATTCTTCCTATTTATACATTTATGATTTGAACTCTGCATCTGAATCATGAATCATAGAATGGTTACTGTATAGAATGTCTGGCCTATCAAACCCATGCTGGTTTTCTGCAAGACAAACTTAGCTAGTCCCACTCCGCCTCCCCCTGTTTAGCATTTCGAATTCTTTCCCTTCAGTCACTTATCCAACATCCTATTGAAAGCCACAACCAAATCTGTCTCCTTCTTCCTTCAGGAAGTGCATTCCAAGTCCTAAACACTGTATGTGTAAAAAAGTATTTCTTTATGTCGCTTTTGATTATTTTTCCAATTACTTTAAATCTGTATCATAAGACCATAAGACCATAAGATATAGGAGCAGAAATTAGGCCATTCGGCCCATTGAGTCTGCTCTGCCATTCAATCATGGCTGATAAGTTTCTCAACCCCATTCTCCCGCCTTCTCTCCATAACCTTTGATCCCCTTACCAATCAAGAACCCATTTACCTCAGTCTTAAATACACTCAATGACCTGGCCTCCACAGCCTCCTGTGGCAATGAATTCCATAGATTCACCACTCTCTGGCTAAAGAAGTTTCTCCTCATCTCTGTTCTAAAAAGTCTTCCCTTTACTCTGAGGCTGTGCCCTCGGGTCCTAGTCACTCCTACTAATGGAAACATCTTCCCCACTTCCACTCTATCCAGGCCTTTCAGTATTCTGTAAGTTTCAATCAGATCCCCCACCATCCTTCTAAACTCCATCGAGTATAAACCCAGAGTCCTCAGACGTTCCTCATATGTTAAGCCTTTCATTCCTGGGATCATTCTCGTGAACCTCCTCTGGACCCTCTCCAGGGCCAGAACATCCTGCCTGAGATACGGAACCCCAAAATTGCTCACAATATTCTAAATGTGGTATGACCAGAACCTTATAAAGCCTCAGCAGCACATCCCTGCTTTTATATTCTAGTCCTCTCGAAATAAATGCCAACATTGCATTTGCCTTCCTAATTACCGATTCAACTTGCAAGTTACCCTTAAGAGAATCCTGGACTAGGACTGACAAGTCCCTTTGGACTCCAGATTTCTGAATTCTCTCTCCATTTAGAAAATAATTTATGCCTCTATTCTTCCTACCAAAGTGCATGACCTCACACTTCCCCACGTTGTATTCCATCTACCACCTTTTTGCCCATTCTCCTAACCTGTCTAAATCCTTCTGCAGCCTCCCTGCCTCCTCAATACTACCTGTCCCTCCACATTTTTGTATCATCTGCAAACTTAGCCAGGATGCCCTCAGTTCCTTCATCTAGATCATTAATGTATAAAGTGAAAAGTTGTGATCCCAACATTGACCCCTATGGCACTCCGCTAGTCACCGGCCACCATCCTGAGAAGGACCCCCTTATCCCCACTCTCTGCCTCCTGCCAAACAGCCAATCTTCTATCCATGCTAGTACCTTGCCTCTAACACCATAGGCTCTTATCTTACTGAGCAGCCTCCTGTGCGGCATCTTGTCAAAGGCCTTCTGGAAGTCCAAGTAGATAACATCCTTGGCTGTCCTTTGTCTAACCTGCTCGTTACCTCCTCAAATAATTTTAACAGATTTGTCAGGCATGACCTCCTCTTGATGAAACCATGCTGACTTTGCCCTATTTTACCATTCACTTCCAAGTATTTTGAAATCTCATCCTTAATAATGGACTCTAAAATCTTACCAACGACCGAGGTCAGGCTAATCGGCCTGTAATTTCCCGTCTTTTGCCTCACTCCCTTCTTAAACAGGGAGTGTTACATTAGCGATTTTCCAGTCCTCTGGGACCCTCCCTGACTCCAGTGATTCATGAAAGATCACCACTAACACCTCCACTATCTCTTCAGCCATCTCCTTCAAACTCTGGGGTGTAATCTATCTGGTCCAGGTGATTTATCCACCTTCAGACCTTTCAGTTTTCCTACCACCTTCTCCTTGATAACGGCCACCATACTCACCTCTGCCCCCCCGACTCTCTTGAACTTTGGGGCTGTTACTCGTGTCTTCCACCATGAAGACTGACGCAAAGTACCTTTTCAGTTCCTCCACCGTTTCTTTGTTCCCCACTACTACTTCTCCAGCATCATTTTCCAGCAGCCCAATATCCACTTTTGCCTCTCTCTTAACCTTTATATATCTAAAAAAAACTCTTGCAATCTTCTTTTATATTACTGGCTAGCTTACCCTCATATTTGATCTTCTCCCTCATTTCTTTTTTAGTTGTCTATTGGTCTTAGTAGGCTTCCCAATCCCCTGGTTTCCCACTGCTCTTTGCCGCATTGTAAGCTTTCTCTTTAGCTTTTATGCTGTCCCTGACTTCCCTTGTCAGCCATGGTTGCCTCATCCTCCCTTTAGTATGCTTCTTCTTCCTAGGGATGAATTTTTGCTGTGTCTCCCAAATTACTCCCAGAAACTCCTGCCATTGCTGTTCCACTGTCTTTCCTGCTAGGTTCATCTCCCAGTCAATTCTGGCCAGCTCCTCCCTCATGCCTCTGTAGTTGCCTTTATTCATCTGTAATACTGTTACATCAGATTCCAGCTTTTTCCTCTTAAATTGCAGGGTAAATTCTATCATATTATGGTCACTTCCTCATAAGGGTTCCTTCACCTTATGCTCCCTTATCAAATCTGCCTCATTATACATCACTAAATCTAGAATTGCCTGTTCCCTAGTGGGCTCCACCACAAACTGCTCCAAAAAGCCATCTCGTAGACATTCCACAAATTCCTTTTCTTGGGATCCACTACCAACCTGATTTTCCCAGTCTACCTGCATATTGAAATCCCCCATGATCACTGTAACCTTGCCTTTCTTACACGCCTTTTGTATCTCCTGGTGTATCTTGTGCCCCACATCCTGACTACTGTTCAGAGGCCTGTACATAACTCCCATTATGGTTTTTTTACCTTTGCGGTTCCTCAACTCTACCCACACAGATTCTACATCATCTGACCCTATGCCCTTTCTTGCTATCGATTTAATTTAATTTCTTACTAACAAAGCAACCCCACCCCCTCTGCCAACCTGCCTATCTTTTTGATAGGATGTATATCCTTGGATATTTAGCTTCCAGTTCTGATCCCCTTGCAGTCATGTCTCCGTGATGCCCACCACATCATACCTGCCAATTTCAATCTGCGCCACAAGCTCATTTACCTTATTTCGTATACTGCGTGCATTCAGATACAACACCTTCAATCCTGTATTTCCCATCCTCCTTCTCATTGTCATCTCTTTATCTGATGTGCTTGAAGTTAGATTCCTAGCCCTTTCCAAACATTCTGTCCTATTTTGTGTTCTGGAGACTTTAATAGCCTCTCCAGGGCTCTCCTTTCTTTTCAGTTTTTTCATAATTTTCCATGAAGTTGAATCCACCCCCTCCACATGCTAACCTGCTGCTTTGTTTCCCATTAATCATACTTCTTGGAGTTTTAGCCTTCCCTTCCCTCCCACTTTCTAGTTTGAAGCCCTGTTGTCCACCCTATTTACCCTATTCGCTAGAACATTGGTCCCAGATCAGTTCAGGTGGAGACCGTCCCAACGGTACAGATCCCTCCTTTTCCAATACTGATGCCTGTGTTCCAGTGAGGCAGGTAGAGGGATCCTGTGTTCAGGCACAGAGGAGCCTCAGCTCTTGACCCTTCTTTCCCGCACCACTCCTTTAGCCATGTGTTTACTTCCCTTATTCTCACGTCCCTATGCTAATTTGCATGTGGCTTGGGTAGTAATCTGGAGATTATAACCCTTGAGGACCTATTCTTTAATTTAGTTCCTAGTCCTTTATAATCCCCAAACAGGTCCTCTTTCCTAGTCTTACCTATATTATTTGTCCCAATGTGGACCACAACAACTGGATCCTCCCCCTGCCTCTCCAATATCCTTTCAAGCCGGTCAGAGATGTCCCTCACCCTGGCACCGGGCAGGCAACATACCATGCGGAAGTCTCGATCCTGCTTACAAAGGGAACTATCAATTCCCCTAATTATAGAATCCCCTACAACTACCACGTCTTTTTTTTCTCCCTCCCCTTGAATGGCCTCCTGTGCCACGGTGCCGTGGTCAGCTGGCTCAATCTCCCTACAGCCCTCTTCCTCATCCACACAGGGAGCAAGTACCTCATACCTGTTGGACAAGGTCAAGAGCTGAGGCTCCTCTGTGCCTGAACACAGGATCCCTCTACCTGCCTCACTTGCAGTCACAGCCTGCTGACCCTGACCACTGACTGAATTTGAGGTATTTAATCTACCAGGTGTGACCACCTTCTGAAACAAAGTGTCCTTTGGTTCTTGAACCTTCTGCCAATGGGAACAGTTTCTCTCTATCTTCTCTTTCTAGACCCCTCATGTTTTTGAACACCTCCATCAAATCATCTCTCAACTTTATGTTCTCGAGGGAGAACAATGCCAGCTTCTTCAACCTTTACATATAATTGAAGTCCCTCATCCCTGGAACCATTCTTGTAAATTTTTCCTGCACCTTCTCTAAAGCCTTCACATCCTTCCTAAAGAATGGTAAACAGAATGGGTCAAAATACTCTAACTGAGGCTGAAGCAGTGGTTTATAAAAATTCACTGTAACTTCCTTGCTTTTGTACAAGTGCAAGGATTCATTATACCTTTTTAACAAGTTTCTCATTCTAGTCTATCACATTCAACAATTTTTGCACATATATTCCCAGGTCTCTCTGCTTCTGCAGCCCTTTTAGCATTGTACTCTTTAGTTTATATCATCTCTTCTTGTTGATCCTCTCAAAATAATATCAAATTGCACTTCTCTGTGTTAAACTTCATCTGCCACATGTCCGTCCATTCTGCCAGCCTGTCTATGGCCTCTTGAAGTCGATCGCTATCTTCCTCCTCACTGACCATTATATTTCTAAGTTTTGCATCACATGAAAGTGTTGAAATTGTGCCCTGTACACCCAAGTCTGTCATTAATATATAGCAAGAAAAGCAATAATCCTAGTACCAATTCCTGTCTGAAAAACAACTGTTCATCACTACTCTCAGCCAACTTCATATCCTTGCTGTCATAGTCCCTTTTATTCAATGGGCTACATTTTTGCTAGCAAGCCTATTATGTGACACTTTATGAAACACCTTCAGCAAATTCATATATACTATATCAAGCACATTACGTCCATCAACATTCTCTGTCATCAAAAACTTGATCAAGTTAGTTAAACAAAATTTGCCTTTAACAAATCTATTCTGGATTTCCATGACTAGTACACAACTGTCCAGGTAATTGAATTTTGTTTTGGATTATCATTTTTTAAAACTTTCCTATCGCTGATCTTAAACTGACTGCCATTCTCCAATCCTCTAGCATCACACCAACATCTAAGGAGTATCTAACCATACCTCAGCAGTTTCCACTGTTACTTCCATTGGCATCCGTGGATGTATCCCATCCTTCCCTGGTGACTTATGTATAGGCAGCCGTTCTAGTACCCTCTATGTCAATTTTTAGCCCATCCAATATCTCACCTACCTCTACTTACACTGTGACTTTAGCAGTATCTTCTTCTTTGGTAAAGACAAATGCAAAGTATTCATTTAATTTCTCAGACCTCCATGCATAGGTCTCCTTTCTGTCCCACAATCAATCCCACCCCTCTTCTAGTTATCTTTTTATTAATTATTACCCTATAGAAGACCTCTGGGTTCCCTTTCACGTTGGCTGCCAGTCTCTTCTCATGGGGCAGAATTTTCCACCCGTTGAGGGGGAAGTTTAGGAGAAGGCGCATGGAGGCACGCCTCCGATCGGCACCCCCGATTGGGGCCATGCCACCACTTTATGTGGGCAGGTGAATTAAGGCCTGCCTGCCCGCATGCGCATGAAATAGCGCACTCACCACCCTGAGGCTAAGTGCTGCCTCAGGGAGATCTGCTCCTGTCTGAAAAAATTTTAAGAACAGAAGATCTAAATTTCCCTGACATGTCCCCTCATGTGACACTGTCACATGAGTTGGGACATGTCCATCACTTTCATTGACAATTTTATTAAAAATTTAAAAACCTACATGAAACCTCATCCTGCCCATGGATGAGGTTTCATGCTTTTTGGGCTCCCAGCCTGCCTGCCAACCTTAAGGTTGGATGGACAGGTCCATTAATTATTTTAACTATTTTGTCAATGGCCCCAATTGGCCATTGACAGGTCAGTGGGCGCACAGCTGATTCTGCTGAGCCGCCACCTACCTGAAAATTTAAATGGGTGGGGTGACATTGGGAGTTCCATCCGATGTCATCCCGCATCATTTTACGCATTGGCAAGCAGGCCTCGCCCACCCCAACCACCCCCCCCCCACCCCCCCGCCCCCCCCATCCACCTACCCACCCCCCCCCCCCCCCCCCCCCCCATCCACCCCGACTCACTGACTGGGAAATCCTGGCCATACTTTCCTTTTTGCCCCTCTTATCCCTCTTATTTCATTTTGCACCCCCCTCTAAGTTTTCTCTATTCAACCAACTTTTCACTTGTATTATCAACTTAACATCTGTCATAGGCAACTCTTTTCTATTTCATCATGCTCTCTTTTGCCATCCAGGGAGCTCTGGGTTTTGTTGCCTTACCTTTCCCCCCTGTGGGAATGTACCTTGACTGTACTCAAACCATCTCCTCTGTAAAGGCAGCCCATTGTTCAATTAAAATTTTGCCTGCCAATTGTTGATTCCAATTTACCAGGACAGATCTGTTCTCAACCCACTGAAACTGGTCCTACTCCAATTAAGCATTTTTACTCTAAATTGCTCCTTGACCTTAGCTAACTTAAACCTTATAATACCATGATCACCGTTTCCTAAATGTTCCCTTACTGTCATTTGCTTCGCTTGATCCATCTTATTCCTCAGAACCAGATCCAGCAAAGCTTCCATTCCTCATTGGGCCTGAAACATACTGATCAAGAGAATTCTCCCAAGCACATTTCAGAAACTCATCCCCCTCTCCACCCTATACACCAATAGTATCTCAGTCAGTACTAGGGTGATTGAAGTCCCCATTATCACCACTTTATGGTTCTTGCAATTCTCTGTAATTTCCCTGCAAACTTGCTCCTCTATTTCTTTCTTATTAGTTGGTGGCTTATAGAATATACACAGGGGTGAAATGGCACCTCTATGTCTGCTTAACTCTAACTGAATAGGTTCTGTCCGTGACTCCTCTGGGAAATCCTCTGTCTCTCCTGTAATACCTTACTATTTATTGTTTTACTGCTTTCTGTCTCTCACAATCCTTTGTGTACTTTGTTTCTCTTTTCTAATGCTACATCCTGGTTCCCTTCCCCTTGCCAAATTTGTTTAAACCCTTTCCAACAGCACGCAAACTGGTTTTGACTTTGGCTCTTTTGATCAACCTTTCAGATCTGTAAGGTCCTCCTTCAGAACCTGCTTAAAGGTCCCAGACATCTACAACCCTCCCTCCTGCACTATTTTTTCAGCCATGCATTCATCTGTTCGTCCATTCTATCATCCTCTCACCAGCATGTGGCACCAGTTGCAAACCAGAGATTACTATAGTTTGAGGTCCTGATTATTAAACACTTTCCTAGCTTCCTAAAATCTACCAGCAGCACTTCCTCCCTCTTTCTACCTCTATAGTTATTACCAATATGAACCATGCCGGGCTGTTCGCCCTCCCACCATCAGAATATTCTGCAGCTGCTCAGTGATATCCTAGACCCTGGCACCAGGGAGGAAACATACCAATGTGGTCACTTCTGCTGCCTGTCTAGTTCCTTAACTATTGAATTCGCTTTCACTATTGCTTTCCCAATCTTTCTCCTCCCTCTGTACAGCTGAACGACCCTTGTCGCAGCACTGGTTGCACTCCCCAGAGGAACCATCATGCTCACCAGTATTCAGATCTGAATACTGAATAGAGAAAGAGAGGTGAGTTCACGGGATTCCTGGCCTACCTGTGTGGCTGTCCTTGACTGTCTGCAGTCATCCATTTCTTTTCTGCCTACTCACTCTTAAGCTGTAGGGCGATCACCTCCAGAAAAATTCTATCCATGTAGCTCTTGGCTTCATGGATGCTCTGTACTGATTCCACCTATATTGAAATTCCAAAGCCCAGAATTTGAGCTCTTTAAATTGAAGAGACTTCCTACATATCTTATAGTTATGTCCTGGAGCACCCATGGAACCAAATGTGCACACTACAGGATTGTAGTGCCCTGCCATGCCTCTAGAATGTTAACAAACTTAACAGAAATAAACTTAAAATTTTTTTTAAAACACTCACCTATTTCTGGAGGTAACAAAAGAATAAAAAGCAGCACCTCCTTCTCCCTCTGCACCAAATTTCAATTGGCACCAAATTCCCAATTTTAGCACTATATTAATGCTGCACTCAATTCTGCAATCACTCTGCTTTCCTCACTCTGTTTGCCATTGCTTCCAAATCAGGAATTACAAATTAAATTAATCTTACTGTGGAAAGGATGCAAATACTAGTTATTAACACTTTAGAATAACTTCGAATCTTTTATCATTTGAAACATGCCAATTCTCTCATTCATCTTAATGTCTTTCAGATAATTTTATGCTACATAAACAGATGATATTGATTTTTGTACTTTTTGACCAAGCAGTGAGTTGTGTTATTTTGCATTAACAGTATCATCTTCTTTTATTTCCAGATTACCATGAAACAGGACCAATGATCAGTGAGTATGCATTTTTTTTATATTGTTGGGAAAAGATTACTTATTCAGAACATTGTTAAAAATCTCAGGATGTTATGTGCTATGGGTTCAATAATGATTTTATCACTCTTTTGAGAAATTTTGAATATTTATTGCCCTGAATAAGATTTCTGGTTACTTTGAGGACTATCAGACCCATTATTGTTGGATGATGGCTCACTGAATGTTTTGTGGTTACTTATAACTTTGTCAGAATGGGTATAACTTGAAAATTACATGCCCATGCGAAGTTGCCAGTACAACCTGGTGAAAATGCATTTGAACAGCAATTCTTAGTTTCCCAATGGTAACATATTGCTATATTAAGGTTATGATTTTTTATTAGATCTCTTTACTGTATATTCAGTGGTCATTTGCGCTCAGGAGATGATTGTACTTGATGCACAGCTTGGAATGTAGTCCTTGGTACAACACTGATGTCCTGATTCACTGATCTATGACCTGTTTGACTGTAATTCTCAATGTGAAGCACAAGAGCATTTAATTTGCTCTTTGATTTCCTTTTCTGTCTATAATACAGGTGAAATAGAATCTACAGTACAGCTATATTTTGTGTTTAATCATATACTCAGCTTCCTTTCTAGATGAAGCACCAGTTGTACCTGCAACAAGAAATCCAATTCAGAGCCAGAAACCATCTAGTTTTAATGTGACTTTTATCATAAATAACTTGACATTCAAAGAGCAGCTCTATAATGACACATCAACACTATATCAATCTGCATCGAATATTATTACATATAAGGTATTCCAGAAAAGCAATAACTATTAAAATGTTTTGGTTATCATTTACTACATTCATCCTGCTAACTGTGAACACATTTTTCTTTCAGCTGAATAACTTATATCTTAACAGCACTATAAAAGCAGCCTTTTTAAAATGTACTGTAGGCTCTTTAAGGTAAGTGCTGTTATTTAATCAATAATTGCAATATTAATGAAGGAAAGTATATTTTATATCCGCCCTCATGCATTATGTGTGAAATAATTTTGAATATTTTTGTTAGCAACTTTTAGTTATGCTGTTTATTACGTATTTTATAAAAAATAGGAGCATGAGTAGGTCATTTGGCCCTTCAAGCCTGCTCCACCATTCAATATGATCATGTCTAATCCTCTATCTCAACACCATACTCCCGCTCTCTCCCCATTCCCCTTGACACCTTTAGAGTCTAGAAATCTATCTATTTCCTTCTTAAGTATATTCAGTGACTTGGTCTCCACAGCCTTCTGTGGTACAGAATTCCACACATTCATCGCCCTCTGAGTGAAGAAGTTTCTCCTCATCCCAGCCCTAAATGGTCTACCCATATCCTGAGACCAAGACCCCTTGTTCTAGACCCCTCCAGCCAGAGGAAACATTATCTCGGCACCAATCTGTCCAGCCCTGTCAGAATTTTGTACATTTCAATGAGATCACCTCTCATTCTTCAAAACTCCAGTGAATACAGGCCTAGTTCACCCAGTTTCTCCTCATATGGCAATCCTGCCATCCCAGGAATTGGTCTGGTGAACCTTCGCTGCACTCCCTCTATGGAAAATATATTCTTTCTTAGGTAAGGAGACGAAAATTGCACACAATACTCCAGGTGTGGTCTCTCCAAGGCCCTGTAGAACTGCAGTAAGGCATTAGACCATAAGACGTAGGAGCAGAAGTAGGCCATTCGGCCCATTGAGTCTGCTCCGCCATTCAATGAGGTCATGGCTGATCTGATAATCCTGAACTCCAATTTCCTGCCTTTTCCCCATAACCCTTGATTCCTTGCTGCTGTACTCAAGTCCTCTCGCAATGAAGGCCAACATATCATTTGCCTTCTTAATTGCTTGCTGCACCTACATGCTTGCTTTCAGTGATTGGTGTACAAGGACACTTTCACCATAATTGAATTGATGTCATATTCCTTGCTCTGAATATGTTTTAGTTTCCAATTTCAAACTTTTAAGGGCTAAGTTTAGTTGCACTTTCCTGTTGTTTCCTAATTAATGGGCTTTACGAATTGTCCACTGTGATGCCTTGGTTAAATACTGAACAACCAGTCTTCATCATTACATTTGATGGAGCTCACAAATTATTTTCTCAACTACCACAGTTCTAGAAAATCAGGAAAAAGTTAAATATTATTAAACTTTTAAAATTTCATTAAAAAAATACATACCTGACTTGATTTCCAATGATGCCCAAGGTAATATCAACAAATGTTTAATTTAACAATGAATTTTTCGGTTTCCAGTGAAACGACCAATCAGAAGACCAAAGTATATGCAATCTGTTCTTTCAACAATAATTCTACTGCAGAGAAAGTTGATAGAGTTACTGCATACCATCAGTTCAATTACAATACAAAGAACATCACTACTTTGGAACTTTATTCTCTGGACCCGAACAGTCTCTGTGTGGATGGTATGAATTGTTTGGTTATATTATACAGTACTGTTCTGTCCTGGAAACACAGTGGGGACCTATGATCGAAGGGAGTATGGATCAGATAGTCTGTACTCTAATGTTGTATTGCTATCTCTAAACAGAATTCCTTTCAAATTCCGCTTCCTCACTGGGAGTATGGCACGACATTGTTATCTTTCAGCTGTGAAATTGGGCTCCATAGAGCCGCTAGTGTTGAAGCCCTGAAAGGATAAAATGGTGCAGAAAGCACCACCAGTCACTTTCACCACTTCCCAATTCTGGAAAGGGTGCTGGCACAGGTTTGCCCTTCGTGTGCTACACTCACAGTATTTAAAGAGGCAGCCATCTAACTTGCAGGTGAGTTGCTATTGTTGTGAACGTTTCATGGCTTGACTTTGGAGGTCTGTTGGCGAGCCGTTGCATCCAATCAGGGAGGGCAGAGGACTTGACTACCCAACTCTGCAAGAAGTATAGGGGTTGTAGTTGCAGTGCCTTGGGGTCTGCAACATAACCAAGAAATGGAGCAGAGGCTAAAACGAGGGTAATCTCTGCAAAGAGGAAGGAGAAATTCTCCAAAGCAGCCTACATGACAAAGATTTTCACAGAGCACTGCTCCAGGAGTATGAGTTAGAAGTTTAAGACTAAGATTCAACATGTGGTGGTCACTGA
Source organism: Carcharodon carcharias (assembly GCF_017639515.1). Classification (NCBI taxonomy): domain Eukaryota; kingdom Metazoa; phylum Chordata; class Chondrichthyes; order Lamniformes; family Lamnidae; genus Carcharodon; species Carcharodon carcharias. The sequence goes on along the minus strand of NC_054480.1, from coordinate 120,923,676 downwards.
ACTGTGCCATCTCTTTCAACATGACCTGGAGTTTCATGCCAAGGTAGGGATGGAGCTGTCAGTGGCTGTAAAGGCCACAGTCACATGAAACTTCTATGCAGCTGGATCATTCCAGATGGGAGCAAGTGTCATATCTAACATCTCCCAATATGCCATCCATTGCTGCATTCCAGAGGTGATGGAGATCATATATGTGAAGAGGAGTGATTAGATCATGTTCTAAGCAGAAAAAAAGCAGGATGAGAGGGCACATAGCTTTGCCACGGTAACAGGATTCCCAATGGTACAGGGACCCATCAACTGCATACAAATGGTTCTGCAGTTCCTCCATGTCAACAGGGAGAGGCACAGGAACCACAAGGGAAGCCATTCCATCAATGTGCAATTGGTATGCAGCCATGCACAGACTATGTTGGTAAATGCCCGTTATCCTTCATTCTGAGGCAGTCTGCCATTCCCACTGTCTTTGGGTCTTCAAGAGGGTGGCTGCTAGGATCCAATTCTACACTTAACTGAGGAACCCCTTCTGCCACTTGATCATACAAAGACAACAGGCTTTTAGCTTGGCACCACCAGAGAGATCAGTGTTCCAAAGCAAAACTTGCGCTGCCTGGACTGCTTGGTAGGCAGCCCTCCTGCACACACCAGAGTGTGTCTCCAGGTTTACCATGGTCAGCTGTAACCTCAACAATATCATTATCATGAGAGCATAGCAATTTCCACCAGGAGGAGAAAGAGGCAGGGACAATGTATCTGGGACAACTTTGCTCCTGACAGGGAGAGTGGCCACTCAGACCCTGCTTCTCATAGGAGATCCTCCCCTCACCACTACGGCTCCGCTATTCCCCATGGCATCTGGGACACGCCATTACAGTGCCCCCTGAGCCAAGATTTACGACAAAAGCCCTCAACAATAACCTTACAATAACATCTTTATCTAAAACATACACAAATAGAAATTAACTATCACCTTTATTCTTTCTCTTACTAACTGTCTTGCATGTGCCTTTCCCTGGCCCAGTGCTCCCCTGGAGTGTGACCCCAATAGCAGAACCATGACTGGTGGAAAGCTGCTTTCTTTCTCTGGGGGAGACTGCAGATAGTCTTTCAGGACAACCTCAAGCAGACTGGCCTTGAGGGACCAGTTATGGACTGCACCACCTCAAGATGAGCAGCAAAGCTGGCTGGCCAATAGGCAACTGCAAGGGCACTGGTGGAGTGCCTGTAGTGGGTGCATGAATACTGTCATCCTGAGAAAGGATAGTAGGTTCATGCACCACAGAGTCACTCCCACTCCCACTCCCCCAAGGTGGTGCCCTCTGCAATCATAGTAATCTGTTAGAGGGCAGATTGCTGGACTGCCATGAGAACCTGCACACTTGTTGAGCACCGAGATCAACAATTATAATGGCAGCAGCCTGAGCTGGCATAGTAGCAAGCATAGATCTCATGTTCTGAGCTTCCACTGCAACACTGTGACATTGAGTGGCTTCTGTCTGTAATGCAATGTTAGTTGAGAGAAAGATCACCAAACTCTGTAGCACAGCTGGATCTACGAATGTTATTATGGAGCTGGCACCACTTCCACACTGGAAAGAATGGGCTCCAAGCTTTGCTCAATGCCCTGTACCAAGTTGGAGCTGAACTGCTTAAGCTCCTTGACACTGCAAGGAGGCTGTTTGGCAGGCTTGTCAATGCACCAAGCATCTTACTGTGCATCCTCATCTGCATTCTCTTGTATGCTTTGCCATCAAAGTCTTCACCTGAGTCCCTTGTAGCAAAACTCATCTGTGGTCTGTGCTGAGCTGGCAGATGAGCGACCTTCCCCTTGACCTGGCTGCCGACCAGTTGTGCCCTCTGACTCACCATGTGATGAATCTGACTCTGCACTTACCCACAAAGTTCAAGTATTGCCAATACCTGAGCTGATGGCTGTGAGTCTCAGATCAAGTGATGGTATTTCTTCATCTGTTTTGTGTTGCTGCTCTCCGTCTTCCCTTTCAGGCTGCTGTGTTGGAAAGGCAGCAATCCTTGGGTACCTGAAAGCAGAGAATCAGAATGGGAGGGTTGGGGTGAAGGAAGACAGTGGGTGTGGGGGGGAGTGTGGAAAACAAGAGGCCCATGGTCATATCTAGCTGTTCTTGCACGTCGTGCCAGGTGCTCCAGATGCAGTATCATATCATCATCCTCAATTCTCATGCAAAGGGCTCTGTCACAACCAAACCCATGATGTGGAGTACCGTTCTATCTATAGAGATTTGAGGCTGAAGGCATGCATGCCAGTTCTGCTCCACTCCTTTCCATTTTGTGCGAACTTTCCCTGCAAGAGAGAGTGAAGAATATCAGTGATTGTATTGTAAGGTGTTTAGGTGCCTGACTTTGCTGAATAGCTGAAAATATGGAAGCAGCAACAGGTGGGCGTGAGATTGGCAACATTGAAAGGTGAGGTAGATTGAGTGAAGTACATGACTTATGTCACTCCTGAGTGCCAGGAACTGCTGGTAAGTTCAGCGATGGCAGGAGAGGCTGGGGGTGGGAGTGAGGGGTATGATGCATACAGCAACGTAAGAGGTTGGTAGGATGATGAGTAGGAGGTGTCATTTGAAGATACATTTACTGACTTTGACTGCCTGCCTGAGGTCATTGAACGTTCTCCAGCCCTGCTGTCAGGTCCTTGGTGCCAGACCCCATGCACTGACCTTCCTTGCCACCTGCTCCCATTCCCTTTAAAGAGTGTTCTACATTGGCTCTGGGCACCCCCACACAGATACATGGGGCAGAATTTTCCCATGGGTGTGCAGGGGTGGGCCCCACATGCCGACACCTTAAATGACTCAGGATGAGGTTGGGCGAGTGTCCCGATGTCACCGTGCGCCATCGCGATATTTCGGTGGGCAGGCGCATGATGATCTCCGATGAGTGCCCGCCATTAATTAACAGGCCACTTAAGGCCCTAGACACACCAATTGATGGCGATTTTTCAGGGCCTGTGCAATCTTCGAGTCGTCACACAGGCGCAACGGACAGGTGGGTAGGACACATTTGTATAAACCCCATCCACAATAAGATAAGAGGGGTTATGTGAATGTGCTCAGTCAGATATTTAATTTGGAAAGTTACTGATACTTACCTGTGTGAGCAGAAATACTTCAAAACTCATGCCAGCTGCTTGGACAGGACTCACAACGTTCAGGTCAGCACTCTGCACTGAAGATCCTTTTTGGGGCCTACAGGTTTCAGGAGGCCTTCCCTTAGCTTGGGAATGGGAGTTGTGTTCTCCACTGGAGGCACCTCCTCTGAGGAGGAAGGGAGGGCCAGAAGGGGGAGGAGGCCAGGAGTGCACATTCAGCCTCCAGGGGAGGCACCTTTGGGAGGAGGGGCACAGGCACAAGGGGTGCAGAGTCAACAGGAAGTCCAAGGCAGAAGGGGCCACTTAAGATGCTACTATCCTGCTGCCAGGTAGTGAAGCAGCTACCTCAATATGCCTGAGGTGCAGTGCCGAAGGAGGCTCCATCTGTCAAGGGAGACAGTCAACTCTATTTGTCAGGTGATAGACCCTGAGATCTCCGCTAACTGTGTGGGTGGACACCCCATGCCAGTAGCTCTGAGGGTCACAGCTGCCCTCAACCTCTAAGCCTCTGGCTCTTTCCAGGGCTTGGTGAGTGGTCTTTGCAGTGTCTCCCAATCTGCTGTCCACACTTGTGTCAAACAGGTTACAGACACTTTTTTCAGGCGTGCATTGACCTTCATCCACTACCATTGGGACCAGGCCAGACAGACACAGTGAGGCAGAGGCTTCGCGGCCATTGCTGGCTTCCCCCGCATCCAAGGTACAATAGACTGCACATGTGTGGCCATCAAGGTGCCAGCAGGTGAGCCCAGTGCCTTCGTCAACAGGAAGGGCTTCCACTCCCTGAACGTGCAGATAGTGTGTGATCGCAGGATGCTGATTCTACAAGTCTGTGCAAGGTATCCAGGCAGCTCCCACACGCCTGCATCCTCAAACATTCCCAGGTGCCGGGGCTCTTCAGTGCTCCAGCCCGGCTGGATGGTTGGCTGCTGGGTGACAAGGGCTATCCCCTCAGAAGGTGGCTCATGACGCCTCTCTACCATCCAAGAACAGAAGCTGAGCAGCAGTACAATAGGAGCCATGGCAACACAAGCGTGGTGGAGAGAGCCACCGGTCTTCTCAAAATGCGCTTCTGATGCCTGGACTGCTCAGGGGGCACACTCCAGTACCCCCCAGATCGCGTGTCACTGATAGTGGTTGCATGCTGCACTCTCCACAATCTTGCGCTGGAAAGGGGGGACGTAGTGGATGATGAAGATGTAGACGCAGTTGCTGCGGGTGCACACAATGAGCCCAGCATTGAATCTGAGGATGAGCACACACAGGGAAATGCTGAGGGAGTAGAAGCTGACCCAGGCATACTCCAGGGAGGTAGGGACACCCGGGAGGGTTTAATCCAATGAACCTTCTGCTCGAACAGCACAGATGGGCCCCCAACAAAAGCCTGTGCTGCAGGCTCCATACTCGATACCTGAGAGCTAATCCTGCCTGGATAGGAACATTAACTAAGAGCCTTGTCAATAAAGCTCAATGTGACATAACTCACTCATAACATCATGGGTAACCATCCACCTGCAGAGGAAAAGAGGCACCCTCAGCCATGGTCACATGTCAAAATTTAATAATATAACAAAATGATCTTAAGGAAACAAAATGACAAAGGTGTTAAACAGCACAACAACTAATCATGACCTTATTGCAGGGCAACATAAAAGCACCAGTGAGAAACCTGTGGTGTGCCTTAAATTTACGCTTTCGGGTGCTACCTCTAGGTGCTGTCGCCTCACTGGCACTGGCATCTGAGACAGCCTGCACACTGTGCTGTCCTGTTGGCCTCGATGACCTTGGCAGCTGTCCTCTGGCCCGTGGATTCTGTGCTGGCCCTGCCTGGGAGGAAGAGGCAAGTTCCACAGCTGGCATCTCCCCAGTTGTCACAGCCTCATCGGATGCGAGTCATTGGCAAAATGGTGGAGGAGCTGCCGCCCTCATCCAGAGTGCCCTGAGAGGTGCCCACAGAGATGACAGGCAGCTGCTGCACCGATATGAGGTTGCTTCGGACCTCCCTGCTCACTGTAGATGAATGAGCACTGAGCTGGGAAACTTGGTGCCCAAGCCATCTCCCACACTGGCACTGAGCAGCTGATGTCAATGCCCAATGTGAGGGTTTGCTGGTCTGAGCACATCCCCAGGAAGCCCTGATTGGTCTCCTGGAGGAGCCTCTCCACGAGGCTCGCCACTCTCTCCATAGAGGAAGCATGGCGCTGAGCCATGAGTCTCATTGCATTGCTGATGGTCTGTGTGGACCTCTCCACCACGGAGACCAAGCCAAGCATAGCCTCATGTATCTCCACCAGATACTCCCGCACACCTGGCCGCATTTCCTGCATTCGCTGCCTCACGGATGACTCCAGAGGCACATCATCAGCCGCCAACCGAGCATGTGCCTGGTCCCCTGCAGTCTGCCGACTGCTGGCACCATGGGCACTCTCTGTCTCCGCCAACTCCTCCAGCAACTGTGACGTGCCCTTACTACTCTGCCCCAGGACACTAGCCAATGATCTAATTCCCACCGAGGTGCTAGTATTTGCGCTGGTGCATCTCTGGCAGAGATGGTGTGACGCTGGTGGGTCAGCGACTTCAGGACCCTCATGTGTGAGAGGGGGCCACTGCTGCTCCTCCTTCCTGCTCCTCCTTTGCTGAAAGGAAGAACAAGGACATTTGATTAGTTAACGTGGAGACAATGTCAATGTGCATCCCTGTCCCCCAGATCATAATGTGCTCATCCTTCCATAAGCAATAGTGGAGCCATGTTGCAAACTTCAATCACTGAACATTCAGCTGTGCCATGGCTGCTGAGCCACTAATGGTGACCTCAGTGCTGGGCTAACATACCTGCCCATGGCACTCCAGCCTCACCAACACCGGTGGACTTGGGCACATGGTGCCTCTCCAGATCGAGGGCCTCCTGCTCGATTCTGGCAATGATGACCAACCGGGCCAGCCCTCCATCAGTCCTCACCCACTCAGTGGCATTATGAGCATTCTTCTCCTGAAAAGGAGAAAAGAGCATTGATTAGTACAACTTGTAACTGGAATCTCTTCACTGCCGTCCCACCCCAACCAGTGTGGGACTTTGCAGGGCTCCTCACCCTGCAGCTGCTGCACACTCACACAAAGATGCCAGGCCTGTCCCCTCACCCTTGGCCAAATGCAGCCTACATTTGGCACCACACAGTCTAACCTTGCAGAGCAAGGAGGCACAAGCATGTGGAACGCAAAGGGAAGCAGATGGATCGATGCCACATCATCTGGAATCTCCCTCCCAGCATGTCAGCACCCTGACTTTGACATGTTTTGCAGTTCCAGCACTGCCCCTAGGAGTAGCTCCTCCAGGTTGCCCCCAAAACAGTAATGTTGGTGTCACTATATCGCATACTGCGGGTACAGAACCCATTCTGTCACCACCCTCTCAGGGTGACCTCGGCACGGGCAATATCTGCTGGCCCACCCAGCGAAGGACACATGCCGTCAATGATTCAATGCAGTCACTACACTCAGGCTTGGGGGAAGGGGGCGACCGGGGAGAAAGCCATCCTGCTGGGTTAAGTGACCAATGCCAACATGGTACTCACCCTTCTAGAGTGCAAAAGGTCATTAAAACGCTTGCAACACTGGATCCAGGTGCGCCGCACCACATCGTGGGAGCTCACCACCTCCGCCACCTCCTCCCAGGCATGTTTCATCATGTGGGGGGGCCGCCTCCTCCCGTCCCAGGGAACGAGGACCTCCCGCCGCGCTGCCACCTCCTCGAGGAGGGCAGCAAGGCAATCGTCTGAGAAATTAGGGGCACAGTGCCCCCCTGTCCTATCCTCCTGCCTGGCCTGCTCACCAGCTGTGCTCTGGGGAGCCCTTCTGCTGGCCATGTTTCACAGGCTTTGCAAGGCTGTAGGAGGACATTTAAACAGGCTGCCAGGTTGCCATTGGACCCGGCGGTCATAGCAGTCCTGCTGTCGCCTGCCAGCTTCCGCTGTCCTCGAGAGCCATGTTTCACGCTGGGCAGGTCTTAATTGACCCACCCGCGTAAAATGGCAGTGCGGACCTGATCGCAGGTGACCCATGCCCACTCCTGCACAGGCAGAAAATTCTGCCCATAGGGCAAAAGAGAACCACAAAGAGTCCAGAGGCTGGGAGCAAGTCTGGAACCTGTTTGTCAGTGAAGCGTGCTTTGTTGTGGCTCTTTAACTCAAGCACTGCATTAGCAACCCACTTCCAGGCCCAGTAAGAGAGGATGGGTGGATTTGCCAAAAGGAAGGATTTCTAGTTAAAGGGACCCTGGCAGGAGTATGAATGATGAACTTGTCATTGATTCCTGTGGCTTCAGCAAACACAGGAATGGAAAGGAGACCTGGGAAGGCTGTCCCCTGGGTCTTGGATTTTGACTGCTGAGGGACCTGAGAGATTGAAATGAGGTGATATTTCCCAAAGATGCGATGAAAAGGCCTCCCAAGCTGTGGTGGAGGCTGACAGCAAGGAAGTGCAGATTATGATGCATGAAGCCTAAAACAGGTGAACTAACTTCCAAATTGGGAATCATCTGTCAAGTAGGAAGTGTATAGAAGTGCTGTGATCAGCAACCTCTCACCTAGGCATTACTGCAGCTCTTCAGTTTTACGATTTGAAGGCTTCCCAGCCTCTCAGTTTCACTGAAGCAGCAGTCCTTGGTTTGCTCTTGCTTGCTTGACCCTTGGGAGTATCACACGCCTCAGAAAAACATGTATGCTGGCTGTTAAAGCCAGAATGCTGAGTAAATTCATAGTTATTTGCCTCTTTAAAATAGTAATTACTTATCTAATGGCTGCATGGGGGTTCCCTGCTCACCTGCAAACCTGCCTGGGTAAAATGCAGAAACTATCAGGATTGTATTATTGCCAATCCAATGTCACTTTTCAGGGCTTTAATCCACACCCGATTCCATCTCCCATTGGAAATTAACATTCCATCCATGGCGTCTCTCCTCCTGCCAATCTCCATGACTAAGGCCTCCGATGCCATGTCCGTGAACATGGCGCCCATTTTCCTTGTTTCTAATTGCAGCTGGTTGCAACATTCACACTTAGCATCAACTTCCTTTCTGTCAGTGCAGCTCCCTTTTAGAGGAACATTAAGAGCAGGAAGCTAGCTGGAACACATGCTAGCTTCGCACACTCGTAAGCCTCCTGATGACCCTGCAGACAGCAGCCAGCACGGGTCCCACTTGGCTGCAGGTGACAATTTGACAAATGAGGAAGCAGCACAAAGTTTGCGTGCTGCTTGTTTCAACAAGACGTGGCATAGGTGGACCCAAATCCTGACCTCCATGCCCAAAAACAAGTACAGGCCAATTCTTTTAGCCCCTATTAGTATATAAAGTGCTCAAAGTTTTTCCTGGCTTCAATAAAATCATTTCACTGAATACATGAAACATTTCATTATATATTGAGAAACTTCCAATTGATAACATCATGTTATTCTGTTTTCAGGCTACCATGAATCAACGCCTCCAACCAGTAAGTATGATTCCTGTTATTTGCATGTGTTAAAACGTCTGTACTACCATTTCACATGCACTCTAATATTTTAACAAAGTGCTTGGCTTTCCTCATAGAGCTATAATTAATTGGATTTAACTGAATAATTCTTACGTTCATGTTTCATGCTAAGCAATTATTCAGAGAGGACAAAGCTTGATATTTTCAGTTAAATGTTGCAAGATTCAGTTTATTCCTTTTAGTTCCTTTTGTTTGATTATTGAAGATCACAAATAGAACTGTAAAATAATTCAGCAATGTAGCTTAATTGGTTGTTAAATTACGTAATTCTCTTTCTTTCTAGCAGAAGCAACAAATCAGAACCAAGTGTCATCTGAGTTTAATGTTACTTTCACTGTAATAAGTTTACCATACCTGGAAGATCTACATGAGCACACCTCACGCTTGTACCAGTCAGCATCAACTACACTTTCTTATCAGGTAAACCATCAGAGTGATATTAATTAAAATGATTTTCTGATAACTTAATGTATTTATCTTACTGAAACACATTTTTTTCCTCACAGCTCCATGTCTCATTTAGTAACAGTGATATAAAAACAGCATTTACAGACTGCAGAGTCATTTCCTTAAGGTAAGAGTCATTCTATATTTTATCTTCATTTTCTATTTAATCATAGAAACTTCAGCACATCCTCATCTATTTGCTAGTGTTACATCCGTAATAGGGCTATCTCCCTGTATATCATTTCTCTGCTCTTCCAAAGCATAATTTAACAGCTTTGCTTCTCAGGTGCAGATCTTTAAATCTCTCTTAAGTGTCATGATTTCTTCATCGTTGATATCCATTTGTGGCAAGGCCTTGCACTATTTTGATTCAAAATACTATCAATGACATCCCTAAATTTATACATTTTTTTATTGCTGATACACCAACCAATTGAAATAGTTTGTCTCTACTATTTAAACCCTTTCAAAACCTGCATGAAACATCAATGTTTTGTCTTTGAGCAGTCAGAGTAGATGAACACAGCTTATCGTATCTTCAAACTGCCCTGCTACTAAATATATACAATGGGGTAGATTTTCTCTCGCTCTCTTGGCACTAAACTAGCATTGATAATCAACCACCCATTGTAGTAATTGCCTGGTTTTCATTTCATTGAAATTAAAGGAATGTACAAATCAAGCAGTTTCTATAACAACAGTTTATAAATTGAAAATCTAACCTTATGTTACTATGTAATTAATTTAATTGTACATTTCTGGTGAGAACTGTTCTATCTGCAATTAATGCCTTCTAACAGCTATGCACAAATTCATTTGCTTCCACCCCTGGCAAAGTCCCTGAGAGTAGGAAGATGCCAGGAAGCCATCCCAATAACGGTATCCACTATTTTGCCTGCCCCCATGCCACCAAGCCTGCCACCACGGTGCCAGGAAAATTCAACCCACTGTATCCACCAAATGTGAGACCTCAAAATCTCAAACATTTTTTTTTCTAGCTTAAAACCTTTCAAAAGTATATTGATAAGTTCCGATGAATAGTAATATTCAGTTGAATTAGTCCCCAATCTGATTTCAAAATTTAATTATATGATTCATTAATTGCTTTTATTATTTTCAACTTTGGCAGTGCGACAAGCAACCAGAAGACCAAAGTGTATGCAATCTGTTTTTTCAACAATAGTTCTATTACAGACCAAGTTGACAGAGTTACTGTGTACCATCAGTTCAATTACAACACAAAGAACATCACTACATTGGGGCCTTACTCTCTGGACAAAAACAGTCTCTACGTGAATGGTATGAACTATCTGGTTATTTTATATTATACTGTAGAAACCACTCTGAAATTTCATTGAGTACTTGTGTACGTAGAAAATGTGGGCCAGATAATACTACAATATTATAACACTATCTTTGAATGGAATTCTCTTGACTTCAGCTTCTGCACTGGAAGTGTGGCACTGCATTGTTACCTTACGTATCTTATCAATTCTCGTGCATTTTTTGGCTTCAATAAGATTATTGCTCCAAGAACATGGCATATTTTATACTATATTCAGGAAAAGTCTAACTGATTAAATAACATTATTCTGTTTTCAGACTATCATGAACCTACATCTCCGATCAGTGAGTGTGATGGTATTTTTTGGTTACATTTGTTAAATCTTCTGGGTTATCACATAATGAGTACTTCTGATTAATTGAAGAAAATGTTTAGTTTTCTCATTAGATCTAAATTCATTTTCGCGGTTAACTCTATAAAATACTCAAGTTAACTGAACAATTCTAATGCTAATTTTTTACGCTGGACAATCATTCAATCAAAATGGACTTGGATACTTTCAGTTAAATGTTGCAAATGTTGCTTTTGTTTTATATTACTTGTCTATAGCACAAATGCAACAATAAAACAGTAAAAACAACTGCATTGCTTATTCCTATATATAATTCTTTATTTCTAGCAGAAGCACCGAATAAGAAACAACCACTACCTGGGTTTAATGTAACCTTCACTATAACAAATTTGCTATTCATGGAATCACTACACAACCACACATCGTTCCTATACCAATCAGCATCAACTATTATTACTCATGAGGTATGCCATCGGAACAATATTTCTTAAAATTTTCTACTGATCATTTATATATTTGTCTTTTGAAATACTGAAAATATCTTTATTGCAGCTCACCTCAATGTACCGCAAGAGTGATATAAAAGCTGAGTTTACAGATTGCAAAGTAATCTCCTTAAGGTAAGAGTTACTTTATATGGTCTTCAATCATGATTTTTTTCATTGCATCTTCGAAGCTTCGGCACACATTCATTTTGGTTCTTCATCCCTATGCTGCTGTTATCTTCAAGCTGATAATCTCATTTCCTGAACTTGCCCAGTAAATTTGAACAGTTTTTCATTTGAAGTGATTGTCTCGTTTCTCTTAAAATCCTGATTTCCTCGGCATTAATTGCCATTTGTGGCATTACTTCCCATTGTCTAATAACTTTCACCAAAATATTTCTGCAAGCTGCTTCTATAATGCTTCTTGTGATATTCCTACATCGATGCCTCCCCTCCCATCCCCCAATTTCTATTAATGGTTCACCAACTAATGGAAACAATGACATTTTTTACTCTTTCAATTTTTTCAAAAGCTTTGGTATATCCATCAGATAAAATAGTTTGTTTTTGGACAGTCATTGCTGGTAAATCTAGATTCCTATTTCTTCACATTCTACTGCAAATAATGATGCTCTGTATCACAGAATGTGATTCAATCAATTGTGTATTTCTGCTGATAATTAGTTTTTCATTTGCAATTTCCATCTTTTAAAAGCTACAGAAAATGTGTACATTATATATTTTAAGTCATCAGAGCTGTGAGGATGGAATATCAAATAAGGTATTCCAATGAGCTAATCGTAACTGGTATGTTGATGGGTTACTAATCATTCCCCCATAATGTACCAATCACCCTGACTCCAACCCATTATGTGAACAATGGAAGGCACTGAAACTTGCCATCTTGTGAAATTAGCTTCTGAGACCAAGACTTTTATTATTCCAAGAACCAGAGATAAACTAGTCAGATAGTCCACACAACCCACCAGCTGCAAGCCATCAGCAGCAGAAAAAGCAGTAAAAGATCCATGACTTTTTAAACCTGGAGATTGCCACATCTAAAAAATTTCCTAGTCTGAGTCCTATTCCAAGTTCACCTGTAAAGATCTTGATTTCCTGGTCGAAAGCAACTACAAGTGACTAACTTTATGGCCTGCTGAACCTCCATTTATTTGAGGGCATCTTACAGTAATCCCTAATTTATGACTATAGTTATTGAAACCACCTAAACTATGCTTTCAGAGTGAAAGCGCCACCTTTGCCTGGCCCACGACAATTGTTTTCCTTCGACAAGCCAAATACGTGAACTATGAACTATTCTTTTGTTTACAACTTGTAAAAGTGCACTATTCTCTTGAAATGGATCTTTCTCTTGTGTGTTTGTGCATGTGTGAGTGCCATAGCATTTATACTTTCAAGGTGAGTGCATGATTCAACAATCCTCTATATTTAAACCCATGAAAGCTTGCTGCCATTATTTAAATTGATCACACGCTCCTGGCTCTAAGAAAAATACACATCTTCCTCTCCAAAAACACATTCATTCCAGGCAGTGAGGGAAAGGATACGAGGGTTCCAGTTCTCTCCAGACCTTATTCGTAACACAGTAATTCCAAAAGGTTGCCACATGGGATGGTATTGTGTTCTCTATAAAAGTGTTGAAAATTTTGTTCTTTTCTTTAAAAGAAACTGTTTCATTAAAACGTCTGATTAGACCTTTAAAGAATTGATACATTCTGATGAGAAGCAGTATACATTTGAACAACTCCAGTGTTACGTACCACTCTATTTCATGTTTCTTTAATTGTTATTATGATTTTATGGTTTGGCAGTGCTACGAGCAGTCAGAAGACCAAAGTGTATGCAATTTGTTCTTTCAACAATACTTCTACCGCTGAGGAAGTTGATAGAGTTACTATGTACCATCAGTTCAATTACACAACCAAAAACATTACTGATTTGGGACCTTATTCTCTGGACAGAAACAGCCTCTACGTAAATGGTATGAACAGCTTGCTTATTTAACATTATATTGTAGAAAACGTGCTATAAATCACATTGGGATGTATGTTCACAGGAAATATAGACCAGATAATCTATACTATATAATAGCACAATCATTGAGTGGAGTTTCGTGGAATTCAGCTTCTGCACTGGGAATGTCACACTATAATGTTAATTTATGTATCTTATCAAGTGCTCATATTTTGTCTGGTTTCACTAAGGTTATTGCACCAAAAACATGACACATTTTCAAGTTGAGGAAAGATTCCAAATGATTAAATTAAGCTATTCTGATTTCAGGCTACCATGAAACAACGCTACCAACCAGTGAGTATGATGGTTTTAATTGGTTGCATTTGATAATACTTCAGAACTTGCTCTTAATGTGTACCCTTGCTTAATTTAACAAGGTGTTTAGTTTTTTTCTCCTTAATTCTATATTCCACCGGTTAATTCTACAATATACTGGATTCAACTGAATAATTCCAATGCTAACTTTTCATGCTGAGCAATCGTTCAATTAAATTGAATTTTGATTTTCCAAATTGAATGTTGCAAATGTTCCTTTTGTTTAGCACAACTTGTCAATAGCACAAAGGAACTGTAAAATAGATCAGCACTGCAGCTGCATTGTTTATTTCATTATATTATTCTCTATATTTCCTGCAGAAAACCCAAATCAGAACCGACCTTCACCTGGGTTTAATGTAACCTTCACTATTGCAAATTTGCCATTCATGGAGTCGCTATATGACCAAACGTCACGCCTGTACCAATCAGCATCAACTATTATTACTCATGAGGTAGGTCATCAGAACCATTCTTATTTAAAATCAACCACTGATTATTTATATTTTCGTCTTTTGAAACACTGGTAATCTTTCTTGCAGCTCACCTTAATTTACAGTAAGAGTGATATAAATGCTGAGTTTACAGACTGCAAAGTAATATCCTTAAGGTAAGTGTTATTCTATATGGTCTTCAGTTATCATTTTTTTCTTTGCATCTTCGAAGTTTCAACTCAGAATGATTCCGTTTGGCTCTTCAGTCCTATGCTACCGTTATCTCTAAATCTGTTAATCTCACTTCATTACACTTAACTTCCATAGAAAATTTGAACACTTTTCATCTTCAAGTGATGATTTCATTTCTCTTAAATGCCTGATTGCCATATGTGGCATTACTTCCTATTGTATACTAACCTTGCACCTCAAAATATTTCTGCAAGTTGCTCCTTTTATGCTTTTTGTGATAATCTTACATCAATACCCACTTCCCCACCTTTTATTAATGATTCATCAACTACTGGAAACAATGACATTATTTACTCTTCCAACTCTTTCAAAACCTATGATACATCCATCATAAAAATGGTTTGTTTTTGGGCAGTCATTGCTGATAAATCAAGATTCCTGTTTCTTCCGGTTTCACTGCAAATAATGATGATCTGTATCACAGAATGTGATTCAATTCACTGTATATTTCTGCTGATAACAAGCTTTTCATTTGCAATATCTGTCTTTTAAAAGCTACACACAATTTCATATATTATATATTTTAACATAATTTAAAGGAAGGTCTTATTGTAAAAATTGAGTATACAACCTTGGCCTTGCAGTCACAGCAACTACTATTAAGACCTGACAACATAACTTTTTTGTCACTGTCAGGATTTTGTTATCTTGGTCATTGCACAAGCCTTCCAATAAGTTGTCATGTGGGATGGCATTAAGCTCGATATAAAATTGTTGAATAATTTAGTTCCCTTTCTTAAAAGAAGTTGCTTAGGTCAAACATCTGTTCAGACCTTTAACAAATGAATTGATAACTTCTGGTGAGAGGAAATGTTCATTTGAACATCTCCACTGTTACTTCACTATTTTATTACATGTTTCTTTAATTTTTATTGTTATTTTATGATTTGGCAGTGCTACGAGCAGTCAGAAGACCAAAGTGTATGCAATTTGTTCTTTCAACAATAAGCCTGCAGCACAACAAGTTGACAGGATTACTGTGTACCATCAGCTCAATTACAACACAAAGAACATCACTGCATTGGGGCTTTACTCTCTGGACAAAAACAGTCTCTATGTAAATGGTATGAACTGTCAGGTTATTTTACATTATACTATTGGAACTACTCTGGAAGTTCATTGGGCAAAATTTGTAAGCTTGGCAGGCAGATGCACGCGCAACCTGCTCGAGCGTAAACTGACGCGCGTTGACATTGGGCAAGCATCCCGCCATCAATGCTCAGTTGCACAATATTTCGTTTGACAGGCACACGCCAGAGTTGGCAACGCTTCCACCCACAATTAAAAAGCCTGTTAAGGCCATTAAATTATCAATTAAGCTGAATTTTCCGCTGCCCATCCAACCTTGCGGCTGGCGGGCAGACAAAAAGGCCAAGCAGCCTTTGCACTTTTTAGGAAACCTCATCCACAGATGGGATGAGGTTTCCTAAAGCAAATGAAAATATAATAAAAATTTTAAAACTGAATTAATAACATTTCCCATCACAGACTCACATTTGGGGGACATTTTTCATTACAATTTTAAATTCTTTTTTTTTATAACACTTCATCTTCCTGAGGCAGCTCTGTACCTCAGGGAGATTATGAAGCGTGAAAGTTGCACTCATCCCACTTGCCCCGGTCGCACTCGCACCCACCCAAACCCCACTGGCCGCTCACATTTCACTCTGGGTGGGCTTTAATTGGCTCGCCAGCATGAAATCACCTTCTGGCCCCGATCGCGGGCAGCGGTCAGCTTCCCGACCACCCTGACCCACCCATGCTGATCCTGCCCTACAAGGGCTAGATTCTGCCCATTGAGTACCTCTGTCCACAGGGATTGTGGGCTGGTAATCTGTACTTTGATGTTGTAGTACTAATTTTGAATAGAATTCCTTTGAATTCAGCCTCCGCATTAGAAGTGTAACATTGCATTGTAACCGTATGTATCCCATCATGTTTTTCTGGTTTCAGTAAGACTATTGCACCAAAGCATGACATGTTTTACTAAATTCAGGAAAGTTCAATTTTTCAAAATTACTCTGTTCTGTTTTCAGGCTACCATGAATCCACTGCTTCAAATGGTGAGTATTATTTCTGCTGGCTGCCAATGCTGGATAATCTGTACTTCTATATTGTAGCAAAAATCAAGATGCTCAACACCATCCTGGAAAAAGCAATCCGCTTGATTGGTACACCATACACCACCTTAAACACTCACTCCCTCTGCTACCAATGACAGTGGCAGCATTTTGTACCATATACAAGATGTACTGCAGCAGTTCACCATGGCTCCTGCGACAGCCCCTTTCAAGTCTGTGACCTTTAACACCCAGAAGGACACCAGGAGTAGCAAGTTCTCCTCTAAGCCACACAGCATCCTCCCGTGGTCCTTCAAAGCCGCTGAATCAAAATCCTGATACTCCCTTCCTGACAGCACTGTCAGTATACCTACACCACATGGACTGCAGCAGTTCAAGGTGGCAGCTCGCCAAAACCTTCTCAAGAGCAATTAGGGATGGGAAGTGAATGTTGGTCTAGCCAGCAATACCCCCATCCTGTGAAAGAATTTTTAAAAATGTTCCTGTAGTATTGGTTATATTATGATCCTTGACCATAATGTGACTTTTTTGGTCACATCTGGTTAGGAATAAATAACACATTGTTAAAGTAAACAAAGTTTGCATTTCATGACACTTACTAATAGCGTAGAGCCACAAGATTCCACAAGTTTTGAACAAGCAAAATTAAACTTTGCTATACAAGCCCTCTTCACCTTCAAAGGTCTAACCTGAGAATTCTCTCCAAAGGTCATTTGAACTCAGGCGGCATCAATGATGGCCCACCTCACAGGGTTTCAATCTCGTCTCCAGAGATTCTGTTCCTCTGGATTCCCGAGTGTACACTCAAGCACCAGCTCACAAGCACAACTTCAGCTCTTTGGCTACACCGAGCATAACACGACTGGAACAAAGGGGTATCTTTGCCCCAGCGGCCTGCAGCATGGAGTCACCAACCTTCGGCTGCCTTCTTGGATCTTCAGGGCTTTCCCAGAGCTCTCTTTGATTACTCAGTGCTTCCCCTGGGCTCTCTTCGATTACAGGGCATTCCCAGAGCTCTCTTTGATTACAGGGCATTCCCAGAGCTCTCTTCGATTACAGGGCATTCCCAGAGCTCTCTTCGATTACAGGGCATTCCCAGAGCTCTCTTCGATTACCCAGGGCATTCCCAGAGCTCTCTTCATTTACCCAGGGCATTCCCAGAGCTCTCTTCGATTACCCAGGGCATTCCCAGAGCTCTCTTCATTTACCCAGGGCATTCCCAGAGCTCTCTTTGATTACCCAGGGCATTCCCAGAGCTCTCTTCGATTACAGGGCATTCCCAGAGCTCTCTTCAATTACCCAGGGCATTCCCAGAGCTCTCTTCGATTACCCAGGGCATTCCCAGAGCTCTCTTCGATTACAGGGCATTCCCAGAGCTCTCTTCGATTACCCAGGGCATTCCCAGAGCTCTCTTCGATTACCCAGGGCATTCCCAGAGCTCTCTTCGATTACCCAGGGCATTCCCAGAGCTCTCTTCATTTACCCAGGGCATTCCCAGAGCTCTCTTCGATTACCCAGGGCATTCCCAGAGCTCTCTTCGATTACCCAGGGCATTCCCAGAGCTCTCTTCAATTACAGGGCATTCCCAGAGCTCTCTTCGATTACAGGGCATTCCCAGAGTTCTCTTCATTTACCCAGGGCATTCCCAGAGCTCTCTTCATTTACCCAGGGCATTCCCAGAGCTCTCTTCATTTACCCAGGGCATTCCCAGAGCTCTCTTTGATTACCCAGGGCATTCCCAGAGCGCTCTTTGATTACAGGGCATTCCCAGAGCGCTCTTCAATTACAGGGCATTCCCAGAGCCCTCTTCGATTACCCAGGGCATTCCCAGAGCGCTCTTCGATTACAGGGCATTCCCAGAGCGCTCTTTGATTACTCAGTGCTTCCCCTGGGCTCTCTTACATTACAGGGCATTCCCAGAGCTCTCTTCGATTACAGGGCATTCCCAGAGCTCTCTTCGATTACAGGGCATTCCCAGAGCTCTCTTCGATTACAGGGCATTCCCAGAGCTCTCTTCGATTACCCAGGGCATTCCCAGAGCTCTCTTCGATTACCCAGGGCATTCCCAGAGCTCTCTTCATTTACCCAGGGCATTCCCAGAGCTCTCTTCGATTACCCAGGGCATTCCCAGAGCTCTCTTCATTTACCCAGGGCATTCCCAGAGCTCTCTTCGATTACCCAGGGCATTCCCAGAGCTCTCTTCGATTACCCAGGGCATTCCCAGAGCTCTCTTCGATTACAGGGCATTCCCAGAGCTCTCTTCGATTACCCAGGGCATTCCCAGAGCTCTCTTCGATTACCCAGGGCATTCCCAGAGCTCTCTTCGATTACCCAGGGCATTCCCAGAGCTCTCTTCATTTACCCAGGGCATTCCCAGAGCTCTCTTCGATTACCCAGGGCATTCCCAGAGCTCTCTTCGATTACCCAGGGCATTCCCAGAGCTCTCTTCAATTACAGGGCATTCCCAGAGCTCTCTTCGATTACAGGGCATTCCCAGAGTTCTCTTCATTTACCCAGGGCATTCCCAGAGCTCTCTTCATTTACCCAGGGCATTCCCAGAGTTCTCTTCATTTACCCAGGGCATTCCCAGAGCTCTCTTTGATTACCCAGGGCATTCCCAGAGCGCTCTTTGATTACAGGGCATTCCCAGAGCGCTCTTCAATTACAGGGCATTCCCAGAGCCCTCTTCGATTACCCAGGGCATTCCCAGAGCGCTCTTCGATTACAGGGCATTCCCAGAGCGCTCTTCGATTACACGGCATTCCCAGAGCTCTCTTTGATTACCCAGGGCATTCCCAGAGCGCTCTTCGATTACAGGGCATTCCCAGAGCGTTCTTCGATTACAGGACATTCCCAGAGATCTCTTCGATTACCCAGGGCATTCCCAGAGTTCTCTTTGATTACCCAGGGCATTCCCAGAGATCTCTTTGATTACCCAGGGCATTCCCAGAGATCTCTTCGATTACTGGGGCTTCTTCTGAGCCCTCTTGGTTTAAAATCTGTTGACCTCACTGCAGCCTTTTTCCTACTTTTTAACTTAACTAAGATTTGAAATTTTAACTTAAGATTTGATAAAGATATTCAAAATCATGAGGGAAACTGTTTGTGAAAGGATCACGAACGAGAGGGGACAAATTTAGGGAAGAAATTTCCCCCGTTGGGGGTTCACGTGGGTGTGTGGGTGGGGTGCGGGCATGAACCTGGCTGATGCCCCTGATCGAATCCGCATCGACATTTTTTGTGGGTGGGCCAATTAAGGCCTGCCCAGCGTGACGCTCGCCCGGAAGCGCTGAGCACTCCCTGTGCAGGCGGGGAGGGGGGTGGGGGGGATTCTCTGAGTCGGGGCCTGCGCTCTTTCGCACAGAAGTCTCCCTGAGGCACCCAGATTTGTTTAAGTTTTAAACATCCAAATAAAGAAATTAAAAACTTTTAAAACATGTCCCCTCGTGACTGTGTCACATGAGCTGGGACATGCCAATGAATTTTTTAAAAAATGTTTTTGAATTTTTAAACATTTCATGAAACCTCATCCCGCCTGCAGTTCATTTAATTATTCCAATTTGTTTTTAACAGGCCTTAATAGGCCTTTGACAGTTCGGTGGGAGCCCAGCCGACTCAGCTGCATGCCCGCCGAACTGAAAATCTAAATGACGCGCAGTGACGCCCACCTGACATCACCCGAGCGTCATTTTATGTGTCGTCGACTGGGCACCACCCCCGCTTGCTGATCCAAAAATTGTATCCTTAAAGTAATTGACAAAAGAAGCAAAAACATTATGAGAAAAAACTTTTTCATTCAGTGAGTGGTTAGAGCCTGCAAGTACGTTTGAGGATGTGATGGAGGCAGGTTCAATCGAAGCATACAAGAGGGAATTCAATGATTATTTGAAAAGAAACAATCCACAGGGCTACAGGAGGAGGCAGGAAAATGGCACTCAGTGAAATGTTCATTTGGAGAGCTGGTGCAGATATGATGGGCTGAATGTCCTCCTTCTGCTCTGTAACAATTCAGTGATTCCATGAACTGGGACCTCTTCCTGTCCCCTGTCTGGGAATCTTCTTTCGGGATCTTTCCCTGTCTCCTCTCCCTTTGGGACCTCTCTCTATCCCTTCTCCCTGTCCCCTGCCTAGGGCACTTACCTTCAATGGTTCTCTGCTCCTAATCACATGACACACATTTTTGCGCCATTTTCCATCTCTGCGCAGGCGCGCTGCACCATCCCGGTCTGCACATGTGCAGAAAGTCCAACGTTTGTCGGGGCTTGGAGTCCCGATCTCTGCACTCTGGCAAAGTAAGTATGGGTTTCATAACAACTATTTTAACAAAGTTCTTTGTTTTCCTCATCATTCTAGGATTCAACTGAATGAATCCCATACTCATTTTTCATGTTAAGCAATGTTGGTTTTATTTGTTAATGATTCTGCACTACAGATTAATATGAACTCTTAATAAGAAAATATTATTTTTTCTTATTAATTCTATATTTTCCCTGTTAATTATTTAATTAATTGGTTCAACTGAGTAATTCTAATGCCCACTTTTCATGCTAAGTGATTATCCAGTTAGAAT
The DNA here is from genome assembly GCF_017639515.1 of Carcharodon carcharias. NCBI lineage: Eukaryota > Metazoa > Chordata > Chondrichthyes > Lamniformes > Lamnidae > Carcharodon > Carcharodon carcharias. The sequence continues at coordinate 120,902,760 of NC_054480.1, read as the reverse complement.
GAATATTGATACTTTCAATTAAATGTTGCAAATGTTCTTTATGTTTTACATGACTTGTCTGTAACATAATTGGAACCGTAAAGTGGTTTAGCAATGCAGATGCATTGTTTATTTCATTATATAATTCTTTCTTTCTATCAGAAGTACCCAATCAGAATCAAATGTCACCTGAGTTTAACGTGACCTTCACAATATCAGGTTTGCCATTCTTGCCATCACAACATGACCACAATTCACTCCTGTACCAATCAGCATCATCTATTGTTACTCATAAGGTACACCATCATAATATTTATTATAATGATTTGCCGATCATTTATATTTTTATCTATTGAGAAACTATAATTTTCTTTCCTGCAGCTGAACACCTTGTTTCGTAAGAGTAACATAAGCTCTGAGTTTACAGACTGTAAAGTAATCTCCTTAAGGTAACAGTCATTTTGTATTATCCCCTTCATTTAATGTATCAATCTTAGAAGCTTCAGTTCTGAAAGTTTCCATTGGGCTTTTCATCAGTGTGCCAGTGTTATCTCCACAAGAAAGCTATCTAATTTCATATCACTGATCTCATCCAGCATTATTGAACAATCTTCCTTTTCAAGTGGCTATCACATAGCTCTTAAATGCCTGATTGTTCCAACATCAATAGCAATTTTGAGGTATCACTTTTCATAGTCTACCAATCTTCCATTTCAAAATATTTCTTCAAACTGCTTCCTTTACACATTTTTAATCTTCCTACTTTGTTGCCTCCTGTTGAAATGATCCATCAAACCAATAGAAATTATTTGTCATTATTTATTCTTCAAACATTTTCAAAATGTTTAAAGCTCCTATTACAAAGGTTTTGTTTTGGAGCATGCAGCCACTGCTGATCTACGTTCTGATTTTTCTGTGAATAATTATATTCCATAATTCAGAAAATGATTCAATTGATTATAGATATCTGGTAATAATTTTTATTTGTGGCTCCATCTATTAAGAGCTACACACAAATTCATGTATTTCATACCTAAATGTCGCTTAAAGAATGGTCTTCCAGTATAAATTCAATGCAGATCTTTGAATTGCAGGCCTTGAAGTCACAGCACAAGTAAACCACTGTTAAATCTGACAACATAACTTCTGTGTTACCTCAATCAGTGCAATACAATCAATAAGCTGTCACTTGGGATTGCATTGTTTTCTGTATAAAATTGTTGAATACTTAATTCCTTCCTTTAAAAAAAATTGCTCAAGTGAAAACATCTGTTAGATCTTTGAAGAATAAATCGATAAATTCTGGTTAGAAGCAATACACATCTGAATCATCTTCAGTGTTACATCAACATTCTGTTACATGTTTCTTTAATTGTTATTAATATTATTATATGGTTTGGCAGTGCTACGAGCAGTCAGAAGACCAAAGTATACGCAATCTGTTCTTTCAACAATAATTCTGCTGCAGAGCAAGTTGATAGAGTGACTGTGTACCATCAGTTCAAATACATCACAGAGAACATCACGAATATGGGACCTTATTATCTGGACAGCGACAGTCTTTATGTAAATGGTATGAACATTTTTAGCCATTTTTGGGATGTGGATGTTGCTGACAAGGCCAGCATTTATTGCCCATCCTTAATCACCCTTGAAAAACTGGCTGGTTATTTTATAGGTCCACACTGAGATTCCCGGGCGGCTTCTGTGTTCACCGGAAGAATGGTTATATATTCTACGCTCTGATATTGTAGTGCTATCTCTAAATGGAATTCCTTTTGAATTCAACTTTCCCACTGGGAACGTGACATTGCATTGTTACCTTTTATAAGTGGCCAAGTGCTCAAAGCCTTTTTAGTTTAATTTAGTTTTTGCACCAAGCTTATGATACATTTTAGAGCATATAAAAGGAAAGCTTCCAATTGACTCAAATAATTCCAATATACTATTTTCTTTCAGACTATCATAAATCCACTTCTCCAACCAGTATGATTTCTAACATTTTGCTCATAATTACTTCTCTATAATTCTTTTACACTATATTATTTGAACATTTTTTCACTGCATCATTTTCTGTGCTCTAAGTTCAGCTTAACAATTTTTCTACTATACATTGAAATCACCAGTTAGAAAGAACATGGAAACCTAGAAACCTGAGTCAGTCATTCAGCCTCTTGAGCCAATTCCAGTTAGAACATGTCTGATGTGAAACTCAACTCCATTTACCATGCTCCTTACCCTCCCCCACCTTGGTTCCATATCTCTTATCACATTTACCCAGCCAAAATCTATCAAATATGAATAATCAGTATGTTATCAGATACAATCTGAACTCTTGTATAACTGCTGCTTACCTCATTCAGATTATGGATACAAAGATCAAACCTAACTAGAAATTCATTATAGGGGATGGAGAGTCTATGGGGTGTACTTTCTTTTTAAGAACTACACAATTCAATGTAAACAGGTGCTATGAGGTTTGTAAATGTTTTTTTAAAACATCATTTTTTTAGTGGGAAAAGAAAACTGTTTGTCTACTGCATGACTTCACTAACAGGAATATTCTTGAGATGTTTTGTTGACATCTGTACAATTGGGAAATGTGAAATGACCTGACAACTAAACTGTCAATGCTCTCTTCTTTTAAAATCTTGACTCCTTGACGTCTCAAGTTACCCCATTCTTTTAAAATATATCTTACATAATTATAAAAGGCATCTACTTAGCTATGAAGCAAATTAGAAATGGGCACAATGAAGACCAATTTCTATCCCCAAATATCATTGGAGAAGTCAGTAGTGTTGCAAACATTATCAATACTATGATGGGGGCTGTACAGTTTTAAGGAAGGTTTATTGCTGTAGGACCACTAATGATTCAGTATGAAGGTGGAAATCTTTTTGATTCTTTCATGGGATGTGGGCATTACAGGCAAGGTCCAGTATTTGCTGTCTATCCCTAACTGCCCTTGAACTGATTGGCTTGCCACACCATTTCAGAGTTAAGATTCAACCACATTGCTGTGTGTCTGATAACATGTAGGCCAGATAAGGACAGCATATTTCCTTTCATAAAGGACATAGTGAACCAAATGGGTTTTAACAACATTGCTGAGACTAGCTTTTCAATTCCAGAACTGCCATGGTAGAATTAGAACCATTGCCCCAGAGCATTATCCTAAACCTCTAGATTACCAGGCCGGTGACATTACCACTATGCCACTGTCTCCCCCTATATAGTAGAGGTCAAACCTTTTAAAATCTGTGGAATGTGTCTAAAATGTAATTGGGAAAGCAGTGAAATGTTTTCTGATTTTTGTGCATGCTGCAATGATTGGGCAATGCCTGTTAACTACCTTTTTTTTGCTATTGAAAAAATTAAAGAGTAAAACAAATAGATCTACAAAAATCTGCTTATACAATTAATACTATTCCTCTTTCTTTCTAGATGAACTACCAATTGTGCCTGCAACACAAAATCCAATTGCAGGCCAGAAACCTTTGTGCTTTAGTGTGCATTTTGTCATCACAAACCTACCATTCAATCCAGTCCTATTTGATTCTACTTCACCATTGTATCTGTCTGCTTCACATACTATCATTCATCAGGTACAGCTAACCAAGCCAAAAGAATAATTATTGAAAAAAATACTTAATAATTAATATCAATATGTTATTAAAACGTGATATATTTCTTGCAGCTCAATACTTTGTATGGCAACAGCAATATAAATGCAGCATTTCTAGAATGTACAGTTATCTCTTTAAGGTAAGGATCCTTTTTAGCTGTTCTAGATTTGGTCATGAATTGAGGACTGCGTACAATTTTGCTCCTTTATATTTTTGAGTTTCTTTCTGATATACCGCTGACACTTAAATTGTATCTCAGAATTATTAATATGACTGTGGGGTTCTTATCCAGACAATGCTTTTATTTTAAATTAATAATTGGACCAGATTTGATTTTTATTTAGTATATGAATCAATGTCAGATTGTATGATTCTTCCCCTTAATGTTATACAACCTGAGTCATTAAGTAAGAGTCCTATTACAAAAGGCGGCAAATAGAAAAAACATGAAACCTCATCCACCGGCGGGATGAGGTTTCATGCAGGGCTTTAAAAAAGTTTAATAAAATATAGTGTAAATTATGAACATGTCCCATCTCATGTGACATTGTCTTTTGGGGAATCCCCCCCCCCCCCCACCTGCACAGGAAGTGCATAGGGCTTCCTGCCGGACATCATGCTGGGCGGGCCTTAATTGGCCCGCCCACTTAAAATGTTGGCAGGGCCCGCTTCTCCGGCGGGGATCATCTCCCCACCCGCCGGAGATTGGGTTGGGCCCGCCCGCCCAACAGGCAGAAAATTCTGCCCTTAGTGTCTTTGGATGCATCATTACAAAAATGGGGCCTTAAAGGGCAAATATTTCCCCCCCCATTGGGGAGGAAGAGTGGGAGTGGGCGCGAGCAGGTAGGTTCCTGATCGACACCCCTGGTTGGGTGCACACCGCCATTTTATGTAGGCGGATCAATTAAGGCCCACCCAGCTTGACATCCGCCAGGAAGCGCTATATGACCCCTGTGTGGGCGGGGGGTGGGGGGGGGTTGGTGGTGGGTGGATTCCTTCAGCCAGGAGTGTGCTCTTTTACACATGCACACGAAACAGCACACAGACCTCCCTGAGGCTCAGCAAGATCGGCTCAGATTTTCAACTTTTAAAAAAGGAGTTTAAAAATTTTCCCTGCCTTGTCCCCTCATGTGACACTGTCACATGAGTTGGGACATGTCCATAACTTTTACTTAAACCTTTCAGTAAAATTTAAATACCCTCATGAAACCTCATCCCACCAGTGGATGAGGTTTCATGTTTTTTCACAAGCCCACCAGGGCTGCCAGCCTGCCCATCAACCTTAAGGTTGGACGGGCCGGTCCATTAATGAGCTGAATTGGTTTTCTAATGGCCTTAATAGGCCATTGACAGGTCGGCGGGTGCACATCCGACTTGAATGCTCCCCCGCCGACCTGAAAATGGAAGTGACGCGAGATGATGTCAGGAGTTCCACCCAACATCATCCTGCGTCATTTTACATGTCAGCAAGCATACCCCGCCCCACTCACCAACTGGAAGATCCTGCCCAAAGTGTCTTAAGAATGAACAGCTGTAATCTGAGGAAAATCATGGAGAAAAATCAGTTGAATGTTTTATTTCCCTGATTTTGAACTTCACTCTATAGTGATAAGCATTCACTTGACCTGTATACAAGACATCACATTTGAAATCACAAAGGTGGTATATTTTAGGAATTATCACAAGGTTCCTTGGATATATTTGTCTGTTTTATAGTCTGCTCTAATGAAGCCACATTGTTAAACCATCATCAAGGAGCGGGAACCACTCTGATGGTACCAGTTTGCCGGTGCACTACATTCACATTAGCTGTCTTTTCCAATGGGTCTGAGGCTAAAGTCAGTCCCACATTGTTCACTGGATGTGCTTTTACCTCAAAATTAATTTAAACTTGATCAAGTTCATTCTGTAACTTGAAATTTTAATTTGGTGCACTGTTTTCTGCTGATAAAAATTAGCAGTGACCAATTGGAGTGCTCATCACTGCTCTCTCTAGACCAGCTACTTCTGTTGTTCCCACTGAGTTGACCTCTTAGTATCCCTTCTTTAAAGAGCCACAAAGTAAAATACTTTGCAAACACCTGACTCGTCCATCTTTGGGTGGAATCATTCCAGAAATGTACTAAGTGTGGTGGCGGGCGTGAAAAGCAATGTTTTACCCACCAGCCATAATGGCAAGTTTTCGCTCCATTTCGTCTGCTTCCTGCCTCATTAATTATGCAGGCACAGGAAACATGCCGTCCACTGGCAGGTGGCCTCTGAATTGCACACCACACTGTTACCTCACCGCTTCCTCACTCCAGGTGCCATATCTAAACTGCAGTTGCCCACACAGTTCTCAATGCTTGCAGCCCAGGACTGCTCCAGCGAAAGCGAAGAAGAGTTCAGTGACCCACCACTGGAATGCCTTTTGGAGGCCAGCCGTGATGGGTCCTCCACCCCTGTTCTGGCTGTAGGAGGTTCAGCAATCTCACCACTCCGGCTTGGGAGGTGGTGGCAGTGGTGGTCAGTACCAATGCTGCACAGAAAACATTGCCCATCCGGTGCAGAAAGAGGATGAATGATCTCATCCATGCCCCAAGGGTATGGCAACCATCTCATCACTCGCAGACTCACAAGGCCATCAAACATTCACTGGCATCTCACTCACTGTGAGCTCAAGGGACATCACCACTCACTCTCTCACATACACCCTCACATCTCCACCTGGCCTCATCTCCTCTGCCTCCTCAGCCCTCACATCTTGAAGCCACTTGCACAGATCAACATTTGCCCCCACATATACCTTGGGATATCTCCCTCCCCACTACAGCCCTTGCCCTGCAGCCTCTTCCCTTGCCTGAGGCCACTGCTCCCCTTTCCCCAAGCAAGTGCTAGCCCTGCAGCCATTGAAAAGCCAACCCCATCTTATGGCTGGTCTGGTAGGTAAATACCTGTCCATGAGCCCCCTTTAAAAGTGATGTGGTGCTGCCTGTGAAGCCTGGTGCTGATGACTGCGAGTGCTGCCCGAAGCAAGGCAGGCAAACAAACCTCAAAGTCCCAAGTGAAGTGCAGCTCACCAGTTGCACGTTGCTCACGTATGGCTGTGAAACATGTCGACATGCAATCACACTGACATGCCCGGACCATCCAGCTTGGGGGAATGGTTCTGGGGAGCAGGTCTTATAAGGAGGTGTTATTGAATTTAGCTTCCTGATGTGCGGCAGCATGAAACGCTATTGATGGGTGGAGTGGACGATCGCAAACTGGTTTCACAATGGCGTAAAACCGATTTTTGGCCTTCTCACCATATTGTGGCTCACTCCTACCATGATACCCACTGCCAATGGGACTGGATGATTCCATCCTTCGTGTACAATTCTTCACACAATATAGTTTTATAAGGCAACTATTCGTCAACAGGATTAAAGTGTAATGGTACTCTAATACACAAAAGCAATAATATTTCCAGCCCCCTTTTAATTTTTTGTGAAATACATGTTTAAGGTTAAAGATAAGCATTTTCTTAAAATTGGTTAATAGAGGTTTGTCTAAAAGTTAATAGTACTACTTATAAATCACATTTTATAATTAATTCATTTTTTTGGCAGTGCTACAAATGGAGTAAATGTGAAAGTAAAAGCTGCTTGTTCTTTCAAGAATGGTCCTCAAAAAGTTGATAATTTTATTGTGGAGCAGGAGTTCCGAGACAGAACAAACAATACCTCTACTTTAGCAACTTACACATTTAACAGCAACAGTCTCCTCATAACTGGTATTTAACTATTGACCATTTTATTTAACCTCCGTCTCAGCTAATGTTCTTTATGTATTTCAATATCTCAATCAGACTATCTCTATCAACATGGAATTTCAGCTGAGACAACTCGTGCTATCTATATTCAATTATTTTTTTCAAGTTACCTTTGAACTTAACTAGTGAATAAACAAACCCTTTTTCCACTGTTTCATGAGAAGATTGATTAATCTGAGTAATTAATTAAATACATGTATAACATTTATTACAATTACAATGGACATAATTTTGAGGAGGGCCCATTGTTCCAATAGTTTAACATGAATGATTGCTAACCATTGATTTGTTGACCAATTGGATAATTATAACTTTTTGTTTAAGGTTAGATTCATTTCACTGTTATGATACTAATTTTATGATCTCTTCTTTTTAAAATGTTTTTTGTGCTTTTCAATCCAAAAGGTGTAGGCATTAGGGAAAAAAGTATCTTCTCAGTTCAGGCAACCACTATATGAACATCATGCACACCAGTCCTGGTTAGATACAGAAAAATGTTCCTTTTAGTTCAGCCTAACAACATTAACACATTTAATTTCCCATTCTACACACTTGTGGATTCCCTGAGAGAGACTGTCAATGTAACATCAATTTGGGGTAGTTTGTAGTTCAAGCCCTAGTAGAAACTGGATTCACATGGTCCAAAATTTACTTTTTACGTGGCAAGCAGAGACAAATTTTCATCTTATTATTCTGGAGTGGATTCAAACACAGATCTCCAAGGTGAAGGAACTCCATCTCCTTTACTTGTTGTTAGTTAAATTACTTGGCTGTAATTTTATTGTTATCGAACTGCAATTACAAAGATGAAGCAATGGTTACATGTTACAAATAATATTTACCTTGTCAGTTCTCATCAGTAATTTTTATACTTCTGCATTTCATCTAACAGCTTTGGCACTTTGGTGTGGCATAGTTCCTTGAATGTTAGATGCTTCTCAGTGTCTTGCTCAAGTAGCATTATTCAATGTGAATCCTGGCAGTGGATGTTGAGAGGCTATCCAACAGCAGAAGACAACATTGTTGCCCCCTGCTGCTTTCACCCAGCATACATTTATATAAGTGTTGCTGGGGAGCAATTGCCTGCATAGCTTTTAGTGATTTCTCTCCCCCCACCCTAAGGGAATTGGGTCCAATTGTGCAGCTGCTATCACAGCTCCAGCTGAGCATTGCTCAGGAATCAACCCGGGGGCCTCCCAACTTACTGGAAACTCCAGTTAAAAAACAATGTCTATATCAACATTAGTGGATTGGTGCTTTAAAATGTTAAACTGACAGGTATTAGAATAGAACTTTATCTTGTCTGCCTGCTTCAAAATCATGAGCTAACTCGGAATTACATACTTCGTTAGCAATTTACATTGCAGGTTCGATTCTGGAGTTCTTTATGGATGCTTAGGATACAAATTTCTGCCTTCAGGCTATTTTTACTTTGATGTAACAAACTGGGGAAACAAGATTCAAATTTAAACTTAAGCAAAATTAAATAAATTTGCTAATAAAGAAAAATATTTAACAAATTTTTAAAAAATTTAGACCCAAGTGATTCCTTTGATTCTTGAATTGCTTTGCCTTCCAAGCTGCCAGATGTAAATTTTAGGTACAGCCTTTGCAGTCAGCTGCAATTATTTCTGCATGAACTTTTAGACAGTATTAAAAATATGTTTTCATTTTAGGATGTGAGGAACTGAAATCCACTGTGGAACCTACTACACCAATAGAACGAGATCTGCCAATAATTTCTGAACAACAAGGAGATCTCATCTTTGAAGTTAACTTTACAATAATAAACCATAACTTTACAAATGAACTCCAAATTCCAAGTTCCCCTGAATATAAACGCGTGACAAACAATTTAATGAGAAGGGTATGGACGTGTTTTCATTAACTGCATAAACATTAAAATATTTATTAAAAATACCTGTAAGTTTAATGACAACATTTCCAGAAAATGTGTTAAATGCATTTGCTTTAGTGAGTTATTCATTTCATTTTACAATGTTTTTTCAGTTTAACAAACAGGAGTGGAAATTGTATTTCAAACATATTGTACTAATTTTTATTTGACATATAATTTTATATCTTTTAAGGGGGTAAAACTAACACTTACTATATATGTTTTGCAGCTCTCACATTTATTTGAAAACAGTACTTTAAAGGACTCCTATAAAGTTTGCTATGTTACTAATTTAAGGTAAGATAAAGATTTACTGTTCTCATTGTATTGTGAAGCAAAATCGCTTAGTCTTCTGTACAAAACCACACTGTGAAGAGATCAAAAATGCCCAAGCACTGGGAAAAGGAGGCATGAAGAAATATCAGAATATAAATTATAAGTGGAAAAAGAAAGGCCAGACACAGGAAGTAACTAAGTCTTTAAAATAAGTATCCTTTAATCAGTCAGCTGTAAAATAAAATAAAGTTTTAACTTCAAAGCTTCAATAGTTGGTCTCAGCATTTAAGTTAATGGTGTGAGGTCTAGCTTGTTTAACAAGGTGAACACAAAAAAAGTCAAAGGAGTCTGATGCACCATAAAATGCTGGAAGAAAAGCATGAGCAAAATAAAACAAACAATTTAAACAAATCCCAAAGTTTCTGTACTGCAGGAAGGCAGGGGACAAGATTTTTGGTTGGAGTGGGCAGAGGTTTGGAAGAACAGTTCTGCTGAGATTGTCCCCTATTGACCTGGCCATTTAATTTCTAAATGTTGGGGTGGTGGGCTGTGGGCAAGTTTGTTGGCACTTCCCTACAGCAAAAAGGTGTGTCTAGAGGAGTTCCCAGACCCCCCAGGAAATTATATCTATTCCACCTTTATAAGAAAACTTATGGAAGCTGAGAACCTTTGGCTTAAGGTTTCCCTATGGACTTTATTTACTGTGAAAAGGCAGTCAATGATGTAGGAGACCAAATATCTTCATCAAGATGCCTTCTTGTTCTATTAAGAGCAGAACATTAAAAAAAATTGAGTTAAGATGATATTAGTTAGAAACCTGTTCGAATACATCAGTTTTAAATTACATTGAGGTCCATTTTTCAATTGTCTTGATAATTCTGTGTTAAAGACTTTATTTGGTAACAATGTAGAGCTATAATTGCATCTCTCATATAACACTTTACTAAATAATGCATGGCCAACACAGTTTAAAAGTTAGTTTCGCTGATGAAGTGAGGCTGCTTCACAGAAGTGATAACTTATTGCAACAACACATCTCTTCAACCAATTCAGGTTGAAGAATCTACATTGAATTTAACTGGAAAAAGGCAGATTTGGTCAGTTGGCGGGGTAACGTGTCAGAAATCTGTTTCCCAACTGAGACACACCTCCAACCCACCCATTTCTGGTTTTGACTGAAGCCAAAAGTTGAGCGAGCAACAAGCCCGACTCCAGGAGATGGATTACAGCTTTAAATATGATGATGAGCCAGTGAGCCTTATAGCCATTCAAATTTTGAATTTTTTACTGCTGGTGGACCTGGTTTCCCAAAACCCAGCAAGTCAGGGACTTGGTATACTCAGGAGGTGAATGCTTTCACACTTACACCCTAGACCCAAGTGGCTGCCTGAGGCATCTCTGTGATCAACTCCACCACCCCGCCAAGGACCTTAGGCCTCTGATTCCATCCTCCCACTAGACCCTGAACCCTCCCCTCCAACCTACCCGCTTCTGAGCCCGTTCCCAAAGACTTCATAAAATTCAAGCTGAAGGGAGGGAATGGAAGATTGGATGAAGAGAAAGAAAAAGTAAAAAATAGAGTTTTTAAAAAAGTATATTTTGGATATCTGCCAATAACTAACATCTAAAGCAATGTGATGCCATACTTATTAAAGTTAATTCTCAGTGCCTGAGAGGTTGTTTGGCAGTAATTAAGATTTTTCACGGCATTAAAAGTTTATTTATCCTGAAATAGAGAAGACCTAACATCGCTGGCATGTTTGGTATGTAACCGCCACAAAAGCACAAGAACTTCACAATGTTCCATATATTTTTTAATTGCACCTGTGTACTCACTGGAAGTTGCTTTCCAATGTACATATTAATTATAGTGATCACTGTTAGCATCACCACAAAACAGGCCGATTGCCGTTGTTCAACATACATGTATGTTTTTCAAACGACTTCATTAGAAATATAATCTTAATTACATTGTTATCTTAATTTTTGGTCTGCCCCAACAGCCCAGGATCAATCAAAGTTTCCACTTCTTGCTACTTTGATCCTTCAAAATCAACTGGGCCAGTTATTTCAGAAGAAGTCAGCTCAGAATTTGACGCTGGAACAAATAGATCAAGATGGCTTGGGAAATCGTTTCGACTTAAAAGTGATAGTATATCTGTGGGTATGTATCAGTCCTGCATTTGTTCCTCATGGGTTCACTTATTCTATGGTGATTTTTCATAAGCAACAAACTGTAAGTCCAAAGCACATGAAGGGACATAATTTTCTCTAAAGGTTTATGTGAGCATATAAACTTAAGCTGTGCCTTAAACTGGGATAAATTAGGAATTTGTATACAAATGGATTCTACATTTGCTTTAGTGCTACTTCCAAAAATATCTCATGGGAATTAAATTATGTACTGCGCCATAACAAAAAGCTAGAATTAGATATTCTATGCTTTTTGTTCGGCACTTATTCTGCAATGTGAAAGTTTCTTACAGTTTCTCTGTTCTCTATTTGTATTAATTACTCCCAATTGAACCCAGATTTAAAGGAGCTGAGGAGGAGTCTTTGTAGTCAGCAGAGCTGCACATAGCTTCTGCGGCATTGATGCAACATCAGGTCGATTCTTAAGCATGACAGACTTTTAGGACTTGGTAATGTCAAAGAGTAGTACCACATAAAGGCTTCAGCAAAGACCAGGCATGAGAATGTAGTGGTGGCGTGGTTGTATTTTCGCTGGACTAGTTATCCAGAGACTCAGGGTAATGCTCTGGGTTCAAATCCTGCCATGGCAGGTGGTGAAATTTGAATTCAACAAAGATCTGGAATTAAAATCGAATGATGACCATGAAATCATTGGCGATTGTCATAAAAACCCATCTAGTTCACTAATGCCCTTTAGGAAAGGAAATCTGCTACCCTTACCTGGTCTGGCCTACATCTGACTCCAGACCCACAGCAATGTGGTTGACTCTTAAACGCCCTCTGAAATGGCCTAACAAGCCACTCAGAAATATCAAACCGCTTTTAAAAAAAAAGCCTCAAAGGAATGAAACTGGACGGACCACCAACGACAATGGCAATCTAAGCCCTGTCAACCCTGCAAAGGCCTCCTCAGGAACATCTGGGGCTTGTGCCAATATTGAGAGAGCTGTCTCACAGACTAGTCAAGCAACAGCCTGACAGAGTCATACTCACGGAATCATACCTTACAGATCATGTCCCATACACCACCATCCTCATTACTGGTTACATCCTGTCCCACCGGCAGGTCAGACTCAGCAGAGGTGATGGCACAGTGGTATACAGACAGGAGAGAGTTGCCCTTGGGAGTCCTCAACATCAAATCTGAACCCCATGAAGTCTCATGGCTTCAGGTCAAACATGGGCAAGGAAACTTCCTGCTGATTACCACGTACTGCCCTCCCTCGGCTGAAGAATCAATGCTCCTCCATGTTGAACATCACTTGGAGGAAGCACTGAGGGCGCAAAGGGTGCAGAATGTTCTCTGGGTGGGAGACTTCAATGTCCATCACCAAGTGTGGCTCGGTAGTGCCACTACTGACCAAGCTGGCTGAGTCCTAAAGGACATAGCTGCTGGACTGGGTCTGCGGCAAGTGGTGAGGGAAAAACACACTTGACCTTATCCTGACCAACCTGCCTGCCACAGATGCATCTGCCCATGACAGTATCGGTAGGTGACCACTGCACAGTCCTTGTGGAGACAAAGTCTCATCTTCCCATTGAGAATACCCTCCATCGTGTTGTGTGACACCACCACGTGCTAAGTGGTATGGATTTCGAACAGGTCTAGCAACTCAGGACTGGGCAACCATGAGGCACTGTGGGCCATCAGCAGCAGCAGAATTGTACTTAACCACAATCTGTAACCTCATGGCCCAGCATACCCCCCATTCTACCATTACCACCAAGCCAGGGAATCAACCGTGGTTCAATGAAGAGTGCAGGAGCATATGCCGGGAGCAGTACCAAGCATACCTAAGAATGAGGTGTCAACCTGGCAAAGCTACAACACAGGACTACTCGTGTGCCAAACAGCATAAGCAGCAAATGATAGACAGAGCTAAACTGTTCCACAACCAGCAGTTCAGATCTAAGCTCTGCAAGCCTGCCACATTCAGTCATGAATGGTGGTGGACAATTAAACAACTCTTTGGTGGAGGATCCCCATCCTCAATGATGGCGGAGCCCTACACATCACTGCAAAAGATAAGGCTGAAGCATTTGCTACAATCTTCAGCCACAAATGCCGAGTGGATGATCCATCTCAGCATCCTCTGGAGGTCCCCAGCATCATAGATGCCGGTCTTCAACCAATTCAATTCACTCCACGTGATATCAAGAAATGGCTGAAGGCACTGGATACTGCAAAGGTTATGGGCCCTGACAATATTCCAGCAATAGTACTGGAGACTTGTGCTCCAGAACTTGCCACACCCATAGCCTAACTATTACAGAACAGCTACAACACTGTCATCTACTCAGCAATGTAGAAAATTGCCGAGTTATGCCCTGTGCACAAAAAGCAGAACAAATCCAACCTGGTCAATTACTGCCACATCAGCCTACTCTTGATCAACAGTAAAGTGATGATAGTGTTCATTAACAGTGTTATCGAGCAGCACTTACTTAGCAATAACCTGCTCACTGACGTTCAGTTTGGGTTCCGCCAGGGCCACTCACTCCTGATCTCATTACAACCTTGGTTCAAACATGGACAAAAGAGCTGAACTCCTGAGGTGAGTGAGAGTGACTGCCCTTGACATCAAGGCAGCATTTGACTGAGTGTGGCATCAAGGAGCCCCAGCAAAAGTGGAGTCAATGGGAATAAGGGGGAAAGCTCTCTGCTGGTTGGAGTCATATCTAGTACAAAGGAAGATGGTTGTGGTTGTTGGGGGTCAGTCAATTCAGCTCCAGGACATCACTGCAGGACTTTCTCAGGGTAGTGTCCTAGGCCCAACCATCTTCAGCTGCTTCATCAACGAACTTCCTTCCATCATAAGGTCAGAAATGGGATGTTCTCTGATGATTGCACAATGTTCAGCACCATTCACAACTCCTCTGACAGTGATGCAATCAATGTCCAAATGCAGCAAGACTGGGACAATATCCAGACTTGGGCTGAGAAGTGCAAGTAACATTCGTGCCACACAAGTGCCAGGTAATGATTATCGCCAACAATAGAGAACCTAACCTCGCCCTTGATGTTCAATGTCATTACCATCGCTGAATCACCCACTATCAACATCCTGGGAGTTTCCATTGACCAGAAACTGAACTGGACTAGCCATATAAATACTGTGGCGACAAGAGCAGGTCAGAGGCTAGGAATCCTACGGTGACTAATTCACCTCCTGATTCCCTAAAGCCTGTCCTTAATCTACATGGCACAAGTCAGGAGTGTGAATGGCATACTCCCAACTTGCCTGGATGAGTGCAGCTCCAACGACACTTAAGAAGCTTGACACTACCCAGGACAAAACAGCCCACTTGATTGGCACCCCATCTACAAACATTCACTCCCTCCTTGACTGACGCACGGTAGCAGTAGTGTGGACCATCTACAAGGCACACTGCAGAAATTCACCAAGGCTCCTTAGACAGCACCTTCCAAACCCATGACTGCTACCATCCTGAAGGACAAGGGCACCAGATGCCACAACCTGGAAGTTCCCCTCCAAGCCACCCACCATCCTGACTTGGAAATATATCGCTGTTCCTTCACTGTTGCTGGGTCAAAATCCTGGAACTCCCTCCCTTACAGCACCATGGGTGTACTTACACCACATGGACTGCGGCGGTTCAAGAAGGCAGCTCACCACCACCTTCTCAAGGGCAGCTAGGGGTAGGCAATAAACGCTGGCCTAGCCAGCGAAACCCACATGTCTTGAATAAATAAAAATATGTGAGCTCTGGTTTGTTCACCTCTTCAACCAAAACCCGTTGCCAAGCTGCAACAGCAAGGTGATAGTCTTCATGAAAACTAAAGTGATTATCCTTTTCAAATTCAGTATACTGGATCATTTCAGGTCCCAGTTTGGAGGCATGATTAGGATTAGACTTTCTGCAGTTCAACACCGGATCATAACAGTATTAAAGGCTCTCCTTCAACATGCGTCTGCAATATAAAGTTTAATAAAGTTTAAATTAAGTTAATATTTGTTTTCAAATGTAACACGTTAGAGTGCAGGACAGCTTTCGTTACACAACTAATCAGCTGCTTATTCTCTATCCTACATTAAGTCCTGATCATCCTTTACCTTGTCCTTGTAGATACATGCCGGTTTCTGAAGCCCAGTGCATTAAATCTAAAATTCTTATCCCCAAGTTCAAAGTAAACCTGCCCCTCACTTCATAATTTTTCATAATGCTTACCCAAAAATATAGCATGTATTTTCCAGATGAATGAGCATAATAAGCTCTAATTGGAATATATTTATTTATACTTTTTTTTCATTATTGGATCTGCAATGATATTGTTATATTGTCTTTATCTCCATGCAGAAGCCATGGCACCTGTCCTTTCTGACAGAATTGAATTACCATATTGGGCCATCATAGTCATGGTATTTGCCATACTGCTCGCTCTGTTTCTCATTGCGATTTTAGGCTTTCTGGTAAGTACATTGAGTTCTTCGAATGATATGGTATTACAGTAAGTGAAGAACTGCTATCAAATGCATTAAGGTACCCAGATTTGCTTATCTGCTCACCAATTACAGAATTATTTGAAAAAGCTAAAATTTAGTGGAATAGTTGAAGAAGCAATTTCACACATTTATCCAATAGTTGTTAGTAACAATTGATGGAAAAAGATTGTCTAAAACAGTTCCAGGTAAAGATAATTTCAAAATTGTATTAAAATCAACAAGTTCTCAAACGTGTTTCAGAGTTGAAGAATGTACTTGACTGTTCCTATTCCAGAAATGGGCACAAAACCATTTGGAAAAAAATGTTTTTCAGATTTTTCATGTGTTTTTTTTATTCTATAATGTTTTTGTGCCATCAGACTTTGATTTTGATACATGCATTCCATGTTAGTATTCCCAATGCCTCGGTAATAGGTCACTTACTAACCAAAACAGTCACAGTGGAAGCAATGCTACTAAAGACAAAAATTAGGAATGATGCTGCTGAATATTGCCATATTAATACGCAACTCCAATCAGTTCCCCTGAAAAATGCCAAGAAACATCTCCATGCAAGAAAATTGCCAAAAGGTGAGGGGTATGTTTATCAGTTCCTGGCACCTCCTAATATCTGCACACAGGGCAGTGGATGTGGTCCCACTCTAACCTGCAGAAGTGTTTATTTAATTAGCTTCTGAGCGTGAAGTCAGGCACAAGTCCCAACACGCCGCCCAGCAGGAAAAGCACCACAAAACCCACCTGTCACCACTCTTAGGCTGGGATTTTCTGCTCTGTCCTGCGGTGGGCATCATGGCGGGCGGGAGTGAGAGCGGGAGAGATCGTGAGAAGCCAAAGGAATCGGCTTAATATCATCGTAAAACCAGTTCGTGATTGTGTGCTGCAGCCTTCCATGGCAGGCCATGTTTCTACGTTGGGAATGTTATTTCAATACATTTGCATCTTATTGTAACGACTGCTCACTGAAATCATCCCCCCATGCTGAATCATCAGGGCACATCAGCATGCAATTAGAACAACGTGCTTCACAATGGTATATAAGTGACGTGCACCTGGCGACCTGCACTTTGCTCAAGGTTCGTTCGCCTACATTGCTTTGCGCAGCACTCACGGTAATCATGCCAGGCTTTGTGGGCAGAGCCACATTGCTTTCAGGCGTCAGAGGCAAATTTCTACCGACCAGACCAGTGGTAAGGCGGGGATGTCTCTTAATGTGCAGCAAGGCAAGGGCTCCACAGGGGAAGGGGAAAACTAGCCTGAGGCATGGCAAGGGGCTGCAGAGCAAGAGCTGTACTGGTGGCTAAGAGTGGGGAAGGATGCACTTAGACACATAGCTTGGGGGTGGGGGGGGGGGGGGGGGTAACGGGGTTGGGGGTTGGCGCGGAGGGTTAGCGTCCTCAGTGCCCGAATGCGGAGAGAGTATGTTACAGAATGACATAAGCCACTTGGGGCCGGAATGGGAGGAGCGCTGAGTGAAGAAGTGCTTCAGTTTACATTGTTGAGCTTGCAAAGACTGTCCTTGTCCCAGGCCAAGGAGGGGGAGGGATGTCAGTTCAGTCATGCCCAGCATGCTGTGCGCAGGACATTGTCGTAACATCACGTGCCTCAGTCAATAGGGTTTCTGGCATCATACTGGGCTGCAGGTGACACACTCAGTCAGGGGAGGCATCTGCAGCCTACATATGGGGAAAAGGTATTGTGGGGGGATTTGAAGGTGTCGGGGGGGCTCGAGGGTGTATATATTTAACTGTACAAATGGCATCAAGATGGAGGGGGGTGATGTCCATAAGGAGCATAGGCACATCCACCTCAAAAATATTCAGGGGGTAACAAGGAGATATCCACCACAATCATGATGAGATCAAGGAACACAGGGGGAGGATTGAGAGGCCTTGGAGGGAGGGAACCTGAACATTTAGCTCCTGCAGGACAATGGGAGGGATTTCCACACTCTCACAAGGGCGGTCCAAGCTGGTCAGGTAGTGAGACCTCAGCACCACCATCTTCCAACCTGCAGCGATGGAGCAGTACAAAATTAACAGGAGGAGATACTCTGCTGGTGAGGGCTCTGAAAGCCATTTGGAGGGCAGGTGCACTGCACTGGGGGGCCGATTGAAGGGACACATAACTGCCTAAGGCCCCCTTCAAATAATCTCATTTCCTGAATAAACATTTTCCCGCATGTTTATTCCAAAGAATGTAGTAATTGAGTGCAGTGAATGAGGATCCCACCGCCTGGGCTGAAAGCAGCACATCCAAGTGCCTGACCAAAGCAACCTCATAGTAATTGTTCATGTAAAGTGGTGGTGGGAGTGGTGGGGGGGGGTGCGGGGTGGGAGGGGGGAGATGGGGAGGAGCCCCTTGAAACACACCCCATGCTGGCCTGGATTTCAGGGGTGATTAGCTGCTGACAGTAGAAAAAAGCCCTTGAACCCACATTCACTGACGAGTCATTAAAAGAGGACCTTTGGAGGATAATGCTGACTCATAAGTGAAGAAGGAGAAGATTGCGACAGAGATGCCTGGCTCGCCAAAGGGAGGGGCTAAACCCTCAATACCAAGGGGCAGCAGGGCCCCCTCAGGACACAGAGCATGAGGCTCACGGAGATGTCATGCGTAAGCAGCTCACAAGACTGTGGGTGTACAGAACTCACAAGTGTTACCTGTAGACGAGCGAGAGACAGTGTCGCTAATGGCTCCGCATGTCCAGGTACCTGGTGACTCACATTTACCACATTATCCAGGAATTGAAGCCATGGGGACTGGGAGGGCATCCATTGCCAGTGGCTCTGAAAGTAACGGCCTCACTGAACTTTTACACTAGTGCTTCCACTGGGAACCTTAATGAGATCTCTCAAGCATCCACGCACAAATGCATACATGAGGTAACGGACACCTTTTTTGCCAGGGCTCACAATTATGTCAACTTTGACAGAGATCAAGTAAGCCAGGATGCACTGGGCTATGCTGAGATTTTCGGGTTTCCACAGGTGCAGGTTGTCATCGACTGCGCTCATGTGGCTTCAAAAGCACCTTGGCAACAGACACTGCAACACATAAACAGGAAAGGCTACCAGTCGCTCAATTTACAGCTGCTCTGAAACCATAAGAAACTTATCATGCAGGTTTGTGCCAGATACCCAGGAAGCTCATACCTCTGGAGTAGATCACAGATCCCGAACATCCTGACTTGGAAATATATCATCATTCCTTCACTGTCACTGAGTCAAAATCTTGGAACTCCCTCCCTAACAGAGGGTATACTTACACCACATGGACTGCAGCAGTTCAGGAAGGCAGCTCACCACCATCTTCTCAAGGGCAATTAGGAATGGGCAATAAATGCTGGCCCAGCCAGCGATGCTCATATCCTATCCACACAGGACCATGCAGGATCCAGGGCTGGCTCCTCAGTGACAAAGAGTACCCATGAAGGAAGTGGCTGATGATGTCCGTGCGGCAGCCACAGAATCCTGCAGAGAGAAGATACAACGATGCTCATGCTGCACCCGAGCATTGATGGAGCACACGAGATGCATCTTAAAGATGCAATTCCGATGTCTGGACAGATCTGGTGGATCATTCCAGCACAGTCCCCAGAGGGTCTCAAGGATCATCGTGGCTTGCTGCTCGCTGGTTTTGCAAAGGGAGGAGGACTAGCCAGATGCCAAAATGGAGGAGCTGCATGTCTCCTCCAATGAGGAGGACATCAAAGGGGATGAAGGCGTCAAGTTTCAGGAAGCCAAGGTTGCAGGGGAAAAGGCCTTAGCATGGGCTAGATGAGGCAGGCATGCACGTGAGGCCCTTATAGCCACCAGATTCCACGAGGAGGATGACGAGTTGCAGTGAGTACCCTCTTGGACAAGTGCCCTCCATCATGGGCCAACATGAACACAGCATTGCTATTACTCTCACTTCAACCGTGCACTTCAATCTGAGAGTGAGTAGTTACACATCAGGCTCACATTGCCCTGATCCTTTGAAGGATGATGAAACTTCGGGAACATGTGTCCTTACTGAAATGAGGCGTTAATTGGAGGAGGGAGTCCTGGCATCAGATGTCAGAAGGCACTGCCCCTTCAAGCATCTCTTCGCATCCCAGTCGCAATGGCAGCCTACAAGAGCATGGAGCTCTTCCACCATCCTCAGTGGGCTTGTAGCTGTATGTCTTCAGTCTGACAAAGCTCCCCAAGGTGATCCATCTGCAGCAATGGGACAATGCATTCTGTGTAATCTCGATGGTGAAACTGATAGGTGACACTTGGGCCAAGGTAGATGAGGACAATCCATAGGTGTGAATCTCATCAGAGATGACTCAATCCTCTATGTTACCTCTTCTCAATCACATTAACATCCGGCACTATCAGTTAGGGATGCCAGCCTGCTTTTATCCTCACTTTACTGTGCATGTGGTCCACCTGAAGGTGACAATGTTTAACCACTTGCCTGCCAGACATTGAAATGCCTCCTTTTTAAGACACACATTGTACCCTCATGGCCAGCCCTGGCCCTTGCGAATTCCAAAATGCTCAGACACCCTCAATGAGACCCTCAAGGTCACGGGTCATTGCTAATAAAGCGTACACTTGAGCTTCAGCACATCCTTGTTCCTATCCTACCACTCCCCTCAACATTCTCTAAGGCTACAATGCGTGTTTCCAGAGCATGCTCAAAGGCTCGATTGGCCGCTAAAAATCACCATTTACAACTAGCATCACTGACCTCGGTGAGTATTTAGGTGATAAGATGTACAATGCTGTATCCCAACATTGTGACAAGAGCCTTGTGTCTGCAATACAGACAATTACAGGTTGAGAAACTATAAAGCTTGTAGGTTTGAGTGCCAGGGCAATAATGTGGCTGAGAGGGGCAGAGCTTCAGCACCTTGAGGTACAAGGTGCTCCCACTTATTGGTGAGTTCAGCAGATGTACACTCGGAAAGTCAGAAACGTGGTGGGCAAACAGGAGCGCACGCGAGCTGAGTATGGGCTTGTAGCATGAAAACCCTACCCGATGACAGAGGGCACATGGAATTCCACAATATATGATCCTTCTCCATGCGTCAACACATCTCTCCTTGTACACTACACCTTTCAGAAATGCAGACGAGATAGGAGAACACCTCTGCCTCAAACTTACACAGCCAAGAATAAACCATGACATGACCCTGCAAATCATGTGAATGAGGTTCCTTCCACAGGCACACTTAACATTAAGGTTGAGGTATCACCGATGTCAAAAATGATCTGAAAAAGGGGTACTTACTGTGGTGATATAGAAGCTCACTACCTAGACGAGAGGCCTATGATAGTGACATCTGTGATAAGTGGCGAGAAAGGCAATGGTATCGCACTTGATTGACAGCAACACAGCTCATTAAAAAAAGGAAGTTGAGGAGATGTGAAATGGGCGCAATTTTATTTAAATTTTTGAACATTATATACATGTTGTGAAGACCCATGCCATTGTTGTACTCCTAAATACTTTTAACTTTCCTAGTGCTACGTCTAGGTGCATCCCCAACATTCACAGTGGAGGTGGAGGCAGCCGGCTGAATGTTACGCCCTGTTGTCTGTGATGACTTTGGTGGGCATCCTCTGGGGCGCCAAGATCTGAGGGCCCTGGCCTACTTTGAATGTCCTCCTGTGGGGCAGATGGACCCTCCTCAGCCCTCAGCCTGTGGAGCTGGAGGTGATGGGGTCACAGGAAGAGGGTACTGGGATCGGTTGGACAGTCCCAGAATCATCTGGGACACCCAGGTGTCCAGCTGCTAGTCCTCCTCCGTATGGGTGCCCGAGGGCCTCTGGCTGACTCCTTGAGGAGGAAGGACAGCTGGAGTGAGATCTGGTTGCCCTCTCTTGCGTAATCATGGATGGATACTACCAGAGGCTGCAGCAATGGAGTGTTGCTCCTGCAGCAGTGTAAGACCAATGTCCTGAGCCAAGATCTCCATGGTGGCCTGCCATCCTATCAGTGTTGACCTCGTGGCGCTATCACCTCAGACCAAACGTGGACGAACTCCTCCATTGTCTGTCACAATCTGAGGACTATGGACTCACAGTATTGTTGTCTGAGGGATGAGCTGGTGCAGGATTCTCACTTGGGTGTACATTGCCTACCTCACCATTGCTGCAGGGAGGGTCCACATTCTCTCCGGCCAACTCAATTCTCCTCGAGAGTGAGGACCTTGATTTCAGCCACTCCATTCCCGGTCTGAGACCTCTCCCTCTGATTGTGTGCGAGCATGTCCTGCATAAAGACAGATGGAGAGTGTGAGCAGGATGCATGCCAGGGCAGATGATAAGGATGCCTGTCATGTGTGCCTGGTGAGTGCAGCCATGGATGAGATAAAGATGTGGATGGCAGAGGATATGAGCGCAGATAGAGATGTGAAGGTGTGTGTGAGAGAATGAGTCGTGATGTCCCTTGAACTGGCAGTGTGTATGAGTGAATGTCTGATGGGCTGGTGAGTGTGTGAGTTGAGAGTAATGAAATGATTGACTTACCCTGGCAGCACAGATGAGATCATACATGCGCTTTCTGCACTGGGTGGCTGACCTCTTCTGTGCTGTGTTGGCACTGACCACCGCTGCCACCGCCTGCCAAGCCGGAGTGGACCTCCTCCAGGCATCACCAGGGTAGAAAACTTCACAGCAGGCATCATTGTGTCCATCAGGTGTTCCAGGGAAGCATCATTGAAGTTGGACGCAAGTGTCTTCTTCCCTTTTGGGGCCATCTCTTTGATCTGTAGGAGTCCTGGGCTGCAGACATTGAGAAAGCTGTGCACGGGTGCCATTTAAATATGGCACCCGAAGTGAGGAAGCGGTGACTCATGGTGGGCTGAGCGAATGAGAGGCCGTCTGCCCGCAATCCGGCATGTTTCCCATGTGTGCATAACTAATGAAGCAGGAAGCAGATGATTTGGATTGAAAACCCACCATTACAGCTGACGGGTTAAATAATATTTTTCACACCCACCTCCGCACTTAGTGCTCAGAAGGGAAAGTCCCACCCTTAGCCTCAAAAATGGAAAATTCTACTGACTGAACTTGTAATTGGTATCTTTAAATTTCAAACACTAAAAACCATGACCTCCCTCTCTCCCTCATTGAACAAAACCTTTAGCTCCTGAATGACCCCTCCGAATACCAGTAGGTTTCTCCTTTACTACACACAATTTACCCCTCCTCAAATGACCCCCACACCCCCTTTATGGTCTATAACACAAGATTGGATACATTCTGGTTTTTCTGAAGAGCTCCAGTTGGATTGAGAGTGCTTCCCCATATTTTCTCCACTTGAATATCTCCTTGCTCCACTATTATTATTTAATTCCTAACAAAGGCATATTTTCTAAACAACAACCTCAAAACCCAGTGTGAGATTGTAGGTTTAGATAAGAATTCATGACATTTATTTCTTTTACTTCTGCTACGTATGGATTAACTTTGTTGAACCTTTCTTCGGGAAAATATCGCAGGTTGAACAGCATCTATTTAAATCTTTAGCTCAAATTGATATCAAATGATTTTTTTACGTTCTATGGCCGGAATTTTCTGCTCCCATTGGCGTGGTGCGTCATGGCGGGTGGGGGGGGGGGACAAACATTGGTTTACGCTGTCATGAAACCAATTTGCAGTCGCCCACTCCAGCCGTCAATGGCTGGCTGTATTTCCCGCTGCCACATGTTGGGAACCTAGGGAGGAATTCTGTGGCCCCATCCTGGCGGTAAAATGCAGCGAGCTGTTCAAAAGTCTATTGACCTCAGCAGGAGCATAAAATCCCGCTGGTGTAAAATTCTGCCCCTAATTTTAATACTTTAGCATCTCAATATAAGCCCTATTCATCAGAATCATCACCCCATGCTGGATCATCCAGGCACATCACACCAACGTGTGTCACAACTGTACATAAGTGACATGCGCCTGGTGAGCTGCACTTCGCTCGGAACTTCGAGGTTTGTTTGCCTACCTTGCTTTGGGCAGCACTTGCGGTCATCAGCACCAGACTTCACAGGCAGCACAACATCACTTTTAGGAGAGCTCGTGGGCAGGTCTCCACCTACCAGACCAGCTGTAAGGTGGAGGTGGCTTTTCAATGGCTGCAGGGCTAGGGCTTGTTTGAGAGAAGTGGCCTCAGGCAAGGGAAGAGGCTGCAGGGCAAGGGCAAGAGGGGTATTCCAGGGTCTGTGTGGGGAGGCACATGTTGATCCGTGCACGTGGCCTCAAAATGTTGAGGTCTAAGGTGGCAGTCTCCAGAGGAAATGAGTCCAGATGACAATGTGAGGCTGTGTGTGAAAGAGAGAGTGGTGATGTCCCTTGAGCTGGCAGTGAGTGAGATGCCAGTGAATGTATGATGGCCTTAAGTGTGTGAGTTTAGAGTGATGAGATGATTGCCTTACCCTGGTGGTATGGGTGTGATCATTCATCCATTTTCTGCACTGGATGGCTGACCGTTTGTGTACAGCATTGGCAGTGAACACTTCTGATACCACCTCCCAAATCAGAGAGTTGAGACTAATGGGCCTCCTGTGCCCTGAGCTGGGGTGGAGAGCATTGTGGCGGGCCTCCGCAGCACCCAGAATCTGTCCCAGGGATGTGTCTCTGAATCAAGGGGCTGCACTCTTCTTGGCTTTTGAGGCCATGTCTTCCACGAAGCAGTCCTGTGCTGCAAGCATTGAGAAGTGTCCACATGGCTGCAGTTTAAATATGGCGCCCTGCTTGAGGAAACAGCAAGGTAACGCCTTGGCGGGCAAATTGGAGACCACCAGCCAGTGAAGCGGCATGTTTCCTGTGGCTGCATAATTAATAAGGCAGGAATGTTGGCACATGTAACATTTGTACTTGGAGAACTATTTAAAATTAGCTTTAAATTTCCACTGCAGTGATGAATCAGTGGCTTCACAGAAGCACTGAGAGCCATTCCTGGCCCAAACTTAATAACTTCCACTTCGCCTTCTTCCCACCACACCCTTCACTAGCTCATACGAAACTAGCTGTGACTTATGGAACTGAAAGAAATTGATCAAGCCCCATCTGGCCAACTGCCTGTTGGTACTTGCAGTTCATCAGTTTTATTTAAATAAAACTCAAGTGAATTTGGCTCAGGCCCCATGCCAGCACAAAGCAATCACTTAGTACCCAGTTTAGACATGCTGATTTTCTTCCCCAATATCTCAAAGAAGCGGGGAGAGGAATGCAAACACATTATGCATCCACTCATTAATATTCAAAGAGTCTAATATCAAGGCATGCACTTTTTAAAATGTGATGAGATACAGTGCAAAAACCCACCATTTCAGCCAGCGGGTAAAACGACATTTTTCCCACCCGCTACCGCACTTTGTGCAAACCTGGGACCATTCTGCCCTATATTTTTCCTATCTTCCTACTTCGTTTGCCTGAATTTGTGGCATGTGGCTTGCAAACTCACAATGCTGACAAATTGTAATACTCCATGCATAACAGTTTACAAATAAACTTTCTCCTTTTCTTCTAGATTGCATTGTGTGTAAGGAAAAAGTTTAGTGGTTTCTACAATATGTTACAAGATCCTCTTGGAATCTATTATACACATCTGAATGAAAAGAAATAGTTCCATAGCACTTGAATATTACAACAAGGATTAACAACGATTAAATGGATTCAAGACTACAGAATTTTTTTCAATGAATATATGGAAAAATTACAATTTAATTCCATATTTCTGACTGTATCATCTGATCCTTTGAGCACAGTCGCTGAATTGCTGCATCACTTCCCCAAAGTTTTTATTCTTCCTTGATTTTATTCCTGGAAAACTATCTGCTTGGTTTCATCTGATATGCATGCTATTTTTCTATGAATATAAATTTAGAAACAAGTTTTGGAAATTGGACATTGCTCAGAAAGTAAAAATGCCTTTCAGCCCATCTTTAAAGTTTCAAACATAAATGACATGCTACTACATCGGGCAGATTAGCTGAGGGATTCTAGTATCTGTATGCATTGAACTTACTGAATATAATTGAGGAGAAATAACATATGAATAAATTACTTGGAATTAAAAAGTATTAAAATGTATAAATTGAACAAATAATGTTGGCACATGTAACATTTGTACTTGGAGAACTATTTAAAATTAGCTTTAAATTTCCACTGCAGTGATGAATCAGTTGCTTCATGGAAGCACTGAGAGCCATTCCTGGCCCAAACTTAATAACTTCCACTTCTCCTCCTACCCATCCACACCCTTCACTAGCTCATATGAAACTAGCTGTGAACTGGAACTGAAAGAAATTCATCAAGCTCCATCTGGCCATCTACCTGTTGGTGCTTGCAGTTCATCGATTTTACTTAAATAAAACTTAATGCAAATTTGGCTCAGGCCCCATGCCAGCACAAAACAATCACTTAGTACCCATTTTAGACATGCTGATTTTCTTCCCCGATATCTCAAAGAAGCGGGGAGAGGAATGCAAACACATTATGCATCCACTCATTAATATTCAAAGAGTCTAATATCAAGGTGTGCACTTTTTAAAATCTTCACATGCACTTTCTTCATACAAGCTGCAAATCTGTGTTTTAATGTTAAAATTGTACTTGTGATTCTACTGTTCCATTATATATTTGTAAGAAATTGTAGGGGTGATTCTCCATTCTGTTGTTGCCAGTGGGAAGTGACACGCAAAGGAAATGCACCTCAGAAAACTATTTGCATGCAGCCCCTTTGAGCAGTATCAGATTACAGAATCAGCTTTTGTAGATATAAATGAAAAACGCATATGTTTTGATCATCTATAAATAAAAAGGAATTTTACATAACTGCTATATACTTAAATATATTATTTTTATAATTGTTAACTTAAAATAATACCATTAAACAATATGTGAATGTGATGAGACTATAAATGTACTCAATAAAAATCATCAATGTTTTAATACTTCAGTAAATCACAATACTTTGTAGATTAACACAAGAAATATTTTCAGAATTTTATTCAGCAGCATCTTTATAGATAGTAAAAGTTAGAATGATATCGCAGGTAGCATTCTTATACAGAACATAAATAAAATCTCAGCGAGAGTGCTGTATGCCTTCCACACAGGAACAATGTTGATGCTTTAGAACAGGTACCCTGTTTCTAAATCCCTTAGATACCCCGTAGATTCATTGGGATGCTAGTCAGTATGAGGGAACACAAATATGAGGAAGATTTATAAAATGGTGTCTTTTTTCATTAGAACTTCACTGATTATGGGGTGATACAATAAAAGCGCTTAAAATTATGAGAGAAAGTGACAGGGTATGTAGAGTTGTGAGGCAGCAGAATTAATCACCAGTTAGTAGCTGACGTAGGAAATATCTGATCATTCAAGATTATATTGGAAGGGTCTATAAAGAAAACACAGTTGAAAGGATATAGAAACAATCCAGGTAAGTTCTATCAGAACTGTTTGTTTCATGGAGGGTTAATGCGAACCAGGGCTGGCTGAGCAGAAAGGCATGTTTCAGTATAGGTGAAAGATTGCAACTAGCCTTACAGGATGACTTCAAGCAGCTTTAGGCCTTGAGGTTGATGGGGTTCTTCCTGACTGGAGGTCCAATGATGCTCTTGCACTTCATAGTGAGGCTGCGCTGACTGGCCAAAGACAAATTGTCTCCATCTTTGACAGAAAATGACAAGTGGATGACCTCCAGAGGTCCTTACCATTTCAAATACTAGTTTTCAGCTAATTAGATTTACTGCACATGATGATTAAGAAATGAATGAGTGCTCTGGACACAGCAAAGGTTACGGATCCTAATGGCCGGAACCCTGTATTTTCGCTGGTAACAAGCTTGGAGGCAGGTAGGGCATTTACTTAGGTGGGACGGTGGCGTACCAGAACCACGACACCTTCCTGCCTCCGCCAGAATTAAATTCTGGGCAGGAAGGCCCATGGTCAACCTTCCCATCCCACCGCCAGTTGAGACCTTTAAATGGCCAATTAATTACCTCTTAAGGGCCTCATCCCACTGCCATTGGTATCAACCTAGCTGCAGGCAGGTCTGTCGCTGTGTGGCATGCATAACAGGTAAAACTGTGCGGGCTGCTTGTCACCTCCACTGGAGTGGGAGGGATCCCTTGATCAAAGGCACTCGGTGCCTGATCAAGGAACTGGACATCAGGATAGAAGGGTAGCCACAGGGAACCAGTTCCCTGCCCTTTCTGACCCCACTGCACCTCTCTCCCCACATTATTTTCAAAGCAACAACATCATGCATTTCTTAGCTATGGCCAGGGCCGCTTGGTGATCCTGGGATTCCAGTGCTTGTCCTTCCAACAGCAGCCACAGCCTGCCCGGTGGTGGTGCTGAGCACAAGAGTTGCTGGCTTCTGACTGGCCACCCGTGGGGTTTTGATTCTAGAGGAAGGCCTGCCGCTGGCCTTGTTACTGCCTAATTGGTGTGTGGTTCGGCAGTTCTCCCTGAAAAGAGACAGCACTGCTCTCTGACTGACACTCCAGCTGGCAGTCAAGACCCCCGATGCCTAAAGATTCTGCCCAACATTCCAGCTGTAGTGTTGAAACCTGTGGTTCCAGAACTAGCCATGTATTTATCCAAGCTGTTTCTGCACAACTACAACACTGCCATCTATCTGACAATGTGAAAAATTACCTAGGTATGTCCTGTCGACACAAAGCATGCCGAATCTAACCTAGGCAATTACCATCCTAACAGCATATTTTTAATCATCAGCAGAGTGATGGAGGGTGTCATTAATTTACTCACCAAAAACCTGCTCACTGATGGTCATTTTCAGTTACATCAGGACCATGTAACACCAGGGCTCATTACAGCCATGTTCCAAAACAGCTAAATTCAGGAGCAAGGTGACAGTTACTGTTCTTGGTCCAAGGCAGCTCTCAACTGAGTGTGACACAAGGGGCCAGTTTTTTGCTGAGTTGAGAAGGCTCTGCAGACCTTTAAAAATAATGGGCGGGACCCAGATGCAAATGTCCCATTTCTGGCAGATCCAATTTTTGCTTGTAGGGGGAAAGGCAGTAGGAGGGGTGGTTGTGATCCACACAGGAGGGAAACCTGAACTCAGCAAGGCCATTTGAACTTAGCGCTGAGTTCAAACAGACCCTATTTTCGCTGATGCAAGAGCCTTAACCCACAGTGTGGGGAGTCATTAATTGATGGACTAGATATAAACGCTCTTGAGAGGGCAGATAAAATCCATAACTGTTACGATCTGAAGTTTTTAAAATTCCTTTCTCTTCAAACTTAAAAAAAGGGCTGCAGCTGTCACTGAGATTTGAAACAATGCTTTTGCTTACTCTTTCATAGGATGTGGGTGTCACTGGCTAGGCTAACATTTATTGCGCATCCAGGATTTTGACCCAGCAACAGTGAAGAAAGGGCGATATAGTTCCAAGTCAGGATGGTGGGTGACTTGGAGAGGAACTTGAAGGTGATGGTGTTCCAGTGCACCTGCTACCCCTTCCTTCTCGGTGGTAGAGGTCACGGGTTTGGAAGGTTCAGTCAAAGGAGCCTTGGTGAATTGCTGCAGTGCATCTTGCGGATGGTACACACTGCTGCTACCGTGCATCAGTGGTGTAGGGAGAGAATGTTTAACATGGTGGTTGAGGTGCCAATCAAGCAGGCTGCTTTGTCCTGGATGGTGCTGAGGTTCTTGAATGTTGTTGAAGCTACACTCATCCAGGCAAGTGGAGAGTATTCCATCACACTTCTGACTTGTGCCTTGTGGATAATGGACAGGCTTTGGGGAGTCAGGAGGTGAGCTACTTGCCACAGAATTCCCAATGTCTGACCTGCTTTTGTAGCAACCATATTTATATGGCTCACCCAGTTCAGTTTCTGGTGGATTGCTTTGACTGGCAGGCCATATACTGAAGGTTAGAAAAAAAAGTAGCATCTATTTATCCAGTTTCAATAGAGCTCTTGACATTTCCCCAAGATCTATTATCATATCATTTTTGATACTTGGTTGAGTTTCAAAAGCTACAATTATCTCAGCAGGGGTTCTGAGTTCATGAGTTAATTGACAGTTTAACGAAGATATTAAAGGATTAACTGTCTTTGATGTGGGGTCGAGGTAGAAGTTTGTTTTTATAAACCACTTTAACCACTTGTGGAAATTTAAAATCTTTCAATGAGATTTATGAATTAAAGTTTCTTTCACTATCAAGTGTGTAGGAGGGAGAGCTAAATTAGATTACTAGAAGTTTAATTTTTTAATCTCCATATGTCTCCTGAGGTCTGCCCATGGTGGATACTGAGTACCTATGGAGGGGGTACAAGGGCCAGAGGGGATGCATGTTTGACATCTCCTCACTTATTACCCCACCAGCCTCCGCATTCAAAGGATCATCCTCCGCCATTTCCGCCAACTCCAGCATGATGCCACCACCAAACAAATCTTCCCTTCACCGCCCCCCAACCCCGGCGGCATTCCGCAGGGATTGTTCCCTCTGGGACACCCTGGCCCACTCCTCTATCACCCCGTACACCTCAACCCCCTCCCACAGCACCTTCCCAAGCAACCGCAGAAGGTGCAACACCTGCCCCTTTACTTCCCCTCCCCTCACTGTCCAAGGGCCCAACCACTCCTTTCAAGTGAAGCAGCATTTCACTTGCACTTCCCTCAATTTAGTCCGCTGCATTCATTGTTCTCAATGCGGTTTCCTCTACACTGGAGAGACCAAACACAGACTGGGTGACCGCTTTGCGGAACACCTTCAGTCTGTCCGCAAGCATGACCCAGACCTCCCTGTTGCTTGCAATTTCAACACTCCACCCTGCTCTCATGCCCACATGTCCATCCTTGGCCTGCTGCATTGTTCCAGTGAAGCTCAACGCAAACTGGAGGAACAACACCTCATCTTCCGACTAGGCACTTTAGAGCCTTTCGGACTGAATATTGAGTTCTACAATTTTAGATCGTGAACTCTCTCCTTCATCCCCACCCCCTTTTTGATCCCCCCTTTTTTTCCCAATAATTTATATAGATTTTTCTTTTCCCACTTAATTTCATTATTTTTAAATGTATTTTCATCCATTGTTTTATCTCTACCTTTTAGCCTATTTCGATTCCTTCACCCCACCCCACCCTCACTAGGGCTATCTGTACCTCTGTTGAGTACAAACACATTTCCATCTGTTCCTATTCAGATGAAGTTACATTGTTTTTCATAGTTTGCCATTGCAAAATTTGAACTCTTGATCTTGGGGTTACAAACCCAGTACAATAACCACTTGGCTATTTAGGCCAAGCCTCTTTCGAGTATAAACACGTTTCCATCTGTTCCTATTCAGATGAAGTTACATTGTTTCATAGTTTGCCATTGTGAGATTTGAACTCTTGATCTTGGGGTTACAAACCCAGTACCATAACCACTTGGCTATTTAGGCCAAGCTAGGGCTATCTGCACCTTGCTTGTCCTGCTTTCTACCCTTAATTAGCACATTCTTTAGATAATATCACCACCTTTAACAACTCTTTATCGTTTTGTCTATGACATCTTTTGGCTATCTCCACCTATCACTGGCCCTCTATCCAGCTCTACCCTCCCCCCCCCCCCTTAAACCTGCTTATATTTCACCTCTTTTCCATTGTTACTTAGTACTGTTGAAGAGTCATACGGACTCGAAACGTTAACTGTGTTCCTCTCCGTAGATGCTGCCAGACCTGCTGAATTTTTCCAGGTATTTTTATTTTTGTTTCAGTTTTTGACATGAGTTGGCAATGAGTTGTCATGGAGGTTATGAGGGGCAATGAGGCAATGTGGGAGCTAAGGAATTGAGAGCCAAAGAGCTTCTGACACAATGGGGACAAAGGTCGAGAGAACCAATGCTGGCCTTCTAACCAGTCCATCTCGGCACATACTCGCCACTGTGACCACCTACACTTTTCTTCCAGAGGCAGCGGCCTGATTCCATCCTGCAGTCGCCCCTACCCCCACCACTCCACTTATCCCCAAAAGCAAAAATCACATGATTTGGGGTCATTTTACTGAGACAGGTCTGGCAAGTTGGGAAATTTCCCAATTCTAGCTATCTGCCTTGGTCGCAAAAGGCCAACCCTAGGTGCCTTAATAAAACTGAAGTCAATGGGGATGAGGGGAAAACCCTCCAGTGGCTGGAGTTATAACCAGCATAAGAAGAAGATGATTGCGGGTGTTGGAGGGATGCTGTAACAGTAACTCTCAGTGCATTGCCCTAGGGGCATCTTCTTAGCTGCTTCAGTGCTGCCTTCTTTCACCATAAGGTCAAATGTGGGGCTGTCTGCCAATGGTTGCACAGTATGCAGCACAATCCCTCAGATAATGAAATACTGTGATAAGTGGCAAATAACATTCATACCACACAAATGCCAGGCAATGATCATCACCAGCAAAAGTGGATCTAATCAGCTCCCTTTGGCATTCAATAATATAGCCATCACTATATCTCCTACCATCAAGATCCTAGGAATCACCATTGACCATAAACTCAACTGGACCAGACACATAACCACCTTAGCTACCAGAACAAGTCAGGGGCTGAGTATTCTGTAGTAAGGGCTCACCTCCTCAGTTCCCAAAAATCTCTCTACCACCTACAAAGCACAAGTTGGGAGTGTGATAGAATCATTTGCTTAGATGGGTTCAGCTCCAACTTATAAACTTGCATTCTTTGATGGACAATTAGAGGGAGACCATGCCTAATTCTATGGCAAATAAGAACACAGTAGTCACACAATGGCTGGTTAAACGCAGTCAAACAGGGCCTGTGTGATCTGTTTTGGTTGACGCAAGCGTGCACAACAGAACCATAAGGAAAGTGATATAAATGAAAGTGCATCATCAGAACAAGGCCTATCATGCTGCTCTTCTGTCAAGCCACTTGGACCCTGGATAATACAGAGTTTGCATCTGTTAAATTGTTGTTTGTAAACCATGCGGATTATTTATTCTGCTAATAAAGCCTTGTTAAACTCAATTGGGACTGCCAAGCGGGATCATTGATACAGTGAAAGCAAAATACTGTGGATACTGGAAATTTGAAATAAAAATAGAAAATGCCAGAAAAACTCAGCAGGTCTAGCTGTATCTGTGGAGAGAGAAAAGATTTAACGTTTTGAGTCCATATGACTCTTCTTTAGAGCTTTCCTCACCTTGCCAAATAAGGGAACTGTTCCTGTTTGGACTTTAGGGGTTGTAAGGAAATCAAGTTTCATTAACTGAAACCTCCTTCAAATAGCAACGATGAGTCATCAGCCATTAAATTATCAGCCATCATCTCAAGTCACATTCACTGCCAGAATTAAACAAACCTACGACTACTCTGTCCTTCAAGATACAGTATTCATTTAAACAACGTTCTTTTGCTACACCTCATATCCATAAACCTGGCCACCTCTCCCTTCCCCTCCTCCCCATTATTACTTCACCTTGGCTCTTGATGTAAGACAGCCAGACCCACTCCCTTTATGTTTATTTTTTAAAGCGTTTTTTAAACCATTCCTTTTTGTAAAACTTTCACCAGCTGGTTGACATCACCTTTCACCATCACCTGTTGGCAACAATTTGTGTTTATATTGCAAAATGTGTTTAACATGCAAAATGACCCAAGGGACTTTTGCAGAGAAATATTAAAAGAGTCAGAATGTCAAGCCGGGGAGAGAGTTTAGTAGGGATAACCTTGAGTGAAAAGATGAGGTTTTTGAAGGTTTTTAAATTGGAGGAGAGTGAAATTGGGCAAAAGAGCAATTTGTGGAGGGAGTCCCGGAAACTAGGTCCTGTAGGTTGATTCTTGTGACACCAATGGTGCAACAAAGGGAGAGGGAGCTGCTCAGAAGACCAGTGTTAGCAGATTGATGTGTAGGAAAAAGGCAAATACAGGGAAGATTGAAATAGTAAGATAGAATCTCAAGATGAAGATGAGAATTTTAAATTTGCTATTTTGGGTTCAAGGGGAGGTGTAGGTTGGTGATGTCAGGGTGATTGAGAGACAATGTTTAGTCTGGTGCAGTTTGGATATTATGTTCTATGGATGGTGGTAGAATACTAATGAAACTTTGAAATCATAGAGTTTGGAGGTGACCAAAGGTGTAGGTTTCAGCATTTCAGTATCTTAGCAACATTGGACAGTAGGTGTTAAGAACAATTGTTCTTATCTTACAGCTAAATGGTGATGTGAATCATCCATGGGTTGATATCATAAGCTGGCCCAACAGGGTGCCATATATAAAGAATCATTGAAGCATAGATATTTGTGGCACCAAATGAGGCCACTCAGCCCATTCTGTCCAGGCTGGCCAAAAAGGAGCTAAAGCCTAATTATCCTTTCCAGCTTCTGGTCCGTAGTCTTGTAAGTTACAGCACTTCAAGTGCATTTCCAAGTACCTTTTAAATCTGATGAGGTTTTCTGCCTCTACCATCCTTTCAAGCAGACTTTCACCACTCTTTGGATGAAAGATTTGCTCCTCAACTCCCCTCTAATTACTTAAAATCTATCCCGCCAACCCAACCCCAATGTTATTGATCTCTCCAGTAAGGAAATTAGGACTATCCTAGCCACTCTAACTAGGTCCCTCATTTTTTGTTCTCAGCCTCCTCTGTTCCAAGGATACAAAACTTAGGCCTATTCAATATTTCCTTATAGCTAATATTTTCCATTTCTCAATATCTTCATAAATCTCCTTTGTACCCTCTGTAGTCTGATCACATCCTTCCTGTCATGTGGTGACCACTACTCTATCTGTAGCCCAACCAG
This sequence comes from Carcharodon carcharias, assembly GCF_017639515.1. Classification (NCBI taxonomy): domain Eukaryota; kingdom Metazoa; phylum Chordata; class Chondrichthyes; order Lamniformes; family Lamnidae; genus Carcharodon; species Carcharodon carcharias. Next base: position 120,867,784 of record NC_054480.1, on the reverse strand, counting down.
TGTTTTATACAGTTCCAGTATAGTCTCTTTGCTCTTACATTCTATGCCTTGGCTAATGAGGAAAAGTATCTCATATGCTTTCTTCACCATTTTCTCTACCTGCCCTGCTACCTTTAAGGATCTGTGGACATTCATTGCAAGGTCCTTTTGCTCCTCCACACTTCTTAGTATTCTACCATTTATTGTCCAATCCCTTGCCTTGTTTGTCTTCTGCAAGGCAAACTGCCTCACGTTTCTAGAGATGGAATTCCATTTGCTACTTTTCTGCCTACATTACCAGTTCATTGATATCATCCTTCATTTTTCTTTCTTCCTTATTATCAACTACACTTCAAACGTTTGTAAGATTTCCAATCCTTTTATTCATGCCCCCTCATTTACATCTAAATCATTGATATATACCACAAAATGCAAGGGACCTAGTACTGAGTTCTGTGAAACCCCAGTGGAAACAACCTTCCAGTCATAAAACATTCATTGACCATTACCATTTGCTTCCTGTCACCGCACCAGTTTTGGATCCAACTTACCACTCGAATTCCATTGGCTTTTACTTTTTTGACCAGTTTGCTATGTGGTACCCTGTTAAGAAAATTGCTAAAATCCATGTAGACTACATCAAACTGTTACCCTCATCAATCCTCACTGTTTCCTCCTCAAAAATTGCAATCAAGTGAGTGAGACACAACCTTCCTTTAATAAATCCATTTCCATTGACCTTGATTAATCTATGCCACCCTAAATGATAATTTATACTGTCTCCCAGAACATTTTCCAATAATTTTCCCACTGCCAAGGTTAGGATATGCGGACTGTTATTACTCAGGCTATCCCTTTCTCCCTTTCGAAACAACAGTACAACGTTCACAGCTCTCTAGCCCTCTGGCACCATGCCTGCAGTCAGAGAGGAATGGAAATTGTTGGTCAGAACCTCTGCTACTTCTTCCTTGCTTCTCTTAGCAGCCTGAGATACATTTCTTCCAGGCCTGGTAATTTGTCCATTTTAAAGGATGCCAAACCCTTTAATATTTTCTCTGTCTCTATATTTATCCCATGCAATATTTCACACCCTTCCTAAATAACTACAATATCTGCTTTGCCCCACTTTAGTGAAAACAGATAAGTTAACCCTTTGGCTCTAATTGGCCCTACTCTTTCCTTTGCTACTCTCTTGCTTTTGTGTTTTTATAAAACATGTTTAGGTTTTCCCTGATTTTACTTGCCAATGTTTTATCATGCCCTCTCTTTGCTTTCCGAATTAAATTTCAACCCTGCGCCCTCTATACTTTCTAGGCTTTCTGTGGTACTTTATGCTTCCCTTCGTTGCCTTACCCTATCCTGTGTACTCTTCAGGCATATATATTTGCAAGACCCACCTTTTCCTTTTAGCAGCATTGCAATGTGTCAGGCACTACATTGCTCAAGAAAAGGTTTCCGGTTCAGAAAAATAAATATGTTTTTTTCTGATGTGAGGGTTGCACAAGATTCTTTCAAGCTGGTTTGCCTTATCTGTTCAAAGGCCAAAACAAAATAATCAAGTGATGTAACAGTGATATGAGGATGTAGGAGTCCTTTGTCTATGTCTCATTTTCCCCAAAATGTAGGATTTATCTTTTCAGTTTACCCAGAGTGTTCATAATACATTCAGGCTGGTGTACAAATATGTCCAGAATGTTTCTTCTTTCTAATCAGATTAGTTGGAGAATGGAATTGGAGCCAGACAGAACCAAATAAGTAATCATTAAATGTCTTCCACTGTTGGTTACACATGATCTTGAGGTGAGAAAAGTTTGCTTTGAACAGAACAGATTTAAACCCTGCCCTCCTTGTGGGATTTTTCTCCTCTGCACCTGGACTGAGCTGGATTTGCCTTGAGGACCTCCGAAATGAATGGAACAATTTTGACCCTATCCGTGTTAAGATGTTCTCAGTACCAGATATGCATTTATTTCCAGGCCTTAGACTGTGGCAGCAAAGCATCCTACCAGATATAATTGGCCCCGTCAAAGAATTTACAAGCCATACATACCCTATGAAGACCTTAGGGAGTAGTCTATGTTCACCAGTCATTACAGGAACGGCTGACTCTAATGCCTGCAAGAAGTCTGCAACTAATGTCTTGTGCTTGATTCTGCCTATGGCTGTAAAAGTGATAACTTCACTCAGCTTTTGTGCCGCAGGCTCATTTCAAGTAGCCATGGAGATCTGTGGAACATCAGCCAGAGTATTCACCACATAATTGATACACTTTTGAGCAGAGTTGGGGGTTTCATCCAGTTTGGTGTAATAGCAAATCAGCAGTATCGTAGGGCCATATGGGTACTACATATTGCAAGGCTTCCCAAATACAGTGTGAAACAGATAGTACCCATGTACATTGTGAGCTCCCATCAGTAACTCCCTTAACTTTCTAAGCCAAAAGAGAAACTGTTCATTTAGTGCCTTGCTTGTGTCTGACCAGATGCAATGAATTCTTCAAAAGAATGCCAGCTTTATTTGGAAGTTGCGGTGGCACATTCAGCTTCAGAAATATTTCCTTCCAGATCATACCCCTTGCTACCATGGGTTAAGTACACTGAAAGACTAGCAACTGATGAGCACTGCAAATAGACACATGCCTCTGCCGAAGTGGGCATTGAGAATTTGAGACATAGGGCAGAATTTTGCCCTTGATGGGCATGCGGACCCCACTGGCTTGGCGGTGGGTGGACAGCCAACCCCCACCACTGAAACGGGGCCCGCCGCCATTTTCAGTGGGCAGGCTAATTAAGGCCCGGCCAGCGGCCTGCCTGGGGTTGGGGAGGGAATCCCCAGCTGTCAGAGAGTGCGCATGCACACGAAAGTGCTGTCTCAGGGAGATTACTGACAGTCCAAAAAGCTTTAAAAATAGAAAAATTAAAAAATTATTAACATATCCCCCTTGTGTGATAATGTCACATGAGATGGGACATGTTAATAAATATCATATAAAATGTATTAAATTTTTAAAAAATGGACACGAAACCTCATCCCACCAGTGGATGAGGTTTCATGTTTTATCAGAAGCCCGCTGGGGTTGGAGGGACAGGGTCTTTAATGATCTTAATTACTCTGGCAATGGCCTGAATTGGCCATTGAGAGGTCGGCGGGCAGACAGCTGACTTCGCTGTCCGTCCGCCTCCCTAAAAATTTAAAGGGACCGGGATGACCTCAGGGGTTCCTCCCGAGGTCATCCCGCGTCATTTTCCCGTCAGCAAGCGGGCTCCGCCCCCAAATCGCTGACGGGAAAATTCAGGCCATACACTCTGGTTAATTTGATATGTTTGAAAGTGCTCTGCAATATGCTTTATATTGAATGTCCTGCATTGCCTGCTATACTCTACACATTTTTGCCATCCAAAAGGGCCTAAATATGGACATTCCCTGGGAAGTGACCCTAGCTGTACAGGATTCATCCTTGAACATTACATTATATCAGATCACTCTAGCCTTACATGTAGCCCTACTTTTCTCTCAGGGTAAGCAATTTTGTATCGCCTTAACCAATCCGATTAAAGAATTGTTACTGAATAGCACAGGGTCTAAACCAGGAAGGGTCACTTAGAATATTAAATTCAATATGAAATTAGGTACAGTGTAATAGAGGGAAGAATTTTCCCAGTCCTGGAGTGGTGGGTTTGGAGGCAGGGGGAGGCAGTGGTGGGGAAAATAATGGGCAGTCAATCTGTATGCATAATTCCCAATCAGGGGCCATTCAGAAGGTCTGCCAACAGCTTACTGATAGAGGAACTGTTCTCCCACAGTCAATGGAGATTGCTAAGTTAATGGGGGTGGCCTCTCTGCGGGAATCTGGGGCAGCAACAGAGCCAAAGGCTCCAAGTGCCAAAGACAGGATTGTATGTAGAAAAGGCTTAAAAAAAACTGAATATCCTTCTGAATCTCATCTTCATCAGAGTAAACATTCTCAGGCTCATCAACTTTGCCTCACAGTTCAGAGATCCCTTAACTAGGTATCATTTTTGAATGCCTTTTCTGTACTATCTCAAATGCTTGGACATCCTTGCTTTAGTATGGCAACCAGAGTTACACAGCACTTCCACTGCGGATGTTACCAATATCTTGTATAGATAGACTCATATCATCTGCTCGGGTTTATGTCCTATTTCTTTAGCTATAGATTTCAAGACCCAGTCAGCTTTTCTTAATGCTGCCACACATGGCTTTGTTAGTTTCAATCTCCTTCCCTTAGGAAATCCTCAGGATCAGGACTTGCTTCCATTCCAGTTCGATGGGTTTTGAGATGGCTGACAAGTTCTATGCACGATCTGCAAACTCTGCCACTGGTGCTTGAAGGGTCAGGTAAATGAGTTGGTTTGAAGATATGTGCAATCTCTTCAACACCTCAGCGTCACCACTACACGTTCCCAATCAAGTCTCTCAATGTGTTCAGTGACTTCCTGAATTAACTTTTGTCATTTTGGTCGGTCATTGGCGTTAAGGATGTTTGACCTCTTCAGGGACACTCTGAGGACATCCTGAAAGCTTTTCCATTGACCTCCTGCAGCTCTCCTGCTGTGCCCGTCTTCTCAGTACAGCAGTTGTTTTGGGAGTCTGGTGTCAGGTACATGAGTGACATGTCCTGCCCAGCAGAGCTGGTTTTGAGTCATTAGTGCCTCAATGCTGGGCATGTTGGCTTCACTCCAATATTTTCAAAATGCTATCTGCCAGTACCCCAATATTCTCTCCTGTACTGTGTCCAAGAGTCTAGAGACAATTACCATACATTAATTTAGTTTGACATGGGTAGGTACAATAGTTTGCAATGATAGTAACCTAGATATGAAAGATTCAAGATGATTGTGAAGCATAACCCAAAATATCTAAGTCAACAACAACAAGAAAAGAAAACATTAGCTTTCAGGCTGGTTTAGGGTAGAGTAAATCTTCCTCTCTCTTGTGTTTATGTCTGTAGCTAAGGGCTACTGAAGAAATAGCACACAACAAGTACTCTGTAACAATGAGCAAAATAAGGCGCAGCTATCTGGAAATATCATACATATTTTCTATTCGTTCTTGCAGAATGTACGTTCTACCTGAATAGGTGAATAGGAAGGTCTTAACAGAATCACAAGATATACATTGTGACAAGTTACAGGTCTTGCCTCATATATTCCCTCATGCTCAGTGGTGCAGCTACCACCCAAAAGTGCCCAAATGTCATATATTTAGGGGTGTGCCTATACTGCCAAATATCTAATAGAATGATGACTTAAACCAGGGGCATGACAAAACAACTCTCGTGATCCGAAATGGATATTCATGACTTTCACACATGTGCGTTTCAATATGCATTTCAATTTCTTTAAAAACTGAGATTACATTTTCCAAGACACAACCAGGTACATCTTGCTTTAAAAAAACACATTTAACTGTAACTATTTGGCAAGTCCTTTGTATAAAAAAATCCTTAACTATGGTTGGAATTTTCCCTGAATTGTAGTAAGCGCAGTGTTGGCGTGATAAAAGACATTTATCCCGCCATATCGTCCGCTTCCAGCCTCATTAATTATGCAGCCACGGGAAACACGCCGTATCGCTGGTGGGCAGCCTCTGAATCACCTGCCAAGGCGCTACTTCACTGATTCCTCACTCTGGGTGCCATATCTAAACTGCAGCTGTGAACACAGTTCTCATTGCTTGCAGCCCAGGACTGCTCCAATGAAGACATAGCCCTAAAAATCTGAAATGAAAACAAAAATGCAGGAAAAAGTTTGCAGGTCAGGTAGCATGGTAGAGTGTTCCAAAGGTCATCGATCTATAATGTTAACTCTCTATGTCCACTGATGCTGCCTGACCTGTTTTTGCAGCACTTTCGTCATTACAATTATGTAGCTCTCCATTGGGGCTTTCTCCTGCTGGTTAATGCTCTATGACTACAAAGCTGAAAAAACAAATCTTTTTGTTAAGAGCCTCCACCTCGCTGAGGAAGCGCCAGGTCAATTCACATCCAACAATGTGCTCTGAAAACTCTGCTCACATTTTGACAGCTGTGACAAATTACATTACAGCAGCTAAAATAATCCACAACATTCTAATGCAATCAACAACATTCTAAATAAAACCACCACAACACTTTAAAAAAAGTTAATTCGACCCATCTCCAAATGTTAACTAATCCTTTAAAAAAATTCCAGGATCCAGATCTCACCTTCAAAAAACTAATCAGCTCTTCCTTGGGCCATCTCAGTCTGCCAAGTTTTGTTGAAATGTATCCATTAGTTTTTGAGAGATATTGTTTGCAGACAAACAGGGGCAAAGGCATTACTTATGTCCACTTTCAGTGGCAAATGTAAAGGCTTTGAAAAACACTCTACTAATATTAGTAAGATGACAGAAGACCGTTCTTTCTGGGAAGCAGGGACCACAAGCCTCAGACAAGGGTCTCCTTAAAGGATATTAACCTTACTATCTCTAAATTGTGTAAGAAGAGAATGAACTATACTATCCCGAGGAGTGAAGAGAAAAAGAGGGGCAACATGAAGGGGCAACAAGAAGTAGCTGAAAGGACACTTCAATATTCCTATTAATGGATAAGTTTTCTATAATTGCACTCTAATTCAGGGTGTTGCATGAAAGAATTTCAGAAACTCATCCAAAGAGCATTGCTATATTATTCACTCAAGAAAAAAAAAGATATTTACTTTCAGAACCAAAAGCATTTAGACAACTTGCTGGTTCCCACGCCCAGGACATGATTAATTAAGGGAGGAGTACTATAAATTCCTGAGTAGTTTGGAAATATTGTTCACTTCTTTTTAAATTCCAAAAACAGCAATAGTATTTTTACTTAAACAACTCAAAAGTAAGGATTTTTTTCAATAAGATTATATTTAAGACCAGTAGCTAGAACTGAAAATAGCACCTTTGGAATTTGAATCATACAACACAGAAAGAGGCCATTCCACCTATTGTGCCTGAGCTGGCTCTAAGAAAGAGCTATCCAATTAGTCCTACCCCCTGTTATTTCCCCTAGCCCAGAAATTCTTACCACTTCAAGTATCTATCCAAGACCCATTTTGAAAGTTATTATTGAATCGACTTCTGCCAATCTTCAGGTGGCGCATTAAACTATCAATTAAATCAATTCAATCACCCCTTTGATTCTTTTGCCAATCATCTTAAATCTGTGTCCACGGGCTGCTAATCTTCAAGCCAATGGAAGCATTTTCTCCCTCTGTTTGCTATTAAAACCCTCTCAGAATTTTTCACACCTTTATTAATCTTCTATGCTCAAAGGAAAACAATCCCAGCTTCTCCAATCTCTCCACATCCCTGGTACCATTCTGGTAAATCTCTTCTCCACCCTCTTCAAGGCCTTGGTGCCCAGAATGGGACACAATATTCCAGCTGAGGTCTAACCGATGGCTTATAAAGGTTTAATATAAGCTAATTGCTTTTGCACACTATGCCTTTATTTATAAAGCCAATGATCCCACATAATGATCCCAAAAAAGATAATAAAAACAACTTATATTTAGATAGTGCCTTTAACGTAATGAAACATCCCAAGGTGCTTCACTTGAACATTATAAGACAAAGTATAACATCCAGCCACATAAGGAGATATTAGATCAGTTGACCAAAAGTTTGATCAAAGAGATAGGCTTTAAGGAGTGTCTTAAAGGAGGAAAGCAAGGTAGAGAAGCAGAGAGGTATAGAGAGAGTATTCCAAAGTTGAGGCCTGGGCAACTGAAGGCATGACAATCAATGGTGCAGCAATTAAAATTGGGAAACTACTAGAGGCCAGAATTAGCACAAATATCTTGAAGGGTTGTGGGGTTGGAGCAGATTACAGAGGTAGAGAGTGACAAGGCTTTGGACGGGTTTGAAAACAAGGATGAAAATTTTAAAATTGGGATCTAATATAGATCAGCAAGCACAGGGCTGATAGAGGAAGAGACTTGCTGCAAGTTATGACATAGGCAGCAGAGTTTTGGATGACCTCAAGTTTACAGAGGGTAGAATGTGAGAGACGCACCAGGAGTGTGTTGGAATAGTCAAGCCTTGAGGTAATGAAGGCATGAATGAGGTTTTCAGCAGCAGGTGAGCTGAGACAGGGGTGAAGTCAAGCAATGTTATGGAAGTGTAACTAGGCGATCTTAGTAGTGGCATGAATATGAGATTGAAAGCTCATCTCAGGATCAACTATGACAGCAAGGTTGCAAACAGATTGGCTTAATCTCAGATTGTTGCCAGGGAGAGGGATGGAGTCAGTAGCCATGGAATGGAGATTGGAGTGGGGACTGTGAACAATGGTTCCAGTTTCTCCAATATTTAATTGAAGGACATTTCTGCTCAACCAGGATTGCATGTCACATAAGCAATTTGAGAATGATAATGATAATTATATATAATGATTATTCTATGATAATGACCAGATAATCTGATTTAAGGTGTTGGTTGAGGGAGAACTTTTGACCTGGGTAAACTCCCTATGCATTTCACAATAGTGCCATAGCACGTGGGACTTTGGTTTAATATTTCATCCAAAAAGAAGCACTTCCAACAGTGCAGCCAAGACTCAATACTGCACTGGAATGCCAGCATAGATTATGTGCTTAAATCTCTAGAGACGGATTTAACTCTCAAATTTCTGACTCAGTGTTACCAATGGATCCACGGCTGACACCAGTAGTGCAAGGTTTCTCTGAGGGTAGTTTGTCCCTCATACTGCACTGGAGGAAGTTTGTGCAGAGGCTTCTGTCATTCATTCACCAGAAATGCACGCTACTGCAGAATCCTCAGGCGCACTCATTCTTCATGTACGTTGCACTTATTGCTTGGGCAGAACATGGGAGCGTGGCAGAAAAAAATAAACTCTTTAAGAATTAATCCATTAAATCCAAGAACTAAGACCATCGCCTTAGGACACTGGGACAATCTGTGAATTTTAAGTGCTCCTCAATTGTTGAGATCAAAAAGAGGATATAAACTGTATAAAAGTTTGCCCTCCAGGTCACACAAACCCAAGATGAATTGCCTGGCCATCTTTCTTATTCCCAGGTTATTTTGTATTTGCAACAAAATATCACATTTGGAGCATGACAAATAGTTGTTAGGCATATACAGCTGATTTTTTTATGATGTTAATGAGGGGGTAGCCAGTGGCCTGAAGCATTCATGTAATGGTTAAATGCTAAACTGATTTGTTGCTTTAAGGCCACTGTGTTTCCCCACCCACCACCCCAGGTAGAAACTGATGTAACAGGTTCTTGGGGTGATTTAAGGTTCATTATTGTTGATTCACAGATTGGCAATTCCTTTCTTGGCCGCTCTTGTTATACAATCTCTTCAGTTTCTTTCAGCAACAGTAGCAAAACTGGTTTCATCTTCTGTTTGTATGTTTTTTATGCTTGAACATTATCAAGTTTTAACTTGTTGGTGCTTTATAAAAAGTGTACTAGCCAAACTGTGACATTTAGGGGAGAATTTTATCTCAGTCGGGAGAGGGGGGGTGGGGGTTGGGTCAGAGCAGGCGCGCAGCCAATCGCCGGCCGCAATCGGCTGGGCACCATCATTTTGCGAGGGTGGGCCAATTAAGGCCCGTCCAGCGTGACTCACACCTGGAAGCGCTGAACGCTCCCTGTGCGGATGGGGAGAGGAGGCTGAGTCAGGGCCTGCATTCTTTTGCGCACGCACACGAAAGAGCGCAGAAATCTCCCTGAGGCACGGAGCTGCCTCATGGAGATTAGTTTGATTTTGAAAAATTTTAAAAAAGAAAAAAAAATTAAGACATTTCCCCTCACTTGACAGTGTCACGTGAGCTGGAACATGTCAATGAATTTTAATTAAAAAATGAATTTAATTTATAAACCCTTCATGAAACCTCATCCTGCCCATGGATGAGGTTCCATGATAAATGCGAAGGCTGCCTGGGCTCTTCGCCTGCCCGCCAACCTTAAGGTTGGACAAGCAGCTCACTTAATGATCTTAATTGGAATCTAAATGGCCTTAATAGGTCTTTGACAGTTCAGTGGGCATGCAAGCGAATCTGCTGCGCGCCCACCGAGCTGAGGATCTGTATGATGTGCCGTGATGTTGGGATGCACACCCGACATCACCGTGTGTCATTTTACACCGAACAGAAGATTCTGACCTTAGAATGTGATAGATATGCTCAAAGGAGATGCTGACTTAAAACAGAGAATGCTGGAAACAACCAGCAGGTCCGACAGCATTTGTCAGAGAGGAACAAGAGTTAACATTTCAGGCCTGTGACCTTTCGTAAGAACTGGGAAAAGTTAAAAATGTAATACGTTTTGAGCAATTGAATGGGGGGAGAGTGGGAAGAAGAAGAAAAAGGAAGATTTGTGATTGGGTGGGGGGGGCAGGAGAGATTAAATGACAAAAGGTTTCATGGTGCAAAGGGAAAGGGAATGGTAATAGAACAGGTAAAGAAACAAAAGATGGATGAGGTTTGAATGAACATAAACATAAAAAAAAGGTGCAGTACATTACGTTCAATATGTTCATGGCTGATCTTTCGCCTCAGTTCCACTTTCCTGCCTGCTTACCCATATCTCTTGATTCTATGAGACACCAAAAATCTGTCTATCACAGCATTAACTATATTTAATGATGGGGCATCCATAACTCTCTGGGGTAGGGAATTCCAAAGATTCACAACCCTTTGAGGGAAGACGTTTCTCCTTGTCTCAGTCTGAAATGATTGACCCCTTATCCTGAGCCTGTGACCCCATATTCTGGGTTCCACAGCCAGGGGAAACAATGTCTCAGTGTCTACCCTGTCAAGCCCCTTCAGAATTGGATATGCTTCAACAAAGTCATTTCTGATCCTTCTAAACACTAAAGATGCTAGGCCAAATTTACTCAGGCTTTTATCATAGGGCAACCTGCTCACCACAAGAACCAATCTAGGGAAAATTCTCTGTACAACCTCAAATGTAAACATGTCTTTCCTTAAATATGAAGTCCAAAACTGTATGCCAAAACCCACTACAACTGCAGCAAGACTTGGAAATATGTTGCCTTGTTGCTGGGTCAAAAACCCTGTAACTCCCTTCCTAACAGCACTGTGGCTGTAACTAGACCACATGGATTGTAGTGGTTCAAGAAGGCAGTTCACCACCACCTTCTCAAGGGCAATTAGGGACAGGCAATAAATGCTGGCCCAGCCACTCACATCACAAGAATGAATATTAAAATAATGCTGGAAAAGTGAGGCGCAAATAGCACAGCACCCTCCATAGTATAGATGGATCTGGATGAATAAGGTGAGCAACAGTGCATTTCCTTAGCCAATCAGATTAAAGGATTTTGACATGTACCAGTGCAAGGTTTGAACAAGGAAGTGCAAGTTAGAATAAAGCATTCATTGACAAATCAGGTACAGAAACAGAAATATGGAGGAGGAAAGAAAGATTGGATTAAGACAGGGATAAAGTTCTTAGAATTAATTTTTAATAACTTAATAATTAAGACTTGGAAAAATGATACTTCGCACTTGTAGTTGCTAATTTTCAATAGCAGAGAGGTTGGTTGGCAAGAATTAATACATCACATTGTTCCAAGGGTAGTCACGAAATGACTTAACTTTTCATTGCGAGTTTATTTTGTTTCTACAGTGTAAATACAGGCTCAATGCACTTGAATGGGGAACCAGACAGCACCAACATCATTTTCACAAAGCTAATGGTGGATTGTCCTCTCTGACAGCAATTTCTCAACTTTTACCTGGGGCAGGATTATCCCCCTGTCGGGGGCAAGTTGAATCGTGGATATGCACAGGCACACCTCCGATCGGCGCCCCCTGATTGGGGGTGTGGCGCCATTTGGGGGCGTCCCGCCCAGCATGACATTCGCATGTAAGTGCTATGCACTCCCTGTGCAGGCGGGGGTGATTCCCTAAACCTGAGAGTGCGCTCTTCTGCACATGTGTACGAAAGAGCGCACACATCTCCCTCGGGCTAAGTGCTGCCTCAGGGAGATCGGCTGTTCTGTCACAAATATTAAAAATAGAAAAAAAAAATTCCTGACATGTCCCCTCATGTGACACTGTCACCTGAGTTGGGACATGTCCATAATTTAAAAAAAACTTTAATAAAATTTTTTAAAACCTACATGAAACCTCATTCCACCCTTGGATGAGGTTCCATGCTTTTTCTAATTCCTGCTGGGGCTTCTGGTTGGACGGGCAGGTCCATTAATTAGCTAAATGACTCTGTCAATGGCCTCAATTGGCCATTGACAGGTCTGCGGGCCCACAGCTGATTTTGCTGCGCCCCACCTTCCTGAAAATTTAAATGGGGCGCGGTAACATCTGGAGTTCCGCCCAGTGTCACTGTGCGTCATTTTACGTGTCGGCAAGCAGGCCCCGCCCCCCCATTTGCCGACGGGGAAATCCTGCCCCTGAAGTTATTGTGGCATTTCTATTTAAATAACATTGGGAAGCCAAGCTCCAAACCACAAACATAAAATATTTAATTCAAACAAATTAGCATGTTGTGTCTAACCACCTCGGGAGATGCGGGTTGCTTATTAACATGCTAATTGCTCAATCAGAGTGATACTTCAACACACTTTTAAGTTTAACACCACATCCTGAAACTTGTCAATCAGATCAAGGCAAGAGCACAATGCTAACTGAGGGAGATAATTAAAACTGACATCAATTCTGCAACAGAAGTCATAGGGCGGAATCATCCCAGAATTGCACTAACTGCAGTAGCGGATGTGAAAAAAAGCGTTTCACCCGTTGGCTGCAATGGTGGGTTTTCTCACTGAATCGTCCGCATCCCACCTCACTAATTATGCAGCCAGCGGAAACACATCATCTTGCTGGCGGGCAGCCTCTGAATCGTCCACCACGCCGTTACCTCACCGTTTCTTCACTCCGGGTGCCATATCTAAACTGTGGCCGCACACACAGTTCTCAGTGCTTGCAGCCCAGGAATGCATCAGTACAGACATGGCCCTGAAAGCCAGAAGAGCTCAATGACCCATCACTGGAATGCCTTTTGGAGGCCCACTGTGATGTCTTCCATCTACACTCTGGGTGCAGGAGGTCCAGCAATGTCACCACTCCAGCTTGGGAGGCGGTGGCAGTAGTGATCAGTGCCAATGCTGCACAGAAGAGGTTGGCCACCCAGTGCAGAAAGAGGGTGAGTACTCACATCCATGCCACCAGGAATTTACCGAAGAACACTTAAAATCTCCAGGCAGACATGACTGCTAAGCATATTAAGAGTTGACGATTACCAGGTGAATATTGCACAGCCTTGAGAGTCAGGTTGAAGACACAAGAAGGACATAAAATAGATTACTTGTACTCCCCTCTCACATAGGGAAGGGGCAGATGGTTTTAGCTTAGATATGGGAAGGCATACAATGGACAAAGAGGGGGCTTTAATGAAACACAAGCAGTCTTGAGTTGTGAGAACCAAGGTCTTTGTGTACATGTTTTAATTTTGATTGGATCATATAATTATGTTTACATCCTTTGGAATAATTGGTTAGCAGAATCACATAATTATGTACTCAATAGGATAGTTTTAACATGGCACCTGTGTGTCAGTTACCAATTGGATGTATTCAAATGTACTCAAATGTATTATGATAAGAAAAAGTACAAAAGTAATGAAATGTAATCAATCCAAGGGCTGGGTCTTCATTCTTAGGAATGATTGTGGCTCCCTTGTATATGCTTGAATAAAACCAGTTAAAGGAAGCTTGAAGCCTGAGTCTCTGTGGTTGCTGCATGATCGGGGATTGTAACTTCTCCTCTTCAACGGACCTATGTGGTAGTTGCTGGATTGGAGGGGGTACCTTCTTCACAACCATCTCTAAACTCACACAATTACAATCCTATCACACGTTTTTTGGCATCTCACTCACTGCCAGCTCAAGGAACATCACGACTCACTTTCTGACATACACCCTCACATCTCCATCTGGCCTCATCTCCTCTGGAGACTACCTCCTCAGACCTCACCATTTTGAGGCCACTTGCACAGATCAACATGTGCCTCCGCAAACACCCCTCTTCCCCAATACAGCCCTCGCCCTGCAGCCTCCTCCCTTGCCCGAGGCCACTTCTCCCCCTTCCCCAAGCTTGCCCTCACCCTGCAGCCATTAAAAAACCCATGAGCCCCCCTAAAAGTGATGTGGTTCTGCCTGCGAAGTCTGAGGCTGATGACTGTGAGTGCTATTCGAAACAAGGTAGGCAAACGAACCTCGAAGTCCCGAGCGAAGTGCACGTCGGTAATGCACAGTTGTGAAACATGTCAGCGTGACCCGGATGATCCAACATCAGGGGGATGATTCCAGCAGGCAAGGATTATAATCAGATGCTAAATATTGAAATTAGGCTCCCGACATGCTGCAGCAGGAAACGCAGCCCGCCGTTGATGGGTGGAAGGGACGATCGCAAATTGGGTTTTACGATGACGGTAAAACCGATTTTTGTGATCTCCTGATATTTTCCACTCCTGCCCATTCTGACGCCCACCGCAAATGAGAGTGGATGATTCTGCCCATAGTTACTTTCTTACCTTTCTTTCTTACTTAAAGGTTTTGCTCACAGCACTTTTGCCAAGAGCTTACTTGCTACACTTTGGAAGTTTTTTGAATCTTATTAGGATGGGTGATGCCTTGGCTGCCTTAGATTGGGCCTTGGATGAGAAGCAATATGCCCAGAACCACAACAACACAGCACTGTTGAGAAATTTATAGCAGGGAGTAGGGGGAGGAGCAGCAGAGGAATGAAGTTCACAGGAGGTACTATGGTGTGCACAGAAAGAAGCTGAGTTTTCTAGGCATGGCGGAGCAGCAATGCTTCAGGAGGCTCAGGTTGTCTCATCAGGTGGTGACAGATAACTACCACCTTCTAAAAAACGAACCTATTCCCTGCTGAACTTTTTTTATTGTTTAATCTTTCATGGGATATGGGCATCACTGGCAAGGACAGCACTTGTTGCCCATAGTTCCCTAATTGCCCTTGCTAAGCCATTTCAGAGAGCATTTAGACTCTGTAGCATATAGGCCAGACCAAGTAAAGGATAGCAGATTTCCTTCCCTAAAGACATTAGTGAACCAAATGTGTTTTCACAACAGCCAATAATAGCTGTTATGGTGATCACCACTGAAATTAGCTTATTCTGGGTTTATTAATTGAATTCAATTCCAACTAGCTGGTGCAGTGGAATTTGAACACATGCCCTCAGAGTTTTAGCCTAGGCCTCTGAATTACTAGCCCAGTGATACTACCACTACACCACCATCAGCCTTAGTGTTCATAGGCTGCCAGTGACCACTTAAGTCATCACTACCCTCAACCTTTTTTCTTCCCGATCTTTCTATGGCCCTGCTGACATATCCTGAATCTTTCAGTTGGCAGCTCACAAATGCATATGACAGAGAAATGATGGGTTATTTGCCAGGGCTGGCAATTATGTGAACTTTGCCTGTAGTGACGCCAGAGTGGATGAGCAGATGCTCAGGTTAGCTTCTCAGCATGGCTTCCAAAGGTGCAAAGTATCATCGAATGCACTTACAATGCAATCTAGACCTTCCCAGGTCAACTAGGCATATTCATGTGCCCGAAGGGCTTCCACTCCAGCAATATAGAGCTGGTGTGCAATTGTAAGAAGGTTTTTCTGTCCTGTGTGTAGGATTCCCAGGCAGATGCCACGATGTTTTTGTCCTCCAGAAGTCCAAGCTCCCTGATGTCTTTGGATCTGGAAGGACACAATGGGTGGAATTGCCCGTGCCCACTGGCGTCGGGCGTGTTCGGTGGCATGAGTGGACAATATGGCGAGAAAGCCAAAAATCGGTTTCACGACATCGTCAAACCACTTTGCTTTCGTCAGCTCAGCCTGTCGATTGCGACTTGTATTTCCCACCATTGGACAGCAGGGACCTCATTGTAATACATCAGCATATCATTAAAAGGCTAGCCTGCCGAACTCATCCCCCCATGCTGGATTGTCCGCGCAGGTCAGCATGATTGTACGCCAACATGTTTCACAACAGAATATAAAAGGTGTGCACTTGGTGGGCTGCACTTTGAGGGAAACTCGGAGATGAGTGCACAGTAACGTTGCAGAGCACTTGCAAGGGTCGCCTGTTGGATTTCAATGCATTTGAGGTGCGTTGTCGGAGGGGCAAAATTGCCCTACGGTTGAAGGTAGTGCTCAAGCATGTGCTGGGTGGGGGAGGGGGGTGGATGAGGGAAGCGGCCATGCATTAGGGAAACCTTATATAAAGTGACCATTCCTCTGCAGCTGAGACAGTTCAAGCACAGCCATTGATATGATTGGAGTCGGGCTTCTAGCTTCTCTGCCCACTCAAGTAATGCAGAGGCATCAAAGTGCCACCAAGTGCTCCAGAGCTTTTTACCCCCCGGGCACAGCCCACAAACTAATGAATGTTTTAGTGGACTGCAGAGCAGTTGGACGACTGGCCGTTGCTAAAGCTGGCCGTGGAGCAGTCACTGGTGGAGGCGCTCACAGCCCCTTGCAATATCAGCATGAAGGTTTGGACCAATCTCCCAAATGGTTCAAGCTAACAGTGCAGTCTTGCAGAGTGGTTTAGGAGAATGCCTGTGCCTGAGCTGAGAGCACAGCATGCAGTCCAGTGGGCAAAGCTGCGGCCAATCGGTCAGATGGTGAAGCGGAGGAAGGCGGAATTTCAGGTAGCCATGCAGTGCACTAATCTCTGGCCATTAAAGTGGTGACCAACTTTCTCTGGGATGCATTAAGGGACCTTCAGACTTAACCACGAGAAGTTCTTAGTACACCCATGCTAATCCACACGTCTCTCTCTTTCATCCTGCAGGAGTACAACATCAGGATCATGGAGCCTGGGGAGCTAGCTGTATATCTTGTGGCCTACAGAGACTGAAGACGATGGAGAAGAGAGCGACTGAGGCGCCTGACTGCACAGAGGGAGGAGCAGCACCCTCTGGAATAAGAGGTGGCTGGGGCTGCAGAACATGCCACCAAAGAGGCACACTGAGCCGTAGCTGATTGGCGCCTAGCCAGACCCAGGGTCTACAGGTGGCACCTTTCATTACTGCAGATGACCAAGAACCAGTGTCGCGGAAGACTGTGCATGTCTAAGGGAACTGATTGATCACATCTGCCAGCTACTGCTGGCAGTATTTGTCGCCAGGGGGACATGGAGGGCATCCACTGCCAGTGGCTGTGAAAGTGACAGCAGTGCTCAATTTCTACATCAGTGGCTCCTTTCAGGGCTCCACAGGTGACCTCTGTGGGATAGCACAAGCCTCCACCCACAAAGGCATCCACCAGCTACAAGGGCACACAACTTTGTGCATTTCGTCCAGGATCAGGACAGCCAGGGAGCAAGAGTGATAGGATTTGCCCAGATCTCAGGTTTCCCACAGGTGCAGGGTGCCATTGACTACACTCAGATCTCCATCACGACACACAGTCCAACTATGTCAAGTGTAAGGGATTCCATTTGCTGAACATACAGCTGGTGTGCGACCACCACAAGCACATCCTGCAGGTCTGCGTATGGTGTCCAGGGAGTGTGCACAACTCCTACATTCTCAGTTGGTCACAGATCCCTAACGTCTTCCAGGGTCCACATAGGCTGTAGGGCTGGCTCCTTGGGGACAAAGGCTACCCGCAAAGGACGTGGCTGATGACACCCGTGCAGTGGCCTCAGGCTGCAGCAGAGCGACGGTATAACCAGGCTCATGCTGCAACTCGCAACTTGGTGGAGCAGACCATCAGCTGAAAATTAGGTTCCAGTACCCGGACCAGTCTGGTTGTTGCCCTGCAATATAGTCCACAAAGGGTGTCACACATCATCATCGCCTGTTGTGCCCTTTACAACCTGGCACTGCAATGGGGAGTGGAGCTGGCTGGGTAGGAGATGCAGGAGCTGGAGGTCTCTTCCGATGAGGAGGACGTCAACAGTGACAAGGGTGACGAGGTTCTTGAAGGCAAGGAAGCCGTCAATGAGGTCCTGGCACTGGTCAGATGAGGCAGGCATGCTTGGGAGGCCCTCATATCTGCTAGATTTGTGGAGGATCATGACAACATGCAGTGAAGAGACACCATAGATTCTCACATTGCATCTATAAATGTTTGACTCCAGGTTGGCTGACTACAGCGCACACATCCTCTGTGAGAATGCTCCTGTCATGAAGACACAGTGGAGGCCCCAATTGTTGCTCGATTGCAGGAGGATGATGACGACATGCAGTGAGGAAACTCCATAGATCTTCACATAGCCTCTGAGAATGTCTGACCCCTGTCTGGCTGAGGGCAGCTCGCTTGCACTCTGTGATCCTGGTCATTTCATAGAGACGCAGCCATGAAACTTTATTGGCATCTGATTCTTTGTCTGCCTTCAGCACCTGACCCCTTCAGGAGCATGGTGTCACTGGTCACAGATGCTGAAGAGATGGGGCCCAACCCCACCTTAAAGGTGCCGAGAGCAGAGAGAATGACAGAACTCTGTGATGCCTGCCCATGACATTCTGGCAGCAAAGACAAGCAGCATCGAGGTGCAGGCATCCGTAATGTTTCCAGGGAGTAAGAGGCCAGATCATCACTTTGGTCAGAAGGCTGCACAAAGCACAAGGAAAAGGCCCTGGACTGAGACACCTGCCTTTATCTTGTACAGGAAGGTTTCACATCTGAGTGTCAAGAACACTGCTCATCAGAACAAGGAGCCATAGGCAGGAAAACATTCTTGGAGTTTATTGACAAGAGTGAACATTATGTATAAGTGATTGTGCCCAGGCTTGTAATTACATCTTCCTAACCTCCCTAACTCTGCCTCTACGTCTTGGTGCTCCCTGGACACCCACAGCGGAGGTGGAGGCAGCCTGCTGATTGCTACACCCTGACTGTGATGACCTTGACAGGCGTCCTCTGGAGGGCCGAGACCTGAAGTGCCCCAGCCTGCTTATAGGGGCCTGCTGTGTGGCAGTGGCACCCTCATCAAGCTGTGGAGCTGGAGTTGCTGGGGTCACAGGAAAAGGGGATTCAGATGGGCCAGACACTCTCAGAGTCACCTGGATGGATGGCCCTGGTGCGTGAACATGCTGATCCTCCTCCCTATGGGTGCCCAAGGCTGACTCCTTGAGGAGAAGGGGTAGCTGGAGTGAGATTGAGCTGCCCGCACCCCTCTCGTGTACACGCTGTTGGAGGCCAACTAAGGCGTCAGTGATCGAGTTGAGCCCGCGCAGCAGTGACAACCTGGACCAAGTTCTCCACGGTGGCCGCCATCCTACCAGTGTTGACCTCGGTGCATTGGCATGCCAGTGCTATCACCTCAGACTGAAGGTGGACCGATTCCTCCATCATGCCTTGCAATCTGAGGAGTGCAGCGGGCATCCCTTCCTGATGTTCCCAAGCTTGTCTTTGCAGCTCCAGCTTGACCAAGTCAAGAGGCTCGTCATCTGACTCAGGGTCTGCAAATTTCTGGCCCCAGCAGTCCTCCAAGTGCCGGGCACCTGGGAAATCCCTGCCACCACCTGCTGTAGATCAGAAAGTGCGATGTACTCACCAGATTGTGACCCCGAGGTTACTCTAAAGCTAGGTCCCACTGAGGAGTGTATCTCTGCCCTGGTGGAGGGTGTGGGTGAGCACTGTGACGGGACTTCAAGGTGAGTGCCATCAGATTCCTCTTCAGAGGTTTCTTCAGGGCTTGATTGGAGGCCTTGGGTCTTGGAATCTGTCGGCTGTTTCCCAGATTTGCCTGTGGAAGCAAGGAGAGATAATTAGTGCATGGCAGTGGCCTGTGAAACAGGACACATCACTCACAACGTGATTGTCTGATGAATATTGCACTGCTGGATCCTCATTTGGTAGAGCACAGCCGACCTCACCATCAGCACAGGAATAGTCCAGATCCTCGCCGGCTAGCTGGATGGCTTCGTTTTCAAAGACTGTGAGGACCTTGATTTCAGGCATTCCTCCTTCAGTTCACAACCTCGCCCTCTTGTTCTATGCCAGCTTCTCCTTCATGGATAGAGATGGAGAGTGTAAGCAGGACACCTGCCAGGCCAGATGATAACCATGCCTGGCATGTGTGGGTGGTGAGTGGTCCCATGGACGAGATGAGGACAATGAAGGTGTGTGTGAGAGAGGAGAATGGTGATGTCCCTTGAACTGGCAGTGAGTGAGGGTCCTGTGAGTGTGTGATGGGTTTGTGAGTGTGTGAGTTGCGAGTGATGAGAAGAGTAGAACGGAGGAAATCCTTCATCCTCTTGTGTCACTGTGTAGCTGTCCTCTTTTTCAGGGTGTTGGCACTGATCAGCACTGCAACCGCCTCCCAAGCCGGATTTGTGATATTGCTGCCCATCCTGCAGCCAGAGAGGGGGTAGAGGACATCATGGCAAGCCTCCGCTGCATTCAAGAGGCACTTGGGAAATGTGTCTTTGAACCTGGGGGCTGCAGCCTTTTTGCCTTTCGGGGCCATCTAGTCTTCCATGCAGCGGTCATGGGCTGGAAGCACTGAGAGGTGTACACGCAACTAGATTTTAACTATGGCACCTAGCGTGATGAAGCAGCGAGGTAATGGTGTGGCGGGTGGAGGAGAGCGCACCCACCATCAAAATGGCATGTTTCCTGGGAATGCATAATTAATGAGACGGGTTTGGGATGTATGGCATGAAAAGCCATCATTGCAGCCAGCGGGTAAAATGCTCTTTGTTCTGATCACTACCGCACTTGGTGCATATCTCAGATGATTCTGCCCAAGGTATGGCTGCTAGGAGACAAAGGATACTCACTTCAACTGATGGTACCTGTCAGAAATCAAAGCCCAACAGCGCTACAATGAATGCCACAAAAAATGATAGGACAAACCATCAGCATGCTAAAGATGCAGTTCAGGTGCCTTGATAAATCTGACGGCACCCTTCAGTACCTATCGGTCAGGGTGTCCAGAAGATCCATAGCATGTCATAGTGTTCTGCACAACATTGTACAGCAATGAGCTTTGGACTTGCAGGAGGACTTGCAGAGTGCAGATTCTCTGTAGATGATTCCGAGGAGGGAGACAAGGAGAAGGAAGGTGACAGGAAATGCACCACCAGGTCCTCACATTGCAGCCGGGATTCTTTTATTAATGCAAGGCTCCCTTGGGTTGCACCAATGGACCAATGTCAGAACCATTTGCAATCGACACTCTTCCCAACTACCAGCTCATCCAATGTCACTGGCACAAAGCAATCCGTCAACCAACCACCCTGTGCACATCTCCCTCATTGCTCCCTGTCGATTTATATACTCTCATGTATTATCAAGCAAATCAAAAGGCGACATGTCACCCAACAAACAAGATTGGGCAAGGTGGGAAAGTGGGCCAAAGTAATACAATTTAGATGATTTCTTCTAAAGTACTAAAAATTGACAACATAACATTTTTGCATGCACCTACAAAGCTTTATTCTTCCTTTCCCTAGCAGTCTTAAATGGCACAACTCCTATGACTTCAACAGAGTTATAGATAGTCTACTCAAGTTCCTGCCTTGACTGCTGAAATGCTCTTGGTTGCGTCCTCTCAGTTTTGGAGCCCATAAGAGCCCTGCCAATGATTGTTCCATCTGTACCTGTGCAGGAGCAAACTGGGCCATCAAATCACAGGGCAGCATGTTGCACACTGACTGAGAGGAACCAGTGAGTGAAAACTGAAAGTGCTTTGAGTGATGTTTCCATTTGCATGTCCCCTTTCACAATCATCCATAAGAAATAGGAGTGGGAGTAGGTTTTTTGGCCCCTTGAGCCTATTCAGCCATTCAATAAGACCATGACTGATCTGATTCTGGCCTTAACTTCACTTTCCTGTCTTGGGCCCCATAACCCTCGTTTTCTTTGTCAATCAAAAATCTGTCTAATTCAGCCTTGAATATATTTAATGACCAAACCTCCACTGCTTGCTGGGGAAGAAACTTGCAAAGACTACTGCTGAGTGAAGAAATTCCTCCTCATCTCCATGTTAAATGGGAAACCCCTTATCTTTATACTGTGTCCCCTAGTTCGAGATTCCCCCACATTCTAGAAACATCCTCTCATGCATCTACCCTGTCAAGCTCCACCAGAATTTTATACATTTCAGTAAGGTCACCTCCCATTCTTCTAAACTCCAGAGTTTATAGGCCAAGCCTGCTCAACCTTTCCTCATAAGACAACCCCTTCATCCCAGGAATCAGCCTAGAAAACCTTCTCTAAACTGCTTCCAAAGCAACTATATCCTTCCTTAAGTAAGGAGACCAAAACTGCATAGAATACTCCAGGTGCGGTCTCACCAATGACCTGTATAGTTGTAGCAAGACTTCTCTAATTTTATATTCCATTCCTTGCAATAAAGGCCAACATTCCATGTGCCTTCCTAATTATTTGCTGTGCTTGCATGCTAACTTTGCATGATTCATTTACAAGGACACCCAAAACCCTCTTTACTGCAGTGTTCTGCACGTCTCTTCATTTAAACAATATTCTGCTTTTCTATTCTTCCTGCCACATTTTCCCACATTATACTCAATCTGCCAAATTTTTGTCCACTCACTTAACTTATCTATATCCCTTTGCAGACTCTCTGTATCTTCCTCACAACTTGCTTTTCTACCTTTCTTTGTAACATCAGCAAATTTGGCTCGAATACAGTTGGTCCCTTCACTCTAGTCATTGATTGTAAATAGATGTGGCCCTAGCATTGACCCCTGCGACACTTCGCTAGTTATAGTTTGAAAAACTGAAAATCATGCATTTATCCCAGTGCTTGGGGGTTGGGGTGGTGGGGGTTGGGGTTTATAGAGATTTCAAGAATTAGAAACCTGGCTTGCAGGGTGACTGAATTAGGCGGGAGGTGACACTTCGATATCCTGAAGTGGGTGGTTGAAATTCGGAGATTTAGTCAGCATTGAGTTTCTGGTGTGTCAATCTTCACCCTGTCCTGTGGTGGGTTCCTTTTCATGATACATTTGCATGCCATGAATACCCATTAGTGTAAAACTTTTTAAAATTACATCCTACCTTCAAGGTAAAGTCAGTGGTGCATTAGAATCTCATGGCATCTGGTCACATTCAAGTGTAATAATTTCCTTACATGGCTTAATGGGCTCCATCTTGTGCTCGAGTTGACCTTTGAAATGGAGCAGTCAAATGAACTCCCTTTCCTTGACACACTTGTTGATAAATCTGCCAGTGGGTTCTCTACCATGCTCTAGCGCAAGCCTACCTTCACTGGTCGATATGCATGTTGGGATTCTTATAGTTCCATGGGCTATAAGGTTAGCCTTATTGGCAACCTCATAAATAAGGCCCAAGTCATTTGCTTCCCATGCAAGTTTGATGCTGAAATTGGGCACATTAAAGGCATCTTGTCAGATAATGGCTATCCTAATCAGATCATTTCACACTGTAGATCACGCAAACTCATGAACAGACCTAAGGCCATCACTTTCCGCCCTGAAAATTGCTCAGTCTACTTAGATTACCCTGGAAGGACAAGGTATCTCAAAATTTGAGCAACAGGTATGCTGCTACTATGCAATAGCAAATGAGTGGTATTCACCACTAACAGGATGCTGCCGTCAAGCCAAAAAAATGTTCTGCCTATCATACAAATGAATAATGTGATGCTAGGTAAGTAGGCCATACGTTCCAAAGGCTGGCGGATCATATCAAACAGCATATCCCTTCCGCTGTTTGCAACAGGCAAGGTACAGACCGTACCCAACCAGCCTGTGCTTGCAAAACTCAAGACACAGAGTCTAACATTAGATGTGATTCCACGATTAAGAGTTCTTTAGCAAATGTTGTCCAATGTGCTAAGAATTACACTGACAATCAATTTAAGATTGTCAGTTGGGCTCGTAGTGTGGAGCATTTGCATGTACTGGAAGGGACATATATTAATACACACAGGGTCCTGTTCTTTGAGAACAGAAGGAACATGTACAGACATCACACCTGTTTCAACTAAGCAAAATAAGTTACAGCCATTTGCTGATTTATTCTTCAGGGCAATGCCTTGACCAATCAGAGTCAAGCTGGCTGGTTTAAATTTCAAACAATGATTGGTAGTTAACTGTCAGTCGCCATTAACTGGTGCAATGGCTCTACCAATCAGAGTCCACCTGCCAACCAATCAGCATTCTCTTCTCATATGATATAAATTGCTGTTCTGTTTACATTTGATATTCTTGCAAATTGTCCTGACGAGTGCAAGGTGAAAAGCTTCGATAGGAAAGTCTCTTTTTTCAGCAATACTCAAGTTCTGTACAATCAAGCGACTATTTTTCTCTTTTTATTTCTTTTAGTCATCCTTTTATTTTCCTAAACTTTTCCCAATCTTTTGGCATACCACTAATCTTTTTTTAACTTCCTTAGTTAGCCACGGATGGTGCATCCTTCTTGTGGAGTCTTTCTTTGTCAGTGGAATATATCTTTGTTGAGAGTTATGAAATATCTCCTTTAATGTCTGCCACTGCTTCTCTGCCATCTTACCTTTTAACCTATTTACCCAGTTCACTTTAGCCAACTGTGTCTTCATATTCTTGTAATTGTCATTATTTAAGCTTAAGACACTAATTTCAGTTTCAAATTTCTCACCCTTAAACTGAATGTGAAATTCTATCATGTTGTGATCACTCTTACATAGGGGATTCTTTACTATGAGGTTATTTATTAACTCTGTCTCATTACACACTACCAGGTCTAAAATAGCCTATTCTCTAGTTGGTTAAAAAACATATTGTTCTAAGAAACTGTCCTGAATACACTCTTATGAGCTCATCTTCTATCTTTACTAATTTGATTCATCCAATTTATATGAAGATTAAAATCACCCATGATTATTGCAGTACCTTTCTTACAAGCCCCATTATTTCTTGATTTATACTCTGTCCAACAGTGTAGCTACTGTCAGGGGGCCTGTAAACCATTCCCACCAGTTACTTCTTTCCTTTGCTGTTTCTTATCTCCACCCAAACTGATTTTACATTTTGATCCTCCGAAGCAAGATAATTTCTTACTACTGTACTGATCTCATTGTTGATTAGCAAAGCTACTCCACCTCTTTTTCCTTTCTCCCTCTCCTTCCAAAATTGTCAAATACCCTTGAATATTCAGAATAACCCTCTCATGGGTGAGCTGCACTTCACTGCTAGGACTCTTCTGACAAACAGCTCAATGCAGATCAGTGTGGTTCTGCAAGACACATGCTAAGGCCTCTGTCATCCTATTCAAGGAGCCAGACATGTTGTCACCCAGAGTGTGCATGGCTGAGGTCAAGGCCAGCATGAACTCATTTGATTGGAGCATTTGATATTCCATGGAATTGGCCACTATATCCATGCAAGGCATCATGACAATGCCCTGGAACATCAACCCACTCACACTTAAAGTGGACACCTCGATCCCTCTGCAACTGGGATCAGTGTGTTTGGAAGGCCTATTGGTACACTGCTCATTCTCTAATGCTTCTCAATGATTATCCTAAACATTGGGTATAGCATTTGCATCCAGGAGAGCAAAGCTTAGAGAAGCTTGCATTCTCTGACGCAAACTCTTCACCACAGTTCCTGCCACCAATGTATGCTCTTGCTCTCTTGTGAAGTGTGAGCTACCAGTTGAAAGCCCAACTATCTGTCTAACTGATCCACTGAACAGTGAGTAACTGAACTGGTGCCTGGCAAGCATGAGCCTTGTGATGGTGCACCCTCAGGATGAATCAGCTCCTCTAAGTATTATTGTCCTCAAGATTCATGAGCTCTTGCTGCATGTGTGAAGGTCCTCAGAGAGAAAAAATTAAGTAGTACTGACAAGATAAAAATTGTGCAACCTAGTAATACGAAGGCGATTTTATTTCACTTGCTGTTGAAATCAAGTCAATATTCGCTGCAGCAGAGGGGGGTGGTCAATACAACAGCCTTATAAACAAGAACCTTTGTTGACTTGTAAAGGTCCCTATTGTCAAAGACACATTGGTGCAGCTTGAAGAAAGCAGCGCTGGCACAGTTGAGTCAGTGTTGGACTTCTTCTTTGATGGTCGTCCCCTAGGAGAGGTGACTGCTGAGATAAGGCAAGTGCTGCACATACTCCAGAGCCACCCTATCTATGTGGATGGCGCGGGGAATGCTCAGCTGTCCCGGAGAAGCTCGGTGAAGGATTTGTACCTTGGCGATGTTTAAGGACAGGCCAAGCCTCTTATACGAGGTGTTGAAGAGGTCCTTTACATGTCCTGTACAGAGTAAGCCATCACATAGCAGTCATCCACAAACTGAAGTATATGAAGTGATGATAAAGTAGGCTTGGCTAGGCAAAAAAAGGGAGTGGGGTGATGTGCCCAACAGGACAATGGCAAGTGTGTAACTGTACTCACCTTTCCTCACTAGGTAGGATATTAAAGTTCTTCTGCACTGAAACAGGAGAGCAGGAGAGTATCATAATGTTCTTGCTGCTGACCTCCTGGGCTACCAACAGCTACTCATTTTTTGTGGAGCCTAGCATATTACTAGGTTGCAAAATTTTTATCTTGTCAGTACTACTTAATTTTTTCTCTCTGAGGACCTTCACAATGTAATATTTCCAAGTTTGCTGATAACACGAAACTTGGTGGGAATGTGAATGGTGCGGAGGATGTTAAGAGGTTTCAAGGCAATTTAGATAAGTTGAGTGAGTGGGCAAATAAATGGCAGATGCATTATAAAGTAGATAATTGTGAAGTTATCCACTTCCGTAGGAAAAACAGAATGGCAGAGTATTATTTAAATGGTGATAAATTGGGAAATGTTGATGTACAAAGGGACCTTGTATACCAATCACTGAAAGCAATCATGCTAGTGCAGCAAGCAGTTAGGAAGGCAAATGGTATGTTGGCCTTCATTACGAGAGGACTTGAGTACAGGAGCAAAGGTGTCTTACTGGAGCTGCACAGGGCCTTAGTAGACCACACCCAGAGTATTGTGTGCAATTTTGGTCTCCTTACCTAAGAAAGGATAAACTTGCCAGAGAGGGAGAGCAGCGAGGATTCACCAGACTGATTTGTAGGATGGCAGGATTGTCATATGACAAGACATTTGGCCGAGTAGGCCTGTATTCACTGGAGTTCAGAAGAATGAGAGGGGATCTCATTGAAAAATATAAAATTCTGACAGGATTGGACAGACTGAATGCAGGGATGATGTTTCCTCTGGGTGGGGGGAGGTCTTGAACAAGGGGTAACAGTCTCAGGATACGGGGTAGGCCATTTAGGACTGAGCTGAGGAGAAACTTCTTCACTCAAAGGGTGGTGAACCTGTGGAATTCTTTACCACAGAAGGCTGTGGAGGACAAGTCACCATATTTAAGAAGGAAAAAATAAATTTCTAGGCTATAACGGCGTCAAGGGGTATGAGGTGAGCGTTGGAGTATGGTGTTAAGATAGAGGATCAGCCATGGTTGTATTGAATGGCAAAGCAGGCTCAAAGGGCCAAATGACATACTCCTGCTCTTATTTTCTATGGTTCAATATTTTTTCTTCCCTATATTTGGAAGGGTATCTCTCTCACTCACCCCAGCAGTACATCAAGCAATGCATCATTAAACTGACGTGCAGCCATTGACCAATCTGAACGCATCATGAAACTTCTCTCTCTCCCTTTCTGAAAACTTTAACTTCTCCATTTCCGACTTTGGATTGGCCCTTCAAATTCTGGGGTTGAGGTCACATTAGGTGGGTCCTCATTTGCCAACTGTCAGGCCATCCATGCCAATGCTGGAAATAAAATAATAAATAGGTAGAAGCTGTTCCCGCTCGTAAAAGGATCAAGAATGGGAGGGCACAGGTTTAAAGTGATTTGCAAAAGAATCAAATGTGATGTGAGAAAAAACTTTTTCACATAACCAATGGTTCGAGTCTGAAAAGCAATGCCTGGAAGTGTGGTGAAGGCAGGATCAATTGAGGCATTCAAGAAGGCATTAGATGATTATTTGAATAGAAACAATGTGCAGGGGTATGGGGAAAAGGCAGGGCAATGGCACTAAGTCATAACGCTCATTTGGAGAGCTGGTGCAGACACAATGGGCTGAATGGCCTCCTTCTGTGCTGTTAAGATTCTGTGATTCTGTGATAAGAAGGTGTTTGTGTTAAAATGTCACAGATCAATGCATCAAAATTTCTTCCAGTTTCCCAAGTAGATTGGACCACCCACTCATCTCCGAGTTAATATCAGGGCCTAGGAAGCAGAGCCTGCCAACAGTAACAAGATGCTTTGATGTTTGGTAATTAAGTAGCAGGTTTTTAGAAAGCAAAACAAACAAAATAATTAATTCCAGAAGAGTTTTCAGGAGAACCATAAATGACATGAAAACAAGATGCTGTAAGAAAGGGACATTTATTTTCTCCCCAAGAAAGAAACTGATCATAAGTTAGGCTTGTCAGAAAGGAAAAGGTTGAATGGAAATTTACTCATTTTTCTGCTGCAAACTATTGCCTTTTATGAGAAATTAAATTCTTTCAAGTTAGAAAATAACTATAGCGTCTTGCTTGATTTCTTAACCTTTTGCATTCTGAACAAGAGAGAAAGACATTGCTGCCAATTGGAAATTAATGCTACATTAGAGCTGCACTGTTAAGTACATTTTTATTGAGGTGCTGGCTTTCAATATGTACTAATGTATAATATTGTAAAATCCTCCCCTCTCTGTTCCATTTGAAGTATAGGAGATATTGCACAGCTTCTATGGCAACAGGCAACATTATTCTATGTTTTGCATTCGACTAATGACTGCAACATTAATAATATGTGTATGCCTACGTCTGAAAGTTCCTTCATAATTGGAGAGACAGATAGTGAGTTTATGGAATTTAGGGAAGAACCTAAAACACAATTAAGAAAATTTGGGTGGGGTAGCTCTTTCTCTGGCCACTACAAAAATTATACCTTTTATTACGTGTTTAACCTATCTCTGTCAGTGAACAACGCAAGGTGTGGTATTTGGAGACGTCAGACATATCAAAACACTTCATAATTCAAAGATGTGACACATTTGAAATGAGAAAGATTTCAAATACTACTGAACTACTTTCCATGAGACAGTGCAGATTTGTTCCCTGCAACTATCGAGCTTCTACTACTGGAAAAATGAATTATAATAAGTTTAATTCAATGGTGTTATTTTGGCATGTGATTATGTGCTGCCTCTTTCTTTCAGGTAAGAATTTAAAGTCAATGAAAATTAGTTGCTTCTGGCAACACATGGACTGATTATTAGATTCTTCAGGAGTGCTTAGTGGGCATTGAAAAATAGTTGTTAGAATAGCCATTTTAATTCAGCCTTCCTCATTAGGATAATTACTTTCATCTTCTTAGATTTAGTCCCTCAACCTTCCTACATTGATAAGACAAAGGTGATTAGTATAATGAGAAAACTGTTTAAAATCTGACTTTTCTCTCTGTCAGACTGATGACTAGTTAGAGCCTGTATCATGAAGGGAGGTGCAGGTGCATGAAGAAATGTGTACATTTTTAATGCTCATTGCAAAAATACTGATCAATTTCAACAGTATTGACATTTTTTGGTGAATGTTATAGATTATTGTGACACACTGTTGTGGCACACCAAATGTGACAGAACAACTGCAAAGTTGAGGGAATGTATTTGAACGCGTTGTTTCAACATAAATCCTTTTCTGTTTCATGCTTTTAAATCTTTATTAAGCTCAATAATGCCACAATATATTAGAAAAAGGTGGACATAAAGTAGGGAGTAGTGGGAGCTGGTTTAAATTACATTTTAGGTAAAGTTCAGGAACAGAGACAGGTAATAAATTGAGTTATGCATTAAACGTTAGAAAACATGACAGAAGCATGAGTTCCAGAAGGTGCAGCCTGAATTTAATTCAATCTATTTTAATCAGAGAGTGTGCTTAGTTATATAATGTATAAGTTTTATAAAGTAGTTTAAATCTGAATGATCAGAAGTATATAACTTGCCTCAAAATAAATTAAATTAGAAAATCAATAAATACAAATAAAAGTTTTTAAACTAAATCATGTAATATCAGTAACAAAGAAAATATTTTACAGTGTGGTGCAGGATATCATCTGTGTCTAAAGAACAGACAGAACATTATGATACAGAACTGTTTTATGTAATGTTGATAAAATATGTTGCCATGTCTTAAAATTGCTGAGGAGAAAACGAAATTGTTTTATCATCAGTGATAATATGCTTCTTTCATCCATTTTGGTTCTTTCAAGTTGAATCCTCAAATCTTTCAGGGATATAATGATGAATATAGAATTTGTGGTACATTTTGGTGTGGCTAAGAAAAAATATGATCAGATGGTGAACTTGGATTTGAATGGTTCCATGAATAGCTTGTCAAATGAAGAATGTAAGGCATTTGTAAACATCCCAAAGGAGGTGAAGTTAATTGTATTTCAAAATGGCAAATAATGTTTTAATTTGAAAAAAGACTTGAATTTTTATGGTGCTTCTCAGAATCACCAGATGTCTAAAAGCACTTTATAGCCAATGGAGTACTTTTTGAAGTGTGGTCACTGTTGTGATGTAGGAAATGCGGCAGCCAATTACGCACAGCTAATTCCCACAAACAGAATGTGATAATGACCAAATAATCTGATTTTGTGATGTTGTTTGAGGGATAAATGTTTGTGAGGACATCAGGGATAACTCTTTGGCTTCTTCAAAATACTGCCATCCCAGAAGGAAAAAAAACAGTAAAAACTGGGAAACAAGTATACTGGTCCGAACTGGTCTTGTATACCTTAAAATGCAACACCAATAAAACTGGGAAATAAGAGTACTGGTCTGAACTGTTCTTTCCTTCTGGGATGGGATCTTTTATATTCACTCCTGCAGGCAGATGGGGCCTTAACACCTCATTCAAAAGGCAGAACCTCTGACAAAGCAGCTCTCCCTGAAACTACAATAGAGTGACAGCCTTAATTTTTATGCTCAAGCCCTCGTAAGATTTGAATTCAGAGGCAAGAGTGCTACCAACTGAGACACAGCTGACACTGAGTTTGCTACAGTTCTGGTCAACTATAATATACGCCAGTGATTATTAGGTGTTCTGGCTCAGAAGTGACCAATCAGCATAGAAAATTAATTAATTTATGTTATTAAATTTTAAACTAGCCTGTAGTTAATCTGCAATTATGGCTAACTAGCCTACTCTATATATCAAAATCATATTGAAATATATGTTACTTTTAGTATGTATGTAGCAAATCCGGATCTACTTAAATCTGAACGCTTTGGAAAACATGCTGGTTTTGTGCCTTATGATGCAATTCAGCAGTTAACAACTGGAGGTCTGTTTCCTAATATTTTAATTGGGCATATGGAATATCAAAAAGCTAGAAAAAGCATTTGCTGCCAACACCAGCTGTGTGTAGGCATCATTGGTATTTGGTTTCCTGTTAAACATAGGTGAGAAACCACTGCCTTCGCAGAACTACTGATAGGGTTATGCTCTGACCTGCAAGACCTCACAGCGGTACTGGCCATGGGTGGTCATTCCCAATGTGGGAGTTGTTGTGGGCACCAAGTGTCGGCTCTTGGTGCCCATGCATCTGCAGTGAGCAGGGAGGTCGAAAGGGACCTCATGTTGGCACGGCAACTGCCTGTCATTGCTGCGAGCTCCTCTCAGGGTGCTCCAGATAAGGGCAGCAGCTCCTCCACTCCTCTGCCAGTCAACGTTGCTTCCGTTGAGGCTGCAACAACTGGGGAGGTGCCAGTTCTGGAACTGGCCACTCCATCCCAAGGCGGGGCCATCACAGGCTTCATGGGCCAAAGGACGCCTGCCAAGGTCATCGAGGCCAACAGGACAGCAGAGTCAGCAGGCTGTCTCACAAACCACTCCAAGCAGTGGGGCGGCACGTAGACGTAGCACCCGCAAACGAAAGCATAAGGCACGTTAGGCACTTAACGGGTATGTCACTGGTGATTTTGTGTTGACCTTAGAATAGGGAACAAAATTCTTCTTATTGGAATGGAGAAGTCTGTGTACTTTTTTTGGACACAATAAAGTCCACTTTTCTGACCATGGCTGAGGGTGTTTCCTTTGTGCTGCATTTTTCTTTTTCACAGACATATCATGAGTGTTTGAGTGGACATTGATGTTTCTGTACTAAGCCCTTAGTTGCAGCTGATGAGGTGGAAGATGTAACACCTAAGTGCCACGTGTGGAAGTTCCAGGCAATGCTGCTCCTGCTGATCCATGTGTGTGGAGCTAGCTGAAGGTTCTTTGGATTAAATTGTCCCAGGTGTCCCTGCCTCCTTGGTGTAGTAGCGGGTCGGCGTGCTGCCCCTCATCATCGCCCTGTGCTTCCTCATCCTCTGAGGCACTGCTGGATTCATCATGTGCAGCCTCATTCAGAGCGTCAAGGTCTTCATCGTCAATTGCATCTTCCCTTTCCAGTGCAAGATTGTGGAGAGTGCAGCATACTACCACTATCACAGAGACGCGATCTGGGCGGTACTGGAGTCCGCCCTCGAGCAGTCCAGGCAGCAGAAGGGCATCTTGAGAAGACCAATGGCTCTCTTCACCACAGCCCTTGTGGTGCCAGGGCTCCTATTGTACTGCTGCTCAGCTTCGGCTCTTAGATAGCAGAGAGGCGTCATAAGCCACCTTCTGAGGGGATAGCCCTTGTCACCCAGCAGCCAACCATCCAGCCGAGCCGGAGCACTGAAGATCCCCGGCACCTGTGAGTGTCTGAGGATGTAGGTGTCGTGGGAGCTGTCTGGGTACCTTGCACAGACTTGTAGAATCAGCATCCTGTGATCACACACTATCTGCACGTTCATGGAGTGGAAGCCCTTCCTGTTGACGAAGGCACTGGGCTCACCTGCTGACGCCTTGATGGCCACTTGTGTACCGTCTATTGCACCCTGGACGAGGGGGAAGCCAGCAATGGCTGCGAAGCCTTTGGTTCGCTGTGCCTGACTTGTCTGGTTGCAGCGGAAGTGAATGAAGGTCAATGCCCATCTGAACAGAATGTTTGTAACCTGCTTGACACAAGTGTGGACAGCTGATTGGGAGATACCGCAAAGATCACCCACCGAGCCCTGAAAGGAGCCAGAGGCATAGAAGCGGAGGGCAACTGTGAGCTTCAGACCCACTGGCATGGGGTATCCACCCACACAGTTAGGGGAGATCTCAGGGCCAATCATCTGACAGACATAGCTGAATGTCTCCCTTGAGAGACGGACCCTCCTTCAGCACTGCACCTCAGTCATATTGAGGTAGCTGCTTCGCCGCCTGTATACCCTGGCAGCAGGTTAGTGGCATTGTCTGTGGCCCCCTTGCACCTTGGACAACCTCTTGGCCCTGCACCTCAGTGCCTGCGCCTGGCCTCCCAAAGGTGGCTCCCTTGGAGGCTGATTGTCCAGTCCTGGCCTCCTCCTTATTCTATCCCTCCCTTCCTCCTCAGAGGAGCTGCCTCCAGTGGAGAGGTCAGAACCCATACCCCCAGGCTAAATGGAGGCCTCCGGAAAGCTGCAAGCCTGAGAAAGATTACTGTCTGCAGACTGGTTTCAAAGTACACAAAAAGCTCTTGGAAATAGATGTGAACTGCTAACAATCACACAAGCAACTTTAAAACACTTTCGGCAATTAAAACTTCGTGGAAAACATGAACAACCTCTCTGAGTCCACATATCCCGCCAGTGCATGAGTCTTATTAAAAAATCTTCTACCCACCTGCCCGTTGGGTCCGTGCGCTGACCCAAAGGTCTCATGGGTTCCTCAAAATCCTGGACAATTGGCAAGTTAAGGGCCTTAACGAGGCCTTTCATTAATGGTTGGCGCGCGTCCCACTGCAGTGCGCACCCGCCGACCGAAATATCGCGATGCCGCGTGCTGACATCTGGACGCTCACGTGACATCAGTGCACGACCTTTTAAGCGCTGAAGTGCAGGCTCCACCACCCGCACGTCAGCCAGAAAATTCTGCCCCATAAATCTGAGTTCACAGTGTTTATAGGAGGAGTGCATTGTTACATTAGAAGAAAGATTTTGCAAAATTCTAATGATGACACAGAGCCTCAGTACTGTCAAGTGCAGATTGCAAATGAGATGTGCAAGCTCACTTAGCCGATTTTCAGCATACCAAATTTTCCAGAAACGAAATTTAGGGTACAGGAGTGCTCTGTGCTGGGGCCTAACTTGAGCTCCACTTAAAATTTGTAGATTAA
This sequence comes from Carcharodon carcharias, assembly GCF_017639515.1. NCBI lineage: Eukaryota > Metazoa > Chordata > Chondrichthyes > Lamniformes > Lamnidae > Carcharodon > Carcharodon carcharias. The sequence goes on along the minus strand of NC_054480.1, from coordinate 120,833,589 downwards.
TTACAGTTTGGTCCCATGGCAGGTTTCATCTTCGTTACACCTGCTCTGCTATGACTTAAACCTTACCAATGTAAAATAGGGCTATTGGTAGATGTAGCCTTAAAATTGGCTATCACTTGCAATATTATTCTGTTTGTTAAACAAGTACATTTTTTTATTGCTGCATCTTTCTCACTCTTTTAATGTGTTGTTGTTGTGACAGTTTTGATTGCCAAACATATATTAATAGTTTGTCTGCAGCTTTCAGATATTCCTATATTTTTGAGCCATCTTTGACCCGTTGGTAGCACGATCAACTGAGTCAAAACATCATGGGATCCAGCACCATTATAGAAACATGAGCACATTATCGAGGCTGACATTTCAGTGCACTCCTACCAGAATTACACATTATCAGAGGTTCAGTTTTCAGCTGAGACCTTACAGCTAATGAAGCATTTTTGAAGTGTAGTCACTGTTGTGGTGTAGGGAACACAACAGCCAATTTGTACACAGCTAAGTCCCACAAAAAGCAATTTGATAATAACCAAATAATCTATTTTGTGATGTTTATTGAAGAATACACATTGATTGGAAAGGGCATTGGGGTTAACTCCCCTGCTCTTCTTCAAAATAGTGCACCCAAACAGGCAGATGGAGACTTGGAAATATCCAAAAGACAGCACTTCCAACAATGTAGCACTCCTTCAGTAGTGCAAGCCCTTGAGTAAAACCTGAATCAGGAACTTTATGACTCAGAGATGAAAGTGTTTTGAACCAAGGTGTACATGCCCTCTTTTTTCTCTTCTTTTTAGTTAATATTTTAATTTAGGTTTTTCTGTATTCTGTTCCAAGTTGCATGTTTACATCAGTAATGCCTTTAATTATTATCTCAACAGCAGCAGAAAATTCGACTGCAAGTGCACAGACTCCAACTGTCGTACTGACCTCTACATCTACTCCTACACCAACTACTCTGGCAGCGACATCTGAATCAACAGCAAATGTAATAACACAACTCACGACAACAGTTGGTGAGTAACATGGTATATTTTTATCAGCAATTCCAACCTCATTCCTTTCAATTCAAGGCAGGATTCTGACTACATACTGAAATAAAAATAAAATATTACAGTATTTGCTGTTTGGAGCTGGCAGCCATCCATCTGTAAGATAATGGTTTGCACCATGGTGGTAACTCTATGTAAAGCTTCACCTGGTGTGGCTCAGGAGCTGCACACTGGCATAGCAATCTCTGTTGCACTTGCTGGTCAGGAAGACAGTAGGCTGAGAAGGCCCATGATTCACTGGCCTCTGTTTTCCCTGCGCCCTCTTTTTGGGTAGCTAGCTCCTGCTCACCTCTTAATGCCCTTCCAAACAGTCAGCCTCCAGAGACCATGGCCACCAGTGATTGTCTTCCAGTTGTCAGTGTCAATGTCTGCCTTCCACAAATCTCACTTGCAGCTGTCCTTGTAACAGTGGTATGGACACCAAGGAGGTCATGATCCAGTAGCCAATGCAACGTACAGGAAGTCTTTGGGTACATGGTCGTCATTCATGTGATGAAAGTGGCCAAGCCAGCGCAGACAGCACTGGCATAGTAATGAGAGAATGCTGATTATATCTATAATAAGCACAGGAGAATCATCTGTAGATTTCACTTCCTGCAATTGCTTCTGTTACAACATGTTGATGTTATATTCTTGGGTCATTTGGATAATGTTTAATTGTTAACAAACTGTAGTAGTTTGTATTTTAATGCACATTTCTGCATATTTTATTCCAAGTTGCTGGTTTGCCTTAAATATGCCATTAATTACTTTCACCACAACAGAAGCCTCAACAACAAGTACACAATCCAGCATGTGATGCTGATCATTTCATCAACTACACCAACAAGTACAATAGAAGCACAACTAGAAGCAGCTCAACTCCAGCAATGACAATAGAATCATCAACACTTAGGTCAACACAACTTGTTGGCTGGGATTTTCTGTGCTCGCTGGCATCAGGCATGTTCGATGGCATGAGGGGACAATAAGGCATGATCAGTTTTACGACGGCGTGAAACCAGTTTGCAATCGTCCACTCAGCCCGCTGACTGCGGGCCGTGTTTCCTGCCATTGGGAGCTTCATTGTAATACATCTGCATATCATTATTAGGTCAGCCTGTCAGAATTGTTCCCGCCCAACCCCGCCCCCTGCTGGATTGCCCCTCCATGTCAGTGGAAAAGAACACTGACATTCACAACAGCAGAGAAAAGGCCTGCACTTGGCGGGATGCACTTTGAGGGGAACTCGGATGTGAGTACATAGCAACGATGTGCAGCGCTCATCAGGGTCGCCTGTTGGACTCCAAGCTTAAGTCTCGTTGGGGGGGGAAGGGCAAGGGGAGGGGGACAATGGCTACATTGAGGTTGAGGTGACTTGTGGGGGAAGGGCTGCCTTGCCGTTGAGGCAACTCGTGGTGGGGAGGGGGAAGGCTGCTTTGCGGTTGAGGCGACATGGGAGGGGCAAGGGCTGCCTTGTGGTTGAATATAGCACACAAGCATTCGGGGTGAGGGGTAGGGTGGGTGAGGGAATTAGCCACGCATTAGGTACACCTTTTATAAATTGGCCTTTCCTCTGCAACTAAGGCAGTTCAGACACAGACATTGATATGATTGGAGTCGGGCTTCTAGCTTATCTGCTCACTCAAGCAACACAGAGGCATCAAATCGCCACCAAGTGCTCCAGAGATTTTTAACACCCCCCACCCCCACCCCCCCAACCCCTTGCTGGTACAGACTGCAAAGTCATGAGTGTTTTAGTGGACTGCAGGACAATTGGATGACTGCACACGTGGTACAATCTCCTTGCTAAACTGGCCATGGAGCAGTCACTGGTGGAGCTCCTTGCATCATCCCAGTTTGGACCAGTTTCCCTCATGGTTCAAGCTAACAGTGCAGCCTTGCATTGTGGGTTAGGAGAATGCCTGTGCCTGAGATGACAGTCCAATGGGCAAAGCTGCCAATCAGTCAGGTGGAGTGGGGCAGAAGTGAGTGGGGTCTCGGGCAGCCATGCAGCACACTAATCTCTGGCCATCCAAATGGTGGCCAGCACCCTCCAAGGATGAGTTAAGAGGTCTTCAGACTTAACCAGGACAGGTTCTTATTGCACCCATGCTAAACCAATTGTCTCTGTCTTTCATCCTGCAGGAGGAGTACATCAGGATCATGCAGCCTGGTGAACTAGCTGTATGCCTGATGGCCCACAGAGTGCGAAGACAATGGAGAAGAGAGTGACTGAGACACTTGGCTGTGCAGAGAGAGGAGCAGCATCCTCTGGAAGAAAGGGTGGTTGGGGCTCCAGCACACGCCACCCAAGAGCCACAGCGTGCCATCGCTGGTCGGCGCCTAGTGACACCCAGAGTCTATAGACGCCACCTTTCATTCCTGCAGATGACCAAGAACCAGAGTCACCGAAGACTGTGCATCTCTAGGGAACTGGTTGGTCACATCTGCTACCTGTTACAGGATTTGGCGCCACAGGGACATAGAGGGCATCCACTGCCAGTGGCTGTGAAAATGACCACAGCACTCAATTTCTACGCCAGTGGCTCTTTTCAGGGCTCCACAGGTGACCTCTGTGGGATCTCACAAGCCTCCACCGACCTGCATCTTTGCGAGGGCACACAACTGTGTGCATTTTGCCCAGGACCAGGACAGCCAGGATGCAAGAGTGATTTGATTCGCCCTGATCTTGGTTTCCCACAGATGCAGGGTGCGATCGACTGCACTCACTCAGGTCTCCATTGCAACACACTATCAACTACATCATCCACAAGGGATGAATGTGCAGCTGATGTGTGACAATCAGAAACACATCCTGCAGGTATGCGCACAGTTTCCAGGGGGTGTGCATGACTCCTACATTCTCAGTCAGTCACAGATCCCTGACATCTTCCAGGGTCCACAGAAGCTGCAGGGTTGGCTCCTCAGGGACAAGAGCTGCCTGCAGCAGCCATGACTGATGACACCCGTGTGGCAGCCTCAGACTGCAGCAGAGTGAAGGGTATAATGAGGCTCATGCTGCAACCTGGAGGGCCCCAGCTTGCTTTCAGAGTCCTGCTGTGTTGCTGTGGAGCTGGAGCTGCTGAGTACACAGCAGCAGGGGAAGGCAGGTGTCATGGTATTGTCACTGGACTTGTTGTTCAGAGAGCCAGCGTAATGCTCTGGGGACCTGAGTTCAAATCCCAACATGGCAGATGGTGAAATTTGAATCCAATAAAAGTCTGGAATTAAAAGTCTGATGGTGGCAATAAAACCATTGCCAATTGTCGTAAAAACCCATTTGGTTCTCTAATGCCCTTTATGGAAGGAAATCTGTTGTCCTTACAGTCTGGCCTACATGTGACTCCAGACCCACAGCGATGTGGTTGGCTCTTTGGCTCTTAAATGTTCTCTGAACAAGGGCAATTAGGCAATAAATGCTGGCCTAGCCAGTGATGCCCTCATCCCATGAAAATAAAAGAAAACATTTTTAAATGCAAGAAGGGGAGATTTGGACACTCCCGGAGTCACCTGGACGGATGGTCCCTGAGTGTGCACCTGCTGATCCTCCTCCTTATGGGTGCCCGGGGGCCCCAAGCTGACTCCTTGAGGTAGCTGGAGTGAGATTGAGCTGCCCGGTACTCCTCTCGCAAACATGCTGTTGGAGGCCAATTATGGCATCAGCGGTGGAGTTGAGCCCGTGCAGCAGTGCAGGAGTGACATCCTGAACCAAGGTCTCCATGACGGCCGCCATCCTACCAGTGTTGGCATCGCCTCAGACTGAAAGTGGACAGTGTCCTACATCATGCTTTGCCATCTGAGGAGTGCAGCAGACATCTCTTCCTGATGTTCTCGAGCTTGCCTTTGCAGCTCCAGCAACTGTGGCATGGCTGAGTCCAGGGGCTCATCATCTGACTCGGACTCAGCAAATCCAGCAGGGTTACAGGGAAAAGGCAGGAGATTGGCACTGTTTAAAATCTCAGAGAGCCGGTGCAGACATGATGAGCTGAATGGCCTCACCGCAACAATTCAGTGATTCTGTGAATTTCTGGCCTCCAGCAGTATGCCGAGTGCTGGACACCTGAGAAGACCCTGCCTCCACCTGCTGTGGATCAGACAGTGTGAAGTGCTCACCAGATTGTGATCCCAAGGCCATTCTGAAGCCAGGCCTCACCGGTGTGTGACTCTGCACGAGTGGAGGGTGTGGGTAAGTACTGTGATGGGGCTTCAAGATAGTGTCTCCAGATTCCTCTTCAGAGGTTTCTTCGGGGCTTGAATGGAGACCCTGGGTCATGGACTCCATCAGCTGTTTCCCAGATGTGTCTGCGGAAGCAAGGGGAGATAATTAGTGCATGGCAGTGGCCTGTGAAACAGGACACATCACTCACAGCATGGTTGTCTGATGAACATTGCACTGCTGGACCCTCACTTGGTGGAGCACCACTGACCTCATCGTCAGCACAGGATTGGTCCAGATCCTCACCAGCTAGTGGCATGGATCTGTTTTCAAAGTCTGTGAGGACCTTGATTTCAGGCACTCCTCCATAGGTCTGTGACCTCTCCCCCTAGCTGTGTGCCAGCTTGTCCTGAATAAAGAGAGATGGAGAAAGTGTAAGTAGGATGCCTGCCAGGGCAGATGATAAGTATGCCTGGCATGTGTGGGTGGTGAGTGGTCTCATGGATGGGATGAGGACAATGAAGGTGTGTGTGAGCAAGTGGCTGGTGATGTCCCTTAAACTGGCTGTGAGTGAGGGTCCTGTGGGTGTGTGATGGGTTTGTGAGTGTGTGAGTTGAGGGTGATGAGAAGACTGACTTATCCTGGTGGAACAGAAGAGATCATTTATCCTCTTGTGGCACTGGGTGGCTGTCATCTTTTGCAAGGCATTGGTGCTGACCACCGCTGCCACCGCCTCCGAAGCCTAGTTGGTCACACCACTGCCCATCTTGCGGTCAGAGCAGGGATAGGGGACATTGCGCCGGGCCTCAACGGCATTCAAAAAGCATTCCAGTGATGCGTCGATAACCTGGGGGTTGAGGTCCTTTTCCCTCTTGTGGGCATCTTTCCTGCAGCAGTCGTGGGCTGGAAGCACTGAGTTGTGGTGTGCGTGACTGGACTTGAAAGCAGCGAGATGATGGTGGGCAAGTGAATGAGAACCCATCCACCATGGAAAGGACGTCTTTCTTGGAAATGCATAAATAACTTGGGATGATATGGTGTGAAAACCCGCCATCGCGGTGTTTGGATAAAACGTTGGTTTACCCACCCGCTACGGCATTTGGTGCAAATCTGGGACAATTCCACCCAGTACAAGAGGTGTACAGTTAAACCTTTACCTGTTTTTTCATTCCGCTTCCTTTTAATCTGACGCAAGATTTGGAAATAATAATAAACCTTTGTAGTGTTACTGTGTCAGCTAAATAGTGCAGGGACATCACACATCATTGCATTTGAGGATTGGCTGATGTTGCGAATTGAATATGTTCTCTCTCCAAGCCACTGGATAACATCAAAGTGTTAGCAAGATATGGCAAGATATTTGCTCTTAATGGACAAAACTTTGTATGTAGTTCCAGGTTTTCAGTACAATCAGTAACAATATGATTATTAAAAACAGGAACAACTGAAACCTTGACTGCGGGTGAACTGAGCACAACTGCAACACCAACCTCGACAGCAGGTACTACCTCAGAAACTACACCAGCAGCAACGACTGCAAGAAGCTCTACTCCGGCATCGACCAGCATCTCAACAACACCACTCACTACAACAATTGGTGAGTATCCCAGTAAGCATTTATCGGCAGTTTCACCCTGATTGCTTTAAATCAAATACAGGATTAGGTACAGAATGTCAAATAGAAAGAAAAATTAAAGAATTGCATTTACATAGTGGCATTCCTGACCAGCAGCAGCCTCAAAATGCTTTGGAGCCAATGCAACACATTTGAAGTAATGTCACTGCGGTGATATAAAAAAATACATTTGTATTGCGCACAGCGAAGACGCACAAACGTGAACATACTAATCTTTTCCTGATGTTGATCGGGGGATAAATATTGGCCATATCAACAGGAATAACTGCCTGCTTTTCTCCAAAACACTGCTCTGGGATATTTTATATCCACTGGCATAGGCAAATGACGACTCAGTTTAATGGTTCATCCAATAGATTGCACCTCCAACCAAGCAGCATTCCTTCAGCACTGCACTGGAGTGTTTGCCTTGAAATTGGTGTTCAAGTCCAGGTATGGACTCCCAGAACCTCATGGGGAGAATTTTCACATCGGCATGCAGGGGTGGGCCCGGCAAACCAACACGCAAAATGATGTCATGCGTCAGTCCTGATGTCACCGTGCGTCATTCAGATCTTCAGCTCAGCGGGTGCCAAACTTAAGTTTGGCGGGCAGGCGAAGAGCTCAAGCAGCCTTCGCGTTTTTCATGAAACCTCATCCACGGGCGGGACGAAGTTTCATGAAGGTTGAATTAAATTAATAAATAAATTTCGCTCACTCATAAACGTGTCCCAGCTCATGTCACACTGTCACATCAGGGGACATGTCTGAATAATTTTAATCTTTCTTTTTTCAAACTTTCAATCTCAACTTCATCTCCCGCAGGCTGCTACATGCCTGAGGGAAATTTCCGCACTCCATCGTGTGCATGTGCACGAAAGTGCGCAGATCCCAGCTGTCCCACCTCCCCCCGCCCACACAGGTGGCACTAAGCGCTACCAAGCATGCGTCATGCTGGGCAGGCCTTAATTGGCTCGCCCACATAAATTGGCAGTGCGCAGCCGATTGCGGGCAGCAATCGGCTCTGCATCTCCCTGACCCACTCCCGACCGGCCCACCCGACAGGCGGAAGATTCTGCCCCTTCACACAGAGTCGACAGTGCTAAAAAATGAGTTACATTTAATTTACAATTCTTTGTAAGTTATTTCAAGCTGGTTCCTGCAACAATATTACAAAGGATTTATTAGCAAACTTTATCTTCTGTTGGAAGTCTTTTGGGGCAGTTTGTATTAGGTTCGGTGTTAACAAATCATAGCAGTTCATATCTTCTTTCACATGTCTAAGTAGGGTCGTCTAAGTTGCCGATTTGCTTCATATATATCATTAATTATTTTCACTGCAACAACAGAAACGACGACTGCAAGTACCAGCACTGCAATATCAGCCTCTTCATCAACTCTTACATCAACAACAACATCAGGAGCAACAACCGCAGTAAGCTCTACTCCAGCATCGACCAGCATCTCAACATCACCACTCACTACCACAAGTGGTGAGTATCATTGTAAAAATTTATCTTCCAATCTAATTCATCTGCAAATGCTTTTTTGATGTTACAGCATGGATATGTTTAATCAACTGAATAATTTGCATTCTACAAAAGAGTTAACGGAAGACAACACTTTGTGTTTTATTCAGCTTTCAGTGTACTTCATTCCAAGTTCCCTTTTTCTGTCAGTAATACCATTCTTCACATCCACAGCAACATCAGAAACTTCGACTGCAATTGCACAGACCACCACTGCAGCAGTGAGCTCTGCATCAACTCCAACATCAACAAGTCCCACAGCACAACGAACGGCAAGCAGCTCCACTCGAGCATCAACAGCTGAATCAACGACAATCGCAACACAAGCTACAAGTGGTGAGTATCAAATTACATGTTTATCCGGTATTCCAAAGCAATTGCTCTCAATTTAAATCAGGAGTATATTACATGATAACATAAACTGAAAATATTCCAGTTTTATTCTTTACATTCATATTAATACAGGGGAGAAACATTTGCCAATTTCACCTTCAGCTTGGGTCAGATATAACATGACTGTGTTGCGTTTTGGGGCAATTTGTTAATAAACCAGTGATGTTTGAATGTTAATGCACATTTTTGATTATGTTCTTGCAAGTTGCTGCTTTAACTCTAATGTGGCCTTATTTATTTTCACTAAAACAGCAGAAACTACAACTGCAAGTGTGCAGAACACCTCTGCCGCATCGACCTCTGCATCAACTCTCACGTCAACAAGTGTAGCAGAATTAACAACTACAAGCAGCTCCACCTCAGCATCGACGGCCGAATCAACAACAATCGCAACAACACAAGCAACAAGTGGTGAGTGTCATAACATGTTTTTATGTCCTCTCAATCACGACAAAATATTGCAGCTTTTCTGATTACATTTACAACATTGCATGGGAGAATCAGTTGCAAAATTCACCTGCTGCTTTGTGTCTGTTGCAAGTATCTGTGGGGAACTTGTAGTATGGCAAATTGTTAACAAATCACAGCAGTTTAAACTTTCTTTCACGTTTCTGATTGTGAGATTACAAGTTGCTCATTTCAGTCATTTATATTACTAATTATTTTCACTGCAACAACAGAAACCCCGACTGCAAGTACCAGCACTGCAACACCAGACTCTGCATCAACTACTGCATCAACAACTCTATCAGGAGCAGCAACCGCAGGAAGCTCACCTCCTGCATCGACCAGCATTTCAACATCACCACTCACTACCACAAGTGGTGAGTACCATTGTAAAATTTATCCTCCAATCTAATTCATGTGCAAAGGTTGCTTGATGGGTTTTTGATGTTACAGCATGGATATATTAAATCAATTGAGATATTTGTATTCTACCAAAGAGATAGCGGAAGACAGCACTTTGTGTTTTATTCAGGTTTCTGTGTATTTCATTCCAAGTTGCCTTTTTCTGTAAGTAATGCCACTCTTCACTTCCACAGCACCATCAGAAACTTCGACTGCAAGTGCACAGACCACCACTGCAGCAGTGAGTTCTGCATCAACTCCAACATCAACAAGTCCAACAGCACAAACAACGGCAAGCAGCTCCACTCCAGCATCGACAGCTGAATCAACGACAATCGCAATAACACAAGCTACTGCAACAAGTGGTGAGTATCAAAGAACACGTTTATCTGGTATTACAAGGCAATTGCTCTCAGTTTAAATCAGGAGTATGATTACATGATAAAATAAACGGAAAATATTCCAGTTTTATTCATTACATTCATATTAATACAGGGGAGAATCATTTGCTAATTGCATTTCCGCTTGGGTCAGCTATAACATGACTATGTTGTGTTTTGGGGCAATTTGTTAACAAACCAGTGATGATTGAATGTTAAAACACATTTTTGATTATGTTCTTGCAAGTTGCTGCTTTAACTCTAATGTGCCCTTATTTATTTTCACTAAAACAGCAGAAACCACAACTGCAAGTGTGCAGAGCACCACTGCCGCATCGAGCACTGCATCAACTCTCAGGTCAACAAGTGCAGCAGAATCAACAACTACAAGCAGCTCCACTCCAACATCGACGGCTGAATCAACAACAATCGCAACAACACAAGGCATGACAACAAATGCTGATTATCATAATACATGTTTATGTTGCAACCTGATACCTTGAAATGTAAAGCAGGATTATGACTATCTACAGAAATAAAAACAAAATAGTGCATTTTTGCTGATTACAATTACGACAATGCATGGGAGAATCATTTGCAAACTTCAGCTGCTGCTTTGTGCTAATTGCAAATTTTTGTGGGCAATTTGCAGCATGTCCAATTGTTAATAAATCGCAACAGTCTGTATTTTAATGCACATTTCTGAATATGGTATTCCAAATTGCTCATCTGCTACATATATATCAATCATTATTTTCGTTGCAACAACAGAAACCTCGACGGCAAGTACACAGAGCAGCACTGCAACACCAGCCTCTTCATCAACTCCTGCATCAACAACTACATTAGGAGCAACAACTGCAGGGAGCTCTACTCCAGCATCGACCAGCATCTCAGCATCACCACTCACTACCATAAGTGGTGAGTATCATTGTAAAATTTATCCTCCAATCTAATTAATGTGCTAATGTTGCTTGATGGGTTTTCTGCTGTTACAGCATGGATATATTTAATCAACTGAGTAATTTGTATTCTACCAAAGAGTTATTTTATTCAAGTTTCTGTATATTTCATTCCATGTTCCCTTTTTCTGTCAGTAATGCCATTCTTCACATCCACAGCAACATCAGAAACTTCGACTGCAATTGCACAGACCACCACTGCAGCAGTGAGCTCTGCATCAACTCCAAAGTCAACAAGTCCCACAGCACAAACAACGGCAAGCAGCTCCACTCCAGCATCAACAGCTGAATCAACGACCATCGCAACAACAAAAGCAACAAGTGGTGAGTATCAAAGTACATGTTTATCCGGTATTCCAATGCAATTGTTCTCAGTTTACATCAGGAGTATGATTACATGATAAAATAAACTGAAAATATGCCAGTTTTATTCTTTACATTCATATTAATACAGGGGGAAATCATTTGCTAATTTCACCTTCAGCTTGGTTCAGCTATAACATGTCTGTATTGTGTTTTGGGGCAATTTGTTAACAAACCAGTGATGTTTGAATGTTAAAGCACATTTTTGATTATGCTCTTGCAACTTGCTGCTTTAACTCTAATGTGCCCTTATTTATTTTCACTAAACCAGCAGAAACCACAACTGCAAGTGTGCAGAGCACCACTGCCGCATCTAGCACTGCATCAACTCTCACGTCAACAAGTACACCAGAATTAACAACTACAAGCAGCTCCACTCCAGCATCGACGGCCGAATCAACAACAATCGCAACAACACAAGCAACAAGTGGTGAGTGTCATAACATATTTTTATGTTCCGCTCAATCACGACAATATATTGCAGCTTTGCTGATTACATTTACAACATTGCATGGGAGAATCAGTTGCAAACTTCACCTGGTGCTTTGTGTCTGTTCCAAGTATCTGTGGGGAACTTGTAGTATGTCAAATTGTTAACAAATCACAGCAGTTTATACTTTCTTTCACATTTCTGAATGTGAGATTCCAAGTTGCTCATTTCCGTCATTTATATGACTAATTATTTTCACTGCAACAACAGAAACCCTGACTGCAAATACCAGCACTGCAACACCAGACTCTTCATCAACTACTGCATCAACAACTCTATCAGGAGCAACAACCGCAGGAAGCTCTACTCCTGCATTGACCAGCATCTCAACATCACCACTCACTACCACAAGTGGTGAGTACCATTGTAAAATTTATCCACCAATCTAATTCATGTGCAAAGGTTGCTTGATGGGTTTTTGATGTTACAGCATGGATATATAAAATCAATTGAGATATTTGTATTCTACCAAAGAGGTAGCGGAAGACAGCACTTGGTGTTTTATTCAGGTTTCTGTGTATTTCATTCCAAGTTGACTTTTTCTGTAAGTAATGCCATTCTTCACTTCCACAGCACCATCAGAAACTTCGACTGCAAGTGCACAGACCACCACTGCAGCAGTGAGTTCTGCATCAACTCCAACATCAACAAGTCCAACAGCACAAACAACGGCAAGCAGCTCCACTCCAGCATCGACAGCTGAATCAACGACAATCGCAACAACACAAGCTACTGCAACAAGTGGTGAGTATCAAAGAACACGTTTATCTGGTAACCAAGGCAATTGCTCTCAGTTTAAATCAGGAGTATGATTACATGATAAAATAAACGGAAAATATTCCAGTTTTATTCTTTACATTCATATTAAAACAGGGGAGAATCATTTGCTAATTGCATTTCCGCTTGGGTCAGCTATAACATGACTGTGTTGTGTTTTGGGGCAATTTGTTAACAAACCAGTGATGATTGAATGTTAAAACACATTTTTGATTATGTTCTTGCAAGTTGCTGCTTTAACTCTAATGTGCCCTTATTTATTTTCACTAAAACAGCAGAAACCACAACTGCAAGTGTGCAGAGCACCACTGCCGCATCGAGCACTGCATCAACTCTCACGTCAACAAGTGCAGCAGAATCAACATCTACAAGCATCTCCACTCCAGCATCGACGGCTGAATCAACAACAATCGCAACAACACAAGGCATGACAACAAATGCTGATTATCATAATACATGTTTATGTTGCAACCTGATACCTTGAAATGTAAAGCAGGATTATGTCTATCTACAGAAATAAAAACAAAATAGTGCATTTTTGCTGATTACAATTACGACAATGCATGGGAGAATCATTTGCAAACTTCACCTGCTGCTTTGTGCTAATTGCAAATTTTTGTCGGCAATTTGCAGCATGTCCAATTGTTAACAAATCGCAACAGTCTGTATTTTAATGCACATTTCTGAATATGGTATTCCAATTTGCTCATGTGCTACATATATATCAATCATTATTTTCGTTGCAACAACAGAAACCTCGACGGCAAGTACACAGAGCAGCACTGCAACACCAGCCTCTTCATCAACTCCTGCATCAACAACTACATTAGGAGCAACAACTGCAGGGAGCTCTACTCCAGCATCGACCAGCATCTCAGCATCACCACTCACTACCATAAGTGGTGAGTATCATTGTAAAATTTATCCTCCAATCTAATTAATGTGCTAATGTTGCTTGATGGGTTTTCTGCTGTTACATCATGGATATATTTAATCAACTGAGTAATTTGTATTCTACCAAAGAGTTATTTTATTCAAGTTTCTGTATATTTCATTCCATGTTCCCTTTATCTGTCAGTAATGCCATTCTTCACATCCACAGCAACATCAGAAAATTCAACTGCAAGTGCACAGACCACCACTGCAGCAGTGAGCTCTGCATCAACTCCAAAGTCAACAAGTCCCACAGCACAAACAACGGCAAGCAGCTCCACTCCAGCATCAACAGCTGAATCAACGACAATCGCAACAACAAAAGCAACAAGTGGTGAGTATCAAAGTACATGTTTATCCGGTATTCCAATGCAATTGTTCTCAGTTTACATCAGGAGTATGATTACATGATAAAATAAACTGAAAATATTCCAGTTTTATTCTTTACATTCATATTAATACAGGGGAGAATCATTTGATAATTGCATTTCCGCTTGGTTCAGCTTAAACATGTCTGTGTTGTGTTTTGGGGCAATTTATTAACAAACCAGTGATGTTTGAATGTTAAAGCACATTTTTGATTATGTTCTTGCAAGTTGCTGCTTTAACTCTAATGTGCCCTTATTTATTTTCACTAAAACAGCAGAAACCACAACTGCAAGTGTGCAGAGCACCACTGCCGCATCGAGCACTGCATCAACTCTCACGTCAACAAGTGCAGCAGAATCAACAACTACAAGCATCTCCACTCCAGCATCGACGGCTGAATCAACAACAATCGCAACAACACAAGGCATGACAACAAATGCTGATTATCATAATACATGTTTATGTTGCAACCTGATACCTTGAAATGTAAAGCAGGATTATGACTATCTACAGAAATAAAAACAAAATAGTGCATTTTTGCTGATTACAATTACGACAATGCATGGGAGAATCATTTGCAAACTTCACCTGCTGCTTTGTGCTAATTACAAATTTTTGTGGGCAATTTGCAGCATGTCCATTTGTTAACAAATCGCAACAGTCTGTATTTTAAAGCACATTTCTGAATATGGTATTCCAAATTGCTCATGTGCTACATATATATCAATCATTATTTTCGTTGCAACAACAGAAACCTCGACGGCAAGTACACAAAGCAGCACTGCAACACCAGCCTCTTCATCAACTCCTGCATCAACAACTACATTAGGAGCAACAACTGCAGGGAGCTCTACTCCAGCATCAATCAGCATCTCAGCATCACCACTCACTACCATAAGTGGTGAGTATCATTGTAAAATTTATCCTCCAATCTAATTAATGTGCTAATGTTGCTTGATTGGTTTTCTGCTGTTACAGCATGGTTATATTGAATCAACTGTGTAATTTGTATTCTACCAAAGAGTTATTTTATTCAAGTTTCTGTATATTTCATTCCATGATCCCTTTTTCTGTCAGTAATGCCATTCTTCACATCCACAGCAACATCAGAAACTTCGACTGCGATTGCACAGACCACCACTGCAGCAGTGAGCTCTGCATCAACTCCAACATCAACAAGTCCGACAGCACAAACAACGGCAAGCAGCTCCACTCCAGCATCAACAGCTGAATCAACGACAATCGCAACAACACAAGCAACAAGTGGTGAGTATCAAAGTACATGTTTATCCGGTATTCCAATGTAATTGTTCTCAGTTTAAATCAGGAGTATGATTACATGATAAAATAAACTGAAAATATGCCAGTTTTATTCTTTACATTCATATTAATACAGGGGGGAATCATTTGCTAATTTCACCTTCAGCTTGGTTAAGCTATAACATGTCTGTGTTGTGTTTTGGGGCAACTTGTTAACAAACCAGTGATGTTTGAATGTTAAAGCACATTTTTGATTATGCTCATGCAACTTGCTGCTTTCACTCTAATGTGCCCTTATTTATTTTCACTAAAACAGCAGAAACCACAACTGCAAGTGTGCAGTGCACCACTGCCGCATCTAGCACTGCATCAACTCTCACGTCAACAAGTGCAGCAGAATCAACAACTACAAGCAGCTCCACCTCAGCATCGACGGCCGAATCAACAACAATTGCAACAACACAAGCAACAAGTGGTGAATGTCATAATATATTTTTATGTTCCGCTCAATCACAACAAAATATTGCAGCTTTTCTGATTACATTTACAACATTGCATGGGAGAATCAGTTGCAAACTTCACCTGGTGCTTTGTGTCTGTTGCAAGTATCTGTGGGGAATTTTTAGTATGACAAATTGTTAACAAATCACAGCAGTTTATACTTTCTTTCACATTTCTGAATGTGAGATTCCAAGTTGCTCATTTCCGTCATTTATATTACTAATTATTTTCACTGCAACAACAGAAACCCCGACGGCAAGTACCAGCACTGCAACACCAGACTCTTCATCAACTACTGCATCAACAACTCTATCAGGAGCAACAACCGCAGGAAGCTCTACTCCAGCATCGACCAGCATCTCAACATCACTACTCACTACCACAAGTGGTGAGTACCATTGTAAAATTTATCCTCCAATCTAATTCATGTGCAAAGGTTGCTTGATGGGTTTTTGATGTTACAGCATGGATATATTAAATTAATTGAGATATTTGTATTCTACCAAAGAGGTAGCGGAAGACAGCACTTTGTGTTTTATTCAGGTTTCTGTGTATTTCATTCCAAACTGCCCGTTTCTGTAAGTAATGCCATTCTTCACTTCCACAGCACCATCAGAAACTTCGACTGCAAGTGCACAGACCACCACTGCAGCAGTGAGTTCTGCATCAACATTAACAAGTCCAACAGCACAAACAACGGCGAGCAGCTCCACTCCAGCATCGACAGCTGAATCAACGACAATCACAACAACACAAGCTACTGCAACAAGTGGTGAGTATCAAAGAACACCTTTATCTGGTAACCAAGGCAATTGCTCTCAGTTTAAATCAGGAGTATAATTACATGATAAAATAAACGGAAAATATTCCAGTTTTATTCTTTACATTCATATTAAAACAGGGGAGAATCATTTGCTAATTGCATTTCCGCTTGGGTCAGCTATAACATGACTGTGTTGTGTTTTGGGGCAATTTGTTAACAAACCAGTGATGATTGAATGTTAAAACACATTTTTGATTATGTTCTTGCAAGTTGCTGCTTTAACTCTAATGTGCCCTTATTTATTTTCACTAAACCAGCAGAAACCACAACTGCAAGTGTGCAGAGCACCACTGCCGCATCTAGCACTGCATCAACTCTCACGTCAACAAGTACACCAGAATTAAGAACTACAAGCAACTCCACTCCAGCATCGACGGCCGAATCAACAACAATCGCAACAACACAAGCAACAAGTGGTGAGTGTCATAACATATTTTTATGTCCTCTCAATCACGACAATATATTGCAGCTTTTCTGATTACATTTACAACATTGCATGGGAGAATCAGTTGCAAACTTCACCTGGTGCTTTGTGTCTGTTGCAAGTATCTGTGGGGAACTTGCAGTATGTCAAATTGTTAACAAATCACAGCAGTTTATACTTTCTTTCACATTTCTGAATGTGAGATTCCAAGTTGCTCATTTCCGTCATTTATATTACTAATTGTTTTCACTGCAACAACAGAAACCCCGACGGCAAGTACCAGCACTGCAACACCAGACTCTTCATCAACTACTGCATCAACAACTCTATCAGGTGCAACAACCGCAGGAAGCTCTACTCCAGCATCGACCAGCATCTCAACATCACTACTCACTACCACAAGTGGTGAGTACCAATTTAAAATTTATCCTCCAATCTAATTCATGTGCAAAGGTTGCTTGATGGGTTTTTGATGTTACAGCATGGATATATTAAATTAATTGAGATATTTGTATTCTGCCAAAGAGGTAGCGGAAGACAGCACTTTGTGTTTTATTCAGGTTTCTGTGTATTTCATTCCAAGCTGCCCGTTTCTGTAAGTAATGCCATTCTTCACTTCCACAGCACCATCAGAAACTTCGACTGCAAGTGCACAGACCACCACTGCAGCAGTGAGTTCTGCATCAACATTAACAAGTCCAACAGCACAAACAACGGCGAGCAGCTCCACTCCAGCATCGACAGCTGAATCAACGACAATCACAACAACACAAGCTACTGCAACAAGTGGTGAGTATCAAAGAACACCTTTATCTGGTAACCAAGGCAATTGCTCTCAGTTTAAATCAGGAGTATGATTACATGATAAAATAAACGGAAAATATTCCAGTTTTATTCTTTACATTCATATTAAAACAGGGGAGAATCATTTGCTAATTGCATTTCCGCTTGGGTCAGCTATAACATGACTGTGTTGTGTTTTGGGGCAATTTGTTAACAAACCAGTGATGATTGAATGTTAAAACACATTTTTGATTATGTTCTTGCAAGTTGCTGCTTTAACTCTAATGTGCCCTTATTTATTTTCACTAAAACAGCAGAAACCACAACTGCAAGTGTGCAGAGCACCACTGCCGCATCGAGCACTGCATCAACTCTCACGTCAACAAGTGCAGCAGAATCAACAACTACAAGCATCTCCACTCCAGCATCGACGGCTGAATCAACAACAATCGCAACAACACAAGGCATGACAACAAATGCTGATTATCATAATACATGTTTATGTTGCAACCTGATACCTTGAAATGTAAAGCAGGATTATGTCTATCTACAGAAATAAAAACAAAATAGTGCATTTTTGCTGATTACAATTACGACAATGCATGGGAGAATCATTTGCAAATTTCACCTGCTGCTTTGTGCTAATTGCAAATTTTTGTGGGCAATTTGCAGCATGTCCAATTGTTAACAAATCGCAACAGTCTGTATTTTAATGCACATTTCTGAATATGGTATTCCAATTTGCTCATGTGCTACATATATATCAATCATTATTTTCGTTGCAACAACAGAAACCTCGACGGCAAGTACACAGAGCAGCACTGCAACACCAGCCTCTTCATCAACTCCTGCATCAACAACTACATTAGGAGCAACAACTGCAGGGAGCTCTACTCCAGCATCGACCAGCATCTCAGCATCACCACTCACTACCATAAGTGGTGAGTATCATTGTAAAATTTATCCTCCAATCTAATTAATGTGCTAATGTTGCTTGATGGGTTTTCTGCTGTTACATCATGGATATATTTAATCAACTGAGTAATTTGTATTCTACCAAAGAGTTGTTTTATTCAAGTTTCTGTATATTTCATTCCATGTTCCCTTTTTCTGTCAGTAATGCCATTCTTCACATCCACAGCAACATCAGAAACTTCAACTGCAAGTGCACAGACCACCACTGCAGCAGTGAGCTCTGCATCAACTCCAAAGTCAACAAGTCCCACAGCACAAACAACGGCAAGCAGCTCCACTCCAGCATCAACAGCTGAATCAACGACAATCGCAACAACACAAGCAACAAGTGGTGAGTATCAAAGTACATGTTTATCCGGTATTCCAATGCAATTGTTCTCAGTTTACATCAGGAGTATGATTACATGATAAAATAAACTGAACATATTCCAGTTTTATTCTTTACATTCATATTAATACAGGGGAGAATCATTTGATAATTGCATTTCCGCTTGGTTCAGCTTAAACATGTCTGTGTTGTGTGTTGGGGCAATTTATTAACAAACCAGTGATGTTCGAATGTTAAAGCACATTTTTGATTATGTTCTTGCAAGTTGCTGCTTTAACTCTAATGTGCCCTTATTTATTTTCACTAAAACAGCAGAAACTACAACTGCAAGTGTGCAGAGCACCACTGCCGCATCTAGCACTGCATCAACTCTCACGTCAACAAGTGCAGCAGAATCAACAACTACAAGCAGCTCCACCTCAGCATCGACGGCCGAATCAACAACAATTGCAACAACACAAGCAACAAGTGGTGAATGTCATAATATATTTTTATGTTCCGCTCAATCACAACAAAATATTGCAGCTTTTCTGATTACATTTACAACATTGCATGGGAGAATCAGTTGCAAACTTCACCTGGTGCTTTGTGTCTGTTGCAAGTATCTGTGGGGAATTTTTAGTATGACAAATTGTTAACAAATCACAGCAGTTTATACTTTCTTTCACATTTCTGAATGTGAGATTCCAAGTTGCTCATTTCCGTCATTTATATTACTAATTGTTTTCACTGCAACAACAGAAACCCCGACGGCAAGTACCAGCACTGCAACACCAGACTCTTCATCAACTACTGCATCAACAACTCTATCAGGTGCAACAACCGCAGGAAGCTCTACTCCAGCATCGACCAGCATCTCAACATCACTACTCACTACCACAAGTGGTGAGTACCATTGTAAAATTTATCCTCCAATCTAATTCATGTGCAAAGGTTGCTTGATGGGTTTTTGATGTTACAGCATGGATATATTAAATTAATTGAGATATTTGTATTCTGCCAAAGAGGTAGCGGAAGACAGCACTTTGTGTTTTATTCAGGTTTCTGTGTATTTCATTCCAAGCTGCCCGTTTCTGTAAGTAATGCCATTCTTCACTTCCACAGCACCATCAGAAACTTCGACTGCAAGTGCACAGACCACCACTGCAGCAGTGAGTTCTGCATCAACATTAACAAGTCCAACAGCACAAACAACGGCGAGCAGCTCCACTCCAGCATCGACAGCTGAATCAACGACAATCACAACAACACAAGCTACTGCAACAAGTGGTGAGTATCAAAGAACACCTTTATCTGGTAACCAAGGCAATTGCTCTCAGTTTAAATCAGGAGTATGATTACATGATAAAATAAACGGAAAATATTCCAGTTTTATTCTTTACATTCATATTAAAACAGGGGAGAATCATTTGCTAATTGCATTTCCGCTTGGGTCAGCTATAACATGACTGTGTTGTGTTTTGGGGCAATTTGTTAACAAACCAGTGATGATTGAATGTTAAAACACATTTTTGATTATGTTCTTGCAAGTTGCTGCTTTAACTCTAATGTGCCCTTATTTATTTTCACTAAAACAGCAGAAACCACAACTGCAAGTGTGCAGAGCACCACTGCCGCATCGAGCACTGCATCAACTCTCACGTCAACAAGTGCAGCAGAATCAACAACTACAAGCATCTCCACTCCAGCATCGACGGCTGAATCAACAACAATCGCAACAACACAAGGCATGACAACAAATGCTGATTATCATAATACATGTTTATGTTGCAACCTGATACCTTGAAATGTAAAGCAGGATTATGTCTATCTACAGAAATAAAAACAAAATAGTGCATTTTTGCTGATTACAATTACGACAATGCATGGGAGAATCATTTGCAAATTTCACCTGCTGCTTTGTGCTAATTGCAAATTTTTGTGGGCAATTTGCAGCATGTCCAATTGTTAACAAATCGCAACAGTCTGTATTTTAATGCACATTTCTGAATATGGTATTCCAATTTGCTCATGTGCTACATATATATCAATCATTATTTTCGTTGCAACAACAGAAACCTCGACGGCAAGTACACAGAGCAGCACTGCAACACCAGCCTCTTCATCAACTCCTGCATCAACAACTACATTAGGAGCAACAACTGCAGGGAGCTCTACTCCAGCATCGACCAGCATCTCAGCATCACCACTCACTACCATAAGTGGTGAGTATCATTGTAAAATTTATCCTCCAATCTAATTAATGTGCTAATGTTGCTTGATGGGTT
This sequence comes from Carcharodon carcharias, assembly GCF_017639515.1. Lineage (NCBI taxonomy): Eukaryota > Metazoa > Chordata > Chondrichthyes > Lamniformes > Lamnidae > Carcharodon > Carcharodon carcharias. Next base: position 120,812,381 of record NC_054480.1, on the reverse strand, counting down.
TTCTGCTGTTACATCATGGATATATTTAATCAACTGAGTAATTTGTATTCTACCAAAGAGTTGTTTTATTCAAGTTTCTGTATATTTCATTCCATGTTCCCTTTTTCTGTCAGTAATGCCATTCTTCACATCCACAGCAACATCAGAAACTTCAACTGCAAGTGCACAGACCACCACTGCAGCAGTGAGCTCTGCATCAACTCCAAAGTCAACAAGTCCCACAGCACAAACAACGGCAAGCAGCTCCACTCCAGCATCAACAGCTGAATCAACGACAATCGCAACAACACAAGCAACAAGTGGTGAGTATCAAAGTACATGTTTATCCGGTATTCCAATGCAATTGTTCTCAGTTTACATCAGGAGTATGATTACATGATAAAATAAACTGAACATATTCCAGTTTTATTCTTTACATTCATATTAATACAGGGGAGAATCATTTGATAATTGCATTTCCGCTTGGTTCAGCTTAAACATGTCTGTGTTGTGTGTTGGGGCAATTTATTAACAAACCAGTGATGTTCGAATGTTAAAGCACATTTTTGATTATGTTCTTGCAAGTTGCTGCTTTAACTCTAATGTGCCCTTATTTATTTTCACTAAAACAGCAGAAACTACAACTGCAAGTGTGCAGAGCACCACTGCCGCATCTAGCACTGCATCAACTCTCACGTCAACAAGTGCAGCAGAATCAACAACTACAAGCAGCTCCACCTCAGCATCGACGGCCGAATCAACAACAATTGCAACAACACAAGCAACAAGTGGTGAATGTCATAATATATTTTTATGTTCCGCTCAATCACAACAAAATATTGCAGCTTTTCTGATTACATTTACAACATTGCATGGGAGAATCAGTTGCAAACTTCACCTGGTGCTTTGTGTCTGTTGCAAGTATCTGTGGGGAATTTTTAGTATGACAAATTGTTAACAAATCACAGCAGTTTATACTTTCTTTCACATTTCTGAATGTGAGATTCCAAGTTGCTCATTTCCGTCATTTATATTACTAATTATTTTCACTGCAACAACAGAAACCCCGACTGCAAGTACCAGCACTGCAACACTAGACTCTTCATCAACTACTGCATCAACAACTCTATCAGGAGCAACAACCGCAGGAAGCTCTACTCCAGCATCGACCAGCATCTCAACATCACTACTCACTACCACAAGTGGTGAGTACCATTGTAAAATTTATCCTCCAATCTAATTCATGTGCAAAGGTTGCTTGATGGGTTTTTGATGTTACAGCATGGATATATTAAATTAATTGAGATATTTGTATTCTGCCAAAGAGGTAGCGGAAGACAGCACTTTGTGTTTTATTCAGGTTTCTGTCTATTTCATTCCAAGCTGCCCGTTTCTGTAAGTAATGCCATTCTTCACTTCCACAGCACCATCAGAAACTTCGACTGCAAGTGCACAGACCACCACTGCAGCAGTGAGTTCTGCATCAACATTAACAAGTCCAACAGCACAAACAACGGCGAGCAGCTCCACTCCAGCATCGACAGCTGAATCAACGACAATCACAACAACACAAGCTACTGCAACAAGTGGTGAGTATCAAAGAACACCTTTATCTGGTAACCAAGGCAATTGCTCTCAGTTTAAATCAGGAGTATGATTACATGATAAAATAAACGGAAAATATTCCAGTTTTATTCTTTACATTCATATTAAAACAGGGGAGAATCATTTGCTAATTGCATTTCCGCTTGGGTCAGCTATAACATGACTGTGTTGTGTTTTGGGGCAATTTGTTAACAAACCAGTGATGATTGAATGTTAAAACACATTTTTGATTATGTTCTTGCAAGTTGCTGCTTTAACTCTAATGTGCCCTTATTTATTTTCACTAAAACAGCAGAAACCACAACTGCAAGTGTGCAGAGCACCACTGCCGCATCGAGCACTGCATCAACTCTCACGTCAACAAGTGCAGCAGAATCAACAACTACAAGCATCTCCACTCCAGCATCGACGGCTGAATCAACAACAATCGCAACAACACAAGGCATGACAACAAATGCTGATTATCATAATACATGTTTATGTTGCAACCTGATACCTTGAAATGTAAAGCAGGATTATGACTATCTACAGAAATAAAAACAAAATAGTGCATTTTTGCTGATTACAATTACGACAATGCATGGGAGAATCATTTGCAAACTTCACCTGCTGCTTTGTGCTAATTGCAAATTTTTGTGGGCAATTTGCAGCATGTCCAATTGTTAACAAATCGCAACAGTCTGTATTTTAATGCACATTTCTGAATATGGTATTCCAATTTGCTCATGTGCTACATATATATCAATCATTATTTTCGTTGCAACAACAGAAACCTCGACGGCAAGTACACAGAGCAGCACTGCAACACCAGCCTCTTCATCAACTCCTGCATCAACAACTACATTAGGAGCAACAACTGCAGGGAGCTCTACTCCAGCATCGACCAGTATCTCAGCATCACCACTCACTACCATAAGTGGTGAGTATCATTGTAAAATTTATCCTCCAATCTAATTAATGTGCTAATGTTGCTTGATGGGTTTTCTGCTGTTACATCATGGATATATTTAATCAACTGAGTAATTTGTATTCTACCAAAGAGTTGTTTTATTCAAGTTTCTGTATATTTCATTCCATGTTCCCTTTTTCTGTCAGTAATGCCATTCTTCACATCCACAGCAACATCAGAAACTTCAACTGCAAGTGCACAGACCACCACTGCAGCAGTGAGCTCTGCATCAACTCCAAAGTCAACAAGTCCCACAGCACAAACAACGGCAAGCAGCTCCACTCCAGCATCAACAGCTGAATCAACGACAATCGCAACAACACAAGCAACAAGTGGTGAGTATCAAAGTACATGTTTATCCGGTATTCCAATGCAATTGTTCTCAGTTTACATCAGGAGTATGATTACATGATAAAATAAACTGAACATATTCCAGTTTTATTCTTTACATTCATATTAATACAGGGGAGAATCATTTGATAATTGCATTTCCGCTTGGTTCAGCTTAAACATGTTTGTGTTGTGTGTTGGGGCAATTTATTAACAAACCAGTGATGTTTGAATGCTAAAGCACATTTTTGATTATGTTCTTGCAAGTTGCTGCTTTAACTCTAATGTGCCCTTATTTATTTTCACTAAAACAGCAGAAACTACAACTGCAAGTGTGCAGAGCACCACTGCCGCATCTAGCACTGCATCAACTCTCACGTCAACAAGTGCAGCAGAATCAACAACTACAAGCAGCTCCACCTCAGCATCGACGGCCGAATCAACAACAATTGCAACAACACAAGCAACAAGTGGTGAATGTCATAATATATTTTTATGTTCCGCTCAATCACAACAAAATATTGCAGCTTTTCTGATTACATTTACAACATTGCATGGGAGAATCAGTTGCAAACTTCACCTGGTGCTTTGTGTCTGTTGCAAGTATCTGTGGGGAATTTTTAGTATGACAAATTGTTAACAAATCACAGCAGTTTATACTTTCTTTCACATTTCTGAATGTGAGATTCCAAGTTGCTCATTTCCGTCATTTATATTACTAATTATTTTCACTGCAACAACAGAAACCCCGACTGCAAGTACCAGCACTGCAACACTAGACTCTTCATCAACTACTGCATCAACAACTCTATCAGGAGCAACAACCGCAGGAAGCTCTACTCCAGCATCGACCAGCATCTCAACATCACTACTCACTACCACAAGTGGTGAGTACCATTGTAAAATTTATCCTCCAATCTAATTCATGTGCAAAGGTTGCTTGATGGGTTTTTGATGTTACAGCATGGATATATTAAATTAATTGAGATATTTGTATTCTGCCAAAGAGGTAGCGGAAGACAGCACTTTGTGTTTTATTCAGGTTTCTGTCTATTTCATTCCAAGCTGCCCGTTTCTGTAAGTAATGCCATTCTTCACTTCCACAGCACCATCAGAAACTTCGACTGCAAGTGCACAGACCACCACTGCAGCAGTGAGTTCTGCATCAACATTAACAAGTCCAACAGCACAAACAACGGCGAGCAGCTCCACTCCAGCATCGACAGCTGAATCAACGACAATCACAACAACACAAGCTACTGCAACAAGTGGTGAGTATCAAAGAACACCTTTATCTGGTAACCAAGGCAATTGCTCTCAGTTTAAATCAGGAGTATGATTACATGATAAAATAAACGGAAAATATTCCAGTTTTATTCTTTACATTCATATTAAAACAGGGGAGAATCATTTGCTAATTGCATTTCCGCTTGGGTCAGCTATAACATGACTGTGTTGTGTTTTGGGGCAATTTGTTAACAAACCAGTGATGATTGAATGTTAAAACACATTTTTGATTATGTTCTTGCAAGTTGCTGCTTTAACTCTAATGTGCCCTTATTTATTTTCACTAAAACAGCAGAAACCACAACTGCAAGTGTGCAGAGCACCACTGCCGCATCGAGCACTGCATCAACTCTCACGTCAACAAGTGCAGCAGAATCAACAACTACAAGCATCTCCACTCCAGCATCGACGGCTGAATCAACAACAATCGCAACAACACAAGGCATGACAACAAATGCTGATTATCATAATACATGTTTATGTTGCAACCTGATACCTTGAAATGTAAAGCAGGATTATGACTATCTACAGAAATAAAAACAAAATAGTGCATTTTTGCTGATTACAATTACGACAATGCATGGGAGAATCATTTGCAAACTTCACCTGCTGCTTTGTGCTAATTGCAAATTTTTGTGGGCAATTTGCAGCATGTCCAATTGTTAACAAATCGCAACAGTCTGTATTTTAATGCACATTTCTGAATATGGTATTCCAATTTGCTCATGTGCTACATATATATCAATCATTATTTTCGTTGCAACAACAGAAACCTCGACGGCAAGTACACAGAGCAGCACTGCAACACCAGCCTCTTCATCAACTCCTGCATCAACAACTACATTAGGAGCAACAACTGCAGGGAGCTCTACTCCAGCATCGACCAGTATCTCAGCATCACCACTCACTACCATAAGTGGTGAGTATCATTGTAAAATTTATCCTCCAATCTAATTAATGTGCTAATGTTGCTTGATGGGTTTTCTGCTGTTACATCATGGATATATTTAATCAACTGAGTAATTTGTATTCTACCAAAGAGTTGTTTTATTCAAGTTTCTGTATATTTCATTCCATGTTCCCTTTTTCTGTCAGTAATGCCATTCTTCACATCCACAGCAACATCAGAAACTTCAACTGCAAGTGCACAGACCACCACTGCAGCAGTGAGCTCTGCATCAACTCCAAAGTCAACAAGTCCCACAGCACAAACAACGGCAAGCAGCTCCACTCCAGCATCAACAGCTGAATCAACGACAATCGCAACAACACAAGCAACAAGTGGTGAGTATCAAAGTACATGTTTATCCGGTATTCCAATGCAATTGTTCTCAGTTTACATCAGGAGTATGATTACATGATAAAATAAACTGAACATATTCCAGTTTTATTCTTTACATTCATATTAATACAGGGGAGAATCATTTGATAATTGCATTTCCGCTTGGTTCAGCTTAAACATGTTTGTGTTGTGTGTTGGGGCAATTTATTAACAAACCAGTGATGTTTGAATGCTAAAGCACATTTTTGATTATGTTCTTGCAAGTTGCTGCTTTAACTCTAATGTGCCCTTATTTATTTTCACTAAAACAGCAGAAACTACAACTGCAAGTGTGCAGAGCACCACTGCCGCATCGAGCACTGCATCAACTCTCACGTCAACAAGTGCAGCAGAATCAACAACTACAAGCAGCTCCACCTCAGCATCGACGGCCGAATCAACAACAATTGCAACAACACAAGCAACAAGTGGTGAATGTCATAATATATTTTTATGTTCCGCTCAATCACAACAAAATATTGCAGCTTTTCTGATTACATTTACAACATTGCATGGGAGAATCAGTTGCAAACTTCACCTGGTGCTTTGTGTCTGTTGCAAGTATCTGTGGGGAATTTTTAGTATGACAAATTGTTAACAAATCACAGCAGTTTATACTTTCTTTCACATTTCTGAATGTGAGATTCCAAGTTGCTCATTTCCATCATTTATATTACTAATTATTTTCACTGCAACAACAGAAACCCCGACTGCAAGTACCAGCACTGCAACACCAGACTCTTCATCAACTACTGCATCAACAACTCTATCAGGAGCAACAACCGCAGGAAGCTCTACTCCAGCATCGACCAGCATCTCAACATCACTACTCACTACCACAAGTGGTGAGTACCATTGTAAAATTTATCCTCCAATCTAATTCATGTGCAAAGGTTGCTTGATGGGTTTTTGATGTTACAGCATGGATATATTAAATTAATTGAGATATTTGTATTCTACCAAAGAGGTAGCGGAAGACAGCACTTTGTGTTTTATTCAGGTTTCTGTGTATTTCATTCCAAACTGCCCGTTTCTGTAAGTAATGCCATTCTTCACTTCCACAGCACCATCAGAAACTTCGACTGCAAGTGCACAGACCACCACTGCAGCAGTGAGTTCTGCATCAACATTAACAAGTCCAACAGCACAAACAACGGCGAGCAGCTCCACTCCAGCATCGACAGCTGAATCAACGACAATCACAACAACACAAGCTACTGCAACAAGTGGTGAGTATCAAAGAACACCTTTATCTGGTAACCAAGGCAATTGCTCTCAGTTTAAATCAGGAGTATGATTACATGATAAAATAAACGGAAAATATTCCAGTTTTATTCTTTACATTCATATTAAAACAGGGGAGAATCATTTGCTAATTGCATTTCCGCTTGGGTCAGCTATAACATGACTGTGTTGTGTTTTGGGGCAATTTGTTAACAAACCAGTGATGATTGAATGTTAAAACACATTTTTGATTATGTTCTTGCAAGTTGCTGCTTTAACTCTAATGTGCCCTTATTTATTTTCACTAAACCAGCAGAAACCACAACTGCAAGTGTGCAGAGCACCACTGCCGCTTCTAGCACTGCATCAACTCTCACGTCAACAAGTACACCAGAATTAAGAACTACAAGCAACTCCACTCCAGCATCGACGGCCGAATCAACAACAATCGCAACAACACAAGCAACAAGTGGTGAGTGTCATAACATATTTTTATGTCCTCTCAATCACGACAATATATTGCAGCTTTTCTGATTACATTTACAACATTGCATGGGAGAATCAGTTGCAAACTTCACCTGGTGCTTTGTGTCTGTTGCAAGTATCTGTGGGGAACTTCTAGTATGTCAAATTGTTAACAAATCACAGCTCTACTCCAGCATCGACCAGCATCTCAACATCACTACTCACTACCACAAGTGGTGAGTACCATTGTAAAATTTATCCTCCAATCTAATTCATGTGCAAAGGTTGCTTGATGGGTTTTTGATGTTACAGCATGGATATATTAAATTAATTGAGATATTTATATTCTGCCAAAGAGGTAGCGGAAGACAGCACTTTGTGTTTTATTCAGGTTTCTGTGTATTTCATTCCAAGCTGCCCGTTTCTGTAAGTAATGCCATTCTTCACTTCCACAGCACCATCAGAAACTTCGACTGCAAGTGCACAGACCACCACTGCAGCAGTGAGTTCTGCATCAACATTAACAAGTCCAACAGCACAAACAACGGCGAGCAGCTCCACTCCAGCATCGACAGCTGAATCAACGACAATCACAACAACACAAGCTACTGCAACAAGTGGTGAGTATCAAAGAACACCTTTATCTGGTAACCAAGGCAATTGCTCTCAGTTTAAATCAGGAGTATGATTACATGATAAAATAAACGGAAAATATTCCAGTTTTATTCTTTACATTCATATTAAAACAGGGGAGAATCATTTGCTAATTGCATTTCCGCTTGGGTCAGCTATAACATGACTGTGTTGTGTTTTGGGGCAATTTGTTAACAAACCAGTGATGATTGAATGTTAAAACACATTTTTGATTATGTTCTTGCAAGTTGCTGCTTTAACTCTAATGTGCCCTTATTTATTTTCACTAAAACAGCAGAAACCACAACTGCAAGTGTGCAGAGCACCACTGCCGCATCGAGCACTGCATCAACTCTCACGTCAACAAGTGCAGCAGAATCAACAACTACAAGCATCTCCACTCCAGCATCGACGGCTGAATCAACAACAATCGCAACAACACAAGGCATGACAACAAATGCTGATTATCATAATACATGTTTATGTTGCAACCTGATACCTTGAAATGTAAAGCAGGATTATGACTATCTACAGAAATAAAAACAAAATAGTGCATTTTTGCTGATTACAATTACGACAATGCATGGGAGAATCATTTGCAAACTTCACCTGCTGCTTTGTGCTAATTGCAAATTTTTGTGGGCAATTTGCAGCATGTCCAATTGTTAACAAATCGCAACAGTCTGTATTTTAATGCACATTTCTGAATATGGTATTCCAATTTGCTCATGTGCTACATATATATCAATCATTATTTTCGTTGCAACAACAGAAACCTCGACGGCAAGTACACAGAGCAGCACTGCAACACCAGCCTCTTCATCAACTCCTGCATCAACAACTACATTAGGAGCAACAACTGCAGGGAGCTCTACTCCAGCATCGACCAGCATCTCAGCATCACCACTCACTACCATAAGTGGTGAGTATCATTGTAAAATTTATCCTCCAATCTAATTAATGTGCTAATGTTGCTTGATGGGTTTTCTGCTGTTACATCATGGATATATTTAATCAACTGAGTAATTTGTATTCTACCAAAGAGTTGTTTTATTCAAGTTTCTGTATATTTCATTCCATGTTCCCTTTTTCTGTCAGTAATGCCATTCTTCACATCCACAGCAACATCAGAAACTTCAACTGCAAGTGCACAGACCACCACTGCAGCAGTGAGCTCTGCATCAACTCCAAAGTCAACAAGTCCCACAGCACAAACAACGGCAAGCAGCTCCACTCCAGCATCAACAGCTGAATCAACGACAATCGCAACAACACAAGCAACAAGTGGTGAGTATCAAAGTACATGTTTATCCGGTATTCCAATGCAATTGTTCTCAGTTTACATCAGGAGTATGATTACATGATAAAATAAACTGAACATATTCCAGTTTTATTCTTTACATTCATATTAATACAGGGGAGAATCATTTGATAATTGCATTTCCGCTTGGTTCAGCTTAAACATGTCTGTGTTGTGTGTTGGGGCAATTTATTAACAAACCAGTGATGTTTGAATGCTAAAGCACATTTTTGATTATGTTCTTGCAAGTTGCTGCTTTAACTCTAATGTGCCCTTATTTATTTTCACTAAAACAGCAGAAACTACAACTGCAAGTGTGCAGAGCACCACTGCCGCATCGAGCACTGCATCAACTCTAACGTCAACAAGTGCAGCAGAATCAACAACTACAAGCAGCTCCACCTCAGCATCGACGGCCGAATCAACAACAATTGCAACAACACAAGCAACAAGTGGTGAATGTCATAATATATTTTTATGTTCCGCTCAATCACAACAAAATATTGCAGCTTTTCTGATTACATTTACAACATTGCATGGGAGAATCAGTTGCAAACTTCACCTGGTGCTTTGTGTCTGTTGCAAGTATCTGTGGGGAATTTTTAGTATGACAAATTGTTAACAAATCACAGCAGTTTATACTTTCTTTCACATTTCTGAATGTGAGATTCCAAGTTGCTCATTTCCGTCATTTATATTACTAATTATTTTCACTGCAACAACAGAAACCCCGACTGCAAGTACCAGCACTGCAACACCAGACTCTTCATCAACTACTGCATCAACAACTCTATCAGGAGCAACAACCGCAGGAAGCTCTACTCCAGCATCGACCAGCATCTCAACATCACCACTCACTACCACAAGTGGTGAGTACCATTGTAAAATATATCCTCCTATCTAATTCATGTGCAAGTTTGCTTGATGGTTTTTTGATGTTACAGCATGGATATATTAAATCAATTGAGATATTTGTATTCTACCAAAGAGATAGCGGAAGACAGCACTTTGTGTTTTATTCAGGTTTCTGTGTATTTCATTCCAAGCTGCCTTTTTCTGTAAGTAATGCCATTCTTCACTTCCACAGCACCATCAGAAACTTCGACTGCAAGTGCACAGACCACCACTGCAGCAGTAAGTTCTGCATCAACTCCAACATCAACAAGTGCAACAGCACAAACAACGGCAAGCAGCTCCACTCCAGCATCGACAGCTGAATCAACGACAATCACAACAGCACAAGCTACTGCAACAAGTGGTGAGTATCAAAGAACACATTTATCTGGTAACCAAGGCAATTGCTCTCAGTTTAAATCAGGAGTATGATTACATGATAAAATAAACGGAAAATATTCCAGTTTTATTCTTTACATTCATATTAAAACAGGGGAGAATCATTTGCTAATTGCATTTCCGCTTGGGTCAGCTATAACATGACTGTGTTGTGTTTTGGGGCAATTTGTTAACAAACCAGTGATGACTGAATGTTAAAACACATTTTTGATTATGTTCTTGCAAGTTGCTGCTTTAACTCTAATGTGCCCTTATTTATTTTCACTAAAACAGCAGAAACCACAACTGCAAGTGTGCAGAGCACCACTGCCGCATCGAGCACTGCATCAACTCTCACGTCAACAAGTGCAGCAGAATCAACAACTACAAGCAGCTCCACCTCAGCATCGACGGCCGAATCAAAAACAATCGCAACAACACAAGCAACAAGTGGTGAGTGTCATAATATATTTTTCTGTTCCGCTCAATCACAACAAAATATTGCAGCTTTTCTGATTACAGTTACAACATTGCATGGGAGAATCAGTTGCAAACTTCACCTGGTGCTTTGTGTCTGTTGCAAGTATCTGTGTGGAATTTGTAGTATGACAAATTGTTAACAAATCAGAGCAGTTTATACTTTCTTTCACATTTCTGAATGTGAGATTCCAAGTTGCTCATTTCCGTCATTTATATTACTAATTATTTTCACTGCAACAACAGAAACCCCGACTGCAAGTACCAGCACTGCAACACCAGACTCTTCATCAACTCCTGCATCAACAACTATATCAGGAGCAACAACCGCAGGAAACTCTACTCCAGCATCGACCAGCATCTCAACATCACCAGTTACTACCACAAGTGGTGAGTACCATTGTAAAATTTATTCTCCAATCAAGTTCATGTGCAAATGTTGCTTGATGGGTTTTTTGATGTTACAGCATGGATATATTTAATCAATTGAGATATTTGTATCCTACCAAGGAGATAGAGGAAGACAGCACTTTGTGTTTTATTCACGTTTCTGTGTATTTCATTCCATGTTCCCTTTTTCTGTAAGTAATGCCATTCTTCACATCCACAGCAACATCAGGAACTTCGACTGCAAGTGCACAGACCACCACTGCAGCAGTGAGTTCTGCATCAACTCCATCATCAACAAGTCCAACAGCACAATCAACGGCAAGCAGCTCCACTCCAGCATCGACAGCTGAATCAATGACAATCGCAACAACACAAGCTACTGCAACAAGTGGTGAGTATCAAAGAACACTTTTATCTGGTATTCCAAGCAATTGCTCTCAGTTTACATCAGGAGTATGATTATGTGATAAAATAAGCTGAATATATTCCAGTTTTATTCTTTACATTCATATTAATACAGAGGACAATCATTTGCCAATATCATTTCTGCTTGGGTGAGCTAAAACATGTCTGTGTTGTGTTTTGGTGAAATTTGTTAACAAACCAGTGATGATTGAATGTTAAAACACATTTTTGATTATGCTCTTGCAACTTGCTGCTTTAACTCTAATGTGCCCTTATTTATTTTCACTAAACCAGCAGAAACCACAACTGCAACTGTGCAGAGCACCTCTGCAAGATTGAGCTCTACGTCAACTCCCACGTCAACAAATGCAGCAGAATCAACAACTACAAGCAGCTCCACTCCAGCATCGACGGCTGAATCAACAACAATCGCAACAACACAAGGCATGAAAACAAATGCTGATTATCATAATACATGTTTATGTTGCAATCTGATACCTTGAAATGTAAAGCAGGATTATGACTATCTACTGAAATAAAAACAAAATAGTGCATTTTTGCTGATTACAATTACAACAATGCATGTTGCAAACTTCACCTGCTGCTTTGTGCTAATTGCAAATTTTTGTGGGTAATTTGCAGCATGTCCAATTGTTAACAAATCGCAACAGTCTGTATTTTAATGCACATTTCTGAATATGGTATTCCAAGTTGCTCATGTGCTTCATATATATCAATCATTACTTTTGTTGCAACAACAGAAACCTCGACGGCAAGTACACAGAGCAGCACTGCAACACCAGCCTCTTCATCAACTCCTGCATCAACAACTACATTAGGAGCAACAACTGCAGGGAGCTCTACTCCAGCATCGACCAGCATCTCAGCATCACCACTCACTACCATCAGTGGTGAGTATCATTGTAAAATTTATCCTCCAGTCTAATTAATGTGCTAATGATGCTTGATGGTTTTTTTGTTGTTACAGCATGGATATATTTAATCAACTGATTAATTTGTATTCTACCAAAGAGTTATTTTATTCAAGTTTCTATATATTTCATTCCATGTTCCCTTTTTCTGTCAGTAATGCCATTCTTCACATCCACAGCAACATCAGAAACTTCAACTGCAAGTGCACAGACCACCACTGCAGCAGTGAGCTCTGCATCAACTCCAAAGTCAACAATTCCCACAGCAGAAACAACGGCAAGCAGCTCCACTCCAGCATCAATATCTGAATCAACGACAATCGCAACAACACAAGCAACAAGTGGTGAGTATCAAAGTACATGTTTATCCGGTATTCCAATGTAATTGTTCTCAGTTTAAATCAGGAGTATGATTACATGATAAAATAAACTGAAAATATTCCAGTTTTATTCTTTACATTCATATTAATACAGGGGAGAATCATTTGCTAATTGCATTTCCGCTTGGGTCAGCTATAACATGTCTGTGTTGTGTTTTGGGGCAATTTGTTAACAAACCAGTGATGATTGAATGTTAAAACACATTTTTGATTATGTTCTTTCAAGTTGCTGCTTTAACCCTAATGTGCCCTTATTTATTTTCAATAAAACAGCAGAAACCACAACTGCAAGTGTGCAGAGCATTACTGCCGCATCTAGCTTTGCATCAACTCCCACGTCAACAAGTACAGCAGAATTAACAACTACAAGCAGCTCCACCTCAGCATCGACGGCCGAATCAAAAACAATCGCAACAACACAAGCAACAAGTGGTGAGTGTCATAATATATTTCTATGTTCCTCTCAATCACAACAAAATATTGCAGCTTTTCTGATTACATTTACAACATTGCATGGGAGAATCAGTTGCAAACTTCACCTGGTGCTTTGTGTCTGTTGCAAGTATCTGTGGGGAATTTGTAGTATGTCAAATTGTTAACAAATCACAGCAGTTTATACTTTCTTTCATATTTCTGAATGTGAGATTCCAAGTTGCTCATTTCCGTCATTTATATTACTAATTATTTTCACTGCAACAACAGAAGCACCAACTGCAACACCAGACGCTTCATCAACTACTGCACCAACAACTATATCAGGAGCAACAACCGCAGGAAGCTCTACTCCAGCATCGACCAGCATCTCAACATCACCACTCTCTACCACAAGTGGTGAGTACCATTGTAAAATTTATTCTCCAATCTAATTCATGTGCAAATGTTGCTTGATGGGTTTTTTGCTGTTTCAGCATGGATATATTTAATCAACTGATTAATTTGTATTCTATCAAAGAGTTATTTTATTCAAGTGTCTGTGTATTTCATTCCAAGTTCCCTTTTTCTGTCAGTAATGTCATTCTTCACATCCACAGCAACATCAGATACTTCGACTGCAAGTGCACCGACCACCACTGCAGCAGTGAGTTCTGCATCAACTCCAACATCAACAAGTCCAACAGCACAAACAACGGCAAGCAGCCCCACTCCAGCATCGACAGCTGAATCAACGACATTTGCAACAACACAAGCTACTGCAACAAGTGGTGAGTATCAAAGAACACGTTTATCTGGTATTCCAAGGCAATTGCTCTCAGTTTGAATCAGGAGTATGATTACACGATAAAATAAACTGAAAATATTCCAGTTTTATTCTTTACATTCATTTTAATACAGGGGAGAATCATTTGCTAATTTCACCTTTAGCTTGGGTCAGTCATAACATGTCTGTGTTGTGTTTTTGGGGCAATTTCTTAACAAACCAGTGATGTTTGAATGTTAATGCACTTTTTTGAGTATTTTCTTGCAAGCTGCTGCTTTAACTCTAATGTGCCCTTATTTATTTTCACTAAAACAGCGGAAACCACAACTGCAAGTGTGCAGAGCACTACTGCCTCATCGAGCTCTACATCAACTCTCACGTCAACAAATGCAGCAGAATTAACAACTACAAGCAGTTCCACTCCAGCATCGACGGCTGAATCAACAACAATCGCAACAACTCAAGGCATGACAACAAGTGTTGAGTGTCATAATATATTTTTATGTTCCTCTCAATCACAACAAAATATTGCAGCTTTTCTGATTACATTTACAACATTGCATGGGAGAATCAGCAGCAAACTTCACCTGGTGCTTTGTATCTGTTGCAAATATCTGTGGGGTATCTGTCGTATGTCTAATTGTTAACAAATCACAGCAGTTTATACTTTCTTTCATATTTCTGAATGTGCAATTCCCAGTTGTTCATTTCCGTCATTTATATTACTAATTATTTTCACTGCAACAACAGAAACCCCGACTACAAGTACCAGCACTGCAACACCAGCCTCTTCATCAACTCCAGCGTCAACAAGTACTTCAGAAGCAACAACTGCAGGAAGCTCTTCTCCAGCATGGACCAGCATCTCAACATCACCACTCACTGCCACAAGTGGTGTGTATTCCAGTAAATATTTATCAGCAGTTTCTATCTGATTGTTTTAAATCAAATGCAGGATTTGGTACACAGCATTAAATAGAAAGGAAAATTAAAGACTTGCACTTAAATAGTTGTTTTCATGACCAGTAGCAATCTCAAAACGCTTCAGAGACAATGCAAGACATTTGAAGTAATGTCATTGTGGTGATGCAGAAAACAATATGGCTAACTTGCACACAGCATAGTTCCACCAACATGAACATGCTAATCTTTTCCTGATGTTGGTCGAGTGATAAACATTGGACATAACAACTGGAATAACTGTCAGCTTTTCTACAGAATTCTGTTCTGGGATTTTTCAAATCCACTGGAGCAGGCAGATGGTGACTCGGTTAATGACTCATCCAATAGGTCGTACCTTGAACCAAGCAGCATTCCTTCAGTACTGCACTGGAGTGTTGCCTTGAAATTAGTGATCATGTCCTGGAGTGGGCTGCCAGAACCTCATGACAGAGAGTCCAGGGTGCTAAAAAATGAGTGACATTTAACTTCCATGCCTCTGTATGTTATTTCAAGCTGATTCCAGCTACAATAATACATAGGATTTATTGCTGCTTTGCTTCTACTGAAAATATTTTGAGGTAATTTGCATGATGGTTAATTGTTAACAAATCATAGCAGTTCGTATTTTCTTTCACATTTCATATTAAGATCGTCCAAGTTGCTAGTTTGCCTGGTATTCATCATTAATTATTTTCACTGCAACAACAGAAACCCCGACTGCAAGTACACAGAGCAGCACTGCAACACCAGACTCTTCATCAATTCCTGCATCAACAACTATATCAGGAGCAACAACTGCAGGAAGCTCTACTCCAGCATCGACCAGCATCTCAACATCACCACTCACTACCACAAGTGGTGAGTACAATTGTAAAATTTATCCTCCAATCTAATTCATGTGCAAATGCTGCTTGATGGTTTTTTTGATGTTACAGCGTGGATATATTTAATCAACTGAGTAATTTTTCTTCTACCAAAGAGTTAACGGAAGACAGCACTTTGTGTTTTATTCAGGTTTCTGTGTATTTCATTCCACGTTCCCTTTTTCTGTCAGTAATGCCATTCTTCACCTCCACAGCAACATCAGAAACTTCGACTGCAAGTGCACAGACCACCACTGCAGCAGTGAGCTCCTCTTCAACAAGTCCAATGGCACAAACAACGGCAAGCAGCTCCACTCCAGCATCGACAGCTGAATCAACGACAATCGCTACAACTCAACCTACTGCAAGAAGTGGTGAGTATCAAAGTTTATGTTTATCTGGTATT
This sequence comes from Carcharodon carcharias, assembly GCF_017639515.1. Lineage (NCBI taxonomy): Eukaryota > Metazoa > Chordata > Chondrichthyes > Lamniformes > Lamnidae > Carcharodon > Carcharodon carcharias. The sequence goes on along the minus strand of NC_054480.1, from coordinate 120,796,023 downwards.
CCAATGAATTGCTCTCAGTTTAAATACGGAGTATGATTACAGATTAAAATAAATTGAAAATATTCCAGTTTTGTTCTTTACGTTCATATTAATGAAGGGGAAAATCATTTGCTAATTTCACCTTCTGCTTGGTTCGGCTACAACATGTCTGTTTCGTATTTTGGGGCAGTTTGTTAACAAACCAGTGAGGTTTGAATATTAATGCACATTTTTGAGTATGTTCTTGCAATTTGCTGCTTTGACTCTAATGCTCCATTATGTATTTTCACTGAAACAGCAGAGACCACAACTGCAAGTGTGCAGAGCACCACTGCCGCATCGAGCTCTGCATCAACTCTAACGTCAACAAGTACATCAGGAGCAACAACCGCGGGAAGCTCTACTCCAGCATCGACCAGCATCTCAACATCACCACTCACTACCAAAAGTGGTGAGTATCATTGTAAAATTTATCCTCCAATCTAATTCATGTGCAAATGTTATTTGATGGTTTTTTGCTGTGAAAGCATGGATATATTTAATCAACTGAGTAATTTGTATTCTACAAAAGAGTTAACGGAGGGAAGACTACACTTTGTATTTTATTCAGATTTCTGTGTATTTCATTCCAAGTTCCCTGTTTCTGTCAGTAATGCCATTCTTCACTTCCACAGCAGCATCAGAAATTTTGACTGCAAGTACACAGACCACCACTGCAGCAGTGAGTTCTGCATCATCTCCAACATCAACAAGTCCAACAGCACAAACAACGGCCAGCAGCTCCATTCCAGCATCAACAGCTGAATCAACGACAATCGCAACAACACAAGCTACTGCAACAAGTGGTGAGTATCAAAGTACATGTTTATCTGGTATTCCAATGCAATTGCTCTGAATTTAAATCAGGAGTGTGATTACATCTTAAAATAAACTGAAAATATTCCAGTTTTATTCTTTACATTCATATTAATGTAGGGGAGAATCATTTGCTAATTTCACCTTCTGCTTGGTTCAGCTACAACTTGTCTGTGTCGTATTTTGTGGCAAATTGTTAACAAACCAGTGCCGTTTGAATGTTAATGCACATTTTTGAGTATATTCTTGCAAGTTGCTGCGTTAACTCTAATGTGCCATTATTTCTTTTCACTGAAACAGCAGAAACCACAACTGCAAGTGTGCAGAGCACCACTGCAGCATCGAGCTCTGCATCGTCTCTCGCACCAACAATAGAACAAACAATGACAAGCAACTCCACTGCTGCGTCGACAGCTGAATCAGTGACAATCACAAGTGGTGAATATCCAAGTGCAATTTTACCTTTTACTCCAAAGTAATTGCTGTCCAATTAAAGCAGGATTATGACTACACACTGAAATAAACTTGATTTTTCTCTATTTTGTTTTTTACATCTATAATAATGCAAGAATGAATCACTTGCTAATTCCAGCTCCTGCTTTCTTTCTGCAACAACATGTCTGATTCTGAACATACTATACCAGTTTGTATATTAATACAGATTTTTGTGGCTGATATTCTAAGTTGGTGGTGGGCTTTGCCACAAATATGCTATTAACTACTTTCATTGTCTCAGCAGAAACCACAACTGCAAGTGTGCAGAGCACTACTGCCGCATCGAGCTCTGCATCAACTCCTATGTTAACAAGTACAGCAGAACCAACAACTGCAAGCAGCTCCACTCCAGTATCAACAATTGAACCAGTGATAATTGTAACAATGCAAGCCACTGCAACAAATGGTGAGTAGCCTAGTATTTTTTTAGCTGATATTCCACTGTAATTCTGTTCAATTTAATGCAGGATTACGACTATATATTACTTAAATATGCCACTAACTTCTTCATTATCTTCACTACAATAACAGAACCTTTGACCAAAATTTTGCAGTTTGTCTGTTGGCAACTACAATAATGTATGAGCTGCCTGCTCATCTCTGCCCTGATTAAGTCCAAGATGGAAAGCTATTGGATAGCCTTCTCCCCCATCTCAATTGAGGCCTTTATGTGGGCAGTTAATGCCCATTTAAGTGACTCATCCTTCCACCGCTCTAGCAGTCACCTAAGGGAACTTGAGAAGCAAACTGTGTTGTTTTGCTTGCAAGCTCCTGGGGGTGGTCTTTGTTATCAGGCATTCCGTGCCTGAGCGAGGGACCTGGTATCAGAACGGGGATGCACTAAACCCCAGCCTTCTCCCCTTGCCGTCTTCCCCCGCTCCCCATCTCTCACAGCCCTCGTACAATGACCTGTCATCCTGCCGTGATTTACCTGAGACCTGCCTCCCTTGCTGATCCTAGGCATCTGGTGGGTATGTTGCTGCCTGCTGCCATCGCACCTGCCAGCTTCTGATTTACCAGCTGATCTAGGGGGTCGGGACTTCCATCCCCAGGGTTTTTGATCCTGGAGAAAATCTGCCACTAGCCACTCAATTGTCTGACTGGCATTTAAATCAGCTGGCCTTCCCCAAAGGAGGTAATGCGGGGGCTCTTGCTGCTATTCCAGCTGGTGGGCGAAACCCCCATCACCTCCACTAAATACCAACCAACATCACTACTCAGCACAACAATTGGTGAGTACCTTGTAAATGTTTATCAGCTGTTTTATTCTGTTTCGTTTCAATGCAATGCAGGATTAGAAACACATCAAGAAATAGGAACAAGATATCTTACAGGTACTTCATCAGCTACAAATATGCAGGAGTCATATGCAAATATCACATGATGCTTTGTTGCTCTTTCAACATGGATACATTTATCCTCCTGAGTAATTTGAATGTTACAAAACTGTTAGCAAACAAAGAAATTTGCATTTTTCTCTGAGCATAGTATTCCAAATTTCTGGTTTTCCTCAGTAACACCATTAATTACTTTCACAGCAGCAAATGGAACCTTGATGACAAGTACACAGGCCAGTACTGCAGGATTGAACTCGACACCAACCTCTGTATCAACAAGTACAACAGGAGCAATAACTACAAGCAGCTCTACACCAGCAGGAACAGCTGAATCAACGACTATTGCAACAAAACAATTCACAAGAAGTGGTGAGTCTCATAGTACATTTGTTATCAGCAATTCCATTCTTAATTCGTTTCCATCTAATTACAGGATTACAAATATATAATGGAATAATGAAGGTTTTAGTTTTATTGTTACAATTACAGTTATGCAAAAGAATTTGCAAATGTCACTTTTTGTCCAACTTTTCCTGTTTTCCTCAATCACACCATTTGCTGTTTGCACAACAATACCAGAAACTTTGACTGCACAGACTCCACTGCAACACCAAGCTCTGCATCAATTGCTTCAACAAATACAATATAACCAACAACTGAAGGCAGCTCTACTCCAGCATCAACAAATGAATCAATAGCAATCATAACACCGCTGCTCACAAGTGGTGATATCCTATTAAAGCTTTATCCACAGTTTCATTCTGATCCCTCTCAGGGTTAGTGACACACCATGAAATAGTAACAAAACATTCAGCGGGATTTTCCACACCTGCCCACCGCTAGGATCATCCAGTCCTGCCACAAGTCAATGGACCTCTGGCTGGGGCTCTGCTTTGCCTGTGGCAGGTCCCACCCCATGATAGGGCCAGAAAATCCCAGCCATTGAGTGGGAAATGCTCACTGCCTCGATTCATTGGAAAATCACGTGCAAATCAACCTTAGTGCATTGTTGCTACTTTAGCATGGAAAATTATCATATTGAGTAATTTGCATTATTTCAAAGTGTTAATAAAACATAGCAGTTTGATCTTTAATTTAGATTTCTGTATATTTTATTCCAAGTTGCTGGTTTTTCACAACAATGCCATTAATTATTTTCACATCAACAGCAGAAATCTCAACTGCAAGTACACAGATTAGCATTACAATGTTGAACTCTTCATCAACTCTTACATCAACAAGTTCACCAGAAGCACCAAACAGAGGAAGCTCTACTCCAGCATCAACAAGCATCTCAACATCACCACTTACTACAAGAAGTGGTGAGTATCCTGGTAAACATTTAACAGCAGTTTCAACCTGATTCCTTTCAATCCAATGCAGGATTAGACAAACAGCATGAACTAGTAACCGGATTTTATAGTGGTTCTTTGTCGCCTTCATAATGTAGGAAGAATCAGCTGCAAATCTCATTTGGTGCTATGTTGCTGTTTCAAAATGGTAACACTCTGTTACTCAGTTATTTGCATTACACTGAAGTGTTAGCAAAAACTAGGAGTTTGCAGTGTGTTGAGTATCACAGTACATTCATTATCAGCAATTCCAACCTGATTCCTTTCCATCTAATACAGGATTATGAATATATAAGGCTGGCTTTTCATTTGCTGGTGGGGCAGGAACTGTTGCAAACAAAATTTGAATTTTTTCACCTGGAAGACATTACTCAATCCTGCTGCCTCCAGGACATTTTGCAGTTTTCAAAGAATCTGCAAGGGGAGGGAACAGAAACCTATGCACCACCAAAATAACAACCCATTAAGCTCCTTAAGGAGCTTGTACAGGGCCTGTCTAGAACAGAATGGAATTTTCAATCTTTTTCTGGCTGAAGTCAAACAGTTTAGTGCACATCTTTTGGGGTTGCCATGGATCAAAAGGAAGTTTGTTTCCATTGGGTTTTTCTGTGATATTTGAGGGGTCAACTAGTGCTTGGCTGAGCACACATGGTCACCTTTTGGCATCTTTATCCTCCTTCATGAGCTTCCTGCTCTGCTCAGCAAGATACAGCAGTCCGCAACATGGCTGCCACCTGCCTTTGCCGCTGGCACCAAACAGGCAGCTCCCACCTCCTGGAGGCACTTCTAATTGGGTGCCAAACTCACCTGCTGCCCAATCAGTCCATTTCAAAATAAATTTATTTGGGGTTCGCAACCCCACATTGAAAATCTGACCCTCAGCTAAATGACCCTCATTACAGTTACAATAACGCAGGGTAGAATCTTTTGTAAATCTCACTTTTTGTTTTACTGCTGTTTTTATGCTACTGCGTAATCTACATTACATCTTACTGTTAACAAAACATTGTAGTTTGTATTTTAATGCACATTTCTGAAAATATTATTTCAAGTTGACTGTTTGCCTCAATTACACCATTAACTACTTTCACAACAACAACAGAAACCTCGACTGTGAGTACACAGGCTATCACTGCAGCATCATCCTCTACATCAGCTGCTGCATCAACAAGTACAACAGCAGCAACAGCTACAGGGAGCTCTACTGAAGCATCGACAACTGAATCAATCACAATCACATCATTCACTACAAGTGGTGAGTTCAGAGTACATTACACCGCCTGTTGCGTTCTTATTCTTTTCAATCTAATACAGATTATAAAAACATAATGAAATGATTACAGAATTTTGTAGCTTTGTGTCGGCTACAATGTTGCAGGAATGAAACATGTGACATAACATTTGCCAGTTTGCTGTTGTTGCAATATTGGTACATTTATTCCAATCACTACATGATAACTGCCTATTATACAAAGTTATTCCTTTCTGTATTGAAAAAGAACTATTTAACAATGAAGTCCAAAAAATTCTACATCTCAATCAGTTCCCAAAATATCTACCCCTATTTAATAAAATGCAGTCTATTTCCAGGTTACTTATAAAAATGATTTTGCAGGAAAGCAAACATCAAGCATAATTATCCTATTGATCATGTTGCCCAGTTTATCAAGTGTAGGAGGAGGTTGCTCATGAAATGCCACTGTGGAACGTTAGTGTATGAATGTTTAACATGTTCCTCTGAAACTGCACTTATCTTAGCAGGAATATTAAACCCTTCACAATCAATGTGCTTTAATATCTCTGCTAAAGTTGCACACAATGGGATTTTAGGTGACTGTAATGAGGAAGAAGAGAATAGAGGGATATGAGGGCTGAGTGGGTAGATGTAATTAGCTTGAGAGATGACTTTTGTGGAATGTAAAGACTGCATAAACCATCTTGGCTGGATGGTCTGTTTCTGTTCTGCACATTCAATGTAATTCAATGTGCACGATTTTCACCTCGGCCTGCAGGTGCGCACCCGACACGCACGAGTGTGAAATAACGCGCAATTACTTCGGGCGAGTGTCCCAGTATCATCGCGCACTCGCGCAATTTTTTGGTCAGCAGGCGCATGCAAGAGTCTGCAGCGCACCTGCCGATAATTATGAGGGCTATTAAGCCCATTAATCGATTAATTAAAGTGAATTTTTCCCTGCCCATCCAACCTTACAGTTGGCGGGCAGGCGGGCGAATAGGCTAGGTGGACTTTACATCTTTTACAAAACCTCATCCAAGGGCAGGATGAGGTTTCCAACACAGTAAAAAAAAAAATTAAAAATTTTAAAACTCATTTTGCAAATGTCCCTGTTCATCTGACAGAGTCACATGTGGGAACATGTTTTCCTTATTTTTAGTATCTTTATTTTTCGTGGTAAAAATCTTCAGCTCCCTGAGGCAGCTCTGTGCCTTCAGGGAGTTTTCACTGAGCACATCCCCGCACATACACACACTTCAGTGCTCATGCTCCTCCCGCCCGCAGCCCGGCAGCGCTGAGGTTATCAGTGCATGTTTCACGCTGGCTGCCCATTAATTGGCGAGGCCAGTGTGAAATTGCGTTTGGGGCCCGATCGTGGGCGGCGGGTCCATTGCACAGCTGCTCCTGGGCCCGCCCCGCTGTGCCTGCCCGACAAGGGTAAGATCCTCCCCAATGCACTGAGCATTCATCCACTAATTGACCAGGGCATCATTTCAGTCCCAGTAAGTAAACCAAAGTAGCAACTTAAATGATTTGCATAATACCTATATTAAAATAGGAAAACCAAGGGTCTTAGAGGATACAGAGAGAAAAAAAAGATTTAAATGTCACACTGAATCGATTCTGTGATTGGTAGGAACTCAAACTGGCTGATTTTCAGATGTCCTGTGTGGATGGGGAGGAGAAATCCCAAAATCGAGAGTGCGCTCTTTCACGCATACGCATGAAAGAGAGCACTCATCTCCCTGAGGCCAAGTGCAACCTGAGGGAGATCGGCTGCACATATAAAAAAGACAAAATTAGAAAAATAAAATTTCCCTTACGTGTTCCCTCATGTGACAATGTCACGTGAGCTGGGGCATGTCCATAATTTTTACAAAATCTTTCTTAAAATTTTTTAAAGCCTACATGAAACCTCACCCCGCCCGTGGATGAGGTTTCATGTTTTTTCTAGTTCCCGCTGGGGCTCCTGGTCATTGACAGATCAGCGGTCGCACAGCTGATTTTGCTGTGCCCCCGCCTTCCTGAAAATTTAAATCGAGCGTGATGATGTCAGGAGTTCCCTCCAACGTCACAGCGCGTCACTTTACATGTCGGCGAGCGGACCCTGCCCCTGCTCACCAACTCGTAAAATTCTGCCCCAAAAGTCTGTCACCACCAAGATGCAATATATTGAATGATCACTGGTTATGAACATTTCAACATTATTTCATAAGTGTGGTGGAAAGTTGTTGGGTGCTCCTCTTGGCTGCAAGATTACTAACTTGAAATATACTGCTGTGGTTTCTATGTTCTTGGTTTATTTTGTCTTCACTCCGTATAATACAGATGATGCAGTCATAATAGAAGTGTTTTATTTTTGGTTCAACGATTTACCAATGTTTTCTTGATAGCAACATCACCAATTCTGACCACAACTCCAAGCCTGCAAGAAGAACCCTATGATTTCAATGTGACCTTCATTATAACTAACTTGGTCCCAACAGCAAGTTTACAATCTCCCAGTTCTGCACTTTACAAATCTGCATCAAATATTATAGCTTATGAGGTCAGTTGGCAATTTAATAATTATTGCAAATGCATCCTTGAATCAATAATTTTGCTTTTATATTTAAACCTGTGGCTGTTCCTCTCCTTTCAGTTGGACAAGCTGTTTACTAACAGCAACGTCAAAAGAACATTCTCAAACTGCAGAGTTCTCTCTTTCAGGTAAGGAACGATAAACCCTGATTAGGATTAATATTGTTTCAAGGTTATCTAAAAGTTAGTATAAGTGCTTAACTTCGAATTATGGTTTCTATAGAACTCTGTTCGCTGGTCCTATGCTCAAATCATTTGCATCATTGATATTGTCAGGGAGATCAATTTGATTTTTAAAAATTTTAAGACATGCCCCCTCATGTGACATTTTTATTGAACTTTAAAAACCTTCATGAAACCTCATCCCGCCCATGGATGAGGTTTCATAATAAATGCAAAGCCGCCTGGCCTCTTCACTTGCCTGCCAACAAAGGTTGGACGGGCAGCTCAGTTAAGTATTTTAATTGATATTTAAATGATTTTAATAGGCTTTTGACTGTTCAGTCGGTGCACAGCCCACTCCAGGGCGCGCCCGCCGAACTGAATATCTGAATGACACCCCTGCTCGCCGACCTGAAGGTTCTGCCCATCATGTATCTTAGGATTAGAAGCAGGATCTGCGTGTGGTGAGGCACCGAGCAGAATGGACTGCAGCCAAGGCAGGAAGCAAAGATAGTTCAGGTGCCAACTTGCCAGAGGGTGAGATCGCTGAAGAGGAAGCAGAAGCACTTCGACGTACCCCTGCACACAAACACTGATGGGTATGCACAACAAAATTCTTTGTGCATTGGGAAGCCTGTCAGAAAGCCTACATTTAGTGTTAAGAAGCATGAAGGAACCCAGCACCAACTTGGCACAGGACTTTGTAAATAGTGTGGAGACCATCCTTTAGGTCGTGATCGGTTTGGAAGTGATGGTCAATCCATTTGCCCACTTGTGGACCCAACCATGATGCAGGGCCTGATGGCCAATGTCACAGCTTCCATTGCAGGACAAGCAGCAGCCACTCAATGTCTGAGTGCTGCAGTGGAAACTCAGAAGGTAGGCTTGCTGCCATCATGGATTATAATGAGCAAAAGGGCTTGCACAGCGTCACAGCAATCCAGCAATCTGTCCTCCAACAGATTACTAGGTTTGCTGAGGTGCCTCCCTGGGAATTGGCTCCATGGAGCATGAACGTGCTACCCTCTATCAGGAGGATAGCATTAGTGCTCCCAGACCTGCCAAACCACCAGTGCCCTGCTGCTCCCTGCAGCCAGCCAGCCCAGACTCTTGCCATCTTTACCAGAATGGTGCAGTCTGCAGGTGGGCCTTCTAGCCCCACAGCTGCACAAGGCTACCCTCAAAGCTCATCTGCATTTGCGCACCTGTGCTGAACATTAGTAGCCTTCCACTTTCAATAGCAAGCACAGAGCAGACAGCTAGGATTATGGGGCTCAGCAAGCCAAACCTTTCAATTCCTTTCAAAGATATTGATCTGGTGGGGCAAACTATCACCTGGAGGGTAATGAGCGACTGTGCCTCCTGCATTACCGAATCTAGAAATTAGTGAATGAAATAGTAGAAATTAAATTAGATAGCCCTGAAAATGAGGGCAGGAATTATATGCGTGATGAAGTTGTGACTGTCCAATGTAATGCAGGCAGCAAGCCAACTTCAAGCTACCTCCTGCAGAGCCAAAAACAAACTATCAATGTTGAGGTGGAAAGAGTTATTAAGCAAAAATTCTCAGCTGGCATTACATTTTTGCTGCAACATATTGAATTTTAGCCCCAACATTATACATCGGTGCCCATAACAGCAGAAAGGCTTATGTCTGCCACTTTTATCATAAACTTTCCTAATTTATATAATTAAATAACTTTTTATTTTCCAGTCCAACTAATGCTGGCAACACAAGCGTGTACTCAATCTGCACATTTGGAAATGATTCTTCTCCTCAGGAAGTTAATAAAGTTACTGTACACCATGAGTTCAGGGACAACACAGAGTACATTTCCACTTTGGGAACATATTCACTGGATAACAACAGTCTTTACGTGAATGGTATTTATCATTTAAAGGATATATTCTGTTTTATGACTTTTCATTTTATCAATTTTATCAAGTGTTTGGCCAGAACTTTTCAGTCGGCGAGGTGGGGGCGGGGCCCGCTCTCCGACAGAACCCCGGCGTCATTCCGCCCCACTTAAATATTCAGGAAGGCGGACGGACAGCAAAATCAGCTGTCCACCCGCCGACCTGTCAATGGCCAACTGAGGCCTTTGACAGGATAATTAACAACAAAAAAACTGCGGATGCTGGAAATCCAAAACAAAAACAGAATTACCTGGAAAAACTCAGCAGGTCTGGCAGCATCGGCGGAGAACCCAATGCTGCAAGACCTGCTGAGTTTTTCCAGGTAATTCTGTTTTTGACAGGATAATTAAGCCAAGTAAAGGTCCTGCTCGTCCAACCTTAAGCTTGCTTCTGAAGAAACATGAAACCTCATCCACTGGCGGGATGAGGTTTTATGTCTGTGTTAAAGAACTTTAATAAACTTTATGACATCATCACATGAGGGGGACATGTTAATAATGTTTTTATTTTTCTATTTTTTAAGTTAATAAAACTTTCAGCACTCTCTCTGAGCCAGCACTTAGTCTCAGGGAGCTGTGCGTGAAAGAGCACACTTTGACAGTTGGGGAATCCCTCCCCCTGCACAGGAAGCTCATAGCACTTCCCATCGGGTGGCCCGCCCACTCAAAATGGCGGTGGGGCCCGTTTCAGCAGCGGCGATCGGCTGCCCACCCGCCAACGAGCCGGTGGGGCCCGCCCGCCCATCAAGGGCAAAATTCTGCCCTTTGTGTGATCAAATTGAGGAAAATTAAATCAAATCAATCAATGTATCTTATTCCACTATTTAATGATGAATTTCCATCTGACTCGTTTTATATAAGACACATTTTTGATTTTTCAGGTTACCATGAATCAGCTCCTACATCCCGTGAGTATGGTTTCTGTTTCTTTGTTAACTTAAGATTTCCTTTTATTGCAATGAGAAACAACAAAGTAAATCTTTAATAGACTCTATTTATATATTGTGAAATGCATCCATCTCATTAGGGATGCAATTTCTCCCATTTAGAGATGGTATCATTATTTTCCTGTTTGACCATTCAGGTAAATTCTCGAATTGAGAATGTTTATGATTTAACAGGGATTTTGTATGTGGTGTGTTATCCTCTCCCCTTCAGGTGAGGCATGTATGAACAGGCCGATAACATCGTGTGAGTAACCTGTAAGAAGCAGCTAACAGTATCTGAAATTGGATCTGTTGCCCAAGTTTAGATGTAAGCACAAGACTCCAAGTCAGTAACAGACTCAAGAAAATCAGGAGAACTTTCTAAACAGGGAAGCAGTCAGTTACATGATCACTAGTTAGGGTAGTTTCTGCCCCAATTGCATATGTGATAGCAATAGTTATTCCTTGGGAAAGGAAGCTAATTCTTTCCATCCCGTCATACCTCAAAAAGCTCTTACAGCAGCATGAAATATTCTGTTGTGGTTTCTATATTCTTGATTTATTTTACCTTCACTCTGGAATACAAATGATGCAATTACAGAGATTACTTATTCTCAGTTTAACGTTTATCTATTTTTTCATAACAGCACCAATTGTGGCCACAACTCCAAACCTGCAGGTAAAGCCGTTTGATTTTAATGTGACCTTCATTATAACTAACCTGGCCCCGACAGCAAGTCTGCTATCTTCCAGTTCTGCACTGCATAAATCTGCATCAAGTATTATTGCTAACCAGGTCAGTTGACAGTTTAATTATTAATATAAATACATGTTCATTAATTGTAGAATAATCTCTCTAATACTGTGGCTGCTCCTTTCTTTCAGTTGAATAACTTGTTTACTAACAGCAAAATCAACAGAACATTCTCAAGCTGCAAAGTCATCTCTTTCAGGTAAGGAATGTTGACATCAAACACAATCAGTATCTGTTTGAACATTATTTCAAAGTTTATTATTTCTAAGTCTATTAAAAATATTTATTATTACAAAATGGTTAAACTTTCTAGGTATTCTTCAGAGTTTTGATTGTTGTTTTAGTGTTCAGTTCATTAATGTTAGGTGTCTAGTAATATTGCTGCTGCCATAAGCAGCTAGGATTTCCTGTCAATTTATTTGGATGTGACACCGAGGGGAAAATTTTCTCCCTGTTGGGGGTTGTGAGTGGGAGCGGGTGCAGGCGGGCACACAGCCGACCACCGCCTGCGATCGGCCGCGCACCACCATTTTATGTGGGCGGGCCAATTAAGGCCCGCCCAGCATGACGCGCACCCGGAAGTGCTGTGCACACCCTGTGCAGGCCGGGGGAGGAGGCTGAGTCGGGGCCTGTGCTCTTTCGCGCATGCACACGAAAGAGTGCAGAAATCTCCCTGAGGCACAGAGCTGCCTCAGGGTGTTTAACTTTATTTTGAAAAAGTTAAATAAGACAAAAAAAATAATTTTCAGACATGTCCTCTCATGTGACAATGTCACATGAGCTGGGACATGTCAATAAATTTTAATTTAAAAATTTATTTGATTTATAAATCCTTCATGAAACCTCATCCCACCCGTAGATGGGCAGCACCATTAATTATTTTAATTAATTTTTAAATGGCCTTAATAGGCCTTTCACAGTTTGGTGGGCACACAGTCGACTCTAGTGTGTGCCCGCCGAGCTGAAGATCGGAATGATGCGCAGTGACATCGCGACGCACGCCCAGCGTCACCGCGCGTCGTTTTATGTGTCGTTTTATGTGTTGGCAATCACTTCATAGATTATAGGACAGATTTTTCTGTAAACAGTCTCAAGAAAATGTTTTGATCCAGTTGATATATTTACTGAAGATTAAAGTGATTAGATGCCTGTCAGCACTACTTGTCCTATATTTTTGAGAATATGTAATTTTCCTACTCCTTGTCAGCCTATGTAAGATGATATGGAGGGTGAATATTCATTGTGAAGCCAGTTGGTGAAATAGGAAACTAAATGCCAATCTTTTTACTTAATATTATACTTATTACAGGATGAAACATTACAATGTCTGCCTCCTCTCGACCCAATACCCAGTGTCCTATAAGTCTCTCTTTAGACTCTTTTGAGTATATCAATAAAATAAAACAGACTAATTAACTAATTAAAGAAATTGACAGCCCCTTATAGGGATATCTCTTTATATATGTTCAAGATACTTAATCAATCAATGCCCTCTCCCTGTATATCCTTAACCTTAATAATACAATTAATATACCATTAACGGAGGATGCTTTTATTGTGGTAAAAGATGAGACCACTCAAGTCTGTGAGTTCCAGTAAGCAAGGTCTTTATTCAAGCATATGCTGGAGAGATCATCCTGGTTGCTTTTCCGAGGATTGTTGAAAATACAAAGTTTGTGTCACAATTTTATAGCCCATGGTTCTCACATAGCAAAACACTGTGTGGTATAACCCCCATCACTGGCATTGCCTTAACACATGCATCACCTAATCAAGAGTGGGGGTGGTACTTCGTTATGTAGGTGCTCCCTGTTATCTAAACAATTTCAGCATTTGGCCTGAGCAGGGGTTTGTGTCTCCTGTCTGTTTTCTTATCTCCTTGTTTCCCCAAGCTGTGAAGGCTATTAGATTTAAGGCTTGTGATTCTTAGTTAGTTCTCAGTATTGACTATATTTCCCATCATGCCCAAAAGGAGCTCTCATAACTATACTTGTCTGCTTTTAATGCTGTTGATGCTCATAACTTCATTTGTCTACTTTTAAAGCTGTTAATGAACAAATTAATATCAGTTTTAATATAAAATTATTTCAATTACCCCACTTCACATTCTTTAATGGACTCCCTTTAAAACATTAAGCAAGCTGCTTCCTATATGTGTTTAGTGAATGTGTGCATGCTGTTGTTCTAAGGTTGGATTTGAGGCACATTGGTGGGGCAGATTAAAGAGAAGTTTACTTGGCATCTAACTGCTTGAATATAATTAGACTTATTATTGGAAGTTTTCTTCTCCAGCACTAAAGTCCCTCATCTTGAACGCAAAGGTGACCCAGATAGAAAGCTTAAACAAAATATTAATTAATGAATTTTCAGATTCTGAATCATGAATAATATAGTAGTTATTAATATTGTGATATATCTTATGAAAATAAATATATTGAAAGTGAAATTAGTCTCACACATAAACAATCAATTAAGAAGGAGTTACAATATCTGTCATTTTTGTAAACACTCCTAAGGATGTACATCTTTTCTCTGTGCACTTTCTGCAAGTTCAGATAATGATGCTGTGATCACATGTCAATTATCCTTTTCTTGAATTATTTTCTGTTCTTTAAAGTGTTAGGACCTTGCACAGGTGCTTGAATGGCAACACGGATGGAGTTAATGGTACCATATGCCCTAGGAAAATATTGAAAAACCCTGACAGCTACTTTGTTGCTACTAAACTGGCACAAATGTTGATACATTCATCAGCCAATCAATTTGTCACCTGGGTGACAGAGTTGTATCCACAAATTTACTATTCTTTGCTGAGTGTCCTGACAGTTCCTGTGGCAAAAGGAGCAATATTTCCACTATAACAATTACTGTTAACAGAAGTACGGATGTTTCTCTTGAGCTGCAGGGTTGCATCCTAGAGAAGGGCCAATTCCCCTGTTGCTTCTTTGAGAGAATTTGAAGTCAAGTTGTTCTGTCACTTGGGGTAGTGAGTTCTAACAGTACTTCTAGTATAGTGTATAGATCGCCTTGGACACTTTACTGTCTTCTCCTCCTCCAACACATCGAGGAAAACATGATTTACTGATGCATCAGGACTACTATGTAGACTGAAACAGTTGAATCAGTTTTTAAAAAATTCCCGTTCTCTCTCTTTCCTCGTTTAAGACCACTTTTCCAGTATGCCTCATTAATTCAACTGATGAGATCAGAAGCATGAAAGAATATGCATTATTTTCAACAAATAAAAACTCCGGATAAATTAATTTCTCCGAAACATGATAAATATTCACAAATCAAAGTTATTCTGCATAATTAATCCCATAAACTCATTCAAAACAGTTCAATATAACACGAGGTTGACACTTATGTTAGTTGTAACACATTGAGGAATTTCAGCCCCAGTTTCTTAACAGAATGGGCACAAAGAAAAGAAATCAGGTGTCTGCTAAATAGGATTTCATCACTTTTTTCCTGATTCACTTAATTGCATTTCTATTCAACAGCTTAGCCAATAAAGAAGACACCAGTGTGGAGGCAGTCTGCACTTTCAGAAATGATTCTGTTCCTCAGGAGATTAACAAAGTTACTGTGTACCATGAGTTCAGAGACAACACGAAGAGCATCTCCACTTTTGGAACCTATTTACTGGACAGCAACAGCCTCTACGTAAATGGTATTTGACATTTAACAGAAATAGTTTGTTCTATTTTGTTTTACGTATGTGTTTTAATATGGTCAAATTGAGTATAATTAAACACATCATTGATTTTTCAGATTATCATGAACCAGCTCCAAACATACAAACAAAGCCCTTTGAGTTTAATGTGACCTTTATTATAACAAACTTGGCCCTGACAGCAAGTCTGCAGTCTTCCAGTTCTCCACTGCACAAATCTGCATCAAGTATTATTGCTTACCAGGTCAGTCGACAACTTAATTATTTTAAAAATTGTTTTGAATTAGTTACATGACATTTATCTCTAAAACTGCGACTGTTACTTTCCTTTAGTTGAAAAACCTGTTCATGAACAGCAATATAAACAGGACATTCTCAAGCTGCAGAGTTCTATCTTTCAGGTATTTCAGCATCTGTTTCAAGATTGTTCATAAGTTTAGCAATAATACTTAACATTTCAGAAGTATTGACATTTCCAGATATTCTACACAATTTTAATTGTTGTTTGTGTGCTTAATTAATACTATTGAAGTGTATTTTATTTTCCTGTTAGATGTATATTAAATCTCCTGTTGCTATAAGCAGGGAGGATTTCTTGGGGTTCACCAAAGAATCAATTCATTTGGTTTTAAATCTTTGAAAGATCAATAGAGCACAAACCAAATTTCCTGTAATAGGTAACTCATCCAATTGATGTATTAACTGAGATGATTTGTTATGAGCAATATCTGACCAATATAATTGAGAATTTGTGATTTTTATCCTCCTTGTGAACCTACAAAACTTACAGTGTACTTTAATTGTCTCACTGTAAAACACTAAGCAAGATGGTCCCTCCGCATGTTTCATGGAACATGTGAATGATGCTCTTCTGGTGTTGGGTTTGAGGAATATTTGGGGGCCAGAATAAAGGGAGGCTTTCTCTGCAGCTGAGTGTGCTATACCTGATCTGGGAATGACTGAAAGAGATAGGGCAAAAACTTCCCCCCATCAGGGGGCATTGTGGGGGCACGAGCGGGAGCGTGCAGCCATTTTACGTGGGCGGGCCTGGAAGCGCTGAGTGCTCCCTGCTCAGGTGGTGGGGGATTTTGCATGCACGCAAAAGAGCGCAGAAATCTCCGTGCCTCAGGGACATTAGTTTAAGTTTTGAAAAATGGAATAAAGGTTAAAAAAAAATTAAGGACATGTCCCCTCATGTGAAACTGTCACATGAGTTGGGACATATCCATTAAATTTTTCAAAAAATTTTATTTAATTAATAAACCCTTCGTGAAACCTCATCCCGCCCGTGGATGAGGTTTCATGAAAAATGTGAAGGCCGCCTGGGCTCTTCACCTGCCCGCCAACCTTAAGGTTGGACAGGCAGCATTATTTATAGCTTTAATTACTTTGTTAATGGCCTTAATAGGCTTTTGACAGTCCAGCGAGCGCGCAGATGATGCGACTGCGCACCTGCCAAACTGGCAATCTAAATGACGCGCGGTGACATCGGGATACCCGCCTGACATCACCGTGCATCATTTTACAAGTCGGCAAGCAGGCCCCGCCCCCGCTTGCCGACGGGAAAAGTCTTCTCATAGTCTGTGCTTAAAATTGTAGGTGTTCCATTGCCCAGGACTAAATACCTCAACTTGAAACCTGAAAAATGATAGGGAAGAATTAAAATGTGAAGAAAGTAACAAACTATATGAGGCTGGAGACAAGAAGGATGCAGTGCTTATATTTATATGACTTTGTTTTCCTGTTTCAACACAGATCATTCAAGATGATTGAAATTATTCTTATACTCAGGCAGTGCATTAAATTGGAATCATCATTTCTGCCAATTTTTTGACATATTCTCATTAATATATAACTTTACACTGCACATTTTTTGGAAGATCCCATGTATTGGAATTCTCTAAAATAAACACAAAGCAGAGCAGCCAATGAGAAGATATGTGATGACCTGGTTAAACAGCGACTAAACTGATATAAATAATTCAGGGTCAGAAAGTCTAACTGTGAAGTGTGTAATTTCTGGGAGGAATATAGAGATTATGCAGAGAGGTTGAAACAAGGTTTAAAGAACATGTTCTAGATCTTGAGGGTACTCCAAATACAGAATGGAACAAACATGTGAGATGATCATGCAAGTGATTACACGGGGATACTGGTAAAAGGGACTCATAGGTTAGAAACAGCACCAAGCTTAAAAGAAAAATGAGTGTGAATAAATGTAACCTGCCACACTTGGTGTTTCCACTGTTAACAATCATTTCAGATCCCAGCAGAGTTTCCATAATTACTTTAATTTTTCAGTTCAGTAAGCTGTTGCAAAGACATCACAAAAAGTGGGAATAACGATGGCTGAGGTGCTGAGTGGCAGGCTATAAACGAATCACCAAAAAGATGCAGCTCCTGATTAAAAACTCACCATAATTATTTACATATTGGGCTGCATCTCCCGGTCGGTGAGTGGGGGCATGGCCAGCTCGCCGATGCGTGAAATGATGCGGGGTGATGTCGGGCGTGTGTCCTGATGTCACCCGACGTCATTTAGGTTTTCAGTTCGAATCAGCTGCGCGCCCACTGAACTGTCAAAGCCAGTTAAGAACTGTTAAGGCCATTAAAAAAGTAATTAAATTGTTTAATGGACCAGCCCGTCCAACCTTAAGGTTGGTGGGCAGGCGGAGATCCCAGGCGACCTTGAGAAAAAACATGAAACCTCATCCACGAGCGGGATGAGGTTTCATGAGGGTATTAAAATTTGTATGAGATGTCTAAATAAAGAAAATTGACATGTCCTAGCTCATGTGACAATATCACATGAGGGGACATGTCAGGAATATTTTTTTCTGCCTTTGATGAAAGTTTGAACCTTGAGCCGATCTCCCCGTGGCAGCAGTTTGCCTCAGGGAGATCTTTGCACTCTTTCGTGCACAGGCGTGAAAGAGCGTACTCCCGGCTCATGGAATACCCCCACCTCCCGACCTGCACAGGGAGCGCACAGCGCTTCCAAGTGGACGTCACTCTGGGCGGGCTTTAATCGGCCCGCCCACATAAAATGGGGCCGCACACCCAACCGGGGGCACCAATCGGGAACCCGTGCCCGCTCCCACACAACCCTCCCCCCCACCAATGCCCCGATGGGGGGAAAATGCTACCCATACACTAGACTGGGGGTGGAATTTTACACCGGCAGGGTTTTCTGGTCCTGCCGAAGTCAATGGACTTTTGAACGGCTTGCCACATCAGCCCCGTCTCCACCCCAACGGGGCGGTAAAATTCCGTCCTTAGTCTGTTTTAAAACCTGGTCGCAAAGATTCTGCACAAGGTCATAAAATAGTGGTGCTACCACTAAGACATAGGACATAACATTTCCACAGCCTAAGCCTATTTACAAATGAAGGGCTCCCTTCAGCGGCAAGCACGGAGATCAGGTGGACATGATTGTGGGACTCAGCAGGCCAAACCTTTCCATTCTCTTCAAAGATGCTGATCTGACGGGGCAAGCTATCAATTAAAGGATACTCAGCAACCTATTGCTCCCTGCAGAGCACAGTGCAAACTGTAGGTGTTGAGATGGGAGGTATTTTTCAGCAAGAATTCTCAGCTGGCATCAATGTCAGCTGTAATGCATTAAATTTTAGCCCCAATCCCCAATATCATAAATTGATGCCAGTAAGACCAGGAAAGCTTGTGTCAGCCAACTTGATTTGCCAACATAATAGGATAGGAATTTGTCTCAGGCAGTGTTGCAAAGTGGGCGGTATCAGATCAGCGACTCATTATTTTTAGCACTTGATATTTAATTCCATTGATTGCAATTGTCCAGAATATCAGGTGCTGCGTATAACAGGTGGCCGATCCAATAATGTCCACTTTCCACCACCATCCAAAATGAATTTCTACCCCAATGTTTTCTAACTCATTTAATTAACTATTTGTTTGTTTTCCAGTCCAGCAAATGTCAGCAGCACCAGCGTGTACGCAATCTGCACATTCAGAAATGATTCTATTCCTCAGGAAGTTAATGAAGTTACTGTGTACCATGAGTACAGAGACAACACAAATTACATTTCCACCTTGGGAACGTATTCACTGGATAACAATAGCCTCTATGTCAATGGTATTTAGCATTTAAAGGAGATGTTCCATTAGATTTAATTCTCATTGAATGTTTTGATCCAATTAAATCAAAGAGATTTCAAGCAAACACATTAATTTCATTCCACTATTTAATAGTGACTTTCCATCTGGCTCATTTGATAAACATATTTTTGATTTTTCAGGTTACCATGAATCAGTCCCTTCAACCAGTGAGTATGAATTCTGTTTCACTACAGTAGTAGCAACATAGCAATTGTTTTACTGATCACCATTCACATGTTGTAAAATGCACCCACCTTATTAATTGTTCAGAGCCAGCTAGTTGTTGATGAACAAATCAATTGTTTAGTAATCAGACACAAATATGCCCCTGGAAGTGAATTTTTGAAGTAGCATCAGGAGCTGGAAGCTGATAGATGCCATCTGTAAAGATCGCTTTCTTTTCTATTTGATAGTCTTGTGATCTTGCTTTTGTTTCTTCTGAGGCCCCATAAAATTATGCTCCTGGATGAAATAAAATTACCTTTTAATGCAAGGTGGTATTAAATATTGCAAACTCAGAGGCTAATTATTAATGCACATGATTCTGGTCTGTCCCAATTTATTTCTGGTCTGTCCCAATTCATTTCTGGTGTGTTCTCATGAATAGTCCTCATGACCTCCCTTTACTTTATCATCAATGGAATTTCACAAAATGTTGGAAAGCTAATTGAGCCATGGTTATAGATCATTGGCTTTTTGTTGCTTGTCCTCCAATCTTAGGTATAACTTCAATGTATTTGCAGCTCCTAAAAACATTCATATGAACTTTGGTTATTTTGTCTTCATTTCTTTTAAATTTCTGGGATATATCCAATGAGCTTCAAATGTGTTGCAGACATTTAGAAATAAAATGACAGCCAGGCTTTAGTGGGGCAGGACTTCTGTCCACCATCTTCCTACAATCTGGGTCCCAACTAATTTGATTAATTTGGCAGGTTCCGGCCACATTTCCAATGCAAGTGGATCATCTGCCTCAACTAGGGTGGGCATCTGATCTGTGATCTATTGCATTTTAAAATCTCATCCAGCAATCCTGAACACCAAAAAAGAATGGTGTTCCTTGCATCCAGTGATGCTGAGGCAGAAGAGACTGGAAATACCCCATATTTTTCCTATTTTTCTCTCTGAGTCCAGTTATATCACCTCTAGCAGAAAATCCTGAAAGTGACATTGGGTGATGGAAAGAATGGTTCCTTGACTTGACTGTGTTCCACCACAGAAGTGAAGAGGAAATTTGGCTTTGTGCTACTTTAAATTGCTTTGCAGATGCATCACTCAGCTTCAACAGGCTAAGGAGATTCTATGCACTTCAGTTTATGGTTTTATAAATAGACTCTGCAGACCGAGGATCTTGGACTTGATAGAATCTATAATGAAGCCAGATTTATTTAGACTGGAGTGAATGACTGTGTTTCCAAAGGACTTTAGTTACCATTCACAAAAATTATCCTATTTCCTAGATGATTTAATGCATCCTGGAATGAACATTTATGCAGCTTACAGTGCTTTTTAAAAAAAGTCACAGTTTTATCACTATTAGAGAAAATAACTCCGTGGTGTATGTGCATACATTTGTGGGTGTGTTCATGTGGACGTTTGTATATGCGGGTACATACAGAAAGATCAATGAAGTATGTTACTTATTAAAGTAAGCAAATATCAAGGTGTCCAAATTTAAAATGCAGCAAAATCCATATTTTAATTTAACTAAATGCATTTCAGAAAGTTGCCGTTTCTCACATACTCCAATGGAACGGATGGATTAAGCAAAAACACATTTGTAACATAATATCACTTTGTAAGGCACTGCTACAGACTAGAGGTTAATTGAGAAGATCTGATTTTAATGACAACTATTTGCTTTATAAGTAATTGGTAAAGTTAAGAAATATCTTATTTCAGCATGTTGTATTCCCAGTGCAATTATTTACTCTTTCCTTATAGCGGAAGCACCCATTATGGTAGTGACACTACAACCGAATGAAGAGACAAGACCCATTGATTTTAATGTCACTTTCACCATAGATAATCTGGCATTTACACCAGATTTACAAAATCTCAATTCCCCTGAGTATACAACTGCATCGGGCAATGTCATTAGCTTGGTAAGTCTACAGTTGAATCATCTATCATTGTTTGGTGTAAATTAGAATGTTTTGATGATGCACTCCTCCATCTAAAATAGTTACTGGGGATTTTTTTTTTTGTAGCTCAATAATCTGTACAAAAACAGCAAGATAAAGAAGACATTCACAAATTGTGAACTCGTATCTTTCAGGTAAGACATTTTTATTGACTGCACAGGATGTTTCGAAAGGAACATATTTTGAGGACTGTGAAGCCTTTAATAAATATCTTAATATATTTAAATGGAAAAACAGAAAATTCTGGAAGTTAGGAGGATAGTCATTATCTATAGAAAGAACAAATAAGTTAACCATTCAGGTATGAACCCTTTGTCAGAAATGTAAGATATTACAGATGAACAACATTTTAAAAAAGTACAGAAACACACAAATAAGCAAGAGAAATGGAATAACATGAAAGGTGCTTAAGAGGAAAACAAAATGGTTAAATGAGTGAAGTGTCATTGACAAAAGGGGAAAAAGGCAGAGGATCTGGGTGGAAAGGAAAAGGGCAGGGAATGTGCATGGAAGGGGAAAAGGGCAGAGGATCAGGTCAGAAGGGGAAAAGGTCAGTGGGTCTGGGTGGAAGGGTAAAAGGGCAGAGGATCTGGGTGGAAGGGGAAAAGGGCAGGGGATCTGGGTGATTGGGGAAAAGGGCAGGGGATCTGGGTGGATGGGGAAAAGGGCAGGGGATCTGGTGGATGGGGAAAAGGGCAGGGGATCTGTTTTACCAATACATTAATGCTAAAATGTTAGTTAAGGAAAAAGCGGGACCTATCAGAGATGAAGATGGAAACTTATGTGTAGATGCAGAGGCTGTGGGAAGGGTTTTGAATGAATATATTTTCTCTGTGTTTACAAAGGAAAGGGAGGATTTAGATATAGTAGTCCAGGAGGAACACAGTGAGATATTGGACAGGATAGTCATAAAGAGAGAGGAAGTACTCGAAGGGCTGAAATCCTTGAAAGTTGATAAGACACCAGGGTCAGATAAATTGTTTCCAAGGCTGCTGAAGGAAGTCAGGGAGGAGATAGCAGATGCCCTGAAGATGATTTTCCAATCTTCACTCGATACAGGGGAGGTACCGGAGGATTAGAGAAATGCAAACGTAGTTCCATTGTTTAAAAAGGGATCAAAGGAAATGCCAAACAATTATAGGCTAGTTAGTCTTACATCAGTAGTGAGCAAATTAGTAGAATCAATCCTGAGAGATAAGATTAACTGCGATGTGGAAAGGCATGGATTTGTTAAAGGAAGGTCTTGCCTCACAAATTTGATTGAATTCTTTGAGGAAGTGACAAAAAGGGTTGATGAAGGTAGTGCAGTGGATGTTGTGTACATGGATTTTAGCAAGGCATTTGACAAGGTCCCACATGGCAGAATGGTCAGGAAAGTAAAAGGGTAATGTGGCAAACTGGATAAAAGGTTGGCTTTGTAATAGGAAATAAAGGGTAATGGTCGATGGATGCCCTTGCAAATGGAAAGTTGTCACAAGTGGTGTTCCACAGGGCTCGGTGTTGGGACCCTTGCTGTTTGTGTTATATATTAATGATTTGGATGTGAACATGGGGGCCATGATTGAGAAATTTGCAGATGACACAAAGATTGGCCGAGAAGTGGATAGTGTAGAGGATAGCCATAATCTCCAAAACAATATAGATGGGTTGGTGGATTGGGCGTTAAAGTGGCAGATGGATTTTAACATAGAGAAGTGTGAGGTCATACATTTAGGGAGGTCAAACTGTTACAGGGATTACAAAATAAATGGGAATATACTAAGAGGGGTAGATGAAGTGAGAGATCTTGGCGTACAAGTACACAGGTCCCTGAAGACAGCAGTTCAAGTAGACAAGGTTGTAAAGAAGGCATATGGAATGCTCTCCTTCATTGACAAAGGTATAGAATATGTAAGTAAGGACATCATGTTAGAATTGTATAAAACACTGGTGAGGCCACAACTGGAGTATTGTGTGCAGTTCTGGTCACCACATTACAGGAAGGACATAATGGCTCTGAAGAGAGTGCAGAGAAGGTTTACAAGAATGTTGTCAGGGTTATAAAAGTATAGCTATGTGGAGAGATTGGATAGGTTGAGGTTATTTTCCTTAGAACAAAGAAGGCTGACTTGATTGAGGTGTACAAAATTATGAGGGGAATAGATAGAGTGGACAGGATAAAATTGTTTCCCTTGGTGGAGAATTCTAGAACCAAGGGACATAGATTCAAGATAAGTGGCAGAAGGTGTAGGGGGAACATGAGGAGGAACTTTTTTACGCAGAGGATAGCTGGAATTCACTGCTCAAGTTGGTAGTAGAGACAGAAACTCTAAACTCTTTTAAAAAGTACCTGGATCTGCACCTTAAGTACTGTAAGCTGCAGGGCTATGGGCCGGGTGCAGGAAGGTGGGACTAGAAAGGGCACCTGGGTATCCTTGGGCTGGCATAGACACGATGGGCCAAATGGCCTCTTCTGTGCTGTAACTTTTCTATGGTTCTATGAGACAGTAGGAGCCATAATGAAAGAAACAAGAGGATGTGAAAGTAAGAAGCATATTTATTAAATCCTTAAGTTATTAAAGTCCTGAATACTATAAAATTTCCAACGGGAAGATAAAGTGCTGTTTCCAAGCTTATTTGGATCTTCATTGCAACAGTGTAAAAAACCAACTGCAGAGAGCTCAGTGGGAGCAGGTGAAAAAATGGGAATTATATAGGACAGGAATCTTGGACAGACATTCCAGAGAATGGAGGTGCTCAGTAACATGATCACCTACAAATAAAAGTTATGCTTATTTCAGTTTACTAGATTTTTAAATTTTCTGAATAAAAATAGTCAGGTACTATCATTTAGAAAATTAATTTTGATTATTTGCCTTTCACTATCAGATTATAGTATAAATCATACTGAGATGCTAATTGTACTACAGAATCTCACAAGAGATAATTTTGGTGAAACTAATGAAGAGTTCATCCACTGCTCAGTTTCCTCAGCAATAAATCTTCCTTCAACATAATTGTAATTGTTCGAATGGCAGCTGAGTCACGTGTAGCCACATGTATGATGTATGCATTTAGTGAAGAATATAGGGAAGAATATCGGGGGCGGGCCCGACACGCCGCGCATAAAATAACACGCAATGACATCAGGCGTGCATCCCAATGTCACCGTGCACCATCGCAATATTTCGAAGAGAGGGCGCACTATGATTTCTGAGGCACGCCTGCCATTAATTAACGGGCCACTTAAGGCCCTTGAGGCAGCAATACACAGTGATTTTTCTCAGCCCGTGCGATTTTCAGAGCGTTGCACGGGCGCAACGGGCAGGTGAGTAGGCCATATTTTTAAAAGCCTCATCCTTGGTTGGGGGGGGGCGGGGGGAGCGGATAAGAGGGGTGAGTGGGCTCGCGAATGCAAGTTGTTAGTCATTTACTTTAGAAACTTATTGCTACATGCATGTGTGAACAGGAGAACTTCAAATCTCTTAAGAGCAGCTTTGACAGGTCAGGACGCTGGAGGAAACATAATTCTTGGGGCCTTGCAGATTTCAGGCAGCCTTCCCTTACCCTGGGAATGGGGATTGTGCTCTCCACAGGAGGTGCCTCTCTGAGGAGGAAGAGAAAGCCAGAAGGGGGAGGAGGCCAGGATTCCATATTCAGCCTCCGGAAGAGAGGCACAGGCACAAGTGGTGCAGGGCCAACAGGAAGTGCAAGGTGGAAGGGGCCACAGAAGACGCCACTATCATGCTGCCAGGGTATACAGGCAGCGATGCAGCTACCTCAATATGTCTGAGGTGCAGTGCAGAAGGAGCCTCTGTCTCTCAAGGGAGACAGTGACCTCCATGTGCCAGATGATAGGCCCTGAGATCAGCTCCAACTGTGTGGGTGGACACCCCATGCCAGTGTTGTTGAAGGTCACGGTTGCCCTCAACTTCTATGCCTCTGGCTCTTTCCAGGGGTCGGTGGGTGATCCTAAACAGCTGTCCACACTTGTGTCAAGCTGGTGACAGACGCTTTGTTCAGGCGTGCCTTGACTTTCATTCACTGCCTTCAGACAAGGCCAGCCAGGCAGAGGCTTTGCAGCAATTGCTGGGCTCCCCTGCGTCCAGGGTGCAATTGACTGCACACATGTGGCCATCAAGGCACCAGCGGGTGAGCCAAGTGCCTTCATCGACAGGGAGGGATTCTACTCCATGAATGTGCAGATAGTGTGTGATCACAGGCTGCAGATTCTGCAAGTATGTGCCAGGTACCCAGGCAGCTCCCATGACGCCTACATACTGAGACACTCCCAGGTCCTCAGGCTCTTCAGTGCTCCAGCCCAGCTGGATGGATGGCTGCTGGGTGACAAGGGCTATCCCCTTAAAAGGTGGCTCATGACGCCTCTCCTCCATCCAAGAACAGAGGCTAAGCAGCAGTACAATAGGAGCCACGCCTCCACAAGGGCAGTGGTAGAGAGAACCATTGATCTTCTCAAGATGCGCTGCCGATGCCTGGATCATTCAGAAGCGCACTGCAATACCCTCTAGATTGTGTGTCACTGATCGTGGTTGCATTCTGTGGTCTCCACAATCTGGCATTGGAAAGGGGAGACGCAGTGGAGGAAGAAGATGTAGACGCAGATGCTGTGACTGCCAGTGCCCTGGGCACTCTCTGCCTCCGCCTGCACCTCAAGCGAGTGTGAAGTGCCCTCAATATTGTGCACCAGGATATAGCTGAAGATCTTATCCCCACCGAGTTCCTGGTATCTGTGGTGGTGCCTGCCTGGCTGAGATGGTGTGACTCTGGTGCATGTATATCTTCAGGACCCTCAGGGGTCAGTGGCGGTCCCTCTGCCTCTTGAGTGTGGGCGTGCTCCAGAAAGACTGAAAGGAAGAATAGGGACATTTGATTAGTTGAAGTCATTACACTATTAATGTGCATGCCTGGCACCCGGATCAGGATGCGCTCCTCTTTCCATTATCTATGGTCAACCCATGTCGGAGACTCAAATCAACAAACAGTCAACAGTGGAATGGTTGCAATGACAGACATTGTGACCTGAGTGCATGGCACTCTTACCTCCCATTGGCACCCCAACCTGACTGCAGCAGGTAGACCTGGGCACATGGCGCCTCTCCAGCTCGAGAGCCTCCTGCTCCTATCTGGTCAGTATGAGTAGGTGGGCCTGCCCTCCGCCAGTCCGCAGCCATTCGGCATTATTGTGCGCAGTCTTCTCCTGAAAGGAAAGAGGAGCATTGATTAGTCCACCCTGTACCCGCATTGCCGTTGCAGCCTTACCACTCCCACTGAGTGAAACCTTGCAGGGCTCATCTGATTCGTGACCCTGGAGCCGCCATACATTCACTGCAAGCAGCCAGGGCTGACCCCCTTGCCCAGATGCTGCCTCCATCACATTTGCCACTCACACTGTAAGACCTTCCAAACCAAGGAGCACTACCACCTAGAAGGACAAGGGCAGCAGATGGATGGCTACCCCGCCACCTGGATGTTCCCCTCCAAGGCAGTCAGCATCCTGACTTTGAAATGTTTCGGCACTCCACCACTGGGTGGAGGTCCAGATCCTGCAGCTCGCCCCCAAAACAGCACTGTGGGAGTACCATATGCAGAGGATACAGAAGGCAGCTCACCACCACCTTCTCAGGGGCAACTAGGCATGGGCAATAAATGCTGGCCCATCCAGCGAAGGCCACATGCCATGAATGAATGAATGCAATAAAAAAATTCCGAGCTGGGTGGATGAGGGGGTGCGGGGGCAGGGAGGGGGCAACCTAACTGCTGTGCTAAGTGACCCATGCCAACATGGTATTCACCCTTACCGATCACAAGAAGTCATTGAACTGCTTGCGGCACTGCATCCAGGTGCATCTCACTGCATTGTGGGAGCTGACCCTTTCTGCCACCTCCTCCCAGGCATGCTTTGTCATGTGGGAGGGCTTCCTCCTCCTGTCCGTTGGCACCATGAAGTTGCGCCATGCTGCCACCTCCTCGAGGAGGGCACCAAGGCACTCACCTGAAAATCTCTGGGCACTGCCCTGCCAACCTGCTCTCTGAGAGCGCTCTCGGACACCCTCCTGTGCACCTTCAAAAGGCTGCCTGCGCCGTTTTTAAACAGACTGCTAGGTTGCCATTGGACACGGCAGTCATTGGACTCCCGCCGCCGCCCGCCCCTTTCCTCTGTTCTCGGGAGCCGTGACTCACACTGGGCGGGCCTTAACTGGCCCACCTGCATAAAATGGTGGCGCAGAGCCTGCGCCCGCTCCCAAACAGACCACCTGCTGTCGGAAAAATTCTACTCATAGGTTTTGAAAATCTATGGGGGATGATTATAACACTCTAGTCCGCCACTCAATTCTGCAGCTGATCCTGGCAAAATTTGCAGGGATAAAACCTGTATACTCTGCTGATGCTGTGCCAGGCTCAAAGTGAAGGCCAGGGAGCTGCAATTCCTAACCTAGGGACTCCCTGTCCTAACTAACCACACTCCTTACATCAGTGGCCTGGTTGAGGTGAGTAGGAGGTCTTATGCAGGAGCCTGCCGGAACAGCTGTGGATTTTCAGGACCATAATCTTTGGAAAGAATCTTTAAACCACTGTCAGGAAAAGATTTTCAAAGCAACTTCCCCCTTGCTATCTAAAACTCTTTAATATATGTAAAAATGATTTGTTAAAAACTTTAACCAGAGAAAAATCAGTTGTAAAAAAACTGCTGAGGTAGCTGAAGGGCTGATTTAATTTCTCCTCATGGGGAAGAATCTTCCCATTGGCGAGTGGGGGCAGGGCGATGCAGGTGTCCTGACGTCACAGCGTGTCATTTAGATTGTCAGTTCAGCTGTGTACCTGCCGAACTGTCAAAGGCTTATTAAGGCCATTAACAAAGCAATTAGAGTTGTTAAGAATGCTGCCCGGCCAAACTTAAGATTGGCGGGCAGGCCAAGAGCCCAGGCGGCCTTCGCATTTTTCATGAAACCTCATCCACGGGCGGGATGAGTTTTCATGGAGGGTTTATTAAGTAAATAAAACTTTTTGAAAAAATTAATGACAGTTTCACATGAGGGGACATGCCCTTGAAATTCTTTTTTTTACCTTTATTACATTTTTCAAAGCTTAAACTAATCTCCCTGAGGCACGGACGTGCCTTGGAGATTTCTGCGCTCTTTTGCGCGCATACCCGAAAGAGTGCAGGCCCAACTCGGAATCCCCCCCACCCGCACAGGGAGCGCTCAGCGCTTCTACGTATGCATCACATTGGGCAGGCCTTAATTGGCCCGCCCACATAAAATGGCGGCACGCACCTGATCGGGGCACCAATCGGGTTCATGCTCTCCTCTGCACAGTCCCCCCTGACGGGAGGAAAATTCAGCCCATGGAAGCTGCAAAGTATTGCTAGATGCTCGTTTCTCCCAATTATAGCTCAGGAGACCATTTCATCAATGCAATTTGCATTTATATTCTATTGAAAATTAAATAGCAAAGTAGACATTACCCACTTCAACAGGACAATTTAAATCTGACAACCTACATTTTCTTCAGCATTATACTGTAATCATAAAAACAATTTGTGGCCTTAGTTACTTTTCAAAAGATCCCTATGTATTGTTAATGCAATTTCTAAAAATATTAGCATTCCAATGCTAATAAATCAGTGTTGTATTTTAAATGATTTTCACATTCTATTTTCCTTCAACAGTCCTGCAAATCAAGACAATACCAAAGTTGAAACACGCTGTTCTTTTAAAAATGATCCCACTGTTCCAGGAGTTGATAAAGTAACTGCTTATAATGAGTTCAGAGACAATACTGAGAAAATCACAGCATTAGGAGCATATTCACTAAACCAAAACAGCCTTTACGTGAACGGTATGTACCGATTCAAATTAAGTGATTTAACTTCAAAAGCAAAATAAATACTGCAACCTTTGCACAGCCTAAGCTTAAAACTAGTTGCATTCAAATAGTTTTTCATAGTTATGAACCATGCAACCCCAAAGCCCTCAGTATGACAAAAGACAAAAGAAAACATGTTGGCAGCCCTGCCTCCAACTGACCTCTAAGTTTGATCCTCAAAGTTTTTATGCATCTGCATTCTGATTATCACGAGAGCAGAGATAACAAAGGGTTCAATGTATGTTACAGCTACTTTCAGGAAAAAAAATAACCAAATTGTGAATCCATTTGTAATCTTGAAAATAGTGCAATAACCTGTTCATTGACGCTCATTTTGGATTCCACCAGGGCCACTGAGCTCCTGACCTCAATTGAGCCTTGGTCCAAATATAGACAAAAGAGCTGAACTCAAGAGATGAGGTGAGAGTGACTGCCGTTGACATCAAGGTAGCATTTGACTGAGTGTAGCATCAAGGGCAAAGCAGCCGCTTGATAGAAACACCTTTCACCAGCATTCACTCCCTCCACCACCGACACGTAGTAGCAGCAGTTTGTACAGTCTACAAGATGTGCTGCAGAAACCCACCAAGGCTACTTAGGCAGTATCTTCCAAACCCAAGATTGCTACCATCCTGAAGGACAAGGGCAGCAGATAGATGGGAACACCACCATCCGGATGTTTGCCTCCAAGCCACTCACCATCTTGACTTGGAAATACATTGGCATTCCTTAACTTTCGCTGGGTCAAAATCCTGGAACTCCCTCCCTAACAGCACTGTGGCTGTAAATGGTTCAAGAAGGCAGCTCACGACCACCTTCTCAAGGGCAATCAGGGCTGGGAAATAAATGCTGGCCCAGCCAGTGAACCCCACATCCTGTAAATGAATAAAAAAAAGAGCCCTAGCCAAAGTTAAGTCAATGGAAATCAGGAGAAAATTCCCAGGACATCGTTGCAGGAGTTCCCCAGGGTAGTGTCCTAGGCCCAATCATCTTCAGCTGTTTCATCAATGGCCTTCCCTCCATCATAAGGTCAAAGTGGGGATGTTCGCAGATGATTGCGCAATGTTCAGCACCATTCGTGACTCCTCAGTCCATGTGCATATTCAGCAAGGCCTGGACAACATTCAGGCTTGGGCTGATAAGTAGCAAGTAACATTCATGCCACACAAGTGACAGTCAATGATCATCTCCAACAAGAGAAAATCTAACCATCTCCTCATGACATTCAAAGACATCACTGAATCCCCTTCTATCAACACCCTGGGGGTTACAAATGACCAGAAACTGAACTGGACCAGCCATATAAATACTGTGGCTACAAGAGCAGGTCAGAGGCTAGGAATTCTGTGGCAAGTGACTCACCTCCTGACTCCCCAAAGCCTGTCCCCCATCTACAAGGCACTTGTCAGGAGTGTGATGGAATATTCCCCAAACACAAGAAGCTTGGCACCATCCAGGACAAAGCAGCCCGCTTGACTGGCATTCCATTTTCAACTGCCAGTGGCAGCAGTGTGCACCATCCACAAGATGCACTGCAGCAACTCACCAAGGCTCCTTTGTAGCATAAGGACAAGGGCAGCAGATGCATGGGAACACCACCATCTGCATGTTCCCCTCCAAGTCACTCACCATTCTAACTTGGAACTATATCAACATTCCTTCACTGGCACTTGGTCAAAATTCTGGAACCCCCTTCCTAACAGTACTGTGGGTGTACCTACACTACGTGGACTGCAGTGGTTCAAGAAGGAGCACCTCACCAAGGGCAATTAGGGATGGGAAATAAATGCTGGCTTAGTTGGCGACGCCCACATCGCAGAAGCAAATATTTAAAAAAATTAAGATCTTCAATTATAAGTGATATTCTTGCTGAAACTGTGGGTAAGAGATTTACATTTCACATCTTAATTTCAGGTTATCAAGAATTGGAACCAACTACAACACCAATTATATCTTCACCTGCAGTCCGAGAAGGAGACTTGTCTTTTGAGCTTAACTTCACAATAATAAACAGAAATTTCACTGAAGCACTTAATGACCCCAATTCCCTTGAATATCAAAGCATTGTTGCTAATGTTACCAGAATGGTAAAGATTATTTTACAGTCACTGTTTGAAATTTAAACTTGTGCAGAAAACCAAATGCAACAATTACTTTGTTTTCTGAGTGAACTGTTAAATCTGTAGCACAGATTTATAGAGCATAAGAGAGTTTTTTGATCCACTATGCCCTGTAATCTGTTTCAAATGCGATGTAAAGACATGAAAATTTGACCAAGAATGTATTCTCAAACTGTGCTGTAGTGTAAGATGGAATTCTAACTTTCTCCAGAGTACACTGCATAATAAAGCAGTGAAAATTACAGAACAATTATTATGATATTTGTTGCACATGTACAAATATTCTTAATATATGTATTGTGGTTAAAAATCTTCATGAATCTTCAACATTTTCTGTTAGATTTATAACATATTTTTTGAAAGTTGTGCAATCTGTACTTACTATTGTACATGTTTTGCAGCTTAATGAGCTGTATAAAAACAGCTTTTTAAAGGACAGCTACCGCATCTGTAAAGTTACAGGACTGAGGTAAGATGGTTTACTTTGCATGTTAGGCTCTACTGAGATAAAACAAAGAAATTCCCTTAATATATTGAGCACTTAAACAGAATCCAAATCTGATTTGTGAACTATGGGTGGAATTTTATGGCCTCGTCACGGTGGGAATGCGGCCAGAAAATCCAGGCCGCAGGAGGGGCTATAAAATTCCACCCTTAAGAGATTATTACATACTAACAACTTACAGTTAAACTATTCCTTTGTGTAGCACAGATTTATAGAGCATAAGAGAGTTTTTTGATCCACTATGCCCTGTAATCTGTTTCAAATGCGATGTAAAGACATGAAAATTTGACCAAGAATGTATTCTCAAACTGTGCTGTAGTGTAAGATGGAATTCTAACTTTCTCCAGAGTACACTGCATAATAAAGCAGTGAAAATTACAGAACAATTATTATGATATTTGTTGCACATGTACAAATATTTTGAAATTGAGGAGATATGTTGATTCAAAGTTAACTTGATGTGCAGACAATTGTTATTTATATTGGGCAGGATTTTCTGCCTGTTGGGGGGGATGTTCAGGAGCAGGTGCGTATGGGCGATCGGGGGCGTGCCGCCATTTTACCTGGACGGGCCAATTAAGGCCCGTCCAGCGTGACGTCCACCAGGGAGCACTATGCGCTCCCTCTGCAGGCGGGGGGAGATTCCCTGAGCCGGGAGAGCGCTCTTTCGCGCATGCGCATGCGCATGCGCATGAAAGAGCACACTCATCTCCCTGAGGCTAAATGCTGCCTCAGGGAGATCGGCACCAAATTCAAAAATGGTCAATGGACAAAAATAAAATTTCCCTGACATGTCCCCTCATGTGACACTGTCACATGAGTTGGGACATGTCCAGCACTCTTATTCAAATTTATATTAAACTTTTAAAAACCCTCATGAAACCTCATCCTGCCCGTGGATGAGGTTCCATGCTTTTTCTGAAGCCCGCCGGGGCTCCTGGCCTGCTCGCCAACCTTAAGGTTGGATGGGCAAGTCCATTAATTACTTCAATTAGTTTTTTAATGGGCTCAATAGGCCGTCAACAGGTCGGTGGGCGCACAGCTGATTTAACTGCGCCCCCGCCGACCTGAAAATTGAAATGACGCGGGGTGACATCGGGAGTTCTGCCCAACATCATCCTACGTCATTTTACCCGCTGACATGTAGGGCCCGCCCCCCGCACGTCAAGCTGAAAATTCCGCCCATTGAATCGCTGAATCTTAAATAGTACATCAGCGCATTGTGGCCTGAATTTTACCCTGGGGGTGCACCCGAAGTCGGCCCAGCCGGAAGCGGACGTAAAACCTGCTCCTAGCTGAGATCGCGCTGTGAACGCAATCTTGCACTGGCTGGCCAATTAACGGCCAGCTAGCATGAAACGCGCCCGGAGAAAGGCCCAGCACTGCCTTAGGGGACGGGAAGTGTGGAGGGGGTGGGGTGCCGACATCACGGCAGGTGCTGCCTCAGGGAGCTGCAGACCTCCAAGTAATAGATTAAAGCACAAAAATGCTGATAAAAATGCCGACGCAGCACAATCAAGCACCTGAAAGCATACCTCATTAAAAAAAAATCCCCAGATATTTCTTTTCATTTTAAATCCTAATGGAGATTTTAACCTGCCCTTGGATGAGGTTTCATCAATAATGTAAAGCCTGCCTGGCAAATTGGCTCATCTGCCAACCATAAGGTTGGACGGGCCATGAAAAATCGCTTTCAATTGGGCCGTTAATGGGCTTAATTGTTCGCTTAATCGTCGGCGGGCGCACACCGAGCGAAATATCATGTGAGTGCACGATGACTTCGGGACACTCATCTGACATCATCTCGTGCGATCTGACACCCGTTGTAGTCGCGTGTGCGCCCACCCACGGGACGCAAAATTCTGGCCCATGTGTGCGCTCAAGTTATTCGGCTCATTTAGGTTATAAATGGTTTCCTTCCACAATCAATTTTCCTCCTTTCTTTCCATTAGAATCGGATCAGTTAAATGTACCTATATGTGTTACTTCAACCCATCTGCTGTAAATGAACCAGTGACAGAAGAACAAGTCAGAACAGAATTTGCCACCGGAACAAATGGAACAAACTTGCTTGGAAACTTCTACCAGTTGCGAAATAACAGTTTGGCAGTGGGTAAAGTATCGACTTTAATTGTATTTATTTGTAGTTTCCATCATTCCATGTTGATCATTAATTAATGCTATTCTAGGCTGGTTCATTATCCTGCATAATGTAGACAGAAGTAATTGTTCTTTGGGGGCATTTGGTTGAGTTACTTAGTAGTGTTGAACAGGATTGTTTAGTTCCTATCAAGAGAGCCAAATCTGGTATTAATGAGTTACACAGCTCATTACAAAGGTGATGTTTATAGATTCTCATGGAGACACATCTGCTCATCAAGAGCAAGATTCTGAGAGAGCTTTCCAGCAATCATTAGTAATATCAATTTGTTTTTATCTTTTCAGGTTTTGGGATGTATTTAATTAGCAATAAACATTTGTGTTGTAAAGTTAGTTTTTTTTCTTATAAATGTTAAGCCTGTCAACAACTTTTAAAAATAGCTTTCAAGATAATGTCATAACCAACATGATTTCTGCAAAATAGATGAAATGTTGAATTACATTTAATTGTAAAAAGAATGTATTTTACATGTTGCAATTTTAAGGAAAATTAAATTCAAAATGATTTCAACTGAGCATCTACAGAACAGCAGTAGTATAATGCAGGAGTCACTTGTTCTTGGAAATTTTGAATTAACTCTTAACTTACACTTCCTGGTTCAGACTCTGCGGCCACAAAATTTACCTCCTTTGCCCCCAGTTTGTTAGTGCTCCAAGTGACATTTTACCTCCAAAATGGTGTCCATAGCACGCAGTTCTGATGCGAGCCTCACCAGGTACTAATATCATTAGTGTGTTAGTGCACACGCAGAGAACATGGGGTAAAAAAAAAGAGTAGGCATATTGTGATGTCAGTCAATGTGTAGCAATGATTTGATGCCAGCACTGCCATTTTGGAGCTCAGTGGTCCAGCCAATGCCCTCTCTTAAGCTCATACTGCAGAACATGCATTCAGTAGCAGGAAGGAGCCCCCAGTAGCACTATTTAAAGGCACCAAGAACGACTATCATTTGGTCGCTGATTGATTTCTGCTGACTGTTGCTGTGTTTGTAAAAGTGGTTGGTGGCTTCTAGAGTTGACTAAAGCTACAAAAATCTACAGGGAGTGGTGTGTGGGCATTCGTCTTGGAATATGGCATGACAGGAAAGATATGCAGTGGGGACACGAAACAGGCCAAGCTATTCAAAGAGGAAGGAGGGGAAGAAGAGCCGTCAGCAGGAGGTCCTAATCACCAGGGTGTTCAGGGAGCAATTCTCCAACCTGAATCGCTGTGAGGAACAGTGTATCAGACATCCCAGCTTCCCAAAGTCTTTCCTCATTGAAATCCATCATGAGCTTCAGCCTCAATTGCAACCTCAGAACAGGGCAAGGGCAGCACTGCATTTGACTTTTCACACAATTTCAGAGTCAAGAATCTTTCCAAAGCAATTTTCCATTATTTGTGAAATACTGATTGCCAAATGTTTTCTTCCATACGTTTATCTGAATTCATTCAAATAAGGCCATACAAAGGATATTCCTTGAACCCACACTTTGGGCAGAACTTAATGCCCTCTCCTGTGGTGGGTTGATGGCAGGGGGCATTTAATCAGGTGGGAGGGTGGTGGGTGGGGACCCCACTGCCTTCCCACCTCTGTCCCAATAAAGGCATGGCGGGAAGACCTGTGGACAGCCATCCTGCCCTGCCACCAATTGAGGTCCTTAAGTGGGAAATTAATGCCCACATAAGGGCCTCATCTCACCTCTGCTGGTATTAACACAGTGTGGGTGGGTGACTCGCCGTGAGAGAGCCTGAAAAGCAAACCCTTTCGAGGTCGATTGTGGGCTTCCAGGGAGGTCCCTCATTCAGAGGTCCTCAGTGCATGATCAAGGCATCTGGCATTGGAAGGTGGGGCCTGCTGGGATACACTCCCTGCGCTTTCTGCCACATCCCTCCCCCACCATGAGCCCCTCCCACTATCACTCACCTGTGCCTGGATCCCTCAGCGATCCTAGGCTTCGGGTGGGTATAGTACCGGCAGCAGCTCCCACCTCCCCAGGCGTGTTGCCTGCAACAACAGCTGGCGGCCTCTAACTGGCCAGCAGCTCTCAGAAGGCGGAACTTGTGCTTCCTTGATCCCGATGAAGTGCCTGAGTGCCTTCCCAAAAAGAGGCAACAAGGGTCACAGTATGGCCCCGTCATCTCCATTAAATACCACTCTTCCAGTGGGGAACCTTGCTCAGAGAATCAGGACTAAGTTTTGTAATTCTGGACAAGATTTTGCCCCTGACGTGGGTTGGGAATTAAGATAGGCATCCAGGCGCGTAATCTTACACCACCAGTAGCATGCTGGCTTGTAGACACCATCCCACACCCAAGCCATTTTCAGAAAGGTTGTTTTGGGGGTGGAATGGCTACCTGCCTGCCAGCGGTGGGTAGCTTGTTAAGGTAATTAAAAACCAATTAAGGCCATTTTCAGAAGCCAACTGGAAAATTCCAGTCAACCTGTGGGATCCCTTGGCATCAGGAGCACAGTGGCTGCTGAGGAGGCCTCCCCACAGCAGACTGGCGTCCAGTGTACTAGGATGACTTTGAGGCTCCTCTCCTCCCACCACCACCCCCCCTCCCCAAATCCTCACCGATCTGGCCACAGGTGTAGCTGCAGGGCACCCTATAGTGCTTTCCCCTCCATAGTGGTAGTCCTGCAGCTCTGACTGTTTTTTAAAAATTAAAATTCTTTGGAAGTGCTGAGACAGCATCTCAAGATGGAGGGGCCTCCAATTGACCCATCCTGCTTCAAGAGCCCACCCAACATCTTTAATTGGATGGTGAGGCAGCTCTCCAACCACTAATTGGCTAATCCAGGCAAAATCAATGTTGAATGACTACCCCTGTAATGGTGCAAGTTGGGACCCGCATTCAGCCCGGACATAGGGAGTCTCGACCCATAATGGAAAATCCTGTCCTCTATCTCTGACTCCAATTCCCTTTAACTGGCCCCACTTGAAGTTCAAGATTGCAGAATTACCCCAGGTAGTTCCAAAACCATTAGCTAACTGGGTAAACACTGCACACTCATTTAAATTATGATGCATCAGAGGGAGGGACAAATTATTATTCAATTACATTTCACTATTAATTGTTCTGTATTTATTTTTTGCAGAAGCTAAAGCACCAGTCTTCACTGGCAGAATAGAAATACCATATTGGGGAATCATACTGATCGTGCTGGGCATACTGCTCATTCTATTTCTGTTATTCCTCTTATGTTTATTGGTAAGTATGTCCCAGTTTTCAATATTGTGCAGGTTCTCATTACAATGCTGACATCGAGAAATGTGCAGCATATAATGGAAAATAATCCGAGTGTATGACCAAGGCCAGCATGGAGGCATATTTATGTTCATTGATCAATGCAGTCACAAGGATTGTCGTCAAGGTTTATTTGAACATTGTATTCTGTACTTAACATGACAATCTGTTGGTTGTTCTTAAGAAGGAGTAAGTTATTTCAAGAAAAGCCCGGTTTTAAGATGAAACAAAAACACACCAGAATCTTCAGGTCAGCGTGCGGGTGCGGGCCCTGCTCACCGACGCTTAAAATGATGTGCGGTGACGTCGGGCTTGCGTCCCAGTGTCATCAAGTGTCATTCAGATCTTCAGTTCGGCAGGCACGCACTGGAGTCGGCTGTGCGCCCACCGAACTGTCAAAGGCCTATAAAGGCCATTTAAATATCAATTAAAATCCTTAACTGAGCAGCCCGTCCAACCTTAAGGTTGGTGGGCGGGCGAAGAGCCCAGGCGGCCTTTGCATTTATCATGAAACCTCATCCACAGGCGGGATGAGGTTTCATGAAAGTTTTAAAACTGCACCACAAGACCTCCCAATCAACATTAACAGCACCTCCCAAATCTTTAACTGGCTTGAATGAGCAGTGGAGGTTGAACTAATGACAGAAACCTATCCTTGATAACTTTTGTTTTCACAGGGAAGAAAATTTGGAACAGCCTTAAATCTGTGATCCTTGATATTCCAACGTTCAAGCTTTTTAACACAGGTCCATGAACTCTAGCAGCAAAGGGCTGAATTTTTCCATCGGCGAGAAGGGGCAAGGCCCGCTCGCCGACGCGAAAATGACGCAGGATGATGTCGGGGGTTTCTCCCGACGTCATCCTGCCCCATTTAAATATTCAGGAAGGCGGGGGCACAGCAAAATCAGCTATCTGCCGCCGACCTGTCAATGGCCAATTGAAGCCATTGACAGGATAATTAAAACAATTAAAGGACCTGCCCATCCAAACTTAAGGTTGGCGGGCAGGCCAGGAGCCCCAGCGGGCTTCTGATAAAACATGAAACCTCATCCACCAGCGAGATGAGGTTTTATGTCGGTTTTTAAAAAGTTTATTAAAGTTTTTGTGTAATTTATTAACATGTCCCATCTTGTGTGACATTGTCACATCAGGGTGACGTGTTAATGATTTTTTTTTATTTTTCTATTTTTAAAGTTTGAAAACCTTTCAGCGATCTCCCTGAGGCAGCACTTTGCCTCAGGGAGATATGCGCTTTTTTGCGCGCATGCGCGAAAGAGCGCATTCTCGCATTTGGGGAATCCCCCCGCCCCCCCACCCAAGCCTACACAGGAAGGGCATAGTGCTTTTTGGCGGACATCACGCTGGACAGGCCTTAATTGGCCCGCCCACTTAAAATGGCGGCGGGGCCCACTTCTCCGGTGGGGATCGGCTCCCCGCTCGCCAGAGATTGGGTTGGGCCCACCCGCCCGACAGGCAAAAAATTCAGCCCAAAACGTGTGAATTTTAAAAATTGCAGGGAACTGCATTGGGACAGCTCCCTGTCATTGTGCTGCTGCCAGGGACATTTCCCAGTGGAGTGCTGCAAGCAGACCAACTGTATACTCTACAGAAGTGGCAGCTGATTTCCATAATCAAAGATCCAATTAAGCACCATTTTACATAGTTGCTGGCATTGTGTGAATGGCAGAGTGGCCCCCACCATCTCGGGAGGCCAGCTTTATGGAGGCGGCCTTCCAACAGCAATCCAGGAGGCCATCAGAGCCAAAGTCTCCACACCCCACAGAGTGAGCCAAGGGCAAGAAGGACAGTCCCCGGAGCTCTACTGATTCCACCAAGTGGAGCATGCTCTGTGATTCCTCCTCGACCATTTGAAATTTAATTTTTAATTACCTGTCTGAGGGCACCTCTGTTTGGAGGAAGCCCAAGGTCTCCAACTTGCCCAAGCAGTGCCCACCTTTCCTGGGTGTGTTGCTGAGGCTTCAGGACTGCAGGTCCTCTGTTTGGGCCAGCAGCATCAGGAGGAGCCTGTCTCTAATTGAAATCTCTGAGCCCATTTCACTGCCAGCAAGTGCAGGCTTGGGACCTGCTTTTTACCCTGATGCCAGGGTCCCGAAACCCATGGTAAAATTCAGCCCATGTATTTTGTATCACAAAAAATTGTCCTTCAGCTATTCAATTTTAAAAATGCAACCTGCAGAATATAGTACAATAACCTTTATTTAACAAAGCAAACTGTAAAAGAGAGAGAGAAAGGCAGTTCACAGTGATAGACACAGATAATGCCACAGAATTTTATCTATAGAATTTATATAATGGTGAAAATTGAAATATCTGATATTTTACTAACATAACATTTTAATCTTTCAGATTGCATTATGTCTAAAAAAGAAGTATCATGGATCCTATGACACATTACAAAACCCTGCAGGAATCTACTTTCCACATCAGAAATACTACTGAT
Organism: Carcharodon carcharias; assembly: GCF_017639515.1. Classification (NCBI taxonomy): domain Eukaryota; kingdom Metazoa; phylum Chordata; class Chondrichthyes; order Lamniformes; family Lamnidae; genus Carcharodon; species Carcharodon carcharias. Next base: position 120,756,132 of record NC_054480.1, on the reverse strand, counting down.
AAAAAATATCACATATCATGCAAATTATGGAGCAATTAAAGTAGAAGAACATGACTATATTTATTTAGTTATTATGTCGTATTGAGCTCAAAATCAAGGATGTATACTTTTCACTGAAAACTAAATTCTGCCAAAAAGATGAATCCATAATAAAATAGAAACAGTGATAATTACAAATATCAGCAGAAATCATGGTTTCAGTTAACTATTTTAAAAGAAAAGGAACTAAGTTGTGATAAATATACGACTTCAATAGAAACTTCAATAACTAAATTAGATATATTGTACCATTCAAAGATTTGCCTCAGACTTGCAGATCTTTTTTGTACTGAATATTGACTCAGTGTAAACTACCTTATAACTAGGAAGTAATCGACTAAGGTGTTTTATTGTTGTGCTGTCATTGCTCATTTCACTTTCCTTATTAGTCATATTCCAATAAAAGCATATAGACTTCAGATGTTCTACATTCTACAGGGATACATTTAAAAGTTGACTTGGAGTATGGCACACAAGGAATAGTGGAATTCCTAATGTTAAACAAGACACTGTCAAAAGTGTCAAAAAGTTTCTGAGTCATAGGTTACTCATGTAAATCAGTTGCATTAACTTATTGCCACCAGTCTGACGTCTTCCACGTTATCTCAGATGTTATATTTATCAATTATCTTTACACAGACTTCGAAGATAATAACTATTACTGTTGTGATCTAAGAATTCCATTATATATTTATAATAGAGTATGTGAGATAATTTAGATTACATAATAAATAGACAAATGTATTTATATAAACTGTAATTTTCTGGGATCTGAAAATTTACAAAGTACTCTATTTTTGTAAGTTCTGGCATCCAAGAATAAACTATGCTTTGTAACATTTCCTTATTTTGTACCATTGCAAATATCTAGTTCATAATTCACATATGTTAGAGTATAACTAAGTTTTAGGTATATAACTTTTAGGTTAGAGGTTAAAGTACTAAATGTAAGATAAGCAGACAATCCTGATTGATAAACTGATCATCATTCTGATGTCAATGCAACTCAAACTTGAAGTTAATTATACTTAAAAGCTGATCTTTGGTCAGAAGGAGAAGTGTAAACACTTAAACAATCGATGACCCATCTTTAAACATTGGGTAAAGCCATGACATCCACAATTATTTGTGCAAGGAATATGTATGTATGGAAAATTATGGGGAGAAATTTAGCTTGTTGGGCAGGCGTGCGCCCAACCTGACAGCATAAAATGACGTGTGATGAGCATCCCGACGTCATCCTACACATGCGTGATATTTCGGTCGGCGGGTGTGCGCCGAAATTGGCAGCACGCCAGCCAACAATTAAAAGGCCCAGTAAGGACCTTAAAAAGGTAATTGAAAGAAATTTTTCACTGCCCATCCAACCTAACAGTTGGCGGGCAGGCGGAAAGGCCAAGCAGCCTTTGCATTGGATGAGGTTTCCAACAGCAAATAAAAATTTTAAAATTTCATTTATAACATGTCCCTCCTCGTGTGACAGAGTCACATGAGGGGACATGTTTTATAACATTTTAGAACTTTTTATTTTTTATTTTGTAAAATGTTCATCTCCCTGAGGCAGCTCTGTGTCTCAGGAAGCTTTTCTAGCATGCACCCGTGTGCATGCGCGCAGTTAGTGCTCGCCCCCCCTCCCCCCCCAACCCCCAACACAGGCAGCACTGAGCCTACCAGCATGAAATTGCAGTCTGGCCCCGACTGTGGACGGCGGTCGGCATCCCAATTGCCCCCGCCGAGGGAAAAATCCTCCTCTATGTGTGTATGTTGCCAGATGAAAAGAGATTGGAGCAGTTGGTCAACGAGGAGGTTCCTTAATAAGGACAGGAAGTCTGGAGAGAGGGCAATCGCATCCATTAACAATATGGGCTACAAGGAGTAGCATTGAAGATAAAATAATTCATTTTCATTTCTGTTTGAGAACATCCCAAAGCATGCCATGTTGTTATAGAGATAGACTGTGGGAGTTGGGAGGTTTTTTTGTTTAATTTATCTGGGTGTTTTCTCAGAAAGCAGGTAGTTGCTGTTCTGCTTTAGTGCAGGCTACATCTCACTGACAGGAGAGAGCCAACAGGAGAGGATTGTTGGTCAGGCCAGTAGTTCAGACAGAGAAAATACTAACTTTCTCGTTCACTGCATGTAATGCTTTAAGACCCAATCTCAGTTTGGAATTCGTGAGGGGAAAAGAAGCTGGAAGATTTCCCTAGTTTGAACCGAGAGGAAGAAATCTATAGTACAGCAATCTTGTAAATCAGGCCCCAGCCATTTTGCAAGCTTGATGCAGAAATAGAGCATATCAAAGCTATCCTGTGAGACAATGGCTGATAAAGTTATTTCTCACTGTATATTGCATTAACTTGCAAATGGGCCAAAGGCCACCACTTTGGGACCTGAAAAATTCCTGGTCTACCTGAAATTTCCCTGGAAAGGCAAAGTAACTCAGAAATCTGAATGACAGGTTAAGCAAGCTGTTTCATGCTGCTGCTATGCAGTGGCTTCACAATTTTCCATTAACAAAAAGACTGATTCCAAGATCCAAAATTCGATCTACTACACAATCAAGCAACGGTACGATGCCAGGACCCAGTGATTGGCTGATCAAATCAAACTGCACATTTCTTTGGTTGTTCATAATAAGCAGAGTACAGACTATACTCAAACATCCTTGCATAACCCAAAACAAAACGTCTACTGTTAGATGTGATTCTGCAAATGGACATGCTGAACAATACAGAGTGCACTAACAACCAATTCAATATAATGGGTTGAGCTTGTAACGTGGCTCATTTATGCTTGCTAGAAGCAACATACATTCATACACAAGGACCCATTCTCTGCAAACAAAAGAAATATGTTCAAGCCTTGTGCCTTTTTTTGAATTATCTTGGAGTTTGGGGAGCCTATACAAGAACACAAAAATTAGGAGTAGGAATAGGCCATTCAGCCCATCAAGATTACTCCATCATTTGAGAGGATCATGGCTGATCTACTTGCAATCTCAACTCCACTTTCCTGTCTGCCCCTATAACCCTTAACTCCCTCATCAATTAGAAATCTATCCAACTCAGCGTCAAGTATATTCAATGACCCAACCTTCACTGCTTCCTGGGGAAGAGACTTCCATAGATCGTCGGAGGGAGAAAAAAAGTCTCTTCTCAGTCTTAAATGGGAGACCCCCTAATTTTTAAACTGAGTCTCTGAGTTGTAGACTCCCCTACTTGGGGAAACATCTTCCCAGTATCCACCCTGTCAAGTCTCCTCAGAATTTTAAATGTTTCAATAAGATTACCTCTCATTCTTCTAAACTCCAATGTTTATAAGGTCAAGCTGTTCAATCTTTTCTCATGAGATAATCCTTTCATCCCAGGAATCAGTCAAGTGAACCTTCTCTGAACTGCTTCTAATGCAATGATATTCTTTCTTAAGGAGATTAAAACTGTACACAGTACTCCACATGCAGCCTAACTAAGTCCCTGCACAGCTCCAGCAATACTTTCTGACTTTTAGACTCAGTTCCACTTGCAATAAATGTCAATAATCCATTTGCCTTCCTAATCACTTGCTCTATCTGCATGCCAACTTTTTGTGATTCATATATCAGGACACCCATATCCCTCTGCACTGTAGAGCTCTGCAGTCTCTCTCCAATCAAATAACATATATTTCTATAAAAACAAAAAAACTGCGGATGCTGGAAATCCGAAACAGAAACAGAATTACCTGGAAAAACTCAGCAGGTCTGGCAGCATCGGCGGAGAAGAAAAGAGTTGACGTTTCGAGTCCTCATGACCCTTCAACAGAACTAGGTGAATCTAAGGAAGGGGTGAAATATAAGCTGGTTTAAGGTGTGTGTGTGGGGCGGCGGGGTTTGGGTGGGGGGAGAGAAGTGGAAGGGGGTGGTGTGGTTGTAGGGACAAACAAGCAGTGATAGAAGCAGGTCATCAAAAGATGTCTGCATCTTTTGATGATCTGCTTCTATCACTGCTTATTTGTCCCTACAACCACACCACCCCCCTCCACTTCTCTCCCCCCACCCAAACCACACCCCCCACCCCACACACACCTTCAACCAGCTTATATTTCACCCCTTCCTTGGATTCACCTAGTTCTGTTGAAGGGTCATGAGGACTCGAAACGTCAACTCTTTTCTTCTCCGCCGATGCTGCCGGACTTGCTGAGTTTTTCCAGGTAATTCTGTTTTTGTAACATATATTTCTAGTCTTCTTGCCAAAGTGGACTAGTTCACATTTTCCAACTTATGCTCCATCTGCCAAATTTTGCCCAATGACGTAACCTATCTAAATTCCTTTGTGGACTCTCTATGTCGTCTTGAAAACTTACTTTCCTACCTATCATTGTGTCATTAGCAAAGTTAGCTACCATACATTTGGTCCATTCATTCGACATTGTAAATAGTTGAGGCTCCAGCACGGCTCCCTATGCACTCCACTGGTTACAGCTTTCCAACCCAAAAATTACCCATTTAACACTGCTCTCTGCTTCCTGTTAGCTAACCAATCCTCTATGCTCATGCTAATATGTTAACCTCTACCCTATGAGCTCTTATTTTGTGTAGTAACCTTTGATCTGGCACCTTATCAAATGTCTTTTGGAAATCCAAGTACAGCATATCCACAGGTTCCCTTTTATCCACTTTGTTTGTTGCTTCCTCAAAGAATTCTAATAAAAAAGTCAAACACGATTTCCTTTACACAGAACAATGTTGATTCTGCCTGATTGTATTATGATTTTCTAAATGTCCTGCTATTACCTTCTTAATAATGGACTTTAGCAAACTTTCTATGACAGATGTTAGGCTAGCTGCCCTATACTTTGCTGCTTTCTGTCTCCCGTCTCCCTCGTTTCTTCAACAGAGATGTTACATTGCAATCTTCCAATCTGTTGGGATCTTTCCAGAATCTAGGGAATTTCAAAAGATCACAACCAATGTACCTCCTATCTCTGCAGCCACTTCTTTTAAGACCATTGGGTCCAGGGGACTTGTCAGCCTTTAGTTCTAATAGTTTTCCCAGTAACTTTTTTTCAAGTGATTGTGATTGTTTCAATTTCTTCCATCCCCTTTACCTCTTGATTTTCAAGTATTTTTGGGATGTTGTCTACAGTGAACACAGACAAAAAATATCTGTTCAACGCATCTGCCATTTCCTTATTTTCCATGACTAATTCCCCAGTCTCACCCACTGAGGGACCAATGTCACTTTAGCTACTCTTTTCTTTTTAAATACTTCTAAAAAATTTTACTACCTGTTTTTATATTTCTAACTAGCTTTCTTTCAGACTCTAAATTATCCCTTCTTATTGGCCAGAATTTTCACATCGGCATGCGGGGGCAAACCTGGCACACTGACGCATAAATGATTCGCAATGACATCGGGCGTGCGTCCCAATGTCATCACGCATCACTCAGATCTTTTGTTCAGCGGGCACGCGCTGAAGGTGGCTGCGCATCCGCCAAATGGTCAAAGGCCTGTTAAGGCCATTAAAAAACCAATTAAACTAATTATCAATGCTGCCTGTCCAACCTTAAGGTTGATGGGCTGGCTAAGAGCCCAAGTGGCCTTTGAGTTTTTCAGGAAACCTCATCCACAGGCGGGATGAGGTTTCCTGAAGGCTTTATTAAATAAATAAATAAATATTTTTCCATAATTCATAAACATGTCCTAGCTCATGCGACACTGGTGTAGCCACAAGGCCTCCAGCCTCATGGGACAGAATTTTCTGCCTACCGGATGGGTGGGCCCAACCCAATCTCCGGCGGGCGGGGAGCCGATCCCCACTAGAGAAGTGGGCCCTGCCATCATTTTAAGTGGGCTGGCCAATTAAGGCCCGCCCAGCGTGACGCCCGGTGGGAAGCACTGTGCGCTTCCTGTGTGGTCAGGTGGGGGTATTCACCAAATGCAAGAGTGTGCTCTTTCACGCATGCACACAAAAGAGCACACATCTCCCTGAGGCTAAGTGCTGCCTCAGGAAGATTGCTGACAGTTGTGGAAACATTAAAAATCCTTAACATATCCCCTTCATGTCAATGTCACATGAGTTGGGACATGTTCATAAATTTCACTAAATCTTTATTAAACTTTTAAAATCCCTACATGAAACCTCATCCCGCTGGTGGATGAGGTTTCATGTTTTTTTCTGTTGCCTGCCGGAGCTCCTGGCCTGCCCACCAATCTTAAGGTTGGACGGGCAGGTCCTTTAATTGTTTTAATGATCCGACTCCCACAGCTACCTCGACTACAGCTCCTCACACCCCGCTTCCTGTAAGGACTCCATCCCATTCTCTCAATTCCTTCGCCTCTGTTGCATCTGTTCTGATGATGCCACTCTCAAAAACAGTTCCTCTGACATGTCTTCCTTCTTCCTTAACCGAGGTTTTCCACCCACGGTAGTTGACAGGGCCCTCAACCGTGTCCGGCACATCTCCCGTGCATCCGCCCTCACACCTTCCTCTCCCTCCCAGAAACATGATAGCGTCCCCCTTGTCCTCACTTATCACCCCACCAGCCTCAGTATTCAAAGGATCATCCTCCGCCATTTCCGCCAAATCCAGCATGATGCCACCACCAAACGCATCTTCCCTTCACCCCCTGGTGGCATTCCGCAGGGATTGTTCCCTCCGGGATACCCTGGTCCACTCCTCCATCACCCGCTACACCTCAACCCCCTCCCATGGCACCTTCCCATGCAACCGTAGAAGGTGCAACACCTGCCCCTTTACTTCCCCTCTCCTTACTGTCCAAGGGCCCAAACACTCCTTTCAAGTGAAGCAGCATTTCACTTGCACTTCCCTCAACTCAGTCTATTGCATTCGTTGCTCCCAATGCGGTTTCCTCTACATTGGAGAGACCAAACGCAGACTGGGTGACCGCTTTGCAGAACACCTTCGGTCTGTCCGCAAGCATTACCCAGACCTCCCTGTCTCTTGCCATTTCAACATTCCACCCTGCTCTCATGCCCACATGTCCGTCCTTGGCCTGCTGCATTGTTCCAGTGAAACTCAACGCAAACTGGAGGAACAGCACCTCATCTTCTTTACAGCCTTCTGGACTTAACATTGAGTTCAACAATTTTAGATCATGAACTCTCTCCTCCATCCCCACCCCCTTTCTGATTTTCCCACTCCTTTTTATTTTTTCCAATAATTTATATAGATTTTTCTTTTCCTATCTACTTCCATTATTTGTAAGTGTATTTCCATCCATTGATTTATCTCTACCTTTTAGCCTATTTCGATCTCTTCCCCCCACCCCACCCCCACTAGGGCTATTCGTACCTTGCTTGTCCTGCTTTCTGCCCTTAACTAGCACATTGCTTTAGATAATATCACCACATTCAACACCTCTTTGTCCTGTTGTCTGTGACATCTTTTGGTTATCTCCACCTATCACTGGCCCTCTATCCAGCTCTTCTTACCCCTCCCCCCCTCAACCCCCTTAAACCAGCTTATATTTCACCTTTCTTCTATTTTTACTTAGTTCTGTTGAAGGGTCATACGGACTTGAAACGTTAACTGTGCTCCCTTCCACAGATGCTGCCAGACACTGCTGAGTTTTTTCAGGTATTTTTGTTTTTGTTTACAGACTGTACCCAACCTGTCCGTGCTTGCAAAACTCAAAACAGTGTCCAACATTAGATGTGATTCTGCGATTGAACAACATTTGCTATATAATCCTCAATGTGCTAAGAATTACGCAGACAACCATTTTAAGATTGTCAATCAGATTCACAGTGTGGCGCATTTTTGTGTACTGGATGCTATATATATTAATACACAAGGCTCTGTTCTTTGCAGACAGAGAGAACATGTACACACATTGTGACTTTTTCAGCTAAACAAATTAACTGACAGCCATTTGCTGATTCATTCCTTGAGACAGTGTCTTGACCAGGTTAAAAACAAAAGCAGAATTACCTGGAAAAACTCAGCAGGTCTGGCATCATCGGCAGAGAAGAACAAAGTCTTTAAAATTTCAAACAATGCTTGGCCTGTTAACTGTCAGTTGCCAGAAACTAGTGTATTCTCCATGGCAATGCCTCTACTAATCAGGATCCAATTGCCAACGAATTACCACTCTCTTATCATACTGCATAAAGTTGTTGCTTCCCCTGACATTGGTATTATTGCAATTGTCAAGACGAAAAGCTTTGACAAAATGTGCTTTTTCAACAATACTCAAATTCTGTACTATGAAACAACAATAAAAAATAACTAGTTGTCTCTGAGGTGCTGTAAACAGAGTAAAGCACTGCATTCATTTTCAGGGTTATACTTCTGAGTTTTATGAATTCGCTTATTTGTTTACTTTCCTATGGTTTGTTTTCTTGGTGGTTAAATGACTGCTCAGCAACACAAGTGCAAAATAAGCATCACTGCAAGCAAGTCCTTATTGATCATGTTCCAGTTCCTAGACCACCAAAATCATGTTGACTGAAGTCATGGGGTGGAATTTTATGCCCTCGCCTGTGGCGCATTTGGTGGCAGGCAGGGCATTTTATCAGCTGGGAGGGTGGTACCACTTTAGCTCTCCACTCAGATTAACTCCGTGGTGGGAAGGCCCATGGACAGGCTTCCTGTTCCACTGCCAATTGAGGATGTAAAATGGACAATTAATTCCCAATTGAGCCCCATCCCACTGCCGCTGGCATTAACTGAGGGTACATGACAAGCAAACAGCGTGGGGTTAGTTTTTTTTATTCTTTCACAAGATGTGGGCATCACTGGCTAGGCCAGCATTTTTTGCCCATCCCTAATTGCCCTTGAGAAGGTGGTGGTGAGCTGTCTTCTTGAGCTGCTGCTGTCCATCTGGTGTAGGTACACCTACAGTGCTGTTAGGGAGGGAGTTCCCGGATTTTGACCCAGCGGCAGTGAAGGAACTGCGATATATTTTCAGGTCTGGCTGGTGTGTGGCTTGGAGGGGAACTTCCAGGTGGAGATGTTCCCATGTATTTGTTGCCCATGTACTCTAGGTTGTAGAGGTTGTGGGTTTGGAAGGTGCTGTCGAAGGAGCCTTAGTGAGTTGCTGCAGTGCATCTTGTAGATGGTGCACACTGCTGCCATCATGTGCAGTGGTGGAGGGAGTGGACGTTGAAGCTAGTGGATGGGGTGCCAATCAAGCAGGCAGCTTTGCCCTGAATGGTGTCAAGCTTCTTGAGTGTTGTAGGAGCTGCACTCATCCCCAGGCAAGTTACTCGCCGTAGGATTCCTAGCCTCTGACTTGCCCTTGTAGCCATAATATTAAAATGGTTAGTCCAGTTCAGTTTCTGGTCAATGGCAACCCACAGGATAGTTGGGGTTCAGCAATGGTAATGCCATTGAATGTCAAGGGGTGATGGTTAGATTTTCTCTTGTTGGAGATGATCATTGCCTGGCAAAATGTGGCATGAATGTTATTTGTCACTTGTCAGCCCAAGCCTGGATATTGTCCAGGTTTTGCTGCATTTAGACATGGTCTGCTTCAGTATCTGAGGAGTCATGAATGGTGCTGAACATTGTGCAATCTTCAGTGAGCATCCCCACTTCTGACCTTACAAAGGCAGGAAGGTCATTGATGAAGCAATTGAAGATGTTTGGGCTTAGGACACTACCCTGAGGGACTCCTGCAGTGATGTTCAGGGACTGAGATGATTGGCCTCCAACAACCACAAGCATCTTCCTTTGTGCTAGGTATGACTCCCAGAATTAGGTCCAGCAATGCATCATCACTTGTTGGACCCTCTACATATTGACCTAAAAAGTTCTCCTGTATACATTTCAAGAAATCCACTCCATCCAAGCTCTTAACACTATGTCGATCCCCTTGATTCCCATTGATCTCAGTTTTGCTAGGGTTCCTTGATGCCACACTCAATCAAATGCCACCTTGATGTTAAGGGCAGTCACACTGACCTCACTTTGGGAATTCAGCTCTTTTGTCCATGTTTGGACCAAGGCTGTAATCAAGTCAGGGGCTGAGTGGCCCTGGTAGAACCCAAACTGAGTATCGTTGAGCAGGTCATTGCTGAGTAAGTGCCGCTTGATAGCACTGTCAACGACATTTTCCATTACTTTGCTGATAATTGAGAGTAGACTGATGGAGCGGTAATTGTCTGGGTTGGATTTCTCCTACCTTTTGTGGACAGGACATGCCTGGGCAGGTTTCCACATTGCTGGGTAGATGCCAGTGTTGTAGCTGTACTGGGCAGCTTGGCTAACAGGTCAGCTAGTTCTGGAGTACAAGTTTTCAGTACTATTGCTGGAATGTTGTCAGGGCTGTAGGGGGTGGTGGTGTGTGTCAGTTTCACCTCTGACTTCTGAGCGGTTCAAATCGCTCCCACTCCCTGGGTTCTAGACCCTGGACTTATTTGGGGGTTGTGACAAAGTGCAGCAGACAACTGGTTTTGGTGCAAGAAAAATACTGTGTTTATTGAAGTCACAAATGAACTTATAATATTAGGATTACACTGAGATTATACAGACTTACAAAGTACACTTAGTTAAGAATGGGGAACACACGGCATAATGAGGGAAAATCACACGACTAATCGCTTTACCCTTGTCCCACCCCCAAAACCTAACTAAATTGAACTAGAAGAGGATCAAGCTCACCAACCAGAGTTCCTTGACAGTTCGAAATCCAGCCAGGTAAGCCTTTTGCAGTTTTGGGGTACACTCTTTGTGTCCTCTGGGGCCTGCCATCCACGTCGTCCTGGTCTGTGGAATCTGCGAAGGTTCTTCAGTTGAGTGGAGGACGCAGTTGTGGGTGGTTGATCTTCCTGGAGGGCTGCGGTTGCGGCCTTGTTGTCTTCAGTTGAGCCTGCCACCCTGTGCCCTTCGCCGTGATGTCACCTGCTGGCCTGCAAACCTTCAGATCGCCTTCCTCTGCTTGGCTCAGCTCCCTGCTTAAACTGCTCACTGCCCAAAAACAAAACTGCTTTCACTCAGATCTGCTGGCCCTGCCCAAAAACAAACTGCTCACTCCAGATCTGCTGGCCTAGTTATATTGTTTTTTTTAAAATTTCTTATCTCAATCCAAATCAAGGTTAGTTCTTTGTTTGATTTTGGTGGGCTTCCCCCGGTGATTGTTGTCTCGTTGATTTTAATGGTCTCACATGATGTTTATCATTGTCTTCCTGCCCCCGTAACTAGTCTTGAACTGAAAGCCATTGTATGTGTGGAGGATTGGTGAGTTCACATAATTGCCTTGATTGTTGTCTTCATTCCTTAGTAGTTAATACCGATTATTTAAGCAAGATTTTGATGGACTTTAGTTTCGTGTTGATTGTATAAAAGGGAAGAATGCGTATTCTGTCTCCTCTCGTCTGGTTTCAGGTAAGAGTCCAAAAGTGATATCCTTGCTGATGATATGAAAAATGTGGGAATTTTGAGAACCCTTCAGGTCCAAAGTCTTTGCCGTATCCAATATCTTCAGCCGTTTCTTGGTATCATGTGGAGTGAATCAAATTGGCTGAAGACTGACATTTTGATGCTGGTGATCACAGGAGGAGGCCAAGATTGTTGCAAATGCTTCAGCCTTGTCTTTTGCACTGATGTGCTGAGCTCCCCCATCATTGAAAATGGAGATATTTATGAAGCGTCCTCCTCCTGTTAGTTGTTTAATTGTCCACCACTATTCGCGACTGAATGTGGAAGTGCTTAGATCTGATCCATTGTTTGTGGGATCGTTTTTTTTTGCAAAAATATACTTTATTCATAAAATATCTTCAACAACATTCCAAACCATTTCAAAATCACCATCACAAAAGTACAATCAGGTTCAACTTTTACAACATGTATCACAAGGTGCATCAGTACAAACAATGAATATTACAATCATTTGCAGACATTCATTTTGAGCTGTACAGCCCGAGGGGCTCTACACAGTTCCCAGTCCCTCAGTGAACTGTGGCAGAAAGGTCTTAGACAGCAACCCTTCCCCATTGTGCCTTTGCGGCAGCTGCCCCAAGCTTTAGTGCATCCCTCAGCATGTAGTCCTGGACTTTGGAATGTGCCAGTCTGCAACACTTGGTCGGGGACAACTCTTTGCGCTGGAAGACCAACAAGTTTCGGGCAGACCAAAAAGCGTCTTTCACCGAGTTAATGATCCTCCAGCTGCAGTTGATGTTTGTCTTTGTGGGATTGCTTAGCTCTGTCTACCACATGCTGCTTTCGCTGTTGGGCATGCAAATAGTCTTGTGCTGTAGATTCACCAGGCTGACACCTCATTTTTAGGTATGCCTGATTCTGCTCCTAGCACCCCTTCTGTACTTTTTTCTGAACCAGGGTTGATCCCTTGGCTTGATGGTGTCATGAAGCTATTAATGTATTTAATGTTACTGGAAATTATTTTGTTTTAAAATAGAGGTTTAGTCTGTGGGTGTGCCTTTGTGTGTCTTAATTGGATTAAAACCATCTAGTCTGGGTGCTTTGATGTATGGTAGTTTTGAGATATAAACACAGAGGTGGAGGACATTTGCATTTTGTTGAATTAAGCATTCAAGACAGGCAGTGAAATCTTGCACCTAGCTAGGAGACACAAATCAATGTTTATATTACTAATAAAATTATTACTATGAAAGGGGTTTTATTGTTAGAAGAGGTGGAGTTCAAAGACCCTGATGATACAATGAGAATTTACATTCAATGAGAAGTGCTGGGTATAACAGGCGGCAGTTTTGTACGTGCAGGGCAGAGGCAACATAACATCAAAGCTGCTGGAAGCCTACAACTGTGTCTGCCAAGGAACCAAAGTGAAAGGAACCTCAATTTGAATTTGTAAGGTGACAATGCTTTGTCTGGTGTCTGATTAAAGTCTATGGGTTGTTGTTGCCTTAGTGGAGATTGGTTTGGGAATTGTTAAAAGTTATGATTGTAGTAATTTGTAGCCATATGTATATGTTTAATTTGTGTAAATTAATAAATCTCATGTAGTTTGATATAAAAACCTCTTGAGAACTGGTGGTCTTATTCCTGAATTTAGAATTGCAACTCAAAACATACCACCTGAAAATATAGGTTATGACAGATGTTTGAAGTTTCCCTCTGAAATTTTAAATAACAGCCTTTACCAACTGCTGTGTCGTAACAGATGGTTAAGGCAGAGTGCGAGATATGCCAAGCCATGGGTTTACAGATTGTGTTTGAGTACAGTTCTGCTGCTGCTGATGGCCCACTGCACTTCATGGGTGCCCAGTTTCGAGTTGCTTGATCTTTTTGATATCTATCCCATTTAGCTTGCAGAGCACGTCCCTCGTTCAAAGGCACCCAGTATCTGATGGAGGAACCTAGCATTGGGAAGGGGTGGGGGATCTGCTGACAGATAGCCCTTTGTGAACCCCCTACCTACTCCCCCCCCACTCCCCCCGCAACTCTTCAGCCCCCACCCTGCAATCACCCACCTGTAGTCTACGTCCATCTACAATTCTTGGCCTTGGGTGGGTGCCATTCTAGCAGCAGCCATTGTGTTCCCAGCTGTGCTGCCATTCAATGGAGCTGCCATCTTCTGATTGGTCCTTGATCCTGGGGGAAGGCACACTGCTTGCCTCTCAAGTGCCTGAGTGGCCCTTGATGCAGCGGGGGTTCCCTCAAAGATGTGATGCAAGGCTTTCACTGACCTCCGCTAAATACTGCCCATGAAGTGGGAAACGTGGATCGAAGCATTTTGGTTTGATAAATTTTAGAAATTGGAAGATTAATATTCATATTTCTAAAAGTATAAAGATAACTAAACATTCATTTTTACCTTTGTATCAATGCATTCTGTGGAATTTAAGTTCAAAATCAAAAGAACACTTAGGTGAGAGAATTGGAGAAATCTCCAAGGTGGAGTACAAGTGTGGCCAGGTGTGAAATTCAGCCTGTACCTGTTGTATATGCTTAAATTAATGCTGGTTTTTTCCCCCTGCTGCTCTGAGATGAATTTCTTATATACCATATTTAAAATAACCTGCCTTATGTTACATGACAGGGGTTCCATCAAGAATTCCACCATCTGCATCAATCCTTTACCCTTTCAAAATGAAGAAGACAATAAAGAAGACCCAATTTCAGCACTCCCCAATTCCCATAATCATTCTTTACCAAGAGCAAAAAACAAACAAGGAAAACATGACACAACCAACGGCACTCACAAATATTAAACTATTCACCCCCGTACTTACCCTTAGTGGTTATTGTATAAGTGCTCCTGCCTACTCTAGTGCTTTTATGAAGTGCAAGCCAAGTGGCAACAGCAGGTGAGGTGCTGAGAATCTGAAATGGGCAGTTCACGTGTTCTCCTATGACACTCCTGACAGTCTATGAGCTGTGTTGGTCTCACTTCAGACTGCATGATCTCAACATGGCCTTCAATAGTCTGGGCCTCTTGGCTGAAAGGCAACTGCAAAGCAATGGTGCAATGGCGGAGGAAGGAGCAGCAATGTTTTTACTCAAAGAGAGGCCATTGGGCTCCTCCTCCATGATTCTGTGCCAGTATCTCTGATATCTGTTCAGCCATCCCAGTGATCAGCTTGAGCTCAGATCTCCAGGCAGCTGAGACACTCTGCAAGCCACTTTCAATCGAAGAGCCCTTAGCCATGGTGGCATCTGTCTAAATTTCCTTTGCAGCACTTTGCCTATTCCATGCATGCTATTTGGCATTCCCTGAAAGCTGTTTGAAGTTTCTTGGAAACTGCTATTACTGCAGCGTAAATTCAGTGATTGGACCTTACAGATGTTGGACTCCACAGATCATGACGAGAGGGTAGGTTCCAAACTCTGTCAAACCACAGGCCAACCTGGAAGTAGACTCCTCCATCACTCTAGCCTCAACACAAAAACTTTCAAGCAGGCTGTCCATTGCACCAAGCATTTGGTTTGTTAAACTAATCAGTTTTCTTCTGAAGCTTGGCCCTGTGTGGTCCTCCACAGCAGAACTAGTATGTGACCTTGCCCCTGGAAAGGTGGCACCTGTGGTGTCCTATCTACCCAGACAGATTTCTGGCCACTAGTGTCCTGTGCTCCCCACTGTAGGGTTCTATGTTCTACCCTAGCCTTTAAGCTAGGTATGATGCTGGCCTCTGATCTGATGCTTGGGACGATGGTAGCAATTGACGCCTCCCGGAGGAGGAAAATTAGTGATTGTAAGTGAACGTATTGGCAGGTGTGTTTGTATGAGTGTGATGCCTCATATTGTTGAATTGCTGTGAGAGGTATCCAAGGTGTGAATAGTGTCCATGGAGGATTCAGTAGTGTGAGTGAAGTGAATGTCAGTGTTTTGGTAGTGCACTTTCAATACACTTCATCACCTTACTATTTATCCAGCCACTATTGCCACTCACTCCATTCCTTATGCAACATGATGCATTGATCTTATAATCAACTTTGTTATATGTACTGTATTAATTGAGTGAATATGTGATCTTTAATTACTCACAGGTCCATGTATTCACCCTTTGTGCAAAACAGAAGAGAGATGGAGAGGACAAGAGGTAGCCTGCCACAAATAGGCCAGCTCACAGATGCAGAGGAGAATGCATGGAGAGAAATCACACATTTGCATCTCCCTTAGTTGGAGATGGAGAGACAAGGAACTCATGCGAGTTGGCAGCAGAATTACAAATAGCTACGACACACATGCTGTCTTTATTTCATCAGTGACTGAACTATGAGAAGAATTGCTTGGCGATTGTCAAGATCATTACTTTGTCATGACTAATGCATATCTCTTTATTTTGTTTTCCAGGGTGTTCGTGTGAATAGCACGTGGCAAAGGACATGCATGAGGATGATTCCTCAGAGATTGTCATTCTTTCTGAAGGTGCTTCATCATAGAGTGTGCAGCCAGGCACCAGCACAGACACCCAGACTTTAAAGGGGCCAGTTAGAGAATTAGTTGGATTTCACCTAATGATTCACAACTCAGAAGTGAAAATGCTCAGCTGGACAAAGATGCTGAATATTGGGGACTATCGTTGAGAGGACAGATGTTAGATGTGCAGCAGCAACTTAGCCAGGTATTAACAGATGTGTCAGGAACTCTTTTCACGATAGCAGAAAGAATGGAAGAGTCCAACTCCATCAGTAATGAGTGAATTGGAGGTGCAGCTAAGTGCAAGCATGGGTACCATGGAAAGTGTGGCAGCCTCCCTGATGCTATAAGTATGGCTCTCAAATGAGTCCATGCAGGCTATTACCACAGAAATGCAGTTTTTGGATGTGAACATGCCTGATGCCTTAATCAGGAATCAATAGTCTTACAACTTGTCACTGATCTCCATTAAATTGGTCTATTACTCAACAGAGTAATAGAAGTGATGTAGCATTGGCCCATGAGAGGCATCATGGTGAAAGGGGACAAGGAAGTGGGATCTGCACCCACTTATCACTTGTCACCAAACCTGGATTGTGATCGCAATTTATTTTCTCCAAATGTAAACTGCACACCCAACTCCAACCTACCTGTTCTTGCCTATTAAAATTCCCACCATAATCTCTGAATCAAAAAGCTGTTAATTAGCATCAGTCGTGCTTCAAAAACAAAGTTAATCATTGAACAACTGAATGTGTCAGCGATGGTCACAATCTTGCAGCAAGGCAGCTTTTCTCCGCCCCACCTCCCCAGACAAATGGAGAAGAAAGACGAGGTATTACAATATGATTTAAATTTGCCTTACTCCTCCAACAACTCCACTTTTACCCTGCACCTGGACAAGCTCTTTATTCCCCAACTTCTAAGAGCCATTTCCCAATAAACTCAGAATCAGAAAGGTAAGGCGTGGCAGGCAGAAACATATTAAATGAATTGTGGATATGAGGTCAGTCCGTGCTGATGGTCACATGCTCCTGGACCAGTGATGCTGCAGACTGCGCCCCAATACAATTGGGACCATGCCAGCAGATGAATGGAACCCAAGAGGGTGCTCAGGGTGCTGCTGCCTGGAGAGGTGGCAATACTCAGCAGGTTAGGCAGCACCTGTGGAGAGAAACAGAGTTAACACTTCAGGTCAAAATGACCTTTCATTTTAATGAATCACTATTTCTTTCCAGATAAAATTTGTTGATTAGCAGAATTTCCATTTCTTATCTGTTATCATGCCCCAAATGTCAACTTGTCCTTTTCTTTGTTTCATGATGAAGTTTAGTATATGATGAAACACATTGGGTGGATGTATGGTTGAAGCATTATTTAGTTCAGAGAGAGTGAGGAAAGTGCAATTGGTGCTAGTGGCAGAAACAGACTGGAGGATTTTGTATTTTGTTCCTTCTTGTGAAAGTTACTCCCAGATGACACCTCGAGCCATTGGGGCACATCTGGCATCAATGAATGCAGATAGTCTACTGACTGGGGCCCATTTTCATATTCCTTCTTCTCCTACTCCTCTTCAATGTCTCAATAAAAGATGCCTGATGAGTGTCTTTGTCCACCTCCACATGTTATTCTCTCCACTGCACTGTCTTCAGTAGGACACCACTTTTCTGGGCACATTCATTGGTGAGGGATTCCTACCTTGGTACCTGATGCACATATTCAACATTCTGTTAGATTCCTCTCTAGCACACCTGGTGGTTAGGTGGATCTCATTGTAACTCTGTTACTCCTCTGTACTGGGGTTCCTCTCAGGTATGGTGAACCAAGTGTGAAGAGGGTATACCCTGAATCCAACAATAGGCCTTAAATCTGCTTTCTGGAACAATGCTATAATCCCAGCTGATGTTGATACTGGACAAGTCAGACCCCAGAGTGAAACCTGACTTGGTAGATCCGAACTTTTCTTTTGGAAACCGTGGAGGTCAGTTACTGAACACATTTACGAGAGTCTTCCAGTATACTTTTAACAAAGAATAAAACATTTATTAAACAGGAAAAAATGAACCATATTACACTAGACAAAAAGGTTGGAAAGATTTCAATATGTGTAGCAGAAAATGATTCAAATTCACACTATTCCCTTTTATTCCAGCAACCCTGACAGACACAAAACCCCAGTTAAGATTTATTAATATCTCAAAACCAATGTTTCTTGCTTGGGTCAGCTCATTATCAAACAGATTTCGTCTGGCGGACTTCGAAGCATTCACTAGGTGCTTTTCTTCAACTGGCATCTCTTCCTGAGACATCCAAAAACTGCAATCTAAACTCACTATTACTTCAACTTCAGTGCAAACACATAGGCTGGAATTTTACAGTTCAGTTGGGGCAGTGACAGGGCCATAAAATGCAGCTAACCTCCATTGACAACGGCGGGACTGTAAAATCCTGCTGGCATAAAATTCATCCCATCAGTTCCCTAAATTCTGTTCCCAGGAGGCTTGCAGGACTTCTGCTTAGAGAGATTAAACTTGTGCTTGCACTCGCTGGTATAAACACACTAGCTAACTGCCCTTCCATGTTTCTATGTCTCTGGACCTCCATCACTTTGCAAAAACACAGTTTGTTCTATTTCTTTTTAACTTCACTAAACTACTAACCCCTTGGTAAACTGTGGCCAGGATGTTTCCCTCGTCAGGTAGGTTTGGCAGAGGCGGGTGGCAACGTTCGAGAAGCCGACCACTGCCCGCGATCGGAGTTGGACCGTGATCTCATGCTGGCGGGCCATTTAAGGCCCGCCCAACATGAAACGCACATAGCAGTGCTCAACGTTGCCTGTGTGGGGGCAGAGAGGGGGAGGAGGCCGAGCGTACAACTTCACGCATGCACGCAGGTGCGTGCTGGAAAAGCTCCCTGAGGCACAGGGCTGCCTCAGGGAGGTGAAGATTTTAAGAAATAAAAATAAAGGATTTTAAATTGTTAAAAAACATGTACCCTCATGTGACTCTGTCACATGAGCAGGGACATGTTCTTAATGAAATGTTTACATTTTTATTTTCTGCTAGAAACCTCATCCCGCCCGTGGATGAGGCTTCCTAAAAATTACAAAGGCCGTTTGGCCTTTTCGTCTGCCTGCCAACTATAAGGTTGGACGGGCAGCAAAAAGTTTCTTTCAATTATTACTTCAATGGCCTTACTAGATCTTTAAATTGTCGGCAGGGATGTTGCTGACTCACCCGCGCACCTGCCAAACGATATATCGCGCAAGTGCGCGATGACGTCGGACTCTTGCCTGAAGTCATCACCCATCATTTTACACTCAGTCGGGTTGGGCACATGCCCGCCTGATGAATGTTATATCCTGGCCCATTTCGTCACATCAAGAGTTGTAAAACCTCATTAAAAGTGCACATACACAAACAGGGACCCAGACTTCTCGACACCCAGCTCACAAAAACCTCTAAATGAAGCTAAAACCAGGTTTCATTTTCCTAACGCCCAAATACAAAATATAAATTAAACTTAAAGTTATACATTGTTCCTAACAACAAAAATGTCTGGAATGTTGGACTGCCACAGTACAGAAACATCGTGATAGCTCTCAAGGAACCAGGCACACACCTGCATGAATCTCTTCATGTGGTTGTACGGCAGTTGCATGTTGATTGAATAATATCCTGTATAGTTGACTTAAAACATCTGGTTCTGTGGAGATGCTCGGATTGGAATTTGGGCTATCCAAAGTTGATAGAGCTTTGAGAGTGTGTTCACCTGTAACTCTCCTTTTCTCTGGTCAGTTTTGCGACCCTGGAGGTCTGAGATTTGAAAGATAGTTAAATTCATATCAAAGGACACTAATTTGCGTGGAATTAGCAGCTTCAATGAATGCCCCCCATCACCCACCCCCAATCCTCTCCACTCATAATCACATCAGCTCCAGTAGCAGGTTACTCACATGCAGACAAAGACACCCCTGGCAGTTGGCACTTTGGCATTGGATTGTGATCGCAATTTATTTTCTCCAAATGTAAACTGCACACCCAACCCCAACCTACCTGTTCTTGCCTATTAAAATTCCCACCATAATCTCTGAATCAAAAAGCTGTTAATTAGCATCAGTCATGCTTCAAAAACAAAGTTAATCATTGAACAACTGAATGTGTCAGCGATGGTCACAATCTTGCAGCAAGGCAGCTTTTCTCTGCCCCACCTCCCCAGACAAATGGAGGAGAAAGAGGAGGTATTACAATATGATTTAAATTTGCCTTACTCCTCCAACAACTCCACTTTTACCCTGCACCTAGACAAGCTCTTCATTCCTCAACTTCTAAGAGCCATTTCCCAATAAACTCAGAATCAGAAAGGTAAGGCGTGGCAGGCAGAAACATATTAAACGAATTGTGGATATGAGGTCAGTCCATACTGATGGTCACATGCTCTTGGACCAGTGATGCTGCTGACTGCGCCCCAATACAATTGGGACCATGCCAGCAGATGAATGGAACCCAGGAGGGTGATCAGGGTGCCGCTGCCTGGAGAGGTAGCAATAGAAGCAGTTGATGCATTTGCCACCACTGCTATAGTCTATCTCAAACTTTCTCCTAACCCCCAACCAAATCCTATACTCTCCAAAGAAAAAAAATACAATATCACATCAATAAGGAAATACACAAACCAAACCTTTGCACACCACAAAAATCTACAAAATAAAACCTCACAACAGAACAAAGATATCCCCTCAAGACAAATTCTCCTGAAGAAAGTGATAAACATTATGGGGGTGAATGTACAAAGTAGGGATGCAAACCAACATAAAAGTCAGGCTATGCCTGTCCAGGACCTCCACCGCTGACCCAATTACATTTAGGAAGCCATCAACACCATGAGACATTTCCAGTGGATTCCCGGTCCCACCCACTCCACAACATCACCAGAATAAATTTTGATGCCCACAAAAGGCCCCTTTTGTCATGAGTGATCATTTGACTGCTTATTTAGAAAAACTGGAGCAATGTTGAGGATATCCAAGTGGTCTTACTTCTTTCAATGGTCTATATCTGTGGGTGCTACGCTCGGTCACTTTGAGGATCAAACATACATGCAGAAAGACTTGGACAACATTTGAACTGTTAAGTGGAAGTAACATTCGTGCCACACAGCTTGTCACTGCTTTTCACTAGGTTGGTGACCATCTTCCTTTGACATTCAATGCCACTACCATTACTGCATGAGTTCATCAGAGTAGTGTCCTAGCCCAATTATCTTCAGCTGCATCATTGATGACCTTCCTTCCATCATAAGGTCAGAAGTGCAGATGTTCGCTGATGATTGCACAATGTTCAGCACCATTTGCAACTCCTCAGATACTGAAGCAGTTCATGTCCAATTGCAGCAAGACAATATTCAGGCTTGGGCTGACAAGTGGCAAATAACATTCGCCCCTCACAACATTCAATGGCATTACCATCATTGAATCCCCACTATCAACATCCTGGGGCATTCTGGGAAACTAAACTGGACTAGCCATATAAATACTGTGGCTACAAGAGCAGGTCAAAGGCTAGGAATCCTGCAGCAAGTAACCCACCTCCTGATTCCCCAAAGACTGTCCACCATCAACAAAGCACAAGTCAGGAATGTGAGAGAATACTCTCCACTTGCCTGGATGAGCTCCAATAGCACTCAAGAAGCTTGACACCGTGCAGGTCAAAGCAGCCCATTTGATTGGCACCCCTTCTACAAACATTCACTCCCTCCACCACACATGAACAGGAGCAGGAGTCTGTACCATCTACAAAATGCACGAGAAACTCACCAAGGCTCTTAAGCAGCACCTTCCAAAAACAAAACTGCTACCATCCAGATAGATAAGGGCAGCAGATACATGGGAACACCACCAGCTAGAAGTTCCCCTCCAAGCCACTCGCCATCCTGACTTGGAAATATATCACTGTTTCTTCACTGTCGCTGAGTCAAAATCCTGGAACTCCCTCTGTAACAGCGCTGTGGGTGTATATCACAGGGACTGCAGCAGTTCAGAAGGCAGCTCACCACCACTTTCTTAAGGGCAATTAAGGATGGGCAACAAATTCTGGCCTAGCCAGCAACACCCACATCCCATAAATGAATAAACAAAAACTAACTAATTTCCCGACTCCCCAAAACCTGTGTACCATCCAGAAGGAAGAAAGCAGGAGTATGATGGAATACTCTCCACACGCCTGGTTGAGTGCAGCTCCAACAACACTCAAGGAGCTCAATACCATGCAAGATAAAGTAGCCAGCTTGATCAGCACATGCACCATCTTAAACATTCACTTTTTCCACCTCAGTGCGGAATGGCAGCAGTGTGTACCACCTAGGAGATGCACTATGGCAACTCACCATTATTTCCTCGATAGCATGTTCCAAACCCATGACTTCTACCATCTAGAAGGACAAGGGCAGCAGACACATGGGAGCACAATGCTTAATAGGTGAATTTCCATTTACCAAATCAGGCAGCTGAAGATATTATGTGAATAACAACTTTTTTATTGTTAAACTACAGTTCAGTACAAATACCAGTTGCCACTCTTCCCTCCAGGATCGTTTACCTGTCCAGAAGCAAAAACCTCCTTACTATGGAAAAACCTAGCTCTTAACTATAGGCAAAACAAAAACAGAATTACCTGGACAAACTCAGCAGGTTTGGCAGCATTGGCGGAGAAGAAAAGAGTTGATGTTTCGAGTCCTCATGACCCTTCAACAGAACTGATCTTTCTTTACAAGGAGAGGGAAATATAAGCTGGTTTAAGGTGGGGGTGGGGGGAGTGGAGGGGGGGTGTTAGGATAGGAACAGATCATCAAAAGATGTCACAGACAAAAGAACAAAAGAACACAGGTGTTGAAGTTGGTGATATTATCTAAACGAATGTGCTAATTAAGAATGGATGGTAGTGCACTCCAGGTACAGCTCTAGTGGGGGTGGGGGAGCATAAAAGATTTAAAAATAATGGAAATAGGTGGGAAAAGAAAAATCTATATAAATTATTGGAAAAAAAAACAAAAGGAAGGGGGAAGAAACAGAAAGGGGGTGGGGATGGAGGAGGGAGCTCAAGACCTAAAGTTGTTGAATTCAATATTCAGTCCGGAAGGCTGGAAAGTGCCTAGTCAGAAGATGAGGTGCTGTTCCTCCAGTTTGTGTTGGGCTTCACTGGAACAATGCAGCAGGCCAAGGACAGACATGTGGGCAAGAGAGCAGGGTAGAGTGTTAAAATGGCAAGCAACAGGGAGGTTTGGATCATTCTTGTGGACAGACCGAAGGTGTTCTGCAAAGCGGTTGCCCAGTTTACGTTTGATCTCTCCAATGTAGAGGAGACCGCATTGGGAACAATGAATACAGTAGACTAAGTTGGGGGAAATGCAAGTGAAATGTTGCTTCACTTGAAAGGAGTGTTTGGGCCCTTGGACGGTGAGGAGAGAGGAAGTGAAGGGGCAGGTGTTACGTCTTTTGCGTGGGCATGGGGAGGTGCCATAGGTGGGGGTTGAGGAGTAGGGGATGATGGAGGAGTGGACCAGGGTGTCCCGAAGGGAATGATCCCTACAGAATGCCGACAGGAGGGGTGAAGGGAGGATGTATTTGGTGGTGGCATCATGCTGGAGTTGGCAGAAATGGCGGAGGATGATCCTTTGAATGCGGAGGCTGGTGGGGATTGTTGATGGGGATCCCCATCCACCACTACTCTCCTCCGTCTGGCTAAACTTGTTCTCACACTGAACAATTTCTCCTTCAACTCCTCTCACTTCCTCCAAATAAAAGGTGTGGCTATGGGTACCCGCATGGGCCCCAGCTATGCCTGTCGCTTTATGGGATGTGTGGAACATTCCTTGTTCCAGTCCTACTCCGGCCCCCTTCCACAACTCTTTCTCCGGTACATCGATGATTACTTTGGTGCTGCTTCATGCTCTCGTCGGGACTTGGAAAAATTTATTAATTTTGCTTCCAATCTCCACCCCTCCATCATTTTCACGTGGTCCATCTCTGACACTTCCCTTCCTTGACCTCGCTGTCTCAATCTCTGGTGATAGACTGTCCACCAATATCCATTACAAGCCTACCGACTCCCACAGCTACCTCGACCAAAGCTCCTCACACCCTGCTTCCTGTAAGGACTCCATCCCATTCTCTCAGTTTCTTTGCCTCCGTCACATCTGTTCCGATGATGCTACCTTCAAAAACAGTTCCTTTGACATGTCCTCCTTCTTCCTTAACCGAGGTTTTCCACCCACGGTCGTTGACAGGGCCCTCAACCGTGTCCGGCCCGTCTCCCGCGCATCCGCCCTCACGCCTTCTCCTCCCTCCCAGAAACATGATAGGGTCCCCCTTGTCCTCAATTATCACCCCACCAGCCTCCGCATTCAAAGGATCATCCTCCGCCATTTCCGCCAACTCCAGCATGATGCCACCACCAAACACATCTTCCCTTCAGCCCCCTGTCGGCATTCTGTAGGGATCGTTCCCTCCGGGACACCCTCGTCCACTCCTCCATCACCCCCTACTCCTCAACCCCCTCCTATGGCACCTCCCCATGCCCACGCAAAAGATGTAACACCTGCCCCTTCACTTCCTCTCTCCTTACCGTCCAAGGGCCCAAACACTCCTTTCAAGTGAAGGAGCGTTTCACTTGCATTTCCCCCAACTTAGTCTACTGTATTCGTTGCTCCCAATGCGGTCTCCTCTACATTGGAGAGACCAAACGTAAACTGGGTGACTGCTTTGCAGAACACCTGCGGTCTGTCCGCAAGAATGACCCACACCTCCCTGTCGCTTACCATTTTAACACTCTACCCTGCTCTCTTGCCCACATGTCTGTCCTTGGCCTGCTGCATTGTTCCAGTGAAGCCCAACGCAAACTGGAGGAACAGCACCTCATCTTCTGACTAGGCACTTTACAGCCTTCCGGACTGAATATTGTATTCAACAACTTTAGGTCTTGAGCTCCCTCCACCATCCCCACTCCCTTTCTGCTTCTTCCCCCTTCCTTTTGTTTTTTTTTCCAATAATTTATATAGATTTTTCTTTTCCCATCTATTTCCATTATTTTTAAATCTTTTATGCTCCCCCACCCCCGCTAGAGCTATACCTGGAGTGCCCTACCATCCATTCTTAATTAGCACATTCGTTTAGATAATATCACCAACTTCAACACCTCTGTGTTGTTTTGTTCTTTTGTCTGTGACATCTTTTGATGATCTGCTCCTATCCTAACACCCCCTCCCTCGATTTTTCCCCGCCCCCCCCCTCACCCTCCCACCTTAAACCAGCTTATATTTCCCTCTCCTTGTAAAGAAAGATCAGTTCTGTTGAAGGGTCATGAGGACTCAAAACGTCAACTCTTTTCTTCTCCGCCCATGCTGCCAGACCAGCTGAGTTTGTCCAGGTAATTCTGTTTTTGTTTTGGATTTCCAGCATCTGCAGTTTTTTTGTTTTTATCTCTTAACTATAGGCTTCAATGAACATCACCTGCTCTCAATTCACTCTGAAGCTTGTCCTGGTTTACTTTTAAAGGGACAAGCATTTCTAATATGGTCACACTACCACTTGGAAGTTTACCTCCAAACCACACACCATCCTGACTTGGAGCAATGTCACTGTTTCTTCACTGTTGCTAGGTCAAAATGCTGGAACTGCCTCCC
This sequence comes from Carcharodon carcharias, assembly GCF_017639515.1. Taxonomy (NCBI): domain Eukaryota; kingdom Metazoa; phylum Chordata; class Chondrichthyes; order Lamniformes; family Lamnidae; genus Carcharodon; species Carcharodon carcharias. Next base: position 120,730,633 of record NC_054480.1, on the reverse strand, counting down.
TAACAGCATTGTGAGTGTACCTGCAACACTTGGACTGCAGCATTTCGCCAAGTTGGTTCACCACCAGATTCTCAAGGGCAATTAGGGATCGGCCACAAATACTGGTTTGAACAAATAAATAAAAATAAAACTCTGAATGTTGCAAATTCCTGATGGCAATGTCCTTGTTTGGGGTGAGAAGATGCTAAAGATCATCCTCTAATCCCTCACCGAGGAATTCGAAGTTCAGCCTAATTTCGGACCTTTCCGGTATGTTCCTGGCAAAGTTACCATGAAGTTCAGCAGGAGTACTACTGATTTGTGTCCTTTTTGAGTTGAAGGTGGCTCTTGGCAAACAAATTGATAGTTGGCTTGAAATTGCAATTTCTTACATGTTACAGAGGTATAATAATTTTCATAAAATTATTGTAATTTATTGTAAAAGTAGGTTAATAGTGGGTTTGGATAGTTTCTGTGTTTGTGGAGACAGCTGGGCTGGAGGCTTTGACTCATCAAAAGAAGTTAGGTTCAGAGGAGGTTCACTAGATTGATTCCAGAGATGCGGAGCTTGTCTTATGAGGAGAGATTGAGCAGTTTAGGCCTATACTCGCTAGAGTTTAGAAGGATGAGAGGAGATCTAATTGAGGTATATAAGATGCTAAAGTAGACATGGAGCGGATGTTTCCCTTTGTGGGGCATTCTAGAATGAGAGGCCATAGTTTTAGGCTAAGGGCTGGTAGATTTAAATTAGAGGTGAGGAGGAATTACTTTTCTCAAAGGGTCGTGAATCTGTGGAATTCATTACCTCAGAGTGCAGTGGATGCCGGGATGCTGAATAAATTTAAGAAGGAGATAGACAGATTTTTAATTAGTAACGGGTTGAAAGGTTATGGGGAGAGGGGGGAAGTTGGAGTTGAGGCTGAAATGAGATCAGCCATGATCGTATTGAATGGCAGTGCAGAAAAGGGGCTAAATTGCCTACTCCTGCTCCTAGTTCTTATGTTAGGCTTCAAATGCTAAATACGTAAACATGGCTGAAGTCTTAGAATGTGAGGTATGAGGAGAATTTGCATTTTTAGATAAATCAGGACAGTTTGAATTTCAAAGAGATAGTAGGATGTTTACAGCTAGCCAAAAGCTAGGCCAAGCAGTGTGTTTATTTTTCCCAAAGGTTACTGACAATATTAGAACCATGAAAAGTTTATATTATGGGAAAGTACATTTTCAAAGACATATGGGACAATGGAATTCACAGATTAAAAAAGAGAAAATGTATATAAAGGAAAATAAAAAGCTATGGGGAAAGGCCCTGTGACATCCAGCAGAAGCTGGCAAAACAACCTCAGAAATGCCTCCAGCCATGTCTGCATCAGTTTGCTGCATCTAGCCTTTAAAGGTGATAATTGTGCTAGCCTGGTTTTTTTGTTAACTTAAAAATCTACTGGGGACTGTTGCCTTACAATTTGGGAGTCAGGTTTGGTAGGAATTTTTGTACTTGTATTAAGTAACTGGAAGCTTATGTATGTGTTTGACATCTTTTCTTTTCTAATAAATATTTTAATTTGGTTTCTAAAAATAATCTCTGAAGGTCTTGGTGGGCTTATTATTTCTGAATATCGAAATAAATACAAATTGCAAAACCATTGTGATAGTGGGATCAAATTTCCCTTCTGGATTTGATCCACCTGGAATGTATCATCTGCTGCTTCATAACATACATTATATACAGTACCTCCTATGTGAGCAGTGCCAGTGCCTTGTATATTCAGGCTCATTTTCATTTGTCTGCATTTCCACCCTTTATCTCTGGCTAAAGATTACAAGATTCAGTACTTCCCTTAGTGTTGCCATACATTGCACAGTTGGTTTCAATATGTTAGCTACTGATCCTCTTATACCTACTTCTGTTCTATGCCCTGCCATCTATAGCCATTAGTTTATGTTCCCATCATCACTGTGACTTTACTTTGCCATAGCTATCAGTACTATTTTGCAAATATGATAAATCTCGGCATGGCAAGTTCTTGATGATTGTGAAGAATGCTTCAAAATTTCTCAGCTTATGACATATAAAAAAGAAAACAAATAATCTTCAGGATGCCTTAGGGTGAAGGAAATTTTTCTTACTGGGTTAACGCCTTATTATGTCATTGAAGTTATTTTAAAACCAGTTTTAAAAGCAAAATAAAATGTGACATGTGCAAATATCTTCCTCATTGGGATGTATCTTTGTTAGGAGTCATGAACTATTTTCTTCAACATCTGCCATTGTTTATCAACCGTCTTTTCTACTAAACTCCTTTCCCAGTCCATTCCAATCAACTCTGCTCTCATTCCTTTGCAATTACCCTTATTTAAGTTTAGCACAGTTGTTTCTGACCCAGGTTTCTCACTCTCAAACTGAATGTTAAATTTTACCGTGTTATGGTCACTGTTTCCTAGGGGATCTTTTACTCTGAGATCACTTATTAAACCTGCCTCATTACACATTACCAGATCCAAAATAGCCTGATCCCTGGTTGGATCCACAACATATTGTTCTAGGAAACTGTCCTGAATACATTCTACGAATTCTTGCTCGTGGCTACCTCTGTCAATTTGATTTTCCCAATCTACATTAAGATTAAAGTCACCCATGATTAATGTACTGCCTTTTTTACATGTCCTCATTATCTCCTGACTTATTCTCTGTCTTACAGTATAGCTACTGTCAGGGGGCCTAAAGACAACACCCACCAGTGTCTTCTTCCCTTTGTTATTTCTTACCTCCACCCATATGGATTCTACATCTTCTGATCAAAGATCATTTCTTGCTATCACACTTCTTCCATCTCATACTAACAAAGCTACCCCACCACCTGCCTGTCCTTTTGAAAAGTCACATATCTCTCTATATTTGGTTCCCAGCTTTGATCTCCTTATAACCACGTGTCCGTAATGGCTTTAAGATCATACCCATTAACCTCTATTTGTGCTGTTAATTCATTTATTTTGTTCCAAATTCTTCATGCATTTATGTAGAGCCATTAGTTTTGTGTTTTTACCGTTTTTCCCCCTTTGACCATATTTGCTGCTGCTTTTTTATGTTTGTACACTCTGTCCCTACCTGCCACACTCTGGGTATCAGTAACTAAATAGCTGCCCTGCAATGCTGCCATATCCTTTTGCTTGCTAGCCTACGTAACTCCCCTCCAGAACCCTCCCCCCCACCTCTATTTAGTTTAAAGCCTTCTCTACAGCCCTCGTTATACGATTCGCCAGGACACTGACCCCAGAATGGCTCAAGTGAAGCCTGTCCACCGAGACAGCTCCTTTCTACCTGAGTACTGGTGCCAGTGCCCCATAAACAGAAACCCATTCCTCCCACACCAATCTTTGAGCCACGCATTTAACTTTATTTACCCTATGCCAGTTTGCCTGTGGCTCAGGTAGTAATCCCGAGATTATTACCTTGGAGGTTCTGCTTTTTAATTTAGCTCCTAACTGTTCAAATTCTTTCAGCAGAACCTCCTTTCTAATCCTATCAATGTCGTTGGTACCAATGTGAATGATGACAGCTGGATCCCTCCCCTCCCACTCCAAGTTCCTCTCCAGCCCTGAGGAGATGTCCTTAACCCTGGCACCAGGCAAGCAACACAGCCTTCGGGACTCATGCTCATGGCCGTAGAAAACTGTATCTATCCCTTTATTATACTGTCCCCTACCAATACTATGTTCCTATTTCCTACCTCAACTTGACTGGGTCCTTGTACCAAGGTGCCGTGGTCAATTCGCTCATCCTCCCTGCAGTCCCCGCTCTCATCCACACAGCTTGTAGCTGTTGGGCAGTTGCAGTTGCAGGGGGCCAAGGATCCTCAAATGCTCCCCCTATGTCCCCATACCTGCTTCACCTAGGGCTGAATTTTCTGGTTGGCAGGGGGATGGAGCGGGAGTGGGCGCGGTCAGGTGAGGACCCGATCAGCACCCGCGATCATGTCCGCACCCGCCATTTTAAGTGGAAGGGCTCACCAGAGGGCTTCTGGTGAGCAACCCAGTCTGGAGGGTAGGCCAGTGGAGCAGGCCAGGCTGGAGGGTAGGGCAGCGGGATAGGCCAGGCCAGATGGTAGGGTGGGGGGCCAGTATGCCCCTCATTTTTTGGATGACTGCCTTGCTGCCCTCCTCAGGGAGATGGCAGCACAGCGGAAGGTGCTGGTTCCCCAGGATGGGAGGAGGCAGCCCCCCCACAGGATGAAATGTACCTGGGAGGAGGTGGCGGTGGTGGTGAGCTCCCACGACGTGGTGCAGCGTACCTTCATCCAGCGTCGCAAGCGCTTCAATGACCAGTTGCACTCAGGAAGGGTGAGGACAATGTTGGCATTGGGCATGTAACCCAGCAGGTCAGCTTACATCCCTGCTGCCCTCCGACCCCCAAGTCTGAGTGTCGTGAATGCTTTGAATCATTGATGATGTGTGTCCTTGGCTGGGTGGGCCAGCAGATATTGCCCATGCTGAGGTCAGCCTGAGAGGGTGATGAAGAGATGTGTTTTGCCCCTGCAGCATGTGTTACACTGAGTCCCACATGGCTGGTTTGGGGGCAAGCTGGAGGAGCTGCACCTAGGTGCTGTGCTTGAACTGCAGGAATGTCCAAGTCAGGGGGATGACATTCTGGGAGGGAGCTTCAAGGTGGCATGGCAATGAACCATTTGCTGCGCTCTGTGCTCCACATGCTTGTGCCTGCTTGCTATGGAAGGATATACCGTGTGGTGCCTAATGTGATGTAGGCAGCATGGGTCCAAGGTGGGGGGGTGGGGAATAGGTCTAGCATCTTTGTGTGAGTGTTCAGCAGCAGCGGGGTGAGGAGGTACTGGGGCCCTGATATGTCCCACTCTGGTTGGGGTGGGCCGAGCATGAATCGAGTCTGTGTGCAGTTTGCACTAATCAATGCTCGTCTCTCATTTTCAGGAGAAGAATGCTCAATACGCGGCAGAGTGTGCGAGGACTGGCGGTGGCCAGGCGCAGATCGCCATTCTTAAACACTACGAGCAGGAGGCCCTGGATCTGGAGAGGCGCCATGCGCCCAGGTCCACTGGTGTCGGTGAGGCTGGGGTGCCATGCCAGGTATTTATGCCCAATGGTGAGGTCAGCATTGTTCTCCCAACAGCAATAGCACTGCTGAATGTTAATTGATTTAATTTTGCAACATGGCTTGACCATTACTTATGGAAGGATTAGCGCATAATGATCCGGGAGACAGGAATGCACTTTGTCGTTGTCTCCATGTTAACTGATCCACTGTCCTTGTTCTTCCTTTCAGCATCATTTAGAGCAGGGCTGTGAGGAGGAGCAGCACAGGCCCCCCCCTCACACCTGAGGGCCCTGAAGTCTCACCAGCATCACACCATTTCTGCGAGGCAGGCACTAGCGCAGATACTAGCACCCCGGTGGGAATTAGAACATCGGCTAGTGTCCCGGGGCAGAGCGGTGAGGGCACACCACAGTCACTGGAGGAGCTGGCAGAGACAGAGAGTGCCCATGGGGCCAGCAGTCGGAGGACTGCAGGGGACCAGGCACATGCTCAGTCGGTGCCTGATGATCTGCCTCTGGAGTCGTCTGTGACGCAGCAAATGCAGGAATTGTGGCCGGGTGTGAGGGAGCATCTGGGGGAGATACATGAAGCTATGCTTAGCTTGGTCTCCGTGATGAGGGGTCTACATGGACGATCGCTGAAGCAATGAGAAACATGTCTGAGCACCATGCGTCTTCCATGGAGAGAGTGGCAACTCTCGTGGAGAGGCAACTCCAGGAAACCCGTCAGGGCTTCCTGGGGATGCGCTCTGACCAGCAAGCCCTCATGTCGGCATTGACCTCAGCTGGTCAGTGTCAGTGTGGGAGATGGTCTGCGCATCAACTTTCCCAGTTCAGTGCCCATCCATCCACAGTGAGCAGGGAGGTCTGAAGCGACTTCACATCAGCACAGTAGATGCCTGGCATCTCTGTGGGCACCTCTCAGGGCTCTCCGGATGAGGGTGACAGCTCCTCTGCCCCTCTCCCAGTGAGCGTAGCATCCTATGAGGCTGCAACGACTGGGGAGATGCCAGCTGTGGAACGGGCAGCTCCCTCCCAAGCGGGGCCAGCACTGGATCCACGGGCCAGAGGACTACCACCAAGGTTATCGAGGCCAATAGGACAGCAGAGTCAGCAGGCTGTCTCAGATGCCACTCAGATCGATGGGGCAGCATCAAGATGTAGCACCTAGAAATAAAAACTTAAAGCACCTTAGCCACGGGTTTTTCACTGATGCTTTTGTGTTGGCCCAAGATGAGATTTTTATGATTTGTAACACTATTGTCTTTTTTTTGGAATAAGTTGGTTTGCTTGACATATTAAATTCAGATATGTCACCATGGCTGAGGGTGCCTCTTTTCTTTTGCATGTTTATGGTTTCCAAAACTGTAATAAGTGCTTTGTTGGACATTCAGCTTTATTAACAAGGCCCTTAGTAACTGCTCCTAACCTGGCAGATTTTGCACTTAGATGTTGAGTATCGAGCCTGCAGCCCAGGCTTGTTCTGGGAGTCCATCTGTGCTAGCTGAAGGTTCATTGGATTAAAGCCTCCCGGGTGTCCCTGCCTCCCTGGAGTATGCTCGGGGTCAGCATCTACCCCCTTATCATTTCCCCTGTGTGTGCTCATCCTCGGACTCATTGTGCGCAGCCGCAGCCACTGCATCGATGTCTTCATCATCTACTGCGTCCACCCTTTCCGGCACAAGATTGTGGAGAGCGCAGCATGCAACCACTATCACTAAGACACGATCTGGGGGGTACTGGAATGTGCCCCCTGAACGGTCCAGGCATCGGAAGCGCATCTTAAGAAAACCGATGGCTCTCTCCACCACAGCCCTTGTGGAGGCGTGGCTCCTATTGTACTGCTGCTCAGCTTCTGTTCTTGGATGGCGGAGAGGTATCATGAGCCACTTTCTGAGGGGATAGCCCTTGTCACCCAGCAGTCAACCATCAAGCTGAGCCAGAGCACTGAAGAGCCCCGGCACCTGGGAGTGTCTGATGATGTAGGCGTCATGGGAGCTGCCTGGGTACCTTGCACAGACTTGTAAAATCAGCACCCTGTGATCACACACTATCTCACTATCTGCACAAAGGCATCGGGCTCACCTGCTGCTGCCTTGATGGCCACATGTGTGCAGTCTATTGCACCCTGTACTCAGTAGAAGCCAGCAATGGCCGTGAAGCCTCTGACTCACTGTGCCTGACTTGCCTGGTCCCAATGGTAGTGGATGAAGGTCAATGCACGCTTAAACAGAGCGTCTGTAACCTGCTTGACACAAGTGTGGACAGCTGATTGGGAGACACTGCAAAGATCATCCCCGACCCCTGGAAGGATCCAGAAGCAAAGACGTTGAGGATAGCTGTGACCTTCAGAGTCACTGACATGGGGTGTCCACCCACACAGTTAGTGGACATCTCAGGCCCTATCACCTGACAGATATAGTTAAGTGTCTCCCTTGAGAGACGGAGCCTTCTTCAGCACTGCACCATCAGACATATTGAGGTAGGTCCTTCTCCGCCTTTATACCCTGGCATGTGGATAGTGGCATCTTCTGTCGCCCCTTCCGCCCTGGACTATCTCTTGGCCCTGCACCCCTTGTGCCTGCGCCTGTCCTCCCTAAGGCGACTCCCCTGGAGGCTGAATGTGCACTCCTGGCCTCCTCCCCCTTCTTGCCCTCCCTTCCTCCTCAGAGAAGCTGCCTCCAGTGGACAGGTCAGCTCCCAAACCCAGGCTAAGGGAAGGCTTCCTGAAACCTGCAGGCCCAGAAAATATTACTCACTGCAGGGTGCTGAGTTTAAGGTTAAGAGTCCAGAAAAAGCAGCTGGTGAGCATTTTGAAGTAGTGCAGATCACACAGGCAAGTTTCAAAAATTTTCAAAAATAAATATTTGACTGTGCACACTCGCGACCACAGTGAGGCCTCTTATCTCGCCCGTGGATAAGGTTAATCCAAATGTATCCTGCCCGTCGCGCCCATGTGCCAACCCGAAGATTGCACAGGCGCTGAAAAATTGGGGTTGATTGCTGAGTCAAGGGTTTTAAGTGGCCGATTAATTAATGGTGGGCATGTGTCGGACATCATCCCATGCCCACCCAGCAAAATATCGCGATGACCCACCCCCACCTGCTAATGGAAAAATTCCACCTCTGCAGTCACACCCTCCTGTCGCTGATCACAGACCTAATTTGAATTACCAAATCTGAGGGCAAAGTGGCCAGGTAACTCTCCCCCTCCCTGATGTGGTGCAATGCCTGCAGCTCAGGCTCCAGCTCCTCAACTCGGACCTGAAGTGCTGCAAACACTTACTACCGATGTGTCTACTCTGGATCACCTTGGTGTCCAGCAGGCCCCACATGCTGCAGCAGCAACACATCACCCGTCCTGCCATCACTATTGTATTTTATTCAATTACTTATTTAATTATTCTAGTATCCCTGCTCTTTACACTTGAAGAATCCTCACTCTTTACTTTATTGTCATTTTTTTTACATATCAGTATCGAGCTTATACTCAACAAGCTACTTCTTACAAAACGAGAAAAAAATACTAGAGACCTAAACACAAATTGAAGACATACTTTTACTTTAAAGACTAAAAATACTCACAAATCCTACTCACCAATCAGCTGCTCTCCGCACTCTTTCATGATCTCTCGCCTCTCTCTCTCCGAGCTCTTTAATGGTCTCATATTCTTCTCGCACTCTCTCACTTTTAAAGGCCACACTGCTCCTCGCTATCTCACTGTCAAAGGCCCCACTGCTCCTCTTGTTTTCTCACTGTTACTGGCCCCAATGCTCCTCTCACTCCCTCACTGTTACTGACCCCGCTGCACCTCTCGCTCTCTCACTGTAAATGGCCCCGCTGCTCCTCTCGCTCCCTCACTGTTACTGGCCCCGCTGGTCCTCTCACTCTATCATCGCTAATGGCCCCGCTGCTCCTCTCGCTCCCTCACTGCTACTGGCCCCGCTGCGCCTCTCGCTCTCTCACTGTTAATGGCCCTGTTGCTCCTCTCGCTCTCTCATTGTTAATGGCCCCACTGCTCCACTCACTCCCTCACTGTTAATGGCCCCGCTGTACCTCTCACTCACTGTTAATGGCCAGGCTGCTCCTCTCACTCTTTGTTCTCACTCTCACTTCTATCTGTTACTCCAAATGAATTTTGATCCCATAAGGTAAATGGAAAAGTGCATAATAGAATCTGAAGACACTTGTTGTTACAAGTTTTGGGTCTTGCCAAGATATTCTATCAGGCACAGTGGTGCTGCCAATTCACACGAGTGACACAAGTGTCAAACATTTGGGGGAGCGGTGAGAATGGGGGTGCCTAATACCTAAGTATGCAAAGTATAACCAAAGGGATAACAATTAAACTCATGTAATCTATATTGGATATTCACACCTTTTGCATTTGCTTTGCATTGTGTATCTTTAATCATTTCTAAAGTGGCCTGAGAAAACACCTGTTAAGATCAGATACAAGTTATTAAACTGCTTTATTTCACAAACAGCAAGTGAAAATACAGTTATAATTATATTTCTGTAATTCAATGAATACGAATTATCTTTGCATAATAGCAAAATAATGAACATACAATGCTCCCCCATACCTTGCTTGACTTGAACCAAATAATTCTTAGCTATCTTCCTGAATCCTGACTTTCTGCTTCTGGGCAAAGCCTGCTCTAGCAGCTTACTGTTTGAAAATCTGACTGTCACTGCATTAGGATTAGGGTTAGGGCTTCAGGCCCTTTTCAATCCCACGTTCAAAACTGAACACATGAGCCTATGTAGATAACTCATGCCAATTGCTTGGGACCAGAGACTTCAAAACGCAATATATATGAGGGTTCACTGAATACCAAGACATATTTTTGATTTTTGGGGAAACAACTTCAATGGCTAGATCATTGATATTTTAACCGCCATTTGAGTTTTCAAAAACTTGTGTAAACATATTTTGTTTGAAAGTAACTCTTTTCCAAATACTTTTAATGAAAAATACGAATCCTTATTTTCAAATCTACCATCCCCTCAAGACTTTATAGAGAAAAAAGTTCCAGCATATTTTCTAGTATAATCAGCATTCAGAAGGTATTGCCTGGTTTTTCTATGCCTTTTAAATGAAAGCAAGGTTATTCTTGTTTTCTTTTAAGTTGTGAAACATGGATATGGATTTGACAAGTGATCTCACACACTCACCTCCTTGCACATCAACCTGCACTAATGGCAATTACTACTGCTCACCAGGTCTCTCTTCCGAAGTCAAATTGACATTACCAATAATAAGATAATTTTTCAGCATGGACATGGCCAAGCAGCATTTTTGACTAGTTTATTTTTTTTTTAGGATCATGAGGTTAATTTGCTTTTATATAAGTGTATGAGCTCTAACCATGTTGCTTTGCTGAGATTGGTGTCATATTTATTATTAATTTGCAAACTGTGAGTATCTGAAAGGAGACATCAGACTTCCTATTTACACATTGGGCAGGATTTTCAGGTTGTTGGGTGGGTGCGGCGGGCAGGTCTGGGAGTGGCCAGGAAATGGCCCGCAATAAACCGCCAACCGTGGTTTCACACTGGCTGAACAATTAATGGCCAGCCAGCGTGAAAGGCATGCTGAGAAGCTCAGCGCTGCTGGTGTGGGGGCAGGAGCAGGGCGAGCGCTGAAGTCTGTGCAGGTACGGGGGAGCATGCAATGAAAGCTGCCTCAGGGAGCTGAAGAATTTTAAACAAATGAATAAAGTTTCAGAAATTCTGGAAAAATGTCCACACAGTGGACTCATTCACATTAACATGTATATTTGAAAAATTCTGTCCAAATATTTTCGTTTTTTTGTATTTAATTACAAAAACTCATCCCAACCATTGATGAGGCTTGCTCAAAAATCCAAAAGCCAACTGGCCGATTCGCATTGCCAGTCAACCATAATGTTGGACGGGCAGTGAAAAATAAAGCTTAATTAATTGATTAATGGGTTCAATAGGCCTCTTAATTGTTGGCGGGCACATGCCAGCCAAAATATCGCATGCTGTTCCACACTTGAGCGTGTTGGGCGCACGCCCGCACGCCGAGCAGAAAATCCTGCCCATAGGTTTTCTATATTGGTTTCAAATCAGGTTAAAATTTATAATATTTGGAAACTTAACCCCTTTTAGAATGTTGCTATAATATTCACTAAAGGAAAAAAAAATGTACGTATTAACTACCAGAATTAGACTGCATGCTGGCTCCTTCACCTTTCTGGGTGGTGTTAGGATTATTTTAGGGTGGATTCCTATAAAATCCTAAAATGTTTTGAAACTTTGTTGACTTTTTAAATAATAGAAACAGCATTACTATTTCTTATTCAAGAAGTTAGAAATAAAAACCTTTCTTTGCAATACCAGGCTTAAGACGTAGCACCTGAACAGTAGCTTGGAAATAAATGGTGCCAGTTTATCTGAATTCAGTTTTCTCCCTGAACTGCACCTAGTGTTATTCGAGGAAGTTTGTGCAGAGGTCTCTTTCAATTACATGAAATGTATGCTGCTGCACCATCTTCAGATGCACACATTGTTCCTTTGTATTGTACCTATTTTTTGGCCTGCATGTGGGATCAGGGCAGAGGCAAATCAGCCCTATGGTAATCTGGCCTGTCATATAAGGATGCTGCTCGATACTCCCTGTGGGAATCTAGTGAATTATAGTTAAATTGATCTTTATTGGTGAATAATTGTTTCTGAAATTAAGTGTTTGGAATACTAAAGATAACAATTAGAAAGGGTTATCAACCCTTCTACCTATATAATCCATACAAAACAGTTTTCTTTTGCAGTGTTATAATACTGGTTTTGAACCTCATGGAGTATAAGCCCAGTAGAGTGTCAAATGGGGTTAAAAAGTACTCATGGAGTCTGTAGACACTCCTGGCCATTTTATAAACCCACCCAGCACTTCTTTGAATGTAGAGTGTGCGTGCTTCCTCAGTGACATTCAAAATATTCAAGGTATGTAGTGTGAGTGTGGTTTTGTGTGCTTGTATTCTCTCCTGGATAGTCCTGATTGTCGGTGGGCATTAAAAATATTGACACTGCCCACTCTTCCCTTTTGAGTATACAAAATACTGCAGCGTTTTAATGGCAACAGACAAAACTGTTTCTTTTTTGCTCCAGGTTGATGTGTGTAATATTTGTTAATATATGACCCAGGTATGGAACTGAGGAAAATGATTCAAAACTAGTCAGCAATGAAACTGGGGAAGGCAAAAAAAAAAATCACACATAAAGCAATTTGGGTGTGGATGGTCTTTTTATGGCCATTGCGAAGTTTACACCTATTATTAACATGCTGAAACACTCCTGTGACACTTGCCTTGAGATCGGGCACTCTCACTTCCTGCAATGATAAGGCTACATTTGCTGGAAAATGAATTGTAAAAAAATTAAATCAGTAATGTTATTTAGGTATATCATTATGTGTTGCCTCTGTCTTTCAGGTAAGAATACAAAGTAAATGATAACTCAGTCAAACCTGGCAATATGTAGAATATTATATTTTTCATGTGTGTTATGAAAAATGTATTGCTATTTTTATTATTAAAATAGTAAAGTCAATTTGATAATGCTGGAAATTAGTTTAAATGTATTAGATTACAGGTAAACTTTCAGGAACAGAACCATGTAACAAACTGAGTTTTGTACTAAATATTAGAAAAATATAACATTGGACATGAGTCCCAGAAGGTGCATTCAGCTTGAATGTAATTTTATTCATTTTATTCAGACCTCTTGATATTTAGCTAATAACTTGGCCTGTCACATTTTTGCTCAAGTACACCCTATGGGAATCTAATGAATTGTAAATGTTCCTTAATTGTTGAGGTAAAACAAAGATTATTATTAATAAAAATTGCTCTCCAGAATGCTTAATGCTAAATGTAAAATACTTTTTATTGACATTACAATATTATTTTTATTTGGAATCTTAATGACTAAAAATAGTTTATATTAGAATGATAAAGTATATAATTTGACTGAAAAATGAAGTTAATTACAAAATCTATAAACATAAAGGTTTCTAAAACTCATTCATGTAATATCAGTGGTAAAGAAAATGCTATAGAGTATTGTGCATGTCATCTATGTTTGACTAAAAAGATAAGAAATGGTTATCATTGTGTTATTTAATATTGATAAAAATCATTCTTAAAGTTGCCAGAGGAGAAAAAAATTGCAGGCACTTATTTAATCACCAATGTTAATTGCTCAAGATTTTGCACTAGCAATGACAGTGAAACTGTTAGTGTTCACTTTCATTACTTTGCTGAAACCGACAGCAACTTCTGGAGTTTACATATGTGAATGCAGAAATCCAGAAGTTGCTGTCAGAGATTCTTTGCTTCCTGCACTGTCAAAAATGTGTCCTTGCAGATGATTAATCGCATTGTGAAATCTCTTGAAGAAGTTACATCTTGTTGAATCAGTTGCAACTGGAAATTTAACAGCATACTAAAGACATAATTACTCCTGTAGCACCATATTGTCCAAGAAAAACTAGTTTTATATTTGTGAACACAGTCCCTTCGCTGCTCAATGTGTAATTTTAAAACAGTTTTGATGCTATAATCACTATGAAATCAATTTTAGACAGATTGAATTTATGTGGGAATTATTACTTTAATGGTATTTTATATTGAATCATCAATCCTTTCAGTAAAATGTACATATGGGTGGTGTTTTTAGAAAATTCATAAAAATTTCTCACAGAACAGGGTTGATTGGTGGTCAGTTTAGGTGTCAAGTCTGAAAGAAAAGAAAGGAAAATAAAGACTCACATTTATATATTGTTTTTCATGACAACCAAACATCTCGGAGTGCTTTACAGCCAATTAATTACTTTTGAAGTGTAATGTAGGACAGCTAGTTTGTGCACAGCAAATTCCTATACACAGCAATGTGATAATGACCAGATAATATGTTATTGTGATGTTGAGTGAGGGGTAAATATTGTCCAGGACACTGGGGCTGTGGCTGAAGAAAAATACAGTCATCTTTGGTGCAACACACTGCACCTTAATTAGAATTAGTTGAATAGCTTGTCAAAGAACATAAGGCATTTGGCAAACATCAGAAAGGAGGGGGAATCAACAGCTGAAAGGACAACACTTTAATTTTCTGCAACATTGATCAAGCATAGCCTAATGCATCAGTGATCATTACATATTCTGGTTCAATAATGAATAAACACCACAGAAGTGATAGAATTAGATAATCTAGTTGTATATTAAATCATTACAGTAGTGCTGGAATTATGATCATTAAAATTATATTTTATTCTATTCTATATATAAAAACATAAGATATGTGTTGCTTTTACTACATAGGAAAGCAATATAATAAGAAAGCTCAATTAAATCCAAAAATTTGGGTTGTGAAACATGTGGGCTCTGCGCCAGTTGGTGCATTGTTCCAAGAACAACTGTAAGTCTATTTCCTAATATTGTGATTAGACATGTAGACCATAGCAAAAACCACAACAATGTTGATGCCAACAGCTGTGTGCCTGCATTATTCCTTTTATTCCTTTGCTAAATGAGGGTACAAAGCTACTGCCTTTGCAGATTATGAAAATTCTGTTGCAACACTCCTTATTTTTGTAAAGTACTCTTTTAGGTGTTTCCATCATTTTTCTGAGGTCATTATGCTCTGAGTTCACAGTGTGTATGGGAGTACATTGCTCCTTACAACATGCCTTTTGCAGGATTGTGATGGTGGCATGGAGCCTAACAAATGTAGATTGCAAAATAGGATGTGAAGGCACACACTCAATTTATCTCATAACTCATTTTTCAGCAAAGAAACTTGGGAAACAAGAATAGGCAGTGCTGGAGTCCAGTAAGCGCCCATGTAAAATTTATGGATTGGTTACAATTGCTCCCACATCAGGTTTCATGCATCTTTCATCAGCTATGCCTTTACCTGTAAAATGGAGATAATTATTCAACTACCCTGGTGTGCAGACATAGTGCTGAATTTTCCTGGTCCCCTGGTAGGGGGGTTTGGAGATGGCAGTGCTACAGGAAAGTTGTGTGAATCCCTTTGGTGTGGCTTCCTGACATTATCCTTCCTTTGGATGAGATTCCCAGGGGTGAGCTACCTCAGAAGCAGGCAGCCAATCAATACAATTAAAGCCCCACTTAAGGATCACTTTCCCACACTGATGTAAAAATCCCAGTGCCGTAAAGACATCCACCGCTGGGCCTGAAGCCTGGCAACAATTTGGTGGTGGCCAAGGTGGTTATCTGGTTTAGCCACCTATTAGCTGAATTTTCCTGCAGGAGTCTTGAATCCATTTGTAGGTCCCAAACAAGCGCACCACAGCCTCCATCCAGTTAAGGTTGGTGGGTGGGACATGTCACGGAGCCTACTCTTTGTGCCTCAAAGACTGCCACAAGGATGAAATGGCCACAGTCATGACTCTAACAGCTCTGGGCTTTATGTTCTGATGCAGCCTTTGGAAATGGTCTGCACTCTGAGGTGCCCTCTCGCTCACCTTCTGCCACAGGAGCACCCACCTCTGCCAGTGGGCCTGCTGGCCAATCAGTCATGTGAGTCCTCTCTGGGCACCTGCCATCTTTAACTGGGTGGCGACTGTGGAGGCAGTGGCGCGCTGGCTCGGGATGCGCAAATGGTTCTGACGTCGCTCCCAGACTCCTGCAGGAAAGATCAGCTAATATATGGCTAAACCAGATAACACACTCCACGCCCCCCACCCACCAAACCCACAGGAACTACAATGTGCAAATAGCCTCTCTTTATTCACTGGGATGTAGGCAGCATGTCCAATTTATTTTGCTCCATGTAGACAGAACTGAGGGCAGTGTACTGTATCTTGAGGGGTAAAAGGCCCTCCAGAAACATGTTCAGGAGGCGGTGGGGAGAAATAGTAGCAGAGATCATCTTCACTGAGCCACATGGATAATCCATCTCAGCCTACTCCTGAGGTTCCCGCCATCACGGATACCAGTCTTCAGACAATTCGATTCACTTCAACAAACAGTTAAGTACACTATACAGCAAAGGCTGTGGGTCCTGACAAAACTCCAACAGCAGTGATGAAAATTTGTGCTTGAGAACTAGCCATGCCCCTAGCCACCTGTTCCAGTACAGCTACAACACTGGCACCGACAATATGGAAAATTGCCCAGGCATTCCTGTCTATAAAAGGCAGAACAAATCCAATCTGGCCAATTATCATCCCATCAGTCTATTCTCAATTGTCAGCAAAGTGATGGACAGTGCTATCAAGAGACACTTAGCAATAACCTGGTCACCAATACTCAGTTTAGGTTCTGCCAGGACCACTTAGCTCCAGACCTCATTACAGCCTTGGTTCAAACATGGGCAAAGGAGCTGATTTCCAGAGGTGAGCTGAGAGTGACTGCCCTTGACATCAAGGCAGCATTTGACCAAGTGTGGCATCAAGAAGCCGTGGTAAAATTGAAGTCAATAGGTATCAGAAGTAAACCTTTCCTAGTAGTCGTACCTAGCAGAAAGGAAGATAGTTGTTGGCAGCCAATCATCTCAGCTCCAGGACATCACTGAAGAAGTTCCTCAGGACTGTATTCTTGGTCCAACCATCTTCAACTGTTCAATAAATGACCATTTCTCCATCATGAGGTCTGCAGTGCGAATGCTCACTGATTGCATAGTGTTCAGGACCATTCATAACTACTCAGATAATAAAGCAGCCCATACGACCATGCAGTCAGGGCTGGACAACATTCAGTCTTGGGTTGATAAGTGGAAGTATATTTGCACCATAAAGTGCTAGCCAATCACCATCTCCAAGAGAATTAACTATCTCCTCTTGTCATTCAATGGCATTACCATCAACATCCTGGGGGTTGCATTGATCAGAAACTTAACTGGATGAGATACACAAATACTGTGGCTAGAAAAGCAGACCAGAGCTTGGGAATTCCAGGGCAAGTAACTTACCTGCTAACTCCCCAAAGACTGTCCACCATCAATAAGGCACAACTCAGTAGTATGATGGAACATTCTCCACTTGCCTGGATGAGTGCAGCTGCAAAACATTCAAGAAGCTCGACATCATCTATGTCAAATCAGCCTACTTGACTAATATCCTGTCCACCAACTTATCCCTCGACCGCTAGTGCACAGGTGCATCAGTGAGCATCACCTACAAGATACACTGTAGCAACTCTCTAAAGGTCCTTCATGAGCACCTTGCAAAATTGTGATCTCTACTATCTAGAAGAACAAAAACAGCAGACACATGGGAACACCGCTTACCTGAAGGTTCATCTCCAAGTCACTCACTATTTTGATTTGGAAAATTATTGGCTTTCCTTCATGATCTCTGGGACAAAATTCTGGAACTCCCCCCTGATGCCACATAGGTTGCAATAGTTCAATAAGGTGGTTCATACTTACCTTCGCAAGGGCTATCAGGGATGGACAATAAAAGCTGCCATTGCCATTGACACTCGCATCCCATGAACAAATAAAATGATCTCACACAAGTTGTCAAAGTCAATGGGCTCAGCTTCAAATGCAATATCTTACCAATTGCACCACTAGCTTGTCTATTTCTCAATTCACTACACTCTCATCAGTCACCTACTAATAATCTCTATCAATCAGGACTCAACACTAACATTCATATGCTTTGCTTCACCCTCACGTACTTAGCACTGCTGCACTTTTACACCCATATCTCACAACTCGCACACACTGGCAGTTATTCAACCATGACAGCAACATCAGCAAAACATATTACTGGACACACTTCTCTCCTTCTTGCAGGTAAAGATGGTGCATAACAGGAGGCAGCAGAAATTCACTGGAGTGGGACAAGCGTGTCTGTTTTACTATGTCTGGAGGAAATGGTGCTGCCATCATGGGAAGGCACATTGATGATGCTATGGCCACTGGCGGAGTTGAAGTAATTGATGATGAGGACATCTGCATACATAATCCTCCTTCACTATCCTATTTCTACCTTGTCCATCAATCTCTTCTGACTGAGACTGACATAGTCATAGTCACCAGCAACTAGCTCATTGCAAGTATTTCAGGAGCTCGGGTACAAAATGGATCAGCAATGGTGGGACAGTGGGCCCAAATGCGCAGGAGGTGGAGCTAGAGAAAAGGATAGTGCAGGTACCAGCTCCATGGATGGTGGAGTCACATTCTAGCTCTGCTGCAGAGGACTCAGAGGAGAACTTCTTTGGTCTAGACTGCAGAAAAAGGCTGATGTTTTCTGTACTGGAAAACTTGTCAGAAAGCCTGGGTTTAGAGAAGTCCAACACCAATTGGCACAGGGCTTTGTGCAGAGTTTGGAGTCCATCCTTTCCAATGTGGAATATGTGGTCACTTCCATTGGCACACTTCTGGGATGGCACACTTCTGGGACCAACCATGGCACAACTTCGGAAGGCAATGCAGCTTCCACCAAAAGTGTAAGTACTGCTATGGAAGCTCAGACTGTTGTCATGCAAGCTCCATCTGCTGGCTTCATGGTTCTGAATACCAGTGTTCAAATGATTTTCAGGATGTCACAGCTATCCAATAATCTGTTCTCCACCAGATTACTAGGATTGCTGAGATGTAGGACCGTAGCAGTGGTCCATGTAGCACAAACCAGCTGCCCTCTTTCAGGATGACAGCATTTGTGCTCCCACTGCCATTGCCACTGTGGCAGTGCCCCTGCTGTGGTTGTCTTCCAGCCAGCCAACTCAGACTGCTCCATGCCAGTTGAGATGGTGCAGATGCCCTCCAAGGCCAGCTGCAGTCATATCAACCGAAGGTCAGTTGTCTTCTAGCAGCCATCCTGCAGCCACTGAGGAAGCACGTCAGTGGAGCACATGGAAGAGGCACTAAGGGAATTCGATCTTTTTTGATGTATTATAGCATGACTTAATCTATAAATTTGGATCGGAATATATATTTTATGTTGACTTTTACTTTTGTACAAAATGCTACATACTATCAGAAATCCTGATACCTGCTGGGCTAAGTACTGTCGTGCTCCTCCAGAGCAATACAGGCAGCATAAGTATTACTTGAGAATGCTTCCTTAGGGCCAAATGGCTTTTACTGTATTCCAGCTCTGTACCTGATCATGCGCCAGATCAGAGTCATGAGCCATATCATGAATGAATAACCCTTGTCACCAGCTTTTGACTTGCTGTGGTACAGAGGACTACAACTGAATGAACAAATCGTGACTGCTCCTGAGACACCAGGCATTGGCCTGCACAATGTGCTGCCCGTGGTTGCATGCTGGCTGCGTATTATGGGAGTGAAAGCAATTTCAGTTCAGGAAAATGGCAGAGCTCATGTGACACACATTCAAAAAATTACGCGTGCAGTCCATAACACCTTGGAAAAGCCTGGAATCCAAGCAAAACCTTGTGTTCACTCCGCCTGTTTGCTTCTGGTAATAATAATGAGGTGAAGCTGTCTCTCATGTATCAGTGACTGTTCTTATGCAGCAGTGTTCGGCAAACTGCAAGATGTTGCTTATATCTCCAGCAGCAGCCTGTAAGGAAACAGACACATAAAGACTTTTGACAACAACAGGCAATGCTGTCCTTCCTCTGCTTTGATGTTAAAGTTGTAACTGCAGCAGTTAGCAGATTTCACTCATGACCTCTTTAGTGAAAGAAAAATATCACAAACATTAGTCCTCACTAAAGTTCAGGTAAGTGTATTGCTTCCTAAAAATGCTTTGTAGATATGACCTTCTGATGAGTTCTGTTCTTCTCCTTCTCCACCTCCCCTTCTTCTAGCAGCTTGTCCTACTCTGCAAAACCCCTCCCTCATTCTCCCACTCATGCTCAATTCCCAGAAAAAGCCCTACTAGGCCAAACTACTAATGTACACTTATATGGAAGCGATTAGTTTTAGCACAAGCCTTAAAATCACCAAAAAAAAAGTACTTCAGCATCAACCAAATCATTCCCTGTAGATATTGCAATTTTTGTCAAGGAGCCAAATGGCCTACTCCTGCTCCTAATTCTTGTGTTCTTGGCCAAGTATTAGAAAGATTCAAAAATGCATAGAATTACATCAGTAGCTGGAAGAAATAATCCAGCCACAGATCTGTAATTTGCTGATGATCCTTTTAAATAACAGTTGGCTGTCAGGAGAGGTGGTGGCAAGAGGGGAGCTGGGCCCTTCATGCCAATGTTGCATTCACTTGTGCAAAATCAAGAGAGGGCTGCATAGTGGAACTTGAAAATGGCAGTGGTGCTGTCAAACCACATTGACTGCCATCTTGTTCCATCTGTCTTGCATGCCACCGATAGCTGTAATCAATAAACTTCCACATGAGGTGCTTTTGACTTAGCTTTGTTGATGCTGAGTTTGTGCAAGTACTGTGTTGTGTTCTTGGAGAAGTTCTGTTAACATTTTTGATTTTCAAGGAAGTGGTGCTGGATCTAGACAGGGATGTCAGAGGAGTTTTTTTTCCTAATCAGGAGAAGTTCTGCTTCAGTTTTGGGGCTATAGTTGCAGACGATCTTGGGCTGCAACATGATTAGGAAATGGAGCTGAGGCAGCAGAGAAAGGAAGCTCTGGGCAGAGGGAGGACAAGACTCTCGTAGAAAGCCCTATCTACCTTGGCTATGCAGGGGGCATTTTTCCCACCTCTACTTCAGCCAATAGCAGTGTATGAAACACCTGAGTTTCACCAAGGAGGTAATCATTGAACTGTGCAAGCTCCTACAGCCCAATCTGCAGCCTCATAGCAGGGTGAAGATGGCATTGTCAGTGGCTGTCAAGGTCCCCATTGTCTCAATTTCTACAGTAATGGATCCAGCCAGGTTGGAGCAGGCGACCTCAGAAACATGATGCAGCTCATCAGGGAAGTCACAAAGAACCTGTACGCCAAGAGAGGTGACTTCATTATCTTCTCGCTGACCGGAGAGAAGCGGGAAAAAGATTCATGTGGACGTGTCAGGCTAGGAGGATTCCCAGTGATGCAGAAGTCAATCAACTGCAGACACATGGCTCTGAGGCCCCAGAAGTCTGGACCCCTTCATGCCACTTGACAGTGACAACAGGCTGTCTTGGCAGGTCCTGCCAATGCACCAAACAGCTTGGTGTGCATGACTATCAATGATCTCAAGCATGCTACCCACCTGAACACTCAACAGCAAAATTAACATTTCTGCGTGGCCGGGCTACAGCCCATTCATGCCCAGTGACTCACAACTTGCAAGAGTCGACTATATATTACCTTCTAAGGCACATGCAGTGCCAGTATCTGCACTAGTGGCTGTGACTGTCTGATCAAGTGATGATAATTCTTCATTAGAAGTCACATGTAGTTGTTTCTCTTCCTCATGCAGTGGCTGGCAGGGGGAAGTTCTGGTGCTTTCGAAAGCAGAAATGCAGTGGAAGAATTCTAGGGTGAGGGAAATGGGGTCGGGCAGAAAGCAAGTGGTCGATGGTCAAACCATCTCCAGATTGCACATCATATAGATGGCATGATGGAGGTGAAGTAGTATTTGGGATAGGGCATGAGGCAGGAACATACTGTCATCCTAAATGTTTTCAGCAACACAGTGTGCAACGGCCTGTCACAGCCAGTCCCATGAATTGGAGAACTGTCTCCTCCAGAGACCTAGGATGATGCAAGCACATGTGTCCCCCTCTGTATTTCCACAGTTCCTCCTGTAATGGGTCACCTTGCCTGGCAAGAGAGAGGGAATGACATCAGTGAGTCTGTTGCAATGTGTTTGGGTGATGTGTCTGCCATACATGAATAATTGGAGTTATGTGGAAGCAGCGAGAGATGAGTGTGAGGCTGGCAGCATTTATATGTGTGTGAGGGTGAGCTGCAGTTGCTGAATATTAAGCCTGAATCATGGTTGTTAGAGATTGCTGATGGGTGACTGGTGAGGACAGGGTGCATTGAGCAGCATGAGAGGTTGGTGGAGCCGAGGGGAGGAAATGCATTCCCTTACCTTCACCATTACTGAATCACAAGAGAAATGACACTTGGCATTTCACTGCTGCTACAATATGGCTATGAGTTTTAAAAAACACAAAAACGTGTGTCTTTTATGCACAACCCTTAGTATCTTGTTCAAGCTTTTTGTTTTGACAAGATCACCTATGTTAGTAGCAGGAACATTGACTTCACACCATGTAGCCTATAAGGACTTTGACAAGGTACCACATGACAGATTGGTGAGAAAATTCAAAGCTCATGGGATCCAAGGAAAAGTGGCAAGTTGGATCCAAAATTAGCTGAGTGGCAGGAAACAAAGGGTAATGGCCGAAAGGCCTTTTTGTGAATGGTTGGTTGTTTCCAGTGCTGTTTAGGGTATATGTCAATGGGTTGACTTAAATGTTTACAGCATGATTAAGAAGTTTGCAGATTATGATGAACGTTTGCCATGTGGCTGATAGTGAGGAAGAAAGCTGTAGACTTCAGGAAGATATCAATGGATTGGTCCATTGGATAGGAAAGTGGCAAATGGAATTCAATCAGGAGAAATGTGAGGCAATGCATTTGGGGATGGCAAACAAGGCAAGGGAATAAAAAATAAATGGTAGGAGACTGAGAAGTGTAGAGGAACAGAGGGACCTTGGAGTGCATGTCCTCAGATCCCTGAAGCCATACGGGATGCATTCTTTTATTGGTCAAGGCATAAAGTGTAAAAACAGGAAGGTTATACTAGAAATGCATAAAACAAGAGTTAGACTGCAGCTAGGGTAATACAGACAGTTCTGATCATCACATTACATGAAGGATGTGATCAGACCAGAGAAGGTACAGAGCAGATTTATGAGGAGGTCCCCAGAAATAGAGATTTTTAGCCATGGGAAAAGGCTGGTTCGGTTGGGGCTGTTTTCGTTGGAACAGAGGAGGCTGAGGGACGATTTAATTGCAGTGCATAAAATTAAAACAGGTCAAGGTACAACAAATAGGAAAGATCTATTTCTATTATGGGGGGACAATAGTGAGGGGGTATTGTTTTCAAGTAATGGGTAGAAGGATTGCAGGGAAATGAAGAATTATCTTGTTCACCCGAGGTTTGTGGGGTCTGGAACTCACTGTCTGAAAGGCTGGTAGAGGAAGAAGCTCTCAGTGCAGGATATGCATTTGAAATGACATAACCTGCAGAACTACGGGTTAAAAGTAGGGAGGTAAAATTCGGTTGGAGAGCTCTATTTCAGCCAACATAGACACAATGGGGTGAAAGGTAACATTCTGAGCTTTAAATTTACTGGCCTGAATTTTGCCTTTGGCAGGTGCGTGCGATCGGCGATCCCGGGAACGGTCGGAAAACGGATCGCCGACCGCGAACGTCCCTGACTGCGATTTCACGCAGGCTGGCCAATTAACGGCCAGCGAGTGTGAAATGCACGCTGAAAAGCGCAGCGCTGCTCGGGTGGAGTCAGGAAGAGGACAGGCAATGATGTTACCATGGGCGTGGGTGAGCGCTGTGAGTGAGCCCCCTGAAGGCAGCTGCCTCAGGGAGTTGCGGACCTTCAAATTATGAAATAGATGTTCAAAGGCTGCAAAAAAATGTCCACGCAATCAAAAAAAATCACACCTCATAAAAATACTGTCCACAGATATTTATTTTTATTTTATTTCGTAACGGAGATTGCATCCCACCTATGGATGGGAATTGATGAAAAATGTAAAGGCCGCTTGGCCGATTCACCCATCCGCCAACCGTAAGTTTGGACGGGCCGTGAAAAATCGGAGACAATTGCCCCATTAGTGGGCTTTTGGCAGGCGCACTTCCGATTTCTGTGCACACCTGCTAAGTGAAATATTGTACGAGTGCATGATGGCATTGGGACCCTCGCCTAACGTCATCTCGTGTGATTTTATGTCAGATCTGGTCAGGCCCTGCCTGCCTGTAGGGACATAAGATTCTGCCCACTATGTTTCAGTATTGCTGACTACATTAATGTATGAGAGAACCAACTGCAAATGCCACTTGGTGCTTTTCTACTGCTGCAACAACATTAAGAGTTGATCTTTTGTGCAAAAATATTAAAAGTGGTTCTATACTTTTTGTTTACCTCAATAAATATTGACAGCAAACAAACAGAGCACAAATCAAGTATCAGGTTCTACATCAGCATGTGCATCAACAAGTACAATACCACCAACAACTAATGGACACAAAGGAAGAATCGACAACTGAAAAAGAGACAATCAAAACATTAAACACTTTTTAAAAACTTCATTCACGGGACATGGGCTTCGCTGGCTGGGCCAGCATTTATTGCCCATCCCTAGTTGCCCTTGAGAAGGTGGTGGTGAGCTGCCTTCTTAAACTGCTGCAGTCCATGTGGTGTAGGTACACCCACAGAGCTGTTAGGAAGGGAGTTCCAGGATTTTGACCGAGCGACAATGAAGGAATGGCGATATATTTCCAAATTAGGTTGGTGAGTTACTTGGATGGGAACCTCCAAGGTGGTGTTCCCATCTATCTGCTGCCCTTGTCCTTCTAGGTGATAGTAGTCGTGGGTTTGAAAGGTGCTGTCTAAGGGGCCTTGGTGAATTGTTGCAGTGCATCTTGTAGATGGTACACACTGCTGCTACTGTGCTTTGGTGGTGGAGGGAGTGAATGTTTGTGGTTGTGGTGCCATTCAAGCGGGCTGCTTTGTCCTGGACAGTGTCCAGCTTCTTTAGTGTTGTGGGAGCTGCACTCATCCAGGTAAGTGGGGAGTATTCCATCACAACCCTGACTTGTGTCTTGTAGATGGTGGACAGGCATTGGGGAGTCAGGAGGTGAGTTACTTGTCGTATGATTCCTAGCATCTGACCTGCTCTTGTAGCCACAGTATTTATAATGGCTAGTCCAGTTCAGTTTCAAGTCAATGGTAAACTCCTGGATGTTGATAGTGGGGGATTCAGTGATGGTAATGCTATTGAACATCAAGCGGTAAGGGTTGGATTCTCTATTGTTGGAGATGGTCAATGCCTGACACTTGTGTGGGAGAATATTACTTGCCACTAGTCAGCTCAAGCCTGGATATGGTCCAGGTCTTGCTGCATTTGGACATGCACTAATTCAGTATCTGAGGAGCCACAAATGGTGCTGAACATCATGCAATCATCAGTGAACATCCCCACTTCTGACATTAGGATGGAAGGAAAGTCATTGATGAAGCAGCTGAAGGTGGTTGGGCCTGGGGCACTACCCTGAGGAACTCCTCCAGTGATGTCCTGGAGCTGAGATGACTGACCTCCAACACCCACAACCATCTTCCTTTGTGCTAGGTATGACTCCAACCAGTGGAGAGTTTTCTCCCTGATTCCCATTGACTCTAGTTTTGCTAGGGCTCCTTGATGCCACACTCAGTCAAATGCTGCCTTGATATCAAGGGCAGTCACTCTCACCTCACCTCGGGAGTTCAGCTCTTTTGTCCATGTTTGAACCAAGGCTGTAATGGTATCAGGAGCTGAGTGGCCCTGGCAAAACCCAAACTGGGCATCAGTGAACAAGTCATTGCTGAGCAAGTGCTGCTTGATAGCACTGTTGGTGAACTTTTCCATTACTTTGCTGATGATTGTGAATAGACTGATGGGGCGGTAATTGGCCGGGTTGGAATTGTCCTGCTTCTTGTGTACGGACATACCTGGGCAATTTTCCACATAGCCAGGTAGATGCCAGTGCTGTAGCTGTGCTGGGTAGCTGTAGCTTGGCTAGGGGTGCAGCAAGCTCTGGAGCATGAGTCTTCAGCCCTGAAACAAGTATGAGTATACAAGCGCACTTTTATTGGTTACAGCATTCTGATTCCTACAGGCCTACACCAAGGGAAGAAATGCAAACGGCAAAAGGTAACAAAGGTTATAGCCTGATGCTGGTGACAATTGCTCAGAGCAGAATAATGTACAAATGAGATTTGCTTGTTACTGATGTTTGCAACATGGTTAGGTTACGTTACACAGATTCATTGGGCAGAATTTTCTGTCAGTAGGTGGGCAGGACCTGCGGACCTGGGATCGGCCGGGAAATGAGCCGCTGCCTGGGATCAGCCCACAACCACGTGGCTCCCCAATGGCGGGAAGGGGCGGGCGGGAGTGGGAGCCTATCGGCCGCTGGGTCCAATGGCGACCTGGTAGCTGGTTTAAAAGCGGCACAGACAGTCCCTTGAAGGCTGCCATGGAAGAACATATCTTCTGCGTTTTCAACAGTAAGGTTATGGGATCAAGTGCGGCTGGAGATGCCAGGCAGGAGCAGCCGCTCTCTCAGAGAATGGAGCAGTGTGTTCAGCCATGAGGATCAATACAGTGTTCATGCTTCATATGGACTCCTCTACAACGGAGACCATGGCACACAGACCATCATGCATTTCTGCCAGATCGACTCACACATCCCACTGGATGTCCAGCATCTGCCGCCTAATGGATGACTCCAGAGGCTCATCATCTGCCTTCAACCCAGTATCGTCCTGGTCCCTAGCAGTCTTCCATCTACTGGGTACTCTCTGCCTCCACCTGCACCTCAAGTGAGTGTGAAGTGGCCTCACCAATGTGCACTGACAATGTAGCTGACGATCTACTGCCCAATGAGGTGCTGGTGTCTCCACTGGTGCCTGGTTCAGACAGCGGGTGTGATGCAGGTGCAGATGAAACCCAGTGATACTCCAGCATCAAGGGTCACTCTTCAGGGTCCAGAGAATGTGTACATGCTGGCGAATCTAAGGGAGAACAAGGATATGTCATTAGTTAAAGACTTCACACTGTCACTTGCATGCCGGGCACCCGAGTGAGACCATGGAGATCTGCATCACAGTGCCATCGTCTTTCAATGATCAATGAGAACTCCAGGTTTGAGACTCCCATCAATGAAAAGGCTACACAAGAATGATTGCACAATCCGAAGCTCTCACCTTTGTGCGCTGAACTCTTACTTCTTCGTCTGATACCCCAGCCTCTCCACGACTGGTTGCATGGGGAGTGTGCTAGCTCCCTAGATAAAGGGCGTCCTGCTTGAACTGGGAGAATTGGGTGGGTCTCCGCCTGTCCATGGCCTCTCCAATTGGATATAGATTGTCTTCTCCTGAAAGGATATTGGAGTATTGATTAGTCGTCTCTCTACCTTCAGCACCATTGCAGCCAGGCCAACCCCATCCAAGGAACACTTTGTAGGGCATATCAGAGTCGCGGCCCTCAAGCTGCAAGGCACTCAGTCCAAGCAGCCAGGGCTCACCCCCTTGGCCATCTCCCGCATCATTGACTGTTGGCACTCAGACTCTAATGCCTCTGAGCTCCACGGGAGGCCAACCAGCCCTCAAAACTTCTGCACGCTGATCCATGCCAACACGATACTTACCTTTCCTGAGCGCAGCAAGTCATTGAACCACTTGCTGTACTGCGCGCATGTGCGCTGCATAACATCATGGCTGCTGACCTGCACTGCCACCTCCTCCCATATCCTCTTTGTGAGGTGCAGTCTATCTCTGGGGACAAGGGTGTTCCTCCTGGTAGCCATCTCCTCCAACA
The DNA here is from genome assembly GCF_017639515.1 of Carcharodon carcharias. Classification (NCBI taxonomy): domain Eukaryota; kingdom Metazoa; phylum Chordata; class Chondrichthyes; order Lamniformes; family Lamnidae; genus Carcharodon; species Carcharodon carcharias. The sequence continues at coordinate 120,703,112 of NC_054480.1, read as the reverse complement.
GCAGGGCGAGGCACTCATCCGAAAAGCAGGATTGGGGGGGCAAGTGACAGAGATCCATGAGTTTCTGTGTGTCATGGTCACCGTTGTGGAGGAGCCCATCCTGAGTATGAACACTGCATTGACCCTCATGGCCGAGCACTGCCTCCCCCATTCAGAAAATGGTGACTCTCATGGGAGAGACAATTCCAGGAATAAAGTCAGGGGTTCCTGGGGTTGCACTCGGAACTGCAAGCCCTCACACAGGTAATGCCCTCAGGTGGTCAGTGCCAGTGTGGGGTATGGATGAGGCACCCAGTAAGTGCCCATCCATCAATGGTGACCAGGGAGGCCCAGAGTGGCCTCACGTTGGCGCACAACCAGCTTGTCATCTCTGTGGGCTCCTATTAGGGCGCTCAGGATAATGGCAGCAACTCTTCCTCCCCTCCACCAATGACTGTAGCATCTGATGAGGCTGAAATGACTGGGGAGATGCCAGCCATGGCACTGGATGCTCCCTCCCAGGCAGGGCCAGCACAGGCTCCACTGGCTAGAGGACAGCTCCCAAGGTCATCAAGGCTAAGACAGCAGAGTCAGCAGGCTGTCTCCAATGCCGCTGTCAGTGATGGGGGCAGACCAAGGCGTGGCACCCGGTGAGTATGCTTCACCTTTTATTTTTGGTGTAGAGTACAACAGTATGTAATGCTGGACATGAGTGGCTCTAAACTTTATTGCACAGGCACTCAGTAGACTTTGGGTTCACATGACAGGGGTATTTCGGACATTCTGGATGGAGGCAGCAGCCCCGGCATGAGGTGGGAGCAGTAATTTGGCAGCCTATTTGAAAGAGGATTGGGTCAAGGCTTCCCTGTTGCCCCTGCCTCCCTGTAGGATACAGAGGTCTGCCTCCACGCCTTCAGCGTTCTCCTCATAGTGCTCCTCTTCTGACTCACTACTGGGTTCATCCTCTGTGGCCTGTGGAGCTGCATCAAGATCCCCTTCCTCCAGTGGGTCCCCCTTGCCAGTGCCAGAGTGTGGAGAGCAGCATGCAACCACTATCAGTGACACCTGCTCTGGCGGTTATTGTAGTGCTCCCCTTGAACGGTCCAGGCAATGGAAGTGCAGCTTCAGAAAACCTATGGTTCTCTCTATCACCGCACTTGAGGATGCATGACTCCTATTATAACGCTGCTCTGCCTCTGTTCCTGTGTGGTGGAGAGGCATCATAAGCCAAATATTCAACAGATTGCCGTTGTCACCCAGAAGCCATCCATCCAGTCAGGCTGGAGCACTGAAGAGCGTACACACCTGGGAGTGTCTCAGGTTGTACGTGTCATGAGAGCTGCCAGGGTACCTTGCACAGACTTGCAGAATATGCATCCTATGGTCACACACTAACTGCGCATTCATGGAGTGGAATCCCTTCCTATTGACGAAGGCACCCGGCTGACTTGCTAGTGCCTTGATGGCCACATGTGTGCAGTCGATTGCACCCTGGATGCCGGGAACCCAGCAATCGCTGCAAAGCCTCTGGCTCGCTCAGCCTGGCTGGCCTCAGTCGTACTGAAATGAATGAAAGTCAATACCCACCTGAACATAGCTTCTGTCACCAGTTTGACACAACTGTGAACAGCTGATTGGGAAACTCCACACAGATCCCCCGCTGACCCCTGGAAAGAGCCAGATGATTAGAAGTTGAGGGCCACTGTGATCATCAGAGCCATTGGCATGGGGTGTCCACCCATACAGTTGGAGGTGATCTCAGGCCCAATCATCTGACAAATGGAGGTCACTATTGACCTTGAGAGGCGGAGCCTCCTTCGGCATTGCATCTTGGACGTATTGATGTAGCTGCATCACCACCTGTAAACAATGGTGGCAGGATAGTCGTGTCTCCTCTGGCCCCTAATGCCTTGGACTACCTGCTGGCCCTGCACTCCTTGTGCCTGCGCGTCTCCTCCCACAGGTCCCTCCATGGAAGCTGCATAGGGATACCTGGCCTCCTTTCCCTTCTGCCCCTCTCTTCCTCCTCAGAGAAGGTGCCACCAGCAGAGACCACAATCTCCATTACCAGGGTCACTCCTCGCTACTCACACAAGCAATGCTGCTGACCCTTTTTATCCCGCCCTAGGATGAGGTTTTACAAATTGTCGTCTGCCTGCCTGCCATGTGACAAGCCCAAAATTGCACTGGCAATGTGAATTCTTGTTCGATTGTCGTTTTATTTGCCTTATATGGACTCTTAATTGTTGGCAGGCACGCCTCTGACACACGTGCGTGGCTGCCGACTGAAATATCGCACGAGCACAGGATGATGTTGGAATGCTCGCTCAACATCATCTTGCACGATTTTGCATCCGATCGGGTCGGGCGCACGTTCAGCGTAAAACTCTGCCCATTACGTGTGTTCTAAGAAGTTGACTGTTCAGCTGCATTGTTTGTACATTGTGCCATGCTTTAATGTATCCTCCCAAAGTCTGTCACATATTTCAATAACAGCAGCAACAGAAAATACAATTGCAAATACACAGACATCCACAGCAGCACAAATCTTGACACGAGCTTCTGTCTCAACAAGTACAATAGTGCAAACAACTACAGTGAGCTCCACTGAAACATCAACAACTGAAGCAACCACAGCCACTGGTCCACTCCCATCAACAAGTTGTGAGTATACAAAAGCACGCTTTGCAGATATTACATTCTCAGTCCTGTCAAAATGCAGGAAGGTAGAAACACAAAAAGGAAATGTGAGAAATTATTCTACTAGTGTATTGTTGGCCATAATTATGCACAAGACAATCATATGCTCATGACTCTTGTATATCACCCTCAGTTAAAACAGGCTATGTAATGTTACTCAGTAGCCTTCGTTATAAATGAGTTTTAACAAAACATAGACCGCATCCTTTGTGTAAAAACTTCAATATACTGTCCATACTCTCTGTTTACCTCAATAAAAATATGCTGTTTCAACAACAGTGGCAGAAACATCGGCTGCAATTTTCTGCTCCCATTGGTGGCGGGTGCCAGGGTGGGTGTGATCAGACAACATGGCCAGAAGGCCAAAAATTGGTTTTACACTGTTGTGAAACCACTTTGCGATTGTCCGCTCCGCCTATCAATGGCAGGCTGCAGTTCTCACTGTCCACCATTGGGAACTTAATTTTAATATATGCATGTCATTATTGTGTCCTGATGCCGGCATCATCCTCTCATGTCAAATTTACCATGTTGACGTGACTTCAGAACAGCGTGATTCATGACTGCTTTTAAAATGCCTGTACCTGGCGAGCTGAACTTCGAGGGGAACTCGGAGGTGAGTGCGCACAACCTTGCGCAGCTCTCGCGAGGATCGACTGTAGGACATCAAGATAGAGTTGCTGCACATTCAGGTGGGCCACAGGCAAGTCGCCTTTTCCCGGCTGGCTTTCAGTGCAGTACCGGGGCAAGAGGTCCAGTGCATGACTCTGGCCACAATGCATGGGGTGGGACCAGGGGAGTGAGGGCACAAGTTAGCACCAGGTTGAAAGAAGTACACAAGCACATGCCAGGAGGGGGGTGGGGGTGGGGGGGTGTGGTGGTGAGGGAAGTGGCCACACACTTAAAAAAGCTTGTCAAAGTGAGCATTCTTCCACAGCTGAGACCGTTCGGCAACAGCTCCAGTTGACATGCTTGGTGTCGGGCATCTCAAGTAATGCAAAACTATGAATGTGCCGCCAAATGTTCCAGAACTTTTCACCCTCCAGGTGCAGATTGCTAATTAATGTGCGTTTTATGGGGCAGCAGAACAATGGGATGACTGGGCAAGTTGTAGAATCCCCTTGCGAAAGATGGCTGTGGCGCAGTCACTGGCGGAGGTGCTCAGGGGCCCTTGCAATGATTTTATAAAAGTGTGGACCAGTATCCCTCATGGCTCAAGCCAACAGTGCAGCCTTGCAGTGTGCATTAGGAGAATGCCTGCGCCTGAATTGAGAGCACAGCATACAGTCCAGTGGCCGAAGCTGCTGCCAATTGGCCAAGTGAAATGGGGCGGAGATGGGTGGGTTTCCAGACTGCTAGGAAGTGCACTACACACTGGCCATCCAAACGATGGCCAACAATCTCTGGCATGCATGAAGGAACCTTGAGACTTAACCAAGAGAGGCCCTTAGGACACATATACTAACCCACGCGTCTCCCTCTTTGATCCTGCAGGAAAAGAATATCAGGGTCATGGAACCTAGCGATTTAGCAGTATGCCTCATGGCTTACATAGAGAAGGGAAGAAGAAGAGCACGGTGGAGGTGCCTGGCCAACCACACTCAAGATGAAGAGACGGCAGGGTTGCTGTGCACGCAGCTGAAGATCCACAGAGAATCGTCATTCGTAGGCACGTCGCTACACCCAGGGCCTATGGACAAAGCTTGCCATTCTTGCAGATGACTGAGAACCAGTATCACCAAACACTGCGCATATCTAGTGAATTGGCTGGTCACATATGCCACCTGCTGCAGGATTTGGCACCACGGGGACAGGAGGGCATTCACTGCCAGTGGCCATGAAAGTGAATTTTTACACCAGTGGCTCCCTGCAGGTCCCACAGGTGACTTTTGTGGGATCTCACAAGTGAATCCAGGAGGTTATGGATGCTATCTTGGTGAAGGCACAGAACTTTGTGCATTTTGACAGGATCATGCAAGCCAGGAAGGAGAAGCACTGGGTTTGCGCAGATCTCTGGCTTTCCACAGGTGCAAGGTACCATCGACTGCATTCACCTAGTGCTTAGATCTCCGTGGCAACAAGCAATCAACTACGTCAAATGCAAGGGCTTCCACTCGCTGAATGTTCAGCTGGTCTGCGAACACCACAAATGCATCCTACAGGTCTTCGCACGATTCCAGGGAGCGTCCACAACCCCGACATGCCTTTGGTCTCAGATCTCTGACCACTTCCAGGGTTCACAGAGGCTGCAGGGTTGACTCCTCGGGTCCAAGGGCTACCAACAGAGGAAGTGGTTGACAGCGCTCGTACAGTGGCCTCAGACTGCAGCAGGGTGACAGTATCACAAGGCTCATTCCACAATCCGGACTTTGGTGGAGCAAACGATAGGCATATTGAAAATGAGGTTCTCGACAGGTCCGGTGGAGCACTGCATTACAGTCCTCAGAGGGTAACAAACGTCATTGTAGCTCTACAGCCTGGCTCTGCATTGGGGTTTGGATGTGGCTGAGGAGGAGATGGAAGAGTTGCACCTTTCCTCCAATGAGGGTAATGAAGTGCTCGAAGACGAGGATGCCGGCAATGAGGCCATCACACTAGACAGACGAGACAGGTCCGCTTGTGAGGCCCTAATAACTGCAAGATTCATGGAGGATGATGACAATATACAGTGAAGACAGTCCTGAAATCCTCACCTTGCATCTATGAACATTTGACACCTGTGTGACTGATGGAAGCGTGCATTCCATCAGTGCTCAGTGTCATGTCATGGGGATGCAACGGATGCCCCAACAGTCGCTATATTCCAGGAGGATGATGATGACATGCAGTGAGCTCACTCCATAGATCTTCACATTGCCTTCGTGAATGTCTGACTCTGTCAGGCAGAGGGCAGCTCGCTTGTGCTCTGTGATCAGGAACATATCACGCAGACTGATCCTTTGGCAGCCTTCAGCACCTTTCCCCATCAGGATCGCACCATCACCAGACACAGATGCTGAAGACATGGGGGGGTCAGCCCCACTTCAAAGATGATGAGAGCACACAGAGAGAATAACGGAACTGTGTGACACCTGCCCACGACATTCTGGCAGCAATGACAAGCAGCATCGAGGTGCAGGAATCAGTAATGTGTCCAGTGAGTGTGAAGCCAGACCATCACTTTGCTCTGCAGGTCACGCACTGCACAGGGAAGACGCCCTGGACAGAGCCACTTGCCCTCATCTTGGGCAGGAACCAAAGTTTCAAATCTGAATGACACGGCACTGTGCATCATAACAAAGAGCCATAGAAAAGGAGACATTCTTGGGAGGTTTTTAAAATAGTGAACATTATGTACAAGCGATTAACACCTGTGCCCTTGCTGTGCAACTACATCTTCTTAAGCTTCCTAACCCTGCCACTGTATCTTGGCCCACACCTGACATCCACAACGGAGGTGGAGGCAGCCAGTTGACGGCTAGACCCTGTCTGTGATGTAATTGGTGGGCGTCCTCTGGAGGGCTGAGAACTGGAGGGCCCCAGCTGCTTATGGTGTCCTACTGTCGGCCAGGTGCACCCTCCTCGGTCTGTGGAACTGGAGATGATGGGGTCACACAGAGAGGGGATTTGGATTGGCCAGACATTCCTGGAGTCACATGGGTGAATGGTCCCGGGATGTCAAGCTGCTGGTCCTCCTCCCTAGGGGGGGCCTAATGGCTCCTGGCTGACTCCTTGAGGAGAATAGGAAGTTGGAGTGAGATCGCGCTGTCCCATAGCCCTCTCTCATTTACACTTTTGGAGGCCGATATGCTGTCAGTAGTGGAGTAAAGCCTGCAAAGCAGTGCAGAACTGATGTCCTGGACAAAGGTCTCCATGGCAGCTGCGATCCTGCCAACGTTGACCTCGCTGCATCGACATGCCGGTGCTATCTATCACCTCAGACTGAAGGAGGGCAGACTCCTGTATTGTCCCTTGAAATCGGTGGAGTGAACCAGACATCCCTTCCTGATGTTCCTGTGATTGTTTTTGCAGCTCCACCAACTGATTGAGGACCGAGTCCAGAAGCTCATCATCTGGCTCGGACTCAGCAGATTCCATGCATTCAGCAGTCCCCCGAGTGCCGGTGACCTCGAATATGCTTGCCTCCACCTGTTGTGGAACAAATTGTGTGCAGTGCTCACCTGATTGTGATCCTGAAGCTGCTCTATATCTAGGTCCCAACGAGGTGTGTCGCTGCGCTGTTGGAAGGCGTAGGTGAGCACCGTGATGGGTCTTCAATGGAGTTGCCCTCAGTGTCCTCATCTAAGGTGCTCCAAGCACTGGAGTTGGGGCCAAGATTGCTTGAGGGCAGCTTGTCTGTTGTGACTAGGAGAGAAAGCGGAGATTATTAGTGCTTGGCCGCCCTGGTACACACAGAACAGTGGACTCAGAGTAGCGTTGAGAGAGGAATAATGTAGTGCAGGATCCTCACATGTATGTCGCTGCGGCCTCACTGTCGCCACAGGAACAGTCCATGTGCTCTGCAGCCAACTCCAACGCGCGACTTTCAAATGGAGTGAGGACTTGCCGTCCGTCACTCAACCCCCGGTCTGGGGCAGTTCCCGTTGATTCTGTAGGGCCTTGCCCTGCATAAAGACTGTTGGAGAGAGTGTGAGCAAGGCACATGCCAGCTCAAATGAAAAGAATGCCAAGCATGCATGTATGCAGAGTGGAGCCATGGACAGGATGACACGGCCATCTCCAGAGGAGATGAAGCCAGATCAGATGGAGATGTGAGGATTTGTGTGAGAGGGTAAGTGGTGATGTCCCTTGTGCTGCCAGTGAATGAGATGCCAGTGAATGTAGATTGGCATTGTGAGTCTGTGAGTTTAGTGTGATGACATGGTTGACTTACCCTGTTGTCATGGATGAGATCGTTCATCATTTTGCACTGGATGGCTGACCTCTTGTGTGCAGCGGCGGCACGGACTACCTCTGCCAACAGCCTTCCAAGCTGGACTGGTCAGACCGATAAGTCTCCTGTGGCCACAGCAGGGGTAAAAGACATCGGGGGTTGCCTCCACGGTGTTGAAAAGGTGTCCCAGCAATTTGATGCAAAAACGGGGCCAGTATTCTTCTTGGCTTTTGGAACCATGGTGTCAGTGGAACAGTCCTAGGATTTAAGCATTGAGAAGTATGCATGTGGAGGCAGTTTAAAATATGGCGCCGACAGTGAGGCACGGGCAATGCAACAAACTGGCAGGAAAATAGGAGGCCAGCCGCCAACGATTCAGCCTGTTTGCCAGGACTATGACATTTATAAGGGGAGAAGGGGACAACACAGCACGAAAATCCAGCACAGTAACCTGCAGCCTCACATAGCACAAATCTGGGGTGAATCAGCCCATCGACTTCAACTTACCAAAACTCCACAGCAACAGTAACCTCAACATCTGCTGGGCCCTCAACAAGTGGAACAGCATCAACATCCACCACAGGCTCTACTGAAGGATCAATAACTGAAGAATCGACAATCACAATGTCACTCCTAACAACAAGGGGTGAGAAAACGAAAGCACTCTTTGCTACCATTCCATTATGAATTCATTCAAACTGTTGGACGATAGAATTACGTACTCAAAACCTATTAAAATATTACAGGACTATGTTGTTGTTATAATTTCCCAGAGTTAATGTGACGTCAAAAAGTCTTGGTACTATAACGCTGCCACAATAACTGGCCACGTTATCTTTCTTAGTGTGTTTCAGGAAATGCAAGTTCCAACAAAAAGTGGGGCACAAATATTTTTCAAAAACTTTCATATATTGTTCCATCTTTTTCATTTCACTCAATATCAATATATCCCTTCTTCAATCACAGCAGCAGAAGCATCAACAACAAATACACAGACGTCCACAGTAGCACCGACCCCTACATCAGCTCCTGCCACAAGTACAATAGCACAAACATCTACAGCAAGCTCGATAGAAGCATCGACACCTGAGGCAATGACAGTTACAACCTCACTCCCTTCATCAAGTGGTGAGTAGCTGAGTGATCTATACTCAGTTCTAACATTTTGATTTCTTCCACCTACTGAATGTTGAGAAACAGACAATAGACTTGTAAGAAAATAATATAGCATGAAGTTAGCTAGGAATGTGCAGAGGATAATCATGTGCAAATGACATTGTTTTGATTGGTGCTTTGCAACATGGCCATTCATTACTTGCTTTGCATATCTGACGAAGAAGGGAACTTATCAGCTATAATATAACGATGTTGTTCCAGGCATTATGTATACCCCATTCACTATATCGTCAACGTTTATAATAGCAGCGACAGAAATTTCAACTGCAAGTAAACAGACATCCACTACATCACAAGCTACCACATCAGCTCCTGCCTCAAGCAGTGCGAGAGCGACGACAACTGCCAGCAGCACTGCAGAAGCATCGACAAATGCAGTAACATCAATCACAACATCACTCCCTTCAACAAGTGGTGAGTATAAGAATGCGGTCCTAAGACTTTGACCATCAGTAATCCTTCCAGCCAATCCGAGGTTTGACAGACTAAACTGGAGATAGATCAACTGATTATAGCAAGGGGCTGGCTACAAATGCCCCAAGTAGAATAATGCGCAGATGAGATTTGCTCAGTACTGTTGTTTCAACATGGCAAGCTATGTTACTAATTTACATCAGCTGGGAGTTCTCAGAAGTCGATTCTTTGGCCAGATTTTCAGAATGTTGTTCCATGCTTTTTGAGTGCTCCCTTAAGCCTGTCATGTCTTTTAATAACAGTTGCAACAGAAACTTCAACTGCAAATGCACAGACATCCACAGCAGCAGACACCTCAACATCAGCTTCTGTTTCAAGTAGAACAGCACAAACTACAGTGAGCTACACTAAAACGTCAATAACTGAAACAACAACAGCCAATACTCTACTCCCATCAACAAGTGGTGAGTATACGAAAGTACATTTGCAGATATTACATTCTCAGTCCAGGCAAAATGCAGGAAAGTAGAAACACATAAAGAAATGTGAGAAATGATTCTACTAGTGTACTGTTGGCTAGCATGATGCATTGGACAATCATGCGCTCATGACTTTTGGTGAAATACCATCAGTTTAAATGGGGCTAAGTTACGTTAATAACTGGCCACGTTATCTTTCTTAGTGTCTTTGAGTAAATGCAAGTTCCAACAAAAAGTGGGGCACAAATGTTGTTCAAAAACTTTCATATATTGTTCCAACTTTTTCATTTTCCTCAATAACAATATATCTCTTCTTCAATCACAGTGGCAAAAGCATCAACAACAAATACTCAGACGTCCACAGTAGCACCGAACTCCACATCAGCGCCTGCCACAACAAGTACAATAGCACGAACAACTACATCAAGCTCGACAGAAGCATCGACATCTGAGGCAACCACAGTGGCAACCTCACTCCCTTCATCAAGTGGTGAGTAGCTGAGTGCTCTCTGCTCAGTTCTAACATTCAGATTTCGTTCACCTACTGAATGTTGAGAAACAGACAATAGACTTGGAAGAATAGAATATAGCATCAAGTTGGCTATGAATGTGCAGAGGACAATCATGTGAAAATGACATTGTTTTGATTAATTCTTTGCAACATGGCCATTTGTTACTTGCTTTGCATATCTGATGAAGAAGGCAACTTTTCAGCTATAATATAACGATGTTGTTCCAGGCATTATGTATACCCCATTCAATCTATCTTCAATTTTCATAACAGCAGCAACAGAAATTTCAACTGCAAGTACACAGACATCCACTACATCAGAAGCCACCACATCAGCTCCTGCGTCAAGCAGTATGATAGCGATGACAACTGCCGGGAGCTCTACAGATGCATCGACCACTGCAGTAACATCAATCACGACATCACTCCCTTCAACAATTGGTGAGTATATGAGTCCTGTCTTATCACTTTGACCATCACTAATCTTTCCAGCCCACTCCAAGGTTAAACAAACTTAACTGGAGAGAGATCAACTGATTATACCAAGGTGCTGGCTATAATTGCCCCAAGCAGAATAATGCGCAGATGAGATTTGCTCAGAACTGTTGTTTCAACATGGCAAGCTATGTTACTAATTTACATGAGCTGTGAGTTCTCAGAAGTCGATTTTTTGGGCAGATTTTTAGAATGTTGTTCTATGCTTTTTGAGTGCTCCTGCAATACCTGCAACAACAACAGCCACTACTCTAATCCCATCAACAAGTGAAGAGTATACGAAAGTACACTTTGCAGATATTACATTCTCAGTTCAGGCAAAATGCAGGAAGTTAGAAACGCATAAAGAATCTACTAGTGTATTTTTGGCTAGCATGATGCATTGGACAATCATGCACTCATGACTTTTGGTGAAATACCCTAAGTTAAAATGGGGCTACGTTACGTTACTCAGGATCTTCCATTATTTATCGGTTTTAACAAATCATAGGGAATAACATTTGTACAGAAGCTTTGATATACTCTCCATGCTCACTGCTTACCTCAATAAAACATTGCCTGTTTGAATGTTGGCAGCAGAAACATCATATTCAAGTACACAGACATCCACGGCAGCACTGACCTCTACGTCTGCTCCTCGCTCAACAATTGGAACAGCATCAACATCCACCGTAGGCTCTACTGAAGGGTCAACAACTGAAGAATCGACAATCACTACGTCACTCCCAACAACAAGAGGTAAGAAAACAAAAGCACTCTTTGCAACCATTCCATTATGAATTCATTCAAACAGCTGGACGATAGAATTACTTACACAAAAGCTATTGAACCATTACAGGTGTATGTTGTCGTTACACTTTCCCACAGTTAACGTTATGTCAAACACTCGTGGTACTCTAACGCTGCCACAATTCTCAGCAACGTTATCATTCTTAGTGTCTTTGAGTAAATGCGAGTTCCAACAAAAAGTGGGGCACAAATGCTGTTCAAAAACTTTCATATATTGTTCCAACTTATTCATTTCCCTCAATAAAAATATATCCCTTCTTCAATCACAGTGGCAGAAGCATCAACAACAAATACTCAGACGTCCACAGTAGCACCGACCTCTACATCAGCTCCTGCCACAACAAGTACAATAGCACCAACATCTACAGCAAGCTCGACAGAAGCATCGACATCTGAGGCAACGACAGTTACAACCTCACTCCCTTCATCAAGTGGTGAGTAGCTGAGTGTTCTCTGCTCAGTTCTAACATTCAGATTTCGTTCACATATTGAATGTTAAGAAAAAGACAATATACTTGGAAGAATAGAATATAGCATCAAGTCGGCTATGAATGTGCAGAGGACAATCATGTGAAAATGACATTGTTTTGATTAATTCTTTGCATCGTGGCCATTTGTTACTTGCTTTGCATATCTGACGAAGAAGGCAACTTTTCAGCTATAATATAATGATGTTGTTCCAGGCATTATGTATACACCATTCAGTCTATCTTCAATTTCTATAATAGCAGCAACAGAAATTTCAATTGCAAGTACACAGACATCCACTACATCAGAAGCCACTACATCAGCTCCTGCGTCAAGCAGTACGATAGCGATGACAACTGCCGGGAACTCTACAGATGCATCGACCACTGCAGTAACATCAATCACAACATCACTCCCTTCAACAAGTGGTGAGTACATGAGTCCTGTCTTATCACTTTGACCATCACTAATCCTTCCAGCCCACTCCAAGGTATAACAGACTAAACTGGTGAGAGATCAACTGATTATACCAAGGTGCTGGCTACAATTGCCCCAAGTAGAATTAAGCACAGATGAGATTTGCTCAGTACTGTTTTTTCAAAATGGCAAGATATGTGACTAATTTTCATGAGCTGGGACTTCTCAGAAGTCGATTCTTTGGGCCAGAATTTTAGAATGTTGTTCCATGCTTTTTGCGTGCACCCTTAAGCCTATCACCTCTTTTAATAACAGCAGCAACAGAAACTTCAACTGCAAATGCACAGACATCCACAGCAGCAGAAACCTCAACATCAGCTTCTGTTTCATCAAGTGCAACAGCACAAACTACAGTGAGCTCCACTCAAACATCAATAACTGAAACTACAACAGCATCTACTCTAGTCCCATCAAAACGTGGTGAGTATACGAAAGTACACTTTGCAGATATTACATTCTCAGTCCAGGCAAAATTCAGGAAGGTAGAAACACATAAAGAAATGTTAGAAATGATTGTTGGCTTCAATGATGCATTGGCCAAACAGGCGCTCATGAATTTTGATAAAATACCCTCAGTTAAAATGAGGCTACGTTACGTTACTCGGGACCTTCCATTATTTTGCAGTTTTAACAAATCATAGAACATAACCTTTGTGCAGAAGCTTTGATATATTCTCCATTCTCACTGCTTACTTTAATAACATAATGCCTGTTTGAATGTTGGCAGCAGAAACATCGTATTCAAGTACACAGAGTTAATGTTATGTTAAACTGTCTTGGTACTCTAACGTTGCCACAATTCCCGGCCACGTGATCTTTCTTAGTGTCTTTCAATAAATGCGAGTTCCAACAAAAAGTGGGGCTCAGATGTTGTTCAAAAGCTTTCATATATTGTTCCATCTTTTTCATTTTCATGAATAACAATATATCCCTTCTTCAATCACAGCAGCAGAAGCATCAACAACAAATACTCAGACATCCACAGTGGCACCAACCTCTACATCAGCTTCTGCCACAACAAGTACAATAGCACCAACATCTACAGCAAGCTCGACAGAAGCATCGACATCTGAGGCATCGACAGTGCCAACCTCACTCCCTTCATCAAGTGGTGAGTAGCTGACTGCCCTCTACTCGGTTCTAACATTCTGATTTCTCTCACCTACTGAATGTTGAGAAACAGACAATAGACTTGTAAGCAAAGAATATAGTTGGCTATGAATGTGCAGCGGACAATCTTGTGAAAATGACATTGTTTTGATTACATCTTTGCAAAATGGCCATTTGTTAATTGCTTTGCATATCTGACGAAGAAGGCAACTTTTCAGCTATAATTTAATGATTTTGTTCCAGGCATTATGTATACCCCATTCAGTCTTTCTTCAATTTTCATAATAGCAGCAACAGAAATTTCAACTGCAAGTATACGGACATCCATCACATCAGAAGCCACCACATTAGCTACTGCCTTAAGCAGTACGATAGCGATGACAACTGCTGGGAGCTCTACAGATGCATCAACCACTTCAGTAACATCAATCACAACATCACTCCCTTCAACAAGTGGTGAGTATATGAGTCCTGTATTATCACTTTGACCATCACTAATCCTTCTAGCCCACTCCGAGGTTTATCAGACTAAACTGGTGAGAGATCAACTGATTATACCAAGGTGCTGGCTTCAATTGCCCCAAGTAGAATCATGCACAGATGAGATTTGCTCAGTACTGTTGTTTCAAAATGGCAAACTACGTTACTAATTTTCATGAGTTGGGAGTTCTTAGAAGTCGATTCTTTGGGCCAGATTTTTAGAATGTTGTTCCATGCTTTTTGAGTGCTCCCTTAAGACTATCATCTCTTTTAATAACAGCAGCAACAGAAACTTCAACTGCAAAAGCACAGACATCCACAGCAGCAGAAACCTCAACATCAGCTTCTGTTTCATCAAGTGCAACAGCACAAACTACAGTGAGCTCCACTAAAACATCAATAACTGAAACAACAACAGCATCTACTCTAGTCCCATCAAAAAGTGGTGAGTATACGAAAGTACACTTTGCAGATATTACATTCTCAGTCCAGGCAAAATGCAGCAATGTAGAAACACATAAAGAAATGTGAGAAATGATTCTACTAATGTATTGTTGGCTAGAATGATGCATTGGACAATCATGCACTCATGACTTTTGGTGAAATACCCTCCATTGAAACGAGGCTACATTATCTTACTCAAGAGCTTCCATTATTTACTGGTTTTACCAAATCATTGAGCATAACCTATGTGCAGAAGCTTTGGTATACTCTCCATGCTCTCTGCTTACCTCAATAAAACATTGCCTGTTTGAATGTTGGCAGCAAAAATATCGTCTTCAAGTACACAGGCATCCACAGCAGCACTGACCTCTATGTCTGCTCCTCCCTCAACAAGTGGAACAACATCAACATTCACCGCACGTTCTACTGAAGGGTCAACAACAGAAGAATCGACAATCACTATGTCACTCTCAACAACAATTGGTGAGAAAACAAAAGCACTCTTTGCAACCATTCCTTTATGAATTCATTCAAACTGCTGGACGTTAGAATTACATACTGAAAAGCTATTGAAATATTACAGGAGTATGTTGTTGCTATAATTTCCCAGTTTTAATGTTACGTCAAACTGTCTGGGTACTCTAACGATTACCGGCCACATATCTTCCTTAGTGTCTTTCAGTAAATGCGAGTTCCAACAGAAATTGGGGCACAAATATTGTTCAAAAACTTTCATATATTGTTCAACTTTTTCATTTCCCTCGATAAAAATATATTCCTTCTTCAATCACAGTGGCAGAAGCATCAACAACAAATACTCAGACGTCCACAGTAGCACCGACCCCTACATCAGCTCCTGCTTCAACAGGTACAAAAGCACCAACATCTACAGCAAGCTCGACAGAAGCATCGACATCTGAGGCAACGACAGTTACAACCTCACTCCCTTCATCAACTGGTGAGTGGCTGAGTGCTCTCTGCTCAGTTCTACCATTCTGATTTCGTTCACCTACTGAATGTTGAGAAACAGACAATAGACTTGAAAGAATAGAATATAGCATCAAGTTGGCTCTGAATGTGCAGAGGACAATCATGTGCAAATGACATTGTTTTGATTAATGCTTTGCAACATGGTCATTCGTTATTTTCTTTGCATATCTGACGAAGAAGGCAACTTTTCAGCTATAATATAACGATGTTGTTCCAGGCATTATGCATAACCCATTCAGTCTAACTTCAATTTTCATAATAGCAGCAACAGAAATTTCAATTGCAAATACACAGACATCCACGACATCAGAAGCCACCACATCAGCTCCTGCCTCAAGCAGTACGATAGCGATGACAACTACCGGGAGCTCTACAGCTGCATCGACCACTGCAGTAACATCAATCACAACATCACTCCCTTCAACAAATGGTGAGTTCTATGAGTCCTGTATTATCACTTTGACCATCACTAATCCTTCCAGCCCACTCTGAGGTTTAACAGACTAAACTGGAGAGAGAACAACTGATTACCGCAAGGTGCTGGCTACAATTGCCCCAAGTAGAATCATGCACAGATGAGATTTGCTCAGTACTGTTGTTTCAAAATGGCAAGATATGTTACTAATTTTCATGAGTTGGGAGTTCTTAGAAGTCGATTCTTTGGGCCAAATTTTTAGAATGTTGTTCCATGCTTTTTGAGTGCTCCCTTAAGCCTATCACCTCTTTTAATAACAGCAGCAACAGAAACTTCAACTGCAAAAGCACAGACATCCACAGCAGCAGAAACCTCAACATCAGCTTCTGTTTCATCAAGTGCAACAGCACAAACTACAGTGAGCTCCACTAAAACATCAATAACTGAAACAACAACAGCAACTACCCTAGTCCCATCAAAAAGTGGTGAGTATACGAAAGTACACTTTGCAGATATTACATTCTCAGTCCAGGCAAAATGCAGGAACGTAGAAAAACATAAAGAAATGTGAGAAATGATTCTACTAACGTATTGTTGGCTAGAATGATGCATTGGACTATCGTGCGCTCATGACTTTTGGTGAAATACCCTACACTGAAACGAGTCTACATTATGTTACTCAGGATCTTCCATTATTTTCTGGTTTTACCAAATCATAGGGCATAGCCTTTGTGCAGAAGCTTTTATATACTCTCCATGCTCTCTGCTTACTTCAATAAAACATTGCCTGGTTGAACGTTGGCAGCTGAAACATCGCATTCAAGTACACAGAGTTAATGTTATGTCAAACTGTCTTGGTACTCTAACGTTGCCACAATTTTCGGCCACGTGATCTTTCTTAGTGTATTTCAATAAATGCGAGTCCCAACAAAAGGTGGGGCACAAATGTTGTTCAAAAACTTTCATATATTGTTTCATCTTTTTCATTTCGATCAATAAAAATAGATCCCTTCTTCAGTCACAGCAGTAGAAGCATCAACAACAAATACTCAGACATCCACAGTAGCACCGAACTCTACATCAGCTCCTGCCACAACAAGTACAATAGCACCAACATCTGCAGCAAGCTCGACAGAAGTATCGACATCTGAGGCAACGACAGTGGCAGCCTCACTCCCTTCATCAAGTGGTGAGCAGCTGAGTGCTCTCTAATATTCTGATTTATTTCACCTACTGAATGTTGAGAAACAGACGATAGACTTGTAAGAAAAGAATGTAGCATGTAGTTGGCTATGAATGTGCAGAGGACAATCTTGTGTAAATGACAATGTTTCGATTAATTCTTTGTTAAATCTCCATTTGTTAATTGTTTTGAATATCTGATGAAGAAGGCAACTTTTCAGCTATAATATAACGATGTTGTTCCAGGCATTATGTATACCCCATTCAGTCTTTCTTCAATTTTCATAATAGCAGCAACAGAAATTTCAACTGCAAGTACAGAGACATCCACTACATCAGAAGCCACCACATCAGCTCCTGCCTCAAGCGGTATGATAGCGATGACAACTACTGGGAGCTCTACAGATGCATCGACCACTGCAGTAACATCAATCACAACATCAATCCCTTCAACAAGTGGTGAGTATATGAGTCTTGTATTATCACTTTGACCATCACTAATCCTTCCAGCCCTCTCCGAGGTTTAACAGACTAAACTGGAGAGAGATCAACTGATTATACCAAGGTGCTGGCTACAATTGCCCCAAGTAGAATAATGCACAGATGAGCTTTGCTCAGTACTGTTGTTTCAAAATGGCAAACTACGTTACTAATTTTCATGAGCTGGGAGTTCTTAGAAGTCGATTCTTTGGGCCAGATTTTTAGAATGTTGCTCCATGCTTTTTGAGTGCTCCCCTAAGCCTCTCTACTCTTTTAATAACAGCAGCAACAGAAACTTCAACTGCAAGTGCACAGACATCCACAGCAGCAGCAACCTCAACATCAGGTTCTGTTTCATCAAATGCAAGAGCACAAACAACAGTGAGCTCCACTAAAACATCAATAACTGAAACAACAACAGTCACTACTCCACTCCTATCTGCTAGTGGTGAGTATATGAAAGTACAATTTGTAGATATTACATTCTCAGTCCAGGCAAAATGCAGGAATGTAGAAACACATAAAGAAATGTGAGAAATGATTCTACTAATGAATTGTTGGCTAGAATGATGCATTCGACAATGATGCGCACATGACTTTTGGTGAAATACCCTCCGTTGAAACGAGCCTACATTATGTTACTTCAGAGCTTCCTGGTTTTACCAAATCATAGAGCACAACCTTTGTGCAGAAGCTTTGATATACTCTCCATGCTCTCTGCTTATCTCAATAAAACATTGCCTGTTTGAATGTTGGCAGCAGAAACATCATATTCAAGTACACAGACATCCACGGCAGCACTGACCTCTACATCTGCTCCTCCCACAACAAGTGGAACAACATCAACATTCACCGCAGGCTCTACTGAAGGGTCAACAACGGAAGAATCGACAATCAGTATGTCACTCTCAACAACAAGTGGTGAGAAAACAAAAGCACTTTTTGCAACCTTTCCTTTATGAATTCATTCAAACTGCTGGATGATAGAATTATGTACTCAAAAGCTATTGAAACATTACAGGAGTAGGTTGTTGTTATAATTTCCCAGTTTTAATGTTATGTCAAACTGTCTTGGTACTCTAACGCTGCCACAATTCCCGGCCACGTTATCTTTCTTAGTGTCTTTGAATAAATGCGAGTTCCAACAAAAAGTGGGGCACAAACGTTGTTTAAAAACTTTCATATATTGTTCCATCTTTTTCATTTCCCTCAATAACAATATATCCCTTCAATCACAGAAGCAGAAGCATCAACGTCAAATACACAGATGTCCACAGCAGCACCGACCTCTACATCAGCTCCTGCCTCAACAAGTACAATAGCACCAACATCTACAGGAAGCTCAACAGAAGCATCGATATCTGAGGCAACGACAGTGACAACCTCACTCCCTTCATCAAGTGGTGAGTAGCTGAGTGCCCTCTACTCAGTTCTAACATTCTGATTTCTTTCACCTACTGAATGTTGAGAAACAGACAATAGACTTGTAAGAAAATAATATAGCATGTAGTTGGCTATGAATGTGCAGAGGACAATCATGTGAAGATGACATTGTTTTGATTAATTCTTTGCATCATGGCCATTTGTTACTTGCTTTGCATATCTGATGAAGAAGGCAACTTTTCAGCTATAATACAAAGATGTTGTTCCAGGCATTATGTATACCCCATTCAGTCTATCTTCAATTTTCATAATAGTAGCAACAGAAATTTCAACTGCAAGTACACAGACATCCACTACATCAGAAGCCACCACATCAGCTCCTGCGTCAAGCAGTACGATAGCAATGACAACAGCCGGGAGCTCTACAGGTGCATCGACCACTGCAGTAACATCAATCACAACATCACTCTCTTCCATAAGTGGTGAGTATATGATTGCTGTCTTAACACTTTAACCATCACTAATCCTTCCAGCCCACTCCGGGGTTTAAAAGACTAAATTGGAGATAGATCAACTAATTATGGCAAGGTGCTGGCTACCACTTGTAAAATCAGCACCCTGTGATCACACACTATCTCACTATCTGCACGAAGGCATCGGACTCACCTGCTGGTGCCTTGATGTCCACATGTGTGCAGTCTATTGCACCCTGTACTCAATAGAAGCCAGCAATGGCTGTGAAGCCTCTTGATCACTCTGCCTGACTTGCCTGATCCCAATGGCAGTGGATGAAGGTTAAGGCATGTTTAAACAGAGCGTCTGTAACCTGCTTGACACAAGTGTGGACAGCTGATGGGAGACACCACAATGATCATCCCCAACCCCTGGAAGGAGCCAAAAGCATAGAAGTTGAGGGCAGCTTTGACCTTCTGAACCACTTGCACGGGGTGTCCACCCACACAGTTAGTGGCAATCTCAGGCCCTATCATCTCACAGATATAGTTAATTGTCTCCCTTGATAGCCGGAGCCTTCTCCAGCACTGCACCATCAGACATATTGAGGTAGGTGCTTCTCCGCCTTTATACCCTGGCATGTGGATAGTGGCATCTTCTGTCACCCCTTCCGCTCTTGACTATCTCTTGGCCCTGCACCCCTTGTGCCTGCGCCTGTCCTCCCAAAGGTGGCTCCCCTGGAGGCTGAATGTGCTCTCCTGGCCTCCTCCCCCTTCTTGCCCTCCCTTCCCTCTCAGAGAAGCTGCCTCCAGTGGACAGTTCAGCTCCGATTCCCAGGCTAAGGGAAGGCTTCCTGAAACCTGCAGGCCCAGAAAATATTACTCATTGCAGGGTGATGACCTGAAGGTTAAGAGTCCAGAAAAAGCAGCTGGAGAGCGTTTTGAAGTAGTGCAGATCACACAGACAAGTTTCAAAAACTTTCAAAAATAAATATTTGACTGTGCACACTCGCGACCACAGTAAGCCCCCTTATCTCGCCCGTGGATGAGGTTAATCCAAGTGTATCCTAACCGCCTTCCCGTCGCGCCCATGTGCCAACCCGAAGATTGCACAGGCGTCGAAAAATTGGCGTTGATTGCTGAGTCAAGGGTTTTAAGTTGCCGGTTAATTAATGATGGGCATGTGTCAGACATCATCGCATGCCCACCCAGCAAAATATCGCGATGACCCGCCCCCACCTGCTATTGGAAAAATTCCACCTCTGCAGTCACACCCTCCTGTCGCTGATCACAGACCAAATTTGAATGACCAAATCTGAGGGCAAAGTGTGAAGGTAACTCTCCCCTTGCCTGATGTGGTGCAATGCCTGCAGCTCAGGCTCCAGCTCCTCAACTCGGACCTGAAGTGCTGCAAACACTTACTACCGATGTGTCCACTCTGGATCACTTTGGTGTCCAGCAAACCCCACATGCTGCAGCAGCAACACATCACCTGTCCTGCCATCACTATCACATTTTATTCAATTATTTATTTAATTACTCTCGTATCCCTGCTCTTTACACTTTAAGAATCCTCACTCTTTACACTTTATTGTCATTTTTTTTTACATATCAGTATCGACCTTATACTGAACAAGCTATTTCTTACGAAACGAGAAAAAAATACTAGCGACCTAAACACAAATGAAGGACCTTACTTTTACTTTAAAGAATAAAAATACTCACAAATCCTACTCACCAATCAGCTGCTCTCCGCACTCTTTAATGGTCCTCATATGCTCCTCGCTATCTCACTGTCAAAGGCCCCACTACTCCTCTTGTTCTCTCACTGTTAAAGGCCATGCTGCTCCTCTCACTCTCATTGTTAATGGCCCCGCTGCTCCTCTCGCTCGCTCACTGTTAATGGCCCTGCTGCTCCTCTCACTCTCTCATTGTTAATGGCCCCACTGCTCCTCTTACTCTCTCACTGGTAAAAGTGTCATTGCTCCTCTCGCTCCCTCACTGTTAATGGCCCCGCTGTACCTCTCACTCACTGTTAATGGCCAGGCTGCTCCTCTCACTCTTTGTTCTCACTCTCACTTCTATCTGTTATTCCAAATGACTTTTGATCCCTTAAGGTAAATGGAAAAGTGCATAATAGAATCTGAAGACACTTGCTGTTAAAAGTTTTGGGTCTTGCCAAGATATTCTATCAGGCACAGTGGTGCTGCCAATTCACATGAGTGACACAAGTGTCAAACATTTGGGGGACCGGTGAGAAGGGGGGTGCCTAATACCAAACAATGCAAAGTATAACCAAAGGGATAACAATTAAACTCATGTAATCTATATTGGATATTCACACCTTTTGCATTTGCTTTGCATTGTGTATCTTTAATCATTTCTAAAGTGGCCTGAGAAAACACCTGTTAAGATCAGATACAAGTTATTAAACTGCTTTATTTCACAAACAGCAAGCGAAAATACAGTTATAATTAGATTTATGTAATTCAATGAATACGAATTATCTTTGCATAATAGCAAAATAATGAACATATAATGCTCCCCCACACCTTGCTTGATTTGAACCAAGTAATTCTTAGATATCTTCCTGGATCCGGACTTTCTGCTTCTGGGCAAAGCCTGCTCTAGCAGTTTACTGTTTGAAAATCTGACTGTCACTGCATTAGGATTAGGGTTAGGGCTTCTGGCCCTTTTCAATCCCACGTTCAAAACTGAACACATGAGCCTAGATAGATAACTCATGCCAATTGCTTGGGACCGGAGACTTCAAAACGCAATGTATATGAGGGTTCACTGAATACCAAGATATATTTTTGATTTTTGGGGAAACAACTTCAATGGCTAGATCATTGATATTTTAACCGCCATTTGAGTTTTCAAAAACTTGTGTAAACATATTTTGTTTGAAAGTAACTCTTTTCCAAATACTTTTAATGAAAAATACGAATCCTTATTTTCAAATCTACCATCCCCTCAAGACTTTATAGAGAAAAAAGTTCCAGCATATTTTCTAGTATAATCAGCATTCAGAAGGTATTGCCTGGTTTTTCTATGCCTTTTAAATGAAAGCAAGGTTATTCTTGTTTTCTTTTAAGTTGTGAAACATGGATATGGATTTGACAAGTGATCTCACACACTCACCTCCTTGCACATCAACCTGCACTAATGGCAATTACTACTGCTCACCAGGTCTCTCTTCCGAAGTCAAATTGACATTACCGATAAAATAATTTTTCAGCATGGACATGTCCAAGCAGCATTTTTGACTAGTTTATTTTTTTTTAGGATCATGAGGTTAATTTGCATTTATAAAAGTGTATGAGCTCTAATCATGTTGCATTGCTGAGATTGGTGTCATATTTATTGTTAATTTGCAAACTGTGAGTATCTGAAAGGAGACATCAGACTTCCTATTTACACATTGGGCAGGATTTTCAGGTTGTTGGGTGGATGCGGCGGGCAGGTCTGGGAGTGGCCAGGAAATGGCCCGCAATCAACCGCCAACCGCGGTTTCACACTGGCTGAACAATTAATGGCCAGCCAGCGTGAAAGGCATGCTGAGAAGCTCAGCGCTGCTGGTGTGGGGGCAGGAGCAGGGCAAGCGCTGAAGTCTGTGCAGGTGCGAGGGAGCATACAATGAAAGCTGCCTCAGGGAGCTGAAGAATTTTAAACAAATGAATAAAGTTTCAGAAATTCTGGAAAAATGTCCACACAGTGGACTCATTCACATTAACATGTATATTTGAAAAATTCTGTCCAAACATTTTCCTTTTTTTGTATTTAATTACAGAAACCTCATCCCAACCATTGATGAGGCTTGCTCAAAAATCCAAAGGCCAACTGGCCGATTCGCATTGCCAGTCAACCATAATGTTGGACGGGCAGTGAAAAATAAAGCTTAATTAATTGATTAATGGGTTCAATAGGCCTCTTAATTGTTGGCGGGCACATGCCAGCTGGAATATCGCATGCTGTTCCACACTTGAGCGTGTTGGGCGCATGCCCGCACGCCGAGCAGAAAGTCCTGCCCATAGGTTTTCTATATTGGTTTCAAATCAGGTTAAAATTTATAATATTTGGAAACTTAACCCCTTCTAGAATGTTGCCATAATATTCACTGAAGGAAAAGAAATGTAGATATTAACTACCAGAATTAGACTGCATGCTGGCTCCTTCACCTTTTTGGGTGGTGTTAGGATTATTTTAAGGTGGATTCCTAAAAAATCCTAAAATGTTTTGAAACTTTGTTGACTTTTTAAATTATAGAAACAGCATTACTATTTCTTATTCAAGAAGTTAGAAATAAAAACCTTTCTTGGCAATACCAGGTTTTAGACATAGCACCTGAACAGTAGCTTGGAAATCAAAGGTGCCAGGTTTATCTGAATTCATTTTCCTCCCTGAACTGCACCTAGTATTATTCAAGGAAGTTTGTGCAGAGGTATTTTTCAATTACATGAAATATATGCTGCTGCACCATCTTCAGATGCACACATTGTTCCTTTGTATTGTACCTATTTTTTGGCCTGCATGTGGGATCAGGGCAGAGGCAAATCAGCTCTATGATAATCTGGCCTGTCATATAAGGATGCTGCTTGATACTCCCTGAGGGAATCTAGTGAATTATGCTTAAATGAACCTTTATTGGTAAATAGTTGTTTCTGAGATTAACTGTTTGGAATATTAAAGATAACAATTAGAGAGGGTTGGTATTCTACCTCTATAATCCATACAAAACAGTTTTCTTTTGCAGTGTTATAGTACTTGTTTTGAACCTCATGAAGTATTAGCCCAGTAGAGCATTAAATGGGGTTAAAAAGTGCTCAAGGAGTCTGTAGACACTCCTGGCCATTTTATAAACCCACCCAACATTATTTGAATGTAGAGTGTGCGTGCTTCCTCAGTGACATTCAAAATATTCAAGTGTGAGTGTGGTTTTGTGTGCTTGTATTCTCTCCTGGATAGTCCTGATTGTCGGTGGGCATTAAAAATATTGGCACTGCCCACTCTTCCCTTTTGAGTACACAAGATACTGCAGAGTTTTAATGGCAACAGATGAAACTGTTCCTTTTTTGCTCCAGGTTGATGTGTGTAATATTTGTTAATATATGACCCAGTTATGCAACTGAGGAAAATGACTCAAAACTAGTCAGCAATGAAACTGGACAAGACAAAAAAAATCACACATAAAGCAGTTTGGGTGTGGATGGTCTTTTTATGGCCATTGCAAAGTTTACACCTATTATTAACATGCTGAACTCATACTACCTTCCACTGAACAAAGTGAGGGTGTGGTCTTTGGAAAAGTCAAAGATGTCAAAACACTACACAATTTGGGGATATAATATGCTTGAAATGAGGAAGGTTTCAAACACTCCTGTGACACTTGCCTTGAGATCGGGCACTCACTTCCTGCAATGATAAGGCTACATTTGCTGGAAAATGAATTGTAAAAAAATTAAATCAGTAATGTTATTTAGGTATATCATTATGTGTTGCCTCTGTCTTTCAGCTAAGAATACAAAGTAAATGATAACTTAGCGAAACCTGACAATATGTAGAATATTATATTTTTCATGTGTGTTATGAAAAACGTATTGCTATTTTTATTATTAAAAATAGTAAAGTCAATTTGATAATGCTGGAAATTAAATGTATTAGATTACAGGTAAACTTTCAGTTACAGAACCATGTAACAAACCGTGTTTGCACTAAATATTAGAAAAATATAACATTGGACATGAGTCCCAGAAGGTGCATTCAGCTTGAATGTAACTTTATTCATTTTATTCAGACCTCTTGATATTTAGCTAATAACTTGGCCTGTCACATTTTTGCTCAATACACCCTATGGGAATCTAATGAATTGTAAATATTCCTTAATTGTTGAGGTAAAACAAAGATTATTATTAATAAATAATTGCTCTCTTGTAGCTTAAAGCTAAATGTAAAATACTTTTTATTGGCATTACAATATTATTTTTATTTGGAACCTTAATGACTAAAAATAGTTTATATCAGAATGATAAAGTATATAATTTGATTGAAAAATGAAGTTAATTACAAAATCAATAAACATAAAGGTGATAAAGAAAATGCTATATTGTGCATGTCATCTATGTTTGACTAAAAAGATAAGAAATGGTTATCATTGTGTTATTTAATATTGATAAAAATCATGTCTTAAAGTTGCCAAAGAAGAAAAAAATTGCAGGCACTTATTTAATCACCAATGTTAATTGCTCAAGATTTTACACTAGCAATGACAGTGAAACTGTCAATGTTTACCATCATTATTTTGCTGAAACTGACAGCAACTTCTGGAGTTCACATATGTGAATCCAGAAATCCAGAAGTTGCTGTCAGGGATTCTTTGCTTCCTGCACTGTCAAAAATGTGTCCTTGCAGATTATTAATCGCATTGTGAAATATCTTGTTTAATCAGTCACAACTGGAAATTTAACAGCATACTAAAGTCATAATTACTCCTGTAGCACCTTATTGTCCAAGAAAAACTAGTTTTTTATTTGTAAATGTTGTAAATGTTCCTTAATTGTTGAGGTAAAACAAAGATGATTATTATTAATAAATAGTTGCTCTCTAGAATACTTAAATCTAAATGTAAAATACTTTTAATTGACATTACAATATTATTTTTATGTGGAACCTTAATGACTAAAAATAGTTTATATCAGAATGATAAAGTATATAATTTGATTGAAAAATGAAGTTAATTACAAAATCAATAAACATAAAGATAATTACACTGTCCCTTCGCTGCTCAATGTGTAATTTTAAAACAGTTTTGATGCTATAATCGCTATGAAATCAATTTTAGACAAATTGAATTTATGTGTAGAATTATTACTTTAATGGTATTTTATGTTGAACCATCAATCCTTTCGGTAAAATGTATATATGGGTGGTGTTTTTAGAAAATTCATAAAAATTTCTCACAGAACAGGGTTGATTGGTCAGTTTAGGTGTTAAGTCTGAAAGAAAAGAAAAATAAAGACTCACACTTGTATATTGTTTTTCATGACCACCAAACATCTCGGAGTGCTTTACAGCCAATTAAGTACTTTTGACGTGTAGACACCGTTGTAATGTAGGACAGCCAGTTTGTGCACTGCAAATTCCTATACACAGCAATGTGATAATGACCAGATAATATGTTATTGTGGTGTTGAGCGAGAGGTAAATATTGTCCGGGACACTGGGGCTGTGGCTGAAGAAAAATACAGTCATCTTTGGTGCAACACACTGCACCTTAATTAGAATTAGTTGAATAGCTTGTCAAAGAACGTAAGGCATTTGGTAACATCAGAAAGGAGGGGGAATCAACAGCTGCTATAGACAACAGTTTAATTTTCTGCAACATTGATCAAGCAAAGCATAATGCATCAGTGATCATTAAATATTCTGGTTCAATAATGAACAAACACCATGGAAGTGATAGAATTAGATAATCTAGTTGTAAATTAAATCAGTACAGTAGTGCTGGAATTATGATCATTAAAATTATATTTTATTCTATTCTATATATAAAAACATAGGATATCTGTTGCTTTTACTATATAGCAAAGCAATATAATAAGAAAGCTCAAGTAAATCTGAAAATTTGGGTTATGAAACATGTGGGCTCTGCGCCAGTTGGTGCATTGTTCCAAGAACAACTGTAAGTCTGCTTCCTAATATTGTGATTAGACATGTAGACCATAGCAAAAACCACAACAATGTTGATGCCAACAGCTGTGTGCCTGCATTATTCCTTTTATTCCTTTGCTAAATGATACAAAGCTACTGCCTTTGCAGATTATGAAAATTCTGCTGCAACACTCCTTATTTTTGTAAATTACTCTTTTAGGTGTTTCCATCATTTTTCTGAGGTCATTATGCTCTGAGTTCACAGTGTTTATGGGAGTACATTGCTCCTTACAATTGCTCCCACATTAGGTTTCATGCATCTTTCATCAGCTATGCCTTTACCTGTAAAATGGAGATATAATTATTCAACTACCCTGGTGTGCAGACATAGTGCTGAATTTTCTGGTCCCCTGGTAATGGGTTTGGAGATGGCAGTGCTACAGGAAAGTTGTGTGAATACCTTTGGTGCGGCTTCCTGACACTATCCTTCCTTTGGATGAGATTCCCAGGGGTGAGCTGCCTCAGAAGCAGGCAGCCAATCAATACAATTAAAGCCCCACTTAAGGATCACTTTGCCACGCTGATGTAAATATTCCAGTGCCGTAAAGACATCCACTGCTGGGCCTGAAGCCTGGCAACAATTTGGTGGTGGTCATGGTGGTTATCTTGTTTAGCCACCTATTAGCTGAATTTTCCTGCAGGAGTCTTGAATCCATTTGAAGGTCCAAAGCCAGGGGACCACAGACTTCATCCAGCTAAGGCTGGTGGGTGGGACATGTCATGGAGCCTACTCTTCGTGCGTCAAAGACTGCCACAAGGATGAAATGGCCACAGTCATGGCTCTAACAGCTCTGGGCTTTATTTTCTGATGCAGCCTTTGGAAACGGTCTGCACTCTGAGGTGCCCTCATGCTCACCTTCTGCCACAGGAGCATCCACCTCTGCCAGTGGGCCTGCCGGCCAATCAGTCATTTGAGTCCTCTCTGGGCATGTCCCACCCGCCATCTTTAACTAGGTGGCGAATGTGGAGACAGTGGCGTGCTGGCTCGGGACCCGCAAATGGTTCCGACGTCGCTCCCAGACTCCTGCAGGAAAGATCAGCTAATATATGGTTAAACCAGATAACACACTCCACGCCCCCCACGCAACAAAACCACAGGAACTACAATGTGCACATAGCCTCTCTTTATTCACTGGGATGTAGGCAGCATGTCCAATTTATTTTGCTCCATGTAGACAGAACTGAGGGCAGTGTACTGTATCTTGAGGGGTAAAAGGCCCATCCAAAAACATGTTCAGGAGGCAGTGGGGAGAAATAGTAGCAGAGATCATCTTCACTGAGCCACATGGATAATCCATCTCAGCCTACTCCTGAGGTTCCCGCCATCACGGATACCAGTCTTCAGACAATTCGATTCACTTCAAGAAAATATTTAAGTGCACTATACAGCAAAAGCTGTGCGTCCTGACAAAACTCCAACTGCAGTGATGAAAATTTATGCTTGAGAACTAGCCATGCCCCTAGCCACCTGTTCCAGTACAGCTACAACACTGGCACCGACAATATGGAAAATTGCCCAGGCATTCCTGTCTATAAAAGGCAGAACAAATCCAATCTGGCCAATTATCATCCCATCAGTCTATTCTCAATTGTCAGCAAAGTGATGGACAGTGCTATCAAGAGACACTTAGCAATAACCTGGTCACCAATACTCAGTTTAGGTTCTGCCAGGACCACTTAGCTCCAGACCTCATTACAGCCTTGGTTCAAATATGGGCAAAGGAGCTGATTTCCAGAGGTGAGCTGAGAGTGACTGCCCTTGACATCAAGGCAGCATTTGACCAAGTGTGGCATCAAGAAGCCGTGGTAAAATTGAAGTCAATAGATATCTAAAGTAAACCCTTCCTAGTAGTCGTACCTAGCAGAAAGGAAGATAGTTGTTGGCAGCCGATCATCTCAGCTCCAGGACATCATTACAGAAGTTCCTCAGGACAGCATTCTTGGTCCAACCATCTTCAGCTGTTCGATAAATGATCATTTCTCCATCATGAGGTCCACACTGCGAATGCTTATTGATTGCTTAGTGTTCAGGACCATTCATAACTACTCAGATAATAAAGCAGCCCATACGACCATGCAGCCAGGGCTGGACAACATTCAGTCTTGGGTTGATAAGTGGAAATATTTGCGCCATAAAGTGCTAGCCAATCACCTTCTCCAAGAGAATTAACTATCTCCTCTTGTCATTCAATGGCATTATTATCAACATCTTGGGGGTTGCATTGCTCAGAAACTTAACTGGATGAGATACATAAATACTGTGGCTAGAAAAGCAGACCAGAGCTTGGGAATTTTGGTGCAAGTAACTCACCTGCTAACTCCCCAAAGACTGTCCACCATCTATAAGACACAAGTCAGTAGTATGATGGAACATTCCCCACTTGCCTGGATGAGTGCAGCTGCAAAACATTCAAGAAGTTCGACATCATCTATGTCAAATCAGCCTACTTGACTGACATCCTGTCCACCACCTTATCCCTCGACCGCCAGTGCACAGGTGCATCAGTGAGCATCACCTACAAGATGCAGTGTAGCAACTCTCTAACGGTTCCTCATGAGCACCTTCCAAAACTGTGATCTCTACGATCTAGAAGAACAAGGACAGCAGACACATGGGAACACCGTTTACCTGAAGGTTCCTCTCCAAGTCATATACTATTTTGATTTGGAAATTTATTGACGTTCCTTCATGATCTCTGGGACAAAATTCTGGAACTCCCCCATGATGCCACATATGCTGCAATTGTTCAAGAAGGTGGCTCATAGTCAAGTTCGCAAGAGCTATTAGGGATGGACAATAAAAGCTGCCATTGCCATCGACACTCACATCCCATGAACAAATAAAATGATCTCACACAAGTTGTCAAGGTCAAAGGGCTCACCTTCAAATGCAATATCCTACCAATTGCACCACCAGCTTGTCTATTTCTCATTTAACATCACTGTCATCAGTCACCTACCAACAACCTCTATCAATCAGGACTCAACACTAACATTCGTATGCTTTACTTCAGCCTCACATACTTAGCACTACTGCACTTTTACACCCATATCTCACAACTCGCACACACTTGCAGTTATTCAATCATGACAGCAACATCAGCAAAACATATTACTGGACACACTTCCCTCCTTCTTGCAGGTAAAGATGGTGCATAACAGGAGGCAGCAGAAATTCACTGGAGTGGGACAAGCGTGTCTGTTTTACTACGTCTGGAGGAAATGGTGTTGCCATCATGGGAAGGCACATTGATGATGCTATGGCCACTGGCGGCGTTGAAGTAATTGATAATGAGGACATCTGCATACATAATCCTCCTTCCCTATCCTATTTCTACCTTGTCCATCAATCTCTTCTGACTGAGACTGACATTGTCATAGTCACCAGCAACTAGCTCATTGCAAGTATTTCAGGAGCTCGGGTACAAAATGGATCAGCAATGGTGGGACAGTGGGCCCAAATGCGCAGGAGGTGGAGCTGGGGAAAAGGATAGTGCAGTTACCAGCTCAATGGATGGTGGAGTCGCACTCTAGCTCTGCTGCAGAGGACTCAGAGGAGAACTTCTTTGGTCTAGACTGCAGAAAAAGGCTGATGTTTTCTGTACTGGAAAGCTTGTCAGAAAGCCTGGGTTTAGAGAAGTCCAACACCAATTGGCACAGGGCTTTGTGCAGAGTTTGGAGTCCATCCTTTCCAATGTGGAATATGTGGTCACTTCCATTGGCACACTTCTGGGATGGCACACTTCTGGGACCAACCATGGCACAACTTCAGAAGGCAATGCAGCTTCCACCAAAAGTGTAAGTACTGCTATGGAAGGTCAGACTGTTGTCATGCAAGCTCCATCTGCTGGCTTCATGGTTCTGAATACCAGTGTTCAAATGATTTTCAGGATGTCACAGCTATCCAATAATCTGTTCTCCACCAGATTACTAGGATTGCTGAGATGTAGGACCGTGGCAGTGGTCCATGTAGCACAAACCAGCTGCCCTCTTTCAGGATGACAGCATTTGTGCTCCCACTGCCATTGTCACTGTGGCAGTGCCCCTGCTGTGGTTGCCTTCCAGCCAGCCAACTCAGACTGCTCCATGCCAGTTGAGATGGTGCAGATGCCCTCCAAGGCCAGCTGCAGTCATATCAACCGAAGGTCAGTTGTCTTCTAGCAGTCATCCTGCAGCCACTGAGGAAGCACGTCAGTGGAGCACAAGGAAGAGGCACTAAGGGAATTCGATCTTTTTTGATGTATTATAGCATGACTTAATCTATAAATTTAGATCGGAATATATATTTTATGTTGACTTTTACTTTTGTACAAAATGCTACATACTATCAGAAATCCTGATACCTGCTGGGCTAAGTACTGTCGTGCTCCTCCAGAACAATACAGGCAGCGAAAGTATTACTTGAGAATGATTCCTTAGGGCCACATGGCTCTTACTGCATGCTACATCTGTACCTGACCATGCGTTCCAGATCAGAGTCATGAGCCATATCATGAATGAATAACCCTTGTCACCAGCTTTTGACTTGCTGTGGTACAGAGGACTACAACTGAATGAACAAATCGTGACTGCTCCTGAGACACCAGGCATTGGCCTGCACAATGGCTGCCCGTGGTTGCATGCTGGCTGCGTATTATGGGAGTGAAATCAATTTCAGTTCAGGAAAATGGCAGAGCTTCTGTGACACACATTCAAAAAAATACGCGAGCAGTCCATAACACCCTGGAAAAGCCTGGAATCCAAGCAAAACCTTGTGTTCAATCCGCCTGTTTGCTTCTGGTAATAATAATGAGGTGAAGCTGTCTCTCATGATTCATTGACTGTTCTTATGTAGCTGTGTTCGGCAAACTGCAAGATGTTGCTTATATCTCCAGCAGCAGCCTGTAAGGAAACAGACACATAAAGACTTTTGACAACAACAGGCAATGCTGTCCTTCCTCTGCTCTGATGTTAAAGTTGTAACTGCAGCAGTTAGCAGATTTCACTCATGGCCTCTTTAGTGAAAGAAAAATATCACAAACATTAGTCCTCACTAAAGTTCAGGTAAATGTATAGCTTTCTAAAAATGCTCTGTAGATATGACCTCCTGATGAGTTCTGTTCTTCTCCTTCTCCTCCTCTCCTTCTCACAGCTTGTCCTACTCTGCATAACCCCTCCTCATTCTCCCGCTCCTGCTCAATTCCCAGAAAAAGCCCAACTAGGCCATACTACTAATATACACTTATATGGAAGTGATTGGTTTAAGCACAAGCCTTTAATTAACCAAAAAAAAAGTACTTCAGCATCAACCAGACATTGCAATTTTTGCCAAGGAGCCAAATGGCCTACTCCTGCTCCTAATTCTTGTGTTCTTAGCCAAGTATTAGAAAGATTCAAAAATGCATAGAATTACATCAGTAGCTGGAAGAAATAATCCAGCAACTGATCTGTAAGTTGTTGATGATCTTTTTAAATAACAGTTGGCTGTCAGGAGAGGTGGTGGCAAGAGGGGAGCTGGGCCCTTCATGCCAATGTTGCATTCACTTGTGCAAAATCAAGAGAGGGCTGCATAGTGGAACTTGAAAATGGCAGTGGTGCTGTCAAACCACATTGACTGCCATCTTGTTCCATCTGCCTTGCATGCCACCGATAGCTGTAATCATTAAACTTCCACATGAGGTGCTTTTGACTTAGCTTTGTTGGTGCTGAGTTTGTGGAACTACTGTGTTGTGTTCTTGGAGAAGTTTTGTTAACATTTTTGATTTTCAAGAGAGTGGTGCTGGATCCAGACAGGGATTTCAGAGGAGTTTTTTTCCTAATCAAGAGAAGGTCTACTTCAGTTCTGGGGCTATAGATGCAGACCGTCTTGGGCTGCAGCATGATTAGGAAATGGAGCTGAGGCAGCAGAGAAAGGAAGCTCTGGGCAGAGGGAGGACAAGACTCTCGTAGAAAGCCCTATCTACCTTGTCTATGCAGGGAGCATTTTTCCCACCTCTACCTCAGCCAATAGCAGTGTATGAAACACCTGAATTTCACCAAGGAGGCGATCATTGAACTGTGCAACCTCCTACAGCCCAATCTGCAGCCTCATAGCAGGGTGAAGATGGCATTGTCAGTGGCTGTCAAAGTCAACATTGTCCTCAATTTCTACAGTAATGGATCCAGCCAGGTTGGAGCAGGCGACCTCAGAAACATGATGCAGCTCATCAGGGAAGTCACCAAGAACCTGTACGCCAAGAGAGGTGACTTCATTATCTTTTCACTGAACGGAGAGAAGCGGGAAGAAAATTCATGTGGATGTGTCAGGCTGGGAGGATTCCCAATGATGCAGAAGTCAATCAACTGCAGACACATGGCTCTGCGGTCCCAGCACTCTGGACCCCTTCATGCCGCTTGACAGTGACAACAGGCTGTCTTGGCAGGTCCTGCCAATGCACCAAACAGCTTGGTGTGCATGACTATCAATGATCTCAAGCATGCTACCCACCTGAGCACTCAACAGCAAAATTAACATTTCCGTGTGGCCTGGCTACAGCCCATTCATGCCCAGTGACTCACAACTTGCAGGAGTTGACTATATATTACCTTCTAAGGCACATGCAGTGCCAGTATCTGCACTAGTGGCTATGACTGTCAGATCAAGTGATGATAATTCTTCATTAGAAGTCACATGTAGTTGATGCTCCTCCTCATGCAGTGGCTGGCAGGGGGAAGTTCTGGTGTTTTCGAAAGCAGAAATGCAATGGAAGAATTCTAGGGTGAGGGAAATGGGGTCGGGCAGAAAGCAAGTGGTCGATGGTCAAACCATCTCCAGATTGCACATCATATAGATGGCATGATGGGGGTGAAGTAGTATTTGGGATAGGGCAAGAGGCAGGAACATACTGTCCTCCTAAATGTTTTCAGCAAAACAGTGTGCAACGGCCTGTCACAGCCAGTCCCATGAAGTGGAGAATGGTCTCCTCCAGAGACCTAGGTTGATGCAAGCACGTGTCCCCCTCTGCATTTCCACAGTTCCTCCTGTAATGGGTCACCTTGCCTGGCAAGAGAAAGGGAATGACATCAGTGAGTCTGTTGCAATGTGTTTGGGTGATGTGTCTGCCATACATGAATAATTGGAGTTATGTGGAAGCAGCGAGAGATGAGTGTGAGGCTGGCAGCATTTATATGTTTGTGAGGGTGAGCTGCAGTTGCTGAATATTAAGCCTGAATCATGGTTGTTAGAGATTGCTGATGGGTGACTGGTGAGGACAGGGTGCATTGAGCATCATGAGAGGTTGGTGGAGCCGAGGGGAGGAAATGCATTCACTTACCTTCACCATTACTGAATCACATGAAAATGACATTTGGCATTTCACTGCTGCTACAATATGGCTATGAGTTTTAAAAACACAAAAACATGTGTCTTTTATGCACAACCCTTAGTATCTTGTTCAAGCTTTTTGTTTTCTGCAATGACAAGATCACCTATGTTAGGAGCAGGAACATTCGCTTCACACCATGTAGCCTATAAGGATTTTGACAAGGTACCACATGACAGATTGGTGAGAAAATTCAAAGCCCATGGGATCCAAGGAAAAGTGGCAAGTTGGGTCCAAAATTAGCTGAGTGGCAGGAAGCAAAGGGTAATGGCCAAAAGGCCTTTTTGTGAATGGTTGGTTGTTTCCAGTGCTGTTTGGGCTATATGTCAATGGGTTAGGCTTAAATGTATACAGCATGATTAAGAAGTTTGCAGATTATGATGACTATTGGCCATGTGGCTGATAGTGAGGAAGAAAGCTGTAGACTTCAGGAAGATGTCAATGGACTGGTCAGTTGGATAGGAAAATGGCAAATGGAATTCAATCAGGAGAAATGTGAGGCAATGCATTTGGGGAAGGCAAACAAGGCAAGGGAATAAAAAATAAATGGTAGGAGACTGAGAAGTGTAGAGGAACAGAGGGACCTTGGAGTGCATGTCCTCAGATCCCTGAAGCCATACGGGACGCATTCTTTTATTGGTCAAGGCATAAAGTGTAAAAACAGGAAGGTTATACTAGAAATGCATAAAACAAGAGTTAGACTGCAGCTAGGGTAATACAGACAGTTCTGATCATCACATTCCATGAAGGATGTGATCAGACCAGAGACGGGACAAAGTAGATTTATGAGGAGGTCCCCAGGAATAGAGATGTTTAGCTATGAGGAAAGGCTGGATCGGTTGGTGCTGTTTTCGTTGGAACAGAGGAGGCTGAGGGACGATTTAATTGCAATGCATAAAATTAAGACAGGTCAAGGTTAAACAAATAGGAAAGATCTATTTCTATTATGGGGGGACAATAGTGAGGGGGTATTGTTTTCAAGTAATGGGTAGAAGGATTGCAGGGAAGTGAAGAATTATCTTGTTCACCCAAGGGGCGTGGGGTCTGGAACTCACTGTCTGAAAGGCTGGTAGAGGAAGAAGCTCTCAGTGCAGGATATGCATTTGAAATGACATAACCTGCAGGTCTACGGGTTAAAAGTAGGAAGGTAGAATTCGGTTGCAGAGCTCTATTTCAACCAACATAGACACAATGGGGTGAAAGGTAACATTCTGAGCTTTAAATTTTACTGGCCTGAATCCGGTCGGAAAACGGATCGCTCACCGCGAACGTCCCTGACTGCACGCTGAAAAGCTCAGTGCTGCTAGGGTGGAGTCAGGAAGAGGACAGGCAATGATGTTACCATGGGCGTGGGTGAGCGCTGTGAGTGAGCCCTCTGAAGGCATCTGCCTCAGGGAGCTGCGGACCTTCAAATTATGAAATAAATGTTCAAAGGCTGCAAAAAAATGTCCACGCAATCAAGAAGAAAATCACACCTATAAAGATACTGTCCACAGATATTTATTTTTATTTTATTTCATAACGGAGATTGCATCCCACCTGTGGATGGGAATTGATGAAAAATGTAAAGGCCGCTTGGCCGATTCACCCATCCGCCAACCGTAAGTTTGGACGGGCCGTGAAAAATCGGAGACAATTGCCCCATTAGTGGGCTTTTGGCAGGCGCACTTCCCGATTTCTGTGCACGCCTGCTAAGTGAAATATAGTATGAGTGCATGATGGCACTGGGACGCTCGCCTAACGTCATCTCGTGTGATTTTATGCCAGATCTGGTCAGGCATGCCTGTGGGGACATAAGATTCTGCCCACTATGTTTCAGTGTTGCTGACTACATTAATGTATGAGAGAACCAACTGCAAATGCCACTTGGTGCTTTTCTACTGCTGCAACAACATTATGAGTAGATCTTTTGTGCAAAAATATTAAAAGTAGTTCTATATTTTTTGTTTACCTCAATAAACATTGACAGCAAACACACAGAGCACAAATCAAGTATCAAGTTCTACATCAGCATGTGCGTCAACAAGTACAATACCACCAACAATTAATGGACACAAAGGAAGAATCAACAATTGAAGAAGAGACAATCAAAACATTATACACTTTTAAAAAATTTAATTCACGGGACATGGGCTTCGCTGGCTGGGCCAGCATTTATTGCCCATCCCTAGTTGCCCTTGAGAAGGTGGTGGTGTGCTGCCTTCTTAAACTTCTGCAGTCCACGTGGTGTAGGTACACCCACAGTGCTGTTAGAAAGGGAGTTCCAGGATTTTGACCGAGTGACAGTGAAGGAACGGCAATATATTTCCAAGTCAGGGTGCTGAGTTACTTGGATGGGAACCTCCATCTATCTGCTGCCCTTGTCCTTCTAGGTGATAGTGGTCGTGGGTTTGAAAGGTGCTGTCTAAGGGGCCTTGGTGAATTGTTGCAGTGCATCTTGTAGATGGTACACACTGCTGCTACTGTGCTTCGGTGGTGATCCATGCCAACACGATATTCAACTTTCCTAAGCGCAGCAAGTCATTGAACCACTTGCTGTACTGCACGCATGTGCGCTGCACAACATCATGGCTGCTGACCTGCACTGCCACCTCCTCCCATATCCTCTTTGTGAGGTGCAGTGGCCTCCTCCGCCTACCTCTGGGGACAAGGGTGTCCATCCTAGCAGCCATCTCCTCCAAGAGCAGGGCGAGGCACTCATCTGAAAAGTGGGGGTGGGGGGGCAAGTGGCAGAGATCCATGAGTATCTGTGTGCCATGGTCACCCTTGCGGAGGAGCCCATGTGAAGTATGAGCACTGCATTGACCCTCATGACCAAGCACTGCCTCCTCCATTCAGAAAGTGGTGACAGTTCCAGGAACAAAGTCAGGGATTCCTGGGGTTGCACTCGGACCTACAAGCCCTTACACAGTCAATGGCCTCATGTGGTCAGTGTCAGTGTGGGGTATGGATGAGGCACCCAGTATGCTAGCTAGGTGCCAATCCATCAATGATGAGTAGGGAGGCCCAGAGCGGCCTCACGGCGCACAACCTGCTTATCATCTCTGCGGGCTCCTATTAGGGTGCTCAGGATGATGGCAGCAGATCATCCGCTCCTCCACCAGTGACTGTAGCATCTGATGAGGCTGCAATGACTGGGGAGATGCCAGCCATGGCACGGAATGCTCCCTCCCAGGAAGGGCCAGAGGACAGCTCCCAAGGTCATCAAGGCCAAGAAGACAGCAGAGTCAGCAGGCTGTCTCCAATGCCGCTGTCAGCAATGGGGGCAGACCAAGGCGTAGCACCTGCAAACATAAGTAAGAGCACAAAAGGGACTGTTCACACGTGATTTTTCCTTCAGTTATGCTTGGTTTATATAGTC
The DNA here is from genome assembly GCF_017639515.1 of Carcharodon carcharias. Lineage (NCBI taxonomy): Eukaryota > Metazoa > Chordata > Chondrichthyes > Lamniformes > Lamnidae > Carcharodon > Carcharodon carcharias. The sequence continues at coordinate 120,665,404 of NC_054480.1, read as the reverse complement.
TACTGGTGTGGACGTGAACAGGAATGGTCATGACAATGTGATTTCAATGTGAAAATTACATTAAATTTGCTTTTGCTGTAATGACCTGAGTATGATTCACCTTTTATTCTTGGTGTAGGGTACGCCAGTATGTAATGCTGGACATGAGTGGCTCTAAACTTTATTGCACAGGCACTCAGTGGACTTTGGGTTCACATGACAGGGGCATTTCGGACATTCTGGATGGAGGCAGCAGCCCTGGCATGAGGTGGGAGCAGTTATTTGGCAGCCTAGCTGAAAGAGCATTGGGTCATGGCTTTCCTGTTGTCCCTGGCTCCCTGAACGATACAGAGGTCTGCCTCCACGCCTTCAGCATTCTCCTCATAGTGCTCCTCTTCTGACTCACTACAGGTTTCATCCTCTGTGGCCTGTGGAGCTGCGTCAAGATCCCCTTCCTCCAGTGGTTCCCCTTTGCCAGTGCCAGAATGTGGAGAGCGCAGCATGCAACCACTATCAGTGACACCCACTCTGGGGGTTATTGTAGTGCTCCCCTTGAACGGTCCAGACATCGGAAGTATATCTTCAAAAGACCTATGGTTCTCTCTATCACCGCACTTGAGGAAGCATGACTCCTATTATAACGCTGCTCTGCCTCTGTTCCTATGTGGTGGAGAGGCATCATAAGCCACCTTTTCAACAGATTGTCGTTGTCACCCAGCAACCATCCAACCAGTCATGCTGGAGCACTGAAGAGCCTAGGCACCTGGGAGTGTCTTAGGTTGTACATGTCATGAGAGCTGGCAGGGTACCTTGCACGGACTTGCAGAATATGCATCCTATGGTCACACACTAACTTGATGGAGTGGAATCCCTTCCTGTGATGAAGGCACCCGGCTGACTTGCTAGTGCCTTGATGGCCATATGTGTCCAGTCGATTGCACCCTGGATGTGGGGATCGCTGCAAAGCCTCTGACTCAATCAGCCTGGCTGGCCTCACTCGTACTGAAATGAATGAAAGTCAATACCCACCTGAACAGAGCTTCTGTCACCAGTTTGACACAACTGTGAACTGGGAAACTCCGCACAGATCCCCCGCTGACCCCTGGAAAGAGCCAGATGATTAGAAGTTGAGGGCCACTGTGACCTTCAGAGCTATTGGCGTGGGGTGTCCACCCATACAGTTGGAGGTGATCTCAGGCCCAATCATCTGACAAATGGAGGTCACTACTGACCTTGAGAGGCGGAGCCTCCTTCGGCATTGCACCTTGGACAAATTGAGGTAGCTGCATCACCACCTGTAAACCCTGGTGGCAGGACAGTTGTGTTTCCTCTGGCCCCTAACATCTTGGACTACCTGCTGGACCTGCACCCCTTGTGCCTGCGCCTCTCCTCCCACAGGTCACTCACATGGAAGCTGCATAGGGATACCTGGCCTCCTTTCCCTTCTGCCCCTCTCTTCCTCCTCAGAGGAGGTGCCACCAGCAGAGACTACAATCTCCATTACCAGGGTCACTCCTCGCTACTCACACTAACAATGCTGCTGACCCTTTTTATCCCGCCCTAGGATGAGGTTTTACAAATTGTTGTCTGCCTGCCTGCTGTGTGACAAGCCCAAAATTGCACTGGCAATGTGAATTCTTGGTCGATTGTCTTTTTATTTGCCTTATATGGACTCTTAATTGATGGCAGGCACGCCTCTGACACACGTGAGTGGCTGCCGACTGAAATATCGCGCGAGCACAGGATGATGTTGGAATGCTCGCTCAATATCATCTTGCACAATTTTGCATCCGATCGGGTCAGGCGCATGTTCAGCGTAAAACTCTGCCCATTATGTGTGTTCTAAGAAGTTGACTTTTCAGCTACATTGTTTGTACGTTGTGCCATGCTTTAATGTATCCTCCCAAAGTCTGTCACATATTTCAATAACAGCAGCAACAGAAAATACAATTGCAAATACACAGACATCCACAGCAGCAGAAACCTCGACATGAGCTTCTGTCTCAACAACTATAATAGTGCAAACAACTACAGCGAGCTCCACTGAAACATCAACAACTGAAGCAACAACATCCACTGCTCCACTTCCATCAACAAGTTGTGAGTATACAAAAGCACGCTTTGCAGCTACTCCATTCTCAGTCCTGTCAAAACACAGGAAGTTAGAAACACAAAAAAGAAATGTGAGAAATGATTCTACTAGTGTATTGTTGGCCATAATTATGCACAAGACAATCATACGCTTGTAAATCACCCTCAGTTAAAACAGGCTATGTAATGTTACTCAGTAGCCTTTGTTATATCTGAGTTTTAACAAAACATAGACCGCATCCTTTGTGTAAAAACTTCAATATACTGTCCATGCTCTCTGTTTACCTCAATAAAAATATGCTGTTTCAACAACAGTGGCAGAAACATCGGCTGCAATTTTCTGCTCCCATTGGTGGCGGGTGCCAGGGTGGGTGTGATCAGACAACATGGCCAGAAGGCCAAAAATTGGTTTTACACTGTTGTAAAACCACTTTGCGATTGTTCGCTCCTCCTATCAATGGCAGGCTGCAGTTCTCACTGTCCACCATTGGGAACTTAATTTTAATATATGCATGTCATTATTGTGTCCTGATGCCGGAATCATCCTCTCATGTCAAATTTACCACGTCGGCATGACTTCATAACAGCGTGATTCATGACACCTGGCGAGCTGAACTTCGAGGGGAACTCGGAGCTGAGTGCGCAGAACCTTGCACAGCACTCGCAAGGATAACCTGTAGGACATCAAGATAGAGTTGCTGCGCATTCAGGTGGGACACAGGCAAGTCATCTTTTCCCGGCTGGCTTTCAGTGCAGTACCGGGGAAAGAGGTCCAGTGCATGACACTGGCTACAATGCATGGGGTGGGACCAGGGGAGTGAGGGCACAAGACAGCACCAGGTTGAAAGAAGTACACAAGCACATGCCAGGAGGAGGGTGGGGGTGGGGGTGGGGGTGGGGGTGGGGTGGGGGGGTGGCAGTGAGGCAAGTGGCCACACACTTAAAGCTTGTCAATGTGAGCATTCTTCCGCAGCTGAGACCGTTCGGCAACAGCTCCAGTTGACATGCTTAGTGTCGGGTCTCTCAAGTAATTCAAATCTATGAATGTGCCACCAAATGTTCCAGAACTTTTCACCCTCTAGGTGCAAATTGCTAATTAATGTGCGTTTTATGGGGCAGCAGAACAATTGGACGACTGGGCAAGTTGTAGAATCCCCTTGCGAAAGATGGCTGTGGCGCAGTCACTGGTGGAGGAGTTCAGGGCCCCTTGCAATGATTTTATTAAGGTGTGGACCAGTATCCCTCATGGCTCAAGCCAACAGTGCAGCCTTGCAGTGTGCGTTAGGAGAATGCCTGCGCCTGAGCTGAGAGAACAGCATGCAGTCCAGTGGCCGAAGCTGCTGCCAATTGGCCAAGTGAAATGGGGCGGAGATGGATGATTTTCCAGACTGCTAGGAAGTGCACTACACACTGGCCATCCAAACGATGGCCAGCAATCTCTGGCATGCATGAAGGAACCTTGAGACTTAACCAAGAGAGGCCCTTAGGACACATATACTAACCCACGCGTCTCCCTCTTTGATCCTGCAGGAAAAGAACATCAGGGTCATGGAACCTAGCGATTTAGCAGTATGCCTCATGGCTTACATAGAGAAGGGAAGAAGAAGAGCACGGTGGAGGTGCCTGGCCAACCACACTCAAGATGAAGAGACGGCAGGGTTGCTGTGCACGCAGCTGAAGATCCACAGAGAACCGTCATTCGTAGGCACGTCGCTACACCCAGGGCCTATAGACAAAGCTTGCCATTCTTGCAGATGACTGAGAACCAGTATCACCAAACACTGTGCATGTCTAGTGAATTAGCTGGTCACATATGCCACCTGCTGCAGGATTTGGCACAATGGGGACAGGAGGGCATTCACTGCCAGTGGCCATGAAAGTGAATTTTTACACCAGTGGCTCCCTGCAGGTCCCACAGGGGACCTTTGTAGGATCTCACAAGTGAATCCAGAAGGTTATGGACGCTATCTTGGTGAAGGCACAGAACTTAGTGCATTTTGACAGGATCATGCAAGCCAGGAAGGAGAAGCACTGGGTTTGCGCAGATGTCTGGTTTTCCACAGGTGCAAGGTACCATCGACTGCATTCACCTAGCGCTTAGATCTCCGTGGCAACAAGCAATCAACTACGTCAAATGCAAGGGCTTCCACTCGCTGAATGTTCAGCTGGTCTGCGAACACCACAAATGCATCCTACAGGTCTACGCACGATTCCAGGGAGCGTCCACAACCCCTACATCCTTATTGGTCTCAGATCTCTCACCACTTCCAGGGTTCACAGAGGCTGCAGGGTTGACTCCTCGGGTCCAAGGGCTACCAACAGAGGAAGTGGTTGACAGCGCCCGTGCAGTGGCCTCAGACTGCAGCAGAGTGATAGTATCACAAGGCTCATTCCACAATCCGGAATTTGGTGGAGCAAACGATAGGCATATTGAAAATGAGGTTCGCGACAGGTCCGGTGGAGCACTGCATTACAGTCCCCAGAAGGTAACAAACGTCATTGTAGCTCTACAGCCTGGCTCTGCATTGAGGTTTGGAAGTGGCTGAGGAGGAGATGGAAGAGTTGCACCTTTCCTCCAATGAGGGTGATGAAGTGCTCGAAGACGAGGATGCCGGCAATGAGGCCATCACACTAGACAGACGAGACAGGTCCGCTTGTGAGGCCCTAATAACTGCAAGATTCATGGAGGATGATGACAATATACAGTGAAGACAGTCCTGACATCCTCACCTTGCATCTATGAACATTTGACACCTGTGTGACTGATGGAAGCGTGCATTCCATCAGTGCTCAGTGTCATGTCATGGGGATGCAACGGATGCCCCAACAGTCGCTATATTCCAGGAGGATGATGATGACATGCAGTGAGCTCACTCCATAGATCTTCACATTGCCTTTGTGAATGTCTGACTCTGTCAGGCAGAGGGCAGCTCGCTTGTGCTCTGTGATCAGGAACATATCACGCAGACTGATCCTTTGGCAGCCTTCAGCACCTTTCCCCATCAGGATCGCACCATCACCAGACACAGATGCTGAAGACATGGGGGGATCAGCCCCACTTCAAAGATGATGAGAGCACACAGAGAGAATAACGGAACTGTGTGACACCTGCCCACGACATTCTGGCAGCAATGACAAGCAGCATCGAGGTGCAGGAATCAGTAATGTGTCCAGTGAGTGTGAAGCCAGACCATCACTTTGCTCTGCAGGTTACACATTGCACAGGGAAGAGGCCCTGGACTGAGCCACTTGCCCTCATCTTGTGCAGGAACCAAGGTTTCAAATCTGAATGACACGGCACTGTGCATCATAATCGCCATGGACAAGGAGGCATTCTTGGGAGGTTTTTAAAATAGTGAACATTATGTACAAGCGATTAACACCTGTGCCCTTGCTGTGCAACTACATCTTCTTAAGCTTCCTAACCCTGCCACTGTATCTTGGTCCTCACCTGACATCCACAACGGAGGTGGAGGCAGCCTGTTGATGCGAGACCCTGTCTGTGATGTAACTGGTGGGCATCCTCTAGAGGGCTGAGACCTGGAGGGCCCCAGCTGCTTTGGGTGTCCTACCGTGGGCCAGATGCACCCTCCTCAGTCTGTGGAACTGGAGATGATGGGATCACAGAGAGAGGGGATTTGGATTGGCCAGACAATCCTGGAGTCACATGGGTGAATGGTCCTGGGGTGTCAAGCTGCTGGTCCTCCTCACTAGGGGGGCCCAATGGCTCCTGGCTGATTCCTTGAGGAGAATAGGAAGTTGGAATGAGATCGCACTGTCCCATAGCCCTCTCTCATTTACACTTTTGGAGGCTGATATGTTGTCACTAATGGAGTACAGTTTGCAAAGCAGTGCAGGACTGATGTCCTGGACAAAGGTCTCCATGGCAGTTGCGTTCCTGCCAACGTTGACCTCACTGCATCGACATGCCGGTGCTATCTATCACCTCAGACTGAAGGAGGGCAGACTCCTGTATTGTCCCTTGAAATCGGAGGAGTGAACCAGACATCCCTTCCTGATGTTCCTGTGATTGTTTTTGCAGCTCCACCAACTGATTGAGGATCGAGTCCAGAAGCTCATCATCTGGCTCGGACTCAGCAGATTCCATGCATTCAGCAGTCCCCCGAGTGCCGGTGACCTCGAATATGCTTGCCTCCACCTGTTGTGGAACAAATTGTGTCCAGTGCTCACCTGATTGTGATCCTGAAGCTGCTCTATATCTAGGTCCCAACGAGGTGTGTCGCTGTGCTGTTGGAAGGCGTAGGTGAGCACCGTGATGGGTCTTCAATGGAGTTGCCCTCAGTGTCCTCATCTGAGGTGCTCCAGAGGGGCCAAGATTGCTTGAGGGCAGTGTGTCAGATGTGCCTAGGAGAGAAAGCGGAGATTATTAGTGCTTGGCCGCCCTGGTACACACAGAACAGTGGACTCAGAGTAGCGTTGAGAGAGGAATAATGTAGTGCAGGATCCTCACATGTATGTTGCTGCGGCTTCACTGTCACCACAGGAACAGTCCATGTGCTCTGCAGCCAACTCCAACGCACGACTCTCAAATGGAGTGAGGACTTGCCGTCTGTCACTCAACCCCCAGTCTGGGGCAGCTCCCGTTGATTCTGTAGGACCTTGCCCTGCATAAAGACTGTTGGAGAGAGTGTGAGCAAGGCACATGCCAGGTCAAATGAAAAGAATGCCAAGCATGCATGTATGCAGAGTGGAGCCATGGACAGGATGACACGGCCATCTCCAGAGGAGATGGAGCCAGATCAGATGGAGATGTGAGGATTTGTGTGAGAGGGTAAGTGGTGATGTCCCTTGTGCTGCCAGTGATTGAGATGCCAGTGAATGTAGATTGGCATTGTGAGTCTGTGAGTTTAGTGTGATGACATGGTTGACTTACCCTGGTGTCATGGATGAGATCGTTCATCATTTTGCACTGGATGGCTGACCTCTTGTGTGCAGCGGCTGCACGGACCACCTCTGCCAACAGCCTTCCAAGCTGGACTGGTCAGACTGATGCGTCTCCTGTGGCCATTGCAGGGGTAAAAGACATTGGGGGTTGCCTCCACAGTGTTGAAAAGGTGTCCCAGCAATTTGATGCAAAAACGGCGCCAGTATTCTTCTTGGCTTTTGGAACCATGGTGTCAGCGGAACAGTCCTAGGATTTAAGCATTGAGAAGTATGCATGTGGAGGCAGTTTAAAATATGGCGCCGACAGTGAGGCACGGGCAATGCAACAAAGTGGCGGGAAAATAGGAGGCCAGCCGCCAGCGATCCAGCCTGTTTGCCAGGACTATGACATTTATAAGGGGAGAAGGGGACAACACGGCACGAAAATCCAGCACAGTAACCTGCAACCTCACATAGCACAAATCTGGGGTGAATCAGTGTATCAAATTCAACTTACCAAAACTCCACAGCAACAGTAACCTCGACATCTGCTGGGCCCTCAACAAGTGGAACAGCATCAACATCCACCGCAGGCTCTACTGAAGGATCAATAACTGAAGAATCGACAATCACTACATCACTCCTAACAACAAGGGGTGAGAAAACGAAAGCACTCTTTGCTACCATTCTATTATGAATTCATTCAAACTGCTGGACGATAGAATTACGTACTCAAAACCTATTGAAATATTACAGGAGTATGTTGTTGTGATAGTTTACCAGAGTTAATGTGATGTCAAAAAGTCTTGGTACTATAACGCTACCACAATAACTGGCCATGTTATCTGTCTTAGTGTATTTGAGTAAATGCGAATTCCAACAAAAAGTGGGACACAAATATTGTTCAAAAACTTTAATATATTGTTCCATCTTTTTCATTTCCCTCAATAACAATATATCCCTTCTTCAATCACAGCGGCAGAAGCATCAACAACAAATACAGAGATGTCCACAGTAGCACCGATCTCTACATCAGCACCTGCCTCAACAAGTACAACAGCACCAACATCTACAGCAAGCTCGACAGAAGCATCGAGATCAGAGGCAACGATACTGACAACCTCACTCCCTTCATCAAGTGGTGAGTAACTGAATGCTCTGTACTCACTTCAAACATTCTGATTTCTTTCACTTACTGAATATTGAGAAACAGACAATAGACTTGTTAGAAAGGAATATAGCATGAAGTTGGCTATGAATGTGCAGAGGACAATCATATGAACTCCACTGAAACATCAACAACTGAAGCAACAACAGCCACTACTCCACTCCCATCAACAAGTGGTGAGTATACGAAAGCACGCTTTGCAGATATTACATTCTCAGTCCAGGCAAAATGCAGGAAGGTAGAAACACAAAGAAATGTGAGAAGTGATTCTACTAGTGTATTGTTGGCTAGAATGATACATTGGACAATCATGTGCTCATGACGTTTGGTGAAATACCCTCAGTTAAAACGAGGCTACGTTACGTTATTCAGGATCTTCCGTAATTTATCGGTTTTAACGAATCATACAGCATAACCTTTGTGCAGAAGCTTTCATATACTCTCCATGCTCTCTGCTTACCTCAATAAAACATTGGCTGTTTGAACGTTAGCAGCTGAAACATCGTCTTCAAGTACACAGTCATCCATGGCAGAACAGACTTCTACGTCTGCTCCTCCCTCAACAAGTGAAACAGCATCAACATCCACCACAGGCTCTACTGAAGGGTCAACAACTGAAGGATCGACAATCACTACGTCACTCCCAACAACAAGTGAGAAAATGAAAGCACTCTTTGCAACCATTCTATTATGAATTCACTCAAACAGCTGGGTGATAGAATTACTTACTCAAAAGCTATTGAAACATTACAGCAGAATGTTGTTATACTTTCCCAGAGTTAATGTTATGTCAAACTGTCTTGGTATTCTAACGCTGCCACAATTCCCGGCCACATTATCTTTCTTAGTGTCTTAAAGTAAATGCGAGTTCCAACAAAAGGTGGGGCACAAATGTTGCTCAAAATTGAACAACATATATTGTTCCATCTTTTTCATTTCCATCAATAATAATATATCCCTTCTTCAATCACAGCGGCAGAAGCATCAACAACAAATACTCAAACGTTCACAGTAGCACCGAACTCTACATCAGCTCCTGCCACAACAAGTACAATAGCACCAACATTTACAGCAAGCTCAACGGAAGCATCAACATCTGAGGCAACGACAGTGGCAACCTCACTCCCTTCATCAAGTGGTGAGTAGCTGAGTGCTCTCTACTCCATTCTAACATTCTGATTTCTTTCACCTACTGAATGTAGAGAAACAGACGATAGACTTGTAAGAAAAGAATATAGCATGTAGTTGGCTATGAATGTGCAGAGGACAATCATGTGAAAATGACATTGTTTTGATTAATTCTTTGCAACAGGCCATTTGTTACTTGCTTTGCATATCTGACGAAGAAGGCAACTTTTTGGCTATAATATAACGATGTTGTTCCAGGCATTATGTATACCCCATTCACTATATCTTCAATTTTCATAATAGCAGCAACAGAAAGTTCAACTGCAAGTACACAGACATCCACTACATCAGAAGCCACCACATCAGCTCCTGCCTCAAGCAGTACGATATCATCGACAACTGCCGGGAGATCGACAAAAGCATCGACAACTGCAGTAACATCAATCACAACATCACTCCTTTCAACAACTGGTGAGTATATGAGTGCTGTCTTAACTCTTTGCCCATCACTAATGCTTCCAGCCCACTCCAGACTAAAATGGAGATGAACTGATTACAGCAAGGTGCTGGCTACAATTGTCCCAAGTAGAATAATGCACGGATGAAATTTGCTCAGTACTTTTATTTCAATATGGCAAGCTATGTTTCTAATTTTCATGATCTGGGAGTTCAACAGGTTAATTATATGGGCCGGTCTTTTAGAATATTGTTCCATGCTTTTTGAGTGCTTCCTTAAGTCTATCACCTCTTTTAATAACAGCAGCAACAGGAACTTCAACTGCAATTGCACAGACATCCACAGCAGCAGAAACCTCGACATCAGCTTCTATCTCAACAAGTGCAACAGCACCAACTAAAGTGAGCTCCACTGAAACATCAGTAACTGAAGCATCAATAGCCACTAACCCACTCCCATCAACAAGTGGTGAGTATACAAAAGCACGCTTTGTAGATATTACATTCTCAGTCCAGTCAAAATGCAGGAACATAAAGAAATGTGAGAAATGATTCTACTGATGTATTGTAGGCCAGAATGATGCATTGGACAATCATGCGCTCGTGACTTTTAGTGAAATACCCTCAGTTAAAACGAGGCTTCCATTCTTTATCAGTTTTAACAAATCATAGAGCATAACCTTTGTGCAGAAGCTTTGATACACTCTCCAAGCTCTCTGCTTACCTCAGTAAAACACTGGCTGTTTGAACGTTCGCAGCTGAAACATCGTCTTCAAGTACACAGACATCCATGGCAGCACTGACCTCTACGTCTGCTTCTCCCTCAACAGGTGGAACAGCATCAACATCCACCGCAGGCTCTGCTGAAGGGTCAACAACTGAAGAATCGACAATCACTACGTCACTCCCAACAGCAAGTGGTGAGAAAACGAAAGCACTCTTAGCATCCATTCCATTATGAATTCATTCAAACTGCAGGGCGATGGAATCATGTACTCAAAAGCTATTGAAACATTAAAGCAGTATGTTGCTGTTATAGTTTCCCAGAGTTAATGTTACGTCAAACAGTCTTGGTACTCTTACGCTGCCAGAATTACCGGCCACAATGTCTTTCTTAGTGTCTTTCAGTAAATGCGAGTTCCAACAAAAAGTGGGGCTCAAATATTGTTCAAGAAATTTAATATATTGTTCCATCTTTTTCATTTCCCTCAATAACAATATATCCCTTCTTCAATCACAGCAGCAGAAGCAGCAACAGCAAATACACAGACGTCCACAGTAGAACCGACCCCTACATCAGCTCCTACCTTAACAAGTAGAATAGCACCAACATCTACAGCAAGCTCGACGGAAGCATCAACATCTGAGGCAACGACAGTGACAACCTCACTCCCTTCATCAAGTGGTGAGTAGCTGAGTGCTCTCTACTCAGTTCTAACATTCTGATTTCTTTCACCTACTGAATGTTGAGAAACAGACAATGAACTTGTCAGAAAGTAATATAGCATGAAGTTGGTCATGAATATGCAGAGTAGAATAACGTGCAAATGCCATTGTTTTGATTAATGCTTTGCAACATGGACATTCATTACTTGCTTTCCATATCTGACGAAGAAGGGAACTTTACAGCTATGATATAACGATGTTGTTCTAGGCATTATGTATACCCATTCAGTCTATCCTCAATTTTAATTATAACAACTGCAGAAATTTCAACTGCAAGTAGACAGACATCCACTACAGTGCAAGCTACCACATCAGCTCCTGCCTCAACAAGTACAATAACACAAACATCTACAGCAAGCTCGACAGAAACATCGACATCTGAGGGAATGACAGTGACAACCTCAATCCCCTCATCAAGTGGTGAGTAGCTGAGTGCCATCTATTCAGGCCTAACATTCTGTTTTCTTTTACCTACTGAATGTTGAGAAACAGACAATGAACTTGTCAGAAAGTAATATAGCATTAAGTTGGTCATGAATATGCAGAGTAGAATAACGTGCAAATGCCATTGTTTTGATTAATGCTTTGCAGCATGGACATTCATTACTTGCTTTCCATATCTGACAAAGAAGGGAACTTTACAGCTATGATATAACGATGTTGTTCTAGTCATTATGTATACCCATTAAGTCTATCCTCAATTTTAATTATAACAACTGCAGAAACTTCAACTGCAAACACACAGACATCCACAGCAGCTGAAAGTACAATAGCACAACCTACAGTGAGCTCCACTGAAACATCAATAACTGAAACAACAATAGCCACTACTCCATTCCGATCACCAAGTGGTGAGTATATGTAGGCAGCCTTTCCAGCTATAACCTTCTCAGACCAGTCAAAACGCATGAATGTATAAACACATAAAGAAATGTGAGAAATTATTCTACTCGTGTATTTTTGGCTAGAATGATGCATTGGACAATCGTTCGCTCATGGCTTTTGGTGTAATACCCTCATTAAAACGAAGTTTCGATATATTAATCAGGATCTTCAATTAATTATCGGTTTTAACAAACCATAGAGCATGAGCATTGTGGAAAAGCTTTGATATACTCTCCATGCTCTCTGCTTACCTCGATAAAACATTGCCTGTTTGAATGTTGGCAGCAGAAACCTCGTCTTCAAGTATACAGACATCCACGGCAGCACTGAGCTCTCCATCGGCTGGTCCCTCAACAAGTGGAACAGCATCAACATCCACCGCAGGCTCTACTGAAGGGTCAACAACTGAAGAATCGACAATCACTACGTCCCTCCCAACAACAAGTGGTGAGAAAACAAAAGCACTCTTTGCATCCATTCCATTATGAATTCATTCAAACTGCTGGGAGATAGAATCACGTACCCAAAAGCTATTGAAACTTTACAATAGTATGTTGTTGTTATAATTTCCCAGAGTTAATGTTCTGTCAAATAGTCTTGGTACAATTCCCAATTCCCGGCCACGTTATCTTTCTTCGTGTCTTTCAGCAAATGCGAGTTCCAAAGAAAAGTGGGGCACAAATTTCGTTCAAAAACTTTAATATATTGTGCCATCCATTTCATTTCCCTCAGTAACATTGTATCCTTTCTTCAATCACAGTGGCACAAGCATCAACAACAAATACACAGACGTCCACAGTAGCACTGACCGCTTCATCAGCTCCTGCCTCAACAAGTAAAATAGCACAACCATCTACAGCAAGCTCGACAGAAACATCAACATCCGTGGCAACAACAGTGACAACCTCACCCCCTTCATCAAGTGGTGAGTAGCTGAGTGCCATCTATTCAGCTTTAACATTCTGTTTTCTTTCACCTACTGAATGTTGAGAAACAGACAATGGACTTGTAAGAAAATAATATAGCATGAAGTTGGTCATGAATATGCAGAGTAGAATAACGTGTAAATGCCATTGTTTTGATTAATGCTTTGCAACATGGACATTCATTAGAGATAAAAACAAAAAAACTGCGGATGCTGGAAATCCAAAACAAAAACAGAATTACCTGGAAAAACTCAGCAGGTCTGGCAGCATCGGCGGAGAAGAAATGAGTTGACGTTTCGAGTCCTCATGACCCTTCGACAGAACTTGCGTTCGAGTCCAAGAAAGAGTTGAAATATAAGCTGGTTTAAGGTGTGTGGGTGGGGGGCGGAGAGATAGAGAGACAAAGAGGTGGAGGGGGGGTTGGGGGGGTGTGGTTGTAGGGACAAACAAGCAGTGATAGAAGCAGATCATCAAAAGATGTCAACGACAATGGTACAATAGAACACATAGGTGTTAAAATTAAAGTTGGTGATATTATCTAAACGAATGTGCTAATTAAGAATGGATGGTAGGGCACTCAAGGTATAGCTCTAGTGGTTTTTTTTTTATATAATGGAAATAGGTGGGAAAAGGAAAATCTTTATAATTTATTGGAAAAAAATAATTTCCGCCAACTCCAGCATGATGCCACCACCAAACACATCTTCCCTTCACCCCCCTTATCGGCATTCCGTAGGGATCGCTCCCTCCGGGACACCCTGGTCCACTCCTCCATCACCCCCTACTCCTCAACCCCCTCCTATGGCACCACCCCATGCCCACGCAAAAAATGCAATACCTGCCCCTTCACCTCCTCTCTCCTCACCGTCCAAGGACCCAAACACTCCTTTCAAGTGAAGCAGCATTTCACTTGCATTTCCCCCAACTTAGTCTACTGCATCCGTTGCTCCCAATGTGGTCTCCTCTACATTGGAGAGACCAAACGTAAACTGGGCGACCGCTTTGCAGAACACCTGCGCTCTGTCCGCAAGAATGACCCAAACCTCCCTGTCGCTTGCCATTTCAACACTCCACCCTGCTCTCTTGCCCACATGTCTGTCCTTGGCTTGCTGCATTGTTCCAGTGAAGCCCAACGCAAACTGGAGGAACAACACCTCATCTTCCGACTAGGGACTTTACAGCCTTCTGGACTGAATATTGAATTCAACAACTTTAGGTCGTAAGCTCCCTCCGCCATCCCCACCCCCTTTCTGTTTCCCCCTTCCCCCTTTTTTTTCCAATAAATTATAAACATTTTCCTTTTCCCACCTATTTCCATTATATAAAAAAAAACCCACTAGAGCTATACCTTGAGTGCCCTACCATCCATTCTTAATTAGCACATTCGTTTAGATAATATCACCAACTTTAATTTTAACACCTGTGTTCTATTGTACTATTGTCGTTGACATCTTTTGATGATCTGCTTCTATCACTGCTTGTTTGTCCCTACAACCACACCCCCCCACCCCCCCCTCCACCTCTTTGTCTCTCTATCTCTCCACCCCCCACACACACACCTTAAACCAGCTTATATTTCAACTCTTTCGTGGACTCGAATGCAAGTTCTGTCGAAGGGTCATGAGGACTCGAAACGTCAACTCTTTTCTTCTCCGCCGATGCTGCCAGACCTGCTGAGTTTTTCCAAGTAATTCTGTTTTTGTTATGGACATTCATTACTTGCTTTGCATATCTGATGAAGAAGGGAACTTTTCAGCTCTGATATAACGATGTTGTTCCAGGCATTATGTATACCCATTCAGTCTATCCTCAGTTTTAATTATAGCAACTGCAGAAATTTCAACTGCAAGTACACAGGCATCCAGTACAGCACAAGCCATCACATCAGCTCCTGCCTCAAGCAGTACGATATCATCGACAACTGCCGGGAGTTCTACAAAAGCATCGACAAATGCAGTAACATCAATCACAACATCACTCTCTTCAACAAGTGGTGAGTATATGAGTGCTGTCTTAACAATTTGACCATCACTAATCCTTCCAGCCCACTCTGAGGTTTAAAAGACTAAATTGGAGATCGGTCAAACAATTCTAGCAAGGTGCTGGCTACAATTGCCCCAAGTAGAATAATGCGCAAATGAGATTTGCTCACTACTGTTGTTTCAACATGGCAAGCTATGTTACTAATTTTCATCATCTGGGCCTGCTAAGAAGTTGATTATTTGGCCAGACTTCTAGAATATTATTCCACACTTTTTGTGTACTCCCTTAAGCCTATCACCTCTTTTAATAACAGCAGCAACAGAAACTTCAACTGGAAGTACACAGACATCCACAGCAGCTGAAAGTACTATAGCACAAACTACAGTGAGCTCCACTGAAACATCAATAACTGAAACAACAACAGCCACTATTCCATTCCCATCACCAAGTGGTGAGTATACGTAAGCACCCTTTTCAGCTAGAACCTTCTCAGACCAGTCAAAACGCAGGAATGTATAAACACATAAAGAAATGTGAGAAATTATTCTACTCGTGGATTGTTGGCTAGAATGATGCATTGGACAATTGTGCCCTCATGGCTTTTGGTGTTATACCCTCATTAAAACGAGTTTCCGATACATTACTCAGGAGCTTCCATGAATTATCGGATTTAACAAATCATAGAGCATAACGTTTGTGCAAAACCTTTGATATACTCTCCATGCTCCCTGCTTACCTCGATAAAACATTGCCTGTTTGAATGTTGGCAGCAGAAACATCGTCTTCAAGTACACAGACATCCACGGCAGCACTGACCTCTACGTCTACTCCTCCCTCAACACGTGGAACAGCATCAACATCCACCGCAGGCTCTACTGAAGGGTCAACAACTGACGAATCGACAGTCACTACGTCACTCCCAACGACAAGTGGTGAGAAAACAAAAGCACTCTTTGCAACCATTCCATTATGAATTCATTCAAAGTGCTGGGAGATAGAATCACGTACCCAAAAGCTATTGAAAATTTACAGTAGTATGTTGTTGTTATAATTTCCCAGAGTTAATGTTATGTCAAATAGTCTTGGTACAATTCACAATTCCCGGCCATGTTATCTTTCTACGTGTCTTTCAGCAAATGCAAGTTCCAACGAAAAGTGGGGCACAAATTGCGTTCAAAAACTTTAATATATTGTGCCATCCATTTCAATTCCCTGAATAACATTGTATCCCTTCTTCAATCACAGCGGCTCAAGCATCTGCAACAAATACACAGACGTCCACAGTAGCACTGACCTCTTCATCAGCTTCTGCCTCAACAAGTACAATAGCACCAACATCTACAGCAAGCTCAACAGAAACATCGACATCCGAGGCAACGACAGTGATAACCTCACTCCCTTCATCAAGTAGTGAGTATCTGTGTGCTCTCTAATCAGTTCTAATATTCTGGTTCCTTTCACCTACTGAATGTTGAGAAACAGACAATGGACTTATGAGAAAAGAATACAGCATGAAGTTGGTCATGAATATGCAGAGTAAAATAACGTGCAAATGCCATTATTTTAATTAATGCTGTGCAACATGGACATTCATTACTAGCTTTCCATATCTGATGAAGAAGGGAACTTTTCAGCTATGATATAATGATGTTGTTCCAGGCATTATGTATAGCCATTCAGTCTATATTCAATTTTAATTATAGCAACTGCAGAAATTTCAACTGCAAGTACACAGACATTCACTACAGCACAAGTCGCCACATCAGCTCCTGCCTCAAGCAGTACGATATCATCGAAAACTGCCGGGAGCTCTACAAAAGCATCGACAACTGCAGTAACATCAATCACAACATCAATCCCTTCAACAAGTGGTGAGTATATGAGTGCAGTCTTAACACTTTGACCATCTCTGATCCTTCCAGCCAACTCTGAGGTTTAAAAGACTAAATTGGAGATCTGTCAAACGATTCTCGCAAGGTGCTGGCTACAATTGCCCCAAATAGAATAATGTGCAGATGAGATATGCTCAGTACTTTTATTTCAACATGGAGAGCTATGTTACTAATTTTCGTGATCTGGGAGTTCTAAGAAGTTGCTTATTTGGGCCAGACTTTTAGAATGTTGTTCCATGCTTTTTGAGTGCTCCCTTAAGCCTATCACCTCTTTTAATAACAGCAGCAACAGAAACTTCAACTGCAAATACACAGACATCCACACCAGCAGAGACCGTGACATCTGCTTCTGTCTCAACAAGTGCAACAGTACAAAGTAAAGTAAGCTCAACTGAAACAACAATAACTAAAGCAACAACAGCCACCACTCCACTCCCATCAACAAGTGGTGAGTATACGAAAGCACACTTTGCAGACATTACATTCTCAGTCCAGTCAAAATGCAGCAATGTACAAACACATAAAGAAATGTGAGAAATTATTCTACTCGTGTATTGTTGGCTAGAATGATGCATTGTACAATCATACACTCATGACATTTGGTGAAATACCCTCAGTTAAAATGAGGCTACGATACGTTACTCAGGAGCTTCCATTATTTCTCAGTTTTAACAAATCATAGAGCATAACCTTTGTGCAAAAGCTTTGATATACTCCCCATGCTCTCTGCTTACCTCAATAAAACATTGCCTGTTTCGACAATAGCAGCAGATACATCATCTTCAAGTACACAGACATCCACGGCAGCACTGACCTCTACATCACTTCCTGCCTCGACAAGTGGAACAGCA
Organism: Carcharodon carcharias; assembly: GCF_017639515.1. Taxonomy (NCBI): domain Eukaryota; kingdom Metazoa; phylum Chordata; class Chondrichthyes; order Lamniformes; family Lamnidae; genus Carcharodon; species Carcharodon carcharias. The sequence continues at coordinate 120,647,715 of NC_054480.1, read as the reverse complement.
TCAACATCCACCGCAGGCTCTACTGAAGGGTCAACAACTGAAGAATCGACAATCACTACATCACTCCCAACAACAAGTGGTGAGAAACCGAAAGCACTCTTTGCTACCATTTCATTACGAATTCATTCAAACTGCTGCACGATATAAACACGTACACATAAACTATTAACACATGACAGGAGTATCTTGTTGTGAGAATTTCCCAGTGTTCATGTTATGTGAAATGGTCGTGGAGCTCAAATGCAGTCACAATTCCCGGCCACGTTATCTTTCTTAGTGTCTTTCAGTAAATGCGAGTTCCAACAAAAAGTGTGGCATATAAATTGTTAAAAAATCTTTAATATTTTGTTCCATTCTTTTCAATTCCCTCAAAAGCATTATATCCCTTTTTCAGTCCCAGCAGCAGCAGTATCACCAACAAATAAACAGACATCCACCGCAGCACTGACCTCTACATCAGCTCTTGCCTCGACAAGTGGAACAGTGTCAACAGCCACCGCAGGCCCTACTGAAGGGTCAACAACTGAAGAATCGACAATCACTACGTCACTCCCAACAACAAGTGGTGAGAAAACAAAAGCACTCTTTGCATCCATTCCATTATGAATTCATTCAAAGTTCTGGGAGATAGAATCACGTACTCAAAAGCTATTGATACATTACAGTAGTATGCTGTTGTTGTAATTTCCCAGAGGTAAGGTGATGTCAAACTATCTTGGTAGTCTAACGCTGCCACAATTCCCGGCCACGTTATCTTTCTTCGTGTCTTTCAGCAAATGCGAGTTCCAACAAAAGGTGGGGCACAAATTTCGTTCAAAAACTTTAATATATTGTGCCATCCATTTCATTTCCCTCAATAACATTGTATCCTTTCTTCAATCACAGTGGCACAAGCATCAACAACAAATACACAGACGTCCACAGTAGCACTGACCACTTCATCAGCTTACGCCTCAACAAGTACAATAGCACCAACATCTACAGCAAGCTCAACAGAAACATCGACATCCGAGGCAACGACAGTGACAACCTCACTCCCTTCATCAAGTAGTGAGTATCTGTGTGTTCTCTAATCAGTTCTAATATTCTGATTCCTTTCACCTACTGAATGTTGAGAAACAGACAATGGACTTGTAAGAAAAGAATACAGCATGAAGTTGGTCATGAATATGCAAGTAAAATAACGTGCAAATGCCATTATTTTGATTAATGCTGTGCAACATGGACATTCATTACTTGCTTTCCATATCTGACGAAGAAGGGAACTTTTCAGCTATGATATAATGATGTTGTTCCAGGCATTATGTATAGCCATTCAGTCTATATTCAATTTTAATTATAGCAACTGCAGAAATTTCAACTGCAAGTACACAGACATCCACTACAGCACAAGTCACCACATCAGCTCCTGCCTCAAGCAGTACGATATCATCGACAACTGCCGGGAGCTCTACAAAAGCATCGACAACTGCAGTAACATCAATCACAACATCAATCCCTTCAACAAGTGGTGAGTATATGAGTGCTGTCTTAACACTTTGACCATCTCTGATCCTTCCAGTCCACTCTGAGGTTTAAAAGACTAAATTGGAGATCTGTCAAATGATTCGCGCAAGGTGCTGGCTACAATTTCCCCAAATAGAATAATGTGCAGATGAGATTTGCTAAGTACTTTTATTTCAACATGGAGAGCTATGTTACTGATTTTCATGATCTGGGAGTTCTAAGAAGTTGATTTCTTGGGCCACACTTTTAGAATGTTGTCCCATGCTTTTTGAGTGCTACTTAAGCCTCTTTTAATAACAGCAGCAACAGAAACTTCAACTGAAAATACACAGACATCCACACCAGCAGAAACCGTGACATCTCCTTCTGTCTCAACAAGTGCAACAGTACAAACTACAGTGAGCTCAACCGAAACAACAACAACTGAAGCAACAACAGCCACCACTCCACTCCCATCAACAAGTGGTGAGTATACGAAAGCACACATTGCAGACATTACATTCTCAGTCCAGTCAAAATGCAGCAACGTACAAACACATAAAGAAATGTGAGAAATTATTCTACTCGTGTATTGTTGGCTAGAATGATGCATTGTACAATCATACACTCATGACATTTGGTGAAATACCCTCAGTTAAAATGAGGCTACGATACGTTACTCAGGAGCTTCCATTATTTCTCAGTTTTAACAAATCATAGAGCATAACTTTTGTGCAAAAGCTTTGATATACTCCCCATACTCTCTGCTTACCTCAATAAAACATTGCCTGTTTCGACAATAGCAGCAGATACATCATCTTCAAGTACACAGACATCCACGGCAGCACTGACCTCTACATCACTTCCTGCCTCGACAAGTGGAACAGCATCAACATCCACTGCAGGCTCTACTGAAGGGTCAACAACTGAAGAATCGACAATCACTACATCACTCCCAACAACAAGTGGTGAGAAAACGAAAGCACTCTTTGCTACCATTTCATTACGAATTCATTCAAACTGCTGCACGATATAAACACGTACACATAAACTATTAACACATGACAGGAGTATCTTGTTGTGAGAATTTCCCAGTGTTCATGTTATGTGAAATGGTCTTGGAGCTCAAATGCAGTCACAATTCCCGGCCATGTTATCTTTCTTAGCGTCTTTCAGTAAATGCGAGTTCCAACAAAAAGTGTGGCATATAAATTGTTAAAAAATCTTTAATATTTTGTTCCATTCTTTTCAATTCCCTCAAAAGCATTATATCCCTTTTTCAGTCCCAGCAGCAGCAGTATCACCAACAAATAAACAGACATCCACCGCAGCACTGACCTCTACATCAGCTCCTGCCTCGACAAGTGGAACAGCGTCAACAGCCACCGCAGGCTCTACTGAAGGGTCAACAACTGAAGAATCGACAATCACTACGTCACTCCCAACAAAAAGTGGTGAGAAAACGAAAGCACTCTTTGCATCCATTCCATTATGAATTCATTCAAAGTTCTGGGAGATAGAATCACGTACTCAAAAGCTATTGATATATTACAGTAGTATGCTGTTGTTATAATTTCCCAGAGTTAAGGTGATGTCAAACTATCTTGGTAGTCTAACGCTGCCACAATTCCCAGCCACGTTATCTTTCTTCGTGTCTTTCAGCAAATGCGAGTTCCAACGAAAAGTGGGGCACAAATTTCGTTCAAAAACTTTAATATATTGTGCCAACCATTTCATTTCCCTCAATAACATTGTATCCTTTCTTCAATCACGGTGGCACAAGCATCAACAACAAATACACAGACGTCCACAGTAGCACTGACCGCTTCATCAGCTCCTGCCTCAACAAGTAAAATAGCACAATCATCTACAGCAAGCTCGAGAGAAACATCGACATCCGAGGCAACGACAGTGACAACCTCACTCCCTTCATCAAGTAGTGAGTATCTGTGTGCTCTCTAATCAGTTCTAATATTCTGATTCCTTTCACCTAATGAATGTTGAGAAACAGGCAATGGACTTGTAAGAAAAGAATACAGCATGAAGTTGGTCATGAATATGCAGAGTAAAATAACGTGCAAATGCCATTATTTTGATTAATGCTGTGCAACATGGACATTCATTACTTGCTTTCCATATCTGACGAAGAAGGGAACTTTTCAGCTATGATATAATGATGTTGTTCCAGGCATTATGTATAGCCATTCAGTCTATATTCAGTTTTAATTATAGCAACTGCAGAAATTTCAACTGCAAGTACACAGACATCCACTACAGCACAAGTCACCACATCAGCTCCTGCCTCAAGCAGTACGATATCATCGAAAACTGCCGGGAGCTCTACAAAAGCATCGACAACTGCAGTAACATCAATCACAACATCAATCCCTTCAACAAGTGGTGAGTATATGAGTGCTGTCTTAACACTTTGACCATCTCTGATCCTTCCAGCCAACTCTGAGGTTTAAAAGACTAAATTGGAGATCTGTCAAACGATTCTCGCAAGGTGCTGGCTACAATTGCCCCAAATAGAATAATGTGCAGATGAGATATGCTCAGTACTTTTATTTCAACATGGAGAGCTATGTTACTAATTTTCGTGATCTGGGAGTTCTAAGAAGTTGCTTATTTGGGCCAGACTTTTAGAATGTTGTTCCATGCTTTTTGAGTGCTCCCTTAAGCCTATCACCTCTTTTAATAACAGCAGCAACAGAAACTTCAACTGCAAATACACAGACATCCACACCAGCAGAAACCATGACATCTCCTTCTGTCTCAACAAGTGCAACAGTACAAACTACAGTGAGCTCAACTGAAACAACAATAACTAAAGCAACAACAGCCACCACTCCACTCCCATCAACAAGTGGTGAGTATACGAAAGCACACTTTGCAGACATTACATTCTCAGTCCAGTCAAAATGCAGCAATGTACAAACACATAAAGAAATGTGAGACATTATTCTACTCGTGTATTGTTGGCTAGAATGATGCATTGCACAATCATACACTCATGACATTTGGTGAAATACCCTCAGTTAAAATGAGGCTACGATACGTTACTCAGGAGCTTCCATTATTTCTCAGTTTTAACAAATCATAGAGCATAACCTTTGTGCAAAAGCTTTGATATACTCCCCATGCTCTCTGCTTACCTCAATAAAACATTGCCTGTTTCGACAATAGCAGCAGATACATCATCTTCAAGTACACAGACATCCACGGCAGCACTGACCTCTACATCAGTTCCTGCATCGACAAGTGGAACAGCATCAACATCCACTGCAGGCTCTACTGAAGGGTCAACAACTGAAGAATCGACAATCACTACATCACTCCCAACAACAAGTGGTGAGAAAACGAAAGCACTCTTTGCTACCATTTCATTACGAATTCATTCAAACTGCTGCACGATATAAACACGTACACATAAACTATTAACACATGACAGGAGTATCTTGTTGTGAGAATTTCCCAGTGTTCATGTTATGTGAAATGGTCTTGGAGCTCAAATGTAGTCACAATTCCCGGCCACGTTATCTTTCTTAGTGTCTTTCAGTAAATGCAAGTTCCAACAAAAAGTGTGGCATATAAATTGTTAAAAAATCTTTAATATTTTGTTCCATTCTTTTCAATTCCCTCAAAAGCATTATATCCCTTTTTCAGTCCCAGCAGCAGCAGTATCACCAACAAATAAACAGACATCCACCGCAGCACTGACCTCTACATCAGCTCCTGCCTCGACAAGTGGAACAGCGTCAACAGCCACCGCAGGCTCTACTAAAGGGTCAACAACTGAAGAATCGACAATCACTACGTCACTCCCAACAACAAGTGGTGAGAAAACGAAAGCACTCTTTGCATCCATTCCATTATGAATTCATTCAAAGTTCTGGGAGATCGAATCACGTACTCAAAAGCTATTGATACATTACAGTAGTATGCTGTTGTTGTAATTTCCCAGAGTTAAGGTGATGTCAAACTATCTTGGTAGTCTAACGCTGCCACAATTCCCAGCCACGTTATCTTTCTTCGTGTCTTTCAGCAAATGCGAGTTCCAACAAAAAGTGGGGCACAAATTTCGTTCAAAAACTTTAATATATTGTGCCATCCATTTCATTTCCCTCAATAACATTGTATCCTTTCTTCAATCACAGTGGCACAAGCATCAACAACAAATACACAGACGTCCACAGTAGCACTGACAGCTTCATCAGCTCCTGCCTCAACAAGTAAAATAGCACAACCATCTACAGCAAGCTCGACAGAAACATCGACATCCGTGGCAACAACAGTGACAACCTCACCCCCTTCATCAAGTGGTGAGTAGCTGAGTGCCATCTATTCAGTTTTAACATTCTGTTTTCTTTCACCTACTGAATGTTGAGAAACAGACAATGGACTTGTAAGAAAATAATATAGCATGAAGTTGGTCATGAATATGCAGAGTAGAATAACGTGTAAATGCCATTGTTTTGATTAATGCTTTGCAACATGGACATTCATTACTTGCTTTGCATATCTGATGAAGAAGGGAACTTTTCAGCTATGATATAACGATGTTGTTCCAGGCATTATGTATACCCATTCAGTCTATCCTCACTTTTAATTATAGCAACTGCAGAAATTTCAACTGCAAGTACACAGGCATCCAGTACAGCACAAGCCATCACATCAGCTCCTGCCTCAAGCAGTACGATATCATCGACAACTGCCGGGAGCTCTACAAAAGCATCGACAAATGCAGTAACATCAATCACAACATCACTCTCTTCAACAAGTGGTGAGTATATGAGTGCTCTCTTAACACTTTGACCATCACTAATCCTTCCAGCCCACTCTGAGGTTTAAAAGACTAAATTGGAGATCGGTCAAACAATTCTAGCAAGGTGCTGGCTACAATTGCCCCAAGTAGAATAATGCGCAAATGAGATTTGCTCACTACTGTTGTTTCAACATGGCAAGCTATGTTACTAATTTTCATCATCTGGGCCTGCTAAGAAGTTGATTATTTGGCCAGACTTCTAGAATATTATTCCACACTTTTTGTGTACTCCCTTAAGCCTATCACCTCTTTTAATAACAGCAGCAACAGAAACTTCAACTGGAAGTACACAGACATCCACAGCAGCTGAAAGTACAATAGCACAAACTACAGTGAGCTCCACTGAAACATCAATAACTGAAACAACAACAGCCACTACTCCATTCCCATCACCAAGTGGTGAGTATACGTAAGCACCCTTTTCAGCTATAACCTTCTCAGAGGTTACCAGTCAAAACGCAGGAATGTATAAACACATAAAGAAATGTGAGAAATTATTCTACTCGTGGATTGTTGGCTAGAATGATGCATTGGACAATTGTGCCCTCATGGCTTTTGGTGTTATACCCTCATTAAAACGATTTTCCGATACATTACTCAGGAGCTTCCATGAATTATCGGATTTAACAAATCATAGAGCATAACGTTTGTGCAAAACCTTTGACATACTCTCCATGCTCCCTGCTTACCTCGATAAAACATTGCCTGTTTGAATGTTGGCAGCAGAAACATCGTCTTCAAGTACACAGACATCCACGGCAGCACTGACCTCTACGTCTACTCCTCCCTCAACACGTGGAACAGCATCAACAAGTGCAACAGTACAAACTACAGTGAGCTCAACTGAAACAACAATAACTAAAGCAACAACAGCCACCACTCCACTCCCATCAACAAGTGGTGAGTATACGAAAGCACACATTGCAGACATTACATTCTCAGTCCAGTCAAAATGCAGCAACGTACAAACACATAAAGAAATGTGAGAAATTATTCTACTCGAGTATTGTTGGCTAGAATGATGCATTGGACAATCATACACTCATGACATTTGGTGAAATACCCTCAGTTAAAATGAGGCTACGATACGTTACTCAGGAGCTTCCATTATTTCTCAGTTTTGACAAATCATAGAGCATAACCTTTGTGCAAAAGCTTTGATATACTCCCCATGCTCTCTGCTTACCTCAATAAAACATTGCCTGTTTCGACAATAGCAGCAGATACATCATCTTCAAGTACACAGACATCCACGGCAGCACTGACCTCTACATCAGTTCCTGCATCGACAAGTGGAACAGCATCAACATCCACCGCAGGCTCTACTGAAGGGTCAACAACTGAAGAATCGACAATCACTAAATCACTCCCAACAACAAGTGGTGAGAAAACGACAGCACTCTTTGCTACCATTTCATTAGGAATTCATTCAAACTGCTGCACGATATAAACACGTACACATAAACTATTAACACATGACAGGAGTATCTTGTTGTGAGAATTTCCCAGTGTTCATGTTATGTGAAATGGTCTTGGAGCTCAAATGCAGTCACAATTCCCGGCCGTGTTATCTTTCTTAGCGTCTTTCAGTAAATGCGAGTTCCAACAAAAAGTGTGGCATATAAATTGTTAAAAAATCTTTAATATTTTGTTCCATTCTTTTCAATTCCCTCAAAAGCATTATATCCCTTTTTCAGTCCCAGCAGCAGCAGTATCACCAACAAATAAACAGACATCCACCGCAGCACTGACCTCTACATCAGCTCCTGCCTCGACAAGTGGAACAGCGTCAACAGCCACCGCAGGCTCTACTGAAGGGTCAACAACTGAAGAATCGACAATCACTACGTCACTCCCAACAACAAGTGGTGAGAAAACGAAAGCACTCTTTGCATCCATTCCATTATGAATTCATTCAAAGTTCTGGGAGATAGAATCACGTACTCAAAAGCTATTGATATATTACAGTAGTATGCTGTTGTTATAATTTCCCAGAGTTAAGGTGATGTCAAACTATCTTGGTAGTCTAACGCTGCCACAATTCCCAGCCACGTTATCTTTCTTCGTGTCTTTCAGCAAATGCGAGTTCCAACGAAAAGTGGGGCACAAATTTCGTTCAAAAACTTTAATATATTGTGCCAACCATTTCATTTCCCTCAATAACATTGTATCCTTTCTTCAATCACGGTGGCACAAGCATCAACAACAAATACACAGACGTCCACAGTAGCACTGACCGCTTCATCAGCTCCTGCCTCAACAAGTAAAATAGCACAATCATCTACAGCAAGCTCGAGAGAAACATCGACATCCGAGGCAACGACAGTGACAACCTCACTCCCTTCATCAAGTAGTGAGTATCTGTGTGCTCTCTAATCAGTTCTAATATTCTGATTCCTTTCACCTACTGAATGTTGAGAAACAGACAATGGACTTGTAAGAAAAGAATACAGCATGAAGTTGGTCATGAATATGCAGAGTAAAATAACGTGCAAATGCCATTACTTTGATTAATGCTGTGCAACATGGACATTCATTACTTGCTTTCCATATCTGACGAAGAAGGGAACTTTTCAGCTATGATATAATGATGTTGTTCCAGGCATTATGTATAGCCATTCAGTCTATATTCAATTTTAATTATAGCAACTGCAGAAATTTCAACTGCAAGTACACAGACATCCACTACAGCACAAGTCACCACATCAGCTCCTGCCTCAAGCAGTACGATATCATCGAAAACTGCCGGGAGCTCTACAAAAGCATCGACAACTGCAGTAACATCAATCACAACATCAATCCCTTCAACAAGTGGTGAGTATATGAGTGCTGTCTTAACACTTTGACCATCTCTGATCCTTCCAGCCAACTCTGAGGTTTAAAAGACTAAATTGGAGATCTGTCAAACGATTCTCGCAAGGTGCTGGTTACAATTGCCCCAAATAGAATAATGTGCAGATGAGATATGCTCAGTACTTTTATTTCAACATGGAGAGCTATGTTACTAATTTTCGTGATCTGGGAGTTCTAAGAAGTTGCTTATTTGGGCCAGACTTTTAGAATGTTGTTCCATGCTTTTTGAGTGCTCCCTTAAGCCTATCACCTCTTTTAATAACAGCAGCAACAGAAACTTCAACTGCAAACACACAGACATCCACACCAGCAGAAACCATGACATCTGCTTCTGTCTCAACAAGTGCAACAGTACAAACTACAGTGAGCTCAACTGAAACAACAATAACTAAAGCAACAACAGCCACCACTCCACTCCCATCAACAAGTGGTGAGTATACGAAATCACACTTTGCAGACATTACATTCTCAGTCCAGTCAAAATGCAGCAATGTACAAACACATAAAGAAATGTGAGACATTATTCTACTCGTGTATTGTTGGCTAGAATGATGCATTGCACAATCATACACTCATGACATTTGGTGAAATACCCTCAGTTAAAATGAGGCTACGATACGTTACTCAGGAGCTTCCATTATTTCTCAGTTTTAACAAATCATAGAGCATAACCTTTGTGCAAAAGCTTTGATATACTCCCCATGCTCTCTGCTTACCTCAATAAAACATTGCCTGTTTCGACAATAGCAGCAGATACATCATCTTCAAGTACACAGACATCCACGGCAGCACTGACCTCTACATCAGTTCCTGCATCGACAAGTGGAACAGCATCAACATTCACTGCAGGCTCTACTGAAGGGTCAACAACTGAAGAATCGACAATCACTACATCACTCCCAACAACAAGTGGTGAGAAAACGAAAGCACTCTTTGCTACCATTTCATTACGAATTCATTCAAACTGCTGCACGATATAAACACGTACACATAAACTATTAACACATGACAGGAGTATCTTGTTGTGAGAATTTCCCAGTGTTCATGTTATGTGAAATGGTCTTGGAGCTCAAATGCAGTCACAATTCCCGGCCACGTTATCTTTCTTAGTGTCTTTCAGTAAATGCGAGTTCCAACAAAAAGTGTGGCATATAAATTGTTAAAAAATCTTTAATATTTTGTTCCATTCTTTTCAATTCCCTCAAAAGCATTATATCCCTTTTTCAGTCCCAGCAGCAGCAGTATCACCAACAAATAAACAGACATCCACCGCAGCACTGACCTCTACATCAGCTCCTGCCTCGACAAGTGGAACAGCGTCAACAGCCACCGCAGGCTCTACTAAAGGGTCAACAACTGAAGAATCGACAATCACTACGTCACTCCCAACAACAAGTGGTGAGAAAACGAAAGCACTCTTTGCATCCATTCCATTATGAATTCATTCAAAGTTCTGGGAGATAGAATCACGTACTCAAAAGCTATTGATACATTACAGTAGTATGCTGTTGTTGTAATTTCCCAGAGTTAAGGTGATGTCAAACTATCTTTGTAGTCTAACGCTGCCACAATTCCCGGCCACGTTATCTTTCTTCGTGTCTTTCAGCAAATGCGAGTTCCAACAAAAAGTGGGGCACAAATTTCGTTCAAAAACTTTAATATATTGTGCCATCCATTTCATTTCCCTCAATAACATTGTATCCTTTCTTCAATCACAGTGGCACAAGCATCAACAACAAATACACAGACGTCCACAGTAGCACTGACAGCTTCATCAGCTCCTGCCTCAACAAGTAAAATGGCACAACCATCTACAGCAAGCTCGACAGAAACATCGACATCCGTGGCAACAACAGTGACAACCTCACCCCCTTCATCAAGTGGTGAGTAGCTGAGTGCCATCTATTCAGTTTTAACATTCTGTTTTCTTTCACCTACTGAATGTTGAGAAACAGACAATGGACTTGTAAGAAAATAATATAGCATGAAGTTGGTCATGAATATGCAGAGTAGAATAACGTGTAAATGCCATTGTTTTGATTAATGCTTTGCAACATGGACATTCATTACTTGCTTTGCATATCTGATGAAGAAGGGAACTTTTCAGCTATGATATAACGATGTTGTTCCAGGCATTATGTATACCCATTCAGTCTATCCTCACTTTTAATTATAGCAACTGCAGAAATTTCAACTGCAAGTACACAGGCATCCAGTACAGCACAAGCCATCACATCAGCTCCTGCCTCAAGCAGTACGATATCATCGACAACTGCCGGGAGCTCTACAAAAGCATCGACAAATGCAGTAACATCAATCACAACATCACTCTCTTCAACAAGTGGTGAGTATATGAGTGCTCTCTTAACACTTTGACCATCACTAATCCTTCCAGCCCACTCTGAGGTTTAAAAGACTAAATTGGAGATCGGTCAAACAATTCTAGCAAGGTGCTGGCTACAATTGCCCCAAGTAGAATAATGCGCAAATGAGATTTGCTCACTACTGTTGTTTCAACATGGCAAGCTATGTTACTAATTTTCATCATCTGGGCCTGCTAAGAAGTTGATTATTTAGCCAGACTTCTAGAATATTATTCCACACTTTTTGTGTACTCCCTTAAGCCTATCACCTCTTTTAATAACAGCAGCAACAGAAACTTCAACTGGAAGTACACAGACATCCACAGCAGCTGAAAGTACAATAGCACAAACTACAGTGAGCTCCACTGAAACATCAATAACTGAAACAACAACAGCCACTACTCCATTCCCATCACCAAGTGGTGAGTATACGTAAGCACCCTTTTCAGCTATAACCTTCTCAGACCAGTCAAAACGCAGGAATGTATAAACACATAAAGAAATGTGAGAAATTATTCTACTCGTGGATTGTTGGCTAGAATGATGCATTGGACAATTGTGCCCTCATGGCTTTTGGTGTTATACCCTCATTAAAACGATTTTCCGATACATTACTCAGGAGCTTCCATGAATTATCGGATTTAACAAATCATAGAGCATAACGTTTGTGCAAAACCTTTGACATACTCTCCATGCTCCCTGCTTACCTCGATAAAACATTGCCTGTTTGAATGTTGGCAGCAGAAACATCGTCTTCAAGTACACAGACATCCACGGCAGCACTGACCTCTACGTCTACTCCTCCCTCAACACGTGGAACAGCATCAACATCCACCGCAGGCTCTACTGAAGGGTCAACAACTGACGAATCGACATTCGCTACGTCACTCCCAACAACAAGTGGTGAGAAAACAAAAGCACTCTTTGCAACCATTCCATTATGAATTCATTCAAACACCTGGGAGATAGAATCACGTACTCAAAAGCTATTGAAACTTTACAGTAGTATGTTGTTGTTATAATTTCCCAGAGTTAATGTTATGTCAAATAGTCTTGGTACAATTCACAATTCCCGGCCACGTTATCTTTCATCGTGTCTTTCAGCAAATGCGAGTTCTAACGAAAAGTGGGGCACAAATTTCATTCAAAGACTTTAATATATTGTTCCATCCATTTCAATTCCCTGAATAACAGTGTATGCCTTCTTCAATCACAGCAGCACAAGCATCTGCAACAAATACACAAACGTCCACAGTAGCACTGACCACTTCATCAGCTTATGCCTCAACAAGTACAATAGCACCAACACCTACAGCAAGCTCAACAGAAACATCGACATCCAAGGCAACGACAGTGACAACCTCACTCCCTTCATCAAGCAGTGAGTATCTGTGTGCTCTCTAATCAGTTCTAATATTCTGATTCCTTTCACCTACTGAATGTTGAGAAACAGACAATGGACTTGTAAGAAAAGAATACAGCACGAAATTGGTCATGAATATGCAGAGTAAAATAACGTGCAAATGCCATTATTTTGATTAATGCTGTGCAACATGGACATTCATTACTTGCTTTCCATATCTGACGAAGAAGGGAACTTTTCAGCTATGATATAATGATGTTGTTCCAGGCATTATGTATACCCATTCAGTCTATATTCAATTTTAATTATAGCAACTGCAGAAATTTCAACTGCAAGTACACAGACATCCACTACAGCACAAGTCACCACATCAGCTCCTGCCTCAAGCAGTACGATATCATCGAAAACTGCCGGGAGCTCTACAAAAGCATCGACAACTGCAGTAACATCAATCACAACACCACTCCCTTCAACAAGTGGTGAGTATATGAGTGCTGTCTTAACACTTTGACCATCAATAATCCTTCCAGCCCACTCTGAGGTTTAAAAGACGAAACTGGAGATCGGTCAAACGATTCTAGCAAGGTGCTGGCTACAATTGCCACAAATGGAATAAGGCGCAGTTGAGATGTGCTCAGTACTTTTATTTCAACATGGAAAGCTATGTTACTAATTTTCATGATCTGGGAGTTCTAAGAAGTTGATTTCTTGGGCCACACTTTTAGAATGCTGTTCCAGGCTTTTTGAGTGCTCCCTTAAGCCTAACACCTCTTTTAATAACAGCAGCAACAGAAACTTCAACTGCAAATACACAGACATCCACAGCAGCAGAAACCGCGACATCAGCTTCTGTCTCAACAGGTGCAACAGTACAAACTACAGTGAGCTCAACTGAAACAACAAGAACTGAAGCAACAACAGCCACCACTCCACTCCCATCAACAAGTGGTGAGTATACGAAAGCACGCTTTGCAGACATTACATTCTCAGTCCAGTGAAAACGCAGAAATGTACAAACACATAAAGAAATGTGAGAAATTGTTCTACTCGTGTATTGTTGGCTAGAATGATGCATTGGATAATCATACACTCATGACATTTGGTGAAATACCCTCAGTTAAAATGAGGCTATGATACGTTACTCAGGAACTTCCATTATCTCTCAGTTTTAACAAATCATAGAGCATAACCTTTGTGCAAAAGCTTTGATATACTCCCCATGTTTACCTCAATAAAACATTGCCTGTTTCGACGATAGCAGCAGATACATCATCTTCAAGTACACAGACGTCCACGGCAACACTGACCTCTACGTCTGCTCCTCCCACAATAAGAGGAACAGCATTAACATCCACCATAGGCTATACAGCAGGGTCAACAGCTGAAGAACCGACAATCACTATGTCACTCCCTACAAGAGGTGAGAAAACGAAAGCACTCTTTGCAACCATTCCATTATGAATTCTTTCTATATAAACACGTACACAACAACTATTGTAACATGACAGGAGTATGTTGTTGTGGGAATTTACCAGTGTACATGTTATGTGAAACGGTCCTGGAGCTCAAATGCAGTCACAATTCACGGCCATGTTATCTTTCTTAGTGTCTTTCAGTAAATGCGACTTCCAACGAAAAGTTGGGCATATAAATTGTTAAAAAACTTTAGTATATTGTTCCATTCTTTTCAATTCCCTCTATAACAATAAATCCCTTTTTAAGTCCCAGCAGCAGCAGTATCACCAACAAATAAACAGACATCCACTGAAGCACTGACCTCTACATCAGTTCCTGCCTCAACAAGTGGAACAGCATCAATATCCACCGCAGGCTCAACTGAAAGGACAACAACTGAAGAATTGACAATCACTACGTCACTCCCAACAAGTGGTGAGAAAACGAAAGCACTCTTTGCATCCATTCCATTATGAATTCATTCAAGGTACTGGGAGATAGAATCACGTACACATAAACTATTAACACATGAGAGGAGTATCTTGTTATGAGAATTTCCCAGTGTTCATGTTATGTGAAATGGTCTTAGAGCTCAAATGCGGTCACAATTCCCGGCCACGTTATCTTTCTTCGTGTCTTTCAGTAAATGCGAGTTCCAACAAAAAGTGGGGCATATAAATTGTTAAAAAAAACTTTAATATATTGTTCCATTCTTTTATATTCCCTCAATAACAATATATCCCTTTTTCAGTCCCAGCAGCAGCAGTATCACCAACAAATAAACAGACATCCAGCGAAGCACTGACCTCTACATCAGTTCCTGCCTCGACAAGTGGAACAGCATCAGCATCCACCGCAGGCTCTACTGAAGGGACAACAACTGAAGAATTGACAATCACTACGTCACAGCCAAAAACAAGTGGTGAGAAAACGAAAGCACTCTTTGCATCCATTCCATTATGAATTCATTCAAAGGGCTGGGAGATAGAATCACGTTCTCAAAAGCTATTGATACATTAGAGTAGTATGTTGTTGTTATAATTTTCCAGAGTTAATGTTATGTCAAATAGTCTTGGTACAATTCACAATTCCCGGCCACATTATCTTTCTTCGTGTCTTTCAGCAAATGCGAGGTCCAACGAAAAGTGGGGCACAAATTTCATTCAAAGACTTTAATATATTGTTCCATCCATTTCAATTCCCTGAATAACAATGTATCCCTTCTTCAATCACAGCAGCACAAGCATCTGCAACAAATACACAGTCGTCCACAGTAGCACTGACCACTTCATCAGCTTATGCCTCAACAAGTACAATAGCACCAACATCTACAGCAAGCTCGACAGAACCATCGACATCCGAGGCAACGACAGTGACAACCTCATTCCCTTCATCAAGTTGTGAGTATCTGTGTGTTCTCTAATCAGTTCTAATATTCTGATTCCTTTCACCTACTGAATGTTGAGAAACAGACAATGGACTTGTAAGAAAAGAATACAGCATGAAGTTGGTCATGAATATGCAGAGTAAAATAACATGCAAATGCCATTATTTTGATTAATGCTGTGCAACATGGACATTCATTACTTGCTTTCCATATCTGACGAAGAAGGGAACTTTTCAGCTATGATATAATGATGTTGTTCCAGGCATTATGTATACCCATTCAGTCTATATTCAATTTTAATTATAGCAACTGCAGAAATTTCAACTGCAAGTACACAGACATCCACTACAGCACAAGTCACCACATCAGCTCCTGCCTCAAGCAGTACGATATCATCAAAAAATGCTGGGAGCTCTACAAAAGCATCGACAACTGCAGTAACATCAATCACAACATCAATCCCTTCAACAAGTGGTGAGTATATGAGTGCTGTCTTAACACTTTGACCATCTCTGATCCTTCCAGCCCACTCTGAGGTTTAAAAGACTAAATTGGAGATATGTCAAACGATTCTCGCAAGGTGCTGGCTACAATTGCCCCAAATAGAATAATGCGCAGATGAGATTTGCTCAGTACTTTTATTTCAACATGGAGAGCTATGTTACTAATTTTCATGATCTGGGAGTTCTAAGAAGTTGATTTCTTGGGCCAGACTTTTAGAATGTTGTTCCAGGCTTTTTGAGTGCTCCCTTAAGCCTAACACCTCATTTAATAACAGCAGCAACAGAAACTTCAACTGCAAATACACAGACATCCACAGCAGCAGAAACCGCGACATCAGCTTCTGTCTCAACAGGTGCAACAGTACAAACTACAGTGAGCTCAACTGAAACAACAAGAACTGAAGCAACAACAGCCACCACTCCACTCCCATCAACAAGTGGTGAGTATACGAAAGCACGCTTTGCAGACATTACATTCTCAGTCCAGTGAAAACGCAGAAATGTACAAATACATAAAGAAATGTGAGAAATTGTTCTACTCGTGTATTGTTGGCTAGAATGATGCATTGGATAATCATACACTCATGACATTTGGTGAAATACCCTCAGTTAAAATGAGGCTACGATACGTTACTCAGGAACTTCCATTATGTCTCAGTTTTAACAAATCATGGAGCATAACCTTTGTGCAAAAGCTTTGATATACTCCCCATGGTTACCTCAATGAAACATTGCCTGTTTCGACGATAGCAGCAGATACATCATCTTCAAGTACACAGACGTCCACGGCAACACTGACCTCTACGTCTGCTCCTCCCACAATAAGAGGAACAGCATTAACATCCACCATAGGCAATACAGTAGGGTCAACAGCTGAAGAACCGACAATCACTATGTCACTCCCTACAAGAGGTGAGAAAACGAAAGCACTCTTTGCAATCATTCCATTATGAATTCTTTCTATATAAACACGTACACAAAAACTATTGAAACATGACAGGAGTATGTTGTTGTGGGAATTTACCAGTGTACATGTTATGTGAAACGGTCCTGGAGCTCAAATGCAGTCACAATTCCCGGCCATGTTATCTTTCTTAGTGTCTTTCAGTAAATGCGACTTCCAACGAAAAGTTGGGCATATAAATTGTTAAAAAACTTTAGTATATTGTTCCATTCTTTTCAATTCCCTCTATAACAATAATCCCTTTTTAAGTCCCAGCAGCAGCAGTATCACCAACAAATAAACAGACATCCACTGCAGCACTGACCTCTACATCAGTTCCTGCCTCAACAAGTGGAACAGCATCAATATCCACCGCAGGCTCAACTGAAAGGACAACAACTGAAGAATTGACAATCACTACGTCACTCCCAACAAGTGGTGAGAAAACGAAAGCACTCTTTGCATCCATTCCATTATGAATTCATTCAAGGTACTGGGAGATAGAATCACGTACACATAAACTATTAACACATGAGAGGAGTATCTTGTTATGAGAATTTCCCAGTGTTCATGTTATGTGAAATGGTCTTAGAGCTCAAATGCGGTCACAATTCCCGGCCACGTTATCTTTCTTCGTGTCTTGCAGTAAATGCGAGTTCCAACAAAAAGTGGGGCATATAAATTGTTAAAAAAAACTTTAATATATTGTTCCATTCTTTTATATTCCCTCAATAACAATATATCCCTTTTTCAGTCCCAGCAGCAGCAGTATCACCAACAAATAAACAGACATCCAGCGAAGCACTGACCTCTACATCAGTTCCTGCCTCGACAAGTGGAACAGCATCAGCATCCACCGCAGGCTCTACTGAAGGGACAACAACTGAAGAATTGACAATCACTACGTCACAGCCAAAAACAAGTGGTGAGAAAACGAAAGCACTCTTTGCATCCATTCCATTATGAATTCATTCAAAGGGCTGGGAGATAGAATCACGTTCTCAAAAGCTATTGATACATTAGAGTAGTATGTTGTTGTTATAATTTTCCAGAGTTAATGTTATGTCAAATAGTCTTGGTAAAATTCACAATTCCCGGCCACATTATCTTTCTTCGTGTCTTTCAGCAAATGCGAGGTCCAACGAAAAGTGGGGCACAAATTTCATTCAAAGACTTTAATACATTGTTCCATCCATTTCAATTCCCTGAATAACAATGTATCCCTTCTTCAATCACAGCAGCACAAGCATCTGCAACAAATACACAGTCGTCCACAGTAGCACTGACCACTTCATCAGCTTATGCCTCAACAAGTACAATAGCACCAACATCTACAGCAAGCTCGACAGAACCATCGACATCCGAGGCAACGACAGTGACAACCTCATTCCCTTCATCAAGTTGTGAGTATCTGTGTGTTCTCTAATCAGTTCTAATATTCTGATTCCTTTCACCTACTGAATGTTGAGAAACAGACAATGGACTTGTAAGAAAAGAATACAGCATGAAGTTGGTCATGAAGATGCAGAGTAAAATAACATGCAAATGCCATTATTTTGATTAATGCTGTGCAACATGGACATTCATTACTTGCTTTCCATATCTGACGAAGAAGGGAACTTTTCAGCTATGATATAATGATGTTGTTCCAGGCATTATGTATACCCATTCAGTCTATATTCAATTTTAATTATAGCAACTGCAGAAATTTCAACTGCAAGTACACAGACATCCACTACAGCACAAGTCACCACATCAGCTCCTGCCTCAAGCAGTACGATATCATCAAAAAATGCTGGGAGCTCTACAAAAGCATCGACAACTGCAGTAACATCAATCACAACATCAATCCCTTCAACAAGTGGTGAGTATATGAGTGCTGTCTTAACACTTTGACCATCTCTGATCCTTCCAGCCCACTCTGAGGTTTAAAAGACTAAATTGGAGATATGTCAAACGATTCTCGCAAGGTGCTGGCTACAATTGCCCCAAATAGAATAATGCGCAGATGAGATTTGCTCAGTACTTTTATTTCAACATGGAGAGCTATGTTACTAATTTTCATGATCTGGGAGTTCTAAGAAGTTGATTTCTTGGGCCAGACTTTTAGAATGTTGTTCCAGGCTTTTTGAGTGCTCCCTTAAGCCTAACACCTCATTTAATAACAGCAGCAACAGAAACTTCAACTGCAAATACACAGACATCCACAGCAGCAGAAACCGCGACATCAGCTTCTGTCTCAACAGGTGCAACAGTACAAACTACAGTGAGCTCAACTGAAACAACAAGAACTGAAGCAACAACAGCCACCACTCCACTCCCATCAACAAGTGGTGAGTATACGAAAGCACGCTTTGCAGACATTACATTCTCAGTCCAGTGAAAACGCAGAAATGTACAAACACATAAAGAAATGTGAGAAATTGTTCTACTCGTGTATTGTTGGCTAGAATGATGCGTTGGATAATCATACACTCAAGACATTTGGTGAAATACCCTCAGTTAAAATGAGGCTACGATACGTTACTCAGGAACTTCCATTATGTCTCAGTTTTAACAAATCATAGAGCATAACCTTTGTGCAAAAGCTTTGATATACTCCCCATGCTTACCTCAATAAAACATTGCCTGTTTCAACGATAGCAGCAGATACATCATCTTCAAGTACACAGACGTCCACGGCAACGCTGACCTCTACGTCTGCTCCTCCCACAATAAGAGGAACAGCATTAACATCCACCATAGGCTATATAGTAAGGTCAACAGCTGAAGAACCGACAATCACTATGTCACTCCCTACAAGAGGTGAGAAAACGAAAGCACTCTTTGCAACCATTCCATTATGAATTCTTTCTATATAAACACGTACACAAAAACTATTGAAACATGACAGGAGTATGTTGTTGTGGGAATTTCCCAGTGTACATGTTATGTGAAACGGTCCTGGAGCTCAAATGCAGTCACAATTCCCGGCCATGTTATCTTTCTTAGTGTCTTTCAGTAAATGCGACTTCCAACGAAAAGTTGGGCATATAAATTGTTAAAAAAAACTTTAATATATTGTTCCATTCTTTTATCTTCCCTCAATAACAATATATCCCTTTTTCAGTCCCAGCAGCAGCAGTATCACCAACAAATAAAAAGACATCCAGCGAAGCACTGACCTCTACATCAGTTCCTGCCTCGACAAGTGGAACAGCATCAGCATCCACCGCAGGCTCTACTGAAGGGACAACAACTGAAGAATTGACAATCACTACGTCACAGCCAAAAACAAGTGGTGAGAAAACGAAAGCACTCTTTGCATCCATTCCATTATGAATTCATTCAAAGGGCTGGGAGATAGAATCACATTCTCAAAAGCTATTGAAACTTTACAGTAGTATGTTGTTGTTATAATTTTCCAGAGTTAATGTTATGTCAAATAGTCTTGGTAAAATTCACAATTCCCGGCCACATTATCTTTCTTCGTGTCTTTCAGCAAATGCGAGGTCCAATGAAAAGTGGGGCACAAATTTCATTCAAAGACTTTAATATATTGTTCCATCCATTTCAATTCCCTGAATAACATTGTATCCCTTCTACAATTGCAGCAGCACAAGCATCTGCAACAAATACACAGACGTCCACAGTGGCACTGAACTCTTCATCAGCTTATGCCTCAACAAGTACAATAGAACCAACATCTACAGCAAGCTCGACAGAAAAATCGACATCCGAGGCAACGACAGTGACAACCTCACTCTCTTCATCAAGTAGTGAGTATCTGTGTGCTCTGATTCCTTTCACCTACTGAATGTTGAGAAACAGACAATGGACTTGTAAGAAAAGAATACAGCATGAAGTTGGTCATGAATATGCAGAGTAAAATAACGTGCTAATGCCATTATTTTGATTAATGCTGTGCAACATGGACATTCATTACTTGCTTTCCATATCTGACGAATAAGGGAACTTTTCAGCTATAATATAATGATATTGTTTCAGGCATTATGTATACCCATTCAGTCTATATTCAATTTTAATTATAGCAACTGCAGAAATTTCAACTGCAAGTACACAGACATCCACTACAGCACAAGTCACCACATCAGCTCCTGCCTCAAGCAGTACGATATCATCAAAAAATGCTGGGAGCTCTACAAAAGCATCGACAACTGCAGTAACATCAATCACAACATCAATCCCTTCAACAAGTGGTGAGTATATGAGTGCTGTCTTAACACTTTGACCATCTCTGATCATTCCAGCCCACTCTGAGGTTTAAAAGACTAAATTGGAGATCTGTCAAACGATTCTCGCAAGGTGCTGGCTACAATTGCCCCAAATAGAATAATGTGCAGATGAGATTTGCTCAGTACTTTTATTTCAACATGGAGAGCTATGTTACTAATTTTCATGATCTGGGAGTTCTAAGAAGTTGATTTCTTGGGCCACTCTTTTAGAATGTTGTTCCAGGCTTTTTGAGTGCTCCCTTAAGCCTAACACCTCTTTTAATAACAGCAGCAACAGAAACTTCAACTGCAAATACACAGACATCCACAGCAGCAGAAACCGCGACATCAGCTTCTGTCTCAACAGGTGCAACAGTACAAACTACAGTGAGCTCAACTGAAACAACAATAACTGAAGCAACAACAGCCACCACTCCACTCCCATCAACAAGTGGTGAGTATACGAAAGCACGCTTTGCAGACATTACATTCTCAGTCCAGTGAAAACGCAGAAATGTACAAACACATAAAGAAATGTGAGAAATTGTTCTACTCGTGTATTGTTG
Source organism: Carcharodon carcharias (assembly GCF_017639515.1). Taxonomy (NCBI): domain Eukaryota; kingdom Metazoa; phylum Chordata; class Chondrichthyes; order Lamniformes; family Lamnidae; genus Carcharodon; species Carcharodon carcharias. Next base: position 120,625,758 of record NC_054480.1, on the reverse strand, counting down.
GCTAGAATGATGCATTGGATAATTATACACTCATGACATTTGGTGAAATACCCTCAGTTAAAATGAGGCTACGATACGTTACTCAGGAGCTTCCATTATTTCTCAGTTTTAACAAATCATACAGCATAACCTTTGTGCAAACGCTTTGATATACTCCCCATGCTCTCTGCTTACCTCAATAAAACATTGCCTGTTTCGACGATAACAGCAGATACATCATCTTCAAGTACACAGACGTCCACGGCAGCACTGGCCTCTACATCAGTTCCTGCCTCGACAAGTGGAACAGCATCAACATCCACTGCAGGCTCCACTGAACGGTCAACAACTGAAGAATCGACAATCACTACGTCACTCCCAACAACAAGTGGTGAGAAAACGAAAGAACTCTTTGCTACCATTTCATTACGAATTCATTCAAACTGCTGCACGATATAAACACGTACACATAAACTATTAACATATGACAAGAGTATGTTGTTTTCAGAATTTCCCAGTGTTCATGTTATGTGAAATGGTCTTGGAGCTTAAATGCAGTCACAATTCCCGGCCACGTTATCTTTCTTAGTGTCTTTCAGTAAATGCGAGTTCCAACAAAAAGTGGGGCATATAAATTAAAAAAAACTTAAAATATATTGTTCCATTCTTTTCAATTCCCTCAATAAGAATATATCCCTTTTTCAATCCCAGCAGCAGCAGTATCACCAACAAATAAACAGACATCCACCGCAGCACTAACCTCTACATCAGCTCCTGCCTCGACAACTGGAACAGCATCAACATCCACCGCAGGCTCTACTGAAGGGTCAACAACTGAAGAATCAACAATTACTACGTCCCTCCCAACAACAAGTGGTGAGAAAACGAAAGCACTCTTTGCATCCATTCCATTATGAATTCATTCAAAGTGCTAGGAGATAGAATCACGTATTCAAAAGCTATTGATACACTACAGTAGTATGTTGTTGTTATAATTTCCCAGAGTCAATGTGATGTCAAACTATCTTGGTAGTCTAAAACTGCCACAATTCCTGGCCACGTTATCTTTCTTCGTGTCTTTCAGCAAATGCCAGTTCCAACAAAATGTGGGGCACCAATTTCGTTCAAAAACTTTAATATATTGTGCCATCCATTTCATTTGCCTCAATAACATTGTATCCCTTCTTCAATCACAGCGGCACAAGCATCAACAACAAATACACAGACGTCCACAGTAGCACTGACTGCTTCATCAGCTCCTGCCACAACAAGTACAATAACACAAACATCTACAGCAAGCTTGACAGAAACATCGACATCTGAGGCAACGACAGTGACAACCTCACTCCCATCATCAAGTGGTGAGTAGCTGAGTGCCATTTATTCAGTTTTAACATTCTGTTTTCTTCCACCTACCGAATGTTGAGAAGCAGACAATGGACTTGTAAGAAAATAATACAGCGTGAAGTTGGTCATGAAAATGCAGAGTGCAATAATGTGCAAATGCCATTGTTTTGATTAATGCTTTGCAACATGGACATTCATTACTTGCTTTGCATATCTGACGAAGAAGGGATCTTTTCAGCTATGATATAACGATGTTGTTCCAGGCATTATGTATACCCATTCAGTCTATCCTCAATTTTAATTATAGCAACTGCAGAAATTTCAACTGCAAGTACACAGACATCCACTACAGCACAAGCCACCATATCAGCTCCTGCCTCAAGCAGTACGATATCATCGACAACTGCCGGGAGCTCTACAAAAGCATCGACAACTGCAGTAACATCAATCACAACACCACTCCCTTCAACAAGTGGTGAGTATATGAGTGCTGTCTTAACACTTTGACCATCAATAATCCTTCCAGCCCACTCTGAGGTTTAAAAGACTAAACTGGAGATCGGTCAAACGATTCTAGCAAGGTGCTGGCTACAATTGCCACAAATGGAATAAGGCGCAGTTGAGATGTGCTCAGTACTTTTATTTCAACATGGAAAGCTATGTTACTAATTTTCATGATCTGGGAGTTCTAAGAAGTTGATTTCTTGGGCCACACATTTAGAATGTTGTTCCAGGCTTTTTGAGTGCTCCCTTAAGCCTAACACCTCTTTTAATAACAGCAGCAACAGAAACTTCAACTGCAAATACACAGACATCCACAGCAGCAGAAACCGCGACATCAGCTTCTGTCTCAACAGGTGCAACAGCACAAAATCCAGTGAGCTCAACTGAAACAACAAGAACTGAAGCAACAACAGCCACCACTCCACTCCCATCAACAAGTGGTGAGTATACAAAAGCACGCTTTGCAGACATTATATTCTCAGTCCAGTCAAAATGCAGAAATGTACAAACACTTAAAGAAATGTGAGAATTTATTCTACTCGTGTATTGTTGGCTAGAATGATGCATTGGACAATCATACACTCATGACATTTGGGGAAATAACCTCAGTTAAAATGAGGCTACGATACATTACTCAGGAGCTTCCATTATTTCTCAGTTTTAACAAATCATAGAGCATAACCTTTGTGCAAAAGCTTTGATATACTCCCCATGCTTACCTCAATAAAACATTGCCTGTTTCGACGATAGCAGCAGATACATCATCTTCAAGTACACAGACGTCCACGGCAGCACTGACCTCTACGTCTGCTCCTCCCTCAATAAGTGGAACAGCATCAACATCCACCATAGGCTATACAGAAGGGTCAACAGATGAGGAATCGACAATCACTATGTCACTCCCAACAAGAGGTGAGAAAATGAAAGCACTCTTTGCAACCATTCCATTATGACTTCTTTCTATATAAACACGTACACAAAAACTATTGAAACATGACAGGAGTATGTTGTTGTGGGAATTTCCCAGTGTACATGTTATGTGAAACGGTCCTGGAGCTCAAATGCAGTCACAATTCCCGGTCATGTTATCTTTCTTAGTGTCTTTCAGTAAATGCGACTTCCAACGAAAAGTGGGGCATATAAATTGTTAAAAAACTTTAATATATTGTTCCATTCTTTTCAATTCCCTATATAACAATAAATCCCTTTTTCAGTCCCAGCAGCAGCAGTATCACCAACAAATAAACAGACATCCACCGCAGCACTGACCTCTACATCAGCTCCTGCCTCGACAAGTGGAACAGCATCAATATCCACCGCAGGCTCAACTGAAGGGACAACAACTGAAGAATTGACAATCACTACGTCACTCCCAACAAGTGGTGAGAAAACGAAAGCACTCTTTGCATCCATTCCATTATGAATTCATTCAAAGTGCTGGGAGATAGAATCACGTACACATAAACTATTAACACATGACAGGAGTATCTTGTTGTGAGAATTTCCCAGTGTTCATGTTATGTGAAATGGTCTTGGAGCTCAAATGCAGTCACAATTCCCGGCCACGTTATCTTTCTTCGTGCCTTTCAGTAAATGCGAGTTCCAACAAAAAGTGGGGCATATAAATTGTTAAAAAAAACTTTAATATATTGTTCCATTCTTTTATATTCCCTCAATAACAATATATCCCTTTTTCAGTCCCAGCAGCAGCAGTATCACCAACAAATAAACAGACATCCAGCGAAGCACTGACCTCCACATCAGTTCCTGCCTCGACAAGTGGAACAGCATCAACATCCACCGCAGGCTCTACTGAAGGGACAACAACTGAAGAATTGACAATCACTACGTCACTCCCAACAACAAGTGGTGAGAAAACGAAAGCACTCTTTGCAACCATTCCATTATGAATTCATTCAATCTGCTGGGAGATAGAATCACGTACCCAAAAGCTATTGAAACTTTACAGTAGTATGTTGTTGTTATAATTTCCCAGAGTTAATGTTATGTCAAATAGTCTTGGTACAATTCACAATTCCCGGCCACGTTATCTTTCTTCGTGTCTTTCAGCAATTGCGAGTTCTAACGAAAAGTGGGGCACAAATTTCATTCAAAGACTTTAATATATTGTTCCATCCATTTCAATTCCCTGAATAACAATGTATCCCTTCTTCAATCACAGCAGCACAAGCATCTGCATCAAATACACAGTCGTCCACAGTAGCACTGACCACTTCATCAGCTTATGCCTCAACAAGTACAACAGCACCAACATCTACAGCAAGCTCGACAGAACCATCGACATCCGAGGCAACGACAGTGACAACCTCATTCCCTTCATCAAGTTGTGAGTATCTGTGTGTTCTCTAATCAGTTCTAATATTCTGATTCCTTTCACTACTGAATGTTGAGAAACAGACAATGGACTTGTAAGAAAAGAATACAGCATGAAGTTGGTCATGAATATGCAGAGTAAAATAACGTGCAAATGCCATTATTTTGATTAATGCTGTGCAACATGGACATTCATTACTTGCTTTCCATATCTGACGAATAAGGGAACTTTTCAGCTATGATATAACGATGTTGTTCCAGGCATTATGTATACCCATTCAGTCTATCCTCAATTTTAATTATAGCAACTGCAGAAATTTCAACTGCAAGTACACAGACATCCACTACAGCACAAGCCACCATATCAGCTCCTGCCTCAAGCAGTACGATATCATCGACAACTGCCGGGAGCTCTACAAAAGCATCGACAACTGCAGTAACATCAATCACAACACCACTCCCTTCAACAAGTGGTGAGTATATGAGTGCTGTCTTAACACTTTGACCATCAATAATCCTTCCAGCCCACTCTGAGGTTTAAAAGACTAAACTGGAGATCGGTCAAACGATTCTAGCAAGGTGCTGGCTACAATTGCCACAAATGGAATAAGGCGCAGTTGAGATGTGCTCAGTACTTTTATTTCAACATGGAAAGCTATGTTACTAATTTTCATGATCTGGGAGTTCTAAGAAGTTGATTTCTTGGGCCACACATTTAGAATGTTGTTCCAGGCTTTTTGAGTGCTCCCTTAAGCCTAACACCTCTTTTAATAACAGCAGCAACAGAAACTTCAACTGCAAATACACAGACATCCACAGCAGCAGAAACCTCAGCATCAGCTTCTGTTTCATCAAGTGCAACAGTACAAACTACAGTGAGCTCAACTGAAACAACAAGAACTGAAGCAACAACAGCCACCAATCCACTCCCATCAACAAGTGGTGAGTATACGAAAGCACACTTTGCAGACATTACATTCTCAGTCCAGTGAAAACGCAGAAATGTACAAACACATAAAGAAATGTGAGAAATTGTTCTACTCGTGTATTGTTGGCTAGAATGATGCATTGGATAATCATACACTCATGACATTTGGTGAAATACCCTCAGTTAAAATGAGGCTACGATACGTTACTCAGGAGCTTCCATTATTTCTCAGTTTTAACAAATCATACAGCATAACCTTTGTGCAAAAGCTTTGATATACTCCCCATGCTCTCTGCTTACCTCAATAAAACATTGCCTGTTTCGACGATAACAGCAGATACATCATCTTCAAGTACACAGACGTCCACGGCAGCACTGACCTCTACATCAGTTCCTGCCTCGACAAGTGGAACAGCATCAACATCCACTGCAGGCTCCACTGAACGGTCAACAACTGAAGAATCGACAATCACTACGTCACTCCCAACAACAAGTGGTGAGAAAACGAAAGAACTCTTTGCTACCATTTCATTACGAATTCATTCAAACTGCTGCACGATATAAACACGTACACATAAACTATTAACATATGACAAGAGTATGTTGTTTTCAGAATTTCCCAGTGTTCATGTTATGTGAAATGGTCTTGGAGCTTAAATGCAGTCACAATTCCCGGCCACGTTATCTTTCTTAGTGTCTTTCAGTAAATGCGAGTTCCAACAAAAAGTGGGGCATATAACTTTTTAAAAAAACTTAAAATATATTGTTCCATTCTTTTATATTCCCTCAATAAGAATATATCCCTTTTTCAATCCCAGCAGCAGCAGTATCACCAACAAATAAACAGACATCCACCGCAGCACTAACCTCTACATCAGCTCCTGCCTCGACAACTGGAACAGCATCAACATCCACCGCAGGCTCTACTGAAGGGTCAACAACTGAAGAATCAACAATTACTACGTCCCTCCCAACAACAAGTGGTGAGAAAACGAAAGCACTCTTTGCATCCATTCCATTATGAATTCATTCAAAGTGCTAGGAGATAGAATCACGTATTCAAAAGCTATTGATACACTACAGTAGTATGTTGTTGTTATAATTTCCCAGAGTCAACGTGATGTCAAACTATCTTGGTAGTCTAACACTGCCACAATTCCTGGCCACGTTATCTTTCTTCGTGTCTTTCAGCAAATGCCAGTTCCAACAAAATGTGGGGCACCAATTTCGTTCAAAAACTTTAATATATTGTGCCATCCATTTCATTTGCCTCAATAACATTGTATCGCTTCTTCAATCACAGCGGCACAAGCATCAACAACAAATACACAGACGTCCACAGTAGCACTGACCGCTTCATCAGCTCCTGCCACAACAAGTACAATAACACAAACATCTACAGCAAGCTTGACAGAAACATCGACATCTGAGGCAACGACAGAGACAACCTCACTCCCATCATCAAGTGGTGAGTAGCTGAGTGCCATTTATTCAGTTTTAACATTCTGTTTTCTTCCACCTACCGAATGTTGAGAAGCAGACAATGGACTTGTAAGAAAATAATACAGCGTGAAGTTGGTCATGAAAATGCAGAGTGCAATAATGTGCAAATGCCATTGTTTTGATTAATGCTTTGCAACATGGACATTCATTAGTTGCTTTGCATATCTGACGAAGAAGGGAACTTTTCAGCTATGATATAACGATGTTGTTCCAGGCATTATATATACCCATTCAGTCTATCCTCAATTTTAATTATAGCAACTGCAGAAATTTCAACTGCAAGTACACAGACATCCACTACAGCGCAAGCCACCATATCAGCTCCTGCCTCAAGCAGTACGATATCATCGACAAATGCCGGGAGCTCTACAAAAGCATCGACAACTGCAGTAACATCAATCACAACACCACTCCCTTCAACAAGTGGTGAGTATATGAGATAAAAACAAAAAAACTGCGGATGCTGGAAATCCAAAACAAAAACAGAATTACCTGGAAAAACTCAGCAGGTCTGGCAGCATCGGCGGAGAAGAAAAGAGTTGACGTTTCGAGTCCTCATGACCCTTCGACAGAACTTGCATTCGAGTCCAAGAAAGAGTTGAAATATAAGCTGGTTTAAGGTGTGTGTGTGGGGGGCGGAGAGATAGAGAGACAAAGAGGTGGAGGGGGGGTGGTGTGGTTGTAGGGACAAACAAGCAGTGATAGAAGCAGATCATCAAAAGATGTCAACGACAATAGTACAATAGAACACATAGGTGTTAAATTGACATCTTTTGATGATCTGCTTCTATCACTGCTTGTTTGTCCCTACAACCACACCCCCCCCCCCTCCACCTCTTTGTCTCTCTATCTCTCCGCCCCCCACACACACACCTTAAACCAGCTTATATTTCAACTCTTTCTTGGACTCGAATGCAAGTTCTGTCGAATGGTCCTGAGGACTCGAAACGTCAACTCTTTTCTTCTCCGCCGATGCTGCCAGACATAGCACATTTGTTTAGATAATATCACCAACTTTAATTTTAACACCTATGTGTTCTATTGTACTATTGTCGTTGACATCTTTTGATGATCTGCTTCTATCACCTTGTTTGTCCCTACAACCACACCCCTCCCCCCTCCACCTCTTTGTCTCTCTATCTCTCCGCCCCCCACACACACACCTTAAACCAGCTTATATTTCAACTCTTTCTTGGACTCGAATGCAAGTTCTGTCGAAGGGTCATGAGGACTCGAAACGTCAACTCTTTTCTTCTCCGCCGATGCTGCCAGACCTGCTGAGTTTTTCCAGGTGAGTATATGGGTGCTGTCTTAACACTTTGACCATCAATAATCCTTCCAGCCCACTCTGAGGTTTAAAAGACTAAACTGGAGATCGGTCAAACGATTCTAGCAAGCTGCTGGCTACAATTGCCACAAATGGAATAAGGCGCAGTTGAGATGTACTCAGTACTTTTATTTCAACATGGAAAGCTATGTTACTAGTTTTCATGATCTGGGAGTTCTAAGAAGTTGATTATTAGGGCCACACTTTTAGAATGCTGTTCCATGCTTTTTGAGTGCTTCCTTAAGCCTAACACCTCTTTTAATAACAGCAGCAACAGAAATTTCAACTGCAAATACACAAACATCCACAGCAGCAGAAACCTCGACATCAGCTTCTGTCTCAACGACTGCAACAGCACAAACTCCAGTGAGCTCAACTGAAACAACAAGAACTGAAGCAACAACAGCCACCACTCCACTCCCATCAACAAGTGGTGAGTATACAAAAGCACGCTTTGCAGACATTACATTCTCAGTCCAGTCAAAATGCAGAAATGTACAAACACTTAAAGAAATGTGAGAATTTATTCTAATCGTGTATTGTTGGCTAGAATGATGCATTGGACAATCATACACTCATGACATTTGGGGAAATAACCTCAGTTAAAATGAGGCTACGATACATTACTCAGGAGCTTCCATTATTTCTCAGTTTTAACAAATCATAGAGCATAACCTTTGTGCAAAAGCTTTGATATACTCCCCATGCTTACCTCAATAAAACATTACCTGTTTCGACGATAGCAGCAGATACATCATCTTCAAGTACACAGACGTCCACGGCAGCACTGACCTCTACGTCTGCTCCTCCCTCAATAAGTGGAACAGCATCAACATCCACCATAGGCTATACAGAAGGGTCAACAGCTGAGGAATCGACAATCACTATGTCACTCCCAACAAGAGGTGAGAAAATGAAAGCACTCTTTGCAACCATTCCATTATGAATTCTTTCTATATAAACACGTACACAAAAACTATTGAAACATGACAGGAGTATGTTGTTGTGGGAATTTCCCAGTGTACATGTTATGAGAAACGGTCCTGGAGCTCAAATGCAGTCACAATTCCCGGTCATGTTATCTTTCTTAGTGTCTTTCAGTAAATGCGACTTCCAACGAAAAGTGGGGCATATAAATTGTTAAAAAACTTTAATATATTGTTCCATTCTTTTCAATTCCCTATATAACAATAAATCCCTTTTTCAGTCCCAGCAGCAGCAGTATCACCAACAAATAAACAGACATCCACCGCAGCACTGACCTCTACATCAGCTCCTGCCTCGACAAGTGGAACAGCATCAATATCCACCGCAGGCTCAACTGAAGGGACAACAACTGAAGAATTGACAATCACTACGTCACTCCCAACAAGTGGTGAGAAAACGAAAGCACTCTTTGCATCCATTCCATTATGAATTCATTCAAAGTGCTGGGAGATAGAATCACGTACACATAAACTATTAACACATGACAGGAGTATCTTGTTGTGAGAATTTCCCAGTGTTCATGTTATGTGAAATGGTCTTGGAGCTCAAATGCAGTCACAATTCCCGGCCACGTTATCTTTCTTCGTGCCTTTCAGTAAATGCGAGTTCCAACAAAAAGTGGGGCATATAAATTGTTAAAAAAAACTTTAATATATTGTTCCATTCTTTTATATTCCCTCAATAACAATATATCCCTTTTTCAGTCCCAGCAGCAGCAGTATCACCAACAAATAAACAGACATCCAGCGAAGCACTGACCTCCACATCAGTTCCTGCCTCGACAAGGGGAACAGCATCAACATCCACCGCAGGCTCTACTGAAGGGACAACAACTGAAGAATTGACAATCACTACGTCACACCCAACAACAAGTACTGAGAAAACGAAAGCACTCTTTGCAACCATTCCATTATGAATTCATTCAATCTGCTGGGAGATAGAATCACGTACCCAAAAGCTATTGAAACTTTACAGTAGTATGTTGTTGTTATAATTTCCCAGAGTTAATGTTATGTCAAATAGTCTTGGTACAATTCACAATTCCCGGCCACGTTATCTTTCTTCGTGTCTTTCAGCAAATGCGAGTTCTAACGAAAAGTGGGGCACAAATTTCATTCAAAGACTTTAATATATTGTTCCATCCATTTCAATTCCCTGAATAACAATGTATCCCTTCTTCAATCACAGCAGCACAAGCATCTGCAACAAATACACAGTCGTCCACAGTAGCACTGACCACTTCATCAGCTTATGCCTCAACAAGTACAATAGCACCAACATCTACAGCAAGCTCGACAGAACCATCGACATCCGAGGCAACGACAGTGACAACCTCATTCCCTTCATCAAGTAGTGAGTATCTGTGTGTTCTCTAATCAGTTCTAATATTCTGATTCCTTTCACCTACTGAATGTTGAGAAACAGACAATGGACTTGTAAGAAAAGAATACAGCATGAAGTTGGTCATGAATATGCAGAGTAAAATAACGTGCTAATGCCATTATTTTGATTAATGCTGTGCAACATGGACATTCATTACTTGCTTTCCATATCTGACGAATAAGGGAACTTTTCAGCTATAATATAATGATGTTGTTTCAGGCATTATGTATACCCATTCAGTCTATATTCAATTTTAATTATAGCAACTGCAGAAATTTCAACTGCAAGTACACAGACATCCACTACAGCACAAGTCACCACATCAGCTCCTGCCTCAAGCAGTACGATATCATCAAAAAATGCTGGGAGCTCTACAAAAGCATCGACAACTGCAGTAACATCAATCACAACATCAATCCCTTCGACAAGTGGTGAGTATATGAGTGCTGTCTTAACACTTTGACCATCTCTGATCCTTCCAGCCCACTCTGAGGTTTAAAAGACTAAATTGGAGATATGTCAAACGATTCTCGCAAGGTGCTGGCTACAATTTCCCCAAAGAGAATAATGCGCAGATGAGATTTGCTCAGTACTTTTATTTCAACATGGAGAGCTATGTTACTAATTTTCATGATCTGGGAGTTCTAAGAAGTTGATTTCTTGGGCCACACTTTTAGAATGTTGTTCCAGGCTTTTTGAGTGCTCCCTTAAGCCTAACACCTCTTTTAATAACAGCAGCAACAGAAACTTCAACTGCAAATACACAGACATCCACAGCAGCAGAAACCGCGACATCAGCTTCTGTCTCAACAGGTGCAACAGTACAAACTACAGTGAGCTCAACTGAAACAACAAGAACTGAAGCAACAACAGCCACCACTCCACTCCCATCAACAAGTGGTGAGTATACAAAAGAACGCTTTGCAGACATTACATTCTCAGTCCAGTCAAAATGCAGAAATGTACAAACACTTAAAGAAATGTGAGAATTTATTCTACTCATGTATTGTTGGCTAGAATGATGCATTGGACAATCATACACTCATGACATTTGGGGAAATAACCTCAGTTAAAATGAGGCTACGATACATTACTCAGGAGCTTCCATTATTTCTCAGTTTTAACAAATCATAGAGCATAACCTTTGTGCAAAAGCTTTGATATACTCCCCATGCTTACCTCAATAAAACATTACCTGTTTCGACGATAGCAGCAGATACATCATCTTCAAGTACACAGACGTCCACGGCAGCACTGACCTCTACGTCTGCTCCTCCCTCAATAAGTGGAACAGCATCAACATCCACCATAGGCTATACAGAAGGGTCAACAGCTGAGGAATCGACAATCACTATGTCACTCCCAACAAGAGGTGAGAAAATGAAAGCACTCTTTGCAACCATTCCATTATGAATTCTTTCTATATAAACACGTACACAAAAACTATTGAAACATGACAGGAGTATGTTGTTGTGGGAATTTCCCAGTGTACATGTTATGAGAAACGGTCCTGGAGCTCAAATGCAGTCACAATTCCCGGTCATGTTATCTTTCTTAGTGTCTTTCAGTAAATGCGACTTCCAACGAAAAGTGGGGCATATAAATTGTTAAAAAACTTTAATATATTGTTCCATTCTTTTCAATTCCCTATATAACAATAAATCCCTTTTTCAGTCCCAGCAGCAGCAGTATCACCAACAAATAAACAGACATCCACCGCAGCACTGACCTCTACATCAGCTCCTGCCTCGACAAGTGGAACAGCATCAATATCCACCGCAGGCTCAACTGAAGGGACAACAACTGAAGAATTGACAATCACTACGTCACTCCCAACAAGTGGTGAGAAAACGAAAGCACTCTTTGCATCCATTCCATTATGAATTCATTCAAAGTGCTGGGAGATAGAATCACGTACACATAAACTATTAACACATGACAGGAGTATCTTGTTGTGAGAATTTCCCAGTGTTCATGTTATGTGAAATGGTCTTGGAGCTCAAATGCAGTCACAATTCCCGGCCACGTTATCTTTCTTCGTGCCTTTCAGTAAATGCGAGTTCCAACAAAAAGTGGGGTATATAAATTGTTAAAAAAAACTTTAATATATTGTTCCATTCTTTTATATTCCCTCAATAACAATATATCCCTTTTTCAGTCCCAGCAGCAGCAGTATCACCAACAAATAAACAGACATCCAGCGAAGCACTGACCTCCACATCAGTTCCTGCCTCGACAAGGGGAACAGCATCAACATCCACCGCAGGCTCTACTGAAGGGACAACAACTGAAGAATTGACAATCACTACGTCACTCCCAACAATAAGTGGTGAGAAAACGAAAGCACTCTTTGCAACCATTCCATTATGAATTCATTCAATCTGCTGGGAGATAGAATCACGTACCCAAAAGCTATTGAAACTTTACAGTAGTATGTTGTTGTTATAATTTCCCAGAGTTAATGTTATGTCAAATAGTCTTGGTACAATTCACAATTCCCGGCCACGTTATCTTTCTTCGTGTCTTTCAGCAAATGCGAGTTCTAACGAAAAGTGGGGCACAAATTTCATTCAAAGACTTTAATATATTGTTCCATCCATTTCAATTCCCTGAATAACAATGTATCCCTTCTTCAATCACAGCAGCACAAGCATCTGCAACAAATACACAGTCGTCAACAGTAGCACTGACCACTTCATCAGCTTATGCCTCAACAAGTACAATAGCACCAACATCTACAGCAAGCTCGACAGAACCATCGACATCCGAGGCAACGACAGTGACAACCTCATTCCCTTCATCAAGTAGTGAGTATCTGTGTGTTCTCTAATCAGTTCTAATATTCTGATTCCTTTCACCTACTGAATGTTGAGAAACAGACAATGGACTTGTAAGAAAAGAATACAGCATGAAGTTGGTCATGAATATGCAGAGTAAAATAACGTGCTAATGCCATTATTTTGATTAATGCTGTGCAACATGGACATTCATTACTTGCTTTCCATATCTGACGAATAAGGGAACTTTTCAGCTATGATATAATGATGTTGTTCCAGGCATTATGTATACCCATTCAGTCTATATTCAATTTTAATTATAGCAACTGCAGAAATTTCAACTGCAAATACACAGACATCCACTACAGCACAAGTCACCACATCAGCTCCTGCCTCAAGCAGTACGATATCATGGAAAAATGCTGGGAGCTCTACAAAAGCATCGACAACTGCAGTAACATCAATCACAACATCAATCCCTTCAACAAGTGGTGAGTATATGAGTGCTGTCTTAACACTTTGACCATCTCTGATCCTTCCAGCCCACTCTGAGGTTTAAAAGACTAAATTGGAGATATGTCAAACGATTCTCGCAAGGTGCTGGCTACAATTTCCCCAAATAGAATAATGCGCAGATGAGATTTGCTCGGTACTTTTATTTCAACATGGAGAGCTATGTTACTAATTTTCATGATCTGGGAGTTCTAAGAAGTTGATTTCTTGGGCCACACTTTTAGAATGTTGTTCCAGGCTTTTTGAGTGCTCCCTTAAGCCTAACACCTCTTTTAATAACAGCAGCAACAGAAACTTCAACTGCAAATACACAGACATCCACAGCAGCAGAAACCGCGACATCAGCTTCTGTCTCAACAGGTGCAACAGTACAAACTACAGTGAGCTCAACTGAAACAACAAGAACTGAAGCAACAACAGCCACCACTCCACTCCCATCAACAAGTGGTGAGTATACAAAAGCACGCTTTGCAGACATTACATTCTCAGTCCAGTCAAAATGCAGAAATGTACAAACACTTAAAGAAATGTGAGAATTTATTCTACTCGTGTATTGTTGGCTAGAATGATGCATTGGACAATCATACACTCATGACATTTGGGGAAATAACCTCAGTTAAAATGAGGCTACGATACATTACTCAGGAGCTTCCATTATTTCTCAGTTTTAACAAATCATAGAGCATAACCTTTGTGCAAAAGCTTTGATATACTCCCCATGCTTACCTCAATAAAACATTACCTGTTTCGACGATAGCAGCAGATACATCATCTTCAAGTACACAGACGTCCACGGCAGCACTGACCTTTACGTCTGCTCCTCCCTCAATAAGTGGAACAGCATCAACATCCACCATAGGCTATACAGAAGGGTCAACAGCTGAGGAATCGACAATCACTACGTCACTCCCAACAACAAGTGGTGAGAAAACGAAAGAACTCTTTGCTACCATTTCATTACGAATTCATTCAAACTGCTGCACGATATAAACACGTACACATAAACTATTAACATATGACAAGAGTATGTTGTTTTCAGAATTTCCCAGTGTTCATGTTATGTGAAATGGTCTTGGAGCTTAAATGCAGTCACAATTCCCGGCCACGTTATCTTTCTTAGTGTCTTTCAGTAAATGCGAGTTCCAACAAAAAGTGGGGCATATAACTTTTTAAAAAAACTTAAAATATATTGTTCCATTCTTTTATATTCCCTCAATAAGAATATATCCCTTTTTCAATCCCAGCAGCAGCAGTATCACCAACAAATAAACAGACATCCACCGCAGCACTAACCTCTACATCAGCTCCTGCCTCGACAACTGGAACAGCATCAACATCCACCGCAGGCTCTACTGAAGGGTCAACAACTGAAGAATCAACAATTACTACGTCCCTCCCAACAACAAGTGGTGAGAAAACGAAAGCACTCTTTGCATCCATTCCATTATGAATTCATTCAAAGTGCTAGGAGATAGAATCACGTATTCAAAAGCTATTGATACACTACAGTAGTATGTTGTTGTTATAATTTCCCAGAGTCAACGTGATGTCAAACTATCTTGGTAGTCTAACACTGCCACAATTCCTGGCCACGTTATCTTTCTTCGTGTCTTTCAGCAAATGCCAGTTCCAACAAAATGTGGGGCACCAATTTCGTTCAAAAACTTTAATATATTGTGCCATCCATTTCATTTGCCTCAATAACATTGTATCGCTTCTTCAATCACAGCGGCACAAGCATCAACAACAAATACACAGACGTCCACAGTAGCACTGACCGCTTCATCAGCTCCTGCCACAACAAGTACAATAACACAAACATCTACAGCAAGCTTGACAGAAACATCGACATCTGAGGCAACGACAGAGACAACCTCACTCCCATCATCAAGTGGTGAGTAGCTGAGTGCCATTTATTCAGTTTTAACATTCTGTTTTCTTCCACCTACCGAATGTTGAGAAGCAGACAATGGACTTGTAAGAAAATAATACAGCGTGAAGTTGGTCATGAAAATGCAGAGTGCAATAATGTGCAAATGCCATTGTTTTGATTAATGCTTTGCAACATGGACATTCATTAGTTGCTTTGCATATCTGACGAAGAAGGGAACTTTTCAGCTATGATATAACGATGTTGTTCCAGGCATTATATATACCCATTCAGTCTATCCTCAATTTTAATTATAGCAACTGCAGAAATTTCAACTGCAAGTACACAGACATCCACTACAGCGCAAGCCACCATATCAGCTCCTGCCTCAAGCAGTACGATATCATCGACAAATGCCGGGAGCTCTACAAAAGCATCGACAACTGCAGTAACATCAATCACAACACCACTCCCTTCAACAAGTGGTGAGTATATGAGATAAAAACAAAAAAACTGCGGATGCTGGAAATCCAAAACAAAAACAGAATTACCTGGAAAAACTCAGCAGGTCTGGCAGCATCGGCGGAGAAGAAAAGAGTTGACGTTTCGAGTCCTCATGACCCTTCGACAGAACTTGCATTCGAGTCCAAGAAAGAGTTGAAATATAAGCTGGTTTAAGGTGTGTGTGTGGGGGGCGGAGAGATAGAGAGACAAAGAGGTGGAGGGGGGGTGGTGTGGTTGTAGGGACAAACAAGCAGTGATAGAAGCAGATCATCAAAAGATGTCAACGACAATAGTACAATAGAACACATAGGTGTTAAATTGACATCTTTTGATGATCTGCTTCTATCACTGCTTGTTTGTCCCTACAACCACACCCCCCCCCCCTCCACCTCTTTGTCTCTCTATCTCTCCGCCCCCCACACACACACCTTAAACCAGCTTATATTTCAACTCTTTCTTGGACTCGAATGCAAGTTCTGTCGAATGGTCCTGAGGACTCGAAACGTCAACTCTTTTCTTCTCCGCCGATGCTGCCAGACATAGCACATTTGTTTAGATAATATCACCAACTTTAATTTTAACACCTATGTGTTCTATTGTACTATTGTCGTTGACATCTTTTGATGATCTGCTTCTATCACCTTGTTTGTCCCTACAACCACACCCCTCCCCCCTCCACCTCTTTGTCTCTCTATCTCTCCGCCCCCCACACACACACCTTAAACCAGCTTATATTTCAACTCTTTCTTGGACTCGAATGCAAGTTCTGTCGAAGGGTCATGAGGACTCGAAACGTCAACTCTTTTCTTCTCCGCCGATGCTGCCAGACCTGCTGAGTTTTTCCAGGTGAGTATATGGGTGCTGTCTTAACACTTTGACCATCAATAATCCTTCCAGCCCACTCTGAGGTTTAAAAGACTAAACTGGAGATCGGTCAAACGATTCTAGCAAGCTGCTGGCTACAATTGCCACAAATGGAATAAGGCGCAGTTGAGATGTACTCAGTACTTTTATTTCAACATGGAAAGCTATGTTACTAGTTTTCATGATCTGGGAGTTCTAAGAAGTTGATTATTAGGGCCACACTTTTAGAATGCTGTTCCATGCTTTTTGAGTGCTTCCTTAAGCCTAACACCTCTTTTAATAACAGCAGCAACAGAAATTTCAACTGCAAATACACAAACATCCACAGCAGCAGAAACCTCGACATCAGCTTCTGTCTCAACGACTGCAACAGCACAAACTCCAGTGAGCTCAACTGAAACAACAAGAACTGAAGCAACAACAGCCACCACTCCACTCCCATCAACAAGTGGTGAGTATACAAAAGCACGCTTTGCAGACATTACATTCTCAGTCCAGTCAAAATGCAGAAATGTACAAACACTTAAAGAAATGTGAGAATTTATTCTAATCGTGTATTGTTGGCTAGAATGATGCATTGGACAATCATACACTCATGACATTTGGGGAAATAACCTCAGTTAAAATGAGGCTACGATACATTACTCAGGAGCTTCCATTATTTCTCAGTTTTAACAAATCATAGAGCATAACCTTTGTGCAAAAGCTTTGATATACTCCCCATGCTTACCTCAATAAAACATTACCTGTTTCGACGATAGCAGCAGATACATCATCTTCAAGTACACAGACGTCCACGGCAGCACTGACCTCTACGTCTGCTCCTCCCTCAATAAGTGGAACAGCATCAACATCCACCATAGGCTATACAGAAGGGTCAACAGCTGAGGAATCGACAATCACTATGTCACTCCCAACAAGAGGTGAGAAAATGAAAGCACTCTTTGCAACCATTCCATTATGAATTCTTTCTATATAAACACGTACACAAAAACTATTGAAACATGACAGGAGTATGTTGTTGTGGGAATTTCCCAGTGTACATGTTATGAGAAACGGTCCTGGAGCTCAAATGCAGTCACAATTCCCGGTCATGTTATCTTTCTTAGTGTCTTTCAGTAAATGCGACTTCCAACGAAAAGTGGGGCATATAAATTGTTAAAAAACTTTAATATATTGTTCCATTCTTTTCAATTCCCTATATAACAATAAATCCCTTTTTCAGTCCCAGCAGCAGCAGTATCACCAACAAATAAACAGACATCCACCGCAGCACTGACCTCTACATCAGCTCCTGCCTCGACAAGTGGAACAGCATCAATATCCACCGCAGGCTCAACTGAAGGGACAACAACTGAAGAATTGACAATCACTACGTCACTCCCAACAAGTGGTGAGAAAACGAAAGCACTCTTTGCATCCATTCCATTATGAATTCATTCAAAGTGCTGGGAGATAGAATCACGTACACATAAACTATTAACACATGACAGGAGTATCTTGTTGTGAGAATTTCCCAGTGTTCATGTTATGTGAAATGGTCTTGGAGCTCAAATGCAGTCACAATTCCCGGCCACGTTATCTTTCTTCGTGCCTTTCAGTAAATGCGAGTTCCAACAAAAAGTGGGGTATATAAATTGTTAAAAAAAACTTTAATATATTGTTCCATTCTTTTATATTCCCTCAATAACAATATATCCCTTTTTCAGTCCCAGCAGCAGCAGTATCACCAACAAATAAACAGACATCCAGCGAAGCACTGACCTCCACATCAGTTCCTGCCTCGACAAGGGGAACAGCATCAACATCCACCGCAGGCTCTACTGAAGGGACAACAACTGAAGAATTGACAATCACTACGTCACTCCCAACAATAAGTGGTGAGAAAACGAAAGCACTCTTTGCAACCATTCCATTATGAATTCATTCAATCTGCTGGGAGATAGAATCACGTACCCAAAAGCTATTGAAACTTTACAGTAGTATGTTGTTGTTATAATTTCCCAGAGTTAATGTTATGTCAAATAGTCTTGGTACAATTCACAATTCCCGGCCACGTTATCTTTCTTCGTGTCTTTCAGCAAATGCGAGTTCTAACGAAAAGTGGGGCACAAATTTCATTCAAAGACTTTAATATATTGTTCCATCCATTTCAATTCCCTGAATAACAATGTATCCCTTCTTCAATCACAGCAGCACAAGCATCTGCAACAAATACACAGTCGTCAACAGTAGCACTGACCACTTCATCAGCTTATGCCTCAACAAGTACAATAGCACCAACATCTACAGCAAGCTCGACAGAACCATCGACATCCGAGGCAACGACAGTGACAACCTCATTCCCTTCATCAAGTAGTGAGTATCTGTGTGTTCTCTAATCAGTTCTAATATTCTGATTCCTTTCACCTACTGAATGTTGAGAAACAGACAATGGACTTGTAAGAAAAGAATACAGCATGAAGTTGGTCATGAATATGCAGAGTAAAATAACGTGCTAATGCCATTATTTTGATTAATGCTGTGCAACATGGACATTCATTACTTGCTTTCCATATCTGACGAATAAGGGAACTTTTCAGCTATGATATAATGATGTTGTTCCAGGCATTATGTATACCCATTCAGTCTATATTCAATTTTAATTATAGCAACTGCAGAAATTTCAACTGCAAATACACAGACATCCACTACAGCACAAGTCACCACATCAGCTCCTGCCTCAAGCAGTACGATATCATGGAAAAATGCTGGGAGCTCTACAAAAGCATCGACAACTGCAGTAACATCAATCACAACATCAATCCCTTCAACAAGTGGTGAGTATATGAGTGCTGTCTTAACACTTTGACCATCTCTGATCCTTCCAGCCCACTCTGAGGTTTAAAAGACTAAATTGGAGATATGTCAAACGATTCTCGCAAGGTGCTGGCTACAATTTCCCCAAATAGAATAATGCGCAGATGAGATTTGCTCGGTACTTTTATTTCAACATGGAGAGCTATGTTACTAATTTTCATGATCTGGGAGTTCTAAGAAGTTGATTTCTTGGGCCACACTTTTAGAATGTTGTTCCAGGCTTTTTGAGTGCTCCCTTAAGCCTAACACCTCTTTTAATAACAGCAGCAACAGAAACTTCAACTGCAAATACACAGACATCCACAGCAGCAGAAACCGCGACATCAGCTTCTGTCTCAACAGGTGCAACAGTACAAACTACAGTGAGCTCAACTGAAACAACAAGAACTGAAGCAACAACAGCCACCACTCCACTCCCATCAACAAGTGGTGAGTATACAAAAGCACGCTTTGCAGACATTACATTCTCAGTCCAGTCAAAATGCAGAAATGTACAAACACTTAAAGAAATGTGAGAATTTATTCTACTCGTGTATTGTTGGCTAGAATGATGCATTGGACAATCATACACTCATGACATTTGGGGAAATAACCTCAGTTAAAATGAGGCTACGATACATTACTCAGGAGCTTCCATTATTTCTCAGTTTTAACAAATCATAGAGCATAACCTTTGTGCAAAAGCTTTGATATACTCCCCATGCTTACCTCAATAAAACATTACCTGTTTCGACGATAGCAGCAGATACATCATCTTCAAGTACACAGACGTCCACGGCAGCACTGACCTTTACGTCTGCTCCTCCCTCAATAAGTGGAACAGCATCAACATCCACCATAGGCTATACAGAAGGGTCAACAGCTGAGGAATCGACAATCACTATGTCACTCCCAACAACAAGTGGTGAGAAAACGAAAGAACTCTTTGCTACCATTTCATTATGAATTCATTCAAACTGCTGCACGATATAAACACGTACACATAAACTATTAACATATGACAGGTGTATGTTGTTTTGAGAATTTCCCAGTGTTCATGTTACACAGAAATGTACAAACACATAAAGAAATGTGAGAAATTGTTCTTCTCGTGTATTGTTGGCTAGAATGATGCATTGGATAATCATACACTCATGACATTTGGTGAAATACCCTCAGTTAAAATTAGACTACGATACGTTACTCAGGAGCTTCCATTATTTCTCAGTTTTAACAAATCATACAGCATAACCTTTGTGCAAACGCTTTGATATACTCCCCATGCTCTCTGCTTACCTCAATAAAACATTGCCTGTTTCGACGATAACAGCAGATACATCATCTTCAAGTACACAGACGTCCACGGCAGCACTGACCTCTACATCAGTTCCTGCCTCGACAAGTGGAACAGCATCAACATCCACTGCACGCTCCACTGAAGGGTCAACAACTGAAGAATCGACAATCACTACGTCACTCCCAACAACAAGTGGTGAGAAAACGAAAGAACTCTTTGCTACCATTTCATTACGAATTCATTCAAACTGCTGCACGATATAAACACGTACACATAAACTATTAACATATGACAGGAGTATGTTGTTTTGAGAATTTCCCAGTGTTCATGTTATGTGAAATGGTCTTGGAGCTTAAATGCAGTCACAATTCCCGGCCACGTTATCTTTCTTTGTGTCTTTCAGTAAATGCGAGTTCCAACAAAAAGCGGTGCATGTAACTTGTTAAAAAAACTTAAATATATTGTTCCATTCTTTTCAATTCCCTCAATAAGAATATATCCCTTTTTCAATCCCAGCAGCAGCAGTATCACCAACAAATAAACAGACGTCTACGGCAGCACTGACCTCTACATCAGCTCCTGCTTCGACATTTGGAACAGCATCAACATCCACCGCAGGCTCTACTGAAGGGTCAACAACTGAAGAATCGACAATCACTACGTCACTCCCAACAACAAGTGGTGAGAAAACAAAAGCACTCTTTGCATCCATTCCATTATGAATTCATTCAAAGTGCTGGGAGATAGAATCACGTATTCAAAAGCTATTGATACTCTACAGTAGTATGTTGTTGTTATAATTTCCCAGAGTCAATGTGATGTCAAACTATCTTGGTAGTCTAACACTGCCACAATTCCCGGCCACGTTATCTTTCTTCGTGTCTTTCAGCAAATGCGAGTTCCAACAAAATTTGGGGCACAAATTTCATTCAAAAACTTTAATATATGGTGCCATCCATTTCCTTTGCCTCAATAACATTGTATCCCTTCTTCAATCACAGCGGCACAAGCATCAACAACAAATACACAGACGTCCACAGTAGCACTGACCGCTTCATCAGCTCCTGCCACAACAAGTACAATAACACAAACATCTACAGCAAGCTTGACAGAAACATCGACATCTGAGGCAACGACAGTGACAACCTCACTCCCATCATCAAGTGGTGAGTAGCTCAGTGCCATCTATTCAGTTTTAACATTCTGTTTTCTTCCACCTACCGAATGTTGAGAAGCAGACAATGGACTTGTAAGAAAATAATATAGCGTGAAGTTGGTCATGAAAATGCAGAGTGCAATAATGTGCAAATGCCATTGTATTGATTAATGCTTTGCAACATGGACATTCATTACTTGCTTTGCATATCTGACGAAGAAGGGAACTTTTCAGCTATGATATAACGATGTTGTTCCAGGCATTATGTATACCCATTCAGTCTATCCTC
The DNA here is from genome assembly GCF_017639515.1 of Carcharodon carcharias. Taxonomy (NCBI): domain Eukaryota; kingdom Metazoa; phylum Chordata; class Chondrichthyes; order Lamniformes; family Lamnidae; genus Carcharodon; species Carcharodon carcharias. The sequence continues at coordinate 120,603,358 of NC_054480.1, read as the reverse complement.
AATTTTAATTATAGCAACTGCAGAAATTTCAACTGCAAGTACACAGACATCCACTACAGCACAAGCCACCACATCAGCTCCTGCCTCAAGCAGTACGATATCATCGACAACTGCCGGGAGCTCTACAAAAGCATCGACAACTGCAGTAACATCAATCACAACATCACTCCCTTCAACAAGTGGTGAGTATATGAGTGCTGTCTTAACACTTTGACCATCAATAATCCTTCCAGCCCACTCTGAGGTTTAAAAGACTAAATTGGAGATCGGTCAAACGATTCTAGCAAGGTGCTGGCTACAATTGCCACAAATGGAAAAAGGCGCAGTTGAGATGTGCTCAGTACTTTTATTTCAACATCGAGAGCTATGTTACTAATTTTCATGATCTGGGAGTTCTAAGAAGTTGATTTTTAGAATGCTGTTCCATGCTTTTTGAGTGCTTCCTTAAGCCTAACACCTCTTTTAATAACAGCAGCAACAGAAATTTCAACTGCAAATACACAGACATCCACAGCAGCAGAAACCTCGACATCAGCTTCTGTCTCAACGACTGCAACAGCACAAAGTCCAGTGAGCTCAACTGAAACAACAATAACTGAAGCACCACCAGCCACCACTCCACTCCCATCAACAAGTGGTGAGTATACAAAAGCACGCTTTGCAGACATTACATTCTCAGTCCAGTCAAAATGCAGAAATGTACAAACACTTAAAGAAATGTGAGAAATTATTCTACTCGTGTATTGTTGGCTAGAATGATGCATTGGACAATCATACACTCATGACATTTGGGGAAATACCCTCAGTTAAAATGAGGCTACGATACATTACTCAGGAGCTTCCATTATTTCTCAGTTTTAACAAATCATAGAGCATAACCTTTGTGTAAAAGCTTTGATATACTCCCCATGCTTACCTCAATAAAACATTGCCTGTTTCGACGATAGCAGCAGATACATCATCTTCAAGTATACAGACGTCCACGGCAGCACTGACCTCTACGTCTGCTCCTCCCTCAATAAGTGGAACAGCATTAACATCCACCATAGGCTATACAGAAGGGTCAACAGCTGAGGAATCGACAATCACTATGTCACTCCCAACAAGAGGTGAGAAAATGAAAGCGCTCTTTGCAACCATTCCATTATGAAGTCTTTCTATATAAACACGTACACAAAAACTATTGAAACATGACAGGAGTATGTTGTTGTGGGAATTTCCCAGTGTACATGTTATGTGAAACGGTCCTGGAGCTCAAATGCAGTCACAATTCCCGGTCATGTTATCTTTCTTAGTGTCTTTCAGTAAATGCGAATTCCAACGAAAAGTGGGGCATATAAATTGTTAAAAAACTTTAATATATTGTTCCATTCTTTTCAATTCCCTCTATAACAATAAATCCCTTTTTCTGTCCCAGCAGCAGCAGTATCACCAACAAATAAACAATCATCCACCGCAGCACTGACCTCTACATCAGTTCCTGCCTCGACAAGTGGAACAGCATCAAAATCCACTGCAGGCTCCACTGAAGGGTCAACAACTGAAGAATCGACAATCACTACGTCACTCCCAACAACAAGTGGTGAGAAAACGAAAGAACTCTTTGCTACCATTTCATTACGAATTCATTCAAACTGCTGCACGATATAAACACGTACACATAAACTATTAACACATGACAGGAGTATGTTGTTTTGAGAATTTCCCAGTGTTCATGTTATGTGAAATGGTCTTGGAGCTTAAATGCAGTCACAATTCCCGGCCACGTTATCTTTCTTTGTGTCTTTCAGTAAATGCGAGTTCCAACAAAAAGTGGTGCATATAACTTGTTAAAAAAACTTAAATATATTGTTCCATTCTTTTCAATTCCCTCAATAAGAATATATCCCTTTTTCAATCCCAGCAGCAGCAGTATCACCAACAAATAAACAGACGTCTACGGCAGCACTGACCTCTACATCAGCTCCTGCTTCGACATTTGGAACAGCATCAACATCCACCGCAGGCTCTACTGAAGGGTCAACAACTGAAGAATCGACAATCACTACGTCACTCCCAACAACAAGTGGTGAGAAAACAAAAGCACTCTTTGCATCCATTCCATTATGAATTCATTCAAAGTGCTGGGAGATAGAATCACGTATTCAAAAGCTATTGATACTCTACAGTAGTATGTTGTTGTTATAATTTCCCAGAGTCAAAGTGATGTCAAACTATCTTGGTAGTCTAACACTGCCACAATTCCCGGCCACGTTATCTTTCTTCGTGTCTTTCAGCAAATGCGAGTTCCAACAAAATTTGGGGCACAAATTTCATTCAAAAACTTTAATATATTGTGCCATCCATTTCCTTTGCCTCAATAACATTGTATCCCTTCTTCAATCACAGCGGCACAAGCATCAACAACAAATACACAGACGTCCACAGTAGCACTGACCGCTTCATCAGCTCCTGCCACAACAAGTACAATAACACAAACATCTACAGCAAGCTTGACAGAAACATCGACATCTGAGGCAACGACAGTGACAACCTCACTCCCATCATCAAGTGGTGAGTAGCTCAGTGCCATCTATTCAGTTTTAACATTCTGTTTTCTTCCACCTACCGAATGTTGAGAAGCAGACAATGGACTTGTAAGAAAATAATATAGCGTGAAGTTGGTCATGAAAATGCAGAGTGCAATAATGTGCAAATGCCATTGTATTGATTAATGCTTTGCAACATGGACATTCATTACTTGCTTTGCATATCTGACGAAGAAGGGAACTTTTCAGCTATGATATAACGATGTTTTTCCAGGCATTATGTATACCCATTCAGTCTATCCTCAATTTTAATTATAGCAACTGCAGAAATTTCAACTGCAAGTACACAGACATCCACTACAGCACAAGCCACCACATCAGCTCCTGCCTCAAGCAGTACGATATCATCGACAACTGCCGGGAGCTCTACAAAAGCATCGACAACTGCAGTAACATCAATCACAACATCACTCCCTTCAACAAGTGGTGAGTATATGAGTGCTGTCTTAACACTTTGACCATCAATAATCCTTCCAGCCCACTCTGAGGTTTAAAAGACTAAATTGGAGATCGGTCAAACGATTCTAGCAAGGTGCTGGCTACAATTGCCACAAATGGAAAAAGGCGCAGTTGAGATGTGCTCAGTACTTTTATTTCAACATCGAGAGCTATGTTACTAATTTTCATGATCTGGGAGTTCTAAGAAGTTGATTTTTAGAATGCTGTTCCATGCTTTTTGAGTGCTTCCTTAAGCCTAACACCTCTTTTAATAACAGCAGCAACAGAAATTTCAACTGCAAATACACAGACATCCACAGCAGCAGAAACCTCGACATCAGCTTCTGTCTCAACGACTGCAACAGCACAAAGTCCAGTGAGCTCAACTGAAACAACAATAACTGAAGCACCACCAGCCACCACTCCACTCCCATCAACAAGTGGTGAGTATACAAAAGCACGCTTTGCAGACATTACATTCTCAGTCCAGTCAAAATGCAGAAATGTACAAACACTTAAAGAAATGTGAGAAATTATTCTACTCGTGTATTGTTGGCTAGAATGATGCATTGGACAATCATACACTCATGACATTTGGGGAAATACCCTCAGTTAAAATGAGGCTACGATACATTACTCAGGAGCTTCCATTATTTCTCAGTTTTAACAAATCATAGAGCATAACCTTTGTGTAAAAGCTTTGATATACTCCCCATGCTTACCTCAATAAAACATTGCCTGTTTCGACGATAGCAGCAGATACATCATCTTCAAGTATACAGACGTCCACGGCAGCACTGACCTCTTCGTCTGCTCCTCCCTCAATAAGTGGAACAGCATTAACATCCACCATAGGCTATACAGAAGGGTCAACAGCTGAGGAATCGACAATCACTATGTCACTCCCAACAAGAGGTGAGAAAATGAAAGCGCTCTTTGCAACCATTCCATTATGAAGTCTTTCTATATAAACACGTACACAAAAACTATTGAAACATGACAGGAGTATGTTGTTGTGGGAATTTCCCAGTGTACATGTTATGTGAAACGGTCCTGGAGCTCAAATGCAGTCACAATTCCCGGTCATGTTATCTTTCTTAGTGTCTTTCAGTAAATGCGAATTCCAACGAAAAGTGGGGCATATAAATTGTTAAAAAACTTTAATATATTGTTCCATTCTTTTCAATTCCCTCTATAACAATAAATCCCTTTTTCTGTCCCAGCAGCAGCAGTATCACCAACAAATAAACAATCATCCACCGCAGCACTGACCTCTACATCAGCTCCTGCCTCGACAACTGGAACAGCATCAATATCCGCCGCAGGCTCAACTGAAGGGACAACAACTGAAGAATTGACAATCACTACGTCACTCCCAACAAGTGGTGAGAAAACGAAAGCACTCTTTGCATCCATTCCATTATGAATTCATTCATTGTGCTGGGAGATAGAATCACATACACATAAACTATTAACACATGACAGGAGTATCTTGTTGTGAGAATTTCCCAGTGTTCATGTTATGTGAAATGGTGTTAGAGCTCAAATGCAGTCACTATTCCCGGCCACGTTATCTTTCTTAGCGTGTTTCTGTAAATGCGAGTTCCAACAAAAAGTGGGGCATATAAATTGTTAAAAAACTTTAATATATTGTTCCATCCTTTTCAATTCCCTCAATAAGAATATATCCCTTTTTCAGTCCCAGCAGCAGCAGTATCACCAACAAATAAACAGACATCCACTGCAGCACTGACCTCTACATCAGCTCCTGCCTCGACAAGTGGAACAGCATCAACATCCACTGCAGGCTCTAATGAAGGGTCAACAACTGAAGAATCGAAAATCCCTGCATCACTCCCAACAACAAGTGGTGAGCGTATGAAAGCACAATTTGCAGCCATTCCACTATGAATCCTTTCAGTCTGCTGGAAGGTATACGACAAGTATCAAAGGATTACAGGAATATGTTGATGCCTATAATTTCCCAGAGTTAATTATATTTAAAACTATCTTGGTGCTCTGATGCTGTTACAATTCAAGGCCATGTTATCTTTCTCAGTATTGTCATTCTCTCTGAGTTTGTTCAAAATTTAGAGCATAATTTACGTGCATAAACCTTATTATATTGTTCCATCCTTTTTAATTTCCCTTAAATAAAGCATCATCATTCAAAGCATCATCATACAAATACACAGACGTCCACAGCAGCAGGAGCGTCTACATCAGCTCCTGCCTCAACAAGTACAATAGCACCAACATCTACAGCAAGCTTAACAGAAGCATCGACATCTGGGGAAAAAACTGTGACAACCTCACCCCCTTCAACAAGTGATGGGTACTGAGTGCTCTCTACTCAGTTGTAACATGCTGATTTCTTTTGCATACTGCAATTTTACAAATAAACAATGGAAATGTAAGAAAATAATATAACATTATGTTGGCTATGAATATGCAGAGTAGAATAATCTACAAATGACATTTTGTGATTAGTGCTTTCCAACATGGCCATTAATTGGTTGCATTGCATCACAGGCAAAGAAGGTGACTTTTCAGCTCTAATGTTTCAATGTTGTTCCAGGCATGTTTACACATCACATTAAGTCTATCTTCTATTTTTAGTAACAGCAGCAGCAGAACAGTTGACTGCAAATATGCAGACGTCCATTGCAGCCGGAGCCTCTACATCAGCTCCTGCCTCAACAAGTACGATAGCATTGAGAACCGCAGTGATATCAATCACAACATCACTCCCTTCGACAAATGGTGAGTGTATAAGTGCTGTCTTAAGATTTCGACCATTTTTAATCATTCCAGCCCACCCCGAGGTTTAAAAGACGAAATTGAAAATATATCAAATGATTATAGCATGATGCTGGCCTAAGTGGAATAATGCGCAGATGAGATTTGCTCATTACTGTTGTTTCAACATGGTTAGGTATGTTACTAATTTTCAAGGTATGAGAGTTCTAAGAAGTTGATATTTGGGCTAGACTTTTAGTATTTTGTTCCATGCTTTTTGTGTACTTCCTTAAATCTATTACTTCTTTTAATAACAGCAGCAACAGAAACTTCAGCTGCAAATACACATACATCCACAGCAGCAGAAGCCTCAACATCAGCTTCTGTCTCAACAGATACAGTAGCGCAAACAACTACAGTGAGTTCCAATGAAGCATCAACAACTGCAGCAACAACAGGCACTACTCCACTCCCATCAACAAGTGGTGAGTATATGAAAACACGCTTTGCAGCCATTCCATTATGAACCCTTTCAAACTGCTGGAAGGTAGAGGCATGTACACAAAAGGTATCAAAAAATTACAGGGGTATTTTGTTACCCATAATTTCCCGGGTTAATGAGATGTAAAACACTCTTGGTACTTTAATGCTGTCACAATTCCCGGACATGTTATCTTTCTCATCTTGTTCATTATATGTGAGTTTTGACAACAATTAGAGCACAATTATCATTCAAAAACCTTAATATATTGTTCCATTCTTTTAATTTCCCTCAATGACAATATATCCTTTTTTTAATCACAGCTGCAGAAGCATTGACAATAAATACACAAATGTCAACAGCAGCACCGACCTCTACATCAGCTCTTGCGTCAACAAGTAGATTAGCACCAACAACTGCAGCAACTGCACCTGAACCATCAACGACAATGACAACTTCCCTCCTTTCAACAAGTAGTGAGTTCACGAGTGCTTTCGTATTAGTTGAATCTTTCTCATTCTTTTCAATATTTTGCAAGTTTATAAATATAGAATGGGAAAGTAGCACAAGATTATAGTATAATGTTGGTATAGGATGTTTGTAATGCCCTTGACTTTGACTAGAGGCACTGGGTTCAAGTCCAACTCCAGGACTTTTTGGCTTTGGATGGAGCTTTCATATTGCAGTTCAATAGGTTGATAATCAGCCTGCTAATCCTTCTAACACTTCCCACTATTCCCCAAAGAGGAAAAAGTGTGTGTGAAGATAACAAACAAACTAACTTCTGCCGTATCTTGGAGGGTGGGTCATTGATGGAGCAGTTGAAGATGGTTGGATCTAGACATCACCCTGAGGTTAGTGAGATGTAAGTATGCAGATTAAAGCATTGCTGCATATGTGATGGTGAGGTGAGGCTATGATTATGAGTTATAAATCATGGCTGATGCTAATGTAGCAGTTAAAATCTGAGAGTAACAATTCCATGATTAAGATTGATGATACGCATACTCCACATTCTGCTTTTATACCTCATGGGGTCAAGGTCATTGTTGTAAACGTGTTTAGGTGCCTGCAGAACTAGTGGTCCTGCAGGGGCACCCACCAGCAGAAAGGATATGCTTTTGGAGTGCCCCCCCCCCAACCCTCTGAAAGGGAAAACCCAGCGCTTGTCAGGCCATTAAGGACCATAGTGGTAATTTGTGTGTGGAACCGGAAGACGTAGGTAGGGTTCTAAATGAATACTTTGTATCAGTGTTCACAAGTGAGAGGAACGACATGGGTATGGAAATCAGGCAGAAGGACTGTAATATAACTAAAGAAATTAGCATAGAAAGGGAGGAAGTTCTGGAGGGAGGAGTAATGGTACCACACTGGCTGTCCTCCAGTCTGCTGGCACCTCTTCTCTGGCCAGAGAGGTATTGAAAATTATTGCCAGTGCCCCTGCTATCTCCTCCCTTGTCTCACTCAACAGCCTGGGATACATTTCATCCGGGCCTGGACATTTATCTACTTTTCAGCCTGCCAGACCACTCTGTAATGTAATGAGAAAATAGCTACCAGAAATTTAAAGAAGTTCTGAGGTTAAATATATTCAATCTCTTCTAGCACTTGCAGCTCAGTGCTTACTTCCTATCATTGGGTTGAACAGCAGAATATCAAGCATATCTAGAGAGTTTAGGAACAACCCCTTTCTCCCACCACCACTCCATGTACAGCGTTAACTGTCAGGACATGGGGAACTGGGCAGAGAAACATCCACCTTGAATCTGGGGTATGTGAATTGAATGAGTACAAGTTTGGCAGAGCTGGTGTATGCTCCAATATTAAATCCCCATACCTCATATTGTGTCAACAGCGGAATTCTACCCCTTGCTCACCTCACGCAGCGATTTCATAATCTGAAGGCAAAAGAAAAGGGTGACTGTCGGATACATGAATATTTGTGTAACAGTCTTGAATGTTCTATTTGCTGCAACAGAATCATCATCTATTGTGACACCATCAGGAAGAGAAACCCCTTCTACATCCATTCAAATCTCAACAAATGTACATGCAACAAGCTCAGCAGTGTTGGTGACCACCAGTGAAGCAGCCACAACACAAACAACCAGCCCAATGACAGGTACAGGCAGGAACAACATTGAGATGTATATTTATGTAGCAAAGTTCTCTCAATTATTTTGATCTTTGTCAAAGAAGTGTGTTTTTGTACCATCATTTGAAATGTTTTCCATTTTTGTAATTTGAAATATCTCTGATATTTTGAACTCATAGAGTCATAGAGGTCTACAGCACAGAAAAAGGCCCTTCCGCCCATCGAGTCTGCGCCGGTCAAACAAGTACCTAACTATTCTAATCCCATTTTCCAGCATTAGGCCCATAGCCTTGTATGCCATGGCATCGCAAGTGCACATCCAAATACTTCTTAAATGTTATGAGGGTTTCTGCCTCTACCACCCTTTCAGGCAATGAGTTCCAGATTCCCACCACCCTTTGGGTGAAAACATTCTTCCTCATATCCCCTCTAAACCTTCTGCCCCTTACCTTAAATCTATGCCCCCTGGTTATTAATCCCTTCACCAAGGGGAAAAGTTCCTTCCTGTCTACCCTATCTATGCCATCATAATTGTATACACCTCAATCATGTGCCCCCTGAATCTCCTGAGCTCCAGGGAAAATAACCCCAGTCTATCCAATCTCTGCTCATAACTAAAACCCTCCAGCCCAGGCAACATCCTGGTAAATCTCCCCTGCACTGTCTCTATTGCAATCATATTCTTCCTTTAATGTGGTTTCCAGAACTGCACACAATACCCTCGCTGTGGCCTAACCAACGTTTTATACAGTTCCAGCATAACCTCCCTACTTTTATATTCTACGCCTCAGCTAATAAAGGCAAGTATCCCATATGCCTTCTTAACCACCTTATCTACCTGTCCCGCTACCTTAAGGGACCGGTGGACATGTACACCAAGGTCCCTCTGATCCGGTACTTCCCGGGGTCCTCCCATTCATCGTGTACTCCCGTGCCTTGTTTGTCCAGCCCAGGTGCATCACCTCACACTCATCTGGATTAAATTCCATTTGCCACTGATCAGCCCATCTGACCAGCCCGTCTATATTCTCCAGTAATCTAAGGCTATCCTCCTCACTATTTACTACTCCACCAATTTTTGTGCCATCCACGAACTTACTGATCAACCCTCCTACATTGAAGTCTAAATCATTTATATATACCACAAACAGCAAGGGACACAACACCGATCCCTGTGGAACCCCACTGGACACAGGCATCCAGTCACAAAAACACCCCTCGACCATCACCCTCTGCTTCCTGCCACTCAGCCAATTCTGGATCCAATTTACCAAACTGCCTTGGATCCCATGGGCTCTTACCTTCGTTATCAGTCTCCCATGTGGGACTTTATCAAAAGCCTTGCTGAATTCTAAGCAGGCTACGTCAAATGCATTACCCTCATCTACACACCTGGTCACTTCTTCGAAAAATTCAATCAAATTGGTCAGACAATGACCTCCCCTTAACAAAACCATGCTGACTGTCCTTGATTAATCCCTGCCTCTCCAAGTGTAGATTAATTCTGTCCTTCAGAATTGCTTCCAATATTTTCTCCACCACTGAGGGTGGACTGACTGGCCTGTTGTTCCCTGGTTTATCCCTTCCTCCTTTCTTGAATAATGGTACCATGTTGGCTGTCCTCCAGTCCTCTGGCACCTCTTCTCTGGCCAGAGAGGTATTGAAAATTATTGCCAGCGCCCCTGCTATCTCCTCCCTTGTCTCACTCAACAGCCTGGGATACATTTCATCCGGGCCTGAAGATTTATTTACTTTTAAGCCTGCCAGACCACTTAGAATTTTTTCCCTTTCTATGCTAATTTCCTTAGTTATATTACAGTCCTTCTGCCTGATTTCCATACCCATGTCGTCCCTCTCACTTATGAACACTGATACAAAGTATTCATTTAGAACCCTACCTACGTCTTCCGGCTCCACACACAAATTACCACTATGGTCCTTAATGGGCCCTACACTTTCCCTAGTTATCCTCTTACTCCTAATGTAAAATAACTTTGGATTTTCCTTTATTTTACCTGCCAATGATTTTTCATGCTCCCTTTTTGCTCTCCTAATTTTGTTTTTTAAGTTCCCCCCAACACATTCTATACTCCTCTGGGGCTTCTGCTGTTTTGAGCACTCAGTATCTGCCATAAGCCTCCCTTTTTCTCTTTATCCAATCCCGTATATCCCTCAACATCCAGGGTTCCCTGGATTTGTTGGTCCCACCCTTTGTCTTTACTGGAATATGTTGGCCCTGTACTCTCCCTATTTCCTTCTTGACTGAGTCCCACAGCTCTGACGCAGATTTACCTAAAAGTAGCTGCTCCCAGTCCACTCTGGCCAAATCATATCTGATCTTACTAAAATCGGCCTTCTCCAAATTTAGAACTCTGATTTCTGGCCCATCCTTGTCCTCTTCCATAACAAACTTGAATCTAACGGATTCATGATCACTATCTGCAAAATGCTCCCCCACTGATACCTCTACCACTTGCCCGGCTTCATTCCCTAAAATAAAGTTCAGGACCACTCCCTCGCTTGTAGGACCTTCTACGTGCTGGCTTAAAAAGCTCTCCTGGATGCACTTTAAGAATTCCGCTCCCTCTAAACCTATCACACTATGACCAACCCAGTTAATGTTGAGAAGTTGAAATCCCGCACTATTACTACCCTATTATTTTTACACTGAACTATTGAGAGGTGGAAGTAGATTTCTCCCCATGCAGACTTTGGGCAGTGAGCCGGTGGAGTGCACCATTCAGTCACCCAAAGACCTGTCACTGTATCCCTCTCCGCAGATGCTGTCAGACCTGCTGAGTTTTTCCAGGTATTTTTGTTTTTATACTTTATTCCTCCACAGGCTGCATTGCAGCAGTCTTTGCCAATGAAATCTACACCTAAATCACTGGTGTGAACTTAGCTTAGTTACTGCTGTAATCATGCTAAAGACTGATGAAAAATTTAAGTCTTTTTCAATTAGATGTAATTAAGTTTTTAATGGAGTAGTATGCCAGAATTACTTCTGAATACCCAATTTAGCCCTGATAATAAAATTTTATTAGCGTGAAACCACATTCCCTCAGAAGAAAATTATGTTGTAGAACTTTAAAAAAACAAAAATCAAAATAATTCTTATGTAGCTGTTGTGTTTTGCTCCTTTAAGTCTTTCCCTTAAGTCAAATGTATGAACCAAGCCTTATTTCAGTTTCTGTGCAATGACTTAAATTTAATAGATGTTTCCTGTTTATTATTTCCTGCTTAGTCTTCTATGAGGATATTTCAATCTAGTTGGTTAACAACTTTCCTGCTCGACTGAGAGGGTGCCAAATTCAAGCTGACAGTGGAAGAATAGAAATCTCTGCTGGCAAAGCCATTAACAGTCTGTGGACAACTGTAAATGAGGTGAACAGCGAAAGCTGTTCCTTTACCATTCTCAGCCAAATCTGAGCTAATAAATTGTTTTGCATCTTTTTCTTTTATAGTGGAACCCCCCATTGTACCTGTTACAGTCAATCCAAATCAAGAAACACAGGCAAAAGAATTTAATGTAACCTTCACTGTGCTTACACTGTCATTCACATCAAGTCTACAAAATCTCAGTTCACCGTTGTACATTGCAAAATCAAGCAACATTCGTGAAGAGGTATGTTAGTTAAGTCATTTGGAAAGAAAATTTTATATTTCATTGAATTTCTCAAGCTAAAATGCAACATTTTAATTTTCTACAGCTCAAAAACTTGTATGCCAATAGCAAAGTAAAATCAACATTCTTGCGTTGTCAGTCTGTATCTTTCAGGTAAGAAATTAAATATTACTCCAAAAACTCCAAGTTAATCTGAATCCACGACATATATTGATGTTCCAGTGACCTGGACCTATTACATAAAACAAAAATAAAATTATAGAAGTGTTAGAAAATGACTTTCTCAATGTCATGGTCTGATCAGGTAATTTCCTAACTGCATTGTTTCAATCCCCACACATCCAACCTTCCTCAATCTAACAGAATTGGTCCTACTACCCATCTCACAAAGTGAAAGTCACCTCAAATTACTGTAAGTGTGTGACTGTGAAATACTTCCTCCATCTTGGCTCTGTGAGAATCACTTGCCTCAGACATTGAATAATGTACTGTAGGTGAACAGGGGATGCCAGAAGAACATAACATTACAAAATCCTGAAATAATAGGACAGAGAAAACTGCAGAGTATTGAGTTTGACAGAGGTACGCCAATATACTTGCTAATTATTACCTTATTCGAGACAAAAAATAAGATCAGACAATATGGCCAGAATTTTATGTGTCCCCCCCACACCACCTCCCCCCACAACTGCCCACCCCAAGGAGGAGAGGGGGAGGGGTTGGGTAGGGGAACTGGCAGGTTGGGGGCATAAAATTGGGCACCATATTAGCAGCACCATGCCTGTTGCCTCTGGTATTTTACCAACAGTGGGAGAGATCTTGGGCAGCCTGCTTATCTATGGACCAACTAAGGCTCTAAAGTGCCCAGCTAATAGCCAATTAAAGGCCTCTTGCCCCTGCCAATGATATTTTACCAGCGGCACAGGTTGTCCAAGTCACTTGGCGAGGTTACCTGGTAAAACCTGGCAACATTGTTAAAACTAGGGAGGGGGAAGGGTGGTTCCTATTCAGGCACCCTGTGCCAAATGAAAATCTCTCTGAAGTACTCTTCCCCTACCACATGAGTCGCCTTACTGCGCACCCAAACCCAGCCTTTAGCCCCCTTGCTGGGGATTGCCATTGGCCCCTGCAGTACCCTGGTATAACCTGGATATCCAGCTCCATGACTCTTCTTGATGTGTCTGTCCCAGTGGCACTGTTAGGATGAGAGAGCTACTGGCCATCTGATTGGCTGGCAGCTCTTGGAGGCAGGACTCGTGCCCTTTCCAATGGGGGAAGAAGTTCTGCCCCCAGCAAATTAACGAGCTGACAGCTGTTATGTTGGTAGGGACAACCTGAAAAATCAGAGGTGGGTTTGACCCAACTTTTAAGCCGGCCTATCGTTTCTGTGTAAAATTCCCACTAAAAATCATAGTATGTTCTTTCAGCCTCAGATGTTAATGCAGCAAGTACAAAGGATTTGCAATGAAACAAAGTTATTGAGGAATGTCCTTTCGGATGTAGGAAAGTGATAGAGAACACATCCAATCACAATGCTTTGTCCAGTGAGTTTAAGATTCTTGTACTGAAAGGCTTCAGCAACTTTCTGTTGACCTGGGTCAGGACCAAGTGCAACACATCCACTAAACTGGTATTGAGTTCTGCAGTAATCCTCCTACCACTGAATAACCTCAGCCTTCTCAATGTGTACAGCCACCAAAATGTACAGAACTGTGAAAAATCCTCACTGTCTTTTCAAACACCACATAATGTACCAACATTCAAAAGAAAATGATTATTTAGTTGACTTCAGAAATCTAATCCGCAAACAAATTCTGAATGGAGCTTTCTAATGTTGAAAACTAGTGACCTGGAATTTGTCGAGTTTCTGATGGTGACTGGTCAGCTTTCACCATCATTACAGGGCAGGTTAATGCAGAAATCCTGAAGCTGCAGCGTGTGATTCATTGCTCTGCCAGGTCAGGAGCAAAATGAAGCTGCACCATGGATCCACCAACACTATTCCCCACTCATGCATGTTGACCCCACACATCCCACCCATCCACCCTCCAACTGCAACCTCCCCCGCCGATCTATCCATAGCCAGCAATCAGTGAAATCAATCGATTTGCCAAAAACTCCCCTTTTCCACTCTCATATCACTGTAAGAAACCCTCAGAAAGTTAAGCTGTTTTCAATGAGGCGTCAATATCAGTGCTCAACGGGCAGAATTTTACATTCGGCATGCGGGCACGCGCCCAACATGCCGGAATGTTGTTTAGGTTTCCTAAAGCTAATACCGATTATATGAAAACTTTATTTTAAAAATAAAAACATGTCCCATCTCATCTGAAATAGTCACATGGGGGTCATGTTTCATTTAATTTTTAATGCTTTTAATAATGTCTTTAAAAAACGCTTCAGTCTCCGTGCCTCAGGGAGATTGAAATGCCCTTTCGCACACATGCGCGAAAGAGCATTGGACCCAACTCTCCCTCCTTCCCACCACCATCACACCACCCCCCACCCCTGCCCGCCCGCACAGGTCTGCTACCACTCATGATCCATGCTAGGTGGGCCTTAATTGGCCTGCCCCCATGAAATCGCTGTGCCAAGCCGATCATGGCCGGCTCCACGATCACCCCCGCCTGCTCCTGCTGAGCCCGCCCGACCGATGTAAAATCCTGGCCAATATTTCTAACTTAACTCCATGTGAATGTCACAATCCTTATTTTGCTCTCTGTAAATTTTTTTTTAAAGTGATTTGGTTATACATGCTATTAATTTCCTGATTGGCTGTCTATGAGTATTCTTTAATGCAAAAGGCTACTGGGATAGCTGGGGCTGATGTTACTGCAGCCTGGAGATGGGAATCCCCATAAAGTAATGTTACAATCAATTGCTTATTGAAAGAGTTAAATTTCTCGCCAGAGAAATTGCGAAATCTCTCAACGAGGCTTTCTATGAGCTGAATGGCTAGTGCTCTTGTTTTGCTGCTGACCACAAAACCACAGCCATTCAATCATTCAGCGTAATGTTTAAAATTTTAAAACAATTTAACCACCTGGTGTTTGTATGTGGCAGACCTGCAAGTGATGGAAACAGTACGGTTGAGGCAATCTGCGCTTTGAGTGCTAATGCCCAGCAAGTTGATAAAGTTCTACTCTACCATGAATTCCGAGACAACACAGGGGGCATTGACACCTTAGGAATATATTCACTAGACAGCAACAACCTCTTTATCAATGGTAAATGGTCATTTTAATTAAATATCTATTTAATTTTGCATACACTGTAAGTGGTTGAATCTTTATTTCAGAGGCATTCTTTCTCGTGCTGCTCTTTCATCCTGCAACCACCTCACTTGCAAACAATGCTCTGTACTCACTAATCACTTGGCTGACCTCAGCCCTGATTCTCTGCTACTCTTGACCTGTTGACTTCCTCACCCTGGGTCTGCTGCCTCTCACTCACTCTTATCCACTCCTGATGATTTGATCCCATCTTGCTATTGCTGTGTTGGCTCTTGCTTATTCATTGGTGAAGCTAAAAGATAAATGAGCAAAAGCAGTCATTGTTACTTCCATTTTAGAATTTTGAGTAGTTCATTTTAATCCAAAATATGTGACTTCCTATCCAAGCCATTACATGTATCTGACACTTGTTTAATTTATATCTGACTCATGTAATTAATTGCAATTTTAAAGGCAAGTATTTTAACTAGCTTAAGTTTTCCTTTCCATTGTTTGATTTTTCAGGTTACCATGAATCAGCTGTTTTAACCAGTAAGTATGATAACTATCTCTGTCCAGTTAATATTGCTGTTTAATATCTCCACCAGGTACCCATTGAATTAGTTTCACATGTAATCTTATGACAGCTTGACTTGAGTCAAAAATCACATTATGAAGACTTCTTCTGTGTCACAGTGAAATTATAAGCAAGTTCTCTAGAGGTCTGTTTAGGAACACGCTAGAACTAATACACAAAATAAACATTCACTATTGTGCCAGTCAGTTGGTAGCACTGCCACCTATGCGTCAGAAGCTTGCAGGTTCAAGTCCCACTTCAGGACTTAAGTGCAACAATCTACACTGGCATTCTTGTGCAGTGCTGCACTGTCAGTGTTGCAGCCTCTCTACTGGAAGTAAAAGATTCCACACAATATTTTGAAAAAGAGCAGTGAGTTATCTCTCAGCCAATATCACAAAAACAGTTTATCTGGTCATGATCACTTTGCTGTATATGGGTTTCCTGCATTAGAGCAATTACTACACTTTGTAAAAGTGCTTTGGGACATCTTATGATCACAAAAGGTGCTACATAAGTGTAAGAATTTTCTCTTTACTTTATTGTAGGACTTAAACTGAAAGCTAAATACGATTGCCTGAAAGCATATTGGCCAGGATTTTCCAATCCTGACCACCACTGGGATCTTCCAGTTCCTCCAAAAGCCAATGGATTTTTGGCTGGCCCACTGCATCCCCCACAGTGGATCCTGCCAATGTGGGGCTGGAAAATCCTGGCCATGGTTTAAACTTTTAAAATTCAGAAATGGAAATTCCAGTTGCTGAAAGGTCTGATGAGTGGGTAACATAGGAATTAAAAATAAAATCTAGTGCTCAATAAACCATCATTCAGTCAGTATAGCCAGTGACCACACTGAGCAAGTAGTTTTTTAACTCAGATGCTTGTATATTTGCTACAATTGTAACAGTACAATTATACGTTCATTCCTTTCTTTATTGAAAAAGGCACTGTCCATTAATGTTGCCAAAAAGTTTACACCTCAGCTGACTGATGAGTTCCCGCTTAGTCAAAATGCTAGGTAATAAAACGCAATCTATTTCTAGCTTGATAAAAAAATGAATTTGTGTAGAAAATTAAACATCACACACAACTGTCCTTTTAATCATATTCCCCAGGTTTTCAATGACATAAACAGGAAGAGATTGGTTATAGAATGAGATATGTGAGATATTAGTGTATGAATGTTTAACATTTACACCTGAAATTTATTTTGGCTATCCTAGTGGAAATGTCAAACCCTTCAAAATAAATGTGTTTTAATATGTCTGCTAAAATATCAAACAGTGGGATTTCAGGTAACTGTATTGAGGAAGATGTAATCAGAATGACAGGAGACTTGTGTGGAGCATAAAAAATGCATAGACCACTTAGGCTGAATGGACTACTTCTATTCTGTACATTCTGGGCAAGAAATGGAGCTTGATATTACCCAATATTTGAGCACTTTAAATGCCCATAGAGATAAAAAATGGTGTCTGCAATACATTCTGCCGAATGCCATCTTGGTGCAGTTGTTAGCATGTGTACAGTGTCTGGCAAATGGAATTATAGAGAGGAGGCAGATTGTGAGATCAATCAACATGCACCACTGATTCGACCACAGCACTGCCATTTTGGAGCTCAATGCCCCAGGCAACTCATATAGCTTATTGTCACCCTCAATAACAATATACACCCATTTTAATAACAGCAACAGAAACATTGACAAATACACAGACCTCCTTGGTAGAACAGACCTCTGCATCAACTCCTGCCTCAACAAGTATAGTTGCACCAACAACTACAGTGAGTTCTATGAAAGCATTGACAACTAAAGAAAACACAATCATAACATCACTCACTTCAACAAGTGGTGAGTACGAGTGCTCTCTTTTCAGTTATACTATTCCAATTCCTTTTAATCTACTGCAAGTTCAAAAACATAAAGTAACATGTGATGATTATTGTTTTATTACTAAGTTGAATTATGTATGAGTTCTAAGAAAATGATTTTTGTGCTAAATGTTTGGATGTTATTCCAAAGTTTTTGTATACCTCATTTAGTCAATAATCACTTTAATAACAGCAGCATCAAAAACTTTGGCTGCAAACATATACGCAGCCATCCACTGCAGCACCAACCTCTACATTAGCTCTACAATTACGACATTGTACTCAACAAGTGCAATAGCACCAGCAACTACAGCGAGCTCAACTATAGCACTGACAACTGAAGTAACGACAATCACATCATCGCTCCCTTCAACTAGTGATGAGTGAACTAGTGATCTCTGATCAGTTGTGCCATTCTAATTCCTTTAACTGTATCGCAAGTTTAGGACCACATTACAGAAAAATAACAATCCTTTCAGTCTGTGGGAAGTTGAAAGCACAACCTGGAAGTGACAAAAGGTTATGGTAGTATGTTGTTGGCCATAATTACACATGGGAGAATCAAGTGCAAATGACATTAAGTGCTCTACCACTGTTGCAACCTGGTGATGTTACATTACTCAGGAATTTTCATTAATAATGCATTATAAAAATATATAGAGCACGACATTTGTACCAAAATATTAATATATTTTTTCATGCTTTTCATTTGCCTAAATAACAATATACACCTATTTTACATACAGTAAACTTGACTGCAAGTACACAGATCTCCACAACAGCACTAACCTCTACATTAGCTCCTACCTCAACAATTTCAATAGCACCAACAACTACAGTGAACGCTACTGAAATATCAACAACTGAAGAAATGTCAGTCACTAAACTACTCTAATCCACAAATGGTGAAAATGCAAAAGCTCTCTGTTCAGCCATTCCATTCTGATTCTGTTCAATCTACTGAAAATTAGAAACTCATACTAGAAAAGTAACTAAAGATTACAGTAGTATGTTGGCTATAATTATGAATGGAAGAATCAAGAGCAAATGACTCGGTGCTTTACTGATTTTGTAACATGGCTATGTTACATAACTCAGTAACATAGAGCATAACATTTATTCAAAATTATTAATATGTTGTTCCAAGCCTTTTTGCTTTCCAAAATAACAATGTCAACTTTTTAAAATAACAGCAGCAGAACCATTAACAGCAAATACACGGATCTCCACTGCAGCCCAAACCTCTATAGCAGCTCCTGCTGCAACAAGTACAATAGCACCAACAACTACAGCGACCACAATTGAGGAATCAACAACTGAAGCAACAACAATGACAACATTACTCCCTTCAATAAGTGGTGAGTACACATGTGCTCTCTTACCAGTTGTACAATTCTGATTCCTTTCCACCATCTTCAAGTTTAATAAGACATAATTGAAAATTAGAAAAGGATTATAATTGTACATTATAGGCTACAAGTATACATGGGAGAATAATGTGCAAGTGATATTTTGTGCATTGTTGCTGCTGCAACATGGCTAAATTGCGTTATTTATAATTCACTATATATGGGTTTCAACAAAACATCAAGTATAACTTTTGAGCAATAATCTTAATGTGAATCCATTCGGAATCCTTTCAATCTGCTGGATATAAGTTAGAATCCTGAAAAAGTGACAAAAGATTATAGGAGTATGTTGTTGGCCCTAATTACACATGGGAAAATCATGTTCAAATGACACTTGGTGCTTGACTGTTGTTGCAACCTGGCAATGCTATGTTACTCAGTAGTTTTCATTATATACGCATTATAACAAAACATATAGCACAACATTTGTGGAAAACATTAATAAATTGTTTCGTGCTTTTCATTTGTTTCAAGAATATACATCAAATTTAATAACAATGGCAGAATCTTCGAGTGCAAATACACAGGTCTCTATTGCAGCACCGACCTCTACATCAGCTCCTGCCTCAACAAGTACAATAGCACCAATGACTACAGGGATTTCAACTGAAGCATCAATAACATCACTCCCTTCAACATATGGTGAGTAGACATGTGCTCCTTTCTCAGTTTTACCTCTCTGGTTCCTTTGAATCGACTGTAACTTCAGAAGTGCATAATGGAAATGTAACAAAAGATTATAACATGATGTTGTCTACAACTACACAGAGTAGAATAATGTGCAAATGCCATTTGGTGATTACTACTACTATTAAGCAGGATTATGTTACGATATTGAGTATGTTGCATTACAGATGCATCTAAGAGGATAATTTTTGGGCTACATTGTTCATATTTTATTCCATGCTTTTTATATATGTCATTAAGTGTATCACTTTTTTTAATGAAAGCAGCAACAGAAGCTTCAACTGCAAATACATATACATCCACAGAAGCACAAACCTCAACATCAGCTTCTGTCTCAATAAGTACAATAGCACCAACTGCAGTGAGCTCCACTGTAACAGCAACAACTAAAGCAACAACAGGCACTACACCACTCCCATCAACAACTGGTGAGTGTACGAGAGCACACTTTGCAGCTATTCCATTTTGAATCTTTTCAATCTACTGGATATTAGAAACACACACTGGAAAACTATCAAAAGGTTTAGTAGTATGTTGTTGGCTTAAATTACACATGAACAAGTACAATAGTACCAACAACCACAGCACACTCTTCCAATGCATCGGCAACTGAAGCGACATCACTCCCATCAATAAGTGGGCAGTATATGACAGCTCTCTTATCAGGCGTTCCATTCTGATTCCTTTCAATGAATTCAATGTTTAGAAACACATGATGGAAAAATACCACAAATTATAGAATGATGCTGGCTACAAACGTGCAGAATAGAATAATGTGCAAATGACATTTGACAATTACTGCTATTGTAACATCTCTATGTGTATGTTACCATAAAAATTGCACTATATGAGTTTTAACAAAGCAACTTATGTGCTTTAATATTAGTATGTTGTGCCGTGCTTTTTGTTCACCTCATCCGTGATATCAACTATTTTAATAACAGCAACAGAGACTTTGACTGAAAATATACAGACATCCGCTGCAGCAACAAACTCTACATCAGCTCCTGCCTCAACAAGTACAATAGCACGAATAAGTAAAGTGAGCTCTACAGAAGCATCAACAACAGAAGCAACAACAATTATGCCATCACTCCTTTCAACAAGTGGTGAGAACATGAGTGCTCTCTTGTTAGTTATACAGTTCTGATTCCTTTCCATTTTCTGATTGGTTTCTCCTGGTCTTCAAATGTTCGTTAACCATTCCCTACTGCAGCCAGAATGCACCTAAATCCTGTCTGGCTTTAAGAAGTGAAGGCTAGCTTTATTGAGGTAGTCTCACAGGAAATTATGCCCACTTGCGAAGCGTGTAGCCACTGAACAATTGATTCAACACTGTGTTGCATATCATAATCATTATAATTAACAGGCTGCATAAAGTTTGCATGCTGCCTGCGTTACATTGAATGGACACAACTGGGTGTTGCAGTCCCTGCGCCCAATTTTGGAAGTTATCCATCTTAACCATTCTTGTTGGTTCTCCCTTGTCTTCAACAGCTCTTTAGCCAGTTCTATTCCCTACACCAACATCATGCACCTTACCTTTAACAGGACATGTGCCTGATTTGGGGGGGCG
Organism: Carcharodon carcharias; assembly: GCF_017639515.1. NCBI lineage: Eukaryota > Metazoa > Chordata > Chondrichthyes > Lamniformes > Lamnidae > Carcharodon > Carcharodon carcharias. The sequence goes on along the minus strand of NC_054480.1, from coordinate 120,582,059 downwards.
GGCTATCTGTTTTAGCACCCTTGGTGGTCTACTGCTGTTAAAATATGCCTTTGTTAGGTTACTGAGTAATGTGCATTATATATGAGTTTTAACCAAATATAGTGCTACATTATTGCTTTCTGTTTTCCTGAATAACTATGTCACCTCTTTTAATAACAACAGAAACATTATCTACAAGTACACAGATTTCCACTGCAACACCGTACTCTACATCAAGTAAAATTACACCAACACCTTCAGCAAGCTCTACTGAAGTATTGATAACTGAAGCAGCGACAATCACAAAATCGTCAACTGGTGAGTAAACTAGTGCTCCCTTATCAGTTGTTCAATTCTGATTCCTTTAAATTCACAGCAAGTAGATTAGAAAAGAAACAAACTATTTTAGTGGTATACAGCCAGCAAAGGATTCGTAAGAGAAAATCATGTACAAATGACACTTGGTGCTTCTTTGCTGATGTTAGGTCACTGAGTATATGAGTTTTAACATAGTAGTATTTTTATAATGCACATAACTTGCTACATTGTTCCTTGTTTTCTGTTTTCCTCAATAACATAATCATATTTTCATAACTAAAACAGTAACTTCAGCTGCATATAGACAGACTTCTACTACAGTACAGACCTCCACATCAGCCCCTGCCTCAACAAGCATTGTAGCACCAACAACTACGATGAAATCTACTGAAGCATCGATAACTAAAGCAACAACAATCACAACACTCACTTCAACAAGTGGCGAGTACACTATGATTTTATCCACTAGTCCTCCTGATTCCATTTAACCTACTGCAAATTTAGAAACAATAATGAAACAATAACAAAACATTGCCTAGTATGTTGTCTGCTGCAATAATGTGGAGGAAAATCATGTTGAAATAACACTTGTTTCTTTGCCATTGCAACAGGGCTGTCAACTCACAGGTTTATTTGCATTATATAAGTGTTTTAACAAATGTTGTAATTGTCTTTAATGTACAGTTCTTCGTATGTTATTCCAAATTTTGTGTTTGTCAATAATATCGTGAACTACCTTCACAGGAACAAGAGAATTATACACTTCCACTGCAGCAGTGATCTCAACATCAGGAACTGCCCCAAGTACAACTGTACGAGCAACTACAGGGAACTCTACTCAAGCATCAACAACTAAATCAAAAACAATCTCAACAACATCATTCACTTCAGCAACAAGTGGGTACATTGTAGCATTATTAACAGGGTCCTGATTTTAACGATCACAACTTGGCATAAATCAGTCAAGCCAGTTGAAATAGAGGGTGTCAGCTAACCGCACTGATCGACCTTCCTTCCCAGTGTGTCCCCATATTAACCTGCTCTTTTGAGCAGCTGACCAGGACACCTTCAGGAAGAAAGGAGGGTTCAGTTTAACCAAGCAGATTAGGTTTGTTGCTATCATCAGCAGTAACAGAAAAATTGACTCACCATACCCATATTGGGTTACCCCCATGCCCCCCCACCCCGGGTCAAGTAGCTAAAGTTGCCTCGTGGTGCGGGTCTCTCCCCACCACGTGTAAAAGGCAGCACTGGAATTAGGCCCTTAGATGGACATAAACTGAGGAGGTGTTGTAAAATTTCTGATAGGTTGGCAGGAAGCCAACCTGCTGGATCTTATATGGCCCTCTCCTTCAAACCCACCAGCGAGGGATTGTAAAATCATGCTCTAGGTTTTTAATGCATTCGTATGCCAGAATTACTTCTGACAACTTCTTTGGCCCTGAAAGGATAATTTTACACATGTGGAATCTCATTCCCTCAGAAAAAAATAGATGTTACAGGCTTTAAAATAATTAAAATAATTTTTTATATAGGTTTTGTGTTTTGCTCCTTTATGTCTTTCTGTTAATAGCCTATGTATCAAGCAAGCTCTTTCACTTTCTGTACAATGATTCAGATTTAACATATATTTCCTGTTTATTATTTCCTGCTTTTTCTTTTATGAGGACTCTTCAACTGATTGATTAAATAGCTTTAGTGCTGCTTTCCAGCTTGCACACAAAGGAGAAGGGTGCCATATTCAAACTGATGGTGGGAGAATAAAAATTTCCATTGACAAGACCACTAAAAGTCAGTCGGCAATGGCTCGAAAGGTGAATAGTGAAAGCTGTTCCGTTGCCACTGTCAGCTAAATCTGAGCCAATAACTTATAATCCTGACTGGGATAGATTTTGCTTTTTTGACCTCACTTTGCTTCACATCTTTTTCTTTTATAGTGGAACCCTCAATTGTACCTGTTACAGTCAATCCAAATCAAGAAACACAGGCAAAAGAATTTAATGTAACCTTCACTGTGCTTACACTGTCATTCACACCAAGTCTACAAAATCTCAGTTCACCGTTGTACATTGCAAAATCAAGCAACATTCGTGAAGAGGCAAGTATGATAGCTGTGTCACTGAGAAGAGAATATTATATTCCATTGCATTTTTCATACTAAAATGCAACATTTTAATTTTCTACAGCTCAATAACCTATATGCCAATAGCAACATAACATCAACATTCTCGAGTTGTCAGTCTGTATCTTTCAGGTAAGAAATTAACTATTACTCCAAATATTCCAAGTCAAATTGAATCCACAACATATATTAATGTCCCAGTAACCTGGATTTATTAAGTAAAACAGAAATAAAATATAAAAGTGTCAGAAAATGACTTTTTCAATGTCATGGTCCAATCAGGTAATTTCCTAACTGCACTGTTTCAATCACCACACACCCAAGCTTCCTCAACCTAACAGAACTGATCCAACTACCCACCTCACAAAGTGAAAGTCACCTCAAATTACCATAAATATGGGATTGTGATGCTCTTCCTACATTGTGGCTCTACATAATTGAATAAGTTACCTGTAGATAAGCAGGTGATGCCAATGAATCTCCCCCTTTATAAGGTTACAAACATCCTGAAATATTAGGGCAGAGAAAACCACAGAATATTGAGTTTGACAGAACCAAGCCAATATATTTGTTAGTTATTATCTTCTTCAAGACAACAGCGGGGGGCATAACGTAGGGCACCTTGGCAATGGCAGGAGTGCTTCTGCTCGTCTGTAGGCTAATTAAGGCCTTACCTGGCCAATTAATAGCTTCTTAAGGGCCTCTTCCCACTGTATTTGACCAGAGGCAGGAGTGCCTAGAGCACATGGTGAGTCTGCGCCATCTAGGAGGCTGTCTCCTGTTCAGCCATCCTATCACCAACAGATCCAGCTGTCCCCAAGTTATTCCTCCCATGATTCTGTGTTCCCTTACTGCCCTCCTGAACCCAGCCCTCTTCTGCCTTCGCTGGAGCCTGCCAGTTGAGCCCCAGCAAAACCTTGGGCTTACCCAGTTTCATGGTTCCTCTGATTGCAAACTCTCTGTAGTCCCAGTTGAGGTAACTGCTCCTTCTGGCATTGCTGGGATTTGAGAGCTGTTGGCCATCTGATTGGCAAGAACTTCCTAGCCTATGAGATCTGAAATCCTACCCCGAGCCAATGAACTGGCTGATGGTTATTAAATTGACTTGTGCCATCCCAGCCAAGTGGAGACCCTAAAGGAAAGACATCTGCCATCCTTGCTTTGGTCTGGCCTACATGTGACTCCATACCCAAAACGATGTAGTTGACCTTTAACTGCCCTCTGAAATGGCCTATTAAGCCACTCAGTTCAAGGGCCATTAGGGATAGGCAACAAATGCTGGCCTTGCCAGTGATGCCCACATCCCATGAAATAATAAACTTTTAAAAATGTGGAGGGGCCACCACCTATGCAGAAATATTCCCCCACAAATCACAGTATTTCCTTTGAACCTCAGATGTTAAAGTAGCAGGTACACAGGATTTCCCTTAACCAATGCTGTTGAGGAATGTCCTATGATGATTGGAAAATGATGGAGAACACATTCAATCACAATGCCTTATCCACATGTGGCCAGGTAAGCTAATTCTACTGAAAGGCTTCAGCAACCTAGGGCGAAATTGTCCGTGCCCACTGGCGTCAAGTGTGTTCAAGGGTATGGTGGACAATATGGCAAGAAGGCCAAAAACCAGTTTCACACCGTCGTTAAACCAATTTGCGATCATCTGCTCAGCCTGTCGATGGTGGGCCGCGTTCCCCACCGCAGGATGTCGGGAACCTCATTGTAATCCATCAGTATATCATTATAAGACCAGCCCACCGGACTTAACCACCCCCCCCCCCCCCCCCCCCCCAACCCAGCCTGGATCATCTGCCCACGTCAGCGGGAACACAAACCAGTGCAGAACATGTCTTGACAGCTTTAACGTGCAGGACTTGGGACTTACCGCCAGGGCCTTGCTCACATCACCAACATCCGAGGAGCAGAAGATGCTGGAGCCTGACAACAACGGGACCCTGGAAGAGCATCCATGACATGCTGGGTGGGTTCTCATGGACATGGCTCTGCTATAAAGCAGCTCACGGAAGTTGGAAAGTCACCCCCGATGCTCACGACTGATAATGATTGAGGGGATGGGAGAGGAAGGTCTAGGATCAACTGGGAGAGAAAGAAGTGTCAGGGGTGTGAGGTTGGGGAGAGGATTGAAGGTGTTTGGGGGTGATTTTGTGGGGAGGGGGTAACGGGGGAGAAGATGGCAACTGGGGAGGTAAGTGTAAAGGGGGTGGAATGGAAGGAGTTTGGAGGGGGAAGGAGTGTAGCAAGGGGAAGGAGTCCAGGGGAGGGAGTCTGAAGGGAGGAAGGAGTGCAGAGAAAGGAGGGAGTAAGGGTGGAGGAAGAAGTAAGTGTGCGGGAAGGAGTCGGGAAGGGGGAAGGAGTGAAGCTGGAAGAAGAAGTGAGGGTGTCTGAGGGAGTCAGGAAGGGGAAGGGACTAAGTGGGTAGGGAGTCCAGGGGGGTGGGATGAAGAGGGGGGAAGGGGTTCCGGAGGGAAAGTGTTCTGGGGGGGAAGGGGTCCAGAGGAATGTAGCGTTTCAGGGGTGGGGGGGGGGGGGGGGGGGGGGGGGCGGTGTGGGGGAAGGGGTCTGGAGGGGGGAAGGTGTTTCAGGGTGGGGGGGGTGAAGGGGTTTGGAGGGGCAATGTCCAGGTGAACGTGCAAGGGAGGGGTCTGATCGGTCCATGACTGCCTCCTGGGGAGCAAACTCTGGGTGGGCGGGGTACGTGGGAATGGTGAGAATGACCGAGGGCAGATTGAAACAGTAGGGTAGAAGGGTGAGGGTTCAACAGTAGTGGTAGAAGGGACAGTGAGGGTGGTTGATGGGGACTCAAAGGCAGACACGGACCCTGGGGGTGAGACAGAAGAGGTTGGGGAGGTGAATGTGGATGGGGGTGGGATTTGCGGAAAGAAAGGGAATGTGCACATTCACCTGGATATCCCCGATGGAAAACGGTTGTGACTGGTAGGTCACAGAGGGGAGGTGGAAGGTGATGCCAGGGGGCGTAAACTGTAATGGGGGAAAGGAAATGGGTGACTGGGGAGGGGAAAGGATGGGGTAGCTGACGAAAAAGTGAATCCAAACCATGCTGTCTAAACCGAAAGTGAAATGACAGTCGTGGTGGTTGAGATCAGGTGCTGCATAGGAGTGTGACCATTGGGTGGGCAGAATGCAGGTCAGCTCAGATGGACAACTGAAAGTGAACCCCAGCAGGCAGCATTCAAAATGCTCAGGACATTGAGATGAGTGTGAAACGTGAAGGATCCGCGTGCATGGGAATTCTTGCACAAGGCTCTGAAAGGCCCTGCCACACACATACTTCTCCCTCCAGAATCACTCGTTGGCCAGCTGCTCCATCTGCGGTGAAAGAGGATGAGTTTGAGGGGTTCACAGGCAAAGGGGACTCGGAGGGCGAGGACATCCTCAGATTCCTGACTGGATGATCCAGGAGTGTCCAGCTGCTGCTCCTCCTCCCTTTGGGTGCCCGGGGGCCTCAGCCTGACTCCTTGAGAGGAAGAAGCACCTAGAGGGACATTGAGCTGCCCCATTTCCCTCTCGTGTTGCCACTGCAGGAACTCACCCGTGGCTCCCGTGATGGAGTGCAGGTCTGCACACATCTCCGTGTTCTGCTGGACCAGGGTCTCCATGGTCTCCGCCTTCCTCCCCATGGAGATCTTCATACATGCACATGTGGGCACCACTTCATCAGAGAACAGGCGGATGCACTCCTCCAACTCACGTGCCACTCTGTTGAGGGCTTCCAACAGCTCTGCATGATGTTCCCATGCCTTCTGCTGATTCTCCAGGATGAGCTGGAAGGCCAAATCCAGAGGCTTGTCATCTGACTTGGACCTCACAGGTGCCTGATCCCCAACAGTCCTCCGAGTGCCGGGGAGCTCACATGACCCTGCCTCCTGCTGCTGCGGGCAGGTGTCTGTGCAGTGACCACCAGATTGTGAAACTGATTCTGCTCTAGATTTAGGTCCAACTAGGTGTGTGTGTCTGCACTGGTGGAGGGTGTGGGTTAGCGTTATGACGGGCCTTCCAGGCTGCTTATTTCCAGCTCTTCAATGAAGGAGGTGTCCTCTTGGTTGGAGGTGAGGACCTGGATGGATCGAGACTGGCTGGCTGAGGCTGTCAGTCACTACGCAGAGCTCCCTGTGAACCAAAGTAGAGATAATTAGTGCATGGCAGCAGAGTCAAAAGCAGGAGAGGGAGCTTTCATATTTGTGTTGAGAGAGGGGTGATATGGTGCAGGATCCTCATGAGGGGGTAAGTTGCCGACCTCATTGTCGCTGCAGGCACAGTCCGCACCCTCACAGTCCTCAAAGAGAGTGAGGGGCCTAATGTGGGCCACTCCACCTGCCGGCCGCAATGGCGGCTTTTCACGCCGTATTGTCCCAAATTAATTACGTATTCCCAGGAAACACGCTGTTTCCACGGCGGACGGGCTCTTATTTGCCTGTCATGCCATCACCTCGCCGCTTCATCATGCCAAGCTCCATATTTAAAATGCAGCCATGCGCACACCTCTCAGTGCTTCCAACCCATGATCTCTTCCTGCTGATGTGAGTCAGCTTCTCCTGAGTGGAAACAAGTGGAGAGAGTGTGATCAGGACACAGGGCGCTGCGTAGAATGTTTGTGTGGTGAGTGGAGCCATGGACGGGAAGAGGATGCGAGCTCAAGAGGATATGAGCCTGATGGAAATTTGAGGGCGTGTGAGAGAATTAGTGGTGTCCCTTGAGGTGTGAGATCCCTGTGGATCTGTGATGGGTCTGTGAGTGTGTGAATTGAGAGTGACAAGATGAGTGAGTTAGCCTGGCCGAATGTATGAGACCATTCATCCTGCAGTAGCACTGGGTGGCTGTCCTCTTTTGCAGGGCATTAGTGCTGACCACTGCTGCCACCACCTCCCATGCTGGATTGGTGATGCCACTGGCTCTCTTGTGGCAAGAGAAGGGATAGAGGACATCACAGCAGGCCTTGACGGCATCCAAAAGGTGCTCAAGGGACCCGTCACTAAACCTGGGGCCTGCAGTCTTTTTGCCTTTCGGGACCATCCTGTCTTCCGTGCAGCAGTCATGGGTTGGAAGCACTGAGAGGTGTGCGCATGGCTGCATTTTAAATATGGAGCTTGGCATGATGAAGCGGCGAGGTGATGGCATGACAGGCAAATAAGAGCCCGTCCGCCGTGGAAACAGCGTGTTTCCTGGGAATACGTAATTAATTTGGGACAATACGGCGTGAAAAGCCGCCATTGCGGCCGGCAGGTAAAACATGGTTTTAATTGCCCGCTACTGCACTTAGTGCAAATCTGGGACTATTCTACCTCTACTGTTGAGTTGGATCAGTGGCCAATTGCAACATATGCACCAAACTGGCATTGAGTTCTGAGTAATTAAGCTTTCTGCTATTGAATAACCTCAGCCTTCTCAACGTGCACAGCCACCAAAATGGACTGAGCTGTAAAAGAGCCTGCCTTTTCAAGTATCGTGCACCATTATTTAAGAAATTATGTGCAGAATTTTGCCATCGGTGAGCAGGGGGCGGGGCCCACTCGCCGATGCATAAAATGATGCAGGATGACGTTGGGCGGAACCCCCAACATCACCCCCGCCCCACTTAAATTTTCAGGAAGGCGGGGGCGCAGCAAAATCATCTGCAGGCCCGCTGATCTGTCAATGGCCACTTGAGGCCATTGACAGGATCAATTAAGCAACTAAAAGACCTGCCCGTCCAACCTTAAGGTTGGCAGGGAGGCCAGGAGCCCCAGCGGCAAATAGAGAAAACATGAAACCTCATCCACCGGCGGGATGAGGTTTCATGCAGGGTTTTAAAAATTGTAATAAAGTTATTCTGTAAATTATGAACATGTCCCAACTCATGTGACATTGTCACATGAGGGGGACATGTAAGGGAATTTTTTTTTCCATTTATAATATTTTTCAAAGTCTGGGCGATCTCCCTCGCTTTCAGGGGTTCCCCCTGCCCGCACAGGGAGCGCATAGTACTTCCCGCCGGAGGTCACGTTGGGCGGGCCTTAATTGGCCCGCCCATGTAAAATGGTGGTGCGGCCCGCTTCGCTGGCGGGGATCGGCTCCGTGCCCGCAGGAGATTGGGTCAGGCCCGCCTGCCCGACAGACAGAAAATTCTGCCCCATATGTCCCAATCTTTATTTCACTCTCTGTAATATGTTTTAAAAGTTATTTTATTAACAGTGCTTTTCATTTCCTGGTTGGTTGTCTATGAGAATTTTTTAATGTTGTTGGTTACTTGGACATCTTGATGACATCACTGCAGCCTGATGCTAGGAATCCCCATTAAGTAATGCCACAATCAATTGCACATTGAGAGTTAAAGTTCTCTCCACAAAGATAGCGAGATACCTCAGCAAGGCTTTCTTTGAGGTCAGAGGCTAACGTCCATGCTTTGCTGCTGACTGCAAATTTCAGCTATTCAATGTTTTGTTTAAAATTTTAATAAAACAAATTAACATGTATGTGGCAGACCTGCAAGTGATGGAAACAGTACAGTTGAGGCAATCTGCACTTTCAAAAAGAATGCGAATGCCCAGCAAGTTGATAAAGTTCTACTCTACCATGAATTCCGAGACAACGCAAAGGGCATCACCACCTTAGGAACATATTCGCTGGACAGCAACAGTCTCTTTGTCAATGGTAAATGCTCATTTTAATCCAATATCTATTTAATATTATTTGCACTGTAAACAGTTAAAACTTTATTTCAAAGGCATTGTGTCTCCAGCTGCTCTGTCATCCTGTCAACACCTCCCTCGCAAATGATGGTCTGTCCTTCCTAATCACTTGACTCACCTTACTCTAGTCTACAGGCTGTCTGCCACTCTTGATCAGTTGGCTTCATCATCCTTGGTCTACTGCCTCTCACTCACTCTCATTCACTCCTGCTTTTTGATTCCAGCTTGCTATTGTTCTGCTGGCCTCTGCTTATTCATCGTTAAATCAAAGAGATAACAAAGACAAAACATACATTATTGTACTTTCCATTTAGCATTTCAGAAGTTCAATTTCTTACAAAATGTGGAACATCTTATCCAAGCCATCACGTTTCTGACTCATTTAATTTACAACAAACTCATGTAATTAATTGCAATTTTAAAGGCAAGTATTTTAACCAGTTTAAGTTATTCTTTCCAAATATATTTGTTTTTTTCAGGTTACCATGAATCAGCTGTTTTAACCAGTAAGTATGATAACTATCTCTGTCCAGTTAATATTGCTGTTTAATACTTCCACAAGGTACCACTGAATCAGTTTCACATATAATCTTACAACAGCCAAACCTGAAATAAGAATCGTATTAGGAAGGCTTCCTCTGTGTGTTAGGCATAGTCAAATTATGAGCATCATCTTCAGCAATTTGTTTAGGATTCTGCTGGAACTAATACACAGAATCAACCTTCACTGTTGTGCCAGATGTGATTCTATTGGTAGTACTATGAGCCAGAAAGTTGCTAGTCTCCTGGCATTAACCTCCATTGCTATCTATTCCCTTGTCTTCTGACTGTGTATCTGGAGGACCTCCTGGCCCCTGTGGATACAGAACATCTCTCCTCCTTTCCACCACCTCCACCAAATCCTCCAGTACAACATTAGAAAACCTGTGTGCCCGCTGTCCCATGTGTGTCAGCCATTCCTTTGCTTTCCCAGGTTAGATTCAGCTCTCCAGGACTCTCAACAGTCGCTTTAGCTACAATTCATTAACCTTTAAGAGTTTCAGGCTGGGTTTAAGCAGCGCAAGCTAACTTTAAGTAGTGCTAGCAAGTCATGATTTTGGACCCTCTCTTGACACCTACAGCCAATGATAACACAATTAGCACTGGATGCATGTGGAAATCAAGTCAATGAGCAGGCAGAATGAAGATAGCAATCTGCCTGAGCAGTTCAACTCCCATGCTTGTTGTCAGGGACTACTCTATTTAGTCTCCTCAATGTAATTTAATTGATTAACAATTCATAAACTAATATTCCAGAACATCACTTCAGGGTGATCATTTTTAAATAAATAACACAGTAACAACTTCATAGGCTTGATAATAATCCTTATATTTAAGTGAAAAAGCAACATTAGCTCTCAAAGGGATTTAGAAGCAAAAAAAAAATCAAATGCCACCACAGAGTTAAGGCACTGTGCTAAGACAGTGGACATTCAGACTGGTTGAAGCTGAATGGTCACCACTGCCACGAGAGTCAGCCTGTGCCTAGTGTTATTGGCAACAAATATAAACGTGTGCAGCAATTGTTTTACTCTCAAGTTCAAAGTAGTAGGTGACACCACAATGCTAAGATATCAGATATATTGCTGCAAGTGAAATACCTGCTTACTTACAAAGCAGCTTTTGAATATGGGCAATTCACACAATTCTCCATGGCTCAAACCTCTCACCTTTTCGTCCTGCCAGTACTGTAGTTTCTGCCAAACAGTACTGTAGGTGTAGTTACACCCGATGGACCTGAGCATGTCAAGAAGGTGGCTCCCCACTACGTTTTCAAGCCCAATGAAAGGATAAGAAAAATTCAGAAAATTTGGAGCATTTTTGTCTGTTATGCTCCTGGATCTGTGAGGTCTGAATGGTCACTGCACCAAACAGAACCCAGTAACAATATTATTATAAAAGCAAAAAACTACGGAAGCTGGAAATCCAAAACAAAAATAAAAATACCTGGAAAAACTCAGCAGGTCTGACAGCATCTGCGGAGAGGAACACAGTTAACGTTTCGAGTCCGTATGACTCTTCAACAAAACTAAGGAAAAATAGAAGAGAAGTGAAATATAAGCTGGTTTAAGAGGGGGCGGGGGGGTGCGAGGGGATGGTGGGACAAGTAGAGCTGGATAGAGGGCCAGTGATAGTTGGAGATAACCAAAAGATGTCATAGACAAAAGGACAAAGAGGTGTTGACGGTGGTGATGTTAGCTAAGAAATGTGCTAATAGGTGACAGTAAGGGTAGAAAGCAGGATGAGCAAGGTACAGATAGCCCTAGTGGGAGTGGGGTGGGGGGAAGGAGTCGAAATAGGCTAAAAGGTAGAGATAAAACAATGGATGGAAATACATTTAAAAATAATGGAAATAGGTGGGAAAAGAAAAATCTATATAAATTATTGGAAAAAAGGGGGATCGGAAAGGGGGTGGGGATGGAGGAGAGAGTTCATGATCTAAAGTTGTTGAAATCAATATTCAGTCCGGAAGGCTGTAAAGTGCCTAATCGGAAGATGAGGTGCTGTTCCTCCAGTTTGCGTTGAGCTTCACTGGAACATTGCAGCAGGCCAAGGACAGACATGTGGGCATGAGAGCAGGGTGGAGTGTTGAAATGGCAAGCGACAGGGAGGACTGGGTCGTTCTTGCAGACAGACCGAAGGTGTTCCGCAAAGCGTTCACCCAGTCTGCGTTTGGTCTCTCCAGTGTACAGGAAACCGCATTGGGAGCAGCGAATGCAGTAGACTAAATTGAGGGAAGTGCAAGTTAAATGCTGCTTCACTTGAAAGGAATATTTGGGCCCTTGGACAGTGAGGGGAGGGGAAAGTAAAGGGGCAAGTGTTGCACTTTCTGCGGTTGCATGGGAAGGTGCCGTGGGAGGTGGTTGAAGTGTAGGGGGTGATGGAGAAGTGGACCAGGGTGTCCTGGAGGGAATGATCTCTGCAGAATGCCCGCCAGGAGGTGAAGGGAAGATGTGTTTGGTGGTGGCATCATGCTGGAGTAGGAGGAAATGGCAGAGGATGACCCTTTGAATGCGGAGGCTGGTGGGGTGATAAGTGAGGACAAGGGGGACCCTATCATGGTTCTGGGAGGGAGGGGAAGGTGTGAGGGCGGATGCGCTAGAGATGGGCCAGACACGTTTGAGGGCCCTGTCAACCACCGTGGGTGGAAAACCTCAGTTAAGGAAGAAGGAAGACATGTCAGAGGAATTGTTTTTGAAAGTGACATCATCAGTACAGATGCGACAATATTATTATTATTATTATTATCATATCCCTATCTCCAATCAATATTACCTTTGAATGCAGCTCAAGTGAATTAATTGACATGTACCTTCAAGTGAATATATCAAGCTAATTAAAACTGCTCTTCATTAATTCTCTAATCATCGTTATCTAATTTTACAAGCCTTCTTTTAATTTAAAACATGAGATGTTATGGGTAAGGTAAAAGCAGAGTATTACTTCAAAGTAAATTAAGCCAAACAGATTAGACATGACTAGAAATTAGTAAAAAGTGAAAGAAAAGGAAAAGCTTCAAGAAGTAATAAATGTTAGAAAGAATCTATTACACAAGGCAGTAGAGACAAAAACAGGTCAAAATACAGCTGGATGTTAAATTAGGAGAACAGAATACTTGACGAAACAGGTTTGATGATTGCTGGTCTCCAGTGGTCCCTGATGTTCCTCAATCTCTCAGCTTTATAGCACATAAAAATTATGATAAAAACAAAAAACTGCGGTAGCTGGAAATCCAAAACAAAAACAGAATTACTTGGAAAAACTCAGCAGGTCTGGCAGCATCGGCGGAGAAGGAAAGAGTTGACGTTTTGAGTCCTCATGACCCTTCAACAGAACTGAGTGAATCTAAGGAGAGGGGTGAAATATAAGCTGGTTTAAGGTGTGGGGGGTGGGGGGGGAGAGGGGTGAAATATAAGTTGGTTTAAGGTGTGGGGGGGGGTGGGGGGGAAAGAGGTGGGGGGGTGGTGTGGTTGTAGGGACAAGCAAGCAGTGATAGGAGCAGATAATCAAAAGATGTCACAGACAAAAGAACAAAAGAACACAGAGGTGTTGAAGGTGGTGATATTATCTAAACGAACGTGCTAATTAAGAATGGATGGTAGGGCACTCAAGGTACAGCTCTAGTGGGGTTGGGGTGGAAAGGCTAACGGGGCATAAAAGATTTAAAAATAATGGAAATAGGTGGGAAAAGAAAAATCTATATAAATTATTGGGAAAAACAAAAGGAAGGGGGAAGAAACAGAAAGGGGGTGGGGATGGAGGAGGGAGTTCAAGATCTAAAGTTTCTTCCCCCTTCCCTTTGTTTTTTCCAATAATTTATATAGATTTTTCTTTTCCCACCTATTTCCATTATTTTTAAATATTTTATGCCCCGCTAGTCTTTCCACCCCACCCCCACTACAGCTGTACTTTGATTGCCCTACCATCCATTCTTAATTAGCACATTCGTTTAGATAATATCACCACCTTCAACACCTCTGTGTTCTTTTGTTCTTTTGTCTGTGACATCTTTTGATTATCTGCTCCTATCACTGCTTGCTTGTCCCTACAACCACACCACCACCCCCCCCACTCTCTCTCTCTCTCCCCCCCCACCCCCCCCCCCCCCCCCCCCCCCCCCCCCCCCCCCCCCCCCCCCCCCCCCCCCCACCAACCACCTTAAACCAGCTTATATTTCACCCCTCTCCTTAGATTCACTCAGTTCTTTTGAAGGGTCATGAGGACTCAAAACGTCAACTCTTTTCTTCTCCGCTGATGCTGCCAAACCTGCTGAGTTTTTCCAGGTAATTCTGTTTTTGCATAAAAATTATGAGACTGTCCTATCTACTTGACAAAAATGAAAAATTACATTTAAAAAAATCCAGGCAATCACCAAATTAAGTTTCATTGAGAATGATATGCTGAGATTCGAATAAATTCACTTGGGCAGGAATTAGTTGAGGCTTGTTCTCAGGCCTGTAATAAGTGAGGTACTCAGGCTGCATGCCGCAAACTGCACGCATAAAACCTTATGCAAAATTAGGCTTTGAGATCAAACATCAAATGAACAAGCCTCCAGAATTCATTCAACCATCAAGTTTTCTTCATATTCTTTTGTTCCATTAATGTTTCTTTCTATTAAAATTATAATAAGAAAGCAAGTTACTGATACTTTTTACATATTGTCAGATAACACCTTATTACAGATGTAATGTTCCCATTTAAATTTAGTGTATCCTTACATTTTCTGTTTAATAATTTCTTGAAATTCTGGTTCTGCGAATGTGTGGCAGTTTAACTAAAATTTATGTGTAAGCTATTGTGTCCTTTCTCTGTGATGTGGGAAATGTTAAGACACTGATGCTAATGATGTATGTAACTAGAATCAGAACAGCAGATAGTCTTTTGAACCAGACTTGCCACCCAAATATAAGGTTCCATATCACTGGTCATTCTGCAAAATAAGGAGGACTTAATTCATCATTAAAGAAGTAATATATTCCAAGACCAGATGACTGCATGCTCTGTACCTACTCACAGAATGTGGTAGAAAACATTGGGCTCTCTAATGGGAAAACATATGTCAGCATTTCAAGAATTTCTGACACTTGTCTGAAAAATTGATATCAGGATTTTAAAAGTTTTTTCTGTGTATTTTAGCTCTAAATGATGTTCAATCAACTTGCTGCATTCTCAGTCTAATATGTTCCTTATATCTGATGATAGCAATACCACCAACTGTGACCACAACACAAACTCCAAGCCTGGAAGTGAAGCCTGTTGAATTCAATGTGACCTTTGTTATCACTAACTTAGCGTTTATTCGAAGTCTACAGGATCCCAGTTCTTTGCTGTACAAAGACACAGTGTCAAATATCTCCCACCAGGTAATCAATATATTACATTAGCATAAAAAAATCACACTAAGTTAGTTTTGTGATTTTAACTGAAGAAAATGACTGATGAAATTATTTTAACTGTCATTGAGAACTTCTTCCTTAATGTGATTATGAATTGATTGCAGCTCACGGATTTGTACAACAAGAGCAAAATTAATGCAAGATTTTCAGGTTGTAAAGCTGTTTCCTTCAGGTGAGGTATTTCATTATTGTATTTTGAAAATATGCATTAGCATTAATTGCAAATATAAACCCACATTATAGATGAGTGGGTTGATTATAATTCCTTGAATCATGTGAAAAAGTCTTAAAATTGCTAATCGCTGAATAATGTGCAGCTCATAAAGGAATATTCAGTGGCTGTATGTTATTTGTATTGTTGCATGTTCCCTGATGCCATTGTTTCATATTTATTTTACATTGGTATGTTTCAGTCACCATCATTAGCTCACCAGAATAACATCTGAAGTATTAGCCATAGAAGCGTTTCCTTTACCTTTTCTGTTTCAATATTTTGATGTTCGGTTTACCTAGGTACACAGTGATGGAAGGCAGGCACCTGTTTTGAAACCTGTCTTTTTAGAACAGTGATTAATTGGGATTTATTTAAATTACTGGTACACAGGATATTTGCAACTTCAATGAATTAAATGCTAATTACAGTGCCTTATAATCTGTTCAGAACAACATATGCCATTTAGTTAACCCCCTTAATGCATTTTGTTTTAACAGCCTGGCAGATTTTGATAATACCCGTGTGTATGCAATTTGCACATTCAGAAATGATTCCACTCCTCAGGAGGTTAATAAAGTTACTGTGTACCATGAGTTAAGAGGCAGCACAAAGAACATCTCCTCCTTAGGACCATATTCATTGGACAATATCAGCCTCTACATAAATGGTATTTTGCACTTGAAGTAATATTTTGTTCCAGTCTATCTATTATTCAGATTGAGTTTAGTTTTTATTTTAATCCTGCATTGCATTCTTTATTTTTGGCTTTCCACATGGCACATTTCACACATAACACATGCTATTAATCTTTCAGGTTACCATGAATTGACTCCTTTACCCAGTAAGTAATTTTTATGCTCCTTTGTTCCATTAATGTTTCTTTCTATTGAAGAAGTAACAACAAAGCAAATTCTTTACTGATACCTCTTTATATATTGTCAGAAAATACCACACTATCAGAAATACAACACATCCCATTTAGATTTAGTGCACCAGACCTTTTCTTCTTTGATCACTTGTTGCAAATCTGGAACTGTAGATCTGTGATGGTTCAATTAAATGTTGTGTGCTTGCTCTTGTATGCTGACTAGTTGAAGTGAGGAAATTTAACATGCCAATGCTAAATGTGTATCTAATGAGAACAGGAACATCAGATAGTACCTGGAACCAAACTTGCAGCCCCAATCTGAGATTCCTTGGGCAATTTTTGCACTCCCCTGTTTGCAGGTTTGAAGGTGTGGGGCCTGTAAAATTCAGTGGGTGACCTTCCCACAGCCTAGCTGCCCACCTCTGACCTGCCTGAAATTTTAGGGACGGGCGGAGGTGGAATAGGATGGTCTATCCTCCTTTAGCCCTGTTGAGGCCTTTAAGTGGCCAGTGAATGGTCATGTAAGGCCCTCATCCTGCTGATGCTGGTATTTTACCGAAGGCAAGGAGAGGCCCATGCCATGCATAAAGACTCGGCAGATGTAACTGCATAGGCTGGTGTCAGGTGAGGGCGTGGGACATCTTCCCAGGGTCTCCTGGGCCTATGTAGGCACACCCCACCCCCCAACAAAAGTCATTCCCCACACCCACTGTCCCGCCACACACAAACCCTCGTCTCTGGCCTCTTGAACCTGGCTCCCTCATCCACCCCCCCACCTCACTAAGACTCCTGACTCCCGGAGTTATCTGGGTTCTTCAGCGTGGTGAGACTGTCTGTAGTCTCAGAAGTGGCTACCGCTCCCGGCTGATGCTGCTAGGACTACAGAGCTGTTGGCCATCAGATTGTTTCCAGCGTTAAATTGCTGTGGAGCTGCTGTCAAGATCTGGGGCAACTCCCTCCTGAGTTTTTAGCTGCAGAGACTGCAGCGCCCTGTAAAATCTAACCCCCTATCAGAATTAAGGGGAACTTAATTCATCACTAGAGCAGTAATACATTCCAAGATGTCTGTGTGTTCTGAACCTACTTAAATGATGCATTAGAAAACACTGGGTAAGCATATCGGTCAGCATTTCAAGAACCTCTGACACTTGTCTGGAATATTAGTGTTAGGACTTTTTTAATTTGATTTTTATGCATTTTGGCTCACATCACATGATGTTGATACGGTTGCTGTATTCTCAGTCTAAAGTTTTCCTTTTGTCTCCCATTAGCAAAACTACCAAACGTGACCACAACACAAACTCCGAGCCTGGAAGAGAAACCCATTGACTTCAATGTGACCTTTGTTATCACTGATTTAGAGTTTACACAAAGTTTACAAAATTCCAGTTCGGTGCTCTACAGTTCTGTGTCAAATATTATTTCTCAGCAGGTAACCATATAGATTATGCTATCATACAAAAAGGGATCATTTTACAGATAAAGTAGTGCTGTGATGATGATGAAAGAAAACTATTAATAAAATTATTTTAATAACAATTGAGATCATCTTTCTCAGACATTATGATTGTAACTTTGTTGCAGCTCACTGGCCTGTACAACAAGAGCAAAATTAATGCAACATTCTCAAGATGCAAGGTTGTTTCCCTCAGGTGAGGACATTATACTATGATAAGATGCACTGCAGTAACTCGCTAAGGCTCCTTTAGCAACATTGCCCAAACCTGCAAGCTCTATCACCCAAAAGGACAAGGGCAGCAGGCATATGGGAGTACCACCGCTTGCAAGTTCCAGTCCAAGTCATACATTATTCTGGCTTGGAAATATATCACTGTTTCTTCACTGTAACCAGTCAAAATCCTGGAACTCCCTCCCTTACAGTACTGTAGATGTACCTGCACCACGTGCACTGCAGTGGTTCAAGAAGGCAGCTCACCACCAGCGTCTCCTGTGCAATTAGAGATGGGCACTACATGCTGGATTTGCCAGTGATACCCACATTTCATGAATGAATAAAAAATACATATATTAAAATGTGTATCAATATTAATTGTAAATATAAATCAGCATTGTAGGAGAGTGAGTAATTAATCATTCATCGAACCATGTAAAAATGTTTAAAATTGCTAAAGCTGTACAATGCGTCCATCACAAAGAAACATTCTGTGACTGAATGAATGTTCTGCATACTGTTGAATATTGGTCAATGCTGTTGTTTCTTATTTGTTTTACATTATTGCATTTCAGTCACTATCATTAGTGCATCAGAATGGCTTTTGAAGTAGCAGGCATGGAATAGGTTTCCTTTATCTTTTTCTCTTCAATCTCTTTATCATTTATTTTACACTGGTACTCAGTGATGGAGAGCAGGCACTTCTATTTGAAACCTATCATTTGAAAATAATGATTGATACAGATTTGATTTAATTACTGGTAAAGAGGATGATTGCAACTTCAATGAATTAAATGCATATTAATGAGGCTAGCAATGTTAATTACAATGACAATAATGTTTTCAGAACAGCGTTTGATATTTCATTAACCTCCTATTTTGTTTTAACAGCCTGGTACATGTTGCTAACACCAATGTGTATGCAATCTGCACATTTAGCAATGATTCTACTACTCCTCAGGAGGTTGATAAAGCTTCTGTGTACCAAGAGTTCAGAGACAACACAAAGGACATCTCTACCTTAGGAATATATTCACTGGATAATAACAGCCTCCAAATAAATGGTATTTTTCATTTACAATAATATTCTGTTCCATTCTATCTGTTTGAATATATTCCTTATATTGAATTTAATTAATCAAAAGAAAACAAAATTTCATTACATTCTATAATGATGAATTTTCACGTGGCACATTTCATACAAAATACATGCTATTGATTTTTCAGGTTACCATGAATTAACTCTTTCATCCAGTAAGTATGATTCTATTTATTTGTTTTATTAATGTTTCTTTTGATTAAAGTGGGTAACAACAAAGTGAATTCTATACTAACAGCTGTTGACATATTGGGCTGGATTTTCACTGAGCCGGGATGACTTGGAAGCCCTTTAAAAATGGTGGCCAGCACCAGATTCCGGGATTCTTGACCCCATTCCCAGGGTTTCCAATTTTCAGGAGTGCCTTTTAAGGAGGTGGGCCCACACCTTGCACTCCCAACCTGGCCAGCAAATTTGTGGAGATAGGAATGTGCTAAATCTCCACCATTTTCTGGGCCAGGTTTTCAATGAGTTGTGGTTCACGGCCCTGTGAGGTCCCGTGAACTAGAACCCATATAAGGAGATCTTCTAGGGGCAGAATTTTATGGCTGACATGTGGGTGGCGGAGCCCACATGTCAGTGCTTAAAATGTCGTGTGCTAACGTCACACGAGCGACCCGATGTCAGCGCGCGGCAACGCGATATTTAGGTGGGTGGGCGCTATGAAGCGCAACGTGCGCCCACCATTAATTAAAGGCCCTTAACTCGGCAATTGATGCCGATTTTGAGGAGCCCGTGCGATCTTCGCCTTGGCGCATGGGCCCAATGGGCAGGCGGGTAACTGATTTTTTAACAAACCTCATCCACGGGCGGGATATGTGGTCTCAGAGGGGTTGTTAATGTTTTTTCTGAAATATTTAATGCAGTAAGTGTTTTAAACTTGCCTGTGTGATTATTAGCAGTTCAGATCGATTTCCAATAGCTTTCTCTGTATTTTAAAGCTTCAGCTCAACAGGCTGCAGACAGTAATCTTTCTCGGGCCTGCAGCTTTCCAGAGGCTTCTACTTAGACTGGGTATGGGTTCTGACATCTCCACTGGAGGCAGCTCCTCTGAGGAGGAAAGGAGGGATAGAATAAGGAGGAGGCCAGGACTGGACAATCAGCCTCCAGGGGAGTCACCTTTGGGAGGCCAGGTGCTGGCACAAGGGGCGCAGGGCCAAGAGGTTGTCCAAGGTGGAAGGGGCTGCAGAAGGCACCACTATCCTGCTGCCAGGGTATACAGGCGGTGAAGCAGCTACCTCAATATGACTGAGGTACAGTGCCGAAGGAGTCTCTGTCTGTCAAGGGAGACAGTCAACTATATCTGTCAGATGATTTGCCCTGAGATCTCCCCTAACTGAGTGGGTGGACACCCCATGCCAGCGGCTCTGAAGGTCACAGCTGCCCTCCACTTCTATGCATCTGGCTCCTTCCAGGGCTCGGTGGGTGATCTTTGCGGTGTCTCCCAATCAGCTGTCCACACTTGTGTCAAGCAGGTTATAGACGTTCTGTTCAGACGGGCATTGACCTTCACCCACTTCTGCTGCGACCAGGCAATTCAGATACAGCGGGCCAGAGGCTTCGCGGCCATTGCTGGCTTCCCCCGTGTCCAGGGTGCAATAGACTGTACACATGTGGCCATCAAGGCGCCAGCAGGTGAGCCCGGTGCCTTCACTAACAGGAAGGGCTTCCACTCCATGAACATGCAGATAGTGTGTGATCACAGGATGCAGATTCTACAAGTTTGTGCAAGGTTCCCAGGCAGCTCCTACGACGCCTACATCCTTAGACACTCCCAGGTGCAAGTGTTCTTCAGTGTTCCGGCTCGACTGGATAGTTGGCTGGTGGGTGATAACGGCCATCCCCTCAGAAGGTGGCTCATGACGTCTCTCCGCCATCCAAGAACAGAAGCTGAGGACCGCTACATTAGGAGCCATGGCAACACAAGGGCTGTGGTGGAGAGAGCCATCGATCTTCTCAAGATGCGCTTTTGTTGCCTGGACTGCTCCGGGGGCGCACTCCAGTACCCCCCGATTGCGTCTCTGTGATAGTGGTGATTGCGCTCTGCACAATCTTGCACTAGAAAGGGGGGATGCAGTTGACGATGAATTCCTTGACGCAGTGGATGAGGTTGCACATGATGAATCTAGCAATGGCTCAGAGGATGAGGAAGCACAGGGCAATGATCAGGGGCAGCACGCCAACCCGCAACTACACCAAGGAGGCAGGGACACCCGGGAGGCTTTAATGCAATGAACCTTCAGCTGACATCACACACATGGATCAGCAGGACCAGCATTGCCTGGCGCTTCCACCCGTGGCACTTAGGTGCTCCATCTTCCACCTCATCAGCTGCAACTAAGGGTTTAGTACAGAAACCTCAATGTCCAGTCAAACACTCATGAGATGTCTGTGAATCATACAAATGCAGCACAAAGGAAACACCCTCAGCCATTGTCAGAAAAGTGGACTTTATTCCCACCAAAATAAAGCACAAACATCGCTCTGACGTACATAATGATATATTCCCTAATCTAGGACCAACACAATATCACCAGTGACAAATCCGTGGAGTGCCTAACGTGCCTTATGCTTACGTTTGCAGGTGCTACATTTAGGTGCCGCCCCATCATTCAGAGTGGCTTGTGAGACAGCCTGCTGACTCTGCTGTCCTGTTGGCCTCAATGACCTTGGCGGCTGTCCTCTGGCCTGTGGAGCCTGTGATGGCCCCGCCTGGGATGGAGTGGCCAATTCCAGAACTGGCACCTCCCCAGTTGTTGCAGCCTCAACGGATACAACGGTACTGGCAGAGGGGCGGAGGAGCTGCTGCCTTCATCCGGAGCTCCCTGAGAGGAGCTCGCAGCAATGACAGGCAGCTGCTATGCCGACGTGAGGTCCCATTGGACCTCCCTGTTCACCGCAGATGCATGGGCACTGAACATCGACGCTTGGTGTTCAGAACATCTCCCACATTGCAAATGAGCACCTGTGGCCATTAGTGCTGTGAGGGCTTGCATGTCAGAGCGTAACCCAATCAGAAGATTCTCAATCCACTGGAAGCCTCTCTCCATGTGAGTCACCAATCTCTTAATGGAGGAAGCCTGAAGCTCTTTCCTGAGGTTCATGCCATCACTGACTCTCTGCCTGGATTCTTCCACCACAGAGACCAAGTGAAGCACACACTCATACAACCCTGCTGGATGATCCTGCGCACCCTGCCGCTTGTCCTGCAGCGGCTGCATGGCTGACATCTCCAGAGGCACATCATCACTGCCCGACTCAGCATGTGCCTGGTCCCCTGCAGTCCTCTGGCTGCAGGCGCCATCGGCACTCTCTGTCCATGCCATCTCCTCCAGTGATTGTGAAGTGCCCTCTCCACTGTGTCCCGGGGCACTAGCCGACGTCATAATCCCCACCGAAGTGTTTGTCGCGGCGATGGTGCCTGGCTCACTGAAAGGATGTGACACAAGTTGCAAGCCTTGGCCCTCAAGTGTGGAGGGGGGGCTTTGGACATGTTGGTGGTGGCCCTCACCCTTCAAGAACCTAAGGAGATGAATATTGGTGGGGTGGTAAAAAGTCAAGAAGAGGCCCAAACATTACACGCGCATACAGACAGGCTGATCAGATGGCCTAAGGAATGCCATATAGAACGTTATGTGGATAAGTGTGCGGTTAAGCACTTGGCCAAGACAAGCAAGGTACAGGAATACATGAGTAATGGTAGGACCGTGGGAAGTCACGACGATTACAGGGACCTTGTTAAGGTAGCAGAACAGGAACATAAGGCGTTTAACAAGGTTGAAGCCAGACTTGCCTTTATTAGCCGAGGAATAGAATGTAGGAAAAGGGTGATCATGTTGCAAGTGCAGAAAACGCTGTCGAGGCCACAGCTACACTTCTGCGTTCAGTTGTGACCTGCGCTTCATGGGAGGGGTGGCATTAGAGTGGGGAGAGTGCAGAGGTTCCTGACCTGGATGCATGCTGGCCTGGAGAATTGGAGTTATGAGGAAACATTGCATACACTTGCCACATTGGCCGTGCAGCACAGGAGATTGACAGGTCATATTATTGACCTTCATACTGTTATGAGGGGCATAGAACGGGTGGACAGAAGGCAACATTTCCCCTTTGCACAGGGATGACTAACATGATGGCATTTGTTTAAGTTGAGTGCCATGAGGTTAACAGGTGAGGTGCTGAGGACCTTCTGGGCAGAGTAATGTGGGACGCACAAGCTGAAAGGGTGGTGGAGGTACAGACCTTCCTAGGATGCAATAAGTTTTTGGGTGTGCAGCAGCGATGCCATGGCATGTTAGGCCATGGGGATAGTGGTCATAAATGGGATAAGGTGACTTTGGAAGGTGCTAGAGACACGCATCCTCAAGGGGCCGAGGGACCTTTGCATATGACCCACATGTCTGAATGTATCAGTCTGTGAATGAGCAGTGTTGCAGTATTAACAATTGCAGCAACCATCAGTGGTTTAGATGGTGGGGAAACAGAGTGAATGGGACTGTGGCCCTCAAATTCCTGGCCGCTGCACCCCAGCCTCGCCGCCACCTGCCGACCTGGACACCTGCCTCCTCCCCAGCTCCATGGCCTGCTCCTCATACGTGGTGAGGAGCTGCAGCATGGCGTGCGCACCACCAGTCCGCTGATGCTCCCGGATATTGCTCTCAGTTTTTGCCTGCAGAACATAGAAGAGTAATTATTGTGGCTGGTCGCTCATGTACTCTTCATGCACATGCCGCACCCCAACCACAGTGCCCAGCTGAGGCCTCCAGCGGCTCCTGTCCACGCCACTGGTGATCAGTCCCTAGAAGATAGTACGGCTGCTCCCAACCCTCTCCCCCAACGGCCACCTTGAACACATTTGGCGTCCATCACTTTGAATAACACACGGGTCTTAGCACCCATGGCAAGGACACACAACTAGGTGCAGCGCCAAGGCCAGCAGATGGCACTTGGCCACGACACCTTGAGGCTCCCCTTCCACCATCTCATCACCATCAATAAGACATGTGTTGGAGTTCTGAATACGTGTCTACCTGCCTCCCCTGTAGGTTGCCCCCAGACTACTCAAATGCGACAAACACCAACATATGCTGCGGGGAGAAACCATCTTCTCCTCAACCACTAAGGCTGATGTAAGCATGGTCCCAATCTGTTTGCCCACCCAACATATGTCAAATGCCCAATGCAGTAATGACACTAAGACGTGGGGGGGCCGGGGGGGATGGGGGAGTTGGGGTGTTGGGGGGGGGGCTCAAAGGCTAACGCTACCTGCTGGGTAAAATGACCAAGGCTGACATGGTACTCACCTTCCAGAGCACAGCAAATCATTGAAGCGCTTGCGGCACTGCATTCCTAAGTGCCACACAGCATCTTCAGAGCCAACAGCCTGAGCTATCCCCTGCCACGCCTGCCTGGTGATGTGGGGCACCCTCCTCCTCCCATCCTCCAGAAACAAGACCCCCCATGGTTGGAAACCTCTTCGACGAGGACAGCAAGGCAGGCATCTGAGAACCAATGGGCACAGTGGCCCCCCGCTGGCCTATCCTGCAGCCTGCCCCCCTCCTCCTCCTCTGCCCTCACCTCTTGAGCTGCCCGGTGACTGGCCATGTGACAGCCTAAAGGAGGCTGCCTGGCCGCTCTTTATACAGACTGCCGGTTCCCCATTGGAACTGGCGATCTGCACGTGCCCGCCGCCAATTTAATTTTCCCAATGAACACGGGAGTCTGAAATGCGCTGGTCTGGCCTTAATTGGCCTGCCCACGCAAAATGGTGGCATGGCCCATTTCGGCGGCGGGGATCGCCTGTCCACCCGCCGCCGAGTCAGTCCGGCCCACCCGCCTGTCAAATGCAAAATTCTGCCCTAGAACTCTAATACATTTCTGGGCTCTCAGCCAAGAATACATTATCAGGCTTGGCTGAGAGCCCAGAAAGCCATAAACCTGTTGAGACACCTAAATCTCAGAGAAAACATTGTTTAATTGAAGCTCTGGCTCTCTGATTTATGCAGTCAATTTCACAATATTTATTTACACAAGATGGAGAAGTCCATTGAAACTTTAAAAAGTCTGGATCATTGACACTTTAATTGGGCTCTGGTATAAAGGTGTTTTTAAAAATGTGGAAAGCTATCAATTACTCTTGTTATGATGTGGGGGGTGGTATTTGCTAGGCTGAACAAATCCCAAAGGGAAACTTGGCCACACTATCACAACAATTTTGCAATTTCTATTTATTTAAAGAGGGTTTGTGCACTGAAGCCAGAAGTAATGTGTCCACTACCACCTTTGAATATTTTAATGATTATATTAAAACATTAACAAAAGAAAATAAATCTTAAACACACAAGTTATGCAGTTACTTTTAATTTTATAACAGTTCTCACAAGATTTCTACTTAACTACCCCCAACTACACACCCCTTTAAGGCAACAGTCCAAAGAGACTCTTAATCTATAAAATATCCAGCAATATTACCACAAGCACCCACTGTTGCTGTAAGGGAGTTATTTCACAGCTCCTCTCTCCCTCTCACTCAACAATGAAATTCCAAAGGCTTTTAACAAAATCTTGATTACTGGAATAGCAAACTTCTCCAGGCTAGAGGCTTTTCCACAGGTCTATTTCACACAGTGCACCTTCCAAGACCGCACACAGCCACTCCTCATACAGCTTTCCATCTTTCTTTAAATATATTTCTCCTTTTTGATCTGTAAATCCCATTGTTTCATCCTTGCTTTGGAAGTTACTTTTCCCACAATATAAAAATCTTTCACGTGTCATTATGGCCAGCACTTGCAGGAAAAATAAACTTAATAACTTTGCTTTATTTATCTTGCCAGTTGTAAACATTGTATCATGTCCCTTTGAAAATCAAACAACTTCTCAGCTTATCTAAAAATGCAAATCCCAATCACACTATCTGCTGAGACTTCATCCCTAAGTTACCCATCTCCATTTCAAATGCCTGTTTCACACCTAAACTCTTCAATGATTTAAACTTTGCAGACTGACTGCAGTTTAATTAAACCAGACACACACACACACAAAAACATAGTATCCCACAGTAATATTAGGGAAAAAATGATACTTCCTTGACACTTTTTAAAAGCTTTCTTTTACAAATCCCACTGTCAATATCGGGTTCATTAGTTCTATGCAGTGTAGTGGGTGAATGAGCATGGAAGTGCCAGACCCTGGCATGGTGGACATGAGGAGCCATAGCAGTTGTTTGGGGGACATACCTTGGCAAGGGGAGACTTGAGATGCAAAACGGCATGGGGGAATCAGGGGGTAGATGGGGAGGCATACTTGAGGTGGCAAAGGGGGTGAGTGGGGGCATGAGGTGGCAGGCATGGGGCATGGGGAGTGTGTGGAGGGTGAGGGTGAGGGCTGAAGAGTTTTTCTGTTTTTAGTTTAACTGGGATGAAGTCCATGGCATCGAAGCAGCCTTCTAAACAGTCCACCTCTGTACCCAGCAGCCCTGTGGCTGTATCCAAACTTTTTCCCAGATAGGCTGACCTGACTCCAGTTTGTATCCAGCCCCCTCCCCCCTACATAATGAAAATCCCAGTCTTGTGGGCACTTTCTCTCGATGTGGGTGGGCCGAGCTGAAGCCTTCCTGAGTCCCATTAACCGCCTCCAGGATGAAAATCTAGACCATTTTCAGATGCAAAATTTCCACTTTATAGCTGGTACATTATTTCTTGTTCTGCTGGACTATTTAGTGAAACTTCAAAATTAAGATATATTGAGTTTAACCAGAAATTCTGGGCCATAACTTCCAACTAGTGTCGGAAAGTGCTGGCCCTCAGGAATAGGAAGAAATAAGTGCACACTAACTTGGTCTTGAAAATTACACTGACCCCTCCGCTCACTGGAGCTGCTTGGTGCCTGCATCGAAAGACTCCTCGCAGGCCCCAGCAATGTGTAGCTCCAGCAGATTCAAGGAGGCATCACCCCCTTTTTTACGGCACTTGATGCCATAAAGCAGGTCACTCAAAAGGGCCAGTGAAATCGATGGGCCAGGGAGAGGTTAAGTTTCTAAGGTAAGTGGATAGGATTTGGGGAGTTGGGTGGGGATGTCTGGAGCGGGGGACCGAGGGGTGGGGTGTTCCGGTGGTTCTGAGGGTGGGAGTCGGTCGGAAGACTGTCGAGTGGGTGTGGATGTGGGGGTGGCGGAGTTCGGTCAGAGGTCCAGGGGCATGGGGGTAGGGGTGGGGTGTGGTTGGAGCCCTGGGGTTGTAGGGTTGGGGATGAGGGGGGTAGGAGGTCCAGGAGGACTGGGGGGTGGTGGTGTTGGAGGGGTGGGGGGATGGAGTGTTTGGATGATGAGGTCATGTGAGAGGTAAAGGCTGAAGGTTTTTTCTGTTTTTATTTTAACTGGGACAAAGTCCCACAGCACCAAAGTTGCCCTTTTAAAGAGTCCGCCTCCGCACCGAGTGCCTCTGTGGCTGTCTCCGAACATTCTCCCAGGTTGGC
The DNA here is from genome assembly GCF_017639515.1 of Carcharodon carcharias. Taxonomy (NCBI): domain Eukaryota; kingdom Metazoa; phylum Chordata; class Chondrichthyes; order Lamniformes; family Lamnidae; genus Carcharodon; species Carcharodon carcharias. The sequence continues at coordinate 120,554,668 of NC_054480.1, read as the reverse complement.
TGGCCCAATCCAGTTTGTAGTCAAGCTCCTCCCCACAATGAAAATCCCATTCTAGTGGGCAATTTGTCTCGAGGTGGATGGGCCAAGCTGAACTTTCCTGATTCCCACTACCCACCTCCATGATGAAAATCCAAACCATTGTCAAACAATCCTACTGTATTTGAAATGCAACGTTTCCCATTTATAGCTGGTACATAATTTCTTGTTCTGTTGGAATATTTAGTGAAACTTCAAAATTAAGAATATATAGGTTTATTCAGAGATTCTGTGTATAAAATGTAACTCTTTCAACGTTGTGTGAGGCATGTTAGTAGACTGATACTATGGACAAGAGCTTTTTTTTTGGGTCAGGCCACTGCGTCAAGATCAAGTGTGGGTCCTGCCTCTGCACAGTGTCAGGAGCAGTCACCGACATCGATCTTGCCTTGATTGGTCAATCAATGGCCAGAAGGTATGCTCGTGTGCAATTAAGGATAGTGGGCGGTCTCTCAAAGCTGGATTTGGGCTTCCATCACCAAAAGAGTTGCAGCCTGTCGTTTCGGGGAAGGGAGAGAGTTCTTCAGGCACCCTCATAGCACTCTTAAAAGATTTAAACTAAAAAAATTGCCACAGCTGCCAAACCACCACTGCCGAGGGGGAGCCTGTCTATTGGGCGGCCTGCAGCCATAGCTGTGGCTACGTGAGCAAAGGGGGTTTCAGAGTCATCCTGAAGGGCTACCCCAGTCTACCTTATCAGGGTGCAATTCTCCACTGTATCTTTGAGTATTTAGAGTAGCAGCAGAATTAGACCTGTAGAACAACTTTTAAAACAGCCTGGCTCAGTAATGAACTCACTGGCAGAAATTCCTCCATTAAAAATCAATGTATTGTATGATCAGTTGTGAAATCCACTTCAGCGCAATTGCTTATGCAATAGAAATGAGAGGTCCTTTGAATGAGGTTTCACCCCAGTTCAAAACATTCTAGAACCAGCTAGAAATAATTTGCTGTGCTTTCCATATTCTGGGTTTATTCTGCTTCCATGCTCTGTACATTTTTTGAATGTTTTAAAAATGTTTTCTGCTCAATTTAATACTTTCATCATTTTTCTTAATAGCAATATCCCCAACAGTGATCACAACTCCAAACCTAGAAATGAAGTCCCTTCATTTTAATGTGACCTTCATTGTAACTAACCTGGCTCTGACAGCAAACCTACAAGACTCTACAACTGCACTGTACAAATCTGCATCAGATATAATTGTTTACCAGGTTAGAGAGTGACATATAATTACAAAGTGTATTTAAATCAATTACAATATTTTACATTTCTATCATTATTTTTCTCTCTAAACCTGTGACTGATCCTTTCCCTTAGTTGAACACGTTGTTTACTAACAGCAACATCAGCACAACATTTTCAAGCTGCAGGGTTCTCTCCTTCAGGTGAGGAATGTTAATATTAAACCTCAAAGTTGTTTAATTCAAGATTGTTTAAATGTCTAAGAAAGCACTTAATAAGGAAAAATTGTCAAACTAATTAAAATTTCCAGTTATTGCATTCCAGAATTCTAGTAGTTGTTTCTGTATTTAAGTCATTTGTATTATTTAAGTGCAATTTGTTCTTCTATTAGTTCTATTTGTCTCTTAAAACTCTTGCTGCTATGCCAGCACTGATCTCCTGTAGCCCACCAGTCAATTTGTTTGGGCGATCAGAGTTAAATTGTTGCACAGACTGATAGGGGAAATTTTTCTGAACACAGATTCAAGAAAATGTTCTATTATGGGTCACTTATCCATTCAAAGTTTTTCTTGAAATTAAAAGTTTAAACCTCCCTCAGACTCAACTTATGTTTCCTTACTTGTCCCATGACCATCTCCTTGACCTATTCCATTCAGGGAAAACAACAATAACTTATACTTTCAATTTAGTACACTGTATTCGCTGCTTTCAATCCTCTACACTAGAAAGGCCAAATGCAGATTTTGTGACCGCTTTGCAGAACACTTCTGTTTATCCTGAAAGTGTGATCCTGTAATTCAGGTTGCCTATCATTTTAGTTCTCCCTCCCACTCTGACCTCAACCTCCTACATTGTTCCAATAAGGGCTCTGCATTTCAAATCATGCTTTCTGATTCACTTAGATGTATACCATTTATTTTACAGCCCGGCAAATATTGGTGACACCAGTGTGTATGCGGTCTGCACTTTCAGAAATGATTCTGCTGCTCAGGTGGTTGATAAAGTTACAGTGTACCATGAGTTCAGAGACAACACAAAGAGCATTTTCACCTTGGGAACATACTTACTGGACAATAACAGCCTCTATGTAAATGGTATTTAGCATTTACTTTGAATTTACTTGAATTAGATACTTTGAGCTGTTAAATTTTATCTTATCCATGTGAATGAGTTATTAGATTGTCATGGAGAGGAAGGGGGTTAATTTAAACAGCAATAAGTTCTCCTTTCACCACCCATCCATAAAGAGAAATATGTTTTGATTTATTCCCCTAGTTATAAGTATTTCTCAATCTCTTGGATTTAACGTGATTCAATTTTCTATTAATAACCCCATAGCAAACTCGAGATAGGATGAACTCAAAGGGTTACCTTATTTGTACAGACTCAAAAAGATTCGCATTCATACAGTAAAAGAGGGATAGAGAGAAGATTTTATCGTACAGAGACTATATACAGAATATAAATATTGTTTGACGTGGGTTCCAGAGTCCAGAATCAAAATCCAACGGAGGTCAGCGAGCAGAAAATCAATGCTGTATATTTCACTTTTCTGGTGGTGCTGGTTTCACAAAATGAGATTAATTCATCTCTGTGTGTCTGTCCTGTAAGCGATGGTACAGAATTTCCAGCAGAAGCAGTGTAGATGGGGCCAGGTGTTCCACCTGGGCAGAGCTCCTTGTCTGTGAGGCTGCTAGTCCAATGATAAAGAGCAGACTGAGCTATTCAGCTCAGCAAGGCAATATTAATTTGTTCAACAAGCCAGAGGCCTATGTCACATGACCCTGACCTCTCCACCCAGTCTCCAACAAAGGATGTGTACCCATTGTTTGGAGTGCGACTGAGTTTCGAAGAATGCTAAATGTCTCAGGCATTACAAATTGAAAGAAGGGTTGTGTGGCCTTTTGTCTGAGCAGACCATCAGTCTTCTTCTCACCAGCCTGGGTTATTATATGCAGATAGCCCTTGCTGAGGCTGAGCTGTGGAGTCTACCGGTAGTCGTCAGTGGCTCCTCACAGATAACAAGGTGTGAGTTTCCCTGAAACTGCAGTGTGGCTTCTTTTGTTCAGGGGTCACAGAAAGACAGGTTCAGCCATTTTAAGGATCTTGTTCAGTTTTAGAAGTTATGAAATAGTAATGAGGATATCAATATACAGCTTATAAAAATATATAGGGTGAGGTCTTAGGCCCTCACAAGGTTCATATTGAGAATGAAAGATCAAAAGATCTGAATCTCATTCTTCAATGATGACTTTCCACTGGACTCATCTCACAGAAAACACATGCTATTGATTTTTCAGGTTACCATGAATCAACTCCTTCATCGAGTGAGTATTGTTTCTGTTTTTTTCTCTCCTTACAATTTTCTTTTATTACTGTGAACGGTAACAAAATAAATTCCATACAATTGTACAACCAACTTATTGGGGTTTTAAATGTTTCCCAGTTAAAAATGATGCATCATTTTAATTTCTGTTAAGGAACATTTCAAAGAATGTTTGGAAGGTTTTAAAAGAGATTTTGGGCTGAATTTTTGAGTCTTGATAAGGTCAGGAATGGAAGTAGATGTGATGTCCAAAGGTTTTGAGGCCAGCTGGCATTTCCGGTTTCGAGTCTGTACCCGATGCCGACATATGTTTGGTGGCCAGTAAAGCTGCTCACCCCCACAGGGTGACCAGGCAGGTTGGTTCATTAACTGCCTTATTAACTAGAGATTAAGGAGGCCTACTGGGATTTTACAGTCGGTCTCCAGTTTCTCATTGTGACGGGGGCCAGTTTAACTGCTTGGAGATGGGCACTGGGCACTCAGTGGCAAGCTGGGATGTTAGCTTTCCAGGCAGGCCTACAGGCCCTGCCTGCAAGCTTGTGTGAGGGTATAGCCAAAGGGTGCTCCGTGGAGAGGCTCCCCCTTCCCACTCCGCCCGTGACCCCACATGCCTCACAAACAGTGGTGGCCTGGCTGCTCTCTCTACATTCTAATGACATTTTTAATAAAGTGGCTGAGAGGGCACCTTCATGTTGAAGCACTCTCTGAGTTAATTACCATTTACTGGAGCAGGATGCTCCTCTGAAGCTGGAAGGCCTTTGAATGGCCCTCCAGCCTTGAGAGCACACCGACCTGTCTCTATGCCAAGAAAGTGGGCGCCTGGGTCAAAATTCCAACAAGTGACTGTTCCCTCGCAAGGTCAGGGCAGATGTGGGACTGGTGTCCATGGAGACAGATAATTTTAAAAAAAGTGATGAATTTCCCAGTGACCGAAGGAAAGAATCATAGGACAAGATTTCATGTTTTAAGACTTTTAGTGTTTAGGGTAACAGACAAGCTAAAATCAACATAGATCAAACATTACTTAACAGTCAACTAATACACCAAATAAAAGGTACTTCCACATTAATGAATTAACTCAATGGAAATTCTTCTTTAAACTCCTTTTGTTGCGCACCATGTGTTTGGCATTACAAAATCTAGTTCCCAAGGTACTCATAACTGCCAACAGGCTCACTTCTCCCCGCCACGCAGTCAAATCTTCCAATGCCCTTCAAAATTTGTTCCCCTTCACCAGAGTATTCCAGCACCAGCAAGGCACAACTCAGCAGCTCCTTGATCCTGAAATTTCCACAAGTCCCGTCAGTCCTGTTCCCTTCCTTTTGAACAGAAAACCAGCTTTTACAAGTGTTCTGCTTAGTTTTTAACATAAAAATAGTTCACCCTGTTCTTCACAGCAGTAGCTGCTGCTTCTCCACATATCAGTAGTTCCTCTCTCTTTCTCTCTCTCTCTGTCTCTGTGTCCAAAAAGCAGCTGACCCTCTTTCTGTGTCAAGGTACAAAAACCATCACTTGATTTTCATTAGGTTTCAGTTCGGGTTTCTTTCACCATGACAACCAGATCACATTGGCCTGTCCCTTAGAAGTGTTAGTATGACCACCATCCCCCTATTCGGAGCATCCTGCTTCACCTTAAGTTAAAGTAAACATTTTAAACCAGAACTGTCTTGTAAAGTTCAGCATTCATAACATCAGATATAGTTCCAGCTCTGGTTTCCTGCTACCACAGTGAAAATTCAGCCTTCCATTTGTGCTATGTATGACCTACAGAGGAACAGAAGTAGGCCATTCAACCCCTCAAGCCTGTTCCACCATTCCTTCAGATCATGGCTGATCTATGTCATAACTCCACCTAACAGTTTTGGTTCTGTAACCCTCAATAACAAGGACCTATCAATCTCATTTTTGAAATTCCCAACTTACCTACCCTCAACTGCTTTATTTGTAAAGAATTCCTGGCATTACCCTTGAATTCCCAGCTCCAAGTTTAAGGATATGCCTCCTGGTACTGGACTCGCCCACCAGAGGAAGTGAATTTTCTCGATCTATCCTATCAAATCTTTCATTCATCTTAAACATTTCAACAAGATCACTTCCTAATCTTGTACACTCAAGGGAATGTTAACCTAGTCAATGCAACCTCTTTTTATAATTTAACCCTTTTAGCCCCAGTATTATTCTGTTGAAATTGTACTGCACAACCCCCAGAGCCAACATATCCTTTCAGAGGCATAATTCTTTATGAATACTATGGAAATTGCTCTTCTCTCTGGTTAAAAGTCACTCAGCAGACTGTTTCTGCTGACCTGGATAAGGTCTTTTCAACAGACTGCTATCTAACAAAGGACAGAGGCTAGGAACAGACCTTTGTGTAAGCATAGCTAGGCCTGATAAGAAGTTGAGATATGAAGCCATGTCCACATAACTAATTCAAAACTGTCTGGAAGATGGTAGCAAAATGTCGTTACAAAGGATAAGAAAAGTCGATCCTAGAAGGCTGAGAGCTAGGCTGGGGGAATGGGAAGGGGGTTGGGGGGTGGGAGGTCCACCTTAGACACCTATTCCCTGGTAATGAGCGATTGAATGGGAAGATGTAATTGATGGGTGATTGGCAGGAGACTCCCACTAGCTTCCAAAATTAAGGTATATAAATGGGCACCAGACCAGAGAAGGGAAAAAAGCAGAGACAAAGGGAGGAGGCATTTTAGGGTGCCTCCTAGTATCATCAGCAAAATTGGATATAAGGGCCTTGAGTCCTTTGTCCAAATTTATCATAATGTTAGTGAAAAGCTGAGGCACCAGTCGATGCTCTCGGGGATATCACATCTTGTCAAAATGAGTACAAATGTATTATCCATATTCTGCCTCCTATCTCCTAACCAATTGTCTAACAAGGTCAGTAGGTTACCTCCAATTCAGTCCTGTCTTATTTTTGTTAACAGTCTCCTGTGTGAAACTTTCTTGATATCCTTTTGGCAGTCCATATAAATAATATCCACGGATAGATTCTCATCTAACACTTCAGTCAATTGCATATATGATAGCAAATATTGCTGAATAGCCCTTTGAATGAATTGTATTACCAAACCTCAAAAAGCCCTAACTTCAGCTTGAAATATTATGCGATGATTCGTATATTATTGGTTTATTTTGTCCCACTGTCTTTAATACAAATGACATAATTTTATTTTTAATTTGTTTCTTTCCTGATGTTTCTTGACAGCGATATCACCAATTGGAAGTGCAACTCCAAACGTACTAAGAAAGCCCTTTGAGTTTAACGTAACTTTCATTATTACTAACCTGGCCCTGACAGCAAGACTACAATCTTCCAGTTCTGCATTGTATGAATCTGCATCAAATGTTATTGCTTACCAGGTCAGTTAACAAACTAACTACTCCAAATACCTATTTCAATTAATGATATTATTTTTATCACTGAAACTGTGTTCCTTTCCTTCAGTTGAACAACCTGTTTACCAACAGCAATATCAGCAAAACATTCTCAAGCTGCAAAGTTAGCTCTTTCAGGTAATGAATGTTGACATTAAACATTTACAAGGTGATCTAAAAGTTTAGTAAATTACTAAATGTTGCAAAAATGTTGAAATAGTAAAAAGAATTCAGGTGTTCTACAAAATCCAGTCAACCTCTTTGGGGTTTGAGATTTAAATCACTGCATAGATCCTGATTCCTCATCAAAGAGCCACTGACACCTTCAATATTCCTACTGAGGATAGAAGTTTATATTTTTCCACAATATTTGTAATTTCTTTAATAGAAACCCCATTAAAATAATTGAGCAAGTTGGTCCTTGTATATTTTTGATGACAGTGTGTATCTTGGTCTTCTGAGGTTGGATTTGAGGGACATTTGTGGGACAGAATAAAAGTTTTTCTCTGCATCTAACAATGCCATAGTTGACCTGGGACTGCTTGAAATGGATTTGGGGGGCTTATGCCTATTTGTTTAGGCTCTGTGCAGCTTCTTAATACTCAACAATGGAATCTGGGATACAGAATCTGGGATGCAGCAAGTGTGCAGATGGCATCTTGATTGCCAGCAGGGAAGGCAAATTAAGATGCCGAAGTATTACAGTCCAGGATCACTTTTCAAAAAAAGTCCATCACTTCTTGCAGACAGAATGCACTTCCTCATTCAGGAATGCAAACTGCATTTAAACAGTGCTAGCCCCTTGCTGATATGTGCAGCTGATGAACAATGCGGATAGTTCATGCTGGCTGCACACAGTAATCATTTCAAAATGCAGACAGTATAAATTTAACACGCTACCAGCAATGCAATTAATCATATACCACAATTCCCATGCACATTTTCAGGGATTAACCAATTTAACTCTCTAGGCATTGAAGTGGGTGGTATTATTTGGCAAGAGTTTTCAGCTGGCATTCACATTAGCTCGAAAACATTTAGTCCCAATATTACATGTTCATGCCCAAAAGCTTACATCTTCTAAGCTTAAATCAGCATAATGTTTTCTAATTGATTTAATTAAATATTTGTTAATTTTGCAGCCCGGCAAATGTTGGTAGTGCCAGAGTCTACGCAATCTGTACATTCCAAAATGATTCATCTGCTGAGGAGGTTAATAAGGTTACTGTTTATCACCAGTTTCGATGCAACACAAAGGGCATTTTGACCTTAGGAGTGTATTCACTGGACAATAACAGCCTCTATGTAAATGGTATTTAGCATTGTATATTTTTATTTATATGTTATTTTGTAGCTTTGTATTCAAAACTGAGCAATTATCTTTAAGGAGTGCAACAGTCAGCAAAAGTCAATGCCTTCCATCAGGTCCACCCTATTGAAATGTTGCAATGCTTCTTATTATGACCAAGGTTCCCACTATGCTGTGGGGTTGCAGCAGCTTGTTCTGTGCTTACTAATGCATGTGCATGACCACACACAAAAAATTAAAGGTAGCACACACTGGAAAAAACTGGTCACATACAACGCTAAAATTTTAAAGAGAACATTGTTTGTGACATCCTGGTAACAAGATGAAAGATTGTCAAGTACACAATTTTCAATTAGTTATAGACTGGTTAATACGCAAGGAACAAGCAACAGGTGATAATGGTTAAGTGAAAGTCTTTTAACTGATGCCTCAAAGTCAATATAATAAAAAAGACTCTTTTTTCTCAATGACAATTACCTTATAAATACAACAGGCAAATATTCAGAACCCCCCATGTCTAAGCAGCTGTTCAGTAAGATATAAAAGAAACAATGACCTAGAAATTAGATTGTACTAAACTAGGATGACAGTATAGTGCAAGCAACATGCACCCAATTAGGCAGGTGGCAGGATCACAGCAAGACCTTCTTCAATTCTTACTGCCAGTCCCGAGAAGCAGCAAAATTGGTTGGCTCAAGACTGTTAGCAGGGTATGGGTGAGGGGTGGAAGTAATGGCAATGACTGTGTCCGGCAACAACCAGTGTATAAAACGTGAAAATGGAAGGAGAATTAATTCCAGCTCCATAAATTAGATATGCAAAAACAGTTCAATCTTACTTATCCTCAGAGGTCCCTTTAAGGACAACTGAATTTGCGGCCAAGTTCCAGAAAAAATTGACCTGCAGTTTGCACGGCACATGCTACATACATGAACAATCCAATTTTCCAAAGGCCACCTGAAAGAATTGTCAGATCCTCGTTTGCAAATGTAATGGGTGGTATTTAATGCAGGCGGCAGGGGTCTCATCCCACTGACTGGAGAGCAAGCGGGAGCCCAGCATTGCCTCCTTTGTGGAAACCCAGTGGCTTGACTCCTAAAAGCTGCCAGCCAATCAAAGGCTGGCAGTTATCCACTGCAGACAGCACCAGGAGAGTGGTGGCAGCTCCTGGCAATGTACCCAGGAAAAGGCTCGGGGTCAGCAAGGGACCCCAGGCCACAATGAGTGAAGCTAGGTTGGGGGTTGCGGGAAGGCAGGAGTGTAGGAAGAAATGGGCTTTCATTGGGCCTCCCCTTCCCAATGACACCTCCCACAATCAAGCACTGTGATGACAACAAGGGACCACCCCCTGTGAGGCCGCAAGCAAACAGGACAGGTATTGCTTTTTGGGTTTCCCACATGGCGACTGCATTGCCCGCCACTCGTTGAGCAGTTATCCAAATACTGACCCCTAGGAAATGCCATAGTATACTTTCCTCCAACCTGCAAAAATATGTTCACCGCTGTTCTCTATTTTCTGTCCTTTAGATGATTTTGAGCTCATGCTGCCATTTTTCCTTTAATTCCAAAGGGAATTAATGTTGCTAATAAATCTTGCTAACAAAATAATGCCTTTGTTTATAATTTGTCTGATAAATTTCTTTTACACTTTAAACTGTAAAGGCATTTTAATGTAATACTCTCCCAGCTTTGAAAAATAAAGTGCCAGGCCCAATATACGGTCCCCTAACTAAAAACAATTGTCAAATAGGTTTGATGTTCATTAATTTGAGAAAGTTACAGAAAGTTTGCCTAAATCTTGGGTCAAAAGTTTGGGAAGTTGAGCTCATCTGTGTGAATTATCTAAAGTGCAAAAACCAAAATAATCTAGAATTAGTGTGTAAGAAAAGACACAAAACAACCCATTTCCATTAGATTTTACTCTATCTGTGTGAGTACATCTATCTGACATTGTTCAAAACAATTCATACACACTCATGAATTTTATTCCACGATTAAATAATTCCATTCTGTTTGGTTTACGTCATTTAAGCACAGTTTTATTTTTTTTCAGATTATCATGAATCAGCTCCTTTGCCCAGTAAGTATTATTCTGTTTGGTTTTCTTCTAACAGTATTAAACACATGTATTAACACAAGATTTCAGATTTTGTATGATCTGCTGTAGATCATTTTCCTAATGATACTAATGTTCACTTTTGTTCAAAGCATTTGTACTAAATTATTATCATACCACATCACAGGGGGCTCATCTAGCACACAAGTACATTGGTTCCCTGAGTGCATACAATCAGGTCCAAGACAATTGGACAGGATTGGCTAAGTACCATTTGACATGATAAGAGAAAAGATGATACTATTCTATCCTATGATCATGCAGTTATTTCCAAGCTCAAGATGCTCCAATTCCAATGTAGAGTTCCATTCTCACCATCCAATTTTCCTGGCTTTGCTCCCTCATAGGTAAGCATAAAGCTTTCCTCTGTGCTTCTCAGCATCCTCTCGAAGGCCCACTGAAGCATTCATCACCTCCTCCTAATGAGCAGCAACACAAATGCCCCATCCTACTCTCTCCCATCGAGCCCACTCACTGGAGGCTATCCTTACCAACCCCTTTCCTGTCGCACTCACCCTTCCCAGTGCTGACACTGTGGACCCCACCAGTGGATTAGCTATCACCAGGATTCTCCAGATCTCTGTCCAGAATATCCTTTCATTTGCAAACAAGGCCCTTGTCATCTATGAGCTTAATATGGATGGTTACATCAATATCATGGCTTTGACAGAAACTTTACTGATGGGTGATAACACCTTCCCCCTAAATGAAGTCTCCCCGCACCCCCCACCACCCCCCCCCCTCTCTATACGCCTGCCTCTCCTCCCCCCAGATATACCTTCTATCACTTGCCTTGTCCAAACTATTGTGGTGGCATTGTGGCTCTTATTAACAAATCATACTTTGGCTTGATTCCTTACTCATGAGGAGAGAAATAGAATTATTGGCCCAGATCTTCAGAGCAGCGGCAGTGATTGTTAGATTGTTGCTGTGTTCAAAATGTCCCACGACTTGATGCTGCTGCACATTTCCACCATGGTCTTCTGACCCCAGCATTCACAAATGCGCACTGTCAGAGCAGAGTAGAGTTGGGGAAACATAAGACACGCCCCCTTTTTACAGCAATAGTTGCTGTATGGTAAATTTAAAAGCCCAATTTGAATGTTAGTGAATGGGTAAGCTGATGAATGGATGAGTGGGTGAGGATGGGTAGGTGAGTGAAAGGGCGAGATGGGTAAGTGGGTAGGAGGGGTAGGTGGGTGAGTGGGTTGTCAGGCCGGGGGATGGGTAGTTGGGTTGCGCTGAGAGGGTAATTGTGCAGTTGGGTGGGGTGAGGGGGGGCAGTCAGTCAGAGGGATAGTCAGGTTTTCGGGGTGGATAGTCAGGTCGGGGGCAGAGATCACATCAGTTGTGTAGTTACCCAGATGTTAGACTAGGTTTTCATCTGTTGAACATTTACTGGGTAACTATCATGGAATTGTTCGAAGTTTCCAACTCTAGCTCAAAGTCAGAGACTTTTGCATAGAGTCCTGGGGAGCAGGGGAATTGCCATTGGAATTTGTATCTTTCTGGACAATTCCCATGGAGGTCAGCACATCAGGACTTCCACAGAGTCCTGACATGCATCTTCAGTCATAATCCGATGATCCGGGGACCAGATTTGGCCCAACGTTTCAAGTCAATGATCCTTTGTCAGATTGGAGAAAGTTAGAAATGTAATCAGTTTTAAGCAAGTAGAGAGGAAAGGAAAGGAGGGAGGCAGAAAGAACATATATGTGACAGGTTAGAAGGCAGGAGAGATTAAATGACAACAGGGTGCAAGGCAAGAAGAAACGGTAATAATGTAAGCGATGAATAAAAAGATGGGCCTAAAGGGGGTGTAAAGGGAGAAAGGAGAATCTTCATCAAAAGCTGATGTAATCGGTGAAAAACATCAGGTTCCATTTGTACGATAATGACACCCAACTTTATCTCACAACCACCTCTTTAGATCCCTCCACTGAATCTGATTTGTCATGCTGCTTGTCTAACATCCAGTAGTGGATGGGCTTAAATTTCCTCCAGTTAAATATTGGGAAGACTGAACCAATTTCGTCACCATCACAAACACTGTTCCCTAGTCACCAACACCATTTGTCTTCCTGGTAATTGCCTAAGGCTGAAACAGACCCTTCACCACATTGGTGTTGGATTTGACCCTAGGATGAGATTCCAACCACATGTCCACCCCATCAAAACCATCTATTTCCATCTCCCTAACATTGCCTAACTCTCCCCGCCCCCCACCTCAGTTCACCTGCTGCTAAAACACTCATACATGCCTCTCTTACCTTTAGACTTATCCACTTCAACAAGTCTATCCCATTAATCTCCTAGCTGGCTTCCCATCTTCCCCCTTACATATGCTTATCCAAAACTCTGCTGCCTACATCCTAATGCGCCACAAGTCCTATTGATCCATCATCCTTCTACTCGCTGGCCTACACTGGCTCATGGTCTAGCAATGCCTCAACTTTAAAGTTGTTATACTCAAAACCTCCATTTCCATGCCCCTGCCTACCTCTGTAACCGCCATCAGTCCTACAATATCAAGATCTCTGTGCCTCCAATTCTGGCATTTGGCATAATTCCGATTTTAATTGCACCACCATTGGTGGCTGTGTTTTGAGCTGCCTAGGCCATCAGCTTTGAAATTCACTCTCTAAACCTCTCCACTTCTCTACTTTTTCTCCACCTTCAAGATGTGCCTTGAAACCTACTAATTTGTACAAGCTTTTGATCTTCTGTCCTAGTATCTCCTTATGTGGCTCGGAGTCAAATTTTGTTTGATAATGTCCTGTGAAGCACTTTTGGGTGTTTTCTATGTTAAAGACACTATATAAATGCAAGTTGATGTTGTTGATATGATTATACATATTTTTGACTTCACTCTATGTCCTGTAAATAATGCAGTTACAGGAATGTTGACATTTATTCTATTCTCTTTTTGATGTTTTACATAATGTTTCTTAACAGCAAAACAGCCAACTGTGACAGCTGCAAACCTGCAAGCAAAGCCCTTTGATTTCAATGTGACCTTCATTATAATAAACCTGGCCCTGACAGCAAATCTACAAGATTCCAGTTCTTTACTACACAAATCTGCATCAAATATTATTGCTTACCAGGTCAGTTGACAACATACCAATTGTTATAAATATATATTTAAACTAAATACATTATTTACTGTGACTATTCCTTCCCTTCAGTTGAACAAGCTGTTTACTAACAGCAACATCAACAGAACATTCTCAAGCTGCAAAGTTCTCGCTTTCGAGTAAGGAAAATTGATAGTAAACATGATCAGTTATTAATCAAGGCAATTTTCAAATTATTATTAAGTTGATGAACACAATCTGTTTTCTTTTTGTTTTAACAGTGCAGCAAAAGTTGGTACTACCAGTGTCTATGCAGTCTGCTCTTTCAGAAATGATTCTGCTCCTCAGGAGGTTAATAAAGTTACTGTGTATCACAAGTTCAGAGACAACACAAAGAGCATCTCCACCTTAGGAACATATTCACTGGACAATAACAGCCTCTATGTAAATGGTATTTAACATTTGAAGAAGATACCCTTCCATTCGATTTAATTCTAATTGAATCAAAGAAATTTCAACCACACACATTGATTTTGTTCCATATTAAATTAAGACTTTCCATTTGACTTATTTCATGGAAAATATGTGTTTTTGATTTTTCAGCTTACCATGAAACCATTTCTTCAGCAAGTGAGTATAGATTCCACTTATATATTTCATTAATGTTTCTTTTTGTGATAGTGGCCAACAACATTGTAAATTCTTTACTAATCACTATTTATATATAACAAAATACACCCATCTTATGAGGAATGTTCTACTGTTCAAGATTACTGGATTACTGATGAAATATTTCATTGTTTAATAATCAGCCGCAAACATAATCAGGGCATGTACTTATACTTAAGTCCTCTAGAGTGTGATTAATGTGAAACCTTCCCATCTAGAGAGTTGCCACTAGCATCATAGCCGCTTACCCTAGCTCCTGTGTGCTTGTGCCCAAAACGTCACCATGTGTAGCCAACTCCTCTAACCTATCCTATGTGAGGCATATATCTGATGCTAATATCTCAGCTGGATCCTGTGACGGTCAGATCAAGGGAAGGTGCTTCTTCAGGAAGATGTGCCTCTTCTTCCTTCACTAGTCAGGGGGTTCCACATTCTCAGTACCTACAATGAAAGAGAGGAAGAAGAGTTTGCTTATGGGAGAATAATGAGAGAGAAATTGGAGGTGAAAGCATCTACAGCTTGTCATGCAGAGTTTGTGGGGTGAGATAGATATCAGAAGGGTTAAAGAGAACTACGAATGAAGAAACCTTGCATGAAATCTCCTTCAACTTTGTGATTTGCTATGGCCTTGACTCCGCCTTAGCCCATAATAGCCAAAATGTTTTCTTCAAATGGGAAATGGGTGTGTAGACTGCTTCTTCATCCTCCAAGCCTGCTGTCTTGAGTTGTGTGCAACCTTCTGCCAAAATGAAGGAAGTATGTTAATGAGTCTTGTGAGACGTTTGAAGAATTTGGCCATCGTGGTAGAATAGCTAATAGTACATAAGTGAGAATTGAAATAGTGGCAATTTAAGGAAGGATATACTTGTACCCTATATTGGTGGAAAAAGGTTCACTAGATTTGTTTCTGGGATGACAGGCTAAATAAATTGGGCTTTAAGTCTCTGGAGCAGGTCTTGTGTGCAGTAGCATTCCTGCCTCTGAACCAGAAGCTCCAGGTTCAAGTGCCACCCCAAGACTTAATGGCTGAGGAAGCTGCATTCATAATGCAACCAAACAGGAGGAGTATCAACTGCCAACACACGCCAATGGCAAATGGTAAGAGCGGGAGAAATTCCTGGTCAGCCATATGATGGAACCTCTATGTTGGAACCTCTACCATCACTATCCATAGCTCCAGATTACAACATGCATGTAAAAGTGCATATTGCCCCAGACTCCCCAGTGAACCGCCACCACATACTCTCTGGAGGTCAAAATAATGAGAGGTGATCTCAGTGAAACAAGCAAGATTCTGATGAGCTTGACAAGTTAGAAACACACTAGAATCCCTGGCTGAAGAATCTATAACATGGAGACACTGTCTCAGGATAAGCAGGTGATCATTTAGGGCTGAGATGAGGAGAAACTTCTTTGGAATTCTCTACCCCAAAGAACTGTGGATGCTCCATTGTTGAATAGATTTAAGGCTGAGATAAGCAGATTTTTGGACTCTCAGGGACTCAAAGGATCTAGGGAGTGGGTAGGAAAGTGAAACTGGGGGAGAAGATCAGCCTTTATCATATTGAAAAGCAGGCTCCTATTTTTATTTTCTTATCAATATGTGAGCGTGAGGAGAAAGAAGTATGATGCAGTGATTGTAGAAGAGTGAAGGGAAGTTTGTGAGAGGGGAGTCTTATGTTAGTGAGTGTAAGTAGCTGCAAGTACGAAGAGAATAGAATTCTTACCTTGACAGGTATAGTGTGTTTATTGAATTTCTTTTGGCATTGCAGCTACCTCCTGTGATTTCTTCCTGTTGCTGGTCTAAATGATGTTTGAAGGACTTCCTGCATTTGGGGGAGGGGGAGAAGATTTCCCTTCAGATATCTATTGCCTGCACCAGGGCCTCTTAAACACCTTGGTGCTCTCTCAGCACTTACTTCCTTTCTACTTATGATTGCAACTGTGTACCTGAATCTGCATCAGCAATATGTCCCCTTTGAGAGATTCAGGCTGCATTTCAGTGCTGTCATAGATGCTTGATATGCATTCTCCTGCACCCTCAAACCATCATGTGCCACCACCCACCCAACCCACTCACATCCCCATTACAGTCATGCTGCTTGTGTGATTAAAATGCACTGCATGCTACTTGAGTCAATAGCAGCAACAGTAGCCTACACTCTATGCCCCTGATTCCAGACCTACCTGATTTCTAAACCAAGTTTGAGAAGTTAATGGGCAAGATCCGATTTTAGAGATGTGGCAATTCATTTAAACTGTAATAGGTGAAGTTGGGAAATGTTTTATTGCATAATGTTATTTCAGCTCCATTCCCTATTTAATTATTTGTTCCTTATAGCTGAAGGGCCCACTGTGATAGTGACACAACGTCCGAATGAGGGGACAAGATCCATTGACTTTAATGTCACTTTCACTATAAGTAATCTGACATTTACACCAGATTTACAAAACCTCAATTCCTTTCCATATAAAGCTACATCAAGCCATATTATCAATTTGGTAAGTCGATACTGAAATTATACATTATTAATCGATAGCAATCCGAATACATAGAAGGTGTGCTTCTTTCCCTAAAACGTTTACTGTGGAATTTTTTTTCCATAGCTCAACAAGCTGTATGGAAAGAGCAAGATAAAGAAAGCATTCTTAAATTGTAAACTCACATCTTTCAGGTAAGACTAATATCCATTGACTGCTCATTGCCAGCATCAAAATATTTCTACAGAAGCCCAGTTGAGGATACAGTAATGCCTTTATTATAAAACTTAATTTGTTTAAAACAAAAAACAGAAAATGCTGGAAATATTCAGCAGGTCAGCCAAATAAAGAAATAAAAACAGAAAATACTGGAAAAACTCAGCAGGTCTGGCAACATCTATGGAGAGAGAAAAACAGAGTTAACATTTCGAGTCTGTATGACTCTTCTTCAGAGCTGAAGAGAGTAGAAATGTGAAAGGAAGAGCTTTTGTCATTACAGGTGAAGAGTATTTTTAAAAAATACACAAACACACATGCAAGGAAGCAAGGTGCTTAAGTGGAAAACAGGAGGTGGTTAAAAGACTGACATATCATTAACATGTGACAATGAGAGACATGATGAAAAATATAAGAAATTAAAGACATTATCAAGATACAAGGAGCATGAAAGCAAGAAGTACATTTAAAGTGTGAAGTTGTTTTAGCTAATATTAAGTCTGGAGAGCCAGGTGCTTTTTCCTGGAACATGGATGAGCTTCATTGGAACAGTGTAAAAGCCAATGGCAGAGTGGATTAAGTGGGAACAGAAGGGGTAATTGAAGTGAGAAGGGACAGCAATTCCAGAGTGGAAGTGTTCAGCAAAGTGATTATCTGCAATGAAAAGTCTTATTTCAGTTTATTAATCTTTCAGTTTTCCTAATGATAATAATGGCTATTATCAGATGCCGCCATTATGTAAAGGAATAATGACAAAGAATCTTGGTCACTCAACCTTCATTGTCAGAACATAGTGTAAATCATGCTGAGATATAACTGCTTTGGAAATTAGATCATACACACCACTGAAGTCTGCAGCTTCCCTGTCAAAATTCATGGGGGTGGGGCTCATGAGTTGGGCCTCAACAACCCGCCGAAGATGCTAGATATGACTGCAGAAGTTCACCCGCCTGAGGAGTGGTTGCTAACTTGTCCAGGAAAATAGCTGATTCTTGTCCCATGTATCAGGGACTGCTTTAAAAACTATTTGGATTGGTTTCAGCGACCTGGGTGAGACCAGTGTACCATGCTGATGGTCTCAAATGTGGCCTGAAAGCAGGAGCTCTGAATTTAGCGAATCTCTGTCTTAACCACACTCCTTCACATCAATGGTCATGGAATGATGAATGGAAGATCTTAGGCAGGATGTCACTGGAATGGATGGGTTTTCAGAAACATAGGGCAGAATTTTACCGTCGGCGAGTGGGGGGCGGGGCCCGCTTGCCGACGTGTAAAATGACATGGGATGATGCCGGGTGGAACCCCCGACGTCACCCCGCCCCATTTTAATTTTCAGGAAGGCGGGGGCACAGCAAAATCATCTACAGGTCCGCCGATCTGTCAATGGCCACTTGAGGCCATTGACAGGGTCAATTAAGCAACTAAAGGACCTGCCCGTCCAACCTTAAGGTTGGCGGGGAGGCCAGGAGCCCCGGCAGCAACTAGTAAAAACATGAAACCTCATCCAGTGGCGGGATGAGGTTTCATGTAGGGTTTTCAAAATTGTAATAAAGTTGTAATGGAAATTACGAACATGTCCCGACTCTTGTGTCATTGTCACATGAGGGGACATGTAAGTGATTTTTCTTTTCTTTTAGCCTCAGGAAGATGAGTGCTCTCTTTCATGTGCATGCGTGAAAGAGCACACTCGCAATTTTAGGGATCCCCCGCCCGCACAGGGAGCATATAGTGTTTCCCGGTGGACGTCATGCTGGGCGGGCCTTAATTGGCCTGCCCACGTAAAATGGCGGTGCGGCCCCGATTGCTGATGGCAATTGGCTCCACGCCCACCCGCTATTGGGTCAGGCCCACCTGCCCAACGAACAGAAAATTCAGCCCATAATCTTCAAAGAGAATATTTAAGCCAGTGCCAAGAAAAGATTTTAAAAGCAACTTACGAACATATGAATTAGGAGCAGGGGCAGGCTATTCAGCCCCTCGAGACTGCTCTGCCATTCAATAAGATCATAGCTGATTGATTGTGGCCTCAACACCACTTTCCTGCCTGCACCCACACCCTTTGACTTCCTTGTTAGTCAAGAATCTACCTCTGCCTTAAAAATATTCAATGACCCGGTCTCCACCACTCTCTGGGGAATAGAGTTCCACAGACTCACAGCCCACAGAGAGATAAAAATTCTCCTTATCTCCATCTTAAATGGGAGACCCCTAACTTTTAAACTGTGTCCCCTAGTTCTAGTCTCTCCCACAAGAGGAAACATCCTTTTAGCATCCACCCTGTCAAGTCCCCTCAGGATCTTATATGTTTCAATAAGATTACCTCACAGCTTCTGTAAAATAAAACATAATTTGTTCAAAACTTACATTTTATATTCAATTTTAATTAAATATTGAAGTAATCCACTTAACAGATCACTTTTAATCTATCAATCTATGCTATACTTCAGCATTCTACTGTAATATCAAAACAATTAAAATGATCTTCGTTACTTTACAAAAAGATTCCTATGTAGTGTTAATGCTAAATGTCCAGAAATGTTAATGCTGATAATAAATCGGTGTAATGATTTTCCCAAATTCAATATTCCATTTCCTTCCACAGGCCTGGAAATCGAGGCAATACTATAGTTGAAACACTCTGTTCTTTTAAAAATAATCCCACTGTAAAAGAAGTTGATAAAGTCACTGTTTATAATGAGTTCAGAGACAACACTGAGAAAATCACTGCATTAGGAAGATATTCACTGAACAAAAACAGCCTCTATGTAAATGGTATGTACTGATTCAAATTAAATAATAAAACTTGAACAGCAACTATACTGTATATCTATTCACGGCTTTAACGTAGAACTCGTTAACCCGAATGGTTTCCTGTGGTTATGGATCATGCAAACACTAAAGCCCTGAACATTACAAAAAATGCATGGTGGCCGCCCTGATCCTGCTGACCTTGAATTTCCAGAAAATATGAATAATCAAGACGCAGATCAAGAGATCAGAAATTTTTTAAAAAAGATTCCATATAGATTGCTTCCCAAAAATGAACAGATGAATCAGTTTCCCATTTTCAGAAAAATAAAATGAAATTTAAATGCTTTTTGTAATCTTGAAACTAGTACATTTCAGGCCTTCAGCAATAAGTGATATTCTTGTTGAAACCCTGCCAGAATATTTACATTCCTCATCTTAATTTCAGGTTACCAAGAATTGGAACCAACTACAACATCAACTATATCTTTACCTGCAGTCCGAGAAGCAGACTTGTCATTTGAGCTTAACTTCACAATAATTAACAGAAATTTCACTGAAGCACTTAATGACCCCAATTCCCCTGAATATCAAAGCATTGTTGCTAATGTTACAAAAATGGTAAGGATTATTTTCCAATCACTGTTTAAAATTTAAACTTGCGCAGAAGACCAGATGCATCAGTTGCTTTCAAGCAAATTTTCTTACTGGACTGTTATTTAATTCTTAACTTGTTTATTTTTTGTTTAAAATCTACTTCATGGATCTTTATTTCAATATCTTCAGTAAGATTTATTTCCCATTTCTTATTATAGTATCTATTTTTCAGCTCACAGCGTTGTATAAGAAGTCCTCTTTAAAGGACAGCTATCGCAACTGTAAAGTTACAGGACTGAGGTAAGTGGGTTTATTGTGCATGTTAGATACCATTTGAGGTTAAGCAAAAGAATGACCTTTAATGATAAGGAAGGCTTTGGCTGCCCCAGCCCCAATTACAGTCCTAATCTTTCTGGTACCCTCCCCCAACTCATTCTGCCAACCTGATCATGACTAGAGTACCCCACCCCATATGGATTGCTGGTGATCATTCTCGCAGTTCCTGGCTACCTCTTCCTGCCACGAGTTTCTGGTTCCATCCGCCAGCCAGGCAGTCAATCTGGCCAGGTGTTGGGCAGTTTCTGCATGTTTTATTCAAACGATGCTACGCCAACCTCCAGCAGCACTGAAAAGGGTGGTCGACCAAGCTGTAGTGTTTAAAACAGTTTTCTGATTCACTATGCTCTGGGAACTATGTCATATGAGAGTAAAAGACATGAAACATAGGCTGGAAATTTCCACTCCCATTGGTGGCAGGTGTCTTGGCGGGCACGGGCAGGCAATATGGTGAGAAGACCAAAAATCAATTTTACACTGTCGTGAAATCAGTTTGTTGTCGTCTGCTCTGCCCATCAATGGCGGGCCACGTTTGCCCCCATCCAACATAGGGAACTTAATTATAATGCATCTGATCTCATCATTGCGTCCGCATGCCGGAATCATCCCCCGACGTCAAAATTACCTCCAACCTCAGCGTGTCTTCAGAACGGTGTGATTTATGACTGCCTTTAAAAGGCATAGACCTGGTGAGCTGAACTTCGAGGGGAACAGTGCTTGTGTGGACCACCCATAGGACATCACGGAAGAGGCGCTGTGCATTTGGGGGGCGGGCACAGGCAAGTCACTTTTTCCTGGCTGGCTTTCGTTGCGATGCCAAGGCAAGGGCTCCAGTGTGGCTATGGTTTCATGGGCAGGGGGGGGTGGGGGGTGGGCTGGGCGGGTGGCAGGGCAGCACAGATTGAAGCGAGTACACAAGCACATGATGGGGGAATGAGAGAAATGGCCATGCACTTGGAAAAGCTTGTCAAAAGTGAACAATCTTCCATAGCTGAAACCATTCAGCAGCAGCTCCATCGACGTGCTTGGAGCTGGGCCTCTGAAGTATTTCTGCCCACTGAAGCAATGCAAAAGCATGAATATGCCACCGAATGCTCCAAAACTTTTCACCTCTCGGGTGCAGACTGCAAATTAATGTGTGTTTTAGGGGCTGCAGAACATTTGAACGACTGGGCAAGTTATAAAACTCCCTTGCAAAAGGTGGCCATGGCACAGTCACTGGTGGAGGCACTCAAGGCCCCATGCAATGTCTTTATTCGGGTTTGGACCAGTATCCAGCATAGTTCAAGCTAACAGTGCAGCCTTGCAGTGTGGATTAGGAGAATGCCTGTGCCTGAGCTGAGAGTCAATCAGTCAAGTGGAGTGGCCGGAGGTGGGTGGAGGTTTCGGACAGACAATGAGCGGACTACACACTGGCCATCCAAGTAATGGCCAGCACTCTCCTGAATGCGTAAAGGGGCTTTCAGACTTGCTCCTAGTGCATCTATGCTAACCCACACATCTCTCTCTTTGATCCTGCAGGAGGAGAACATCAGGATCATGGAGCCTGGTGATTTAGCGGTATGTCTCATGGCTTACAGAGAGCAGAGAAGAAGAAGAAGAGGGCGGCAGAGGCAAAGGGAGGAGCACCTCCCTCAAGATGAAGGGGTGGGGCCTGCTGCACCCGCAGCTGAAGATATACAGCTGAGCAGTTGCTCGTAGGTGCCCAGGGTCTATAGATACCGCTTGTCATTCCTGCAAGTGACTGAGAACCAGTGTCACCGAAGACTGCGCATGTTTAGGGAGCTAGTCGGTCATGTATGTCACCTGCTGCAGGATTTGGCATGACAGGGACATGGAGGGCATCCACTGCCAGTGGCCATAGTGCTCAATTTTTATGCCAGTGGCTCCTTCCAGAGTTCCACAGGTGACCACTGCAGGATCTTGCAAGCCTCCACCCAAAACTGCATCCAGGTGGTCCACCATCTTCATGAAGGCACAGAACCTTGTGCATTTTGCCCATGATCAGGCAAGCCAGGAAGCAATAGTGCTGGGATTTGTGGTGATCTCTGGTTTTCTACAGGTGCAGGGTGCCATCAACTGCACTCATGGCACTTAGATCCTGTGGCAACAAACAGTCAACTACGTCACCCACAAGGGCTGCCACTTGCTGAATGTTCAGCTGGTTGGTGACCACCACAAATGCTTCCTACAGGCCTGTGTATGATTCCCAGGGAGTGTCCATGACTCCTACATCGTTAGCAGGTCTCAGATCCCTGACATCTTCCATGGTCCACAGAGGCTGCAGGGTTGGCTCCTCGGGGACTAGGGCTACCCACAGAGGACGTGGCTGTAGACTCCCATGCAGTGGCCTCAGACTGCAGCACCGAGATGGAACAACGAGGCTCATGCCACAGCTTGGACTTTGGTGGAGCAAACAATTAGCATGTTGAAAATGAGGTTCTGGTGCCTCAACATATCTACTGGAGCACTGCAATACAGTCCCCTGATGGTGTCACACATCATCATAGCTTGCTGTGCACTCTAGAACCTGGCACTGCAACGGAGCAGGGGTGGGGTGATGGAGTGAACGTGGCTGAAGGGGAGATGGAAGAGCTGCACATCTCCTCCAATGAGGAGAACATCGAAGAGGATGTGGATGATGAGGCCCTCGAAGGCTAGGATGCCGGCAATGAGGCCATCACGCTGGCCAAGGCAGGCGCGCTCGTGAGGCCCTAATAGCTCCAAGATTTGTGAAGGATGATGATGACATGCAGTGAGGACAGTCCTGACATGCTCACATTGCACCTGTGAATGTCTGACTCTGTCTGGCTGAAAGCAGCTTGCCTGTGCTCTGTGATCAGGGTCATATCATTGAGATGCACCTGATCCTTTAGCAGCTTTCAGCACCTGTCCCCTTCAGGACTAGACCGTCACCTTACACAGATGCTGAAGAGATCGGGGGGGGCCAGCCTGACCTCAAAGGCGTTGTGAGCACACAGAGAGAATGACAGAACTCTGTGATGCATGCCCACAACATTCTGGCAGCAATGACAAGCACCATTGAGGTGCAGGCATGAATAATGGGTCCAGTGAATGTGAAGCCAGACCATCACTTTGCTCTGAAGGTTGCACACTGCACAGGGAAGAGGCCCTGAACTGAAACACTTGCCTTTATCTTGCGCAGGAACCAAGGTTTCACATCTGAATGACATGAACACTGCTCATTATAGGAGCCAAAGACAAGGAGACATTCTTGGGGGTTTATTTACAATAGTGAACATTATATACAAGTGATTAGCACCCCTGTCCAGGCTGTGCAACGACATCTTCTTAACCTTCCTAACCCTACCACTACATCTTGCTGCTCCCCCGACATCCATAGTGGAGGTGGAGGCAGCCTGCTGTCTGTGACAAAATTGGCAGGTGTGCTCTGGAGGGCCGAGTCCTGAAGGGCTCTGGCTTGCTTTGGGTACCCTGCTGTGGTCCACGCGCACCCTTCCCAGCTGGTGAAGCTGGAAATGATGGGGTCACAGGAAGAGGAGAATTTGGATTGAACAGACATTCCCGGAGTCACCTGGGGTGTTGAACTGCTGATCCTCCTCCCTATGGGTGCCTGACAGCCCGACTGACTCCTTGAGGAGAAGGGGAAGCTGGAGTGAGATCGAGCTGCCCCGCACCCCTCTCACATTCACACTGTTGGAGGCCAACCATTTCATGAGTGATGGAGTTCAGCCTGCACTGCAGTGCAGAACCAATGTCCTGGACCAAGGTTTCCATAGCGCCCGTCATCCTGCCAGTGTTGACCTCGATGTGTCAGCATGCTGGTGCTATCACCTCCGAATGAAGGCGGATGGACTCCTCCATCGACCCTTGCGATCTGTGGAGTGCACCTGACATCCCTTTCTGATGTTCCCATCATTGTCTTTGTCTTTGCAGCTCCAACAACTGATTGAGGACCAAGTCCAGAGGCTCATCATTTGACTCGGGCTCAGCAGATTCCTTGCCTCCAGCAGTCCTCTGAGTGCCAGTGACCTCAGATGTCCCTGCCTCTGCCTGCTGCGGAACAGATTGTGATCCCTAGGCTGCTATACATCTAGGTGCCACCAAGGCGTGTGTCGCTGCGCAGGTGGAGGGTGTGGGTGAGCGCTGTGAGGGGTCTTCAACGGTGCTGCCCTAAGTTTCTCATGCAACATGCTCTTGGCGCTGGGGCCAGGGTCAAGGTTCCCTGAGCGCGACATGGTAGATGTGTCTGGAAGAGAAAGTGGAAATTATTAACGCCTGGCAGCTGCGTTACACACAGAACAGTGGACTCAGAGCAGCGTTGGGAGTGGGATAATCTGGTGCAGGATCCTCAAGTGGATGCTTGCCACCGACCTCACCATCACTGTAGGAACAGTCCATGTCCTCTCCGACAATGCAGCTCTCAAACAAGGAGAGGACCTTGATGTCCAGCACTCCAAGCCAGTCTGGGGCTTCTCCCATTGATAATGCGCAACCTTATCCTGCATAAAGGCAGATGGAGAGAGTGTGAGGAAGGCGCATGCCAGGCCAAATGAGAAGGATGCTAGGTGTGTGTGTGTGTGTGTGTGCTGAGTGGAGCCATGGAGGGGATGAGGAACCAATCTCCAGAGCAGAAGAGGCCAGATGGAGATGTGAGGGTGTGGGTGAGAGAGTGAGTGGTGATGTCCCTTGAGCTGGCAGTGAGTGAGGTGCCAGTGAATGTGTGATGGGTTTGTGAGTGTGTGAGTTGAGAGCGATGAGATGGTTGACTTACCCTGGCAGCACGGATGAGATCATTCATCCTTTTTCTGTACTGGATGGCTGACCTCTTGTGTGCAACGTTGGCACAGACCACCTCTGCCACCACCTCCCAAACTAGAGTGGTGAGAGTGAGAAGCCTCCTGAGGCCAGAGCGGGGGTAGAAGATGTCACAGCAGGCTTCCATGCTGTCCGAAAGATGTCCAAGGGATGGGTAACTGAGTTGGAGGGCTGCACTCTTTTTGGCTTTTGGGGCCATGTCTTCACTGGAGCAGCCCTAGGCTGCAAACGTTGATAACTGTGCGTGTGGCTGCAGTTTAAATATGGTGCCTAGGGTGAGGAAGTGGTGATGTAATGGCACGGTGGGCAAATTGGGGGCCAGCTATCTGGCGTGTTTCCCGTGACTGCATAATCTATGAGGTGGGAAGGGGAACGATATGGCGTGAAAACCTGCTGCTGCGGCCAGTGGGTAAAGCATCTTTTTCCATGCCTGCTACTGTACTTCGTGCAAATCTGGGACGATTCCACCCATAGTCAGAGAATGTGTCCTGAAACTATGATGCAGTGTGTTACAGAATGCTGAACTTCTTTATGGTACATTACATAATGATGCAATGAAAATTATAGTTTAGCTGCTACTATATTTGCTGCACTTTTGAAATAGTCTTGAAAGGATAAGACACTTTGATTCAAACTTGATGTGTAAACATTTGTGATATATACTGAATCACTGAATCCTAAATATTACACCACAGCATCATCTGTGTGTTGTTAAGTTACTCATCCATTTAGGTTACGCACACTTTGAAGGGAAAGGAATCTATTTTTCTCTAACTTTGAATTTTCCCAATAGAATTGGACCAGTTAAATGTACCTGCATGTGTTACTTCAATCCAAATGCTGCAAATGAACCAGTGATAGCAGCACAAATCAGAACAGAATTTGCCATTGGAACAAATGGAACAAACTTGCTAGGAAATGTCTACCAGCTACGAAATAACAGTTTGACAGTGGGTAAAGTATCAACTCTAATTTTCTTCATTTCTAAATATTTCATTTGAATTAGTAATTAAATATGAATCAAGGCTAGTTCACTATTGTGCAAAAAGTGGATTGAAGTGATTTTTTTTGGGGTGGTGAATGGTCAAATAATGGTGTTGAGTGTGGCTCTCATTTTGATATACTCCAAGTAGGGAGATGGTGGAGGAACTACTTTATCTCCCAGCAAAGGTGGAAGTAATGGCAGAGTCACCGGAGAGTCGAGGGGGTGGGTGGAGGGAGATACTCCAATCACTAATGAGTTATACAGATTATTAGAAAGGTGATGCTATAAATTCTCTACAAAGATTCATTTGTTTACCAAAGCTTTCCGGCGATTACTGGTAATATGCATTTTTTTTTTAGCTTTTCAGATTTTGGGCTTGAGGGAATTAGCAATAGACATTTGTTTGATAAAGGCAGTTATTTGTTATAAATGCTAAGCCCATCAACAAGAACACTTAAAAAGAATTTTCAGAATAATGTTGGAACTGACATGATTGCTGAAAAGTAGATTTTGAATTATAGGACTTTGATTGGGTTTCACACCTGGTGCGAGCACAGTTTCAACCTAGCACCCATAGCAAGTTTTTTTCCAAATTGAATTGGGGATTAAATTCGATAGCATCACAATATGGGCAATGCGTGTTTAACACAAGTCCATTGATTGCAATGCACAGGCAACACATCAACTTTGTGCTGCACCATCATTTTAATTATTTTATTATCCAGTCATTGCTAACCATGCTGTTGGCTTGCTTGACGCATCAGCGAGGAACCAATATCCTGAGTGGCTAATACCACTTATAAAGGTAGCCTGCACATCTTAGTAGGGAAGTGCATTGTCACTGGGAGGTGTGAAATGTGAATCTGACCTGGGAAAAAATTAAAGATGGCACAACAGGGAGAACAGCAACACAGTTTTTGGACATTGCACTGGATGTCTCAGTGGAGGAGTTAAAATGGAGGAGAAGTGAGCTGCATCCACAAGGTGTCAGCAGGTCCTCAATACACACACCCGGAAGACAGTGGGAGCAGATTATCCTGGAAGTTAATGCCAGAGGTCACAAGCCCCAGGCACCAGGATGTAGTGCCGCAGGAACTTCCAGGTCAGTGAATTCATCTTCAAATGCCATATTCTACCAATTGCACAATGAGCCTCAGACACTCTTCAAATCACTACATCCCCATCACTCACCAACCAACAATCTCTAACAATCAGGAGTCATACCTGACATTGATACGCTTCACCACACTCTTACACACTTGGCACTGCTGCTGCAAGTCATGCATCCACATATCACAGGTTGCACATACTGCCAGCTATTCAACCAGGATGGCCACATGACATTCACTGACACACATCCCTCTCTCCTGCAGGTCAAGTTGGCACAAACTAGAAGCCGCAAGAACTAACCAGAGGGTGACAAGTAAGCCTAGTACCACTTATAAAGGTGCCTGCACATCTTAGTAGGGAGGTGCATTGTCACTGGGAGGTACGAAATGTGAATCTGACCCGGGAAAAAATTAAAAGTGGCACAACAGGGAGAACAGCAACATAGTTTTTGGATGTTGCACTGGATGTCTCAGTGTAGGAGTTGGAAAAGGGGAAAGGTTCTAACCCCATGGAGGAGACAGTGCTGACCATTATTGAGACAGCCATTTCTGAGGCAGTGGCAATGGTTGGGCTGAAACATTGAAGATGATGGTACACCCGTACATGATCATTCTTCTCACATCACACCACCCCTCATTCCAGCTCTCGGCTGGTTTCCAGGTTGCAGATGGTGTAAGCATTCACCTCTTAATTTCATCGGGGGCGGTGTTGGCATAATGGCATTGTCACTGGACTAGTAATCTAGTGTCCCAAAGTAATGCTTCAGGGACCTGGGTTCAAATCCGGCCATGGTAGATGGTGAAATTTGAATCCAATAAAAATAGCATAGCTTAAAACATTTCCACAAATGGAATTAAAAGTTTAATGATGATCATGAAACCATTGCTGATTGTTGGGAAAACCCATCAAGTTCACTAATGTTGTGGTCTTTACTTGGTCTGATCTACATGTGACTGAAATGGCCTACTCAGTTGTATCATACCACTAAAAAGCCTAAATGGAATTAAATCTAGGATAGGCCTAGGCACTGGAAATGATAAGGGAAAACTCAGCCATGTCAACCTTGCAATCCTTACCAACAACCAGTGCCAAAAGTGGGAAAGCTGCCTCACAGATTAGTCAAGCAACAGCCTCACCTTGTCTGTCAGGTATGTTTCTGTGAGATGTCCCACACACCACCATCACTTTCCCTGGGTATGTCCTGTCCCACTAGCAAGACAGACCCAGACCCAGTAGAGGTGGTGGCCTTAAGACATAGAGTATACAGTCAGGATGGAGTTGCTCTGACAGTCCTTGACTCCAGACCCTGTGAAGTGTCTTGGCATCAGGACAAACATAAACAAGGAAACCTCCTGCTGATTACCATGTAATGCACCCCACCTCTGCCTGCCCCCATCAGCTGATAATTCAGTACTGCATTTGGAGGAAACAGTGAGGGTGCTCTGGGTGGGGTCTTCAATGTCCATCACCAAAAGTGGCTTGGCAGCACCACCACTGACTGAGTTGGTTGAATTCTAAAGGACATAGTTGCAAGACTGGGTCTGCAGCAGGTGGTGGGGGAACCAACAAGTGGGAAAAACATACTTGACCTCATCCTCACCAACCTGCCTGCCGCAGATGTATCTGTCCATGACGTTATCGGTAGGAGTGACCAATGCACAGTTTTTGTGGAGACAAAGTCCAGTCCTCACCTTGAGGATACCCTCCATCGTGTTGCTTCCACTGAGCTAAATGGGATGGATTTTGAATAGATCGAGCAACTCAAGACTGGGCAATCATAAGACTCTGTGGGCCATCAGCAGCAGCAGAATTGTACTTGACCATAATCTGTTACCTCATGACCCAGCATATCCCCCACTCTACCATTTACATCAAGCCAGTGGATCAACGCTGATTCAATGAAGAGTGCAGTAGGGAATGCCAGGAGCAGCACACACCTAAAAATGAGATATGAAGCTACAACACAGGACCATTTGCATGCCAAATAGCATAAGCAGCAAGTGGTAAACTGAGCTAAGCGATTCCATAACCAACGGATCAGACCTAAGCTCTGCAGTCCTGCCACATCCAGTGGTGGACAATTAAAAAACTCACTGAAGGAGAAGGGTCCACAAGTATCCCCATTTTCAATAATGGGGATGCCCAGCACATCAGTGCAAAAGATAATGCTGAAGCATTCGCAACAATCTTCAGCCAAAAGTACTCAAGTGGATAATCCATCTTGGCCTCATCTGGAGGTCCCCAGCATCATAGATGCCAGTCTTCGGCCAATTTGATTCACTCTACATGACATGAAGAAACGGCTGAAGGCACTGCATACTGCAAAGGCTATGGGTCCTAACAACATTCCAGCAGTAGTACTGAATACTTGTGCTCCAGAACTTGCCGTGCCCCGAGCCAAGCTGTTCCAGTACAGCTACAACACTGGCATTTACCCGGCAAAGTGGAAAATTGCCCAGGTATGTCCTGTACACAAAAAGCAGGATAAATCCAACCCAGCCAATTACTGCCCCATCAGTCTACTCTTGATCATCAGTAAGGTAATGGAAGGGGGTCATCAACAGTGCTATCAAGTGGCACTTGCTTAGCAATAATCTTCTCACTGACCCCCAGTTTGGGTTCTGCTACTTCCCTTGACATCAAGGCAGCAACTGACTGAGTGTGGCGTCAAGGAGCCAAGGAGCAAAATTAGAATCGGGGGAAAACCCTTTTGTGGTTGGAGTCATACCTAGCACAAAGGAAGACGGTTGTGATTGTTGGAGGTCAGTCGTCTCAGTTCCAGGGCATCACTGCAGGAGTTCCTCAGGGTAGTGTCCTAGGCCCAACCATCTACACCTGTTTCATCATTGACCTTTCTTCCATCAAAAGGACAGAAGTGGGGATGTTTGCTGATGATTGCACAATGTTAAGCACCATTTGCAACTCCTCAGATACTGAAGCAGTCAATGTCCAAATGCAACAAGACTTGGACAATACCCAGACTTGGACGGATAAGTGGCAAGTATCATTCACACCGCACAAGTGCCAGGCAATGACCATCTCCAACAAGAGAGAATCTAACAATTGCCCTTGACATTCAATGGCCTTACCATCGCTGAATCCTCCACTATCAACATCCTGGGAGTTACCATTGACCAAAAACTGAACTGTGGCTACAAGAGCAGGTCAGAAGCTAGGGATCCTGTGGCGAGTAACTCATGTCCTGATCCCCCAAAGCCTGTCCACCATCTACAAGGCTCAAATCAGGATTATGATGGAATACTCTCCCCTTGCCTGAATGAGTGCAGCTCCAACAACACTCAAGAGGCTTGACACCATCCAGGACAAATCAGCCCACTTAATTGGCATCCCATCCACAAACATTCATTCGCTCCACCACCAACACACAGTGGCAGCAGTGTGTTCCATCTGCAAGATGCACTGCAGGAACTCACCAAAGATCCTTAGACAGCACCTTTCAAACCCACGACCGCTAGTATCTAGAAGGACAAGGGCAGCAGACACATGGGAACACTGGAAGTTCCCTTCCAAGCTACTCACCATCCTGACTTGGAAATATATCGCCAACCCTTCACTGTCGCCGGGTCAAAATCCTGGAACCCCTCCCTAACAGCACTGTGGGTGTACCTACACTTCTGTTTTGCTTTATAGCCAGACAGACGCTGTGATAGTCAGTGACAGGGGCAAGATAAGGTGTGAGATTGTATATGAATGGGAAATTGGGTTTGCAATTATTAGTATCACACACAAATTAGTTCTTCGTGGTTAGCGCAGCCAGGAAGCAGCTGTATCGATTACCTTGCCTTTCTAAAACTAGGCTAACACTCCAGTGTAGTACTGAGGGGGTGCTGCACTGCCGGAGGTGCTGTCTTTCAGATGAGTCATTAATGAATCATGACATCTACTCTGCTGAGTACTATTGGGCACTTCCCAAGCAGTCCAGGCACCAAAAGTGTTGCTTCATCATGTTAACAGTCGCATTGATCTAGCACACTTTATATGGCAGCAAGGCTTTCATCGTATGCATGTGTTCATGTTGTGCATGGATCATCACCTGTGTGTCGGTGGAGAGACCTTGTCACACCCTTTGGTTTGTCATGGTGGCACAAAAGCAGACGGCACAACAAACTGCTGCAGAATGACGGCATCATCACTGTTGCCAAGATACTGGGCACAGATCTACATAATTCACTGCCTATGTCACACACCAATTGGACTCTGAAGGACTGAAATCCCTTTCAGTTCCAGTATAGGGAAGAGTTTGTATGCAGTGCCTGCAAAACGACATGCCTACTGTCTACAGAACCCTGCACCTTGTGGAAACCTGCAATCCTAATGAAGCCACCTACTTGTTTCACCTGGCAAAAAGGAATGAAATGTGCTTAGCTCTGATTGAGTAGAGTGCCTCAGTGGCCACCCCCTTCCACAACAGTGGATGCTTAATCACAAGATTTGGCAAACATCACCAGCTCCTGCCTGGAAAGAGCCAGATACATAAAAGTTCTTCACCACAGTCACCTTCACTGTCACTGGCAATGTGATCCTTGCCCTGGTATAAGGCTGCAGTTGATTACATTCTTAGTGAAGTGCAGACGTCTCACATACTGTTCATCCTGGCCTCCTGCTGAGAGCCCTTCTCCCTCTTCTCTTCCTGCCTCTTGCACCAGCTTGTCCTGCTCTGCCTGTCTTCTGTTAATTCATTCTCCAATTCATGCTGTCTACTTGTGCACCCTTGTCTGGGAACAATTAGCTAGTGCAGGAGACTTGAATTCAGCAGAAACTCTGTTTGCACCTACCGTACTGCAGATTTTTGCAACTTTAAAAGGACTATACAAAGCACCAAAAATGTGTAGAATCGAAGCAACTGACAGAAAAAAATCAACCAAGAACTGACCTGTACGTTTCTGATAATCTCTTAAATAAATGCTGATGTGGAGTCTTTCCTGCTGCTGAATGTGTGTTCAGCTGTGCAAGGTTAAGTGAAGTGTTAGCTGGAAAGTTGAGCTCCAAAATGGCACTGCTGGCATCAAATCAGCATGCACCACGATAGCCTATTGTGCATACTTCCGGCAGCCTTTCACTGCATGTGTACCAATGTCCTTACCAATTTGGCGTATAATACCTTTCAGTCCAAAGGTATGCATGCATGCTTTAGGGAACACGTTGGACCTCGATGTGCATTCATAATACCCAGAAATGATGTAAATGATCCCAATTTCCCACCCATGAATTTAATGCTGACTCTGAGCAGCTGTTCCTGCCAGCTTTCTGGTCAAATTTAAATTGCCAAACCTTACATGCTAGGCATGTGCTAACCTTTTTGTTTTCTAGATTGCCTGAGGAGATATCCAATAGTCTTTGTGTAACGTAAAGTGTCAATCACTGTTCTATTAATTTGTTTCTATTTCAAACTGCGGTCACCAATAACCTAGGTATCATGATTTAGTATTTATACACCAAAGAAACTTGTTTCATTAATGTATTGACAGGCTGTGTGGAGCACTTGTGACCACACAGTTTAGGCACCTTTTTTACATGCATACCAAATATTTCTTTAATTCTGGGCAGGCATGACAAGCATGTCAGTATAACTTAAGTCAGCTAGCTTTTTTATTTGTTCATGGGATGTAGGCATCATTGGTAAGGCCAACATTTATTGCCCATCCCTAATTGCCCTTGAGAAAGCGGTGGTGAGCCACCTTTTTGAGCCACTGTAGTCCATGTCGTGTAGGTACACTGTTATGAGTTGGTACTTGTGCTATAGAGCCATTGGTCTGAGACAGTATCTGCGGTATAGCAATGTTTGCAACTATTTGAATTGTATTATCCAGTCTATCATTGTTGGATTTATGGCACTGGGACTAGCTACCAAAGCAATCTAACACAGGTAACTCTGCTTGGATTCAGCTAAAGTTGAATTTAACTTTTCACACAATGTCACAGAGTGAACAATCTTTTCAAAACAGTCTCATTATTTGTGATATACTGAGTAGCAAACTTTTTCTGATGTACTGTATATTTAGCCTCATTCAAATGAGGCCATACAAAGGAATCCATGAATCTATACTCCAAGTGGGAACCTTGCTTAGAGAGTCAGGACTACGATGTTGTAGCTCTATGTCTGACTTCAGTTCCTTTTACCTTGCAGTGGCCCCACTGGAAATGCAAGATTGCAGAATTCCCCCACGTATCATTACCTGAATTGACTGGACACTGTACACTTATGTAAATTATTATACATCACTGCCATGATAAGATTTTATTCAATTACATTTCACTATTAATTGTCCTGTATCCTGTATTTTTTTGTGCAGAAGCT
Organism: Carcharodon carcharias; assembly: GCF_017639515.1. Taxonomy (NCBI): domain Eukaryota; kingdom Metazoa; phylum Chordata; class Chondrichthyes; order Lamniformes; family Lamnidae; genus Carcharodon; species Carcharodon carcharias. The sequence goes on along the minus strand of NC_054480.1, from coordinate 120,520,964 downwards.
AAAGAACCCATCTTTACCAGCAAAATAGAAATTCCATATTGGGGAATAATAATCATTGTCCTAGGCATACTTCTCATCCTATTTCTGTTCTCCCTCTTGTGTTTACTGGTATGTACATTGGATTTTTCAATATTGTGCACAGTGCTGAAGTCTAGAAATGTACAGTGTATAATGGAAAATTGTATGAGCAAGACCAGTATGTAGGCATGACAGCTGAAATCACTGGTTAAATCAGTCATAAAATCATTTTTCTCCAAGATTTAGCAGCGCATTTTTATTATTTCAATTTAAATGCAGAATAAATTCTATTACTTCCTCTTAATGAAAATTATGCTCTTTTAAGAAAGCCTGCTCTTAACATGAAACACAGAGCAGGTCAGTTAGCATCTCTAGAAAGAAAATGTGGTCAGTGTTCCAGGTAGAACCTTTCTTCAGAACTGGAAAGAAAGACAAGCAAATAATGGAGGAAAGGCAACAACAGACTTCATCATAACACCAGCACCACCCACTGTGAAAAAACTGAAGGTTACAAAGAAGGTCTGAAATGACAAATGGAAATAGTCAGACCAGATTAACTGCAAATTGCTCAGGAAAGGAATGGAATGCTGTTTCTGAACTTAGCCGGAACAGAATAGGAACCAAAAGTTCATGGGTCAGAATGGGAATAGGAGGGGAAGTTGTAGTAGTGAGCTATATTGAAATCATAATCATACTTGTAGAAATAAAGATCATACCTTGAAATACAGTACTCTAGATTGAAGATTATTGCTGATCATTGGATGCATAAACTTCCTCCTTTTGCTTGTTATTAGCAATTTTGCTAGACAGAGTATGGACAGGATTTTCCATTCCAGCAGAATCCTAGTGTGTATTTGGCATGGGCCTTCCACCTGTCTTGTGGTTGCACTCCTAACACTGGCTGGTTTTCCTGGGTCAGGCATCACATTTGGCTACAATGGGCCTTGAGTCCCTACTGTAGCCTAACCTTGTTGGAGGCCAAATTTTTACAAGTATCTCACTTTGAACAATGCAATTATTGCATGGCCAAAGCTACCATTTAAATTGATTGTCTATGCAGATAGTGACCTAAATACCAGAACTGCCATGTGTTGCTATGACGTAAATAACAAAGGATGTGGGTAATGTGTATTTTTACAATTTTTTCAGTCCTATTAGAGCAGATGTTGTATTCTATTTCCTAATCACTTCCATAGAAAATCCCAGAAGCCCGAGAATTTTTCCCCTGCTACGTTCCTCAAGTGTTGGTCAAACAGAAAATTCCAACTTGGTTTTAGAGCAATAGTTGCTACAGATCTAAATATATTGGCAAGTGACAGTAATCAACACTAGTCACACCTCCTAAGCATTTAATTGGTATAAATGAGGGGAGAGTTGATTAATGTCAGAATACTATTCCTGACAACTTTTGTCTTCAGTGGGCAGAAAATTTGGAACAGCTTCAAATCTTTGACTGTGATTACTGATATTTCTGTTTTCAGAGCTATTAAATGCAGCTCCATTAACACTAGCAACAAAACACATAGATTGCCTCTCACAGTAAATTGCCCTTCTACAATTCAACTTTAAAAAAGCAAGCTGTAAAACAGAACATGGTAACCTTTCTCTAACAAAGTAAACTGAATGGAGAAGAGCTTAGCCATAATCAGTTGAAGATGAGAAGCACCTGCGCACATTGGTTCACTCAGATAATATAACAAAAATTTGTGCTTTATTTATAGAGTTACATAATACATTATAATATTTCTGGTATGTTTACTAACCAAGAGTATTTAAATCTTCCAGATAGCAATATGTTTGAAAAGAAAGCACCTTGGGTCCTACGACGTGATGCAAAACCCTGCTGGCTTGTACTTTCCACATCAGAGATTCTACTCACAAGAAATACTGACAATAAAAAAATAATCTTGGTAATAAATAGCAATCAAGCAAATTACAAAGTGATTAAAGTAGAAATAGCTTGGGACAATTGCGTAGCTAAATGGAACTAATCTAACAACAATCATATGCTGGAACTCACTCCACTTCTCAAGGATAATTTTAAGATTCTACTTGAAAAAAGCATTCAAAGAATAAATAAACTTTATATTGGTGACGGAATGTACAGGTATTAAAGCCAAAAAAGGTCAAAAGTAACAAATATTTGTTTTTTTTTGTGCCATGGATGTTTCCCTTGTCAGTCAGTTGCATAACTTATTATCACCCATCAGACTTCTGTATTATCTTAAATGTTACATTTATCTATATTGACTTTACACAAACTTCAAAGATCTGAACTTTGATAGTACCATTACTGTAGTGATCAAATAGTTTGATGATGTAATTATAGTAAACTATTTAAAGTAATTTCGATGACAGAAGAAATTGGTCAAAGTATTTATAAAATTATTTTTTTCTGGATGATAAACATTTACAAAACGATTTATGTAAATCTTTTCATATAAAGAGAACTAAGAATAAACTACTCGATGAAACAATTTTTTATTTTGTATTTAACTTTTAACAGCAACATTATATGCTAAACATTATAACCTATATTAAAATTACTATTTTCTTCAATCAAAATAAAGATAGCAACCCAACTTTCCTCCCCAGGATAATTCACAATGTAGGCCCACCTCTGATAAGGGCTTTGTAAGTAGGATTGGATATTCATTTTTTTTAAAAAATCAGTTGCTTTCATGCTGTGTTTACTGTAACAAGGTCAAGGAAACTGTTTTAAATTTTTGCATGTTGCTTCCGGCATCCATTTCATTCTCTGTAACTCTTTTTTACAAAATCAATATATAATTAATATTTAAAGTGTTACGATGGGGATGGGAGGAGTATGCATATGGTCTAGACCCACTACTCCACAGGCTGTACCATTAATGTAAAAGTTTAATTTTCTCACCAAATAGCCAATCGTCTATTTCTCCTACTGCTGTCCAGGATAAAAGAGTCTTCAACCAGACTCCTTTCAATAAACACAGGACGGTTGTTTATTATAAAATGAAACTTCTTTTTAACAAGTTGCAAGTACTGTTTAACACATAATTGTAATCAGGAAGTATAACTATCTATATCTTCCTAAAGAATTCCCCCCAGAACACACACAGACAAACAAAGGACAACAGCAAGAGTCTCTCTGCAGAGATGGGCTTTAGGGGATGGGCGTTATACCATAAAGGATAAAGTTCGCAGGGTCTTGACACTGATGATCTACAGTTCTCTGGTGTGAAGACAGGCGCTGGTCCCAGTGGAAGTTCTCACCAACTAGCTTCAGTTTTGCAAGTCCAAATGCAGACCAGTTAAACTCAGATGCAGCTTCTCTGGCTACAGGTTAATAGCCATGCATAATTTTAGGCAAGGTAGAGAGAGAGAACCAGTTAGGGTAGTCTTCCTTCCTCAGCTTGTCCTGCAACAAGACTGTCCTCAAAACCAAAGTTTGCAACTTTAGTTTTTTCCTCTCTCCCATGTCATTTCCAGCAAGTTACCAATCTTTGCCTTTTCAGTTTTTTTGCCCATTATGTAAAGAGATTGCTGTTCAAAGCAAACAGCCAGATCTTCCTCAAGTACCATAAAGGTCAAGTAATTTCTTGTAAGAGGCTTACTTGTTGACAGTTCTATGGTGAACTTATGACGATTCTTTTTTTTAAAAAAATCCAAGCTTAGCATCTAAATGTCCAGATAATGCCATGTCCTTCCACTTTGTAAAAGAAAAATTCAGTCTTGAGAGATATGATTCTAACATCCCTCTGCCCTTAAGAGATGAAACACCATTTCCAAATGTGCTTCATCACAAAGTATACAGAAAAAGATATGCACAACATATAAACCAAAAATTCAAACATGCACTCACTCAACCATTCACTCCTTATACAGGAGCTGTACAGTTTCCTGACCTTTTTGCTTTCCTTATTTTTTTGCAAAATTTACATTCTTGATAATGCATGAGCAATTATATTATTCTTCCCAGCAATATGAAGAAGTTTTATGTTATAAAGCTGTATTAGCAAGCTCCATTGGAACAGTTTATCATTCTGAGTCTTAGATTTTTCCACAAAGGCTAAGGGATTATGGTCAGTATATACTAGGGTTTCATTGCAGCCATGATGGATATATACCTCAAAATGTTTAAGAGCCAGTGCTTTGGCCGATGCAGTTGGTAAATCGGTGTTATTTTTAAAAATCCCAGAGGGAAACTTTAAACAACCGTCATAGTCATAACCAATAATTGTAAGTGTTATGTTTGAGAGGCGACTCTAAACTCAGAAATCAGACCACTAGTTCTCAAGGTTTTACATTAAACTAAATGAAACATTTTATTAATTTATACAGGTTAAAATATATGTACACATGGCTACAAATTACTACCATCATAACTTTTAACTAATTCCCAAACTAATCTCCATTAAGGCAACAGCAACCCATAGACTTAACCAAACACCAGGGGCAGCATCTTCCGGTTGGCGAGCAGGGGCCTGTGTCCCGACGTCACCCCGCGTCATTTATATTCGCAGTTCAGCGGGCGTGCAGCCGAACAACTTCAATGGCCTACTAAGGCCATTAAAAATTAATTAAGATGATTAATGGACCTGCCCATTCAACTTTAAGGTTGGCGGGCAGGCTGGGAGCCCAGGTGGGCTTTTGAAAAACATGAAACCTCATCCACGGGCGGGATGAGGTTTCATGAGAGTATTTAAATTTTTATGAAATGTTTCAATGAAAGTTATGGACATGTCCTAACTCATGTGACAGTGTCACATGAGGGGACATGGCAGGGAAATTTTTTTATCACCTTTATTTGAAGTTTTCAATCGAAGCCGATCTCCGTGAGGCAGCACTTTGCTCTGGCTGAGGGAATCCCCCTGCTTCCTGGTGGACATCATGCCGGGCGGGCCGTAATTGGCATGCCCATGTAAAATGGTGGCGCCTCCCCCCTCCACAACCAGGGGCGCCGATCGGAAGGCTGTCCGCTCGTGCCGAATCCCGCACATCCCCTCTGAAGGGGAGAAAATGTTGCCTCAGGCAAAGCATTTTCACCTTACAAATTGAAAATGAGGTTATTTTCACTGTGGACCCAATTGGAGGCTTGCAGCTGCCTTTTGATCTTACATTGCCTCTGCCTGCATCCCCGAAAACTACTGACGTTATACCTACCAGCAGCCCCATTGAACGTTAATTCTCATTGTATCAACAATCTCTTTGAACTTCACCTTTTAACAATGAAACCCCTTTCATAATACCAATGTTATTTGTAATATAAATATATTGCTTGGTAGCTGCGAGAAAGGTGTCAATTTTCACCCCACTTCTTGAATGCTCTATTCAAAAAAATGCAAAAGCACTGTCACTCTTACATATCAAAACTAGTACATATCAAAGCACCCAGACTAGTGGGCTTTAATCCAATTAAGACAAACCCGCAGACTAAACAAAAACAGCATTACCTGGAAAAACCCAGCAGGTCTAGCAGCATCGGCGGAGAAGAGCAAAGTTGACGTTTCGAGTCCTCATGACCCTTCAACAGAACTGAGTAAAATTAGGAGAGGGGTGAAATATAAGCTGGCTTAAGGTGGGGGGGTGGTGGGGGGGGGGGGGGGGGTGCGGTGGGGGGTTGGGGAGGGATCTCCCCCCACCCACCACCCACACCCCCCCACCTTAAACCAGCTTATATTTCACCCCTCTCCTAATTTTACTCAGTTCTGTTGAAGGGTCATGAGGACTCGAAACGTCAACTTTGCTCTTCTCCGCCGATGCTGCCAGACCTGCTGAGTTTTTCCAGGTAGTTCTGTTTTTGTTTTGGATTTCCAGCATCCGCAGTTTTTTGTTTCTACTGCAGACTAAACCTCTATTTTAAAAGAAAAATATTCTCCAACATATTATATACATGTCAGCCAGTAACAATCCCAGGGTTTCCTTTTCTACCAAAGAGTATCTCTTTTGATGCCGATTTAATTTCTTAGAAAAATACCCCAATGGTTTCTCTATGCCTGATTCATCTTGCTGCAATAAGACCGCACCAACCCCCAAGTCATTGGCATCAATTGCCACCTTGAAGGGTTTAGCGAAATTAGGGGCAGCTAATACGGTTCATTAGTTAGGATCACCTTCAGCTTCTCAAAAGCTGCCTGGCACTCTATTGACCATACACCTTTGCCTTCTTTTGCAATAAATCCATTAGTAGAGAAGTTATTGTGCTGAAATTTGGCACAAATTTACGATAGAAACCGCACATCTCCAAAAATTCCATGATTTCCCATCTAGTTTTAAGGATAGGGAATTCTATCAAAGTCCGTACGTTCGCTGGTCTTGGCAGCACTTGTCCTTGCCCTATGATGTGCCCTAAATAAGTTACTCACGCTTTCGCGAACTCACTTTTGGCAAGGTTTTTTACTGGACCCACCGACTGTAATTGATTAAATAAGACTTCCAGTTGTTTTGCATGGTCTTTCCACATGTTGCTGTAAATCAATAATCATCTAAGTAAACCACACAATTAGAAATATTAATGACTACTTGATTCATTAGTCTTTGGAAAGTGGCTGGAGCATTTTTTAGTTTGAATGGCATTACTCGACATTGGTATAGCCCATCTGGCATGACAAAAGCCGATATCTCCTTAGCTTGTGACATTAAAGCTATTTGCCATTATCCTTTCAATAAATCTATCTTAGTAAGGAATATGGCACTGCCAACCCTGTCAATATAATCTTCTAAACGAGGGTTTGGGTAGGAATCTGTTTTTGTTACTGCATTAACCTTTCTATAATCTATGCAGAATCTGGTTGACCCACCAGGTTTAGGCACAAACACGACTGGAAGGCTTCAACCACTTTGACTAGGCTCAATTAGGTGATTTTCTAACATATATTGGGCTGTAACCTCCAATGCCCCCGAATGTCTGACACTGTCACTCCCCCGAATGTCCGGCCCTCTAACACCCTCCTGATGTCCAAACCCCCCTCCCCGCAAATGTCCGACACCTCCCACCCCGTCCCAATGTCCAAGACCCCAGACCCTGACCTCCTCCAAATATCTGATCACCCCCATCCCCTCTCGATGTCCAACCCCCTCCATCCCCTCACGCCCCCAAATGTCCAGCCCGCTCCACCCCCTCCTGATGTCCAACTCCCCCCACAGCCCCCTGATTACTGCTAGTGCTGTAAAAAAGGGGGCAGGTCCTCCTTCAATTCAACTCTGCTGCACTGCGACAGTGGACTTCGGAGACAATTGCGCTGCCTGGAACTCGCCTGGCCTGATTCGGAAGATTGGATGAAACAGGCACAGAATAAATTTGGCATAAGTAAGTGGGCATGGGGTGGCAATCTGACACTGATTGCCACTGCAAGGAAGTTACTGCCCATTGAATTTCTGCTGTCACTTGAGCTTGGGCTATCTCTGGGCTTATATCAGGATGTTGCTTTATAGGTGAAGATGCCCCTACATCCACATAATGCATGGCTAAAGTTGCACATCCTGGTTTGTCTCTACTGATTATTTTAAATTCTGTAAGTAACCTTACTAGTCCTCTTGTTGTCCTGCCTCTAAATGTGAAAATATGGTATCTAACTGCCCTAATATTTCAGTGTTAGTAACTGGTAGGAGCTTTGAATTGTGGGCTGCCTCACCATAAATGTCTTTTTCATCCTCCACTGTCCTTAATACCCCACATACCTGCTCCTTTTTCCTTCCTCCCTACGATGGTATTGTTTTAACGTATTGATTATTTTTCCTGTGTTCTGGGGTGTCTATTAAATCATTTACTTTACTAATCCTCTTTATTACCTTGTATGGACCACTGAACCGTGATTTCAGAGGTTTCCCCTATAAAGGCAATAATACTAACGCTTCATCCCCTGGTTGTAATGTTCCGGTCACAGCTTGCATATCTGCCAATTCTTTCATCTTTGTTTGAGAAACTTTAAGATGTTCTTGAGCCACTTTGCTGGCTCCCATTAGCCATTCCTGGAAAATGGACACATCCTCTAATGTAGAGGATTCGTCCCTCTCTCCTAAAAATTTTTCCTTGATTAATTTCAGGGGACCTCTTATGTCTATAAATTAATTCAAAAGGGCTAAAACCAGTAGATTCGTTTAGTGAATCTCAGGTAGCAAATAAAAGAAAATCCAGTCCTTTGTCCCAATCATAGGGCTGTTCATGACAATATGCTTTAATCATTAAGATAAAAGCAAAAAACTGTGGAGGCTGGAAATCCAAAACAAAATCAAAAATAAAAATACCTGGAAAAACTCAGCAGGTCTGACAGCATCTGCGGAGAGGAACACAGTTAACGTTTCGAGTCCATATGACTCTTCAACAGAACTAAAGAAAAATAGAAGAGAGGTGAAATATAAGCTGGTTTATGGGGGGTGGGACAGGTAGAGCTGGATAGAGGGCCAGTGATAGGTGGAGATTGCCAAAAGATGTCATAGACAAAAGGACAGAGAGGTGTTGACGGTGGTGATATTAGTTAAGAAATGTGCTGATAGGTGACAGTAAGGGTAGAAAGCAGGACGAGCAAGGTACAGATAGCCCTTGCGGGGCTGGGGTGGGAGGAAGGGATCGAAATAGGCTAAAAGGTAGAGATAAAACAATGGATGGAAATACATTTAAAAATAATGGAAATAGGTGGGAAAAGAAAAATCTATATAAATTTTTAGAAAAAAGGAGGATTGGAAAGGGGATGGCATGGAGTAGAGAGTTCATGATCTAAAGTTGTTGAACTCAATATTCAGTCCGGAAGGCTGTAAAGTGCCTAGTCGGAAGATGAGGTGCTGTTCCTCCAGTTTGCGTTAAACTTCACTGGAACATTGCAGCAGGCCAAGGACGGACATGTGGGCATGAGAGCAGGTGTCGAATCACGACACAACTACGAGAACACTGACTTGTTAGAAGCAAAACTATATTTATTCAAGCATGCTTGGGAGTCGGTTGCTCAGGACACCACACGTGGTTCCTAGTCAGTCTACTACCCTGAACAGATAATCCAGCATCTCTTATACTGCTCATAACAGGAAACTCATACTATATAAGGTTCGTACATCAAGAAATCACAGTTATGTCATAGTTAGTACGATCAAAGGGAGAACGCAGTAATACAATTACAGGCAGATGGTACATTTCACAATAAGACAGGAGAGAGTTTAACTACAACTATGTTAGATAAAGATTACATAAATTACCATATCAGCAGATTTAATCAGGGCACCATTGTTTCGTTTGGCACCATTGTTTCGTTTAGCACATAACAGAATGCAATTGTAACCGCAAACTTTTTAAAGATACTCCGCATAATTAGTTTTACACAGCTTGATTAGTTTACTGCAATATAATCACTTTTAGACCATTTAACCCATTAGGCAATTTAGCTGACTAAAGCTTTATTTCATACAGGGTGGAGTGTTGAAATGGCAAGCGACAGGGCGGTCTGGATCATGCTTGCGGACAGACCAAAGGTCCCACCTTGTTATAATAAAAACACTTAGCCTTCGAATCTCACTTCCACCTCAGCACCTTCCTTTCTGGTCTGATGAGGAGTTTCCGGGGGATTCTCAGCTGTCCCTCTCTTCCCTGGCTACTTGCCTTCCTTTCACCTTCCTACCTTCCATCCTTCTTGGGTTTATGCGAAAGAGTTTAGATTTATGGACCAGCTCATAATCTTCAGCCATCTCTGCTGCCTATCTAGCTTTTGCAACCCTCTGGTCTTCAACATGGCTTCTAGCTACTGGAGGAAGTGAATTTTTAAATTCTCCCAGGAGAATTATTTCCCTAAGAGCTTCACACGCTATCTCTACCTTTAATGCCTGTATCCAATGGTCAGAGTTACTTTGCTTTACCCTCTCAAATTCAATGTAGCTTAGCCCAGGCTGTTTCAAAAACTCACTTGCATCAAAGGTAGCCATTTAAATTTACTAATGTATAGGAAACCTTGTCTCTGTCCTTTTATCCATTACTAATTATTGTTATTCCACATCCAATCACTCGCTGTGCACATTTCAAATCCCACAAGAGCCTCCAATTCATGTTACAACCGGGATGGGAGGAGTGTGTGTATGATCTAGCCCCACTGCTCTGTAGACCGTACCATTAATTTAAAAGTTTAATTTTCTCACCAAAATAGCCAATTGCCTATTTCCCCTACTGGGTGTCCAGAATAAAGGAGTCTTTAACTAGGCTTCTTTCAATAAACACAGAACGATTGTTTATCATAAAATGAAACTTATTTTTAACGAGTTGCAAGTATTGATTAACACACAATTGTAATCAGGAAGTATAACTATTGGCAGAATTTTCTGCCTGGCGGGTGGGCCCAACCCAATCTCCAGCGGGCGGGGAGCCGATCTCCGCTGGAGAAGTGGGCCCCACCGCCATTTTACATGGGCGGGCCAATTAAGGCCCATCCATCGTGATGTCCTCCGGGAAGTGCTATGCACGGGTGGAGGGGGGGATTCCCCAAAGGCGAGAGTGCGCTTTTTCACGCATGCACAGGAAAGAGCACACATTTCCCTGAGGTGAAGTGCAGCCTCAGGGAGATCGCTGACAGTTTTAAAAACTTTAAAAATAGAAAAAAAATTCCTTAACATGTCCCCTCATGTGTCAATATCACATGAGATGGGACATGTTAATAAATTACATTAAAACTTTATTAAACTTTTAAAATCCCTACATGAAACCTCATCCCGCCGCTGGATGAGGTTTCATGTTTTCTCTATTCGTCGCTGGGGCTCCTGGCCTCCCCGCCAACCTTAAGGTTGGACGGACAGGTCCTTTAATTGTTTCAATGATCCTGTCAATGGCCTCAATTGGCCATTGACAGGTCAGCGGGCCTGCAGCTGATTTTGCTGCACCCCCCCACCCCCCACTTCCTGAAAATTTAAATGGGGCGGGATGACGTCAAGGGTTCCCCCGGCATCATTCCACATCATTTTATGCGTCAGCGAGTGGTCCCCACCCCCTGCTCACCAACAGCAATATTCAGCTCTATCTATCTCTTCCTAAAGAATTCCCCCAGAGTACACACAGACACACACACAGACAAACAGATAGGGCAGGCCCGATCAACTCGGTGACGGGTAGGCGGCCGATTGCAGCTGGAGTAATAGGCCGCGCCGCCATTTTCCACAGATGAGCCAATTAAGGCCCGCCCAGCGGGTAAGCAACTCCCGTGGAGAACGGGAAAATAGTCCCGGGGTGGGCGGCCTCAGCTGCCGGTTCCAATGTATAAAGAGTGGTCAGGCAGCCTGCTTGAGGCAGTGCACCATGGCCACTCATAGAGAAGGACATGCTGGATTGAAGGCAGAGGAGGAGGAGGAGGGGGGAAGGCTGCAGGAGAGGCCAGCGAGGGGCCACTGTGCCACCCGATTTTCAGATGCATGCCTTGCTGTCCTGCAAGAGGTGGCTATCTGTCAGCACATTCTGTATCCTGAAGATGGGAGGAGGAGGGCCCCCCATGTCACCAACCAGGTGTGAGAGGAGGTGGGTGACGCTGTAAGTGCCCATGATGATGTGTGGCAGACTGGTACCCAGTGCAGGAAAAGATTCAATGATTTACTTTGCTCTGGACGGGTGAGTACCATGTCTGTCTTGGCCATTTGACGCAGAAGACAGCCTTAGCCTTTGAGCCCCCCCAACATGTCTTGCTATCGTTACTGCATAGGGCATCTGTCGCACACTAGGTGGGCAAATGGGTAATGACTATGCTTACATCAGCCTTAGTGGTTGAGGAGAAGAAGGGTTCTCCTCACAGCATACATTGGTGTTGGTGGCATTTGAGTAGTCTGGGGGCAACCTGCAGGGAAGACCACACGACACAGACTCAGAACTCCAACACATGTCATATTGATGGTAATGAGATGGTGCAATGGGTGCCTCAAGGTGTTTTGGGCATGTGCCATCTGCTGGCATCGGCGCCGCACCTGGTTGCGCCTCCTTGCCATGGGCACTAAAACCCCTATGCTATTCAAAGTGATGGACGCCAAATGTGTCCAAGGTGGCCGTTGGGGGAGGGGTTTGGCACCAGCTGTACTATCTTCTGGGGACTGATCACCAGTAGTGTGGACAGGAGCTGCTGGAGGCCTTAGATGGGCCACTGTGATTGGGGTGCGGCGTGCGCATGCAGAGTATATGAGCGAGCAGCCCCAATAAAGCCTCTTCTCTGTTTTGCAGGCTGGAGGTGGGCATGCCCTCCTCCAGTGCCTCACACCCTTTGAAGAGCAGGCCATGGAGCTGGGCAGGAGGAAAGGGCAGCAGGTGGTGGCGAGTCTGGGGTCCAGCGGCCAGCTCTTTAAGGTCCAGAGTCCCAACTACTGTCTGCTCGCCATCCAAACCACTGGTGGTTGCTGCAATCGTTAATGCTGAAATAATGCTCATTCACAGACTGAGGTATTCTGATGTGTGGGTCATACAGAAGGGACCCTCGTCCCCTTGAGGAATCGCATCTCCACCACCTCCCAAAGTCACTTTATCCCATTTGTGACCACTATCACCATGGTCTAACATGCCATTGGATCGCTGCTGCACTGCCAAAGACTTATTTCATCTTAGGGGGTTTGGGACCTCCAGCACCCTTTCAGCCAGTGCGCCCCACATTACTTTATCCAAAAGGTCCTCAGCACCTCAGCTGTGAACCTCATGACACTCAATCTAGATGAACGCAACCACGTTAGTCATCCCAGCGCCAAGGGGGAATGTTGCCTTTTGCTCACCCGGTCTATGCCCCTCCTTATGGAATGAAGGCCAGTAATGTGATCTCTCAATCTCCTGTGATCGATGGCAAATGTCACAACTGTTTGCGATGTTTCCTCAGCCCCACAACTATCCAGACCACAATGCATCCAGGTCAGGTATCTCTGCACTCTCCCCATTCCTATAGTTCAAAACATGGCCATGTGGCATTCCTGAGGCCATCTGACCAGCCTGTCTGCATGTGCGTTTAATGGTTGGGGCTCATCTTGACTCTTTTCCACCTCACCAATGTTCTTCACCTTAGGGTCTTGAAGGGTGAGCGACGTATGAGGCTGGGGGTGAAAGGGATGAAAGGTTGAACTGAATGAACGCTAACTGATGCACTGCCCTTGTTATTAATTACAGCATCACCACCAGAGTGACCTGCACGTCAACACCGCAGCATCCTCCCCACCCCCCCACCCTCCACACCTGTTTCAGATGAAGTTATATTGTTTCATAGTTTGCCATTGTGAGATTTGAACTCTTGATAATCTTTTAAATGAAAACCAAATCAACAAAATTGGGATAAATCAGGCACAGCCCCTAATTCAGGTCAGCTGTAAAACCAAGAACAAAGTTTAAAGGAAACTTACAAACTTTAAATCAAAATGTGATTAAAGGGGTCAACAAAACACTCCAGTCCCCGCGGTGCCCACCGAGCACGGAAGGCCTCGAGAGTGCCAGCAGACACCGCGTGCTCCTTCTCCAGGGACATCCGGCAGCGAACGTAGCCACGGAAGAGGGACAAACAATCGGGCGGGACTCCCCCGTCGATCGCCCCCTGCCTGGACCTGTTAATGGCCAACTTGGCCAGGCCCAGGAGCAGGTTCGCGAGGAGGTCCTCCTCCTTCTCGACCCCCTTCCGCACCGGGTGCCCATAGATCAGGAGCGTGGGGCTGAAGTGCAAACAAAACATCAATAAAAGGTTTTTCAAATAACTAAAAAGGGAGTGCAGCCTACAACACCCTATGTATACATGGTCCACGGACTCCACAAGACCGCAAAAAGCAGGCAGCAACCCTCCAGAGAACACCTGCCAATGTCATCACAGACAGGGAGTAGCAGTCAGCAGGCTGCCTATACCTCCATTGTGGGTGTCTGGGGAGCACCAAGACATAGCCGCAGGGTTAGGGAGGTGTAACTCTTTCAAGTACAAACACGTTTCCATCTGTTTCAGATGAAGTTACATTGTTTCATAGTTTGCCATTGTGAGATTTGAACTCTTGATAATCTTCTCTGTATCGTTCCAATTTTAGTATATGTGCTGCCGAAGCGAGCACATAAGAAGATGTAACTCTTTCGAGTACAAACCCATTTCCATCTGTTTCAGATGAAGTTATATTATTTCATAGTTTGCCATTGTGAGATTTGAACTCTTGATAATCTTTTAAATGAAAACCAAATCAACAAAATTGGGAAAAATCAGGCACAGCCCCTAATTCAGGTCAGCTGTAAAACCAAGAACAAAGTTTTAAAGGAAACTTACAATCTTTAAATCAAAATGTGATTAAAGGGGTCAACAAAACACCCCAGTCCCCGCGGTGCCCACCGAGCACGGAAGGCCTCGAGAGTGCCAGCAGACACCGCGTGCTCCTTCTCCAGGGACATCCGGCAGCGAACGTAGCCGCGGAAGAGGGACAAACAATCGGGCGGGACTCCCCCGTCGATCGCCCGCTGCCTGGACCTGTTAATGGCCAACTTGGCCAGGCCCAGGAGCAGGTTCGCGAGGAGGTCCTCCTCCTTCCCGACCCCCTTCCGCACCGGGTGCCCATAGATCAGGAGCGTGGGGCTGAAGTGCAAACAAAACATCAATAAAAGGTTTTTCAAATAACTAAAAAGGGAGTGCAGCCTACAACACCCTATGTATACATGGTCCACGGACTCCACAAGACCGCAAAAAGGGCACGTGTCCTGAGAGTCCGCGAACCAATGCATCCTCTTATTATAAGGGACCGCTGCATGCAACACCCTCCAACCCAGGTCTCCGATAGAAAGGGGGAGGACACCTCCGTAGAGGGCCTCCCATAAAGTAACTCTTTCGAGTACAAACACATTTCCATCTGTTTCAGATGAAGTTACATTATTTCATAGTTTGCCATTGTGAGATTTGAACTTTTAGATCTTGGGGTTATAAACCCAGTACCATAACCACTTGGCTACTTAGGCCAAGCGAGACAGTTAGAGTAGCCTCCCTTCCTCAGTTTGTTCCCCAACAAGACTGTCTTCAAAACCAGCAGGTTCACAACTTAAGTTTTTTCCTCTCCCCCAAGTGATTTCCAGCAAGTTACCAACTTTTGCCTTTTCAGTTTCTTTTTCCCATCAATTGAAGTGATTGCTGTTCAAAACAAACAACCAGATCTTCCTCAAGTACCACAACGGTCAGGTGATTTCTTGGAAGAGGCTTGCTTGTTAACAGTTCCAAGGTGAACTTTTGACCTTTTTAAAAAATATCCCAGGTTAGCATCCAAATGCACAGATAATGCCATGTCCTTCCATTTTGTAAAAGAAAAATTCAGTCTTGAAAGATATGATTCTAACAAAGTCAAGTCATGAAACAGGTGACTGATAAGAAATGTACCCTGATGAAGTAATAATTAACTAATTAATAGATAATTATAATTGAGCAGACTGGATTAATACTTCATAAAGCTGGTGTTTCTAGAAACACCTAGGATTTTAGAAACCTAGGGCTGAATTTTTCATCCCACGGGCGGGCATGTGCCTGACCTGAACGGGGGTCCAACAGTGCGCGATGATGTCAGGTGAATGTCCTGACATCATCACGAACTTGCATGATATTTCGCTCAGTGGGCATGCGCGTGTGCCAGAGTGGCACCCGCCATTAATTAACAGGCCACTTAAGACCATTAACAATCCAATTGTCTGCGATTTTTCATTGCCTGTGCAATTTTCTGCTTGTAGCACGGGCAAAATGGACAGGCAGCCAGCCAACATTTCACAAATCTCATCCAAGGGTGGGATATAAAGGGTCAGCAGCTTTACCAGTGTAAGTAGTGAGCAGTTTTGGAGATAGTTTGCTTTGCAGCTGGTTGATTTTTGGTACTTGGCAACTTCATCCCTGTTTGGGACTTCATTCTTAACATTTCTGGGCCTCATTTCAGGACTCATTGCAGAGTACCAGGCTATCGGAGGACTCAGACCGCGTAGACCCTTCCAGGTTTCAGACATCCTACCTTTACCCTGGTAATGGGGATTGCAGTCTCTGCTGGTGGCACCTCCTCCTCTGAAGAACAGAGGGGCAGAAATGAGAGGAGGCCACGTGTCCCTATGCAGCTTCCATGGGAGGGACCTGTGGGAGGAGGGGCGCAGGCACAAGGGACGCAGGGCCAGCAGAATGTCCAAGGCGGAAGGGGCCGCACAAGAAACCACAATCCTGCTGCCAGGGTTTACAACCTCCATTTGCCAGATGATTAGGCCTGAGATCAGCTCCGACTGTGAGTGGACACCCCATGCCAGTGGTTCTGATGGTCACAGTAGCCCTCAAATTCTATGCAACCGGCTCTTTCCAAGGGTCAGTGGGGGATCTGTGTGGAATCTCCCAATCAGCTATCCACAGTTGCATCAAGCTGGTGACAGAAGCTCTGTTCAGGCAGGTACTGACATTTATTCTTTACCATACAGATGAGGCCAGCCAGGCTGAGCAAGCCAGAGGGTTTGCAGCGATTGCTGGGTTCCACTGCGTCCAGGGTGCCACTGACTGCACACATTTGGCCATCAAGGCGCCAGTGGATCAGCCGGGTGCCCTCATCAACAGAAAAGGATTCCACTCCATGAACTTGCAGAGATTGTGTGATATAAAGAGTCAGTGTGCAGAGAGGATGCATATTCTGCAAGTCTATGCAAGGTACTCTGGCAGCACCCGTGACACGTACATCCTCAGGCACTCCCAATGCCAAGGCTCTTCAATGCTCCAGCCTGACTGGATGGATAGCTGCTGGGTGACAAGGCCTATCCGTTGAAGAGGTGGCTCATGATGCCTCTCCGCCACCCAAGAACAGAGGCAGAGAAGTGTTACAATATGAACTGTGCATCCACAAGGCCAGTGGCAGAGAGAACCATAGGTCTTCTCAAGATGCACTTTCAATGCCTGGGCCGTTCAGGGGGAGCACTATAGTACCCCCAAGAGGGGGTGTCACTGATAGTGGTTGCATGCTGCACTTTCCACAATCTGGCACTGGCAAGCAGGGACCCACTGGAGGAAGGGGATCTTGACGCAACTGCACAGGCCGCAGATGATGAGTCCAGTGTTGAGTCCAAAGGTGAGCACGGTGAGAACACTGAGGGCATGGAGCCAGACCTTGGTAACCTCAAGGGAGGCAGAGACACCAGGGACACCTTGATCCAACGCTCCTTCAGCTCAGCTACCAAAGATCAGCATCAAACGCATGCCAGGGCTGCCTCCTCCATCCCGGATATCTGAAAGGACCCTTTCATTTGAACGCAAAGAACACTCAGTACCTGTACAATAAAGTTCAAAGCCACGTTTGTCCAGCATTACATAGTGGCGTACTCTGCACCAATAAAACAAAAAGGTGAACTATACTCAGGCCATGACGACAAAAACAAAATTTATATCATTTTGACAATTTACATCAATTTCTCTGATCTTAATTCCCAGAACAGTATACATTAATTAAACATAAATGATCATAAAGTCACCCGTGACCTGTCCCTCTTGTGCTCATGGTGCCTTTAACTTATGCTTGCAAGTGCTACGTTTAGGTGCTGGCCCCTCACTGGCACTGACATTGGAGACAGTCTGCTGACCCTGCTGTCTTGTTGGCCTTGATGACCTTGGCAGTCGTCGTCAGGCCAATGGAGCCTGTGCTGGCCCCGCCTGGGAGGGAGCGGCCAGTGCCACGGATGGCATCGCCCCAGTTGCCGCAGCCTCATCAGATGCTATGGTCACTGGCGGAGGGGCGGAGGAGCTGCTGCCATAATCCGGAGCACCCTGAGAGGAGCCTGCAGAGACAACAAGCAGCTCATGCGCCAACGTGAGGTCGCTGCAGATCTCCCCGCACACCATTGATGGACGGGCACCTAGCTTGGATGCTGGGTGCCTCATACATAGAAACATACATAGAAAATAGGAGCAGGAGTAGGCTATTCGGTCCTTCGAGCCTGCTCTGCCATTCATTATGATCATGGCTGATCATCCAATCATCCAGCTCAATAGCCTGCTCCCGCTTTCTCCCCATATCTTTGAACACTTTCACCCCAAGAGCTATATCTAACTCTTTCTTGAAAACATACAATGTTTTGGCCTCAACTACTTTCATCTCATCCATTTCCCACACTGACATTGACCACCTGAGGTCAGTGCAACCCCAGGAGATCCTTATTCTGCCCCTGGAGCTGCCTCTCCATGAAAGTCGCCACACTCTCAATGGAGGAGGCAGTGCGTTCACTCATGACAATGCAGTGCTCATGCTCCACGTAGACTCCTCCATCATAAAGATCATGGCACACAGGCCCTCATGGATCACTGCCAGATCCTCCCGCACATCTTGCTGGACATCCAGCATCTGCCGCTTAATGGCCTACTCCAGAGGTTCATCATTAGCCTTTGGCTGAGCATTGTCCTGGTCCTCAGCAGTGTTCCAACTGCCAGTGTGCTGGGCACCCTCTGCCTCTGCCTGCACCTCAAGCATGTATGAAGTGCCCTCACCAATGTGCACTGAAAAACTAGCCGCCGATCTAATGCCCACCAAGGTGCTGGTATCAACTCTGGTGCTTGCTTCAGAGAGCGTGTGTGACACAGATGACAATGACTCCTGGTGATCCTCCGACATCAGGGGTGGCCCTATGGGGTCTGCACATGGGACCCCTGCTGGTGAACCTGAAAGGGAGAGCAATGACATGTCATGAGTTAAAGTCATCGCACTGTCACTGCGCATGCCAGGCACCCTGGTGAGGCAATGGAGGTCTGCATCATGGTGCCAACTTCTTCCAACGATCAATGGGGACTCCAGGTTCGAGGATTGCATCAATGAGGAGGCTGCAACAGAATGGTTGCACAAGCCGAAACTCTCCCCTCTGTGCACTGCGCTCTTACCTTCGGCTGGCACCCCCGCCTCTCCACACCCGATTGCATGGGGAGCGCGCCGGCTCTTCAGCTCCAGGGTATGTTGCTCAAACTGGGAGACCATCAGCAGATTGGGCGGGCCTCTGCCTGTATGTGCCCTCTCGGTTTGGTTATGGCTTGACTTCTCCTGAAAGGACAGAGGAGCATTGATTAGGCCACTCTTTATCTGCAGCGCCATTGCAGCCAGGCCAACCCTAGCTGAAGAACACTTCACAGGGCACATCTGAGTCGTGGCCCTCGAGATCCAAGTAGCCAGGGCTTTCCCCCTTAACCAGCTCTGACGTAATTGACAATTGGCACTCAGACTCCAGCACACCTGAGGTCCACGGGGGGGGTGGGGGTGGCCACACTTTAACACTTCTGCACACTGACCCATGGCTTCACGGTACTCACCCTTCCTAAGCGCAGCAGGTCATTGAAGTGCTTCCAGCACTGCGCCCATTTGCACCACACCACATTATAGCTGCTCACCTGGGCTGCCACCTCCTCCCATGCCTTTATGGCGAGGGGTGAAGGCCTCCTCCTCCCATCTCTGTGGGACAAGGATATCCCTCCTGCCAGCTACCTCCTGTAACAGGACCGCAAGGCACTCATCTGAAAATGGAGGGCCCATGTGACCTGCCCTCCCACCGGGTGTTTGTTGCCGCATTTGAGTGCATCTTCAGAACAGCAGCCAGGCTTCCTTCTCTGGTAGCCTTTCTGGGGTTGCCTGGGCCTTCTTTATACCAGCCGCTCGGTTGCCATTGGACCCAGTGGCAAACAGGCCCCCCCATCCCCGCTTGGCTCTTCCTGGCCAGTGATGTTCTGGGTTTCATGATGGATGGGCCTTAATTAGCCCGTCAGTGTGGAATCGCGGTCGGAGCTCAATCGCGGGTGGCGGTAGTTTCACGGCCACTCCTGGGCCTGCCCACCACACCCACCTGACAAGGGCAAAATCCAGTCCCTAGAATCAGGTAAAGGGATAGTATGGAACAGTTCCATTACATTCCTACCTAAGCCAATGAAATAACATGGCACAGGTAATTGAGGACCAATAAAATTAATTTTATATCAAAATTGAGCAATGGTTGTGTGACAGCAGTCCCAACTCTGATGTGAGGTAATGCTGATTTTGGGGATAATAGTGGAGAATTGGGGGTCTTCCTTGCTAGCCATGTACTGAAGATCTCCTGAGACAGGATTCCTGGAGAACAATGTTGCAGATGAGTTGAAGACTCTTGAGGTAGCACTCCTAACACAATTACTGTCAAAGAGGGAGTTTGGAGTGTTATGCTTCTACGAACTGACCACACACAAGGAATAATGAGTCATTGTCTTAAAGTTCTAAGTATACCCTTCTCTTTTAATAAACTTCCTTTAAAATTTTCTATACAAAGTTCTGTGTTCACCTTAATTGGTTAACATCTTGTCCAAACCAACGTGATTTTAATAAATGGCAAGTTTGAGTGGCTGAAATCAATTAAGTTTCAGACAACAGAAACCTTATTGATAAATCCTACAAAAGGGCTTTTGCTAAGATTTTTGTAGGCAGAAATACAGCGGTTGTGGCAGTTTTGAGAAGCCTGCAGCCATGGTAATGGCCAACAACTGCAGCAGCTACAAGGCCTAAAGGTCTTTTGCAGTAGTTAAAAAGAGAGGACTATTATTTTAATGAAGCTACCAACCCCAATCAGAACTTTCAATCTGAATGGAAAGACAGTAAGGCATCTGCTTCTTTGGTGCGCTCATCTCTATCCATGCTATTTAAATGCTGTTATAATTATACCAAGGAAAACCTAAGAAATTCCTGATAACACAAAGGCAGCAGAAGCCCAACATACCTCTGTCTTAAACTTTACATCAAGGATCTAGGCTTTCCCCGTGAGAAAATCAGCTGCATATGTCCTTGTCTTATGAACAAACAATAGGGCTAATTCTCTGATGCGTGTAGCAATTAATATCAAATAATCAAAGATAACATAGTATAACATGGCTTGGACAAGAAACAATGTTTATACAGAAGATACAAGAAAAACAACTGTTCCAGTTGGTGGAATGGAAAGAACTAGAAAACCTTTATTATAAATCTAGGAACCTTGAAACAAGAAGCTGAGAAAAACCAAAAATAACCAAGTTGGATAAAGCAATGTTCTAGATGTTGTCCTCTTGCAGCTTGCAGTAGATTGTATAACTATGTGACACTGTGTTTTGCGAAGAAAGGCAATAAAGACATGGTTCCTCCAATATGTCCAGGAACATGTGCAGGTGTGCTTAAATGTGGGTCCCAGGGTACTGACTGCAGCAAGCACATCTAAGGTCTTTGCAGCCATACATTCATGAGCTCATTTTCCTTTTTCAATCATGCAGAATTATTGAAACCCTCCAATGTAATTTCATCCTCAGCACTCTATATGGCACAATTTAAAAGCATTGCAATATAACAGTCCATCTATGTGGGAAAGTAATGCATGTTATTGACACGCCTGGAGTACTATAAACAGTTTTGGTCTCCTTGCCTAAGAAAGAATATACTTGCTTTAGAAAGGGTGAATCAAAGGCTCAGCAGGTTGATCCCTGGGATGAGGGGGCTGTCCTATGAGAGCAAATTGAATAGAATAGGCCTATATTCTCTGAACTTTAGAAGAATGAGAGGCGATCTCTTTCAAATATATGAAGTTCCTAAAGAGCTTGACAGGATAGATGCTGAAGAGCTGGCTGACTGGCTCTTCCTGCTGAAGAGTCTAGAACTAGGGGTTACGGTCTCAGGGTGAGAAGTTGGCCATTTAGGACTGAAATGAGGAGAAATTTCTTCATTCAGAACATTGAGAGTCTTTGGAATCCTTTGCCCCAGAAGGCTGTGGATGCTGAAGGCTAAAATCAATAGATATTTGGGCACTAAGGGAAGCAAGGGACATGGGGATAGGACATGAAAGTCAAGTAGATGTAAAATGGCAGAGCAGGCTTGAGAACCTCCCCTGTTCCTATTTCTTATGTCCTTATTAATGTGCAAATCAGTCAGCAGGTTCAGGGGAAGAGCCCTGGAGCTGTAAATCTCCAAAGTTGCTGGTCAATTTACACCGCCCCGCTGTTTCCTTTGCACAAATAGCATCTTGCCCTGAGGACCTGCCGTTACTTTTGAGATTTGGTGGATTTGCATAATTCCCCATCTAGCTTGTCATAGGAAATTATGTCTCGTAATGAACAACCAAAGTATCTTTTAACAATGTAATCATTGTTAATGCAGTGTCAAAATACTTCTCCGGCCCAGAAATTAAACAATTTAAACTGTTCAATCTTATTCTTGCGTGCGAATTGTTGTTAGAAACTTTAAAAATGTTACTTATTACATTTTTTCTTACTTTTCATTTCTCTTTTCTCTCAGTTCAATTTTTCCTTCTCTCTGTTTCTCCTTTTGTACTCGCTTTGACTATATTTCAGCAAATCTAATTCACCCTTCTGCTCAGTAGTTCCTGTTTTTTTACAATCTTTAAATCTTATAGGTTAAGGGGATACATTCCTGGCCACACCTTGGCCACACTATTCACTGAGTTGCCAGATGCCCCATTGGCCTTGCCAGGCATGATCAGCTTGCATTTCCACCAAAGTACAGCACAAAAGATTTTTGTGCTGAAGGGTGCAGAAAGAAGTCTAATGGAATACCACAGGATGCCCTGCTCAACCAAAATCCAGCCCAATGAAGGAAACTAATGGAAGAAAACCCCTACAAGTATGAACTAGCAAAGTATCCAGCAACACATATTCAGAAAGCAAAACATAATTGCAACTGTAATTCCCATTTTGCTGATCCTCATTTTATGATTTTGGGGATGAGCCAGTTTAACCCCTATGCATTGCTACCACCAGTGCATCTATTTTACCAATGTGGGATGGGATGTGCTTCTGACCATGTGCTTCCTGCCTGCCATATTGCTTGCTTACACCCTAAAAACAGATACTACATGACCAAATTTATAGGCCTAAATTTCCCTCATAATGTAAAATGTTTAGTGCATAAACTGATGAGAAATGCTTAAATTCTTAACTTGTCTTTGAATAGTAAAACCATCATTTGGATTTGATGTTCTCCCAGTTGTAAAATCTGGAGATGAAAAAAATCAAAAACAAAGACTGACAAAAGGTTGTTTAAGGCAACTGCCAGTTTATTGAATAAAATGTCATACTTTCCAATTTTATAATTTTAATCTTGAGAGCTAAGTGACAAAACGTATGATTGGTGAACTAAGAGTAGATTTGATTGAAGCATAACTCTTCACTACAGGGCTCAGGAGCTGGGAAGTGCAAACTCTGCAACACCATCACTAACAAAAAGGTGTAATTATAGCGCCAACAGGTTTATAGAAGCAATGCGTATATTATACGGCCAGAATTTTGCCCTTGACGTGCGGGTGGGCAGCCGATTGCCGCCGCCGAAATGGGCCACGCTGTTATTTTCCACGGCCGGGCCAATTAAGGGCCGCCCAGTGGGTTAGCGACTCCCGTGGAGAACGGGAAAATAGTCACGGAGGAGGGCGTGCTCAGATCGCCGGTTCCAATGGGGAACTGACAGTCTGTATAAAGAGTGGCCAGGCAGCCTGCTTGAGGCAGTGCACCATGGCCACTCGGGGAGAGAGAGAGGCAGCTGCCACAGGATAGGAGCATGAGCAGGAGGGGGGCAGGCTGCAGGAGAGGCCAGTGGGGGGCCAGTGTGCCCCTTGCTTCTTCGATGCATGCCTTGCTGTCTTCCTCCAAGAGGTGTCCAGCCGTCAGGATAGATTGTATCCAGATGATGGGAGGAGGAGGGCCCCCCATGTCACCAGGCTGGCGTGGGAGGAGGTTGGTGACGCTGTAAACTCCCATGATGCTGTGCGGCACACAGTGCCGCAAGAGATTCAAAGATTTGCTGCGCTCTGGAAGGGTGAGTACCATGTCATCCTTGGTCATTTGACCCAGGCCACCCCACTCCCCACATCTTGGTGTCGTTGCTGCATTGGGCATTTGGCGCACGCTGGGTGGGCAAATGGGTACTGACCATGCTTACATCAGCCTTAGTGGTTGAGGAGAAGATGGGTTCTCCCCACAGCAATTGTTGGTGTTTGTCGCACTTAAGTAGTCTGGGGGCAACCTGCAGGGGAGGCCGGTATACACATATTCAGAACTCCAACACATGTCTTATTGATGGTGATGACATGGTGGAAGGGGAGCCTCAAGGTGTTGTGGCCAAGTGCCATCTGCTGGCCTCGGCACCGCACTTAGTTGCACCTCCTTACCATAGGCACTAAGACCCATGTGTTATTCAAAGTGATGGATGCCAAATGTGTCCAAGGTGGTCATTGGGGGAGGGGATTGGGACCAGCCGTACTATCTTCTGGGGACTGATTACCAGTAGTGTGGACAGGAGCCGCTGGAGGCCTCAGAAGGGTCACTGAGGTTGGGGTATGGCGTGCGCGTGCAAAGTACATGAGCGATCAGCCCCAATAAATTCTCGTCTCTGTTCTGCAGGCAAAAACTGAACACAATCAGCAGGAGTGCCAGAGGACTGGAGGTGGGCACGCCCTGCTCCAGCGCCTCACAATCTTTGAAGAGTAGGCCTTGGAGATGGGGAGGAGGCAGGCGGTCAGGGCGGCAGGTGGCGGCGAGGCTGGGGTCCAACGGCCAGGTATTTGAGGTCCACCGTCCCATCCACTCTGTCTGCTCACCATCCAAACCACTGATGGCTGCTGCAATCGTTAATGCTGCAACACTGCTCATTCACAGGCTGAGACACTCTGATGTACACAAAGGTACTTAGTCCCCTTGAGGAATCGTGACTCCACCACCTTCTAAAGTCACCTTATTCCATTTGTGACCACTATCCCCATGGCCTAACATGCCATGGCATCGCTACTGCACAGGCAAAGACTTATTGCATCTTAGGGGGGTTGGAACCTTCACCATCCTTTCAGCCAGTGCGCCCCACATTACTCTGTCCAAAAGGTTCTCAGCACCTCAGCTGTGAACCTCATGGCACTCAACTTAAATAAATGCCACCACATTACTCAACCCTGCACCAAGGGGAAATGCCACCCGATTTATGCCCCTCCTAACAATATGTAGGTCAATAATCTGACCTCTCAATCTCCTGTGATCCACGGCAAATGTCGCAAGTGTTTGCGATGTTTCCTCAGCACCGCAATTATCCAGGCCAGCATGCATCCAGGTCAGGTACCTCCGAACTCTCCCCACTCCAATGGCACATAACGTGCCATGTGGCATTCCTGAGGCCATCTGACCAGCTTGTCCTCATGCGCTTCTAATGTTTGGGCCTCCTCTTGCCTCTTTTCCACCCCACCAAAGTTCATCTCCTTAGGGTCTTGAAGGGTGAGCGACTTATGAGGCTGGGGGGGAAAGGGATGAAAGGTTTAACTGACTGTACGCTAACTGATGCACTGCCCTTGTTCTTAATTACAGCATCACCGCCAGAAACGATAGGTTGTAACTCTTTCGCTGATGGATGCCCAAATCCAGCTTTGAGAGACCACCCGCTATCCTTAATTGCACACAAGCATACCCTCTGGCCATTGATTAACCAATCAAGGCAAGATCGATGTTGGTGATTGCTCCTGACACTGTGCAAAGGCAGGACCCACACTTGACATTGACGCAGTGCCCTGACCCAAAAAAAAGCTCTTGTCCATAGTGTCAGTCTGCTAACATGCCTCACACAAAGTTGAAAGGGTTACATTTTATACACAGAATCTCTGAATAAACTTTCTATATATTCTTAATTTTGAAGTTTCACTAAATATTCCAACATACCAGCTATAAATGGGAAACGTTGCATTTCAAATACAGTAGGATTGTTTGACAATGGTTTGGATTTTCATCGTGAAGGTGGGTAGTGGGAATCAGGAAAGTTCAGCTTGGCCCATCCGCCTCGAGACAAGTGCCCATTAGAATGGGATATTCATTGTGGGGAGGAGCTTGACTACAAACTGGACTTGGGCCAGCCAACCTGGGAGAATGGTCGGAGACAGCCACAGAGGCTCTCGGGTGTGGAGGTGGACGCTTTAGAAGGGCAACCTTGGTGCTGTGGGACTTCGCCCCAGTTAAAAACAGAAAAACCCTTCAGCCTTCACCCCTCACATTCCCCCACCCTCCAAACACTCCACCCCCCCTACCCCCATTAACACCACCACCCCCCAGTCCTCTTGGACCTCTTACCTCCCCCATTACCACCCTAACCCTAACCCTAACCCAGGCCTCCAACCAAGCCCCACCCCTACCCCCATACCCTGGACCTCTGACCGAACTCCACCACCCCCACCCCCGGGTCCCCCGCTCCGGACATCCCCAGCCAACTCCCCAAATCCTATCCACTTACCTTAGACACTTAACCTCTCCCTAGTCCATCGATTTCACTGGCCCTTTTGAGTGACCTGCTTTATGGCATCAAGTGCCATAAAAAAGGGGTTGGTGCCTCCTTGAATCCGCCGGAGCTACACTTTGCTGGGGCCTGCGAGGAGTCTTTCGATGCAGGCACCAAGCAGCTCCAATGAGCGGAGGGGTCAGTGTAATTTTCAAGACCAAGTTAGTGTGCACTTACTTCTTTCTATTCCTGAGGGCCAGCACTTTGCAACACTACTTGGAAGTTATGGCCCAGAAGTTCTGGTTAAACTTTCAATATATTCTTAATTTTGAAGTTTCACTAAATAGTCCAGCAGAATAAGAAATAATGTACCAGCTATAAAGTGGAAATTTTGCATCTGACAATGGTCTAGATTTTCATCCTGGAGGCGGTTAATGGGACTCAGGAAGGCTCCAGCTCGCCCCACCCACATCGAGAGAAAGTGCCCACAAGACTGGGATTTTCATTATGTAGGGGGGAGGGGGCTGGATACAAACTGGAGTCAGGTCAGCCTATCTGGGAAAAAGTTCGGATACAGCCACAGGGCTGCTGAGTGCAGAGGTGGACTGTTTAGAAGGCCGCTTCGATGCTGTGGACTTCATCCCAGTTAAACTAAAAACAGAAAAACTCTTCAGCCCTCACCCTCACATCCCCTCACCCACCACACACTCCCCATGCCCCATGCCTGCCACCTCATGCCCCTTTGGCACCTCAAGTATGCCTCCCCATCCATCCCCTGATTCCCCCATGCCGTTTTGCATCTCAAGTCTCCCTTGCCCAGGTATGCCCCCCAAACAACTGCTATGGCTCCTCATGTCATTTCCAAGCTCATTCACCCACTACACTGCATAGAACTAATGAACCCGATATTGACAGTGGGATTTGTAAAAGAAAGCTTTTAAAAAGTGTCAACGAAGCATAATTTTTTCCTAATATTACTGTGGGATACCAAAGCAGGCTTATGTGGAATATGCGTGTATATGCTTGTGCGTGTGTGTGCCTGGTTTAATTAAACTGCAGTCAGTCTGCAAGGTTTAAATCATTGAAGGGTTTAGGTGTGAAACAGGCATTTGAAATGGAGATGGGTAAGTTAGGGATGAAGTCTCAGCAGATAGTGTGATTGCATTTTGCATTTTTAGATAAGCTGAGAAGTTGTTTGATTTTCAAAGGGACATGATATAATGTTTACAATTGGCAAGATAAATAAAGCAAAGTTATTAAGTTTATGTTTCCTTAAAGTGCTGGCCATAATGACACGTGAAAGATTTTTATATTCTGGGAAAAGTAACTTCCAAAGCAAGGATGAAACAATGGGATTTACAGATCAAAAGGGAAAAACATATTTAAAGAAAGATGGAAAACTGTATGAGGAGTGGCCATGTGAGATCTTGGAAGGTGCACTGTGCGAAACAGACCTATGGAAAAGCCTCTAGCCTGGAGATGTTTGCTATTCCAGTAATCAAGATTTTGTTAAAAGCCTTTGGAATTTCATTGTTGAGTGAGAGGGAGAGAGAAGCTGTGAAATAACTCCCTTATAGCAACAGTGGCTGCTTGTGGTAATATTGCTGGATATTTTATATATTAAGGGTCTATTTGGACTGTTGCCTTAAAGGGGTGTGTAGTTGGGAGTAGTTAAGTAGAAATCTTGTGAGAACTGTTATAAAATTAAAAGTAACTGCATAACTTGTGTGTTTAAGATTTATTTTCTTTTGTTAATAAATGTTTTAATTTAATCTTTGAAATATCCAAAGGTGGTAGTGGACACATTACTTCTGACTTCAGTGCACAAACCCTCTTGTAATAAATAGAAATTGTAAAATTGTTGTGATAGTGTGGCCAAGTTTCCTTTTGGGATTTGTTCAGCCTAGCAAATACCAGCCCCCACATCATAACAAAAGTAATTGTTAGATTTCCACTTTCTTAAAAACACCTCCTTTTTACCACAGCTCAATTAAAGTCTCAATGATCCAGACCTTTTAAAGTTTCAATGGACGTCTCCATCTAGTGGAAATAAATATTGTGAAATTGACTGCATAAATCAGAGAGCCAGAGCTTCAATCAAGCAATGTTTTCTCTGAGATTTAGGTGTCTCAACAGGTTTATGGCTTTCTGGGCTCTCAGTCAAGCCTGATTAT
This sequence comes from Carcharodon carcharias, assembly GCF_017639515.1. Classification (NCBI taxonomy): domain Eukaryota; kingdom Metazoa; phylum Chordata; class Chondrichthyes; order Lamniformes; family Lamnidae; genus Carcharodon; species Carcharodon carcharias. The sequence continues at coordinate 120,492,630 of NC_054480.1, read as the reverse complement.
GTATTCTTGGCCGAGAGCCCAGAAATGCATTAGAGTTCTAGGGCAGAATTTTGCATTTGAAGGGCGGGCGGGCCCGACCGACAAGACAGCGGGCGGACAGCCGATCCCCGCCGCCGAAATGGGCCGTGCCACCATTTTGCACGGGCGGGCCAATTAAGGCCCGTCTAGCGCATTTCCGACTCCCATGTTCATCGGGAAAATTAAATTGGCGGCGGGCATGTTCAGATCGCTGGTTCCAATGGGGAACCAGCAGTCAGTATAACGAGCGGCCAGGTAGCCTCCTTTAGGCTGTTGACAATGGCCAGTCACCGGGCAGCACAAGAGGTGAGGGCAGAGAAGGAGGAGGGGGGCAGGCTGCAGGCTAGGCCAGTGGGGGGCCACTGTGCCCATTAGTTCTCAGATGCCTGCCTTGCTGTCCTCGTCGAAGAGGTATCCAACGATCGGGAGGTCTTGTTTCCGGAGGATGGGAGGAGGAGGGTGCCCCACATCACCAGGCAGGCGTGGCAGGTGATGGCTCAGGCTGTTAGCTCTGAAGATGCTGTGTGGCGCACAGGAACGCAGTGCCGCAAACGCTTCAATGATTTGCTGTGCTCTGGAAGGGTGAGTACCATGTCAGCCTTGGCCATTTTACCTAGCAGGTAGCCCTAGCCTTTGAGTCCCCTCCCCCCCGCCCCCCACGTCTTAGTGTCATTACTGCATTGGGCATTTGACATATGCTGGGTGGGCAAACAGATCGGGACCATGCTTACATCAGCCTTAGTGGTAGAGGAGAAGATGTGTTCTCCCCGCAGCATATGTTAGTGTTTGTCGCATTTGAGTAGTCTGGGGGCAACCTGCAGAGGAGGCAGGTAGACACATATTCAGAACTCCAACACATGTCTTATTGATGGTGATGAGATGGTGGAAGGGGAGCCTCAAGGTGTCGTGGCCAAGTGCCATCTGCTGTCCTCGGCGCCGCACTTACTTGCGTCTCCTTGCCATGGGCGCTAAGACCCGTGTGTTATTCAAAGTGATGGACGCCGAATGTGTTCAAGGTGTCTGTTGGGGGAGGGGGTTGGGAACAGCCGTACTATCTTCTGGGGACTGATCACCAGTGGCGTGGACAGGAGCCGCTGGAGGCCTCAGATGGGCCACTGTGGTTGGGGCGCAGCGTGCACATGCAGAGTACATGAGCGATCAGTCCCAATAAATGCTCTTCTATGTTCGGCAGGCAAAAACTGAGAGCAATATCTGAGAGCATCAGCGGACTGGTGGTGCGCACGCCGTGCTGCAGCTCCTCACCACGTATGAGAAGCAGGCCATGGAGCTGGGGAGGAAGCAGGTGTCCAGGTCGGCAGGTGGTGGCGAGGCTAGGGTGCAGGGGCCAGGTATTTGAGGGCCACAGTCCCATTCACTCTGTTTCCCCACCATCCAAAGCACTGATGATTGCTGCAATTGTTAATACTGCAACACTGCTCATTCACAGACTGATACAGTCAGACGTGTGGGTCATACACAAAGGTCCCTCAGCCCCTTGAGGATGCGTGTCTCTAGCACCTTTCAAAGTCACCTTATCCCATTTGTGACCACTATCTCCATGGCCTAACACGCCATGGCATCGTTGTTGCACATCCAAAAACTTATTGCATCCTAGGAGGGTTTGTACCTCCACCACTCTTATGAGCGTGTGCATCCCACATTACTCTGTGCAAAAGGTCCTCAGTACCTCACCTGTCAACCTCATGGCACTCAACTTAAATAAATGCCATCACGTTAGTCATCCCTGTGCCAAGGGGAAATGTTGCCTTCTGTCCACCCGTTCTATGCCCCTCATAACGGTATAAAGGTCAATAATGTGACCTGTCAATCTCCTGTGCTCCATGGGCAATGTGGCAAGTGTATGCAATGTTTCCTCATAACTCCAACTCTCCAGGCCAGCATGCATCCAGGTCAGGAACCTCCCCACTCCAATGCCATCCCTCCCTGAAGCGCAGGTCACAACTGAATGCAGAAGTGTAGATATGACCTCGACAGCGTTTTCTGCACTTGCAACATGACCACCCTTTTCCTACATTCTATTCCTCGGCAAGTCTGGCTTCAACCTTGTTAAACGCCTTATGTTCTTGTTCTGCTATCTCAACAAGGTCCCTGTAATCGTCGTGACTTCCCACGGTTCTACCATTACTCATGTATTCCTGTACCTTGCTTGTCTGGCCCAAGTGCTTAACCACACACTTATCCACATAACGTTCCATATGGCATTCCTTAGGCCATCTGATCAGCCTGTCTGTATGTGCGTGTAATGTTCGGGCCTCTTCTTGACTATTTACCACCCCACCAATGTTCATCTCCTTAGGTTCTTGAAGGGTGAGTGACTTATGAGGCTGGGAGCAAAGGGATGAAAGGTGTTACTGACTGAACGCTAACTGATGCACTGTCCTTGTTGTTAATTTCAGCATCACCACCACATGGCCGCACCGAAAGACACCACAGCCCCTCCTCCACACCTGAGGCCCAAGACGTGCAATTTGCAGCACATCATTTCAGCCAGCCAGGCACCAGCGCAGACACAAATACCTCGGTGGGAAATTTACCATCGGCTAGTGTCCCAGGTAACAGTGGAGAAGGCACTTCACAATCACTGGAGGAGATGGAAGGGACAGAGAGTGCCAATGGCGCCAGCAGCCAGAGGGCTGCAGGGGACCAGGCACATGCTGATACTGGGCAGTGATGACGTGCCTCTGGAATTGTCACCAATGCTGCAGCTGCAGGACAAGCTGTAGGAATGGCATTTGCATCTAGCAGGGTTGCATGAGGGTATGCTTCAGTTGGTCTCTGCAATGGAGGAATCCAGGCAGAGTGCATATGAAGGCATGAACCTCAGGGCAGAGTTTCACGCTTCCTCCACTGAGAAATTGGTGACTCTCATAGAGAGGGGGTTCGATCGGATTGAGAATCTTCTGATTGGGTTACTCTCTCACCTGTAAGCCCTCACAGTGGTACTGGCCACGGGTGGTCATTCCCAATGTGGGAGATGTTGTGGGCATCAAGTGTTGACATTCGGTGCCCATGCATCTGTGGTGAGCAGGGAGGTCCAAAGGGACCTCATGTCGGCGCAGCAGCTGCCTGTCATTGCTGCAAGCTCCTCTCAGGGCGCTCTAGATGAGGGCAGCAGCTCCTCTGCCCCTCTGGCAGTCAATGATGCTTCCATTGAGGCTGCGACAACTGGGGAGGTGCCAATTCTGGAACTGGCCACTCCCTCCCAGGCGGGGCCATCACAGGCTCCACGGGCCAGAGGATGCCAGCCAAGGTCATCGATGCCAACAGGACAGCAGGGTCAGCAGGCTGTCTCACAAGCCACTCTGAGCGATGGGGTGGCGCCCGCAAACAAAAGCATAAGGCATGTTAGGCACTCAACGGGTATGTCACTGGTGATTTTGTGTTGGCCTTAGAATAGGCAAAATATACTTATGTTTGCTCTAGACATTTCTGTTATATGTTGGACATAATAAAGTCCACTTTTCTGACCATGGCTGAGGGTATTTCCTTTGTGCTGCATTTGTCTTTTTCAGAGACATATCATGAGTGTTTGAGTAGACATTGATGTTTCTGTACTAAGCCCTTAGTTGCAACTGTTAAGGTGGAAGATATAATACCTAAGGTGCCATGTGTGGAACCACCAGGCAATGCTGGTTCTGCTGATCCATGTGTGTGCAGCTAGCTGAAGGTTCATTGGATTAAATTGTCCCAGTTGTCCCTGCCTCCTTGGTGTAATAGTGGGTGGGCGTACTGCCCCTCATCATCGCCCTGTGCTTCCTCATCCTCTGAGCAACAGCTGGATTCATCGTGTGCAGCCTCATTCAGGGCGTCAAGGTCTTCATCGTCAACTGCATTCCTCCTTTCCAGCGCTGATTGTGCAGAGCGCAGCATGCTACCACTATCAGGGAGACGCAATCTAGGGGGCACTGGAGTGCGCCCGCTGAGTGGTTCAGGCAACGGAAGTGCATCTTGAGAAGACCGATGGCTCTCTCCACCACAGCCCTTGTAGTGCTGTGGCTCCTATTGTACCACTGCTCAGCTTCTGTTCTTGGACAGCAGAGAGGCGTCATGAGCCACCTTCTGACGGGATAGCCCTTGTCACCCAGCAGCCAAACATCCAGTCGAGCTAGAGCACTGAAGAGCCCCGGCATCTGGGAGTGTCTGAGGAAGCAGGCATCATGGGAGCTGTCTGGGAACCTTGCACAGACTTGTAGAAACTGCATCCTGTGATCACACACTATCTGCACGTTCATGGAGTGGAAGCCCTTCCTGTTGACGAAGGCACTGGGCTCACCTGCTGGCGCCTTGATGGCAACATGTGTGCAGTCTATTGCACCCTGGACGAGGGGGAAGCCAGCAATGGCCGCAAAGCCTCTGGTTCACTGTGCCTGGCTTGCCTGGTCACTTCGGAAGTGGATGAAGGTCATTACCCGTCTGAACAAAGCATCTGTAACCTGCTTGTCACAAGCGTGGACAACTGATTGGGAGACAGCGCAAAGATCACCCACCAAGCCCTGGAAGGAGCCAGAGGCCTAGAAGTGTAGGGCAACTGTGAGCTTCAGAGCCGCTGGCATGGGGTGTCCAACCACACAGTTAGGAGATATCTCAGGGCCAATCATCTGACAGATATAGTTGACTGGCTCCCTTGAGAGTCGGAGCCTGCTTCGGCACTGCACCTCAATCATATTGAGGTAGCTGCTTTGCCGCCTTTATATCCTGGTAGCAGGATAGTGGCATCTTCTGAAGCACTTTCCACCTTGGACAACCTCTTGGCCTTGCACCCCTTGTGCCTGCACCTGGCCTCCCAAAGATGGCTCCCCTGGAGGCTGAGGTCCAGTCCTGGCCTTCTCCTTATTCTATCCCTCCTTTGCTCTTCAGAGGAGCTGCCTCCAGTGGAGATGTCAGAACCCATACCCCCAGGCTAAGTGGAGGCCTCCGGAAAACTGAAGGCCTGAGGAAGATTCTGTTCTCTCAGGTCCAACCCTGACATTGTCATCAAACCCGCTGACAAGGGTGGTGCTGTTGTTGTCTGGCGCACTGACCTCTACCTCGCAGAGGCTGAGCGTCAACTCGCAGACACTTCCTCCTACCTCTCCCTGGACCACGACCCCACCACTGAACATCAAGCCATTGTTTCCAGGACTGTTACTGACCTCATCTCCACAGCTTCCAACCTGATAGTCTCCCAACCTCGGACGGCCCTACCCCAATCCGAAATCCACAAACAGGACTATCCCGGCAGACCGATCGTGTCAGCCTGTTCCTGCCCGACGGAATTCATTTCTTGCTATCTTGCTATCTCTCCCCTTGTCCAGTCCCTTCCCACCTACATCCATGATTTCTCTGACACCCTACATCATATCAACAATTTCCAGTTCCCTGGCCCCAACCGCCTCCTCTTCACCATGGACGTCCAATCCCTCTACACCTCCATCCCCCACCAAGATGGTCTGATGGCTCTCCACTTCTTCCTCGAACAGAGGCCCGAACAATCCCCATCCAACACTACTCTCCTCCGTCTGGTTGAACTTGTTCTCACACTGAACAATTTCTCCTTAAATTCCTCTCACTTCCTCCAAATAAAAGGTGTGGCTATGGGTATCCGCATGGGCCCCAGCTATGCCTGTCTCTTTATGGGGTATGTGGAACATTCCTTGTTCCAGTCCTACTCCGACCCCCTTCCACAACTCTTTCTCCGGTACATCGATGATTACTTCGGTGCTACTTCATGCTCTCGTCTGGACCTGGAAAAATTTATTAATTTTGCTTCCAATTTCCATCCCTCCATCATTTTCACATGGTCCATCTCTGACACTTCCATTCCCTTCCTTGACCTCTCTGTCTCAGTTTCTGGTGATAGACTGTCCACCAATATCCATTACAAGCCTACCGACTCCCACAGCTGCCTCGACTACAGCTGCTCACACCCCGCTTCCTGTAAGGACTCCATCCCATTCTCTCAGTTCCTTCGCCTCGGTCGCATCTGTCCTGATGATGCCACTTTCAAAAACAGTTCCTCTTACATGTCCTCTTTCTTTCTTAATCGAGGTTTTTCACCCGCGGTGGTTGACAGGGCCCTCAACGTGTCTGGCCCATCTCCCACGCATCCGCCCTCATGCCTTCTTCTCCCTCCCAAAAACATGATAGGTCCCCCTTGTCCTCACTTATCACCCCACCAGCCTCCACATTCAAAGGATCATTTTCACCAACTCCAGCATGATGCCACCACCAAATACATCTTCCCTTCATCCCCCCACCCCCGGCGGCATTCCGTTGGGATCGTTCCCTCCGTGACACCCTAGTCCACTCCACCATCACCCCCTACACCTCAACCACCTCCCACGGCACCTTCCCATGCAACCGCAGAAGATGCAACACCTGCCCCTTTACTTCCCCTCTCTTCACCATCCAAAGGCCCAAACACTCATTTCAAGTGAATCAGCATTTCACTTGCACTTCCCTCAACTTAATCTACTGCATTCGTTGCTCCCAATGCGGTTTCCTCTACACTGGAGAGACCAAACGCAGACTGGGTGACTGCTTTGCAGAACACCTTCGGTCTGTCTGCAAGCATTACCCAGACCTCCCTGCCGCTTGCCATTTCAACACTCCACCCTGCTCTCATGCCCACATATCCGTCCTTGGCCTGCTGCATTGTTCCAGTGAAGCTCAACGCAAACTGGAGGAACAGCACCTCAGCTTCCGACTAGGCACTTTACAGCTTTCCGGACTGAATATTGAGTTCAACAATTTTAGATCATGAACTCTCTCCTCTATCCCCACCCCCTTTCCGATTTTCCCCCGCTTTTTTGTTTTTTCCAATAATTTATATAGATTTTTCTTTTCCCACCTATTTCCATTATTTTTAAATGTATTTCCATCCATTGTTTTATCTCTACCTTTTAGCTTTTTTCGATTCCTTCACCCCACCCCACCCCCACTAGGGCTATCTGTACCTTGCTTGTTCTGCTTTCCACCTTTAATTAGCACATTTCTTTAGATAATATTACCACCTTCAACTCCTCTTTGTCCTTTTGTCTGTGACATCTTTTGGTTATCTCCACCTATCACTGGCCCTCTATCCAGTTCTTCTTGTCCCACCCCACCCCCCTTAAACCAGCTTATATTTCACCCCTTTTCTATTTTTCCTTAGTTCTGTTGAAGAGTCATGCGGACTTGAAACGTTAACTGTGTTCCTCTCCACCGATGCTGCCAGACCTGCTGAGTTTTTCCAGGTATTTTTGTTTTTATTCGAGAAAGATTACTGTCTGCAGACTGGTTTCAATGTACACAAAAAGATCTTGGAAATAGATGTGAACTGCTGACAATCAAACAGGCAACTTTAAAACAGTTTCAGCAATTAAAACTTTGTGGAAAACATGAACAACCCCTCTGAGTCCACATATCCCGCTAGTGCATGAGTTTTATTAAAAAATCTTCCAACCGCCTGCCCGTTGGGCCTGAGCACCAACCCGAAGTTCACACGGACCCCTCAAAATCCTGGACAATTGACAAGTTAAGGGCCTTAACGAGGCCTTTAATTAATGGAGGCGCGCGTCCCGCTGCTGTGCACGCCCGGCGACCGAAATATCGCGATGCTGTGCGCTGACGTCGGGACGCTCACACACGACATTTTAATCGCTGAAGTGTGGGCTCCACCACCCGCGTGTCAGCCAGAAACTTCTGCCCTATGTGACTATAGGACATTTTAAAGGACAAAGGTGACAGAAGTAAAAAAATAAAAAGATAGGTCTTAGGTTTTATAAATAACAGTGGTCGGCATAGGGAATATGGAACAGAGAACAAAAGTTGGAAATGGGATGTAAGTGGGGGAGTAATGGTTAATTGAAATTTAGTTTAACCTTTCAGTTCTTAGTTGAAATTTAAATTTTGATTGAATTTAAATTAGAACTTTAAGAACTGTAAAACAAGTTCATCAGCACGAACAGAACCTGCCTGTCAGAGGCAGTTAATTGTCTGCAGTTATTACCTGAATAGGTGATAATTACTATGAGTAAGTAGTTGTAACTTGGGTGAGGCTCAAAAAAGTGTACAAGCGTAAACAATATCTGCTGAAGCACAGAATGGTTGCCACAGAGTGGTCACAGAACAGAGTGGGAATTTGGTGCAGAAGGGGAAGGAGGTGCTGCTTTTTTTCTTCAAATACACAAGAACACAAAAGAAATGAGCAAGAATAGACTAACTGGTCTGTTGAGCCTGCTCTGCCATTCAATACAAACATGGCTGATCTTGGGCTTCAACTCCACTTTTCCACCCACTCCTTATATCCCTAATTGATTCTCTGAAAGACCAAAAATTTATCAGTCCAATTTGTGATTATAGTCAACAATGGAGCATCCACAATCTTGGATAGAGAATTCAAAAGGTTCACAACACTTTGAGTGAAGAAATTTCTCCTAAAGCAGTCCTAAAGTTCCATTATCCTGAGACTAGGACGATCAGCTCATGGGGAGAAAAAAACTTAAGGGACACTTAGACGCAAGTGGGCAGGGGTTTCTGGCAAACCTGCAAGCAGTGGTTGGGGGGACATTGGGGGGTAGGCAGATGCTGAGGTATGTGAAAAACTGCAACATGCAACCCGGGACAGGGAACAATAGCCTCAGTTATAGGACGACCCCCTCAAGTCCGAGGCAGTTGGTCACCTTGCTTGCATCCGTGCCCCTATGTTCCAGATTCCCAGCCAGCAGAAACAACGTCTCAGTGTCTACCCTGTCAAGTCCCTTCAGAATTTACTGCGGTCAGAGTCTATTAGTTGCTCACAATGAGGCCTCCTCTACATTGGGGAGGCAAAACGCGGACTGTGTGGCTGTTTTGCAGAAGACCTTCATTCAGTTCACAAACACAACCCTGGCCTTCTAGTTGCTTATCATTTCAATTCACCATCTTGTTCTCATGCTCACATTTCTGTCCTTGGCCTGCTACAATGTTCCAGCAAAGCCCAGTGCAAGCTGGAGGAACAGCACCTCATCTTCCAGTTAGGCACTTTACAGCCTTTCAGACTCAACATTGAGTTCAACAACTTCAGGTCAGGAACTCTGACCTCCATTTTGAATTTTTTCTCCCAAGTGCTAGTTGGTATCTCGTTCTCATGTTTTCAATTTCAGACAGCGCTGACCCTTTTTCAGCTATTAAGACATTCCGCCATTTTACTTTCAGAATGTGATGACCTTTATACTGCCATTAACACTTAGTCTGAATCAAAGCTTTAGACTTTAATATTATCATTGCCACTTCCTTTATCTTCTCGTCCATGACATCTTTATATTTTATTCTCTCCAGCCCTCTAACTTTTCCCTGACTTGCTATTTTGCTCCACCTGCCCCTCCCCCCTTTTCCAACAACATAAAACCATCACGTTTATACCTCACTCCAGTTCCGAAGCAGATTCATATTGGACTCAAAACATTAACTCTGTTTCTCTCTCCACAGATGCTGCCAGATCTGCTGATTTTTTTCCAGCATTTTCTGTTTTTATTTGAGGTTTCTTAGCATTCACAGTATTTTGCTTTTATCCCTTCAGGATCTTGCTCATTTCAAAGAGACCACCTCTCATTCTTCTAAACTCCAGAGAATACAGGCCCAATTTACTCAGCTTCTCATCATAGGAAAACTGTCTCATTCCAGAGACCAATCTAGTGAATCTTTGCCGTACTACCTCCAATGCAAGTATATTCTTCCTTAAATATGGCGACTAAAACTGCACATAGGTGTGGTCTCACCAAAGTCCTGTTAAATGTAGCAAAACTTCCTTCTTTTCGTATTCCAATCCCTTTGCAATAAAGGGCAACATGGCATTTGCCTTCCAAATCACTTCCTGTACCTGCATGCTAATTTTCTGAGTTCCTTGTATGAACATATGGAGGTCTCTCTGAACATCAACATTTACAAGTTTCAATTAAAAGGCAAAGAGTGGGGTAATAGGCAGGTACTCTAATTGGCAGGATGTGGCTACTGATGTCCTACAAGCATTTGTAATGGGGCCTCAACTATTGACCTTATCTATTAATAACCCAGATGATGAAACAGAAAGTCACATATCCAAATGTGCCAATGGCAAAAAGACAGATGGCAATGAAAGTAGTGAAGATGGGTGCATAACATTACAAAGATATATCGATAGATTAGGTGAATGGGAAAAACTGGCAAATGGATTTCAATGTAGGGAAATCTAAGTGAATCCACTTTGGACCTAACACTGAAAGAAACAGTGTACTTTCTGAATGGTGAAAAGTCAGAAACAGTGGACTTCCAGGGGCTTGGGGGCCCAGGTGAATAGATCATTAAAATGTCATGTACAAACACAGAAAATTCTCAAAAAAAACCAAATGAAATACTGACCTTTGTATTCTAAAATACTAGAATACCAGTCAGTAGAAGTCACGCTACAGCTATACAATGCCCTGGTTCGACCACACCTAGACTACAATGAGCAGATAAAAGCAAAATACAGCGGATGCTGGAAATCTGAAACAAAAACAAAAATAGCTGGGAAAACTCAGCAGGCCTGACAGCATCTGTGGAGAGGAAGACAGAGTTAACGTTTTGAGTCTGTATGACTCTTCATATGAGTTCTGATGAAGAGTCATATGGACTCGAAACGTTAACTCTGTCTTCACCTCCACAGATGTTGTCAGACCTGCTGAGTTTTTCCAGCTATTTTTATTTTTGCTGCTATGAACAGTTCTGGGCATCACACCTTAGGAAAGATGTGTTAGCCCTGGAGGGGCTTCAGAATAGATTTATCAGGATGACACTTATATTCCAAGGTTTAATTTACAAGAGAGATCACAAAAATTGGGATAATATTCCCTGGAATTTAAAATGCTAAGGAGAGATATGGATGAAGTGTTCACAATATTAAGGGGAGCAGATAAGGCAGGTAGAAAGAAACAGGGTGGAATTTTCCACTCTGGATACTAAGTGCGGTAGCGGGTGGGAAAGTCAGCATGATTTCTGCTGGTCAGCAGGGTGGGTGAACAAACATGATTTTCCACCATTCAATTCATCAATTATGCATCTGCAAGGAGCTTGGCAAATTTTGTGGCGGGGTGGGCAGAGAGTTGCCCACTCTGCTGTTAACTAATGGGGTCGAAGGTCCTGGTGCCATTTTTAAAAGGCATTCACTTATTGCGGGCCAGGAGCATTACTCCTCTAAAGTCATTGCGGCTGCAGCTCATACTGGAAAAGCTGGCAGATGTAAGCAACCACATCCCAAGACATACGAGGGCGCCTCTGGCACTGCCTCTCTCTCATCTCTAGATAAGAGCAGCGCTGGCAATACACCCATGGTTGGGCCAATGCTCGTTGTGCACTGCTCCATGTTCACCAGCTTTGTGACCTTATAGAGGCTTTGCTGCCTCTTGCCGCACAGGCCCTTGCTCCTCATGGCCCTGTGCCAACTGGCAACAGGCCCTCCATCTCTTCATCTAGATGATAACCATTACCAAGGCAAGGCATTGCTTGCAGCCTGCATCAGTTGCCTCATTGGATGTGTGAACGAACTGAAGTAATACATTAAGTGAGCATGTCCTTTATAGGTTTTGCTCCATCTCAAAGCCAGCAGGTGAGTGCTAAGCCCTTCACCTGGCCTCCTTCTAGACATGGCATCCCCACCCTACCTCTTCCAGCTAAAGGACATCCTGGAGGACCAGAGATGGGTGTTCCTCCTGTTCATACATGAATGCGTATGGAGTCATTGCTCTTTGACCAGGGTGATGACAGCCATGTGCAAGAAGCCTCACATGAACACTTTTCTGCTTGTCTCCACCACCCTCAAAACTCTAGAGACCATTGCTTTGGCAGCATAGAAGACAAACCACATGATCCCTTGTCAGCCATGGCCTTTCACCCAGGAGGATGGATATTTGGAGTCGCAAGTTGGCTGCCCTCCACCGACTGTGCCCCTTAGAGGTATCCACCTCCCTCCCTTAGTTGCGAAGAGAATGATAATTGGCTTTCTTGAGCAATTATTTCAATACCTGAATGGCAATCTTATGAGGCAATCTGTATGGCAGGATTTTGCATCTGTGTTGGGGTGGAAAACCTCAGTGGCCCAATTCACATGGAAGGTGCCTCTAATTAGCATGGAGACAGCTTTGGCAGCCAATTAGTGGACATGGGGGAGGGAACAGAGGCTGGACTGTTCATGCGCAAGACCACCGTAAACAGACCATGACAGCTGTAACTTTTTTTTATTTGTTCATGGGGTGTGGGTGTTGCAGGCTAGACCAGCATTTATTGACCATCCCTAATTGCTCTTGAGAAGGTGGTGGTGTACTGCATTCTTGAACTGCTGCAGTCAATGTGTTGCAGGAACACCCACAGTGCTGTAAGGAAGGGAGTTCCAGGATTTTGACCCAGTGGCAGTGAAGGAATGGCAATATAGTTCCAAGTCAGCATGGTGTATGGCTTGGAGGGGAACTTTTATCCCCTGAATCTGCTGTCCTTGTCCTTCTAGTTGTAGATGTTGCAGGTATGGAAGGTGCTGTCGAAGGAGGTTAATGTTTTAGTGCTTTAATTTTAGATTAGAATATTTAGAAGCTTGCAATTGTAGAATGTCTCAGGAGAGCAATAGGTCTCTCGATTTGCTAATATGGAGCTGGAGGCCCTCCTCAAGGCTGTAAGGCAAAGGAGAGAGGTCCTTTTCCAGAGTAGGAGGCCACCCAACCAAGCTAAGGAGGCCTGGATGGAGATAGCTAACAAAGTTAGCAGAAGCAGTATGGTGCGCAGAAGTTGGATTCAGTGTCAGAAGATGTTTAATGACCACTTCTTGCCCAGCTGAAATTTTTAGGCTGACAGGAAAAGATCAGAGATCGGGAGGAAGGTCCAACAAGTAGGCCCACTCAGGCCTTGGACAGGAAGAGAGCCTCTCACAGCCCCCTTTCCCGATCTGAAACCCCTCCAGGTGCCCCCTCTTCCCACTGGACTTTGAGCCCCCGGCCCTCCTCCCCACAACCCCTCACCCCAAAGGCCTCTGCTACTGGCTCTGCTGACAGACCCCTAAACACCTGGGCTTGCTGCACTTTGTTCTTTCTGATTCAGCACAGACCCTGCAATTGCCACCACTCCTGGTGGCGCAGCTGGGGCTACAGAGCTGCTGGCCAATCAGATTGGCAGCTCTCTGAGGCAGGAATTCCTCCCCAGATTGCCACCTGCTGCCAATTAATGTCCCATAAAGCATTAAATGACTAAATAGCCAAGTGGTTATGGTACTGGGCTTGCAACCCCACGATCAAGAGTTCAAATCTCACAGTGGTAAACTATGAATCAAGAGATCAAGAGTTCAAATCTCACAATGGCAAACTATGAAACAATGTAACTTCATCTGAAACAGATGGAAACAGGTTTACTCAAAAGAGTATCAAGAGTTCAAATCTCACAATGGCAAAACAATGGAACTTCATCTGAAATCGATGGAAATGTGTTTGTACTCGAAAGAGTTACAAGTACTGTAACAGACATAATTTACCCCCGATGGGAGGCCCTCTACGGAGGTGTCCTCCCCCTTTCTATCGGAGACCTGGGTTGGAGGGTGTTGCATGCAGCAGTCCCTTATAATAAGAGGATGCATTGGTTCGCGGACTCTCGGGACACGTGCCCTTTTTGCGGTCTTGTGGAGTCCGTGGACCATGTATACATAGGGTGTTGTAGGCTGCACTCCCTTTTTAGTTATTTGAAAAACCTTTTATTGATGTTTTGTTTGCACTTCAGCCCCACGCTCCTGATCTATGGGCACCCGGTGCGGAAGGGGGTCGGGAAGGAGGAGGACCTCCTCGCGAACCTGCTCCTGGGCCTGGCCAAGTTGGCCATTAACAGGTCCAGGCAGCGGGCGATCGACGGGGGAGTCCCGCCCGATTGTTTGTCCCTCTTCCGCGGCTACGTTCGCTGCCGGATGTCCCTGGAGAAGGAGCACGCGGTGTCTGCTGGCACTCTCGAGGCCTTCCGTGCTCGGTGGGCACCGCGGGGACTGGGGTGTTTTGTTGACCCCTTTAATCACATTTTGATTTAAAGTTTGTAAGTTTCCTTTAAAACTTTGTTCTTGGTTTTACAGCTGACCTGAATTAGGGGCTGTGCCTGATTTTTCCCAATTTTGTTGATTTGGTTTTCATTTAAAAGATTATCAAGAGTTCAAATCTCACAATGGAAAACTATGAAACAATGTAACTTCATCTGAAACAGATGGAAACAGATTTAATCAAAAGAGTATCAAGAGTTCAAATCTCACAATGGTGAACAATGTAACTTCATCTGAAACAGATGGAAACGTGTTTGGGCTTGGCCTAAATAGCCAAGTGGTTATGGTACTGGGTTTGTAACCCCAAGATCAAGAGTTCAAATCTCACAATGGCAAACTATGAAACAATGTAACTTCATCTGAAACAGATGGAAACAGGTTTACTCAAAAGAGTATCAAGAGTTCAAATCTCACAATGGCAAACAATGAAACAATGTAACTTCATCTGAAACAGATGGAAAACGGGTTTGTACTCAAAAGGTAGTTGGGCTTGTGGCGCAACGGTAGCGTGTCTGACTCCAGATCAGAAGGTTGTGTGTTCAAATCACGTCAGGCTCACGGCTCTTCTCTGTACCTGAAGCTTTAAGCTTGGCCTAAATAGCCAAGTGGTTATGGTACTGGGTTTGTAACCCCAAGATCAAGAGTTCAAATCTCACAATGGCAAACTATGAAACAATGTAACTTCATCTGAAACAGATGGAAACAGGTTTACTCAAAAGAGTATCAAGAGTTCAAATCTCACAATGGCAAACTATGAAACAATGTAACTTCATCTGAAACAGATGGAAACAGGTTTACTCAAAAGAGTATCAAGAGTTCAAATCTCACAATGGCAAACTATGAATCAAGAGATCAAGAGTTCAAATCTCACAATGGCAAACTATGAAACAATGTAACTTCATCAAGAGTTCAAATCTCACAACAACAAACTATGAAACCAATGTAACTTCATCTGAAACAGATGGAAATGGGTTTGTACTCAAAAGAGTTACAGGGCAGCTATCAAGGGTGAGGGTGCATTCCCAGCTGACTTTTTCAGTGGCAAGGCAGGAAACCATGCCGTCCAAAAAATTTTGCCCCATGTCTGTCTGGGATTGAACCTACTCTCCAGCTTTCACAAATAGGGCATCAATGATCTGCAAGAAGCCACCAAAGTCTGCAGAAGGTCTAAAGAAGTTAAAGGCCACAGTGACAACTACTGATAGATCGAGGCAACCTTGCAGTTTTGCAAGATCTGAATTCTTTGGTGACGTGGGCAAAAATCTCTCTGGCCATCTGCCTGGAGAGTCACAGTCTCCTACAGCACTAGTTCTAGATTATCTCAAAGATAGCACCTTCTTCCCCAGAAAATTCTAGGCGGGGAAGTATGACCTTTATGTCTTTCCTGTTTCTTGTCCCTCTCCTCTGCCATCCTCACGCTTGCAACTCTGCTCTGCCAGTGGCATTGCTCCTCAATGCCAATGGATGCAGAATCTGAAAATTTTTTCTCCATTTCCAGTTGTAGCCTTCCTTAGGTTTAGGTGACCCCTCAATTGTGTTTGGCAGCCTTTCCCCTTCCTCTTATGGCCTCATGATGCCAGCAGGATGATGATCCACTGCACTGTCCAAGCGCTCACTTCCCACTCTTCCTGAAACCTGTGCTGACCCAATTACACCTGTTTGCCAATGGCCGAGTTCCCCTCTGTGCCGCTCAAACTTTCATGGGTCCAGCTAATTCCCTGGAGCAGCCTCATAGACTCTCTGCTGTGTGTTCACCTCCATTCACCTAGTCTGCTCCAAACAGCATGTGCAACCCATGGGTCCCCAGTCAAAATCTGAATGCACCACTTAACAAGCTCTCAATGAGATCCTCAGCAATCTTAATTAGCCTTCTTAATGGATCAGACATGATCGTGGAGCCAACATCACCCCTCTCTGGTTAAACTTGCTGGCACTGTGAAACCAGCGCAACGGCTGGCACCGCTATTTTCATCCCCAGCCTACCTTTGTTCCCACTCCCCCCCAGTGACCTAAAAATTCAGCCCGTCGTGTAGGACTAGAATCAGGTGCACACTAGACTACATGGCAGTCGCACTGACAGGAGCCTTTCCCTGAGGGTATTAATGATTCCGTTGGTTTTTTCTGACATTCTAGCAACTTTTCTGTTGGCATCTGTTCCACAAATTTCAAGGTGTATTGAATTCAATTTCATAATTTGAATTCACTACCTGCGCGCTCCTGGTCCAGTGCTAACATAGACTTTTTTATGCTCTTGGGTTTCACAAATGTAACAATTTACACCTTCTTAAAACCATGCGCAATGTTCCACCTGTTGGTATTGAACATGGGACTCAGCTTCAAAAGGTCACTGCAGCTGAGTTCTGCTGGCTCTGGAGAAGAGAGAATAAAGGACATGTACAGTACAAACTAGGATATTTATCTACAATGATTGGAAATTGATGCACCTTGCGTAACGTCTCGCTCGAAAAACACCACAGCCAAGGAACTGGTGAAGAGAAGAACCTGCTTCAACCAGTGGCAGGAGAGGATTCTGTGAAAATAGAGCCATATGGAACCAGTATGGATAAAAATCAATTTGGATAGGGACTTAAAACATCAGGGCCAGGAATTTTCGCTCAGCGGGCAGGCGCACGCCCAACCCACTCGAGCATGAAATGATGCACGTTGATGTCAGCCGAGCGTGCCGATGTCAATGTGCAGTCACGCGATAATTCAGTTGGCAGGCGCGCACCGGAGCCAGTAGCGCGCCCACCGAAATTGAAAGACTTGTTAAAGCCATTAAGTAATCAACTAAGGTAAGTTTTTCGCTGCCCATTCAACTTAACGGTTGGCAGGCAGGTGAAAAGACCAAGCGGCTTTTGCGTTTTTTTGGAAACCTCATCCAAAAGCAAATAAAAATAAAATAAAAGTTTTGCAATAGAATTAGCATATCCCTGCTCATGTGACAGGGTCATATGAGGGGACATGTTTTATTACATTTTTATTTTCTTTATTTTTTCATCTCCTCCGTTCCTCAGGGAGATTATGCAGCACTCACTCGCGCGCCTGCGTGAAGTTCGCGCTCAGCCTGCTCGCCTTCCTCCAACTTTCCATGCCCCCCCACCCTCCACACACAGGCAGGACAAGCACTGCCACTCACATTTCACGCTGGGCAGGCCTTAACTGGCCCACCAACATGAAATTGTGGTGCAGTGCCGATCGCAGGCAGCGGTCGGCTTCCCGACTGCACTGCCCACCCCCACCGAGCCTGCCCACCAAGGGCAAAATTCTGTCCCAGTTATACTCAGTGCCCAATATTCAGTCCAATGAAGTCAATTGAAACAAATATCAAATCTGATGTAATAAAGATGATAGGTGCAACCTGTTTTGCATACCTGACCAAGTCAAATTTCATCCTTCTTGTGTTGGTCGAGTGCAGTCTGTTTGTTCTTTGCACAAATTACCAGATACGTTAAATGCTGAAAGCAAAATTGTTACTTCCAGATGTTCCAAATTGGTCACTTAAAAACCAGGGTCTTCAAGCTTACAAGCAAAGCTAACCAGTAAGTGGATGAAATTAATTGATTTAACAGTATACGATAAAATGGGAAGGACCTTTACATGGGATCCTAATGAGTTTCAAGTGACACACGGCAGAGGTGTTGATGTGCCAGCAGTACAGAGTGTGATGTTAAGCACAGACATGCTATGCATTTGGATTGTAGGTGAACAATTGACTGTACACTCTGCATTCTCTTCTTGTGATGCCCTATCCAAGCATGGGGTGAAGTGCTTGTAAGACAATATTGTAGAGTTAACCAATATGTGAAAATAGGTAGAAAGTAGACACCTTAGAATTCTCTCTTACTACCCCATTTTAGCATCAGAGCTTTAAGTCAGCCACCAACACTTTCCCACTATTCCCAAAAGAAAAAAATGCATGTAAAAATACGAAGCAAACTGGCTGAGTCCAGTTAAAAGTGCCCCTTGGTTCTAAAACATTATAAGCAGAAATTTTCCCCCATCGGGGAGGTTGTGTGGGGGCAGGTGGGGGCGAGTGCGAACCCAATCAGAGTCCCCGATCGGGGCCATGCCGCCATTTTATGTGACGTGTGCCCAGAAGCGCTGAGCGCTCCCTGTGCTGGTGGTGGTGGGGAGGGGTGAGGAATTCCCTGAGCCAGGGCCCGCGCTCTTTTGGAATCATACCTTACAGATAATGTCCCAGGCACCACCATCACCATCCCTGGGTATGTCCTGTCCCATCGGTAGGACATGTCCAGCAGTGTTGGTGGCACAGTGGTATACAATCGGGGGGGAGTTGCCCTGGGAGTCCTCAACTTCGACTCCAGAGCCCATGAAGTCACATGGCATCAGGTTGAACATGGGCATGAAAACCTCTTGCTGATTAACATGTACCGCCCTCCTTCAGCTGTTGAATCAGTTCTCCTCCATATTGGAGGAGGCACTGAGGGTGACAATGGCACAGAATGTACTCTGGGCGGGGGACTTCAATGTCCATTGCCAAGAGTGGCTCCATAGCACTATTACTGACCGAGCTGGCTGAGTCCTAAATGACGTAGCTGTTGGACTGGGCCAGCATCCTCACTGGGTGAGGGAACCAACATGAGAGAAACGTACTTGACCTCATCCTCACCAACCTACCTGCTGCAGATGCATCTGTCCATGACAGCATTGGTAGGAGTAACCACCGCACAGTCATTGCGGAGGCAAAGTCTCGCTTTCACATTGAGGATACCCTCCATTGTGTTGTGTGGCACTACTACCATGCTAAATAGGATAGATTTTGAACAGATTTAGCAACTCAAGACTGGGTATCCGTGCGGCGCTTTGGGCAATCAACAGCAGCAGAATTGTACTCGAACACAGTCTGAGGCTCGACATATCCCCCACCCTACTATTACCATTAAGCCAGGGGATCAACCCTGGTTCAATGAAGAGTGCAGGAGGCCAGGCCAGGAGCAGCACCAGGTATATCTAAAAATGAGGTGTCAAACTATTGAAGCTATAACACAGGGCTACTTGCGTGCCAAACAACATAAGTAGCAAGCGATAGACAAGGATAAGCGATCCCACAACCAACAGATCAGAACGAAGCTCTGCAGTTCTGCCATATTGAGTCAATAATGGTGTTACAATAGTAGACAATTAAATAACTCACTGAAGGAGGAGGATCCACAAATATCCCCATCCTCAATGATGGAGGAGACCAGGACATCAGTGCAAATGAAAAGGCTGAAGCAGTCTCAACAATCTTCAGCCACAAGTGCCAAGTGGATGATCCATCTCAGCCTCCTTCGGAGGTCTCCAGCATCACATATGCCAGTCTTCAGCTAATTCGATTCACTCCATGTGATATCAAGAAACAGCTGAAGGCACTGGATACTGCAAAGGCTATGAGCCCTGACAATATTCCGACAATAGTACTGAAGACTTGTGCTCCAGATCTTGCCACGCCCCTAGCCAAGCTATTCCAGTGTAGTACAACACTGGCATTCTACCCAGCTATCTGGAAAATTGCCCAGGTTTGTCCTGCACACAAAAAGCAGGACAAATCCAACCTGGCCAATTACCAGTCCATCAGTCTACTCTCCATCATTGGTAAAGTAATGGAAGGGGTCATCAACAGTGCTATCAAGCAGCAATTGCTTAGCAATAACCTGCTTACTGACATCCAGTTTGGGTTCCGTCAGGGTCACTCAGCTCCTTAGCTCATTACAGCCTTGAACTCCTGAGGTGAGGTGAGAGTGACTGCCCTTGACATCATGGCAACGTTTGACTGAGTGTGGCATCAAGGAGCCCTGATAAAACTGGAGTCAATGGGAATCAGGGGCAAAACTCTCCACTGGTTGGAGTCATGCCTAGCACAAGGGAAGATGGTCATGGTTGTTGGAGGTCAGTCATCTCAGCTCCAGGACATCACTGCAAGAGTTCCTCAGGGTGTCCTCGGCCCAACCATCTTCAGTTGCTTCATCAATGACTTTCCTTCCATCATAAGGTCAGAAGTTCACTGATAATTGCACAATGTTCAGCACCATTTGCAACTCCTTGGATACTGAAGCAGTGCATGTCCAAATGCAGCAAAACTTGGGCAATATCCAGGCTTGGGCTGACAAGTGGCAAGTAACATTCCCGCCACATAAGTGCCAGGCAATGACCGTCTCCAACAAGAGAGAATCCAACCATCATCCCTTGATGTCCAATGGCATTACCATCACTGAATCCCCCACTATCAACATCCTGGGGTTTACCATTGACCAGAAACTGAACTGGACTAGCCATCTAAATACTGTGGCTGCAAGAGCAGATCAGAGGCAAGGAATTCTGCAATGAGTAACTCACCTCCTGACTCCCCAAAGCCTGTCCACCATTTACAAGGCACAAGTCAGGAGTGTGATGGAATACTCCACACTTGCCTGGATGAGCACAGCTCCCACAACACTCAAGAAGCTTGACACCGTCCAGGTCAAAGCAGCCCACTTGATTGGCACCACATCCATGAACATTCACTCCCTCCACCACCGACGCACAGTAGCAGCATCTATAAGATGCACTGCAGGAATTCGACAAGGCTCCTTCAACAGCATCTTCCACTACCATCTAGATGGACAAGGGCAGCAGATGGATGGGAACATCACCATTTAGAAGTTCTCCTCGAAGTCACTCACCATCCTGACTTGGAAATATATCACTGTTCCTTCACTATCGCTGGGTCAAAATCCTGGAACTCCCTTCCGAACAGCACTGTGGATCTACCTACACCACATGGACTGCAGCGGTTCAAGAAGGCAGCTCACCACTACCTTCTCAAGGGCAATTAGGGATCGGCAATAAATGCTGGCCTAGCCAGCGACACCCACATCCCATGAATGAATAAAAAAAGCTAGATACTCTTCCCAAAAATGCTTTTTTTTGTCATATTTGCACTCTATTAATGAAACTGCATCATGAAATTACCTCCCTTAAATACGTCAATAAATGGATACCTTCTAATACGTTGGCCAATTGCACTGGTTCTTGCAAGTTTTTATGCTAGTGATTATGAAAGATAGTTTGAACTGTAACTTTGCTTCAGTAAAACAATGCAATTTCAAGTGCAATTTACAACATTTGCGAATTGTGTCCAAAGCTGAAACTTTACTCCTGTATCTGTTATTCTACCTGCAGCACTAATGCAAAATACCAAGAGTTGCTACTGAAAGGTCACAACCTATATTTAAACAAAGTCATACTGTACGTTGTGTGCAAAACATTAACTGGGCTTATCAATAAACCTAGTATGGTGTGCATGAGGTAGTCAGAGGTTAAAATTGTTGTTAAAATGTTTTTCTCATACTTATGATCAATTCAGTTGATATAGGCACAGAAGTTGCATAGATAATCCTGCTGACTCCCACAATATATTAGGATATCCTTGGTCCTAAACTTACGTGGAAATATTCAGGATCATCTTGTGTGGGCAGACCTCTGCTCACCAGTAAAAGCCAATATATTAGGGGGGGTTTGGCTAGGGATGAGGACTCCCTATATCAGGATTTCTTGTTCCTAGGCCTCAGAGGTATCCAAGTTAACCATCATCACGGGCATGCCTAGTTTTACCTTAGTTATGAAGCCCACCTGGGGTCCAGGCCTGGATCCTTGAATATTTTGGAGAGGCTTTAAGTTGGCATTTCATAAAAGGGTCTCTTAGGGCACTAAGGTTCCTCTTTTGGCAGAGGGAAGCTAGCACTTCCTCTCGGTTGGCCTTCTATTCTCAGGATTCTTCATCTAGTAAAGAAGTTGCTGCTGACGCCTAAAAACTGCTGATGTTCCACACCTGCAGACACCAGTGGAATCAGTGGTACAGTTGTGCAACAGGTGCTATGCAGGCTCAACCATCAGGATCATGCTGCTGTAATCATTAGTCATTAGCAAATTTCACTATCATGTTCCCTATGGTCATGCCCAAATTATCTACAGACATAGAACAATCGAAACAAATCTGCACTATGCATCACTTCTAACCAGGATGGTAGGAGCACATGAATTATCAAGCCCCACCACTCCATAGGCTGTACCATTAATTTAAATGTTTAATGTTCTCACCAAGATGGCCAATTGTGTACCTATACCTCCAATACCCAGAAGAAAAGAGATTCTGACCAAGCTTCTTTCAAAAACTCAGAATGATTAATTTATTTTAAAACAAAACTTCTTTTAACAAGTTGCAGATACTGGTTAACACACAATTTTAATGGGGAAGTGTAACTATTTATCTCTTCCTAAAGAATTCCCCCAGCACAGACACAAATAAAGGACAAAGAAATAGAGTCTCTCTGCAGAGATGCGCTTTGGAGGATGGGTGTTATAAAATAAATTATATAGTCTGCAGGTTCTCGTCACTATTGACCTGGAGAACTCTCGTGTGTCGATGGGCTGCTGGTTCTGGTGGATGCCCAGAAGTTCTCACCACTAGTCTCAGCTTTGGAGGTCCAAATGTAGACTGATTACAGTTAGCTGAGGGTTCTCTGGCTACAGGTTGATAGCCACACACAATTTTAGGCAAGTTAGAGAGAAGGAGCCAGTCAAGGTAGCCTTCCTACCTCAGCTTGTTCTCCAAAAAGACTGCCTTCAAAACAACCAGCTTCACAACTTAAGTTTTTTTTCCTCTCTCCCATGTGATTGCCTTTTTGTCTCCCAGCTATTAATTAATTAAAGCTTTGTAGTTCAACACAAACAAACAACTCCTCCTCAAATACCCTCTAGGTCTTCTTGGAAGAGGCCTGCTTGTTGATAGTTCCAAGGTGAACTTATGACCTTATTTTTAAAAAGTCCCAGGTTAGCGTCCAAATGTCCAGATCATGCCAAATTCTTCCATTTTGTAAAAAAAAACTTCAGTCCTGAGAGATATGATTCTAACAACCCTTTAACACTAAACCATTATTTCCTGTTTGTCAACCAATTTTGGAATCTTGATGTTACAATTCTCTTATCTGTGATTTCTGAAATTTTATAACAAGGCATCGGATTGACTGATTTTTGGAAGTCCCTATAGATGCTAAATCCATTCCATTTACTTTATCTATAAATGTCGGCTAGTTAATTGAAAACAAAGGAAATGCCACAACCAATCCCAGTCCTGTCCTCCCAAAGTACTTTCAGTATGGACTGCGGGCATCTTGCATGCCCTTCCGCAGCTAGGGTAGTGAGGCCAATACAGCACTCTAATAAAGTGTGATCAGCATATACTGATGATTGAACCTGGAATCTTCCTAATCTGTAAGACACAGTTCCTTTACTCAGTTTGTGCCTCTAGCAAAGTCTGTACTGGTTGCCTGGCCCACAGCACACTAAGTTTTCTGAGGTTAGATCATTTAAATTATTTGCACAATGTATAATACCTTACAATTTGATGCTGTACAATATTACTCCCCTAGAAGAACAGTATGCAAAAGGAGTAAATCAACCTTTTTGGCCCGGCTGCAAAATCTTTACTCAAAGACAATCAGTAGTTTATGTAGCATATTGTGACATATTCTAACAGTGCATGAGAAAGTTTGAACAAAGTTTTAAACCTCTTTACCTCATTTTAAAAAGAGAGGCAACTGCAGCTAATCTCTTGACAGTTCAGAAAATTAACTGGTTTTTCCAGAAAATATTTTACAATTATCTAACAAAGGCAGGTGTGTCTAAAGGATCATTGGTTTTCTAAGTCTGTATATAGTAAAAAGAATAGAGCAGTGCCGTAGAATAGGTTTGATCACCTGCAGCAATTCAGCCATTCAAAGAACATTAATATTGTTCTTGGCAGTTAAAAACAAGTATGTAGCTAAGACTGGCGGGTACTGAATTTAGCAGTGTCACCTGTGTGAAACATCAAATACACTTGTGAATGTTTGTCATTTGTTGCATCAACACACAAAGCATTTATATAGGTCATCTGTAATATTGTTATGTAAAAATGTACCATTTCAGTTATGGAACGAAAATCATTTTTTCTGCCATCAACACAGTCAGGCTATCCCAATCAATATTCAATTTATCTATCAGCAATTATATTGTGCCTTATGCTTTAACAACAATCCTCTGATTTAACCATATGGGCAAATTATTTGCAAATTAAGTTCAACACAGATAAATGTGAGGTAGTACATTTCGAAAGGAAGAATAGAGAGATCATTTATTATTTGGAAGGTGCAAGTTTAGATGAGGTAGAGGAACAAAGAGATCTTGGAGTACAAATGCAACTATAACTAAAAGTTGTGCCACAGTTGGCAAGGCCATGGAAAAAAGCAGACCAAACACCAGGCTTTGTTTCTAGAGAGAGAGAATTGAAAAGTAGGCAAGTTATGCTAAACCTGTATCGAATCTTGGTCAGGCCACACTTGAAGTATTGTGTGTAGTTTTGGTCACATAATATAAAATGGATATAAAGTCACTGGAGAAGGTACAGAGATTTACAAGGATTATAGCATAAATGCATGGTACACATATCAGGAAAGGATTGACAGTCTGGGTCTCTTTTCTCTTATAAAAAGAAGACTGAGGGGTGACCTAATAGAGGTATTTAAACTTATGAAAGGTTTTAATAGAGCAGATATGGATAGAATGTTTCCTCTCGTGGGGAAAAGCATACTGGGGACAATCAACATGAGATAGTCACAAAAGAAATCCAGTAGGGAATTCAGAAGAAACTTCTTCACCCAAACAGTGCTTAGAATGTCAAACTTACTATCACAGGGAGTGATTAAAGTAAACAGTATAGATGAATTTAAGGGGAAGCTAGAGAAGCATATGAGGGAAAAGGGGATAAATGGTTATGATGGTAAATTGAGTTGATGAAGGATGGAAGGAGGCTTGAGCACAGCATAAACACCAACATGTACCAGGTGGGCTGGGTGGCCTGGTTCTGTACCATACGCAATATATATTGCTCACCTGAGTATTGATTCACTTACAGGTCTGGATAAGCTAGGGGCAGCCTTAGAACTGAATACCATTTCTGTTGTGTTGCTACCATACTACCCATCTCACCCTGATATTGACTGTAATCAATTATTTAATCATCATAACAATTTGATCATCAATTTAGTTAAAACAAAAATACAAGCTTTTTTGCAAATGCATTCAGCATTTGTCAAACAAATGCAGCACTTGCACTGAATGTGATTTAGTTTTATCTATGATGCACTTGAAGGTTGTGAAGGTGAATTATTTGTACACAGAGCCTCTGGCCAATCAAAATTTAGTTTAGAGGGAACTGTGTAGTGTGAGATTAATGTGTTTCTTATTCACATGACAGTTTCTTTCCCGTGTGCAGCAGATTAGCAGAAATAATGGAGCAGGCCACTGCCCTAACCTCACAGCCTGGAGTATCTGGCAGCTGCAGACAGATCTGCAGAGGATTCTGTCACCACAATGACACAGAGATATGTCAAGGGATATGCAGACTACTATCACTGAAGCTGTGAGTGACAGTTTGCAATTAGTCCTTCATCTGCCAGAAATTCATACAAAATACAAAACACACATAAAAAGGAGTTAATAGCACACACAAGTATAAAAAGTATAAAAGATACAAAACATATTAAAAAAATTAATATTTCCTATACTGGTCTCCACGTTTTTGGCTAAAGACAAACATCCCTTGGGGCTTTCAGGATCTGATTGTAAACATTAGATTGACCCTCCCGCTGGTCAGTGGCAGGCAGTGGTCATGTCATGCCTGAAATCTGATGGCAGAGTGTTGGCTGTCACTCAGAATAGCTGCACATGAAAACTCCCCAGCCAACCCCTCACAAGCATGTGCAAGTTATCACAAGAAGGTAAGGCTGGACTGTATGTACAGCAATGCCAGAGACACAACCTGGAGACAGTCCATCCAAGGGCTCAGCTGGCTCATACATAGTCAGTTCCGACATAGTGTTATATTCATCAGCCCTGCACCTCATATGTTCCTGCCCTGCCCTGTAGGAACCAGGTTACAATTAAGAATGACTTTAAGGAAAGTCACAAGGTTAGTCATCTGCAAACACATGAGTCATAAGGAGGGACAGGAACAAAAAGGTTGTTGGATTCGCATTACTTTGCATGAGAAGAATGTTTTTGCAAATTTGAAAATGTTTTGGGTGAAGTAGAATGAATGTGAATGTGTTGCACACAGAGAAGAGGTACAGGTGGGGACATATTTGTGATGGGCAGGGGAAAGGATGGAGGCAGAGCAATTCATGTTGTGGACAAATTAATATATGCTATAAAGGGCAGGAAAAGGTTTCCACAATTAAATAAAAAATAAATATAAACTTTTCGGTAGAGTTTTCATTCTGTTAATGTTATTGTGAGTGAGACCCATGTTGGGACAGTTTTTTTCAGATTTTAAAACTCTTTATTTATGAATTTAAAATTGTTCAGCTCCCTGCCTTCAGGGAGCTTTCAGTGTCCGCTCCCCCGCGGATGCGCAGACTTCTGAGCTCGCACTCCTCCCGCCCCCATCTCAGCAGCGCTGAGGTTCTTGGTGTGCCAATTAACGGCCAGCCAGCGTGAAATCGCGGTCGGGGGTTGATCGTGGATGCTGGACTGTTTCCCGGCCACTCCCAGGCCTGCCTGCCGCGCCCACCTGATGAATGGAAAATCTTGCCCATTGTATACCTGGATTTTAATAAAGTCCCCCACAGGAGGTTAGTTAGCAAAATTAAAGCACTTGGGATAGGGGTTAACATACTGACATGGTTTAAGGATTGGTTAAAAGGCAGAAAACAGAGAGTAGGAATAGGAGAAGGTCATTCTCACGTTGGCAGGCTGTGACTGATGCAGTACTGCAAGGATCAGTACTTGGGGCCCAGCTGTTCACAATATACATCAATGATTTGGATGTGGGGACCAAATGTAATATTTCCAAGTATATGGATGATGTAAAGCTAGGTGGGTCTGTGTGTTGTGAGGACGATGCAAAGCGGCTTCAAGAGGATTTAGTGAGTGGGTAGAAAAATGGCAAATGGAATATAATGTGGAAAAATGTGAGATTATCCACTTTGGTAGGGGCAACGGATGTGCAGAGCATTTCTTAAATGGTAAGAGATTAGAAAGTGTAGATGTACAAAGGGATCTGGGTGTCCTCGTCAAGAAGTCATTTAAAGCTAACATGCAGGTGCAGCAGGCAATTAGGGAGGCTAATGGTATGTTAGCCTTTATTGCAAGAGGATTTGATTACAGGAGTAGAGAAGTCTTGCTTCAATTGTATAGAACCTTGGTTAGACCACACCCGAAGTACTTTTTGATCTCCTTACCTTAGGAAAGATATTATTGCCATAGAGGGGGTGCAACGAAGGTTCACCATATTTGCTCTCAGGGTGGCGGGACTACCTGTGAAGAGAGATTGGGGAAATTGGGCCTGTATTCTCTAGAGTTTTGAAGAATGAGAGGTGATGTCATTGAAACCTACAAAATACTTAAAGGGGTGGACAGGGTAGATGCAGGTAAGATGTTTCCCATGGCTGAGGAGTCTAGAACCAGGGGACACAATTTCAAACTAATGGGGAAGCCATTTAGGACCGAGATGAGAAGAATATTTTTTACTCCAAGTGTTGTGAATTTTTGGAATTCTCTACCCCAGAGGGCTGTGGAAGCTCAGTCATTGAGTATTTTTAAAGCACAGATTGACAGATTTCTAAATACCAATGACATAAAGGGATATGGGGATAGTGTGGGAAAAAGGCATTTAACTGGATGATCAGCCATGATCATATTGAATGGTGGAGCAGACTCAACAGGCTGAATGGCCAGCTCCTGCTCTTATGTTCCTATGAAATAGCAAGGGAAGGTGTAGTGACATGACAAGAAGAAGAGGATCATCGTAAACAAGAGAGAATCTTACCTATTCCAAATGATGTTTAACATCATCACCATTGCTGGATATCCCCCATCAACATTCTGGAGAGGTTACCAAAACTGAACTGGACCAGCCATATAAGTACTGTGGCTACAAGAGCAGGAGAGTGGCTAGCAATTCAGCAGCAAATAATTCATTTTGTGACTCCCCAAAGCCTGTTGTCCATCTCCAAGGCACAAGTCAGGACTGTGGTGGAATGCCCACCACTTACCTAGATAGGCGCAGCTCCAACATCATTCAAGAAGTTCAACATTATCCAGGACAAAGTGGCCCAGTTGATCAGCATCCCATCTGCCAACTAAACATCCACTCCATCCACCACTGGTGCACAATGGCAGCAGTGTGTACCATCTATAGGATGCACTGCAGCAACTCACCAAGGTTCCTTTAAGAACACCTTTGAAAACTGCGACTTCTACCCCCTAGAAGAATAAGGGCAGCAGATGCATGGGAACAGCATCACCTGTATATTCCCCTCCAAGCCACACATTGTCCTGACTTGGAAATATATCAACGATATTCCTTTACTGTTACTGGGTCAAAAACTTGGAACTGCCTTCCTAACAGCACTGTGGGTGTACCTATATACATAGACTGCAGAGTTTCAAGAAGACATCTCATTACCGCCTTCTCAAGATGAATTAGGGATGGACAACAAATTCTGGCCTTGCCAGTTCAGGTCACATTTCGGGAGCAAATAACAAAAATGGCAATGAGTCTTTTTCTTGAACAGCTGCAGGATGTGTGATGAAAGGGCTCTCACGTTGCTGTTGAGGGGGCAGGGGGTGGTTCCAGGATTTTGGTCTAGTAACGATGAAGGGATGGCAATATACTTCTGAGTCATGATGGTGTGTGACTTGGATGGGAACTTGGAGGTGGTGGTGTGCCTATGCATCTACCACCCTTATCCTACTAGATGCTACAGGTCATGGATTTAGTGGGTGCTGTCAAAGAAGCCTTGGCAGGTTGCTGCTGTGCCTCTTATCAATGATGCCCTCTCCGTGTTGCAGTCATGTTGCACTAGTGGTGGAGGGAGTCAACGTTTAAGGTCGTGGATGGGTTGCTGATTCAGCAGCTGCTTTATCAGTGTTGTTGGAGCTGCATTATCGACTTACACCTTATGGTGGTGGACAGGTTTTGGGAAGTCAGTAGTTGAGTTACTCACCACAGAATAGCCAACCTGACCTGCTCTTGTATCCACATTAGTTATGTGGCTAGTCCAGTTAAGTTTCTGGTCAATGGTAACCCTCAGGATATTGATGGTGATGGATTATATCATGGTTACGACATTGAATGTCAAGGAGAGATGTTTAGACTTTCTGTCGTTGGAGATGGTCATTGTCTGGCTTTTGTGTTGTGTGAATGTTATTTCCTCTTATCAGTCCAAGTCTGAGTCTTGTTCAGATATACCACAAGTGGGCACAGACTGCTTCATTATCTGAGAAGTTGCAAACGGAACTGAACACTGTTCAATCATCAATGATTGTCTGACCTGACAATGGAGGGAAGGTAACTGGTGAAACAGCTGAAGATGGTTGGGCCTAGGACACTACCCTGAAGAACTCCTGCATTAAAGTCCTGTGTCTGAGATGATTGGGCTCTAACAATCACAACCATCTTCCTTCATGCTAGGTATAACTCCAGCCAGTGGAGAGTCTCCTCCCGGATTCCCATTGACTTTGTTTTTATTAGGGTGCCTTGAGGCCACACTAGGTTAAAGTTGGCCTCATTAGAAATTTCTGATATGGTTATGATTTAAATGTCACTTTTATGACAAAATGCAAAAATAATGCGCCAGATTCTGCTGGAGCAGGGCATCACTCAACATGTCCTGTTAGGTTTCTTCGTGTATATTTAGGCTTTAAAATGTTTTCACCACAAAGTCAATGGAAGTGTGAGCTGTTAGTAACACAGCAAGGGAAACCTAGCATTTCGGACTTTGGTGAACATCAGGACAAAGGGTGTATCTCCTTAACTAATAAAATTAAGAATTGAGAAATTAAAAAAGCAAAGACTGAAAAGAAGAATGAATTAGAGTAGATGGATTCAATGCCAAACCAGATACAGAAAGAGAAATTAAAAGAGAGAAAGACTGAATTAAGAGAGAAAAAAGGAAAGACAGAAAGTCAAAGAAAATTAAAAATTGACAGTTCTAAATCTCCTGAAATAATTCAGAACCTAAAGGAATAAGGCACCAAACATAACTGTTTACCTTGTGGGAGGATGGTTGATTGATAGTTATTAACAATTTTCACCTTAAAAGAGTACCTTCATGATTAATTGCTAGATTTAATATTCTGTGGTGAATTTAATGGTCAATTAATGTGCAAATGCAGCAATTTCATGATAATCACAGGAGTGGGGGGGGGGGGGGGGGGGGGGGGGCAGAAAGAAATTCAGTGTGAGATACTGTCTTTGGAAAGCTCATGGCAAAGTGGTACAAATCGACCAGCAGCTTATAGCGATTCACAATTCATGGGGTGCCTCTTCCTCATTACTACACATGCTATTTTTCAGAAAAGTTTGGTAAAATATTTGTCTATGCTATAGGCAACAGTTTCAATAAGGGATTAAAACCAATGTTTTAAAAATAATGTTGGAATATTGTACACATGTGATTTTCATTCCCAATAGAGTCCTACCCTTTGGTTCAAATGAGGTGTCAGCCTTAGGCGTGGGAACCAAAAGAAGTATTATCACAAGTGCATGTTCTAACAAGTAATTTCCTACACTCCCAACTGATCTGCAGATGCCACATGTCTATACAAAACACTTATATACATTCTCAGGTCAAGTCCAAAGTCTTACTGCACAAAATATGTTGCTTTACAGAGAGAGATGGATGCAAAAAATATTCACATTTATCTCCCTTCTTGGAAATCTCGTTCGCAGCCCTCTCTCAACAATGTTTTACCATAAATTCAGAAACCAAGGAATTAATTTTCCTAAATGAACGTTAGTAATTTTTCTATAATTAAGAGCTGGAGAAAATCTTGCCAGAATCGTAACCTGCTATTTGGATGTATTTTATGGTATTAGGCAATTTGCTTTTAATTACTGACAGTTCCAAGTAAACATTTGGGCAAGTGCAGGAGAGCAGTCTCATGGTGGGATTGGAAAATTGCATGCAATTACAATGTAAAGAGAAGTCAGACTCAAGACGTTTGAGCTTTTGCAAAAGCTACATAGGCATTGCAATCCACTAGCACTTTTTGCCAAGGGAAAAGGAACTAAAAAAGAAAAGAAACCGGTTTTCAGGTATTTGAAGAACAGTTGAACTCTGAACCCTTTTTAATGACAATTGAAGTGAATGAGATTCTGCATAGTGTGGCACATCATCCTTAACCAATCTACAAATTTGCACCTTAATCAACATTCTTTAATGGAACTA
Organism: Carcharodon carcharias; assembly: GCF_017639515.1. NCBI lineage: Eukaryota > Metazoa > Chordata > Chondrichthyes > Lamniformes > Lamnidae > Carcharodon > Carcharodon carcharias. The sequence continues at coordinate 120,461,322 of NC_054480.1, read as the reverse complement.
GGGGGCAAGAGCAGCATATGGTCTCCTGGGCACCCCACAAACTCCAGCCCATCTGAGGTCCCACTACCCGTATCACCTCCTCTAATCCCCACTAATCTCAGCCCAAACCTCTGGCCAGTTTAGCCTGGCAATAAGAAAACGTTTATCTCCTTGAACCAACAAACTGCAAAAGTGCAACCCTTTGACCCAGCTCAACAGTGGCAGACTAATGAAACCCAGACCTCCAATTAGTTCATCCTCATGCTGACACAACTAGGTGGATGGAGTAGCCATTTTGCTATATGTTAAAATTGATTCCCAGAGTCAGAATAGAGTGTGAAAGGTAGATACAAACTGTAGACAACCTTTAGCCAATACGAAAATGCTAAATTTCATTGCCAACAGAGAACCCTTAGAACATCATAAACCAGTGATACCAGACATGGGGCAGAATTTTACCTTTGGCGTGCGGGCTTGGCGGGCAGCTGCCCTTGGGAAGATGACTGCAATTGGCAGCGCACCGCAGGCCATTTAAGGCCCACCCAGTGTGAAAGGCGGCTGGGGAATCAGTGAGAAGGGGCGGGCAGGGGCATGATTTCTACCGGGTCCAGTGGTGACCCAGCGACCGATTCAAAACCGGCCCAGGCAGCCCCCGGAAGGCTGCCACAGAAGGATACGGAAGGGAGGATGGAACGGAACGTTGCATTTGGACTCAGCAGGCAGGAGGGCAGGTTGGCGGGGCAGTTGGCCATGTGCTTCTTGGATGAGTGTGAGTGCCTCACAGCCCTCCTAGAGGAGGTTGCAGCCAGCAGGGAATCCTTTGTCCCCAGACGAGAGGACTCCTCACCAAAAAGGCCTGGGATGAGGTGGCATCCAAGGTCAGTAGCCATGACGTGGTGAGAGGCACATGGGTACAGTGCCAGAAGCGTTTTAATGATCTGCTGCGATCAGGAAATGTGAGTACTGTGTTGACATGGGTCACTTTTGAGATCAGTTAAGAGCTGGCCATCCCCCCGTGGACCTCAGAGGCATTAGCATGTGAGTGGCAAATGTCAATGAGGGCAGGAGCTGGCCAAGGGGGTGAGCCCTGGTTGCTTGGGTTGAGTGCCTTATGGCTCCAGGGTCACTAATCGGCTGAGCCCTGCGAGGTATTCCTCAGGTGGGGTTGGCCATGGTGCAATGGTGCCATAGGTAGAGAGTGGACTAATCAATGCTCCTCTGTCCTTTCAGGAGAAGGCATCCCATAACAATATTGAGAGGTTGCAGGCTGGCGGGGGACTGCCACACCTCCTAATTCTCATGCATTACAGAGCAGTAGGCCCTGGAGCTTGAGAGGTGCCTTGCACCTCGGTCAAGTGGACGCGGTAAGGTTGCGGTGCCAGACGGAGGTGAGAGTGCAGTGCACTGAGGTGAGAATTTCGGCTATTGCAACCATTCTAGTGTAGTCTCTATATTGATGTGAGCCTCAAAACTGGAGTCCCCATTGATAATGGAAAGACTAGGACACCATGATGCATATCTCTGTCTCACCAGTGTGCCTGGCATGCACAGTGACAGCGTCAGGGATTAAACTAATGATATGTCCTTCACCAGCAGGCAGTCACTATGAGGATCCTGAAGGCCCACCCCTGAGCCCGGAGGTTCATCATGCTGAGCACGCACCTGTGTCACACCCTCTCTGTCAAGCAGGCACCAGCGCAGATACCAGCACCTTGGTGCGCATAAGATCACCGTCTAGTATCTTGGTGCACATTGGTGAGGGCACTTCACATCGCTTGAAGTGCAGGCGGAGGCAGAGAGTACCCAGGATGCCAGCAGTCAGAGGACTGCTGGGGACTAGGGCAATGCCCAGTCGATGGCTGATAATGGACTTGTCCATTAGGCAGCAGATGCTGGAAGTCCAGTGGGATGTGTGGGAGGATCTGGCAGAGATACATGAGGGAATGCGTGTCATGGTGTCCGCTGTGGAGAAGTCCCTGCAGAGCATGACCACTGTGTTTTTCCTTTAGGCCAAGTGCAATGCCTCCTCCATGGAGAGAGTGGCCACTCTCATGGAGCGGCTGCTCTAGGGACTCAATCAGGGGTCCCTGGGGATGCACTCGGACCTGCAAGCCCACACACCAGCAAGGACCTCAGCTGGTCAGTGTCAGTGTGGGAGATGGATTGGGCACCCAGTATCTCAGCTAGGTACCCGGCTATCAATGGTGAGCAGGAAGGTCCAATGCAACCTCACGTTGGTGCACAAGCTGCCTGTCGTCTCTGTGGGCTTTTCTCAGGATGATAGCAGCAGCTCCTCCACCCTTCTGCCAGTGACCGTGACATCTGGTGAGGCTATGGCGACTGGGGAGATGCCAGCCATTGCACTAGCTGCTCCCTCCCAGGTGGGGCCTTCACAGGCTCCACAGGCCAGAGTACGACTGCCAAGGTCATCAAGGCCAACAAGACAGCAGAGTTAGCAGGCTGTCTCCAATGCCAGTGCCAGCGATGGGGGAGAACCTAGACATAGCACCCGCAGACGTAAATGTAAAGCACCTTAAACATGAGACAGGCTCAGTATTGGTGATATTTTGTTTCCCCATTTTGGTTTGAACTTTCTCATGGTGTGACTAAAAGCACCGGTTTAATGTTCATTTCAGCCCTGTTTCACATTCACAATTAAATGAGATGTTATTTTGTGCTATTGGCCTCTGTATGCTTCATTTGTTCTGTAGGTGCAGGGAAGATCATTATGTAATGATTGATGTGTGTCTCCTGAAACTTTATTGCAAAGGCACACAGAGTATGTTGTTGGCCAAGGAAATGGTGCTGTCTGGGATCGAGTATGGAGAATGCAGCCCTGGTATGTGATGGTGGTTCTTATTTGGTAGGCTAGCTGAAGGAGCGTTGGATCAAAGCGTCCCATGTGTCCCTGCCTCCCTGGAGGTTACCCAGGTCAGTGTCCAAGCCCTCAGCATTCTCTTTGTGCTCGTACTCGTCCTTGGACTCACCACTGGATTCATCATTTGTCGTCTGTGCAGCTGCGTCAAGATCTTCTTCCTCCACTGGGTTTCCCCTTTCCAGTGCCAGATTGTGGAGAGCGCAGAATACAACTGCTATCAGTAGCACACGCTCTGAGGGATATTGCAGTGCGCCCCCTGAATGGTCCAGGCATTGGAAGCGCATCTTGAGAAGACCTATGGTCTCTCTACCACCGTCCTTGTGGAGGCATGGCTCCTGTTGTACCACTACTCGGCCTCTGTTTTTAGGTGATGGAAAAGTATCATGAGCTACCTTTTGAAGGGATGGCTCTTATCACCCAGCAGCCATCCATCCTGTCGGGCTGGAGAACTGAAGAGCCTCGGCATCTGGGAGTGCCTCAGGATGTAAGCGTCATGGGAGCTGCCAGGGTACCTTCCACTCGCTTGCAGAATCTGCATCTTGTGATCACACACTAGCTGCATATTCCACAGTTGCACTAAGGAATCCCTTCCTGTTGACAAAGGCATCCAGTGCACCCGCTGGTGTCTTGATGGCCACATGTGTGCAGTCAATTGCACCCTGGACATGGGCGAACCCAGCAATCGCTGCGAAGCTTCTGGCTCACTCTGCCTGGCTGGCCCCGTTCATACGGTAATGAATGAAAGTCAATGAATGCCTGAACAGAGCTTCTGTCACCAGCTTGGTGCAACTGTGGACAGCTGATTGTGAGACTCCACACATCCCCCACTGACCCCTGGAAAGAGTCGGAGGCATAGAAGTTGACTTTCAGCACCACTGGGATGGGGTGACCACCCACACAGTCTGAACTGATCTCAGGCCCGATCCTCTGACAGATGGAGGTCACTGTCTCGCTTGAGAAACAAAGCCTCCTTCGGCATTGCACCTCGGACATATTGAGGTAGCTGCACCACCGCCTGTAAACCCTAGCAGCAGGATAGTGATGTCTTCTGCAGCCCCTTCTGCCTTGGACTTCCTGTTAGCCCTACCCCCCCTTGTGCCTGCACCTCTCCTCCCACAGGTTGCTCCCCTGGAAACTGCGTTGGGACACCTAGCCTCCTCTCCCTTTTGCCCCTCTCTTCCTCCTCAGAAGAGGTAACTCCAGCGAAGACCACAATTCTCATTACCAGGGTAACGGAAGGCTGTCCTGGGAGGGCCCACGCAGTCTGAATCCTCCGGGGGCCTGAAAGAAAACAATGAGTCTTGAAATGAAGCCTAGAAATGCTTAGAATGCAGCTCTGAAGCGAGATGAAGCTGTCCAGTTCATAGAAGCAACCAGCAGCGTTTGATCCAAAACTCCTCACTACTCGCATTGACCAAGCCACTGACGCTTCTTATTTTGCCTGTGGATGAGCTTCTGCTAATTGTGGCCTGCCCGTTTTGCCCGTGCAACAGCTGAAAAATCGCACGAGCCACGTAAAGTCGGAGACAATTTGTGTCTCAAGGGCCTTAACTGGTCTCTTAATTAATGGCAGGAGCACCTCCGTCTCCTTTGCGCACCTGCCTAGCAAAATATCACACGAGTGCACATTGACATCAGCATGCTCGGCTGACATCAGCGCACATTATTTCATGCTCAAGCAGGTCGGGCATGTGTGCGCCCGCCAAGTGAAAAATTCTGCCCATGGAGTGTCACTGCTGTCAGGCACAAGCTCTCCTCTAGGCTTCCCTCATGCTGATACACACCAGAGATCCATCATTGAGCTAAGCCTCGAAACCAGTCTGTGTTGTCCACTCCCAAATTTCCTATCCATACTGATGTTATAACCGAGGACCACCACCCTGCCTTCCCCATGTTGTCAAAGTCCAGCAGCCTCACGGTAATATTGTCAGACTCTAGGACCCTTACCTCAGTTCCAGAAAACTACCAGATCATTTCCCACTGCTACTAAAGGACCTAGGACCATTCCCTAGAGTCACCGAGGCCTAGGATTCAACCCCATAACTACCAAAGCACAGGGCTTCTCCATTACGGCTAAATACTACATACTTACCGTCAGTATGTACATCTTGCATACTATCTTTTTTTTATATTTTCAACGAGAAATTGAAAGGAATAAAGATTAAATACATAGGTAAAAAGACAAATATTGGCTGATATTTACCTATATCAATTTCTATATTTTCATTTACAATGGCACTGAATAATGCAGAGCTGCAAAATTCAATTTCCAAAGTACAAGAAATAAATCCCAGAATGCATTTACACACAAATGCATCAAATCCACTCCCAAACTGCACCCTTGAGAGGAATGTTACCTAGCCATTTTCAACAGCTAAACATCAAGCAATCAATCAGTATAAATGACAGACAACTTAATGATTGCATAACACTCTGAAAATATCTAAGGGTTGTAAATACTCACCTTAGCAAAAACCTAAATCTAACAAAAGGTTTTGGAAAATATTCATGTGTCAATTGATCAATGAGCAATGCTGCATTAATTTTTCCTTGCTAATAAGAATGGACTGCCAATAAAGAGAAATTTGATTAAATGAGGCTATTCACAGAAAATACTTTATCTGAGCTTATCTGAGGTTAAAAATGTTGCTTTGAGGGTATCATGTCTAAACGCAGCGATGTACCTCAATCGCAAAGGGTCCCCAGTGTTGTGTGATATTATATGTGCCTGCATGCCATTGTAATGTAAAGGCGTTGCATGACAGTAACTGGGATCTGTACATAGTTAAGAATTAACAAGTGTTCAGCTTTAAACACACAAGTCTCAAGAACTCATCACTGTGACATATAACAAACCACAACACCCGTTGTGCAGTTTAATTGTGATCATGCTCAGCACATTGTGCAAGTGAATGCCTGGTATCCTATCAGTGCTCATGATATATTTGTTCAGCACCAGGTCGATTCATTCGACTACATTGATGTGAACACAACCCAATTCCTTGTTCAACAAAAAAGTCCCACACTTTACTTTCCCTCTATGCTCTAGATCATAATGCTGAAAATAATGCCTCAAATTAAACAAACATTTCAAATCAACTTTATCAAACAAACCATCCAATATTCCATGCCAAGTCAACTAATCACCCTTCTATCTTTCTTTAGAACCTGTCTTCCTTGTGCCCTTGCCTGGCTTAGTGGACCTACACAATGCTACCCCACTGGCTGCAGCGTGGTTGGTGGAATATTACACATTTTCAGTGGGAGAGACGTGGATGGCCTTGCAGGATGACCTCAAACAGCTTTGGCCCTAGCAGCCCCAGCTTTGGACTGCACCATCTCAGCATAGGCAGCAGCTGGTTGACAAGCAACAGCAAGGACACTGGGTGAATGGCTGTGGTGGGTGGATGAATGTTGAAGGTGAACAGCAGTTTCCTCCTTCAGAGCCATTGCCATGCTCCCAGGGCAACATCCCAGCAATCTTAGTAATCTGGTGGAATATAGATTGGTAAACTGCTGTAAGCTCATGATGGCAGCACTCTCAATCTGCAAGGTAGTCAGCTGCACTTGACAACAAGTTGAACTTGTATGATATTCGTCTTAGCTTCTAATACAGCACTCAAATGTTTGATGACTTCTGCTTGTGCCGAAATGGAAGCTGGGACTTCAACCATCAGACACTAGATCATGGGTCTGTAAGTGTTGTCTTGGAGTTGGCCTCTACTTTCATGATGAAAAATATGGGCTCTTAGCTCTGCAATAGCCAAGTTGGTGCTGGACTCCTCCATGCTCTTTGACAGTAACTGTGGGCTTTTCAGCAGGCCTGCCAATGCACCAAGCATTGCTTTGGAAATTTCCAGGCTTTTCCTGTACACTGGCCCACTGAAGTCCTTAGCCGAGTCTCTTGCAGCAGAAGTCGTCTGTGATCTGGCCTTCTGGCAAGCTGGCACCTGCAGAAACCTTTATCACTGCCCTGGCTTCAAATCACCTGTGCCTGGTGACTCATCATATGTAGATCCCACTCCCTATATCACTTTCTAAAGTATGCGCAGTGTCAAAATCTGTGGCGATAGCTGTGAGTGCGAGATAGAATGGCAGTGTTTCATCGTCAGCATCCCTCTCACTTCAAACTCCTGCACTACCGCCTGGCCAATTGACGTTTATCAGATATTTGAAAGGAGAAATGCACAGGATAGACCAGCAATGAGGAGAACAGTGGAAAGCAAGAGCTGCAGCTTGAGAATCAGTAGAGACTTTGTGATGAGGGGGAAGTGGGGTGTGGAAGGTGGATTAGGTATGAGCATACCTTTCAGTCTCACCACTGGCTATGTCCTCAGTCACAGCTATTCCAATGATGACAAGCACTATCTCCTCCACTGCAGTGAAGAGATGCAGCCGGCTCTGTCCCCACAGTTAGCTGCCACCGCCTTCGGTTGTCCGTCATCTTGTCCTGCAAGAAAGAAGGCAATGTGGCAGTGGGGGTGGTGTAACCTGTTTGGGTAATGTGGCTGTCATGGTTGAATAGGTGGCATTGTACACAAGTTATGAGATTGGGGTGTGAGGCTTACAGCAGTACTAAGTATGTGAGGGTGAGGTGAAGCAATGAATATTAGGTATGAGATGTGATTGATGAAGATTTTTGGTAGGTGTGAAATGGGGTTGCTTGAGCTAATGGTGCAGCTGGGGGCATTTAGCATTTGAAAGTGCATTCACTAATACTGGCCACTTGTGTGGGGTCATTGAACTTATTTTGCCACTGTATTCAAATGAAAGCAATTAGGAGAGCAAAGAGGGGATATGAGAAAGCTCCGGCTGGTAAAAGTAGGGAAAATACCAAGATATTTTATAAGTATATCAATGGGAAGAGGATAACCACAGAAAGGTATTGGAGGCGTTGGCAGGCTTAAAAGTGGACAAATCTCCAGATCCGGATGATTTGTGTCCCAGACTGCTGAGGGAGGAAAGGGAGGAGATCGCAGGGGCTCTGACCCAAATTTTTAATTCCTCCCTGGCTATGAGGGAAGTGCCATGGGGGCTGGAGAACAGCTAATGTGGTTCCACTATTTAAGAAGGGTTGTAGAGATAAGCCAGGGAACTACAGGCCATTGAGTCTCACATCAGTGGTAGGGAAACTATTGGAGAAAATTCTGAAGGAGAGATTCTATCTCCACTTGGAGAGGCAAGGTTTGATCAGGGATAGTCAGCATGACTTTGTCAGAGGGAGGTCATGCCTAACAAATTTGATTGAATTTTTTTAGGAGGTGACCAGGTGTGTAGATGAGGGTAGTGCAGTTGATGTTAGTTTATTTGGATATCAGCAAGGCCTTTGACAAAGTCCCACATGGGAGACTTATAAAGAAGGCAAATGCACATGGGATACAGGGTAATTTGATAAGGTGGATTCAAAATTGGCTTAGTTGTAGGAGGCAGAGGGTGATGACAGAAGGATGCTTTAGTGACTGGAAGCCAGTATCCAGTGACGTACCGCAGGGATCTGTGCTCGGTCCCCTATTATTCGTCATTTATATAAGCAACATAGATGACTATGTGGGGGGTAGGATTAGTAAGTTTGCGGATGATACAAAGATTGGCCGGGTGGTTAACATTGAGGTTGAGTGTCTTGGGCTACAGGAAGATATGGATGGGATGGTCAAATGGGCAGATAAGTGGCAGATGGAATTTAACCCTGAAAAGTGTGAGGTGATACACTTTGGAAGGAGTAATTTGACAAGGAAGTATTCAATGAATGGCATGATACTAGGAAGTTCTGAGGAACAGAAGGACCTTGGCATGTGTGTCCATAGATCTCTGAAGGTGGAGGGGTATGTTAGTGGGGTAGTGAAAAAGGCATATGGGACACTTGCCTTTATCAATCAGGGCATAGATTACAAAAGTAGGGAGATCATGTTGGAGTTGTATAGAACCTTGGTGAGGCCACAGCTGGAGTACTGTGTGCAGTTCTGGTCACCACATTATAGGAAAGATGTGATTGCACTGGAGCGGGTGCAGAGGAGATTCAGAGGATGTTGCCTGGGATGAAACATTTAAGTTATGAAGAGAGGTTGGATAGACTTGGGTTGTTTTTGTTGGAGCAGAGAAGACTGAGGGGCGACTTGATTGAGGTGCACAAGATTATGAGGGGCATGGGCAGGGTGGATAGGAAGCAGCTGTTCCCCTTAGTTGAAGGGTCAGTCACAAGGGGACACAAGTTCAAGGTGAGGGGCAGAAGGTTTATGGGGGATGTGAGGAAAAACATTTTTACCCAGAGGGTGGTGACGGTCTGGAATGTGCTGCCTGGGAGGGTGGTGGAGGTGGGTTGCCTCACATCCTTTAAAAAGTACCTGGATGAGCACTTGGCATGTCATAACATTCAAGGCTATGGGCCAAGTGCTGGTAAATGGGATTAGGTAGGTAGGTCAGGTGTTTCTCATGTGTTGGTACAGACTCAATGGGCCAAAGGGCCTCTTCTGCACTGTGTGATTCTGTGATTCAGGTCCTTGGGATCTTACTGCTGGTACTGACTTGCACAGTTATCCGCTCCTATTGCCTTCTCAGAATTTGTCTGGAGGTCCTCCTGGCCCTCTGAGGATATGGGAGCTTTCTCCTCCTGTTGACCTCCTCCACCAAGACTTCCAGTGCTGCATCAGAGAACCTTGGAGCCTGCTCTCTGCCATATTGTGCCACTCCTGTGTCTTTCTGAGGTCACATTCAGTTGTGCAATGAATTCTTACACTGCTCCAGCCAAATACATTTCCCCCTATAAGAAGTGCAGGCTTCATTTTCATAGAAGAGGCAATTTTAAACTCATGCTAGTCTCTCATGCTTTTAAATCCCTATACTCAGGTGTCCAGTCACTCAACGGTGCACTTAGTGCTGACTGCAATCTTGTATTTGAGAATGAAGTTTGTGCGCTGCCTCTATCAGAAAGAATAGACATGGGTCAATCACACATCGCGATTCCTATGCCTGGTTTTGAACCTTATCCAATTTTTCCCCAACAATAGACAAAATGGAAGGTAAGACCCATCAATGTTCATTCTTCCCATTAGGTATTAGATTCCCAGTGTTGGCTAAGGAACTTCAAGAAGCACAATGAAATTTCAGTCCAGGAAAGCTTCTAGATCCAAAGGCTTTACAACCAAGTTTTTCATCTTTTACTCTCCAAATAGAAATCCGTCACTCTGAAGACAATATTCAAGGTTGTGCACCTCTGCAACAACTCCGGCACTAATATACTCACTGGACAAAGAGAATTTTACTGAGTGGGTTGGGAATTTTTTCTCATGGTACTCAAGAGAGTAGCCTCAGGTGAGTCATCCCAAAAATTCCATATTCACAATATATACCATTGAACTCAACTCTATTGTATTCAGTTTCCAAAAGCCTGCCTTCTTATTCCTCCTTCAACATTGTGTTGGCAATTGAATCCCTAGTAAAAAAAAAATGAGAATGGAGCAGAATACTGTTATATATGTATAATGAGTCCTCCACCTCACTGCCAAAATGATTGAAGTTGTATTTTTTTCTTAATACCTTTACAAGAGCATGACCCTTTATGAACAAAACGTTTATGGGTGTGCTCTGCCTGCATAGCTTGTATCATAATGAAAACAATTTCATGTCCTAACCCAACACAAATATTTTGTCACAACAAAATTAAGTTTTACCTCATCTTTTTGAATTCTTTATGAACATTATGGGTTGGGTACTTGTATTGACAGTCACTAGCAGTACAGACACTACCAGCTTTTCATTTTTTTAACCTGTTAGCGGCAGCTACCATCAGCTTTCACATTTTCCACTTTTTTGAGAGTAAGGAGCTGCTAATTTTTCCCAATTAGGTACAGCTAATATTCTCTCTTTTGGGTTTCAGCCATGTATTCTGACTGTAAGTCAAGTAACAAAGTTTTAAGCTTTAATCTATTGACTTACAGCTTGAAAGATTTTTTTAATATATTTTTAATATATTTTAATATATGATATAATATATTGATGCCTATAAATGCAGGATTCGAAGTGTGTAGACAACAATTTTCATGCATCTTCATTTTGTTGAAATCAATGCTAATCACACTGTCTTCATCTCTTAGTCAGTCTTTCCTGGGAAATCCAAATTGTGGACCTTAGTACCTCTTTCATTCAATTTACAATTTACCTCCCTGCAATTTACATGGTTCTTATTTTTAAAAAAATCCAAGTTTGGCATCACATTAGTCATGAATTCTTTATGTATCTTACTTTTTAAAAACTTTTTTGGAGTCCCAAAATAGGTCTGAACTTTTCAACTGCAAAAGTACAGACAGGTGTATTCAGTACTCAGGAAAATCAAAATTTTAGTCAATGTTAATGTTGTTCAAATGGGTAACAAATTAGGAAACAAATAATGACTAGTACAATTGTATACATCTGAAGTGCTTTCCTTCATGCAATCGATCTGCAACACACTGAAAGTGCACTGCACCTATTTCCCTAACAGGCATTTTAGCCTTCAGTTGACAAGTTGTGCCACCCGTCCATTGGGAACAAGGTAGTTGGATGTGCGAGATTCACTGTTGAAGTAACTTTTGGATAATTAATGATATAGTTGGTCTGTTGAAAATCAATGAGTTAGTTTGTTCTTTCCTTTTTAAAAAAACATTAAGGACTGGAAATTGGCCCATGCTTTCGGCCTCACCTCCGTCCTCCCCCTTAATATTGGGGTCAATGGATCTGTAAGTGCTCCAATGCTTCTGCATAAATATGTATGTGCTCCAGGATGACATAGAATTAAATACTTTTTTTCTCTGTGTGGCCAAGGAATCCTGTACAACTTTCTCAGTACTTACCCCACTAAGATCTTAACAAGCAAAATTACATTGTATTTCATCTGGTTTCCTTTCAGAGCATAAGAACAGGAGTAAGCTATTCAGTCCCTTGAGCTTGATGAGACCGGATCTGTGCCTTAATTCTATCTAGCCACCTTAGTTCTGTAACCCTTAATATCCTAGTCAAACAAAAATCTACCAATCTTAATTTGAAATTTTTCATTTGACTTAGCCCCAGCACCTTTTTGGGAGAAGAGAGTCCTAAATTTCCACTACCCTTTGTGTAAAGAGACACTTCCTGAATGACCTAGCCTAATTTTAAGGTTATTCCCCTTTGTTCTGCATGCCCCATCAGAGGAAATAGTTTCATTGTGACTACTTTATCAAATCCTTTGAATCATCTTAAACACCTCAGTTAGATCAGTCTTAAGCTTCCACACTCAATGGAATACAAGCAATGTTCATACAACCCATTCTCACAAGTTAACCTTTTTTAACTCAGGTATCATTCTTGTGACTTGGCACTGTACCCCCTTCAAAACCAATATATCCATCCTGAGTTGTGGTGCATAGAACTGAACCAGTTCTCTAAATGGGGTCCACCAGAGATTTATATAACTAAACATAATTTTCACCCTTCTTCATTAAAAGTCCCCTTGAGATAAAGGCCAACATTCCAATCATCTTTTTAATTAAGTTCTATTTGTCCACTAGATTTTAATGATTTTGGTTCTTGGAGCCCTAAATCTCTGTGTGCCTCCAAGCTCCTAGCTTTTCACCATTTAGAAAATATCTAATTTATATTTCTTAGGCCCAATGTGGATGCCTTAATATTCCCACGTAGAATTTCATCTTCCACTTTTGCCCAATCACTTAACCTATCAAAGTTCCTTTGAAACTCTCTGCTTCCTTCTACATGATTTACTATATAACTTAACTTGGTGTTGTCAACAAATTTGGATATGTGGTTCTCTATTCCTTCATCCAAGTCATTTACAAATATACCAAAAAGCTGAGGGCCCAGTACAAATGCTTGGGGAGACACAACTAGTCAAGCCCTGCCAGTTGGAGTACATACCCACTGTGCCTCCTCCTCTGTCTCCTCATCAACTGCCTACCTTTGAGAATAGGTTGCCTCCAATTTTTGTTAGCCATTTTTTATGTGGAACCTTATTATATGTCTTCTAGAAGTCCAAATAAATAACATGCATGGACACTCCATTATCAACATCAGTACCTCCACAAAAATTTATCTAGATTCATTAGATATGACTTACCCATTACAAATCCATGCTGAAGAAGAGTCATATTGGATTTGAAATGTTAACTCTGTTTCTCTCTCAACAGACGCTGCCAGAGGTGCTGAATTTTCTGTTTCTGTTACAAATCCATGTTAGTTCTTTCTGATCAGTTGATGTTTATCCATGTACTCAGTCACTTTCCCTAATAATAGATCTTAGTACCTTCCTGGCAATAAATGTTAGTATAATAGACCTATCATTTCCTGATTTATCTGTCTTAAATGGTGGCATGCGATCGGCAGCTATTCAATCTAAGGGAGGAATTCATGAATTGCGCGAGTTTAAGAAAATCATGACTGGAACATTTATAATTTCCTCACTGACAGGTAGGGGTATGTCTTAAAGCACTATATAACGCTATATTTATCACATTGCTGGAAATGAGGAATAGTTTGATTATCAATAGAAACACATCTAAAAGTCACAAATTCTGGAATAGCAGAGAAGATCTAACATGCAAAAGAGCTGTTTTTCTTCATTATTACACATGTGAGTGATTCATTAATATTGTATATCATGCCTCGTGCTGAAATTACAAGCTCTCATTCACTGGTATCGCTAATGTTTTCTGTTGCTATGCAGAGAGAAATAAGGAGTGCCAAATATTCCTTCTCACACGAAGTAAGTTGCCTCTATCTGCAATTACCAATTACAAATTACACCATCAGATAACTCAGGCTGAACCAATGTAAATGGGAACCAATTTAAGAAGCAATAAAGCAAGATTTTTAACAAGAAGGTAAAATAAGAAAAGAAAATATACCAAATTCCCCATATGGAATAGAACCATACAACACAGGAGGACAGTCGTGTCTGCGCTGACGCTTTGAAAGAACTATTCAATTAGTTCAGCTCCCTACTCCTTCTTAGTAGCTCTGCAAAACTTTCCCCTTCAAGGGCAGAATTTTGCCCTTGGCCTGCAGGCTTGGCAGGGGCAGGCAGTCAGGAAGCTGACTGCTGCCCATGATCAGGCCCAGGAAGCAATTTCATGCTGGCCCACCCAGCATGAAACACGAGCGGTAGTGCTGCCTGTGCAGAGAGCTGCCTCAGGGAGGCGAACTGATTTTAAAAAAAATTAAAGATTTTATAAATGTTGTGAAACATGTCCCCTCATGTGACTCTATCACATGAGCAGGAACATGTTATTAATGAAAAAATAAAGTTTTTATTTGATTTTTATTTACTTTTGGAAACCTCATCCCACCCATGGATGAGGTTTCCAGAAAGTACAAAGGCCGCTTGGCCATTTTGCCTGCCTGGCAACCATCAGGTTTCTTTTAATTAACTTTTTAATGGCCTTAGAAGGCTTTTTAGTTGTCAGGGGGCACGCCCGCCGACCGTAATATTGCGCCAGTGCGCTATGACTCCGGGAAGCACGAGCAACAGCGCATGCGCCTGCCGAGATAAAAATTTTACCCTAAGTTTATGTACAATTATCTTTTGAAAGTTACAATTCAAACTGCTTCTATCACCATTTCAGATCATAACAACTCATTGTTAAAAAATGTCTCATCTTCCACTTTTCTTTGCGAATTACCTTAAATTTAAGCACTCTGATCACTGACCCTCCTGCATTAGAAACAGTCACTCCTTATTTACTCTATCAAACTATCTAGATAGATAGGAAAGAGCAGAAATATCAAAAACAGAAGTGTAAAAAAATAGAAAATAACAAACAATACTTCCCAGCAGTTAGCGATTAAATTAGGTTAATTTAACATTACACCAAAGCAGGTATTAAGAAACAGCTGGGCTAAAATTTAACATAGATTCAATTTGTGATCAAATCTTCAGTTCTTAAAGTCAAAGGATCCTCCAGTCACTTTTTATGTTAGCTCATTGTTTTCTAGAATTTAATAATTTATACATGCAAAACATCCGTCTGTAATAAAAAGACATTTGTTATAATTTGAGGAATAGAGATTCAACAGTGACATTACATTTATTATCATAGTGGTATGAGCAACACAGCGCTTGTAAGTTGTCAACATAAGTTCATATGTGTATCACCACTCTTGTGAGTGACCTATACTTTGCATGTTTGTGTGTGTGCGTGTGTGTGTGTGTGTGTCTGTGGTGCCACCTAGTGTATTTGTATAGCATATGAAAATACATCATTCCTACAGCATGCAGTATTTAATACTGGCCGGAATTATCTGGCCCTGTTGGCATCAGGTATCATGACGAGTAGTGGAGGGGGGGGGGGGCGCGGAGTGGAGAATATGGCAAGAAGGTCAAAAATCAGTCAAACCAGTTTGGGATTGTCCACTCCACCCATCAATGGCGGCCCACATTTCCCACCGCCGCACATCAGGAACCTAATTTCAATACTTTAGCATCTTATTATAGGCCCTGCTCGCCGGAATCATCTCCCTATGTCAAATTTACCACAGACAGCAGCGTGACTTCAGAATGGTGTGTTTCATGAATGCCTTTAAAAGGAGTGCACTGGCAACCTGAACTTGGAGCTGAGTGCATACAACCTTGCACAGCACTTGCCAGCATCAGCCGTGGGACATCAAGGAAGAGGTACCTAGCATTCGTAGGGGGCACAGGCAAGTCGCTTTTTCCCAGCTGGCTTTCAGTGCGGTGCCGGGGCAAGGGCTACAATGCAGGTCAGGCAAGAGGGTGTGGATGGGAGGCAAGGCAGCACAGACTGAAGGAAGTACTCAAGCACATCCTTGGACACAGGGGGTGGAGTGGGGGTGATGGAAGCGGCCATGCACTTGGAAAATCTTGTCAAAAGCGAGTATTCTTCTGCAGCTGAACGGTCTCAGCTTTGATATGCTTGGAGTCAGACCTCTGAAGCTTTTCTGCCCACTCAAGCAATGCAAGAACATGAAAATGTCACCAAATGCTCCAGAACTTACCACTCCTCGGGCACAAACTGCAAACCATGTGCTTTTTAAAGGGCAATAGAGCAATTGGCCAACTGGACAAGTTGTATAATGCTCTTGTGAAAGATGGTCATGGTGCAGTCACTGGTGGAGGTGCTCACAGCCCCTTGTAATGTCTTTATTAAGGTTTGGACCAATATCCGTTATGGTTCAAGCTAACAGCACAGCCGTGCAGTGCATGTTAGGAGAATGCCTGTACCTGAGCGGAGAGGACAGGATGCAGTCAGTAGCCGAAGCTGCCACCAATCGGTCAGTTGGAGTGGAGCGGAGGTGAATGGGGCTTTGGACAACCAATGAGTGCACTACACACTGCTCATCCAAGTAGTGGCCAGCACTCTTCTGTATGTGTGAAAGGACCTTTAGACTTAACCAAGAGAGATTCTTAGGACACCTATGCCAACGCAGGCGTCTCTCTCTTTGATCCTGCAGGAGGAGAGCATCAAGATCATGGATCCTGGCTATTTAGTGGAATGCCTCATGGCTTACAGAGACCAGAGAAGAAGAAGAAGAAGAAGAAGAAGAAGAGACCAGTGGAGGGACCTGGCTCTGTAAAAGGAGTACCTCCCTCGAGATGAAGGGATGGCAGGGCCACCTGCGCACGCAGCTGAAGATCCACTATGAGCTGTTAGTCGTAGGCGCCTCGCTAGACCCAGGGCCTAAAGTCCACACTTATCATTCCTGCAGATGACCAAGAACAAATGTCGCTGAAGACTGCACATTTCTAGGGAACAGGCTAGCCATCTGCTGTAGGATTTGGTGCCACAGGGACATGGAGGGCAAGCCACTGGTGTGGCCGTGAAAGTGGCACTCAATTTTTATACCAGTGGCTCCTTCCAGTGCTCCACAGGTGACCGCTCTGGGATCTCACAAGCCTCCACTCACCTGGCACTAACGGGGCCAGAAAATTCCAGGAGGTGACAGACAAAGTACCAGGACTTTGTGTATTTCACCAGGGATCAAGGAAGCAAGAGCGCTGGGATTTGCACAGGTCTCAGGTTTTTGAAAGGTGCAGGGTGCCATCGACTGCATTCACATACTGCTTAGATCTCTGTGGCAACAAGCAGTCAATGTGTCAACCACAAGGGTTTCCACTTGCTGAATGTTTAGCTGGTGTGCGACCACTGCAAACACATCCTACAGGTCTGCGCAGGATTCCCAGGGACATTCCACGACTCCTACATCCTTTCAGGGTCCAGAGAGGCTGCAGAGTTGGCTCCTTGGGAACAAGGGCTACCCACAGAAGACATGGCTCACGTAGTGGCCTCAAACTGCAGCAGAGCAACAGTATAATGAGGCTCAGGCCTCGATCCAGACTTTGGCGGAGCAAACAATAGGCATTTTGAAACAATGTAACTTCATCTGAAACAGATGGAAACGGGTTTGTACTCGAAAGAGTTACATCCTTGTAACAGCTTGGCCTAAATAGCCAAGTGGTTATGGTACTGGGTTTGTAAACCCAAGATCAAGAGTTCAAATCTCACAATGGCAAACCATGAAACAATGTAACTTCATCTGAAACAGATAGAAACATGTTTGTATTTGAAAGAGTTACTGGGCTTGTAACCCCAAAATCAAGAGTTCATTTTCTTAACGATCTCGTGGAGGCAATTGTGGATTCAGTTGGTTTCCTGATACTGAGGAGAGAAGGTGTGTGGTGTTGGTGTTGCTGCTCCTCAGTGTTTCAACTGTTTCTGCTGCTGCCTTTGGGGTTGTTGCTTCTGCTGTGTGCTGCTGCTGGACCTGCACTCGAGGGTGTTTGCTGCTGCTGCTCCTGCACTCGAGGGTGTTTGCTGCTGCTGCTGGACCTGCACTCGAGGGTGTTTGCTGCTGCTGCTGGACCTGCACTCGAGGGTGTTTGCTGCTGCTGCTGCTCCTGGACTCGAGGGTGTTTGCTGCAGCTGCTGCTGGACCTGCCCCTGTGAAGCAAAAGGAGAGAGAGGGAGAGAAGAAGAACAGCTTCTGTTGCTGCTTCAGGACAGGAAGGCCAGGACGCCAGGACTGTGTGTCAAAACAACATCCTAGGTGGGTGTCCAACGTTAATGTTTGTGTAAGGTGGGGGCAATAAAGGACTGTGTTTTGTAGGGGGAGGAAAGAAGACCGCAGGAAGGTTTGGGGAAGGAAGAGAGGGGGGTGTGTGGTTAAAACCACCTTTCTGCTATCCCCCCTGCCCCACCCAGCCCTTTCCCAGTAAGGCCAGCGGTGGCTGGTGAAGACATCGCCTCCCCCTGCAAGAAGATCATCAGGCCCCAACCCAACGTCCACCTTTCATTGGAGACACCCACCTGGACTCTTCCCTTTTCCATCCTGTGCCTCCCTGTCCTTCACTCCTCTCCCTCCTCTCCTCTCCTGTACAAAAGGGGAAGGTTATTACTACTCTCCCTAGGGAGGAACATTGTATATTTAAAAAAATATATATATATTAAAAAATATATATAATTTAAAAAAAAAATGGCCAATCCTTCCCAGGGTGGGCGTGGCTCTGGCCCTAAGGCCAGTTCAACATCTCCTGTGGCCGGGCCCTCGAGGGCTAATGTGGAGGCGGCTTTGTCACCGGTGGCAGGGCCTACAAAAAAGACCTATGTGGGGGTGGTTGCTTCTGCAGCTCCTGCTGCTCCCGCTGCCCTGTCGCCATTCCGTCTCCTCACCAGGGCCCTCGGGGTAAAATGCTACGCTCACCCTGAGATGACTATTGAGGCCTGCGTTAAGGCTATGGCTGGGGTTGTCGGCCCCTCAGCCATTGTTGCGGCCTCAAAGATGTATGGGAGGGCCATCTTTTTCTTGAGGTCCGAGCGGGCGGTGCAACTCGCCCTGCATTAGGGGCTCACTGTGGGCGGGACTTTTCTGGCGGTGGACCCCCTTGAGGCCACCACCCAGAAGATTGTTATTTCAAATGTCCCGCCCTTTATACCATGTGGGCTCCTCCTCCCCCACCTTAATAAGCTGGGGGAGGTCAGGTCAGGAGTTGTGCCAGTCCCGCTTGGCCTCAGAGACTCGGCCCTCTGCCACGTGTACTCCTTCCGACGCCAAGTTTTCATCCGCTTGGCCCGGGAGGAGTGCCTGGAGGGGGCCTTCTTGTTTAATTTTGAGGGGACTGCCTATCGGGTCTTTTGGACCGCGGAGGGCGTGCGGTGCCATGCCTGTAAGGAGGCAGGGCACGTAAGAAAGAACTGCCCTGCCTCCAAGGCCACGAGCCCCACCCAAGTGGCCGCGGCTGGCACCGCCCCTCCTCCCCCCGCCACCACTCCATCTCCCTCCCCGCAAGGGGAAGTGATCCCGGCAGCAGCTGCCATCTCGGCTGCCGGTGAGGCGGGGGGAGAGCCCCCACGCCGTAAGAAGGTGCGGAGGAAGACCCGAAATTTGGAGGCGGCCCCTGAAACGCCCCAAACCCCCCAAACACCTGGAAAAACCGGCTCGGGGGAGAAAACATCATCTGGCCCCGGCGTCGTGTCTGCGTGTGCTCCCAGGTCCGTGGGTGCTAAGGCGCCGAGCGCTGGGCCCGGCGTCGTCCCTGCGCGTGCTCCCGGGGCTGGCGGGGAAAAGACGCGGGACCCCGAGCTGGGGAATCAAACATCCAAAACCCAGAGGGAGGACTGTCCGGGAGGGCTGGGCAAGGAGGAGGGGGCCTCGGAAATGGAGGTCTCCCTAGCCCCCAGCCTAACCCGGAAGAGACGTCACGCTTCGGAGGAGGAAGTGGGCGACGCCCAAACTGAAGTAGTTGGGTGTGTCCCTTCCCCTGATGAAGAGGTGGTGGCGTCTCCACCCAGTAAAACCTCGCCCTGCCCTCTGGGGGAACCCGAAACCCCTACCCCTACCACTGTTCCCCCTACCAGTCTGCTGCAGTCCCCTGAACAGGGCCCCTCGGGGGTCACTGAGGGCACCTCCCTTGTGGTGGTGTCCGTCTCCAGTGCACTTAACACCCCCGAGGTACCTTCTGGCTCGTCGGGGGACTGCAGCTTGGAAATTTTAAAAAATATAAATGGGTCATTGGGTGGCGGCGAAAAGGAGGGCCTTCCCGCTCCCTCCCAAACCTTGACACCGGGCGTCCTATGTTTAGGTCAGGAGCTTGTCCTGAGCTCCCCGGATGACCCGGTGCCGGGAGGAGAACGGGCATCAGAACTGCCGCTGCCCTCTGGCCCAAAAAGTTTAGAGGAGACCAGAGAGGACTCCTCTGGCCTTGATCCTGGGGGTCGGATCGAGGCACAGATAGAGCCAGCTGGCAGCTCCGAATCAGCCCCCGTACTCAATGCGGGGGAGGGGTCGGAAGCTGGAGGCGACGACCCGGAGGAGGACGGGGTATCGGTGGTGAGCGTTGGGGATCACGCGGAGTCGCTCTCAAGCGAGGCGGTGGATCCCCTGGTGCCCTCTACTGACTCCCCCCTCATCCCCCCAAGGGAACTCCGGGACTTTTTGTCGGGGCACCGCGGTCGCCGAGACAGGGTTCAGTTGGCCTTGGACCGGTGGCATTCTTTTCCGCTGGTGTTCTGGTCCACTCGCGAGGCTCTCAAGTCTCCCGAGTTGGATAGGAACGCGCGGCAGAGGGTCCAAACATTTCTCGCTGGGCTCCTGAAGGAGAGGAAGGACTAAAAAGTCCTCTTCTTCTTTTTAATTACTTAAGGTGAAGGTTTGATGTACCTTTGACAATGAAGACGACTATAGCCAGCCTCAACATCCGCGGCAACAGGGGCGCACAGCGCAGGTTCCAGAACTTCTCGGTCCTCAGGGACAGGAAGTATGCGTTGTGCTTCCTACAAGAAACCCATACCGTTCCGGGAGATGAAGCCACGTGGCTCCTGGAGTGGTGAGGGGGGGTCTACATGAGTCACCTAGCCTCCAATTCGGGCGGGGTGGCTATCTTGTTGGCCCCGCATTTTCAGCCGGAGATCTTGGGGGTCAAGGAGCCGGTGCCAGGCAGGTTGTTGCACCTGACTGTGCGTCTGGGGGGGGCGGTGCTTCACTTTGTGAATGTGTACGCTCCCCTGGGCACGCAGCAGCAAGCGAGCTTCTTTGAAGAAGTGTCCACTCATCTCGGCTCCATCGACGCTGGCGAGTGCATCGTCCTCGGGGGGATTTCAATTGCACCCTCGGGGTCCGGGACCGTCACGGTACCCCGCACTGCACGCGAGGTGTGAGTAAGTTGCGGGACCTGGTCAGGTCCTTCGACTTAGTGGACGTCTGGCGAAATCTCCATCCTGACTCCAGCGTGTTCACCTTTGTGTCACCTGGAGTCGGAGCGTCCAGACTCGACCGCCTTTACGTTTCGAAGGCGTACGTGTCCTGCGTTCCGGCTGCTTCTATACAGCAGGTTCCGTGCACGGACCACCGTCTGGTGTGGGCGGAGCTCACTTCGTTCTGCGCTCGGACGGGGTCCGCGTACTGGCATTTTAATAACCTGTTGTTGGAAGACCAGCGGTTCCTGGACTCGTTCCGTCGCTTCTGGGCCGGCTGGAGAAGGAAGCGGGGGGGCTTCCCCTCCTTGAGGCTATGGTGGGACGTGGGCAAGACTCACGTCCGAGTTTTCTGTCAAGAGTACGTGAAGGGGTCGACAAAGAGACGCAAATCCATGGTCGAGGAGTTGGAGAAGGAGGTGCTCGACCTGGAGGCACGTCTCCATCAGCCCGACGCGGACCCGGCCCTGCGGTCGGTGTACGATGAGAAGAAGGGTGCGCTGCGGGACCTGCAACTGGTCGGGTCTCGGAGCGCGTTCGTGAGGTCGCGGATCCGGTTCCTCAAGGAGATGGACCGTGGCTCCCCCTTCTTCTACTCGCTGGAAAAAAGGCACGGGGTCCGTAAGCAGCTCTTTACGCTGCTGGCCGACGACGGATCCCTTGTCTCGGATCCGGAGGGCATCAGGGCCATTGCCCGAGATTACTACACTGCCCTGTTCTCTCCGGATCCGTCCAGTGAGGAAGCTTGCAGAGTTTTGTGGGAAGACCTGAGTGCGCCGGGAAGCTCGACTCCCCTATAAGTCTGGGGGAGCTGACCGGCGCACTCGACGGTCTTTCTAGGGGCAAAACCCCGGGACTAGACGGGCTGACCGTGGAGTTCTTCAGGGCGTTCTGGGACGTCTTGGGGAGCGACTTCGAGGGGGTCCTGGGGGAGAGCATTGCTACCGGGGAGATGCCCCTTTCGTGGCGCAGGGCCGTGATTGTCCTGCTGCTGAAGAAGGGGGATCTCCGCCTTCTAAAAACCTGGCGCCCGGTCTCCCTCCTCAGCACGGACTACAAAATCTTCGCCCGAGCCATGTCTTCTCGGCTCGGCACCGTGCTGGACCACATGATCCACCCTGACCAGTCCTACACCATCCCGGACCGAACCATTTATGATAACATCCATCTGGTCCGGGACATCATCCACCATTCCCAGAGGGCTGGACTGTCGAGCGCCTTCCTGTCTCTCGATCAGGAGAAGGCGTTCGACAGGGTGGATCACGAATACTTACTCGGAACTCTGCGAGCTTTCGGGTTCGGGACGCATTTTGTCGCCCGGATCCGACTTCTGTACACCGCCGCGGAGTGTCTAGTGAAGGTTAACGGGTCCCTGACGGCGCCCCTTTGCTTTGGGAGAGGGGTATGTCAGGGCTGCCCCCTGTCTGGCCAGTTGTATTCTATTTGCGTGGAGTCTTTCCTGCGCCTCTTGAGGAGGAGGTTGTCGGGATTGGTTCTGCGCGGGCCGGGCATCGGGGTGGTCCTTTCGGCTTACGCCGATGACGTGCTCCTTATGTTTAGTGACCCGGCGGACCTGCGGAGGATGCGCGAGTGCCAGGAGGTCTACTCTGCCGCTTCTTCTGCCAGGATCAACTGGGGTAAATGTTCTGGACTCCTGGTCGGTCAGTGGCAGATGGATCCCCTACCCGAGGAGCTCAGGCCTTTCACCTGGAGCAGGACCAGCCTCCTCTACCTGGGGGTCCATCTCTGCACCGCTGAGGAATCCTGGCCGGCAAACTGGCAGGAACTGGAGACGAAAGTCACCGCTCGCCTGCGGCGCTGGACAGGACTGCTCCGAGTGCTATCTTACCGAGGTCGAGTTCTGGTCATAAACCAGCTGATCGCCGCCATGTTGTGGTATCGGCTGGTCACTTTGACCCCTCCCCCGGACTTTGTCACAAGAATCCAGAGATTGTTAGTCGACTTCTTCTGGGACAAAAGATTGCACTGGGTCGCTGCCGAGGTTCTGAGTCTCCCGCTTAGGGAGGGTGGTCAGGCGCTAGTGTGCCTACGCACACAGATGGCGACTTTCCGCCTTCAGACCCTGCAGCGATACCTCTACGTCGAGCCTCCTCCCAGATGGTGTGCCCTGACGACGTATTTCTTCCGTCAGGTGCACGGCCTGAATTATGACGTGCAGCTCCTGTTTATAGAACAGCTGAGCCTCGGTGGCTCCTTGCAGGCGTTGCCCGTCTTTTACCAGGACCTGATCAAAGTCTGGAAAGTGGTCGCCTCGCGACGCAGCTCTCCCCCGTCAGGAGTAGTGGCTATCATCAGAGAGCCGCTGATCAGGAATCCGCCCCTCCGTCCTTTTCAGTGGTTGGCGGAGAGGAGGGCTGTGGCCGCAGGGGTGACCAGGATCGGGGACGTGCTGGGTGGCGGAGGACTGGGCTGGATGCTCCTGCAGGAGTTGGCGCGACGCGCGTCTGTGAGTGTCCAGGTCGCAGCCGATGCCATCCAAGACCTGAGAACGGTCGTGCTCGTACCCGATGTTATTTTGGGTCTTGAGGTGGCCCAGGTGCGCGGTGGTCTTCCGTCTGAGCGTTCCCCTGTTCGGACGGAATTCCACATTGTGCCCAAGCCCCGAACCCTCCCTCGGGTGCTGGTGCCCCGCAATATGAGCCGCCTCGGGGACATGCCCTCTGTGCCTTTTGGCACAGCAAAGAGGGGCTTTTTGTATGGACTGCTGCTGCACATCTTACATTTTCTCGCCCTTGTCCGTCGACCGGACACGCCCTGGCATGCCTTGTTGCCGTCCGGCGGCGGAGGCCCCCGATGGGAGGCCCTCTACGGAGGTGCCCTCCCCCTTTCTATCGGGGACCTGGGTTGGAGGGTGTTGCATGCAGCAGTCTCTTATAATAAGAGGATGCATAGGTTCACGGACTCTCAGGACATGTGCCCTTTTTGCGGTCTTGTGGAGTCCGTGGACCATGTATACATAGGGTGTTGTAGGCTGCACTCCCTTTTTAGTTATTTGAAAAACCTTTTATTGATGTTTTGTTTGCACTTCAGCCCCACGCTCCTGATCTATGGGCACCCAGTGCGGAAGGGGGTCGGGAAGGAGGAGGACCTCCTCGTGAACCTGCTCCTGGGCCTGGCCAAGTTGGCCATTAACAGGTCCAGGCAGCGGGCGATCGATGGGGGAGTCCCGCCCGATTGTTTGTCCCTCTTCCGTGGCTACGTTCGCTGCCGGATGTCCCTGGAGAAGGAGCACGCGGTGTCTGCCGGCACTCTCGAGGCCTTCCGTGCTTGGTGGGCACCGCGGGGACTGGAGTGTTTTGTTGACCCCTTTAATCACATTTTGATTTAAAGTTTGTAAGTTTCCTTTAAACTTTGTTCTTGGTTTTACAGCTGACCTGAATTAGGGGCTGTGCCTGATTTATCCCAATTTTGTTGATTTGGTTTTCATTTAAAAGATTATCAAGAGTTCAAATCTCACAATGGCAAACTATGAAACAATGTAACTTCATCTGAATAGGAACAGATGGAAACATGTTTATACTTGAAAGAGTTACATCTTTGTAACCTTCCTAACTCTGCCACTATATTTTGGTGTTCCCCTGACATCCACAGCTTCATTTGCTTTAGGGAACAGAACCTCATCTTCCAATTAGGCACTTTACAGTCTACTGCACTTAACAATCAGTTCAACTAATTTAGGCCATGAACTCTGACCTCCATGTTGATATTTTTTTCCTAACCCAATCCCCCAACAAGGCCAGTCTGTAGCTTGTTCTTATATTTTGCTTTTAGAGAGCACTGACCCTTGCTCTGCTATTAACATATTCTGCAATCTTATCTTTATGCAACTTTAACACCTGCCTTCATCTTTAACGTTATCATAACCACTCCGTTTGTCTTGTGTCCATTACATCTTTGTCAAATCTCTCCCGAGTTCCCACCCATCCCTGGCCTTTTATTTTGCTCCACCTACTCTATCCCCTCTCTTCAACAGTAAAAAACTCTTTACATTTCTACCTCTCTTCAACTCTAAAGAAGTATATAGACACAAAACATTTACTGTTTCTCTCTCCACAGACGCTGCCAGGCCTGCTGAGTATTTCCCAGCATTTTATGTTTTTATTTTAAATCTTAGCTAACCTATGCCAACCGTATCAAACTTCATGGATGGCAGAAGATTTAAAATTCAGCAAGTCTCCCACCTTTTGGCATTGAGGACAGTTTTTACATATTGCCATGCATAGATGTCTGCACCATCAGAGCGAGGGGGGAAGCATTCTAGAAGGGGCAAAGCTGCCTCCAGGTTCAGTGAGGCTGCCCTTGATGCCCTCCTGCATGCAGTGCATGATAGATGTCACCAGTTCATGCCAAGTGTTGGGAAGAGGAGGGAGCCCAAGCAGACTCGTGCTGCATGGGAGGAGGTGGCTGACGAGGTCAGCAGTGTCAACGTACTGAGGAAGATTTAGTTCCAGTGCCACAAAAAGCTCAATGACCTCATGAGGTTAGTTGCAAGTAGCTAGATCTCTGCCTGTATACCCTTGGGCAGCATATGTTCATCTGCACCTCTGCTGAGTGTTTCTGGATTCCTCCTGACCCTGGGGGCCTGGTGCTGCTCTGTCCCATTCCTGAGGGACCACAGCATCCTGAGCCTCCCTGTGTTACCTTCTTCGTCTCACCCTTCTCCTTTTAATCTTTCCCTCTTCCTCACTGGAGGCTGTGTCTCCAGCTGAGACAACAATATCCATCTGTCTCAAACACTTTTCACCCCTCAACCTTGGGTGATGGACAGGAAAATAATCCATCAAAAGAGTCCTATTAAATCAGAGGAGAGTTCTCCTCACTAAAAATATCCAAAAGAATGCTTTGTCCACTCAAATGAGCAGTCCCTGCAGTCAATAGAGATTGGCCTCCAAAGCTGAAACTCTGGTCTGAACCTGCCCTTTAAATTGATATTCAAATAATGCAGGCAGGTTCCCAGCTTTCTGACCTGCCCGCCCGCTGTAAAATCGGAAACTGGCGTGATGACATCCTAAATGGCACCAGACAACATCACGCCCAATAATATGCTCCACAAAGCAGAAAATGGTCCCGATCTTGGAGTGTAAAATTCAGCCCAAAATGTTGAGCCAAGTACAGTTGGGGTAATAACGTGGACACCGAGTTCTTTCTTTTTCTGCAAGCTCCTATTGTAGAGGCACTACAGAGCACACAAATAGTACTTAGAAACACAGGCCAGAATTTTATGTTCGGCTTGAGAGCTCGGCGGGATCGGGTGGCCAGGGAGCCGTGCTGTGATTTTACGCGGGCAGGCCAATTAAGACCCGTCGAGTATAAAACACCACTGTGGCAACAGCAAGAAGGGGCAGGAGGGGGTGGGAGCTTAATGTCTGCCGGGTCCAATGGTGACCCGGCAGCCGATTCAAAAGCTGCGGCAGACATGCGAAGGTTGCCAGTGAAGCACACGCACCTCGTCGTGGAGCTCATTATTGGTGAACGTGGCAGGGGGAAGGGCAGGTCAGCGGGGCAGTCAGCACTGCCTTTCTCTAATGAGTGCCTTACTGCCCTCCTGGAGGAGGTGGCAGCATGGAGAGAGATCCATGTCCCCAGGGACAGGAGGAGGAGGCCCCCCCCTCACCTCACCAAAAATGCCTGGGAGGAGGTGGCATCCAGGGTGAGCTCCCATGATGTGGTGAGGAGCACATGGGTGCAGTGCCATAAGTACTTCAACGGTCTCCTGCGATCGGGAAAGGTGAGTATCCTGTTGGCATAGGTCACTTAGCACAGCAGTTAGGAATTGCCCACAACCCCCTTCCCCCCACCTCCACTCCCACCTGGCCCCCTTGGACCTCAGATGTCTTAGAGTATGAGTGGAAAATGTCAATGAGGCAGCATCTGGGCAAAGGGGTGAGACCTGGCTGCTTGGGATGATGTCTTGTGGCTCCAGGGTCACAAATCAGCTGAGCCCTGCGAGGTATTCCTCAGGTGGGGTTGGCCAGGCTGCAATGGCTATGCAGGTACAGGGTGGACTAATCAGTGCTCCTCTGTCCTTTCAGGAGAAGACATCCCGTAACAATGCCGAGAGGTTGGGGACTGGCGGGGGACCACACCACCTACTCATCCTAACTCAATATGAGCTGGGGTCACTGGAGCTGGAGAGGCACAATGCGCCTAGGTCAACCAGCCATGGTGAGGTTAGGGTGCCACAGGGGGGTAAGAGTGCAGTGCACTGAGGTCAGAATGTCAGTAATAGCAACCATTCCACTGTAGTCTCTGTATTGATGTGAGTGTCGAACATGGAATCCCCTTTGATAATGGTAAGATGAGGGCACCCTGATCCATGTGCCAGGCATGCACAGTAACTACGTAATGACAGTAACAGTGTAATGACTTCAACTAATGACATGTCTTTGTTCTTCCTTTCAGGCTCAGCATCAGCCCAATGAGGTGAGGAGACTGAAGGCCCACCACTGACCCCAGAGGTCAGCAACCATCGAAACGCACCTGCATCACATCCTCTCAGCCAAGCAGGCAGCAGCGCAGATACCAACACCTCAGTGGACATTACATCGGTGACTAATATCTCAGTGCACATCAGTAAGGGCACTTCACACTCGCTTGAGGTACAGGCGGAGGCAGAGAGTGCCCAGGCCACCGGTAGTCGGAGGACTGCTGGGGACGAGGAGCATCCTCAGTCAGTGGCTGATAATGTGCCTCTGGAGTCGTCCCTGAGGCAGCAGATGCTGGAAGTCCAGCAGGTTGTGCGGGGGGATCTGGCAGAGATACATGAGGGAATGCTTGCCATGGGGAATCCTTGCGGAGCATGAACAATGTAATGACTCTCATGGCCGAGCACACTGCCTCCTCCATGGAGAAAGTGGCAACTCTCATGGAGAGGCTCCTCCAGGAGCTGAATCAGGGGTTCCTGGGGATGTGCTCAGACCTGCAAGCCCTCACAATAGCAATGACCTCAGGTGGTCACTGTCAGTGTGGGAGATGCATTGGGCACCCAGTATCCCAGTTAGGTGCCCTTCCATCAATGATGAACAGGGAGGTCCAAAGCAGCCTCACGTTGGCGCACAAGCTGCTTGCTGTCTCTGCAGGCTCCTCTCAGGACGCTGTGGATGATGACAGCAGCTCCTCTGCCCCTCTGCCAGTGACTGTGGCATCCGATGAGGCTGCAATGACTGGGGAGATGCCAGTCATGGCACTGGCTGCTCCCTCCCGGGGGGGGCCAGCACAGGTTCCATGGGCCGGAGGACACATGCCAAGGCCAACAGGACAGCAGAGTGAGCAGGCTGTCTCCAATGCCAGTGCCAGCAAGGGGGGAGCACCAGACATAGCACCCGCAAGCGAAAACATAAAGCACCTTAAGTACAACACAGGCTTATCACTGGTGATATTTCCCCCCCACTTTTACATTAAATGTTATTTGGTGTGATGGACAACATCTATCAATTTCATTTGTATTATGTATGCCAGGCACCACATCATTAAATGTGTTTCTATTCTACAAGCTTCTGGGTGCTTCATTAGTTCTACAGGTGAAGGGTAACCCATGATGCTATGAGTGACTTGTTTGCCATTGCACTTTATTGAAATGGCACACAGTGTATGTTGTTCACCAAACAAATGTTCCAGTCAGGTGTCACGTATGGAACCTGTAGCTCTAGCATGTGTTGGTGGTTCTTATTTGGTAGGCTAGCTGAAGTAGCATTGGATCAAAGCATCCCGGGTGTCCCTGTCTCCTGGAGGTTGCCCAGGTCAGCATCTATCCCGTCAGCATTCTCCTGACTGTGCTCGTCTGGAGACTCACTACTGGACTCATCGTCAGTTGCCAGTGTAGCTGCGTCAACATTTTCTGCCTCTTTCGGCATTGCACATTAGACATATTGAGGTAGCTGCATCGCTACCTGTAAACCCTGGCAGCGAGATAGCGTTGTCTTCTGTGGCACCTTCCGCCTTGAACTTCCTGTTGGCCCTGTGCGCCTTGTGCCTGCGCCTGTCCTCCCACAGGTCACTCCCCTGGAAGCTGAATAAGGACACCTGGCCTCCTCCCCCTTCTGGCCCTCTCTTCCTCCTCAGAGGAGGTGCCTCCAGCGGAGACCACAATACCCATTCCCAGGGTAAGGGAAGGCTGTCCTGAACTGAAGCCTCCTATTTTTGTCAAAGCAGCTCTGAAGCAAAATGAAGATGTTCTGTTCAGACAAGCAAGCAGCAGCAAATTATAAGCTAAAGTACAAACAACTCGCACTAGCAAGCCCACTGACCCCTCTTATTTTTGAAAATTTGGCCTAACTGCCTGCCTGTTGCGCACGTGTGATGCTCTGAAAATCACACTGGCTACATAAACTCCAAGACAATTGGTGTTTCAAGGGCCTTAACTGGCCTATTAATTAATGGTGGGTGCGCCTCCGTGTTCATCATGCGCCCACTTAGTGAAATATCACGAGCGTGCGCGATGATGTTGGGACGTGTGACTGATGTCATCATGTGTCATATTATGCTTGGGCACCCACACGCCCAACGTAAAATTCTGGCACAATTTCACAACAGGAGTGGGCCAAATTTTAAAATAACAACCACTAATGCTGCCCCAAAAATCCATGTGCCTTCAGAACAGTCAACTTAACAAAGCTAGTTTACTGGAAAAACTCAGCAGGTCTGGCAGCATCGGTGGAGAAGGAAAGAGCTGACGTTTCGAGTCCTCATGACCTTCAACAGAACTGAGTGAATATTAGGAAAGGGGTGAAATATAAGCTGGTTTAAGGTGGGGGGGGAGGGGGGTGGGGGGAGAGAAGTGGGGGGGGTGGTTGTCGGGACAAGCAAGCAGTGATAGGAGCAGATAATCAAAAAATGTCACAGACAGAAGAACAAAGAGGTGTTGAAGGTGGTGATATTATCTAAACGAATGTACTAATTAAGAATGGATGGCAGGACGCTCAAGGTACAGCTCTAGTGGGGGTGGGGTGGAAAGGCTAACAGGGCATAAAAGATATAGATTTAAAAATAATGGAAATGGGTGGGAAAATAAAAATCTATATAAATTATTGGAAAAAACAAAAGGAAGGGGGAAGAAACGGAAAGGGGGTGGGGATGGAGGAGTTGTTTTGGATTTCCGGCATCCGCAGTTTTTTGTTTTTAAAGCTAGTTTACTCTTTTGTACTATCTTTGGCTCTATCCCACCAACTCTTCTGTCCCTTCAAGTCTCCTGCCTTCTGCCCTATCACGGACCTTCCCTTTCTTTTTCCACCCTCTGCCAATTGACCTACTTAAAACCTATTACATTTCTAATGCTTCCCACTTCTGATGAACGTTCGTCGACCTGAAACGTTTATTCTGTTCCTCGCCCACTAGGTCCTGCCACACCTGTTAAGTATTTACAGCGTCTTCTGTTGTTACAAAATTAACACCTCCTCATTTGATACAGGCACTTTGTTCAGTACTTTTACAGCTTATTTAAGTGATACAGTTGGAGGAGTGTTATGTGGCTCCTTTAACCCCTCCTTGTTGCCGTAATTCCCTAAAAGTCTTCTTTCCACAAGTTATTTAAGTACGAGTAGTTTCTGAAGAGAACGAACATCTAAATATAAGATACACTGCTGCGCATAAAAGCACCACTATCCCATCAGTGCATTGTTCTGAGAGTCGTTGCTTGGCGATAATGCCAGTTATTTCTATAAAGAAACACCCACATGTTTTTGTTAATAGAATGGGGATAAAAGTTGCTTAAAATTTACGAACACAACGCACATCCGCCAACGTCATAATTAATACAATGTTTGACTTTATGATGTCCCACTTTGTGATAGAAAATCCACACAATTCAATTTCTTCATTCTCGTGGTCCGAAAATATTTCTTTGCGTGGACGAAGAAAAATGTTTAAAAAATGTCAGAAGCCCCCGACTTCTACTGCGGAAAAGCACAAAGAATCAAAATCCTCATCATTACCAGGGATGGGTAAGGACGGGAAACCAAGATCAGAAGTTAAATCAAACACGAAGGTGAATTCGAATTGCTTCACTTTGAGGACGGGGGCGCTAGTAATTGACATGGGATCCGGTATTTGCAAAGTGGGATACGCCGGCCAACCCAGACCTGATTCTGTGGTGGGATCAATTTTGGGATACCCGAGAGGGAAGAGTAAACGTAACAACATCGCTGTGGGCAAAATGGTCTCAACCGAACCAGACCTCAAACTAGTTCGGCCGACCCGACAAGGAATCATAGTGGACTGGACAGCGGCCGAAGATCTCCTTCGGCACGTATTTTATGAGGATCTGAAGGTTTCGCCAGAGGAACACGCAATCCTAATCTCAGACCCCCCTCTCAGTCCCACGACCAATAGAGAGAAGATTGCAGAATTCCTGTTCGAGCGTTTCAATGTCCCTGCCATGCACGTCTCTTACCAGTCAGTGCTGGCTGTGTATTCTTATGGAAAAACCACGGGGTTGGTGGTAGATTCTGGTGATGGTGTCACCCATTCTGTCCCCGTTCATGACGGCTACAACATGCCTGATGCAGTCAGTAGAATAGATTTGGGTGGCCACGATCTCACTACTTACCTAATAAAGCTGCTCAGTGAGGCAGGTAACGCCTTTCATGAGAAAGGCAGGTACATAGTAGAAGACATCAAGCAGAAATGTTGCTACGTAGCTGTTGATTATCCAAACGAGGGAACCCGTCTTGTAGATTATGAGCTACCAGATGGTCATATCATCACCATTGGAACAGAAAGATTTAAATGTCCAGAAGCCCTATTCAATCCATCGTTCATGGAGTCAAACCAGGAAGGTATTCACATTATGACCATCAACAGTTTGAAAAGGGTTCAGCCCCATATTAGACAGCTCATGTACGATAATGTTCTGTTGAGTGGGGGCTCGACATTATTCGATGGCTTTAATGTTCGTTTCTGCAAAGAGATTTTTCCCTTAGCTCCTAAAGATGTTA
The DNA here is from genome assembly GCF_017639515.1 of Carcharodon carcharias. NCBI lineage: Eukaryota > Metazoa > Chordata > Chondrichthyes > Lamniformes > Lamnidae > Carcharodon > Carcharodon carcharias. The sequence goes on along the minus strand of NC_054480.1, from coordinate 120,429,346 downwards.
AAACTAAAATTCACGCTGTTCCGGAGAGGAAGTATGCTGTCTGGATAGGTGGCTCCATATTGGCCTCATTACATGCCTTCCAATCTTTGTGGATTCGCCAAGAAGATTATACAGAACAAGGCCCATTAATTGTGCATCGTAGATGCTACTGAGACCCTGTTTTTTGTCCTATTATAGTTTCAAAGAATATTAAAGATTTTAATTTCACTGTGTCATTTTGTGCAAAGATAATAGTGTTGGTTTGTATATCAGCTATTGCTGGTTTATTACTTTTCCCATCGAATGTTCATAGTAATTAATGCCAATTTCATATATCTTCCTTCATAAATTAAGGCCAGATAACTGTACCATTTAAAATGCTTTATTTGAACTTATATTTAAATAATTAAACCATCAAGGAAATCCACATATGTGAAAATACAGAGGGTTTGCTTTGTTTTATTGCTGATTTTGAGACCTTTCCAAAGTTTGAGTGCCCTGGTATGGCACTCACGGAGAGGTAACATATTCAGAATAGGATTGGTAGCCTAAAAGTCCAATAAAAATTGACGATGCATCCAGCTTTATTTCAAAACTGGCCTACTATTGTGTACTCAGGCAGTAAACCATTTTTAATATGGAAATCAAGATACTGTGATGTAAATAGGATCCTGATTTCTAGGTGAAATCTAAACAGTTCCATTGTTGATGAACAAGCAAAGGCCTTCTAAAGAAAAGTCTTGAATTGTTTTTGTGGGCTTTGGTGAAACAAGAGTGTACCTCTGGGGCCCACAAAAATAGTCTGGGCAGCTGTCGCCCTGTGCCCCCCACCCCACCCTTTGCGACTGCAAACACCACTCCACTGCAATTTATCTTACTGGCAGCAGCCCCTGGTGACTTCCAATTTTCAACCTGGTGAGCTAAGATAGTATGCCTGTTCAATGCCCTGTAACTCATATGGTGAATTATATGGGGCTGGAATGTCAAAATCACGAGGGCAACTTCATTGCATGAATAGCCAGCCAACAAGGGTGCTTTGTCAGTCAGCCACCTAAAAGCCAACATCTACCTTACGCTGTACAATCAGCTCATCAAGTATTTTATTATTATGCAAATTAGAGGAGATCCCATACTGAGATTGAAGCAACAACATCCATTTATTTAACACCTTTAAAGTAGTAAAATATCCCAAAATGCTTCAAGGAAGCATTATCAGATAGAATCTGACACTGAGACACATAAGAACATTGCAGGACAGTTGGCCAAAAGCTTGGTCAAAGACAGATTTTAAGGAGTGTCTTAAAGAAGGAGAAAGAGGGAGAGATGCAGAGGGTTTCAGGAAGAGCAGCAGAGGGTTTTAGGGAGGAAATTCCAAAGCTTTGTTTCTAGATAACTGAAGACATAGCTGTTAATGATGTAGAAAAGTAAATCTGGGTGCATAAGAGATCAGTTTTGGAAGAATGCAAAGTTTGCCATAAGACCATAACCATAACATGTAGGAGCAGAAGTAGTCCATTCAGACCATCGAGTCTGCCTCAGAAAGTTGTAGGAGCTGAAAGAGATTTTATAAAATGGGGAGGGATGAGGACATGGAGGGATTTGAACACAATGATGAGAATTTAAACTTAGAGGCACTGCTGAACTGGGAGTCAATGTAGATCAGCGAGCATTAAGGTGATGAATGAACGGGACATGGTGTGAGTTAGGATCCAGGCAGCAGTGTTTTAGATGAGCGATAGTTGATGGAAGGTTAACAATGTGAGGCCAGCCTGCGGAGAGCAATGGAATAATCAAGCCTAGTGGTAACAAAGGAAAGGATGAGGGTTTCAGCAGCAGGCGGACTGAGGCAGGGATGGAGTGGTATGATATTAAAAAGGTTAAATAGTCAGTATTGACAATGGAGAGGTTATGGAGGCGGAAGCTAATCTCAGGATTAAATAGGTTTCAGTCTGGTTAAACTCAGCCAGTGGATGATAGAGGAATAGAATCTGTGGCCAAGGAATGGAGTTTGTGAAGGGGGAACCAAAATCATTGACATCAGTCTTCCCAGTATTAAAGTGGAGCATATTTCTACAAATCCAACACTAGGTGTCTTCATTGTGAGAAGTCTAAAATGAAAGGGGTATACGACTCTTGAAGACTGTTGACTCAGCTGGCTTCAGGCTGAATTCAGTGATCCTGTTGCTTTTGGCATCAAGACAGCTTAAAGTTGTAGATGGAGGATTTATCTGTTCCAGAGACAACAGCACTGGGTTGAGTTCTTTCTTGAAGCCTCTGTTTGCGGTACCTGGATAGTCAAAATCAGCCAACAGGATTTAGAAAAACTTGAAAGTTGGATGGAGAGAGAGAAAGAAACCCACTCAGGGTCTGGTTCTTTTCGCATCTCAGTTGCTTGTTCAGTTCTGCACAGAAAGCAGGTGCTTAAAACACACAAAGGGTTGGCTTGTTCAATGTTCAAATAAGGTCAGGGCTGGTGTATTCCAATTGCAACTTAATGAGATCATGGCTGGGAATTCCTTGGTCAGCCAGGGTGCCATTGTCCAAGTAATTATGTCTAATGGTTTGTCTCCACTCAGTTGAGAACCTGGGTGATTGGATGCTTTGTTAATGGGATAGGAGATGCCCCATTCATCCTCTTTCAAGACCATTGTTCCTGGTGCGACTTTTCAGACAGGTTGTCTCCATTTGAATTATTTTTTGGAATGGTGAAGGCACAGCGATCAAATGTGCGGCCATCTTTGACTGTGATCCCAAGTCACTGGGATGTGGCTTCAGGATTAAAAAAAATAATAATTAGAGGTTTCCAGCCAATAAATTCAAAATTCATTTTTTTATTCCTTATGGGAGCGGAGTCAACCGGAACTGCGAGGGACACCTCTACTCAGGCAGCAGGCTGAGTTTGAAAAAAAATATCCATGAATGACACCACAGGAAAAGTGTAAGTTCATTGGTTGGTGAGAAGCTGCTGTTAGGGATTGCATTTAAATAGCTTAAAAGTAGGAAAACAGATCATTTATAAAGAAGTAGTTACTTGGAATTCAGTAAGGAACACTAGCAATAGGGAAGTAAAAGTTAAGTCAAAGTGAAATAAAGTAAGTAAACCGAAGTAAGATAAAGTTAGCATGTGTAGTAAAGTTGTTACTAGTCATTTATTCCACTCATTTTATTTACCCTAAGTGTGATAAATCGCATTTAGAGTTATGGGATGGCAGGTCAACTTGGCGAAGTGGAGTGTACATCCTACGGTATGTGTGAAGTCATGGACGCACCATGTGTCCCTGACAAACACATCTGTAAGAAATGTCACCAGCTGCACAAGCTTGAGCTCCGGGTTTCGGAACTTGAGCGGTGGCTGGAGTCACTGCCATGCATCCCTGAGGCACAGGACTATGTGGATAGCACATTAAGGGAGGTAGTCACACCGCAGGTCAGGAGCGTACAGCCCGAGGAGGTATGGGTGACCACCAGGCAGTCTAAGAGAACAAGGCAGGTAATGCAGTCTTCCCCTGAGTCTATCCTGCATGCTAATCAGTTTTCCATTTTGAATGTTGATGGTTCCTCAGGCGAGTGCAGCCAGAGCTAAGCCCATGGCACCACGGGCAGCTCAGCTATACAGGGGTGAAGGAAGAAGAATGGAAGGACATTAGTGATAGGGGATTCCATAGTCAGGGGATCAGACAGGAGTTTCTGCAGCAGTAAATGTGACTCCAGGGTAGTCTGTTGCTTTCCTGGTTTCAGGGTCAAGGATGTCATGGAGTGGCTGAAGGATATCCTTTGGTGGGAGGGGGATCAGCCAGTGGTCATGGTCCACATTGGTACCAATGACATAGGCAAGAGGAGGGATGAGGTCCTGAAAGCAGATTTCAGGGAGTTAGGAAGGAAATTAAAAAGCAGGACCTCAAGAGCAGTAATCTCAGGATTACTCCCAGTGCCTCATGCTAGTGAGCATAGGAATAGGAGGATAGATTGATTAAATACGTGGCTGGAGAACAGGTGTGGGAGGGAGGGCATCAGACTTCTGATGCATTGGGACCAGTTCTAGGCCAGACAGGACCTGTATAAGCTGGATGGGTTACATCTTAACAGGACTGGGACTGATATACTCACAGGCAGATTTGCTAGTGCTGTTGGGCTGGGTTTAAACTAAAACAAAAACAGAATTACCTGGAAAAACTCAGCAGGTCTGGCAGCATCGGCGGAGAAGAAAAGAGTTGACGTTTCGAGTCCTCATGACCCTTCTAGCTTGTCTGGGTGGGTGGGAAGCTGAGGGATGGCCCAAATTTAAAGAAAGTAAAGTTGGTAACAAGAAGTAGTAGTAAGGCCAGAAGGCAGGAGTAACAAAGCTGTGCATTGAGTTTGCTTGTGAGGAAGATGTAAAGTGGTTGCAGAAGGATTTGGACAAACTTAATGAGTGGGCAAGAACATGGCAGATGGAATATAATGTGGAAAAATGTGAAGTTATTCACTATGGTAGTACGGACAGATGTGCAGAGTATTTCCTTATTGGTAAGAGATTAGAAAGTGTAGATGTACAAAAGAGACCTGGGTGTCCTTGTCCATAAGTCACTGAAAGCTAACATGCAGGTGCAGCAGGCAATTAGGAAGGCTAATAGAATATTAGTCTTTCTCACAAGAGGATTTGAGTACAGGAGTAGAAAACTCTTGCTTTAATTGTATAGAAGCTTGGTTAGACCACACCTTAAGTACTGTGTGCAGTTTTGGTCCCCTTATCTCAGAAAGAATATTATTGCCATAAAGGGAGTACAACGAAGGTTCACCAGACTTCCGGGGATAGTGGGACTGTCTTATGAAAAGAGATTGGGGAAACTGGGCCTGTATTCTCTAGAGTTTCGAAGAATGAGAGGTGATGTCATTGAAACCTACTAAATACTGAAAGGAATAGATAAGTAGATGCAGATAAGATGTTTTCCCTGGTTGGGGAGTCTAGAACCAGGGGACACAATTTCAAAATAAGGGGGAAGTCACTTAGGTCCAAGACGAGGAAAAATTTCTTTACTCAAAGGATTGTGAATCTTTGGAATTCTCTACCCCAGAGGGCCGTAGAAGCTCAGTTATTCAGTATGTATAAGGTAGAGATTGATATATTTCTGATTAACAATAATGTAAAGGGTTATGGGGATAGTGTGGGTAAAAGGCATTGAAGTGTTCAATCAGCCATGATCGTATTGAATGGCAGAGTAGGCTCAACAGGCTGAATGCCCTTCTCCTATTCCTATGATATAAAGCATGGTTTCACAAACATTAGCAAATATGAAAGAGCAGGAATTGGAGGTAACCTTGTGACATAGGTTAGTAATTATTTGGGAGTTGGGAATCAGATTGTAAGAGAACAGTTTCTGATTGTCAGATTGTGACAATTGGTACTGGATTTTCAATCTGGGGGTCAAGAAATCAATGCCCAGGTTATTTCCAGGTCCCAATCTCACATCAGCATTAGCAATTTTCATATCCAAAGGTCCTAACTGGGCAGAGGCCAGTTCACCACCCAATTAGTGGCACCAGAAGTGGCCTGGAGGTGTGGTGGTCTAGACAACTATAGGGAGCCCACTTAGTACTGAAAGGGTTAATGGAGAAATTGAATTAAATGCTTAGGCCTAAGAGAAAAATACTGCAACCTTGAAGAACAATAGCATCTTGTCTGATCACTATAGTAAGATAAGATCTGAGACATTCCATGTGTCTCTCTCTTGGGCCGAATGTAATCAAAGTTGTGATAACCAAGTGCGTAGGCACTGCACCTGTTGTGCAGGAATGGAAATTAACTAAAACATGGATTGGTCAGTTAATGTATGCAAATAAGCAGATTGAGATGTGCAAAATTTACTGATTGGTTGTAAAATGCTTTTAAGCAAGTATTTCTGTATTCTGCTTTGAGACGGTACAATAGCTCTCGCTGTATTGTTCTCCCTTGTGCACAAGTAATAAATGGGGTTTCCACGTACGAAATGATGCCTTGGTGTGGTTAATCTCCGAAAGTTTCTTGGAGGTTCCACCGAGATGACTAATCCCTAGGGTTGAGTCACAGAGCGCCAGTGTTAGGACCTCGCGGTTCAAGGACTTCTCAGTCCGCGGCAGCCCCAATTGGGCTTTAGGGGTTCTTTGTCCTGCGATCTACCTTCGCCTGCCTGTGGCTGACTCTCAGGGGAAGTCATCTATTTAAATATTTGGGAGATTAATTTGGCCAGTAATTTAGTGTAAATTAGTAGTAGTATACCCAGGGGTTCGAGTCCCCTGGTGGTGAAAAATAGTAGTAGTATACCCAGGAGTTCGAGTCCCCTGGAGGTGAAAAAGTAAGTAATTTCTGTGTTTTTTTTGTGTATATTATTAAGTAAAAATGGGAAATATGGCATCAAAGAAACCTCAGGTTCCCCTTTTGAAGGGAATCCCAAATGCATACATGTATATCCATTATGGGTCTTAAAGTGTCCAACATGTTTCTGATTGGGTTAAATGGACTCAAGGTAAAGGAGAGAGCTTCCCACCAGATGGAACTTTTAATCAGGAGAGAATTGAGTGCTTATAATGTTTTAAGGGAGGTAGATAGTCCGCTACTGAATTTTCTGTAACTTAAAAAAATGAATTGATCTAAGTTACAAGAGCTGTTTGTGCTGAAGAGAGAGAGAGAGAGAGAGGGTACCCCTAGGGGGTTAATGGGCAATTGACAAGCAGCAGCAGAGAAAATATGAGCTTTCGTCAGTTTGAAGGTCCCTATAGGTGGAGCCTTCAAGATCCCTTTATTCCCCCACTGCTAATTGAAGCTTCGTTTAGAGTTAAGATCAATATTGTAGGAGTATCGATACATACCTTTATCTATGTGTTGGTTTGTGTGCAATAAAGCATTTGTATGTGAGCTTTAATGTGTTTTCCTCCCTGAATTGTCTTTTGTGTGTGTAACTGAGCACTTTAGAGTCGAAAGCCCCATATTAGATTAAAGGAAAAGTTTATTCAAACATTCCAAAGTTTTGAGTATAAGGTTTGAGTTGAGATTTCTGGCAAAAAAATCATAATTTGAAGATAGTGTAAAGATAAAACAGGGCTTGCCTTTGTTTGAGATGAACCAACCCTTGTACCATCCCCTTGCAGAGTGGTAGGGAATAACCCTCATCATCAGCTTCCAAGCTGATTGTGATTAATACATACGAGTTAGTATTCTAAAATCCTGAGGAAAAATTACTTGAAATTCAGAAGGATTCTAGGAAAACCAAAAGGCATAAACACAAGGTCTAGGTGGTTCCAATGTATAAAAAGGGGATTCTTATGAAGAGATGAATTAAATATTAAAGGAAATCTGCTTTCCAAAAGCACTGGAATTTGAATTTGGGACAATCTTGAGATGTAAAGTGCAGTGTAATTTAACAGGTTTCTTTGAATAACGAGGATGCTATCTAAGATAAAGAATATGTCAATAAACATACAAAATTATAACTTTGATTCAAATCGTGGAGGTTGTTTTAATTTTGATAGTGTAAATTACAATTCTTACAAAGTTAAAAATTTGTGGTTTGGTTCTTGATAAAGTTCTCAAAAGGGAATTTTCATTTTAAAAGGTTTGACAACAATTGGCACTAATTCAAATGCTGCAAGCTTTTGTATTTGTAAGTCTGTTCCCAAAATATGAAGCTAAGCTCAAGACCTTGACAAAGTTTGGCAGAAATCCAATTTTTGGCCGAGTTAATGAATCTAGGATAATTCTAAAAGAAAAGGGTCAGACACAATTTAGTGGGTTACTTTTGAGACAATAAAATGTTTGAGGAGATAAGGAAGCAAAACATGTCAATACCTGATTTCTGTTTTTAAAACTGTTATGAGAATATTTTATTTACTTTAAAGTCTCTCCAGGCAACCTGAACAAGATAAGATGGTAGCTGTTGCATGTGTAACATTATATGAGGCAAGTAGGAGAATGAGTTGGGAAAGAGGACATAATGTACAAACTGTTTTAAGGAAAATGAATTTGATAATCTGGCCATCAACTGAGGCATTGGAACTGCTTAAAAAGTAAGGAAACATTTTAAACAATCAAGACAATAGAGAAACTGACTTCAAAAGAATCAAGATGATTGTGGTCAGAAAAAAAATCCTTGGAGGCAAAATTATTCAGTGTCTGTAGTTGAGGCAAATGAAGGGCAAGGACAAATAAAACTTAACAATTTACTACGAGATAGATACAGGTAAAGGGAAAGCTGGGAAAAGGCTAAATAGATGTATTACTGATAATATTAATGTGCCTGCGAGCTACAAAAAGTAAGACCACAGGATTAACACCTTGATGACAGGCAGAGTTAAGCGGTTCCCAGAGAGAACCATCACTGGAAGTGAAGATACTGAGCCATTGAAAGATAGGATAAGAAGGTGCATTGTAGAGTTGTTTAAGGAATTGAGGTCTGACATGAGACAGCAGCAGGAGAGAGTAAACTGGAAGGAGTGGGGGTGCCTAACCATAAGGATTCAGAACAGGGAACTCATTTCACAGGGAGAGTCATTAAAGAAGTATGTAATCTTATGGAGATTAAACAGAAATTCCATATTCCTTACCACTCCCAGAGTCCAGGGATGGTGGACAGGATGAACTGAACTTAAAAACATCTATAGCCTAAGCAGTTCAGGAGTATTGCTCAGCATTCTGATGCGTCTTAGGGCAACACCAAATAGGATTACCAGGTTCACTGCATTGAATTGATAACAGGAAGGGCCATGTAATTACCTGAAGGCATTATAATAGGAGGTGTAGGGCCACTGAAAGGAACAATACAGGACAATGAAAGGGAATTAAGTAGGTAATTACTTAAGTTGAGAGAGGAAGTTAGAGACTGACAGATGATTAAGTATATGGAAACAGGCAAATCCAAAGAGCAACAACGGACCCCCCCAATAGGGGAATAAGGTGATGGTCAAGGTGAGCTCAGAGCGAACAGGCATGGACCATACAAGGTAATTATGACAGGTGATGCATGCGCACTTGTAGATATGAGAACGAGATCCGATCTACGATCCTGGTCGTGGGCGTATCAGTACTGGCAACAAAGTCGGGGATCATCACTGCTCATCCCACGCCATAGGAGGAACTTTGGTACAGCACGGACAGTGCCGAAAGTGACACGCAACGGGGAATGATAAATGTAACAGTAGGGAAACAAGTGCTTTCAAACTGTAGTAAGGGTTTGCTTCAGATCGGGCATGGGAGGTCTGCCACTACCCAGCCATCTCCCACCTCTACTTTCAGAGTCCGAGTAGAGATAATTGAAGCCCCTCAAACCACACCGACTGACCCATCTTGTCCAACTATGCATCCAGGACCGGCGAATGGTTTGGTACTAGGTAATCAGAAGTTTTGTATCATAATGTACACCATGAGTTGGTACCCGTAGTCTTGAATGTATCCGATGTCGTCCTGCCCCAGTGGTGCTCAACCCATGCCCAAGCACTCAATATGGCTTTGACGTGCCAATTGATGACTGAAGCACTTCAGTTCAATGGCGAGATGCGATCAGGCTTGGGAGGGAACCGCGTTAAGCACAGCCTGATAAATGATGCAGCTACGATATTCAATATAGGGACATCATTGGTTAATCCAAAGCCTGGCTACTGTGCTCGAAAGTCATGCGGGGACTATCAATAAATTAATTGAAATAGGGAAAGATATTTCAGACAAAGTGAACAGGAATGATGAATGCAGCACCTACGGACAAGAATCATGACTTGACCGGTTGCTAGCTCAGAGGTTTAACATGTGCATATAGAATGAATGTTGAATGTATAGTGAATAGTAATATGCTAATAGGCATTGTATTAGTAAAACCTGTCATACCTATGTCAATGACATAACCCAGGCAAGACGCCCACAGTGACTGCTGGTATGGGATCCCAGCCATGGGGCCCGTTTGTACACCTACAAATGGACTTCATACAAATGCCTAAATGTATGGATATAATTATGTTTTAGTTATAGTATGTTTGTTCTTGCGATGGGTGGAGGCGTATCCCATCTGACGAATTGATGCTGTTATTGTAAAATTTTTGTTGCATGAATACATACCCAGATTTGGGATACCAGAGATTTTATCGAGTGATTATGGGCCTCGTTTTACCGCTAAAGTGATAAAGGAACTGTTGAAGGTCTTACAATGCAACCATCGCCTTTCCTGCCCATACCACCCCGAGTCTACTGGGGCAGTGGAGAAACAAAATGGTATTCTGGAAAACAAACTAGCTAAATTATGTGAAGAAACCAGTTTGAAATGGCCTGAAGCTCTACTCTTGGTGCTCATGACTATGTGCTCTCACCCTAACCGTACCATCTCCCTCTCTCCTTATGAAGTTATAATGGGACATCCTATGCGCCTCCCAGTGGCCCCAGCTTTATCTGCTAAGGAAATGGACATCCACGTTATGGATGAGGGAATGATTACATACTGTATAGCGCTCACTAATTCTCTCAAAAGCTTGCATATACATGTAGTAGAAGCTCAGAAAAAGCCCACCATTGAAGACTGCCATCAATACTAGCCCGGGGACCTAGTCCCGGTAAAGACCTTCAGGAGAAAGAACTGTTTGGAACCTCGATGGGAGGGGCCTTTTCAAGTCCTGCTCACCACCCATATGGCCATGAAGGTTGAAGGAAGTCCCTTGTGGATCCACGCACCGCACATCAAGCAGACGCTGACCTCGGACGGAAGTGCTTGTGCAAGAACTTTAACTGAGCCGTCAGAATGCTGACTTTGATCTGGGTCCTGTCCTGCACAGTCCTAGCAGGGGCATGAAATACCAATTCTGTGGTTCAACGAATGCAGGCTGTAGCCTCGCAAGTTAATCGAACTAAATGTTGGATTTGTACTCATTTTCCTGTTAATCCCTCTTCCTCAGAGATGCATTTTCTGGCTTTCCCCTCAGATTCTGCATGGTCCCTAGGTATTACAGGGGCCCTCATTCAGCAAACACCCATTTGGAGACGGGAGCCCACTTTTGTGGTTGTTAAGGGGCTGGCCTGGCTATGCAGCAGGAGAAATTATACCAAGGGTAGCACTGCCATTGGGTTCCTGTGCCTACCTTGCTGATTCAAGCCAGCTATCTATTCCCTCCCTCTCCTCAGGGATCAAGACCCCTCTGAGGATGAAGCCCGACAGCTCGGATACATAGAACTTGGCTAAGGGTGATGGATTGTCCTTGTAGGACAAAAAGGGGGAAGTGTGGTGGCCTGGACAACTATAGGGAGCCCACTTAGTACTGAAAGGGTTAATGGAGAAATTGAATTAAATGCTTAGGCCTAAGAGAAAAATACTGCAATCTTGAAGAACAATAGCATCTTGTCTGACCACTATAGTAAGATGAGCCCTGAGACATTCCATGTGTCTCTCTCTTGGGCCGAATGTAATCAAAGTTGTGATAACCAAGTGCGTAGGCACTGCACCTGTTGTCTAGGAATGGAAATTAACTAAAACATGGATTGGTCAGTTAATGTATGCAAATAAGCAGATTGAGATGTGAAAAATTTACTAATTGGTTGTAAAATGCTTTTAAGCAAGTATTTCTGTATTCTGCTTTGAGATGGTACAATAGCTCTCGCTGTATTGTTCTCCCTTGTGCACAAGTAATAAATGGGGTTTCTACGTACGAAATTATGCCTTGGTATGATTAATCTCCGACAGAGGCAAGACATAAGTTATCGAGGACCCTTTGAAAAGGTGAGCAATTGTCATGATGGAACAACAGGGATCTCAAAGGCCAGTGCTAGCATGGGCAGGCATCCACAGATAGCACCAAAGTTCTCAGGTGCCTCCCTGGAGGCTTTAACCTCAAGTTGCAGACAGGAGAAGTATCTTGTTCCCAGTGCCTACTAGAAGAAATGTCTGGATGGATGTGGCGATGGAAGTCAGCAGTTGGACAGTGACCAGAAGGGCTTGCGTCCAGTATAGAAAGAGATTTAATGACCTGGTAAGGTCAGGAAAAGTGAATGGCATTGACACCTTGGTGACAAGTCTTTAACTCTGTACACACCTGTGTGCACACGAACTGAGCAGACTGAGTGTTCATACTTCACCTTAACTCTGTTAGATCAAGTGACCAATTGCACCACTGAGGCATCAGCAACCCCCACTTATGGGGTGTAATTGAGGATCCTGACGTGTCCCAGGCACTCCGTTTGCCTTGTCCCACCTGAATGAAAATTCCAAATTGTTGCGCAAAAGTCTTTTAATGAGCTCAAAAATGAGCTCAACAACCACTTAATTGGATGTGTGTGGGTTTCTGGCTTCCCACACTTGCTTTGAAAATCATGTCACATTCAGGAGGCCAGAGGCATCAGGATCCAGTGACACCTTTTGCGAATGTGATTTTCAATGTGTGCCCACACCCGAACCTACCCCTGCTTCAATTGAAAATCCAGCCTGTGGTGTTTCCCAGGAATTTGTATTGGGATTTCAGCTTTTCATTACCTATTTTAATTATTTTGCTTAAGGAACCAAAAGTTGTATATACAAGTTTGCAAATTACTCAAAATTAGGATGCTCAGAATACATTATGTAGATGGGGAACAGGAACTTACAAAGGGACATAGATTAAGTGATTGGGATAAAACTATAGCCGAGGACATTTACTATGGGAAGGTCAATGTGAAGAAAAATCAAAATATTTTCTTAATGAGAGACCAGGAACTGTGAAACAGCAAAGCGATTTAAGTGTTCATGTACACAAATCACTAAAGGTTGGTAAGCAAGCACAAAAAGTAATCAGAAAAAAAACTAATGAAATCTTGACCTCGATCTCAAGGGAACTGGAATACAAAAATGAACAGGCGATGCTTCCGTTAAGCATCAAGGGGAGGTGGTATTATCACTGGACTAGTATTACAGAGACCCAGGATAATGCTCTGGGGATAGTTCAAATCACACCATGGCAGATGGTGACATTTGAATTCACTAAAAATCTGGAATTCAAAGTCCGATGATGACCAGGAAACCATTGTTATAAAAACTAATCTGGTTCACTAATGTCCCTTAGAAAAGAAAATCTGCTGCCCTTACCTGGTCTGGCCTACATTTGACTCCAGACCACACAACAAGTTGGCTGACTCTTAACTGCCCTCTGAACAAAGGCAATTAGGGAATGGGCAATAAATGCTCGCCTAGCCAGTGATGCCCACAGTAAAAAATATATAGTGCCTTGGGAAATGGATGATTCAGGATTCATATCATCCACTGTTGGTGGTTGACAGCGAGATATGGACATTGTAAATCAGAGAGAAAGGTCAGAAAACAGCTTTGATTTTGTAACATAACACTTAACCAATTTATTTCAGAGAGAAGAGTAGGCTTAAGATTAGTATGTCAAACTTAAATGGCGGTAATTATGAGGGCATGAAAGCAGAACTAGCTAAAGTGAACTGGCAAATGAAGTTAAGGGATAAGTCAATAGATATGCAATGGCGGATATTTAAGGAAATATTTTGGGATACTCAGTATGGATACATTCCAACAAGAAAGAAAAATTCCAAGGAGCGGACCCACCATCTGCGATTAACTAAAAAAGCTAAAGATTGTAACAAACTTAAAGAAAAATCATATAATTGTGCAAGGATCGGTGGTAGGACAGAAGACCGGACAGAATATGGAGAACAACAAAGAATGACAAAAAGATTATTAAGGAAGGAAAAATTAAAGTACGAGAGAAAGCTGGCTAGAAATATAAAGACAGATAGTAAGAGTTTCTATAGATATTTAAATGAGGAAAGAGTTAACAGAATGAGCATTAGTCCTATAGAAAGTGAGTCTGGGGAATTAATAATAGAAAATAAGGAGGTGGCAGATGTATTGAACAGGTACAATCAGATCAGCCATGATCTTATTGAATGGCAGAGCAGGTGCCTACTCCTGCTCCTAATTCATTTGTTCGTATGTTCATCTGTTGTTTACAGTCATGACGTGCCCAAATTATGCCCCTTGAAATGGCAGGCAGATTGCAAAATCAATAATAATTAGATACAAATGAAATAGTTAGGAGATCCAAATTGCACCTATATGTTCTGGGTTTTAGGACTATTGTTTAATAAATTCTGACGTGTCATTCATAAAAATGCTGAAATTTTTAAAGTGAAGAGCTATTTTGGGATTAACTACATTATTTTGACTCACAGTGATTTTCTCTTTGCTTAAAATAAATTATCCATGAATTTTAGTCAATGAAAAATATATTATAATGAATACTATCTAATTATTGCTAAAAAAACAGACATGCTCTCTGAGCTTTTCATCTTGCATTCATCAGGACAGCTCAAAAGAAATTATCAAACTGTAAGGGGGCAACAACAATTAATACAGCATGAGAAGAGAGTGCTGATTGGTTGGCTAGTGGACTCTGATTGGTGGAGGCGGTGCCATGAAGAATGTAGCATGGAGCAGTTAGCTGCCCAGCTTTGTTCAAGTTCAAACCAGGCAGGACTACTCTGATTGGTCAAGGAATTGTCATGGGGATTAAACCAGGGAATGACTGTTCCCTAAGCTTTTGTTTAGATGAAAAGATGCAAAGTGTGTACATGTTACTTCTGCCTGCAAAGGACAGAATCCTGGTTGTGAACATGTGTGACTTCTAGCATGCCTACGTGACCCATGCTGTGAGCCCAACTGGCAGTCTTAAATTGGTTTTTGGTGTAATTCTTCGCACCATCTAGATTGTTTAGCAGGTGTTGTCAATCCCAGAATCACATCTATTGTTGGACATTATGCTTTGAGTTTTGCAAGCATGGGCCAGTTGGGTACAGTCAGTACTTTGCCTGTTGCGAACAGCTGAAGGGAAGTGCTGTTTGTTATGATCCACCAATAGATGGAACCATGGCCTATTAGCACCACACCAGCACTGAAATTAATATACTACATTGCTCATTGTGTGATAGGCAGAAAATCTTTTTCACTTGACGGCCGCATTCTATTGGTAGAGAATACCACGCATGTTCCTACTGCATAGTAACAGCATGCAATGGCTAGCTTCATCTGTTGCTCAAATTTTTGTGACACCATAATCTGAGGTGGACTGGGCATTTTTCTGGACTGAAAATGGCAGCCTTTAGGCCCATTCATGAGTTTGTACGATCTATAGCGAACAATGCTCTGATTAGGGTAGCCATTATCCCACAGGATGGTTTTGATGTGCCCTATTTTAGCATCAAGCTTGCACAGTGAGCAAACAACTCAGGCCCTATTTAAGGGTTTACTGACAAGACCAATCTTATAGTATGTGGAATTGTAGGAATCCCGACACATATATTGACGAGTGAAGGTAGGCTTGTGGTAGGCAATAGTAAAGAACCCATTGGCATGTTTCTCAACTAGCACGTTGAGGAAAGGGAGCTCCTTTGACTGCTCCGTTTCGAAGGTGAATTTGAGTGCAGGATGAAGCCCATTAAGATGTGCAAGGAAGTTCTTACATGCAGCTGCCCAATCAAATATAGCAAACGTTTCATCTATGTATGGTAAATATACAAGGGGTTAGGTTAGGTATCATTCCATCCAAGATGCATGCTGTTACTATGCAGTAGCAACATGTTTAACGTTTGTCAACAGCACCTTCTTTGAATGGTGTGAAGAGAGTGTTGAATTACATAGCCTATACACATTTTTAAACAGCCTACCGTAGTGTACTTTAATTATCATTGCACTTTAAGGGTCGTTGGCAATCTACAATAAAATTAAAAATAATCAATTTCAAAAGTATCATAAATTAATAGTAGTTTTGCAGTTTTAAGAGATGAAATATTTTGCAAACGTTACAAAATCGCCTCGAATGTAATTCACAAGAGCAGAAAAAATATTTTTGGGTTAACATGGTAATCCATAAGTCTTGCATGGCACAAAATGTAAGGCTTGTTTTTATCTGCGTGGAAGAATAATTTGCAAGGTCGTAGGTACATTTTTTAAAAACAATGTGTTTAAACAGATTAAGGAGGCGAGGCTTTAAGTTCATTTTAAAATTTGGCCAAACCTACAGAGCAGCTCATTTCCAGATTTAAAAATAATGACAGCCAACGTTGCCAGAATTGCCTGAGTTGCAAGTTGCATCTCAGCGCCGTCATAATTGATGAAGTAAAATGTGACTATGATGTCCCACCATGTAGGGGTGGATTTAACAAATTTCACAACTAGTGTTTACTAAATTGATATCCCGGTTATCAAGCACAGCATACCGGCCTGCTGGTTCTTTAAAGACTTCGAAAATGTTACAGAAAATTCAGCGGCCGCCGTCGCGCACTGTGGACAAGGCGAAAATATCAAGGCCACCCTCATTATCAGGAACGATTAAGGATGTCAAACCAAAAGATAAACCTGACTCTGAGCCACAGCCCAGAATCCCAGTTATGAGAACGGGAGCAATGGTAGTGGACATTGGATCGGGGAGTTGTAAAGTGGGGTATGCCGGTGACCCAATTCCCCAGTCACTGGTTGGGTCAGTGGTGGGATACCCGAGAGGGAAGAGTAAACGTAACAACATCGCTGTGGGCAAAATGGTCTCAACCGAACCAGACCTCAAACTAGTTCGGCCGACCCGACAAGGAATCATAGTGGACTGGACAGCGGCCGAAGATCTCCTTCGGCACGTATTTTATGAGGATCTGAAGGTTTCGCCAGAGGAACACGCAATCCTAATCTCAGACCCCCCTCTCAGTCCCACGACCAATAGAGAGAAGATCGCAGAACTTTTGTTCGAGCGTTTCAATGTCCCTGCCATGCACGTCTCTTACCAGTCAGTGCTGGCTGTGTATTCTTATGGAAAAACCACGGGGTTGGTGGTAGATTCTGGTGATGGTGTCACCCATTCTGTCCCCGTTCATGACGGCTACAACATGCCTGATGCAATCAGTAGAATAGATTTGGGCGGCCACGATCTCACCACTTACCTAATAAAGCTGCTCAGTGAGGCAGGTAACGCCTTTCATGAGAAAGGCAGGTACATAGTAGAAGACATCAAGCAGAAATGTTGCTATGTAGCTGTTGATCAGGACAAAGAGACAACCCTGACCGACCAAGAGTACCTTGTGGATTATGAGCTCCCTGATGGTCATGTTATTACCATTGGCAAGGAAAGGATGAAATGTCCAGAAGCTCTCTTCAAGCCATCAGTCATGGGATCAAACCAAGAAGGTATTCACACAATGACCATCAACAGTTTGAAAAAAGCTCAGCCTCAGATTCAGCAACTCATGTACGACAATGTTCTGTTGAGTGGAGGGTCGACAATGTTTGAGGGATTTTATTCGCGGTTCTGCAGAGAGATTTTTGCTTTGGTTCCCAAAGACACAAAAACCAATATCCACGCTGTCCCAGAAAGGAAGTATGCTGTCTGGATTGGTGGCTCCATATTAGCCTCACTACATGCTTTTCAGTCTTTATGGGTTCGCCAGGAAGATTATAAAGAACGAGGCCCATTCATTGTACATCGTAGGTGCTACTGAGATTGGTTTGCTTTTCTGGTATGCAGTGAGATTTGAAAAAGAGATGGTTAATTCATGAAAAAAATACAAAACTGCAGTGCTAGATACAAAATGTCAGTAAAGGCAATAAATAGTATTACAACTGTTATCAGTGCTGTGTTTTTCACTCTAAAAGAAAACTTGATTACCATAATGTCAATTTGAACTTGGTCACAATTCTTCAAGAGAGAACTAAGAAGAGGTGAAAGACACTCCGGTCTTTACTGTATCTATTCAATGACAATAAAGTCAGAAAAAAATCAAGTCAGGGTTATTTTCCATATGAAGTGTGACCAAAGAGCTTTACTGCTTTACTCCATGATTCAGCACTCCCAGCATGCACTGCATTATTTTCCCTTTGGCACAGAAACAAGATTTAGAACCAAACTCTAAGTTTTGATTTGCGGCAACAGTAAGTGACTGCGAGAAGTGTTCTATCCTACACTGACATGTCACTTAGCTTCCTCAAAGAGCATCAGTCTGTTCCTGGGTATTTGTCTTTGTGTAATACCCATATTTGGTGATCTGCATTAAGCAGTAATGAGTAAGCTATGTACATTTCAATGGAGTTTGATGTCTAGATCCTGATTTTGGCTAGCACACTGAGAACTTTGCTGTCCAAGTCATTCCACCATGCAGTAGAAAATGTCTATTTAATTGCTGATGAGAAGACTACTAGGCTGGGAGAATAACTGCTGCATGATATTTCTTGGAGGCTGAGCATAAGAACATACACTTTTACACATGAAAATATACACATGAAAACATATCCATGGTTTAGTCTCTAACTGTAACAGGTTGTAAAGAGGCATTTGTTTAACTGCTATAAAATCAGAAAATGCTGGAAATACACAGCAGATCTGTGAAAAAGATACAAAGTTAACCTTTTATCAAAACTGGAAAATGTTAGAGATGTAAATGTTTTTAAGCAAGCACTGAGGCAGGAAAAGAGGTGAGGAGAGAAAAGAGCAACAGGTAAAGTCTGTAATAAGGTGGAGGGCAGGAGAAATCAAATGACAAGGATTGCTGGTGCAAGGCAAAAGAGGGTGATAATGGAATAAAAAAAAAAGCTGGAGCTAGAGGAGGTGTAAATGACAAGAGCTGAAAAATAACCAACAGCTACTGTCCAAAAAAGGGAGGAGGGATGATTTGAACTCAATGCTGAGTCCAGTCTAACATCTGTATCACCCAGTCAGTTGCTCTTCAAAACACTGAGCAATTAGCCTCACTTAAGTCCAAGCTGCAAGGACTTTTTCAGTACAAATCCACATCTGGACAGAGCTGGTTGCCCCTTATCTGGTCCCTCAGAATAAACTCCAGACTCTAAAGATCTAATTCCCTTTGCTTGCCTCTCATCAGTTTATCCTCAAGTTTATTGGCAGCCACCAAAACTTTATGATCATTAGGACTTGTGCATCCAGTTCTGTTCTGAGACTGTCTGTATCCTTTATTTCATTATCTAATCTAAAGCTATGGCATCTGCCCAACTTTTATGGCTGTCAAGATCTATACTTTGGGATCTCCTTATTGCTCGATTAGAAGGATTTTCTCCAGCACATGATTGTTTGCTGACACGAGTCATTTCCAGAAACATTATCAGTACTCGCAATGCACTTTTTTTCACTCCATTCTGCCAGTCTCTTGACAATTCTGTCTTTTGCTGTAATACTCAGATTCTGTAATAAAGCTGTTTTTGTCCTCTTTCCTCATTCTGTATGTCCTTAAACATTCTGCGCCCAATACTTTGACCATTTTTAAAAGCCAGCAATCACTGCATTCTCTATTCTTTGTGTCACCATAGAATGCCCCATTTGTTCCATGGATGCTGAAGAAAATGGCTGTTTCCCCAGGAATTCTTCTCATGGCAGCAGACATCTGATCCAACAGGATCTCCCTCTCCCAGAACCAAACACTAGTTAGTGCCAGTAACCTGCCCATATGAGACACCTTAAAACATGGATCCACGGATCTCCAAGTTGAATTTGTCAATCTTTTATACAATCTCTTAAAGTCCACGATATATTTTTCCGTGAAAAGGCTATCCGTTTTATGAAATCTAAGGTTGACCATTCCTTGTAGACATTCAAAAGATCATCTTTCTTATCGATTTCATCTAAGAACACTAGTAGAAAGTCCAAATCTTCATCACTAGCCAACTGATGAGTATCCATATCATAAAATGCTCCTGATTTTACTTCTTATCAGTAGCTGAAATGCCAAGGCCATAGCTTGATTCCTTTTTGGAGTTCTCTAACCCAGATCCACATATCCACTTCATTCTTTCATTAGTCATTTGGTTCAGGCTCCTAAAACATTGGAAGGGAATTGTACCTCAACAATTTACACTTGCTTTTTGCCATTTTCCTCAATGTCACTAGGATCGTCGTTTTCAATCTGAGATTTTTTTCTTAGCTTCCAACCTTCACCTTTAGGCAACCATCCTCTGCTATCATGTTATATTCCAGAAAGCCAGTTGGTGAAGCATCTATTTACAGAGTTACAAATTACATACACCCCTAACTGAATTGCCATAGTTTCACTGTGTCTGTTTATAACTCTTTTGTGACACCCATTATCAATTAAGTGCCCTATTTGAAAGGGGCACACTGACCCAGTGTAATTAAAAACAACCCAAAAAACTTTAAAGCAAATGTAATAACTTAAATTAGAATGATTTTCCCGGGGTTGATGATGAACTTCAGTCCCTCCTGGTGTCTACCAATTGCAGAAGGCCTCAAGTGTACCAGCAGACACCATGTGCTCTCTCTCTCCAGGGATACCTGGGTGTGACCACGATAGAGAGGCAAGCAGACAGGCTAGGTGACCCCCTCGACCACATACTGTCTGGACCTGTTAATGGTCACATTGGCCAGGCCTAGTAGCAGTCTCACGAGGAGGTCTCCTGATTTGCCCATTCCCCTCCACACAGGATGGCCAAAGGTCAGGAGAGGGGCTGAAGTGCAAGCAGAAGTTGAGCAGGCCCTTCAGATAATGAAAGAGGGGCTGCAACCTTTCACACACTGTATAAATATGAAACACAGACTCCTCCAGGCTGCAGAAATTTCAGATCACCCAGGAGTCTTTGAATTGACTTAATCATCTAATATACGGGACTGCCATATGCAACACCCTCTATGCCAAATCCCCGATGAACAAAGGGAGGACTCCCGCATAGAGAACCTCCCACCAGGCTGTGTCGGTTAAAACGGGCATATGTAAATCCCAGTTAATGTCCACCACCTGTATACAATTAAACACAATTAACACAGGAGATTATAAGCCACCTAATTGCAAGTTGGTGTGTTGTTCCACAAGCATCTGTTCAGCTTCATCAGAATAGTGTAGGAGGCCAAGGACAAGAGATGCCAGAGGAGGAATGGGGTCGAAAATTAAAATGACAGACAATTGGAGTCTCATGATCATGCTAACAGGCTGAACAGTATTCTGCAAAGTGATCACCCAATCCATCTTTGGTCTTTCCAATGTAGAAGGGACCCCAATATGAGTGATGAAAACAGTATATTACATTTAACTTTTATTCCTTTACTTGTCCCACTACCATCCCCTTTTCCCTTGAAACATCATCCCTTCTTTCAGTTAATCTCTCCTCCCTTCCTCCCTGAAACAGACCTTCCCTTTCCTTCTTTCCTCATCTCTTTCCCTACTTCTGTACATGCTTAGAATCTGTTATCATCTGTAACATTTTCCAGTTCTGAATGAAGGTCATTCGTCTGAAACATTAACTTTATTTCTCTCTATAGATGCTGCCTAACCTGATGAGTATTCCAGTATTTTGCTTTTTATATGTGCTTACTGTTAACACTCTACCTTGGCTCACAGGGAAGTGTGGGTGGGGCTTAGGAGGAAGATGGAGAAAGGACATGTGCAAGTAGGGACACTTCTCAAGGGGCTGCCACATCTTATCCGTTGACCCTGCCAGCCCCATCAGACAGAGCCTCACATGCTGCAGATATCAGCAACAACCTGCTGTGAAAGCCTCAGGCTACAGAGGCACTGGTGCTCTATCATGTTCAGAAAGCTGATTATCTGTCTATATAATATGTGATGGGCTATTACCTTCTTCAAGCTGGAGCCCTTGTCTCTGGTGATTAATTCCAGTAACTTCCCCGTAACTCATGTGAAATTAGTAGGTCTGTCCAAGCATTAGAAAGGAGTGGGGCAGCTAACTTGTCCCCCTCTACTAGACAGGGTTGGGTCATCCAAAATGCACTTCTGCTGCCTAACCCCTAGTTCACTGCTTTTTGCAGTTTTTGTGCAGCCTGGATGCAGCTCTGCTCCCTTTGTGGCCTAGCACAGGCACAACATTGTAGGCATCTCTGAGCTGTAGCTTCTTTTCGGAGGCTTACCTTTAAGTGCATTGCCTGTCCCAGGACCCACCCCATCCCAAATCCAGATGCTTAAGTCTGTGGGATTCTGGAGGATGCCACAATGCTAAGCTTTCTGGACACCAAACATAGAAAGTAAAGCAGGAAGTTGAAAACACCCCCATCTAATTTAAAATCCTTGGCTGGGCTTGTAGATAGTTCATTGCAGAATAAATCTGCCATTGCGGAATGGCCCATAAAATGGTAAAGATGACTTAAGGCAAGAATACAATAAAAGATTAAATTTGTAATGAAAGTTGTTGCTGGAGCTGAGGAAATAGGAAATTGCAAATCAGCCTGCAAATTACACTGACAGTATTAAAATGAATACTTAGCACTCAAATTTCAAATTCATCTGTCCATAACCTTAATGCAAAGTTAAACCATTGAAACGGATGAGTCTGCCCCTTGAAAAAAAAATCCCAAAATCACTTAGCACTTTCAAATTCCAACTTGCCTAGCTGTTGGCCCTCCATTTGCCACAACATTTCTGCAGCTATTAATCTGCTCAAGTCCACTCTCATCTCCAACTTTGATGGTCTTGTCCACAGAAAAACCATTACTCTCTCTCACCCTGCTCATTTCCCCTAGTGTACCCTGATTTTTGATTCCTTAAATCCAAGGGATGCAGGCTTGAATGTTTATGGAGGGCAACTGGTTTATCCATTGATCACCAGATCTGGCTGGGATGCATAAGACATATATCATGTCCTACTCTCCTCTGCCAAAACTGCTCACTATTTCAGGGGCATTCTGGAATGAAAAGATAATCCCCAGTTTACCTTCACTACAAATTATCCTCTTAGATCACTCTCCAGTGTCCTCTCCATCCTCACATCCGACAAGTGCAGCATGTTCATAGACTTCTTTGTCAGTAGTATCAAGGTCATTTGTTCAGCTGCTACTGCTGCTTCCCTCTCTTCCCCTAGCCTACCAAGCTAAATTTTCCCTCAGGTTTCCTTGTCAGAGCCCTCAATTCTTTCTCCAGTTTCTCTTCTATCTCCCCTTACGCCATCTAAGAGTACATCTTGTCCATGAAACCCACCTCCTGCATCCTTGAGCCTATTCTTTTGAGTCTATTCCCGCTAATCTACTGAACACTCAACTTCTGTTCCTGGTCCCCATGTTAGATAATATTGTTAATGGTTCCCTCTCCTCAGGTACTGATTCCCTTCACCTTCAAATCTGCCATCATCACCACCTCTTCAAAAAACCTTGACCGTCTGTCCTTGTAAACATCCCCCATCTCCAACCTTGCTTTCCTCTCAGAAAGTCCTTGAATGTGCTTCTGCATCCCAAATCCATGCCCATCTTGCCTGCAACTCTGGGTTTAAATTCTTAAAATCAGGTTTCTGTCCCTGATATTGTACTGAAATGAACCTTACCAAAATCACAAACTATATAATACTTTCCTGTGACTGTGATAAACTATCCTTCCTCATCCCTGTCAAGCTGTCTGCAGTTTTTGACGGTATTGGCCACATCATACTCCTCCAACACCTTTTCTCTGTCAGCCAGCTGAGTGGGACTGCCCTTGCCTTGTACCATTCCTACCTATCCCATCATAGCAATGGCTTATATTCCTGCTGCTGCACCATTACATCTAGAGTATCCCAAATATTCACCTTAGACTCCCCTCATTTGTTCATTACATGCTGCCTATCGGCAATATTACCCAAAAGCATCAAGTCACGTTTTGCACATACCCTGATGATACCTAGCTCTATCTTACCACCACCTCTCTCAATCTCTCCAATACCATGGATTTTTCATGCTGCTTTTCTGACATCCAGTACTGAATGAGAAGAAATTTAGAGAGAAATATTATACACACAGTTCTCTCTTTTGCTATTGGATCTCCCCTGCAGCTCTACCTTCTTTGTGGTTCACAGAAGACTCCTTCTCTCAATTTCCCTCTCCAGTTCACGTTAGCATCATTCTTCATTCTCCCATCTCCAGATCACAGAGTTAAGTTTCTACAATTTTCTCACTTCCCAGTTCACAGGGGTACTGTTCTACGGAATTCCTGACCTCATTATACTGTCATAATGTCACAGCACATAACAGAGTTTTGATCCTCTAGAGCAGATAGTTTAGGAAGAGTAAGAGTTTTATGGCTGCATATGTGGACAAGTGCTGGCTATCTGCATAAAAGTCACACATCAGGCACCTTTAAGAAAGAACATGTTCATTCACTGTAGCGTTTAGGTTGTAAGGTAAATTATTCATGTTTCAATTAGAAAAATTGATTCAATTTCAATTTTATGGATTATTTCACATTCACATTTGCGCTTTGACTCAATGGTTTAGGTCCAAACCCAAGAAGTGCTGGGATGAAAGCTTCCCTCCTTGTCTTAAATTGGCACCAATTTGTCACATTTACTCAGAGTAGCCATGGTGTGAGAAATGCAAAGAATTACTGCTCCTTTAAAGGGTGCTCAAAATTAAGGAATTGGTATTGAGAAGGTCAGAGAAAGCATCACCCTGCATCTGACCCAAATTATACTTGGCTGAAAGTGCTTGATGCTGACACTACATGCTGAAAATGGAGAAGTACTCTATTCCCAGTATTGACATCCTTCACCTGGGTTAGCAGGAAAAAAAAATCATGAATCAGAAAAAGCTCTGGCAAAGAATATTCTAATTTAGGGCAGTAGATGGCAAAGTTGCACCATGGAGTTGTATGCAAATGAATTAGTGGCTGCAAAAAATTCAAGAGAATGTGGCAACTCAAAAATATTTTCTTGTAGCAGAAACAATCAACCTTTCTAAAATTTCACTGAATTTATTTTAAGCAATAGTTTTCCGGGATATGACCATTAAGGATTGAATAAAATTCCAAAGTACGCGTACACATAATGCCCTGTGCCAAACTATTGTCAGGATCCTCTACGTTCCTTAGTATTGAACATAGGCTTCTGGCAGCCTCCCCAATGCACCAAGTACTTTGTTGTGTATGTCCATCAGTCTTCTTCTGTTTGTCATCTCCGGTGGGTGCCTCGATCAAAAGCACTTACTTCCTGATTGAGGGACTCTAAACCGGAAAGGAGGGGCTGGCAGAGAACCAAGCCCCTGCCCTTGCTGCTATTCCCCCTACACCCCTCTCCCCATGAGCCACACCCCGTGAACCTGCATCCCCATGTTATTTAAATGTGGCCTGGATTGTTCCACAATCCTGGGACCCCGAATCCTGCTCTTCTGGCAGCAGCCACGGCCTCCCCAGTGACGCTGCTGAGCACAAGGGCTGCCAGCCTCTGCTTGGCCAGCAGCACTCAGTAGGCAGGACTTCCCAACTTCCGGGCTCTTGATTCCAAGGAAAGGCCTGCTGTTTGCTTTGCTACTGCATGATTGACTTGTGTTGTGGCAGGCCTTCCAGAAAAGAAGCAGTGGGGGATCTCTCGCCAGGTCTCCAGCTGGTAAGCGAGACCGCCAACGTCTCAACAAGATTCCGCTCAAGTGTCCTTTTTTTGACAATAGTCAAGCAACAGCCTGACAGTCATACTCACCGAATCATACCTTATAGACAATGTCCTAGGCTCACCTGTCATCATCCCTGGGTATGTCTTCTCCCACTGTAAGGACAGACCCAGCAGAGGCGGTGGCTCAGTGGTATAAAGTTGGGAGGGAGTTCCCCTGGGAGTCCTCAACATGGACTCTGGCATGAAGTCTCATGGCATCAGGTCAAACATGGACAAGGAAACCTCTTGCTGATTATCACCTATCGCTCCCATGTTGAACACCACTTGGTGGAAGTACTGAGGGTGGCTGTCCTTGTTCTTCTTCTGGTGGTAGAGGTTGTGGGTCTGGAAGGTGTTAAAGGAGCCTTGGGAGTTGCTGCTGGTCATCTTGTATTTAGCACACACAACCGCAATTGTGCTTCGGGGATGTAGGGAGTGAATGCTTAAGTTGGTGGATGGGTTGCCGATCAAGCAGGCAGCTTTGCCCTCAATGATGTTGAGCTTCAACAGACATATTAAAAAAGACATGGATTGTCGCAGCCCCAGCTCGGTAGTTTTGCACCATTGGGACTCCTACTTCCACAACACTGGAGCTCTGGCTTTGGATCAGATCAGGATATTGAATGGGAGCGCAAGTCCAGGAGAGGGAAGCGGCGAGTGGGTGAGTCAGTGAGTGGGGCCTTCTGCGAGAGAGTGAGTCAGAGAGGGAAAAGAGGCCCCAACTCGAAAATTGGGGAGGGGGAGAGATCACAATGTTGAGGGGTGGGAGGAGGAGGATTTGCAATGAGCAGGAGGATCAGGAAGCAGAATTGGTGGCAGGCAGGAGGTACTGTAAGTAGAAAGTTACACTTTTCTTTTAAAAATAAAATAAGTTTAAAAATATAAAAGTTATTTCATTTACCAATGTAGAAATTTAGCTCATCCAGTTTTTAAAGTAAGTTTAGCATTATTCAGCTTTTAAAAACTTTACTTGAATAGGTACATTTTTAATTCCTTATATTTTCCTGGTTGTTGTTTTATAAATGCTGTATTTTTTAATTGTACATGTGTATTTATTTTTAAGTATAATATGTGATTTTGTTTTAGTTAGATGTGTCATTGTGTAACATTACATCATGAAGGAGCAGTAAGCAATGGTAACTTAGTAATGGATGTGGCTCTCACCACTGCAAGTTTTCTGCTAAAGCGGCCCTTGCTTGAAATAATAGTGAAGATCACTGTCTTAGAAGGAGATTACAGAGATAAAGAGAGGCAAGGATATAGAGGGATTTGAAAACAGGGAGGACTTTAAAATCAAGATGTTGTTTGACTGGATGCCAATGTAGGTTAGCAACGTGGGTGATAGGGGAACTGGACTTCCTCCGAGTTAAGACAGGACAGCAGAGTTTAGGATGACATCAGGTTTATGGAGGATAAAATGGGGGAGATCACTAGGAGTGCACAGTTGAGCTGGAGGTAGCAAAGCCATGAATTAGGATTTCAGCAGCAGAAGAGGGGCAAAGTTGGCCAATGTTTTGGAGCTAGAAATAGGCATTCCGAGTGATGGCATGAACATGAGTTTGGAAGCTCACCTCGAGATCAAAAGTGACAACAAGGCTGTGAACAAACTGGCTTAATCTCAGACTGTTGCCAGGGAGAGGGATGGAATCAATTGTTTGGGAATGGAATTAGATGTCGGGACTGAAAACAATGGCTTCCGTCTTCTCAGTATTTAATTGGAGGAAATTTCTGATCGTTTGGTACTGAATGGTGGATTAGCAGTCTGATACTTTAGCAACAGTGGAGGAGTCAAGTGAGGTAATGGTGAGGTAGATCTGGGTATCGTCAGAATACATCTGAAAACCAATGCTGTGCTTTCAGATGATGTTGCTGAGGGCAGCATGTAGATGAAAAATAGGAGGGGGCCAAGGATAGAACCTTGGGGTATACCAGAGGTTGCAGCGCAGGAGCAGGAAGAGAAGCCATTGCAAGTGATTCTCTGGCTATGATTAGATAGATAAGAATGGAGTTACGTGAGAGCAGTCCCAACCAGTTGGGTGACATTGGAAGGGAAATGGTGTGGTCAACTGCCAAATGCTGCAGACAGATCAAGAAGGACGAGGGAAAGTTCACCTTTGTCACAGTCATAAAATATGTCATTTCTAACTTTGATAAGGGTTGTTTCAGTACTGTGTCAGCGACGGAAACCTGATTGGAGGATTCAAACATGGAGTCCTGGAAAAAATGGGAACAGAATTGGGAGGTGACCATACATTCAAGGTCTGTGGAGAGCAGAGGCTTGGAGATAGGACAGTAGCTTCCAAGGACAGTGGGATCAAAAGTTGTTTTTTTTTGTGGGGAGAGGTTAATTCAAATGAAGAGAGAGAACCATTTACAGTATTGGCTAACACAAAGATCATAATTACATAAATCATATTGCTGTTTCAGCCTATTTAACTTATCAGACTGACCCAGTTTCTTGAAACTATATAATTTACTCAGTGAGCCACCCCACTAGCAATGTAGGCTCAGCCATATTCAGGAGCAACAAGGATTTAAGTTTAATTTTTGTCCAGCAGCATCTTCCAAATGAAAGAAAGGCATTTATAAAGCACCTAATACAACCATCGGATGTCTTGGTGCTGTTTACAACAAATGAGTAGCTTTTGAAGTGTTATTTTTGTAATCTCGGCAGCCACTTCGAGTAGAGCAAGCGCGCACAAAAAATAATGTGATAATGGCCAATTACTTTGTTTTTATGATATTAATTGAGGGATAAATATTGACCAGGACACTAGAGATAACTCCCTTGTTCTTTGTTGGAATAACTGACTTTTGCAAATTTTCTTGTCTATGAAATAAATCAGGACGTCAAGAACAATAATTATCAGGAACATGATGTCATATTCAAAATTTTGCTGTCAGTACCCCCCATTTAATTATACTTCATAAAACACTGACAATGTTTGTTGTCATTCCAGTCTGATAAAATAATGACTTTGGGATCCTTTTAACATTTTAAGTTTATGTTGTCAGAGGTGTAATCTTTTAGATACAGCATTAAACTGTCTCAGGTGAATGTAAAGATCCTGTGACGAGAAGAGCTTTTCCCCTGGTGTCCTAGCCAATATTTATATCCCAACCAACAACATTGAATTGTATTACCGGGTCCTTCAATCTCAATAATGTTTGTGGGACCCAATTGTGTGCAAATTGACTGTTGCACTTTCTTCCAATAATGACTATATTTCGAAAGCATTTTATTGGTCAAGTACCTTATTGGCTTTAGTACTTTAGGATATCATAAGGTTGTGAAAAATGCCATAAAAATGTCTGTTCTTTTTATCTTAGGCAGTTGCTCAGGATTGAGAAAAACCTGTTTCCACTCCAGTTTGATGGGCTCTGAGATGGCTGGTAAGTCCAATGTGCGATCTGCAGACTCTGCCACATGCGGGGCAGGTGGTGCTTGAAGGGTTGGGCAGATGAGCTATTTAGAGCTTTGTGTACTCTCTCTGATGCTTCAAGTTTGCCTCTGCATGCTCCTGGAGAATGTTTTTAGTGCCTTCCGAAATAAAGCTTCTCTATTTTGATTGGTTACAAGCCAGGGCCTCCCATGAGTCGGCAGGGGTGTTTAATCTTTTCAGGGATGCTTTGAGGACATCCCTAAAGCATTTCCACTGTTTTCTAGGGAGTTTTCTGCCACAAACAAATTTCAAGGAGAACAGTTGTTTTGGGAGTCTGGTGTCAAGCATAAAAAGGACATTTCCCACCCAATGGTGATGGTTGTCAGAGAACCTTGATGCTAGGCATGCCCAGTTATTTTTACATAATAGAGGACACAGTCGAAATGTGTGAACAATTACTTTAGTAAACATTTTGCTTTTAACATGCCATTATTAATTCCTTACAGCGGCTCCAACAACATTCAAGAAGCTCAATACCAGTCAGGTCAGAACAACCCTTTTGAATGGCATTCTCCCCACCACCTTAAAAATTCTCTCCTCCACCTCCAAAAGATAGTGGCAGCAGTGTGTACCATATACAAGATGGACTGCAGCAACTTAGCAAGGCTCCTTCGTCAGCACCTTCCAAACCTGCGACCTCTACCACCTAGAATGATAAGGGCAGCAGATGCATGGGAACACCACCACCTGCAAGTTCCCCTCCAAGCCACACACCATACTGACTTGGAACCATATCGCCATTCCTTCACTGTCATTGGGTCAAAAACATGGAATTCATTTCCAGGCACACTATGGGTGTACCTACACCACATGGGCTGCAGGAGTTAAAGAAGGTGGCTCACCGCTGCCTTCTCAAGGGCAATTAGGGATGGGCAATAATTGCTAGCCTAGCCAGCAACACCTACATCCCATGAAAGAATAAAAAAATGCCACTGTTTGTAGCACTTTCTTCACTGAGTCAGAAGGCATTTAGGTTTCAGTCCAGCTTCAGAGACTAAATCACATAATCAAAGCTGACATTTCAGCTAGAATGAGTGAGTGTGGCACTGTCACAGATGATGGGTCCAATTTTAACTCTTACCCAATGTTTTGTGGATGAGATTTTAAACTGAGCCCTGTCTGCACTTCCAGGTAAATGGAAATGGTTCCATGCTGTTATTTGAAGAAAAGCACAGGAGATATTCTGCGCCATATTTCTACCTCAACAAAGACCACCAAAAGCAGATTATCTGATTTCTTCTCTCACTGCTGTTTATGAAATCTTACTGTATGCAAATTGAATATCATGCTTGCCCACAAGATAATAGTGACTGTTCTTCAAAGCAGTTATTTGGGTAGATTTTTGTCCGCTATCTGTGTAGCAATCCGAAGCAAAAAAGTCACTATTTTAAAAGTACTTCACCCTGAGGTCATGAAATACATAAGGTATTCAAGTTTTTCTTTTTTGATGAATTCAAAATAAATCTCAATTTACAATAAAATTGGAAGAACAACTTCCAAACAAATTTCTCACAACTAATAAGATACAGATATGTAATGTCACTAATGTATTCATTTTGTGGAGTTTCATGTAATTGGAATTGTTAAGCCAATTTTAATAAAATAAATTTCTGCACATTATTTTTCTTCAGACATAGGGCAGAATTTTATGCCCCTGTTGTGGTGTGAGCGGAACTGTAAATTGCAGCGAGCCATTGAAAAGTCCATTGATGCTGGCGGGAATGGGAAATCCCGCCAGTGGGAGGGTGGTAAAATTCCACCCATAATGTATAAACAAGTTTCTATGCCTGAAATATTGTAGAAATTTTTTATTTTCTTATGATGAACACAAAACAAAGTACACAGGAAATCTAGTTACATGGCACTCTTGAAGGAAAAATAAGTTTACCAGACAGAAAACCTAATTGCCAAAAGGTAGTTAAGGAACGGGCAAAATTGCCTTGTTGAAGTCTGACAAGACAAAACTCACTGCGCATATGATAAGCAAATATATCCTTTATACAAGGATTTAAGAATTCATTACACTTAGTACACGAGGAGAATCTTGGTCCTGTGTTATTACTGATATTGCAGAACACATAATTAAGAAGATTTTTGCTTGGAATTATAGGTTTCATGTAGTAAATCTGATAGAGAAGGAGCAGGTAGGAGGAAGATTTCATTCAGTCCTTACACCCTGTCCCTACGTCCAGGGTTCTTGCTGGAGATATGAATGGATCTATTCAAATGAACGTTAATTATGGGGAAATGTCAAATAATGTATTTCTCATTATTAACTCCACAGCTATGCTGGACGGTAGTAAATCTAATGTGTAATTACCGCACAGCATACAGAAGGCATGTAGAATTAAATCAACCTCCAAGAGAATGGAACTAAGAATGTGGCAACGATGCTCTCTTTGCCTTCTTCTACAGCTTCCCTCAGAAACAACAAGATAGTCGGATGTGCACTTCAGGACTATGGACAACGCCATAGAAAGTGTAATTAGGGTAGAACAGATGTGATGGGCCAAATGGCTTCCTTCTAAGGCATAATTTTCAGTGTTTCTAATTTTCCTTCTTCCCCAGGGAAAGTTTATCAAAACCGGTTGGGAGACCACAAAAATGATTCAAATGTGGATAACCTTTTAAATTCTTTCAAGTTAATAGTGTGAAAAAGCCCCATTAATGTTACATCAATGTCCAGAAAAGTAGAAAGTCTTAGCTCACCTGTTGCAGAACAGGACTCTTGAGTTTAACTTTGTGCAGAATTGATTCATTCAACAGGTTAGATGGGTAATGATTCTCAAATTGCATTGATGATAATGGAACAGCCAATGCAAAAGATAGTGCAAAGATAATGCAGAGTGCAGAGGGGCTGCATAGTTACTCAGAAGTGTGATCTGACACTTCAATTACAAATACTCAATTGCTCGTCAAATTGAGACTATTAAAGGTTGCAGTGTAATACCATCACCAGTGCCAAGATAATTCCAAAGCATGTCACAGGGCTTCCACTGATGCCTGAGCAAACTGTGTTATTTGATATACGAGTGTCACTTGGTTGTTTATTTTCTTTCGCATGCGTATCTCACTTGGGTTGACAACTCAGATCAGTGTGCCTGATTCATTTCTTGAAACATCTCCTTGATGCCTGTCCATATGTGTTCACTTGTTCCCATATCCAATATTACTGCATTTTTCATTGCAATTACCATCATTGCTGTTCCTCTATCAACTACAGTTCAGACTAATGACCTAAACAGTAATGAATATATAACTAAGCAAACTCTCAAAATTATTGAGGTGTTGCCTTTATCCCCTATTGGAAATCCTTTAAACAGTTAACCATGCAAAAAGAGACAGCAAAGGAGGGATGCACAACTAGCACAACCTTTGCCTTACTATCCATTGCTAGGCAAGACCTCTTCTATGCCTTCATTAGCAGTGCTTTGTAGTACACCAAGTGATTCCTCCACCACATTATCATTATCACTATCTATATGTGTGGGTGGGGTGCTTAAAATGACACTGAATGAGGTGCTAAGGTGAAGGCTCCTCTTCTTGCTTTGGTGGTAGACCACTGACCATATCTTGCAGACAGTAAAATATAAAATAGCTGATCTTTATGGAACTTAAGTTTCCTATGTTTAATATTGTTGCTTTGTTTTGTAAGAGCTGGCAATAGAAATAGATTTATGTGTGTTTCTGAGATGCTATGAGCTGATCTGTGCTCAATTATCTCTGCTTGTCACCTCTCCCTGATGTGTGGGCTGAGGTTGAAAATCACCATTCATTCGTAGAGCTCATGTTTTTGCTGCTATCTGCTGTACTAAGCTCACAACGAAGTTACATCAGAGACAGGCAAGACAGTTTGTTAGGCTCGTTTATTTTTAAATAAGCCACGTACTGATTCCATTATATTTTTGTAGTTCTACCCTTTCTTTGTATCTTAGTTTCATCACCACAAACCTAAATCTGAGAAAACAGGACTGTTGACTGGCTCATAAGTTGTTATTGTACCCCAAATGCATAGAATAGTTCCCTAAATTAAGATATTATTGTCAATGTCTAGCCAAGAACTAATAAAAGGAACATTTAAGTGAACAATTACTGCACAGATTCACAACCAGTGCATGGTTAAAACTATTGTAGACAACTTTGTCTTATGTCTCTTTTACTTGTCAATGATGATTTCAAATAAATGATTTTCAAAATGGCCAGAAGCTGGTAATTGTAAAGCCTTACCAATAAAATTTATTGGCAGAATTTGCTGCTTGATGTGTGGAGTTAGGGGGGTGAGGGGGCAGGCGGGTGCATGTCAGTGTGTAAAATGATGCGCAGTGATATCGGGCAGGCATCCCGACGTCACTGCGCGTCATTGCAATATTTCATTGGGTGGGCACGTGATGAAGTTCGACGCGCGCCCACCATTAACTAATAGGCTAATTAAGACCCTTAAATCAGCAATCGACGCTGATTTTCAGGCACCCATGCAATCTTCAGGTCGGCACACAGGTGCAACAGGTAAGCAACTTTTTAATAAAACTCATCCACGGGCAGGATATGAGGGCTCAGTGGAGTTGTCAATCCGGTCTGTGAGTATTTATAGCAGAAAGTTTTTTAACTTTGCCTGTGTGATCTGCAGCAGTTCAGAACAAATTCCAGCAGCTTTCTGTGTACTTTGAACCTTCAGTTCAGCCTCTTCAGTCAAGAATCTTTATCGGGCCTGCAGCTTTCTGGAGGCCTCCCTTTAGCCTGGGTATGGGTTCTGACATGTCCACTGTAGGCAGCTCCTCTGAGGAGGAAGGGAGGGCTAGAATAAGGAGGAGGCCAGGAGTGCACAATAAGCCTCCAGGGGAGCCACCTTTGGGAGGCCAGGCGCAGACACAAGGGGCACAGGGCCAAGAGGTTGTCCAAGGTGGAAGGGGCCGCAGAAAATGCTACTATCCTGCTGCCAGGGTATACAGGCGGAGAAGCACCTAACTCAATATGACTGAGTGCAGTGCCAAAGGAGACTCCGATTGTCAAGGGAGACAGTCAACTATGTCTGTCAGATGATTAGCCCTGAGATCTCTCCTAACTGTGTGGGTGGACACCCGTGCCAGAGGCTCTGAAGGTCACAGCTACCCTCAACTTCTATGTCTCTGGCTTCTTCCAGGGCTCAGTGGGTGATCTTTGTGGTGTCTCCCAATCAGCTGTCCCCATTTGTGTCAAGCAGATCACAGACACTCTGTTCAGGTGTGCATTGACCTTCATCCACTTCCGCTGGGACCAGGCAAGCCAGGCACAGCGAGCCAGAGGCTTCATGGCCATTGCTGGCTTCCCCCGCGTCCAGGGTGCAATAGACTGCACACATGTGGCCATCATAGCGCCAGCAGGTGAGCCCGGTGCCTTCATCAACAGGAAGGGCTTCCACTCCATGAACGTGCAGATAGTGTGTGACCACAGAATGCTGATTCTACAAGTCTGTGTAAGGTACCCAGGCAGCTCCCACAATGCCTACATCCTCAGACACTCAGACATGGGGCTCTTCAGTGCTCCAGCTCGGCTTGATGGATGGCTGCTGGGTGACAAGAAGGTGGCTCGTGACGCCTCTCCGCCATACAAGAACAGAAGCTGAGCAGCACTACAATAGGAGCCATGCCTCCACAGGACTGTGGTGGAGAGAGCCATTGGTCTTCTCAAGTTAAGCTTCCAATGCCTGGACCGCTCAGGGAGTGCACTCCAGTACTCCCCAGATCATGTCTCGGTGATAGTGGTAGCATGCTGCGCTCTCCACAATCTTGCACTGGAAAGGGGTGACGCAGTGGACAGTGAAGACCTTGGCGCAGTGGATGCGGCTGGACACGATGAGTCCAGCATTAATTCTGAGGATGAGGAAGCACAGGGGAATGATGAGGGGCTAAAGGCTGAGCCGGCACTACACCAAGGAGGCAGGGATGCCTGGGAGACTTTAATCCAACGAACCTTCAGCTAGCTCCACACAAATGGATCAGGAGGACCAGCCTTCTATACTTGGCACTTAAGTGCTACATCTGCCACTTCATCAGCTGCAACTTAGGGCTTTGGACCTAAAACTCAATGTCCACTCAAACACTCATGACACGTATGTAAAACATACAAATGCAGCACAAAGGAGCCACCCTCAGCCATGCTAACACATCTGGATTTAATTTTCTTCATCATATGGTCGAACAAAATGAAAGCAAAATATTTTTCAGACATCAAGAAATAATAATTCCCTAATCTAGGGCCAACACAAAAGCACCAGTTAGAAACCTGTGGTGTACCTAAGGTGTCTTATGCTTATGTTTATGGATGTTACGTCTTGGTGCTGCCCCATCTAGGAGTGACTTCTGAGACAGCCTGCTGACTATACTGTCCTGTTGGCCTGAATAACCTTGGCGGCTGTCCTCTGGCCCATGGAGCCTGTGCTGGCCCTGCCTGGGAGGGATCTGCCAGGTCCACAGCTGGCATTTCCCCAGTCATCGCAGCTTCACCTAATGAAGCGGTCACTGAGAGAGGGGTGGAGCAGCTATTGCCCTCATCTGGAATGCCGTGAGAGGAGCCTGCAGATACGACAGGCAGCTGCTCCGCCGACATGAGGCCGTCCTGGATTTCCCTGCCCACTGTCGATGGATGAGCAACCAGCTGGGAAGCTTGAAGCCCACACTATCTCCCACATTGACCAGCTGTGGCCACTGGCGCTGTGAGGGCTTGCAGTTCCGAGCGTGTCCCCAGGAGAAGCTGCTTGTTCTCCTGGAAGCCCCTCTCCGCGAGAGTCGCCACTCTCTCCATGGAGGAAGCATGACGCTCTGACATGAGGCTCATGGCATCACTTATGCTCTGCGTGGACTCTTTCACCAAGGACACCAAGCAAAGCATAGTCTCATGCAACACTCCCAGATGCTCCAACACACCCGGCCGCATTTCCTGCAGCTGCTACGTCGCGGACGACTCCAAAGGCACATCATCATGCCCCGACTCAGCATGTGCCTGGTCCCCTGCAGTCCTCCAGCTGCTGGCGCCATCGGCACTCTCTGTCTCTGCCAGCTCTTTCAGCGATTGTGAAGTCCCCTCTCCACTGTGCCCTGGGACACTAGCCGATGTTGCAATTCCCACCGATGTGCTAGTATCTGCGCTGGTGCCTGCCTCACAGAAATGGTTTGACGCAAGTGACAGCTGAGGGCCCTCAGGTGTGAGAGGGGGCATCT
The DNA here is from genome assembly GCF_017639515.1 of Carcharodon carcharias. Lineage (NCBI taxonomy): Eukaryota > Metazoa > Chordata > Chondrichthyes > Lamniformes > Lamnidae > Carcharodon > Carcharodon carcharias. Next base: position 120,393,409 of record NC_054480.1, on the reverse strand, counting down.
GCAATCAATCCTGGTTGACAGGCTCTGAGGATGCTGAAAATAACAACAAGGACAGTGGATCAGTTAGCGCCCACACAGTGACACACTTCATCCCTTTCCCCCAGGCTCACTATATGCTCAACCTTCCAGGACCTATGGAGATGAATATTGGCGAGGTGGCAAATAGTCAGGAGGGGCCCCAAACATTGCAGGCAGATACAGACAGGCTGGTCAGATGGCCTAAGGAATGCCAAATGAAATGTTATGTGGATAAATGTGAGGTGATGCACTTGGGCAGGAGTAACAAGGTATGGAATACATGAGAAATGGTAGGACTGTGGAAAGTAGGGAGGATCAGAGGCACCTTGCTGGGCATGTCGACCGGCCCGTTAAGGCTTTTAAGAAGGTAAATGCCATACTTGCCTCTATTAGCCGAGGAATAGAATATAGGAACAGGGAGGTCATGTTGCTAGTGCAGAAAACGCTGCCAAGGCCACAGCTATAGTTCTGCATGCATTGTGATATGCACTTCACAGGATGGATGTGATTGGAGTGGAGAGAGTGCAGAGGTTGCTGATCAGGATGCATGCTGGGCTGGAGAATTGGAGTTACGAGGACACATTGCATTGACTGGGGAGCAAAGGAAATTGAGGGGTGACATTATTGAGCTTTATAACATTATGAGGGGCATAGATGAGGTAGACAGAAAGGAACTTTTCCCCTTGGCAGAGGAATGAGTAACCTGGTGGTATTGATGTAAGGTAAGGGGCATGAGATTGACAGATGAGGTGATGAAGAACTTTTGCACACAGTAATGTGGGATGCACTGCCTGAAAGGGTGGTAGATGCAGAAACCCTCCTAACATATAATAAGTATTTGGATGTGCAATTGCGATGCCATGGCATACAAGGCCATGGGGATAGTGGTCAGAAATGGGATAAGGCGACTTTGGAAGGTGCTTGACGTGCGCATCTTCGAAGGGCCGAGGGACCTTTGTCTATGGCCCACAGCTCTGACTCTATCAGTGTGTCAATAAGCAATATTGCTACAATAATGATTCAAACAATCATCAGTGCTTTGGATGGTGGGAAGACAGAGCAGATGTCACTGTGGACCTCAAATACCTGGCTGCTCCAACCCAGCATCACCTGTGGACCTGGGCGCATAGCGCATTTCAAGCTCCAGGGCCTCCTGCTCGAAACAGCTTAAAATCAGCAACTGGGCCCGGCTGTCTCCAGTCCGCAAACGCTCAGTGGCATTGTGAGCATTTTTCTCCTGAAAAGCAGAGAAGACCATTCAATGCGGCTAATCGCACATGTACTCTGCACGCGCATGCCGCACCCCAACCACAGTGCCCCATATCAGGCCTCCAGTGCCTCCTCTCCACACTACTACTGATCACAAAATATAGTACAACTGCTCCCAACACCACCCCAACAGCCACCTTGGACACATTCTGTGTCCATCACTTTAAGAAACACACAGTCTTAGCTCCCATGGCAAGGAGGCACAACTAGGTGCGGTGTTGAGGGCAACAGATGGCTCTTGGCCAAGAGACCTTGAGGCTCCCCTTCCATAATCTCATCACCGTGAATAGGACATGTGTTGGAGTTCTGAGTATGCGCCTAGCTGCTTCTCCTGCAGGTTGCCCCCAGACTAGTCATGTGCGACTAAGAGCAACACATGGTGCGAGAGAGAACCCATTTCCTCATGAACTACTGAGGCTGATGTAAGCATGGTCACTATCTGCTTGCCCACCCAGCGTACAATAAATGCCCAACATGATTTAATGCAGTCACGACAGTAAGACTTGGGGGGAAGGCCCTCAAAGGTTAAGGCTACCTGCTGGGTTAAATGCCCAACACTAACATGGTACTCACCCTTCCAGAGCGCAACAAATCATTGAAGCGCTTACAGCACTGGATCCAGGTGCGCCGCACCACGTCGCGGGAGCTCACCACCTCCGCCACCTCCTCTCAGGCACGCTTTGTCATGTGGGAGGGCCTCCACTCCCATCCTGGGGAACCAGTGCCTCCCACCATGCTGCCACCTCCTCGAGAACGGCAACAAGGCGATCATCAGAAAAGCGAGGAGCACATTGGCCCCCTGCTGGCCTACCCTGCAGCCTGCCCTGTCCTTCTGCCCTTCCCTCCAGATTGCCCTACTCAGCAGACCCCTACGGTGTGACCTGGAAGTGGCCACTGTGAGCAGCCTACAGGAGGGTGCCAGGCCTTCCTTTAAACAGGCTGCCGAGTCGCCATTGGACCCGGTGGTCTGTACATGCCCACTGCAACCTGCACACTCCCGTTATCCATGGGAGTCGGAAATACGCTGGGTGGGCCTTAATTGGCCTGCCCATGCAAAATGGCAGTTCGGCCCCGATCGTGGGCGCTGATCGGGTCTGCGTCTACTCCTGCTCCGCCCGCCTGCCAAACGGAAAATTTTGGCCTATATTACATTTTCCAAGCAAGCCAGTATAAGGGAAATTTTAATTCACCTTGCCCAACAGGAACAGGGGAAGGGACCTTAGAAGGCCTCACCATTCCATCCCTGCAGGGATTCCATTTTAGCTATTCACTGCATAAATTGCAATTCAGTAGCTGATGCACTCTACTGAACCAAGGAGTGCTTCATAAATTTATGCAAATAAAGGCCCAATTATGTCAATGGAGCCCAAGATTTTAACCTAAGTCTGAATAGGGAAGGACAGGTCAGTAGCTCTTGAAAGGATGAATGGGCCTTCTAAAGTAAACAAAAATCTTCCCTCTGTGGGTCCAGAAGGAGCAGGCACCACAAGGAATCCGGGCCTCCCCAGATGTCACCCTTTCCCTCCCACGGGACCCCCCTTAATCCTCACCCTGCTTGCCAGTCAACCTTCTTTTAAAGTAGGCTGGCAGTGGGACATGGTAGCATTATGGTTATGTTACTGATTAATAATCCAGAAGTTGAGCATTCAAATCCCACCATGACAGCTTGTGAATTTGAATTCAGTTAATTAAAAAAATCTGGAATAAAAAGTTACTAACAGTCATGGTAAGTATGAAGTGCTTGTCATAGAAATCCATCTGGTTCACTAATGTCCTTTAGAGAAGGAAACTTGTTATTCTTACCCAGTCTGATCCACATGTGACTCTAAACCCACAGCAGTGTGACTGACTCTTCAGTGCGCTCTAAAACGGCATAAACTCATCAATTGTATCAAACTGCTACAAGAAAGTGCAACAGGAATAAAACCAAACATTTCAGCTTCAACCTAGGCACTAGACACAGATACGGCAAAGGCACACACAGCCCAATCAACCCTCCAAAATCTTTTACACTAACCTCCAAGGATTGTTGCCATAATTGGGAAAAATGTTCCATAGACCAAAAAAGCAACACTATGACATAGTCATACTCACAAACCAGACCAGTCCTCCATCACTATACATGGGTACATCCTATCCCATTAGCAGGACAGACCCACCAGAAATGGCAACGTAGTGATTACAGGCAGGGGAGAGTCACCCTGAGAATCCTCAACATTTATTCCAAACTCCATGAAGTCTCACACTATCATCCCAAACATGGACATGGAATCCTCCTGTTGATTACCACGTACTCTCCTCCCACAGATAATGAATCAGGGCTCCTCCATTTTGAACACAGGTGGAAGAAGCACCAATGGGAAGCAAGAATGCAGAATGCAATCTGAGTAGGGAGACCTCAATGTCTAAAACCAAGGTGGCTAGGTTACACCACCACTGACAGAGGTGGCCGAGTCCTGAAAGATATACTTTTCATTCTGGGCAGGTGGTGAGGTAAAAAACATGACCAAAAACTCCTGCTTGACCTCAACCTAACTAATTTAACTATCAATGATTTATATGTCCATGGCAGTATTGGTAGGAGTAACCACTGCACTTGACCTTGTGGAGACGAAGTCCTGTATTCACACTGAGGACTCCCTCAGCCATATTTGTGGTACTATACCATCATGCTAAATGGGATAGATTCAGAACAGATCGAGCAGCTCAAAACTGAGCATTCATAAGGCATGTGGCCATCAGCAGCATAAGGGTTGTATTCCACCACGATTTGTAACATCATGGCCTGGCATATCCCTCAATCTACCATTACCATCTAGCCAGGGCATCAACCATGGTTCAATGAGGAGTACAGAACAGTATGCAGGCATACCTGAAAATGAGGTGCCAACCTAGTGACCCTACAACACAGGACTACATGTACGCTAGGCAGCAGAAGAAGCATACTAGTCAGAGCTAAGGCATCCCACAACCAAGAGATTAGTTCAAAATTCTGCACTTGTCTCACATCTAATCATGAGAAATTGTGGATAATTAAACAACTAAAAGAAGGAAGAGGCTACATCCTCATCATTAATGAAGACAGAGCACAGCATGTCAGTACGAAAGACAAAGCTAAAGCATTTGCAACCATATTCAGCCCAGAACCGCCAGGTTGTTGATCCATCTCAGCCTCTTCCCCACTGTTAAAGATGCTAATCTTCAGCTACTTTGGTCCACTCCATGTAATATTGATGGAAAATACAGGATAGGACTTAAATAATGTCAGGGGTATTTTACTCCCATTGCACAATATAAAGCTAATTGATGACAGCAGCAGGATCCAAAAAGTGAAAAACACCAACCTACAAAAGTGTTATGAGGTGGTAACTACTTAGAGGGAAAATCTATCCAGTGAGAAAACAGGAAGATGGGGTACCAGGCCTTTAAAGCCAACAGCCGAAGAATTACAACTTCCTATGGTGACTGGGCATTTTCCAAATAGCAGAGTTTCATGCACACATGGTACACGCCCAATCAAATCACTGGGATTGGAAATAGTACCTGTGCACTCAGTCACAGTTTCCCCTCCCCAGGAAAACTCATAACTTCTCTTTCTTTTAAATTTGAATCAAATATGAATAGAAATTCTTGTCCTGGTAGTAACAATCTTGATTAGATGCTTCAGATTTCATATAGGCATGTGTGTTACAATGCAACCACATTTTTTAACCAAAAGTCTTAATGTGCTTTGCAACCTATCTCACCCCCACAAACACCATGATCTGTTTCCAAAAATATATGCAAATTTGGATGAGACACAAATGTTTGAATACCCTCGGGGCTAACACGAAATTGGCCTTAATTTCGTATGGTGACAGCTGAATGCTCACTGAGAACAAAGTGCTAAAGCTAAGTCTCACTTCTGCAGATCTTAGCTGAAAAGGATGAGCTTTAAATAACAAATGTTTAATTCTGAGAAAAATGTTGTTAGTGAATAATCACTGAAATAAATTCTGTAACAGTGACCTCAATACATAAGGGTTGGCAGGGAAGAGAATGGGTTTGCAGGAGACACCTGGAATTCCTGGGAACACAGAAGTCCTGCTAAAAATAATGATGGGACTGCATGACAATTTAAAAATTCTGTTTCTTATCCCATACCAGCCAAATTGACGAACTGGCTGGCTGCTGGGTGGGAAAAGGGAACGGTCCCTGGCAGTTATGAAAGATCAAGGGGCTGGGTGGGTTTGGGTGACAGGCGCGGCAGATTGTGGCAGCGATCAACACGCAGAAAGTTGGTTGAGGGGTTGGCACTCCTGCCCCTCCCGGATCACAGAGTGCACTATAAAGAGCACTAGCCTGGTTGATTCAACTGCATCTGTCTCCACTTAGCTTTCAGGTTTGCCAAGCACTGAGAAATTTGGCCGGCAACCATTAAATTTAAATTAGGTGTCCAATTAACCTGTGTGAGCCTGATTTAAATATTCTAATGAAGTGTCCTGCCTTTCCAAGGGGAGATACACATATGGCACAGAACCTGTCACTGTAAATAAAAAGTTAGCAGGGCCATATGTGCCAGATTGGGGTCATGTTTCTTAATTTTTAATTTCTAATACCATCTCCCACCATCACATCCCCCACCCAACAACTGTCTCTCAACCATTGTTGGGGGGCTGGGGGTTAATATCAACAACAATGTTTCAAATACTTGTATTAAAAATCAATAGCCAACGTTTACAATGAAATCATTTCTATTCAGCTTTTTTCTTGAGTTATTACTAAGGGTGGAATTACTAAGGGTCGCAGATTTGCACAAAGCGGGAAAAAGGACATTTTACCTGCTGGCCGCAATGGGGGGTTTTTGCATCACATCATCCCATTCCTGGCGTATCCCACCTCATTAATAATGCATCCCCGGGAAACATGTCGGATCACTGGCAGGCAGCCTCTGATTTGCCTGCCCCGCTGTCACTTCAGGCCTTCAGTAATCTGGGAACCATATTTAAAGGGCACCCTACACAGAGCTAGCATTCTCTAAGGCATCGAAAGCAGCTGCAAAGTCATGGCTGCCAAAGGGAGGAAGCATGCTACCCCCAAATTTAGTGACACCTCCCTCGGGTGCCTACTGGACACAGTGGAGGTCCGCCGTGAAGTCCTGTACCCTGGTTCTGGGCGAAGACCAACAAGCGAGGTCACCAATCCAGCATGGGACATGGTGGCAGCGGTGGTCAGTGCCAATGCACTGCAAAATAGGACAGCCGCCCCAATGCTTAAAGAGGATGAATGATCTCCTCTGTTCTGCCAGGGTAAGTCACTCTTCTCATCACTCTCAACTCATACACTCACAAACCCATGCAAAGGGATCTCACTCACTGACAGTTCAAGGGCCATCACCATTCATTCTCTCATATACACCTTCATCTGCCCTGCTTAGCGTGTCCTCATCCCATCCATGGCACCACTTACCTTGCTCCAGGAAATCAGACCTGCACTACTCCATGGGCTGAGCTCTATTGTTGATGCCATAGTTGGTCTCCAACAGTATCTGCGTGAGAGGGGTGCAGAGCAGCTCCATCTCACTCTAGCTTCCCCTTCTCCTCCAGGAGTCAGCCAGTGGCCTTCGGGCACCCAAGGGCAGGAGGATCAGCAGGTGCACACTCCAGGGCCATCCACCCTTGTGACCCCAGAGTGTCCGACTGATCTGAATCCCCCCCTTCCTGTGACTCCAGCTCCACAGACCGGGGAGGATGCCACTGCCCCATGGCAGGACCCCGAAAGCAAGTCTTGGCCTTCCAGAGGACACCCACCAAGGTCATAACAGATAAGGCTTGGCAGTTAGCAGGCTGCCTCCACTTCCACTGTGGATTTCAGGAAGACATAGCAGCAGGGTTAGGAAGTTTAAGAAGATGTAACCCTTTCGAGTACAAACACGTTTCCATCTGTTCCTATTCAGGTGAAGTTACATTGTTTCATAGTTTGCCATTGTGAGATTTGAACTCTTGATCTTGGGGTTACAAACCCAGTACCATAACCACTTGGCTATTTAGGCCAAGCTTAAAATATGGAACGCTTCACGAATTTGTGTGTCATCCTTGCGCAGGGGCCATGCTAATCTTCTCTGTATCGTTCCAATTTTAATATATGTGCTGCCGAAGCGAGCACTTTAAGAAGATGTAACTCTTTCGAGTACAAACCGTTTCCATCTGTTTCAGATGAAGTTACATTGTTTCATAATTCGCCATTGTGAGATTTGAACTCTTGATCTTAGGGTTATAAACTCAGTACCATAACCACTTGGCTATTTAGGCCAAGCTTACAAACCTGTTTCCATCTGTTTCAGATGAAGTTACATTGTTTCATAGTTTGCCATTGTGAGATTTGAACTCCTGACCTTGGGGTTACAAACCCAGTACCATAACCACTTGGCTATTTAGGCCAAGCTTAAAACATGGAACGCTTCACGAATTTGCGTGTCATCCTTGCGCAGGGGCCATGCTAATCTTCTCTGTGTCGTTCCAATTTTTATATATGTGCTGCTGAAGCGAGCACTTTAAGAAGATGTAGTTACACAACCTGGGTACAGGTGTTAATCAATTGTACTTAAAGTTCACTATTGTAAACAAACTCCCAAGAATGCTTCCTTGCCCATGGCTCATTGTTACGATGAGTGGTGTTCGTGTCACTCAGATGTGAATCATTGCACAAGATAAAGGCAGGTGTCTCAGTCCAGGCCTCGTCTCTGTGCAGTAAGTAACCTTCAAACCAAAGTGATGGTCTGGCATCACACTCACTGGACACATCAATGACGCCTGCACCTCAGTGGTGCTTGCTATTGCTGCTAGAATGTCATGGACAGGCAACACAGAGTTCTGTCATTCTCTCTGTGTGCTCTCAGCACCTTTGTGGTGGGGCTGGCCCCCATTTCTTCAGCATCTGTGACCGGAGATGCTGTGGTCCTGAAGGGGTCAGTTGCTGAAGGTTGACAAAGTATCAGGTGCATTTAAAGTTTCACGGCTGCATCTCCATAATCTGATAAAAACAAAAAACTGCGGATGCTGGAAATCCAAAATAAAAACAGAATTATCTGGAAAAACTCAGCAGGTCTGGCAGCATCGGCGGAGAAGAAAAGAGTTGACGTTTCGAGTCCTCATGACCCTTCAACAGAACTGAGTGAATATTAGGGCAGGGGTGAAATATAAGTTGGGTTAAGGTGGAGGGGGGTGTGTGGGGGGAGAGAAGTAGGGGGTGGGGTGGTGTGGTTGTAAGGATGAGCAAGCAGTGATAGGAGCAGATAATCAAAAGATGTCACAGACAAAAGAACAAAGAGGTGTTGAAGGTGGTGATATTATCTAAACAAATGTGCTAATAAAGAATGGATGGCAGGGCACTCAAGGTACAGCTCTAGTGGGAGTGGGGTGGAAAGACTAGCAGGGCATAAAAGATTTAAAAATAATGGAAATAGGTGGGAAAAGAAAAATCTATATAAATTATTGGAAAAACAAAAGGAAGGGGGAAGAAACGGAAAGGGGGGTGGGGATGGAGGAGACAGTTCAAGATCTAAAGTTGTTGAATTCAATATTCAGTCCAGAAGGCTGTGAAGTGCCTAGTCGGAAGATGAGGTGCTGTTCCTCCAGTTTGCGTTGGGCTTCACTGGAACAATGCAGCAAGCCAAGGACAGACATGTGGGCAAGAGAGCAGGGTGGAGAGTTAAACTGGCAAGCAACAGGGAGGTTTGGGTCTTTCTTGCAGACAGACCGCTGGTGTTCTGCAAAGCGGTCGCTCAGTTTACGTTTGGTCTCTCCAATGTAGAGGAGACCGCATTGGGAGCAACGAATGCAGTAGACTAAGTTGGAGGAAATGCAAGTGAAATGCTGCGTCACTTGAAAGGAGTGTTTAGGCCCTTGGACGGTGAGGAGAGAGGAAGTGAAGGGGCAGGTATTGCATCTTTTGCGTGGGCATGGGGAGGTGCCATAGGTAGGGGTTGAGGAGTAGGGGGTGATGGAGGAGTGGACCGGGGTGTCCGGGAGGGAACGATCCCTACGGAATGCCGTCGGCGGGGGTGACGGGAAGATGTGTTTGGTGGTGGCATCATGCTGGAGTTGGCAGAAATGGCGGAGGATGATCCTTTGAATGCATAATCTGACCCTCCATAATCTGACCCTGATCAATGAGGGCAAGCCAGACAGCCAGATAGGAGTCAGACATTCACAGAGGCAATGTGAAGATCCAGGGAGTGTGCTCACTGCATGTCGTCATCATTCTCGTGGAATCTAATGACTATTAGGGCCTCTGTAGCATCTCCAAGACATGAGGGTATGTGTGCTCCCATCAGCCACACAGAGTCAAATCTTCACAGATGTCAGGACATCCTCGCTATATCTCGTCATCATCTTTCACAGATCTTGCGGCAATGAGGGCCTCCCAAGTCTGCCTGCCTTATCTGGCCTGTGCGATAGCTTTATCGCCAATGTCTTCGAGGACCTCATCATCATCATCCCCTTCTATATCCTCCTCATTGGAGGATATGTTCACCTCCTCCATCTCCTCGTCAGCTAGGTCCTCCCCCATTGCAGAGCCATGTTGTGTAGTACCAGCAAGCGATGATGATGCGTGACACCCTCTGGGGACTGTATTGCAGTGCTCCACCAGACCTATCGAGGCACCGGAACCTCATTTTCAAAATGCCTATTGTTTGCTCCACCAAAGTCTGGGTCATGGCATGACACTCATCACACTGTCGCCCTGATGCAGTCTGAGGCTGCCACATGGCATCATCAGCTACATTCCCTGTGGGTAGCCCTTGTCTCTGAGGAGCCAATCCTGCAGCCTCTCTGCACCCTGGAAGCTGTCAGGGATCTGAGACTTGCTAAGGATGTAGGAGTCAGGGACAGTCCCTGGGAATCATGTAGGATGTGTTTTGGTGGTTGGACATCAGCTGAACATTCATTGAGTTGAAGCCCTCATGGTTGACATAGTTGACTGCTTCTTGCCACCGAGATCTAAGCAGCACGTGCGGGCAGTCAGTGGCACCCTACACCTATGGGAAACCAGAGATGTGCACAAATCCCAGCACTCTTGCTTCATGGCTTTCCTGATCCTGGGTGAAATGCACAAAATTCTGTGCCTTTGTGCAGATGGTGTCTGTGATACACTTGTGGGTGGAGGCTCCCTAGATCCCACATAAGTCACCTGTGGAGCCCTGAAAGGAGCCACTAACATAAAAATTGAGCACCACAGTCACTTTCATGGCCACTGGCAGTGGATGCCCTCCATGTCCCTGTGACACCAAATCCTGCAGCACGTGGCATACGTGACCAACCTGTTCCTTAGACTTGCGCAGTCTTTGGCCACACTGGTTCTCGGTCATCTGCAGGAAGGATAGGCACCGTCTATAGACCTTGGCGCCAGCGAGGTGACTATGAGCAATGTCTCGCTGTGAATCTTCAACTGCGTGTGCAGCAGGCCCCACTACCCCTTCATCAAGAGAGAGAGTCAGGTGCCTCAGGTCTCTACTTCTTCTTCTCTGGTCTCTGAGCCATGAGGCATACCCCTAAATCGCCAAGCTCCATGATCCTGATGCTCTCCTCCTGCAGGATCAAAGAGAGAGACTCATGGGTTAGTATATTTGTCCTAAGAACCTCTCTTGGTTAAGTCTGAAGGTCCCTTCACACCTGCCAGAGAGTGCTGGCCACCACTTGGATGACCACTGTGTAGTGCGCTCGTGGGCTGTCCAAAACCCCACCCACCTCCGCCCCACTCCACCTGATCGATTGGTGGCAGCTTCAGCCACTGGACTGCATGCTCTGCTCTCAGCTCGTGCGCAGGCATTCTCCTAACCTGCACAGCAAGGCTGCACTTGGATACTGGTCCAAACCTTAATAAAGACATTGCAAGGGACTGCGAGTGCCTACACCAGTGACTGCACCATGGCTACCTTTTGCAAGGGAATTTACAAGATCACCCAGCCCCCCAGCATGTGCTTGAGTATTTCCATCAGCCTGTGCTGCCTTGCCCCCACCCACCCCCCCTGGCATGTGGTCGCCCAGTCAGCCAATTGCTCTGCTGCCCCCTAAAATGCACCTTGATTTGGACTCTGTGCCCAAGCGGTGAAAGGTTCTGGAGCATTTGGTGGCACTTTCATGCTTTTGTGTTGCTTGAGTGGGCAGAAAAACTTCAGAGGCCCGACTCCAAGCATGTCAATGGAGCTGCTGCTGAGCGGTCTCAGCTGTGGAAGAATTCTCACTTTTGACAAGCTTTTGCAAGTGCATGGCCACTTCCCTCACTCATTCCCCCCCCTCACCCCAGCCCCCCAGCATGTGCTTGAGTATTTCCGTCAGTCTGCGCTGCTTTGCCCCCACCCGCCTCCCCCGGCACGTAGTTGTGCATTTCCTTCAGTCTGTGTTGCCTTACACAACAACCCCCCCCACCAACAACCACCCCCCACCTCCGCGCCCCCCCCCCCCCCCCACCCCCCTCACTTCCCCCGCCAGCGTGACCCAAACTGGAACACTTGCCCCAGCACCACACTGAAAGCCGGCAGGGAAAAAGCAACTTGCCTGTGCCCCCCATGAATGCATGGTGCCTCTTTTTTGATGTCCTCCGGGCGATACCTTTGAGCACTGCGCAAGGTTGTGTGCACTCACCTCCAAGTTCCCCTCGAAGTTCAAGTCACCAGGTGCACGCCTTTTAAAGGCAGTCATGAAGCACGCTGTTCTGAAGTCATACGGATGTGGGCGTTAAATTTGACGCGGAGGGATAATTCCAGCGAGCTGGGGGCTTATAATTAGATGCAAATATGTTAAAATAATCTTCAGTGGAAAACGCGGCCTGCCATTTCTCATGGCGAGTTGGAGGATCCAGTGCTTCATCCCAATAGCACAGAATATATTATCAGGATCACAATAATTATCAAGATTGTGAGTGCCAGTGAGATTTTTGGATTGAATTTCACACTCACTTCACTATATAGTCTGGCTCTAAGGTAGCACTCTCATCTCTAAATCAGAAGGTTGTATGTTTAAGCCCACTTCCAAGGCATGACCTAGGATGATACTTGAGTGCAGTACTGAAGGTTGCTGCATTAATGGCAGTGATATCTTTCAAATGAATCCAGCTGCTCTCCAACTGTATAGCTGGGAATAAAAGATGCAATAGTACTATTTGAAAATGACCATGGAATCTCCCACTATCCTGGCCAATATTTATTCCTGAGCCAACACCAGCAGTATCATATTTATTTCATTGTTTGAGAGACTTGTGTGTAAATTGGCTGTCATGTTTGATCACAAACCAGTGGTGAATATACTTAGTCATTTAAATTTATTTGGGCAAATTATTGCTTTCACTGATTGGGGGCAGTAATCCTACAGGACTATTTGTCCTCCCATGTTATGAGAATGCTCCTTGGATCTGGGAACAGGAGTCAAGTGTTATGGGAGGATTGGGAGCTGCAAGAGCTGGGAGAACTGGGGGTGGTTGCAGGATTTTGGATAGTTTGAAAACACTGAGAAAAGTGATACTAGATTCTGAAATGAGTGGGAGAACAGTCTCATGTTACAGCAGTATAATGGGAATCCCTGGAATATAGGAGTCCTAGGGTGTTGAGAGCACAAAGTTGAGGCTGAGTGTGGCACTGAAGACCTTGATGAGGCAGCATTGCCACTCAAGCCTACCAAGTTCCTACTTTAAATGAGCAAGATGAAATGTAGCAGTGCCTCATTCAAAGTCACAAGATTTGGTATGGAATTTCTTTAACTTAAGTATTTGATGAGAACTGTGTACAGCCCATTCTTACTTCAAAGTGGCTAATTCAAAACCAGAGCAGTGCAAATTGAACTTGTGTGGTCTTGCAAAATTGAACTTAATATATGTTGTTCAAGCTAAATAGCACTTCTGACTGCATATGCATCCAAAAAAGTAATAGTGGTCAAATTCTGAGCAATGAAAGCTTCCTGCACCTGTTTTCTGGCTGCAGTGAATCATTTGCTGTGCCCAGGTTCCCTGAACTTCCATATCTTGGTGCTGTTACTCATTCAAGCTCATGGTAAGATCTTAGCAATACTATGCATCATGCAGCATTCAGTACTTTTGTACTGCCACATTGAGCAATCCAAGCTTCGTTTTGTACCTAGTCACATCTACAGATCAAGACCCACAGGCTGGGATTTTCTGGCCCCACCCACCTCTGAGATCTCCTGGTTCTGTCGAAAGTCAATGGACCTTTGACTGGCCCGCCATATCCGCTGCAGTGGGTCCCACCACGGCAGGGCCAGAAAATCTCGGCCTTGGTTTCCACCTGAAAATGCTGTGAGGCTGTACACTTGCATTTATATAGCACCTTACACAACCACAGGATGTCCCAAATCACTTTACGGCCAATGAAGTACTTCTAAAATGCAATCACATTTGCAATGTGGGAAAAACAGCAGCCAATTTGCACACATCAAGCTTCCACAAACAGCAATGTGATCATCTGCTCTTATAATGTTGATGAGGAATGAATGTTGGCCAGGACATTGGGGTTGAAATAGTGCTATAGATCTTTTATGTCAATCTGAGACGGCAGACAAGACCTTGGGTTAACATTTCATCTGAAAGATGGCACCTCTGACATCAGTGGTCTGAAGTATCAGCCTTGATATTTATGCCCAGGTCCAGCAGTGGGACCTGAAACCACACATTCTGTCTCAGCAGCAAGAGTGCTACCAACTGAGCCATGGCTGGCACATTGTTATGCCAAATGCATAGTCTACACCTGAAGCCCATCTCCATTGTTTTAAGTTGCTTGACCAAAATTGCAGGTCCACTTACACTGGTGAAATCTTTCCTCTGTTTGAGGCCAAATACCCATATCATTGCACAAGTGGCATAACTATTTGTCCATAATATATCAATTCCCTTATCTCTGTTTATGAGATTGGATCAAGATCATATCCGTGGACAGCAGAAGTTCTGGCTCACCCCAGATCTGCTCCAAAATCCCTCTCCTGGAATTTCTGGATTTTGATATTTAACCATAAATGCTGACCTGAGTGAGAAAGGAAAATGAGGTCTGACAGAAACTTGAAAACAACTGAATGTTTGAATGTTGCATTTTATGATCATTGTTGTTTTCAGGCTGTTGAATTTAAAAGAAAAGTTAATCATTTGAGTCACTGGTTTTATGCAGGATCCTTCATCCTTGTTGGCAATATTATCTTCTGCTAACACCAAATATTTGAGCAAATCAGCTTGGTATATTTAATGGCTATTTGAGCCAATCAGAATAGTATGGCGGGTGTTTCGTTGCGCTGCATAAACATGAACATAACACCTTAAGTGTGTAGAGTGTTACATTCTCATTTGAAATGTGAAATACACTTATAAAGTGCAATATTTGGATGAAAAACAGTAATAAAACTTATCTCAGATATATTATCATTGGGAAGCTTAGAGCACAAGCCAACCACCCTATGCCTCTCTCACAAATCAGCTTAAGGTTGATTGCAGAAAACTTATAGTAAAAGTCTGCACACTAGTCAGTAGGCTCACTGTTGGCTGAGGAACTGTGAATAATGCAAGGCTTCTTAAGGAGAGGAAGAGAAATATACAATGACTTAGGCCCATGGGAGTGTGATACCACCAAAGGTCAAGGGATCAGGGAGAGGGTGGCTCTTTTACTAAGAAGCTGCTTCAACACCTCCACAAAGAAAATTCTGCCTCCTCATTTTTTAGACACCCATGTCCCAAACCTTGCGTGGACTTCCACCCCTTTCAACCAAATATACCTGGTAAGGTCAGGCATTCCTGTAATTACCATACATCTTCTCAATTTAGGGTGTCCCTGCCAGTGCTCATCTTGCTTTATGCTAGTGGATTTAAAGGTGCTGGTGAAGGCTGTGCCCCACAAGCCTACACAGGAATCTTTGAGTGAAGGGAAACACCTGGAATATCCAGGTCCAGCCAAGGTTGCAACCATTATGACAGATGGGAATCTACCGCACTGGCTATATATTTATCAATTACTAAAAGAAAGAAACCAGTTCATTAAACGGCAGACTGGATATAATCAAAAACTACATTGGAGCTGCCTAAGTTCATTTCCTTTTGAGAAAAGATTTCCATCCTACCAAATTAGGTTGAAGCTGTGATCCTAGTAGTAAAAGGTCAATACTAAACTAATTCAGCACCAAGGCAATGTATACTTCAATACATCACTGATGACTCCACACTCTTTAGGAAAGTTCTGTAAAAAAACAGGAAATAAATGTTTGTTTCACTTTGCAGCTTACTTGCATTTTCCAGTTTCTATATTAACTACAGTAATGACTTCCTGAGATCCAGTCTCATGATTTATTGACCTTACACAGAACTAAAGGAATAAACAAGATTATTTGTGACTGGACCTGATTGTTTAAGCTCATAAAATGGAACCTGTTGCACTGTGCCTCTGCAGCAAATTAAATCTACTGCCATGCAGTACACTAATCTCTGGCCATCCAAGTGGTGGCCAGCACTCATCAGGCTTTTAGTACACCCATGCTAACTGACTTCCAAGCAAGCTATACTGAAGGTGTAATTTAGTATTACTGAAAACAGGCTATTGAAACTACTAAAATCATATGGAAGAATGAACAAATTTTGTCAACATGGGCTTATAACCAGTTTTCCTTTATTTTTTTATAATTTCAGGTAAGGGGCAGTGTTCACTATAGCAGACACTATCACCGAGAATTTCCTCAGGGATTGGCCATGTAACTTTGGCAACAGGTCAGCAGAAACTCCATCTAGACAAATAAATGGGGTTTCCACTGATCTTTCACCAAGTATGACAGCTGATGCAGAGAACACCCTAAGAAATAAACTATTACTTTAGAGGCTATAGTTTAGGAGTGTTCTTTGTTAAAGAGTTTCTCACCAACTTTGGCTACAATTTCAGCCACAATGTTCAGTTAATTTATTGAACTTCAAAGCACCATTCATAGATTAATTTCTAGTTATATTGTTGTTGTTGGCATCTATTTATAATTATAGGAAGAGGCAGACGATGGGCTGCTCAGATAGTATGTGGTTGTGGACAGAACCTTGGCTTACTCCAGTTTGCAAACAACTTCCTTCCCATGTATGCTGCCTTTGCAAAGCAAAAACAGGGATAGATCAGTGACAAAGACTGCATGGGAGCTACCGATACCTCCATGTGTGAAAGTGGAATCCATAAAGATTGTAAAGGCAGACGTGTGCAATATGCAGGAAGTAGTTAGAAAAGACATGCCAACAATGTTACTAGCCATAGTGAAGAAATGAGCACAAGGCAAAGTAGGTTACGAACATAAAAATTAGGAGCAGGAGTGGGCCACTTGGCCCCTTAAGCCTATTCCACCATTCAATAAGATCATGGCTGATCTGATTGTAATCTCCCGTCTACCCCCGATAACATTTCACCCCTTGCTTAAAAACAATCTATCTGAAATAAAAGCAAAATACTGTGGATGCTGGAAATCTGAAACAAAAACAGAAAATGCTGGAAAAACACAGCAGGTCTAGCATCATCTGTGGAGAGAGAAACAGAGTTAATGTTTCGAGTCCGTATGACCCTTCTTCAGAGAATCTATCTATCTCGGCCTTAAAAATATTCAAAGACTCTGCTTCCACTGTCTTTTGAGGAAGAGAGTTCTAAAGGCTGACGATCCTCTGAGAGAAAACATTTCTTCTCATTTCTGTCTTAATTGAGTGATCCCTTATTTTTAAACAGTGGCCCTTAGTTCTACATTCTCTCACAAGAGGAAACATCCTCTCCACATCCAGCCTGTCAAGACCCCTCAGGATCTTAAAATGTTTCAATCAAGTCACCTCTTACTCTTCTAAACTCCAGTGGATACAAGCCTAGCAGGTCCAACCTTTCTTCATAAGACAATCTGCCCATTCCTATTATTAACAGAGGGCACTGGTGAGAAGTGACTGGAGCATTCTGGGAGAAGTCATCATAGCCACCGTGACTCAGAAGGGAATTGAGGAGAAGGACTCTTGCACTCAACAAGAGGAAGGGCATCCAACAGAGGGCGCTGGTGAGAAGTGATTGAAGCATCCTCGGAAAAGTCATCGCAGACACTGCGACTCAGGAGGGAATTGAGGAGGACCCACTATCAAAGAACGGAATAGCCCCAAACATAGCCCCTCCTCCTCAAACCTAAAAAAAAAAGAGAGGAAGAGGCAGTGCCTTCAGGAGTGCACCAGACCTGTGAGGGACACTCTTCTGAAAGTGGATTTTAAAAAAAAAGCAACTGATTGGTGAGTAAATCCTGGGAGCAGATTCAGAGGGAGGAGCACAGGGGTAAGTATAAATCTAGCTTACCTCAGGGATTCGCGGCCTTGTCTCCAGGGAGCAGACTCGGAGGGAGGAGCACCGAAGCGGTGAGTATAAATCAAGCTTCCTTGGGGATTCGCAGCCTTGTCTCTAGGGAGCAGACTCGGAGGGAGCAGCACCAGAGCGGTGACCTTGGAGCACAGAGTAACTGAAGCCAAAACTGAAAAAGTGACATCACAGGAAAGCTGTGACCTGATTGGTTGGTAGGAAATCTGCACCAAATTTGAAAAAAAAAAACACTGCAAAGCTAATTAATAAATTAATTATCTAAGAAGAGATGGCTGGGCAGGTGATGTGCTGTAGCTGTATGATGTGGGAGCTGGCAGATCCCATTGCGAGCCGCAGTGACCACATCTGCAGCAAGTGTTGGTTGCTGGAGAATTCCGGCTCAGAATTGATGAGCTGGGGTCCGAGCTCCGGACGCTGCGGCACATCTGGGAGGGGGAGAGTTACCTGGATGCTTGTAACAGGAGGCGGTCACACCCGGTAGATTAAGTACCTCAAGTCCGGTCAGTGGTCAGGGTCAGCAGGGTGTGACTGCAAGTGAGGCAGGTAGAGGGATCCTGTGTTCAGGAATAGAGGAGCCTCAGCTCTTGACCTTGTCCAACAGTTACAAGGTACTTGCTCCCTGTGTCGATGAGGAACAGGGCTGTAGGGAGGATGAGCCAGCTGACCACAGCACCGTGGCACAGGAGGCCATTCAAGAGAGGGGAACAAAAAGACAAGTGGTAATTATAGGGGATTCTATAATTAGGGGAATTGATAGCTTCCTTTGTAAGCAGGATTGAGAATCCCGCATGGTATGTTGCCTGCCCGGTGCCAGGGTGAAGGACATCTCTGACTGGCTTCAAATGATATTGGAGAGGGAGGGGGAGGATCCAGTTGTTGTGGTCCACGTCGGGACAAATAACATAAGTAAGACTGGGAAAGAGGACCTGTTTGGGGATTATCAGGAACTAGGAACTAAATTAAAGAACAGGTCCTCAAGGTTTATAATCTCCGGATTACTACCCGAGCCACGTGCAAATTGGCATAGGGACTCGAGAATAAGGGAAGTAAACACATGGCTAAAGGAGTGGTGTGGGAAAGAGGGGTTCCATTTTGTGGGGCACTGGCATCAGTATTGGAACAGAAGGGATCTATACTGTTGGGATGGTCTCCACCTGAACCGATCTGGGACCAATGTTCTAGTGAATAGGGTAAATTGGGTTGTCAGCAGGACTTTAAACTAGAAAGTGGGGGGGGAAGGAAGGGTAAAACTCCAAGAAGTATGACTAATGGGAACCAAAGCAGCAGGTTAGCGTGTGGGGGGTGGATTCAACTTCATGGAAAATTATGAAAAACTGAAAAGAAAGGAGAGCCCAGGAGAGGCTATTAAAGTCTCCAGAACACAAAGTAGGACAGAGTGTTTGGAAAAGGCTAGGAACCTAACTTCAAGCACATCAGATAAAGGGACGACAATGAGAAAGGGGACAGGAAATACAGTACTGAAGGTGTTCTATCTGAATGCATCCAGTGTATGAAATAAGGTAAATGAACTTGTGGCGCAAATTGAAATTGGCAGGTATGATGTGGCAGGCATTACGGAGACATGGCTGCAAGGGGATCAGGACTGGGAGCTAAATATCGAAGGATATACATCCTATCGAAAAGATAGGCAGGTTGGCAGAGTGGGTGGGGTTGCTTTGTTAGTAAGAAATGAAATTAAATCGATAGCAAGAAATGATATAGGGTCAGATGATGTAGAATCTGTGTGGGTAGAGTTGAGGAACCGCAAAGGTAAAAAAACCATATTTGGAGTTATGTACAGGCCTCTGAACAGTAGTCAGGATGTGGTGCACAAGATACATCAGGAGATAGAAAAGGTGTGTAAGGAAGGCAAGGTTATAGTGATCATGGGGGATTTTAATATTCAGGTAGACTGGGAAAATCAGGTTGGTAGTGGATCCCAAGAAAAGGGATTTGTGGAATGTCTACAAGATGGCTTTTTGGAGCAGCTTGTGGTGGAGCCCACTAGGGAACAGGCAGTTCTAGATTTGGTGATGTGTAATAAGGCAGATTTGATAAGGGAGATTAAGGTGAAGGAACCCTTAGGAGGAAGTGACCATAATATGATAGAATTCACCCTGCAATTTGAGAGGAAAAAGCTGGAATCAGATGTAACGATATTACAGTTGAATAAAAGCAACTACAGAGGCATGAGGGAGGAGCTGGCCAGAATTAACTGGGAGATGAGCCTAGCAGGAAAGACAGTGGAACAGCAATGGCAGGAGTTTCTGGGAGTAATTTGGGAGACACAGCAAAAATTCATCCTGAGGAAGAAGAAGCATTCTAAAGGGAGGACAAGGCAACCATGGCTGACAAGGGAAGACAGGCACAGCATAAAAGCTAAAGAGAAAGCATACAATGCGGCGAAGAGCAGTGGGAAACCAGGGGATTGGGAAGCCTACTAAGACCAACAGAGGACAACTAAAAAAGAAATAAGGAGGGAGAAGATTAAATATGAGGGTAAACTAGCCAGTAATATAAAAGAAGATTGTAAGAGTTTTTTAGATATATAATGGGTAAGAGAGAGGCAAAAGTGGACATTGGGCTGCTGGAAAATGACGTTGGAGAAGTAGTAGTGGGGAACAAAGAAATGGCAGAGGAACTGAATAGGTATTTTGCGTCAGTCTTCACAGTGGAAGACACGAGTGACATCCCCAAAGTTCAAGAGAGTCGGGGGGCAGAGGTGAGTATGGTGGCCATTACCAAGGAGAAGATGCTAGGAAAACTGAAAGGTCTGAAGGTGGATAAATCACCTGGACCAGATGGATTACATTCCAGAATTCTGAAGGAGATAGCTGAAGAGATAGTGGAGGCATTAGTGATGATCTTTCAGGAATCACTGGAGTCAGGGAGGGACCCAGAGGACTGGAAAATCGCTAATGTAACACTCCTGTTTAAGAAGGGAGTGAAGCAAAAGATGGGAAATTACAGGCCGATTAGCCTGACCTCAGTCGTTGGTAAGATTTTAGAGTCCATTATTAAGAATAAGATTTCAGAATACTTGGAAGTGCATGGTAAAATAGGGCAAAGTCAGCATGGTTTCATCAAGGGGAGGTCATGCCTGACAAATCTGTTAGAATTCTTTGAGGAGGTAACAAGTAGGTTAGACAAAGGAGAGCCAATGGATGTTATCTACTTGGACTTCCAGAAGGCCTTTGACAAGGTGCCGTACAGGAGGCTGCTCAGTAAGATAAGAGCCTATGGTGTTAGAGACAAGGTACTAGCATGGATAGAAGATTGGCTGTCTGGCAGGAGGCAGAGAGTGGGGATAAGGGGGTCCTTCTCAGGATGGCAGCCGGTGACTGGTGGAGTTCCGCAGAGGTCAGTGTTGGGACCACAACTTTTCACTTTATACATTAATGATCTGGATGAAGGAACTGAGGGCATCCTGGCTAAGTTTGCAGATGATACAAAGATAGGAGGGACAGGTAGTATTGAGGAGGCGGGGAGGCTGCAGAAGGATTTGGACAGGTTAAGAGAATGGGCAAAGAAGTGACAGATGGAATGCAATGTGGGCAAGTGTGAGGTCATGCACTTTGGTAGGAAGAATAGAGGCATAGACTATTTTCTAAATGGGGAGAGAATTCAGAAATCTGGAGTGCAAAGGGATTTGGGAGTCCCAGTCCAGGATTCTCTTAAGGTTAACTTGCAGGTTGAGTCGGTAGTTAGGAAGGAAAATGCAATGTTGGCATTTATTTCGAGAGGATTAGAATATAAAAGCAGGGATGTGCTGCTGAGGGTTTATAAGGCTCTGGTCAGACCACATTTAGAATATTGTGAGCAATTTTGAGCCTCGTATCTCAGGAAGGATGTGCTGGCCCTGGAGAGGGTCCAGAGGAGGTTCACGAGAATGATCCCAGGAATGAAAGGATTAACATATGAGGAACGTTTGAGGACTCTGGGTCTATACTCAATGGAGTTTAGAAGGATGAGGGGGGATCTGATTGAAACTTACAGAATACTGAAAGGCCTGGATAGGGTGGATGTGGGGAAGATGTTTCCATCGCTAGGAGAGACTAGGACCCGGGGGCACAGCCTCAGAGTAAAGGGAAGACATTTTAGAACAGAGATGAGGAGAAACTTCTTTAGCCAGAGAGTGGTGAATCTATGGAATTCATTGCCACAGAAGGCTGTGGAGGCCAGGTCATTGAGTGTATTTAAGACCGAGGTAGATAGGTTCTTGACTGGTAAGGGGGTCAAAGGTTATGGGGAAAAGGTGGGAGAATGGGGTTGAGAAACTTATCAGCCATGATTGAATGGCGGAGCAGACTCGATGGGCCAAATGGCCTAATTTCTGCTCCTACGTCTTATGTCTTAATCTAGTAAATCTTCTCTGAACTGTTTCTAACGCATTTACACCCTTCCTCAAATAAGGATACCAATTCCGTACATAGTACTCCAAATGTGGGGCGGAATCGTCCGTGCCCGCTGGCAAGAAGGCCAAACATCAATTTCATGACGGCGTAAAACCGGTTTGCGATCATCCGCTCCACCCGCCAATGGCAGGTGGCGTTTCCCGCCATCGGATGTTGGGAACCTCATTGTAATACATCTGCATATCATATAAGCCCAACCCGCTGGAATCATCCCCCCTGCTGGATCATCCACCCAATAACGATGACATGTTTCTCAACAACATATAAAAGGCATGCAGTTGGCAGGCTGCACTTTGTGGAAGACTCAGAGGTGAGTACACAGTAATGCTGCAGAGCGCTCACCCGGGTCGCCCGTTGAACTTCAAGGTTGAGGCGCATTGGGGGAAGGGCAAGAGCTACTCTGTGGCTGAAGGTAGCACACAAGCTGTGTGTGGTGGGGGTGTGGGTGGCGGGCAAGGGAAGTGGCCACCCATTAGTGAAACCTAACTAAACTGACCATTCCTCTGCAGCTGAGACAGTTCAGGCACAGCCACGTTGACATGATTGGAGTCGGACCTCTAGCTTCTCTGCCCACTCAAGCAACGCATGGGCATCAAAGTGCCACCAAGTGTTCCAAAGCTTTTTCAGCCCTCGTGCAGAGACTACAAAGTAATGAGCGTTTGAGTGGACTGCAGAACAGTTGGATGACTGGGCACATTGTACAATCTCCTTGCTAAAACTGGCCATGGAGCAGTCACTGGTGGAGGCACTCACAGTCCCTTGCAATGACATCATCCTGGTTTGGACCAGTGTTCCCCATGGTTCAAGCTAACAATGCAGCCTTGCAGCGCGGGTTCGGAGAATGTCTGCACCTGAGCTGAGAGCACAGCATGCAGTCCAATGGGCAAAGCTGCCGCCAATCGGGCTGATGGAGTGGGGTGGAAGTGGGTGGGATTTTGGGCAGTGGTACAGTGCACTAATCTCTGGCCATCTGAGTGGTGGCCAGCACTCTCCGGGATGTTTTAAGGGACCTTCATACTTAACCAACACGGGCTCTTAGTACACCCATGCTAACCCCACATGTCTCTCTCTCTCTTTCATCCTGCAGGAGGAGTACATCAGGATCATGGAGCTTGGTGACCTGGCTGTATGTCCCGTAGCTCACAGGGAGCAAAGACGACTGAGAAGAAAGCGAATGAGGCACCTGGCTGGGTAGAGGGAAGAGCAGCTCCCTCTGGAGGAAGGGGCAGTTTGGGTTCCTGCACATGCCACCAAAGAGCCACAGCAAGCCGCTATTGATTGGCACCTAGCTAGACAGCGCCTTTCATTCCTGCAGATGACCAAGAACCATTGTCGCCAAAGACTATGCATGTCTAGGGAACTGATTGGTCACATCTAGCAGCTACTGCAGGATTTGGCGCCATGGGGAGATAGAAGGCATCCACTGCCAATGCCTGTGAAAGTGACCGAGGTGCTGAATTTCTATGCCAGTGGTTCCTTTCAGGGCTCCACAGGTGACCTCTGTGGGATATCACAAACCTCCACCCACAAATGCATCCATGAGGTCACGGATGCCATCTTTGCGAGGGCACACAACTTTGTGCATTTCGCCTGGGACCAGGACAGCAAGAGTGATTGGATTTTCCGAGATCTGAGGTTTCCCACAGGTGCAGGATGCCATCGAATGTGCTCATGTGGCACTCATATGTCCATTGCAACACATGGTCAATTATGGCGATCGCGAGGGCTTCCATTTACTGAATGTGTAGCTGGTGTGCAACCACCAACAAACGCATTCTGTAGGTCTGCTCACGCTTTCCAGGGAGTGCTCACAACTCTTAAATGCTCAGTCGGTCACAGATCCCTTAAGTCTTCCAGGGTCTACAGAAGCTGTGGGGTTGGCTCCTCGGGGACAAAGGTTACCCGCAGGGGACATGGCTGATGATACTATGCAGCAGCCTCAGACTGCAGCAGAGTGAAGGTACAATGAGGCTCATGCTGCAACTCGCAATTTGGTGGAGCAAACCATCGAGATTAGGTCTTAGTGCCTAGACCGGTCTGGTGGAGCCCTGTAATATAGTCCATAGCGGCTGTCACGCATCATCATTGTCTGCTGCGCTCTTTACAACCTAGCACTGCAACGGCGAGGGGAGCTCATTGAGAAGGAGATGGAGGAGCTGGTGGCCTCCTTCGATCAGGAGGACACTGATGGAGATGAGGGTGAGGAAATCCTCGATGGCAATGATGAGGGGGATGAGGCCCTCGCACTGGCCAGATGAGGCAGGCTTGCTGGGGAGGCCCTCATAGCTGCTAGATTTGTGGAGAAAGATGACAACATGCAGTGAGGAGACACAATAGATCCTCACATTGCATCTATAAATGTTTGACTCCTGTCTGCCTTATGGCAATGCACATATCCTCTGTGATAATGCTCCTGTCATGGAGATGCAGTGGAGGCCCTAATACTTGCTCGATTTCAGGAGGATGATCACGACATGCAGTGAGGACACTCCATAGATCTTCACATAGCCTCTGTGAATGTCTGACTCCTGTCGGGCCGAAGGCAGCTCGCTTGCGCTCTGTGATCAGGGTCATTTCATAAAGACACAGCCATGAAACTTTAAAAGCATCTGATCCTTTGTCTGCCTTCAGCACCTGACCTCTTCAGGAGCATAGCATCACTGGTCATAGGTGCTGAAAAGATGGGGGCCAGCCCTACCTTAAAGGTGCTGAGAGCACACAGAAAGAATGACAGCACTCAGTGACACCTACCCATGACATTCTGGCAGCAATGACAACCACCGTCAAGGTGCAGGCATCAGTATTACATCCATGGAGTGTGACGGCGGACCATCACACTGGCCTGAAGGCTGCACAAAGCACAGGGAAGCGGCGCTGGACTGAGACACCAACCTTTATTGTGCAGAAAGGTTTCACATCTGAGTGACACGAATACTGCACATTAGAAAAAGGAGCCATAAGCCAGGAGACATTCTTGGGAGTTTATTGACAATAGTGAATGTTACGTACAAGTGATCAACACCCCCACCCATGCTGTGTAACTACACCTTCTTAACTTTCCTAAACCTGCAGCTACATCCTGGTGCTCCCTGGCCATCCACAGCGGAGGTAGAGGCAGCCTGCTGATTACTAAGCCCTGTCTGTGATGACCTAGGCCTCTGGAGGGTCGAGACCTGAAGGGCCCCGGCCTGCTTTCAGGGTCCTGCTGTGTGGTAGTGGCACCGTCCTCGGCTTGTGGAGCTGGATCTGCTGAGGTCACAGGAAGAGGGAATTCGGATGGGTCGGACACTCCTGAGTCACCTGGATGGATGGCCCTGGGGGTTACACCTGCTGATCCTCCTCCCTATATGTGCCCACAGGTCTCTGGCTGGCTCCTGAGGAGAAGGGGTAGCTGGAGTTAAATTGAGCTTCCCTGCACCCCTCTGGCATACATACTGTTGGAGGCCAACTATTGCATTAGTGATGGAGTTCAGCCCACACAGCAATGCAGGAGTGATGTCCTGGACTAAGGTCTCCATGGCGGCTGCCATCCTACCAGAGCATTGGCAAGCCAGCATTATCACCTCAGACTGAAGGCAGACGGACCCCTCCATCATGCCTTGCAATCTGAGGAATGCAGCAGACACCCCTTCCTGATGTTCGTGAGCTTGCCTTTACAGCTCCAGCAACTGTGACATGACCAAGTCCAGAGACTTGTCATCTGGCTTGGACTCAGGAAATTTCTGGCCCCCAGCAGTACTCCAAGTGGTGGACGCCAGGGAAGTCCCTCCTGACGCCTGCTGGGGATCAGATTGTGCGATGTGCTCACTAGACTGTGATCCCAAGCCTACTGTAAAGCTAGGTCCCACCGAGGTGTGTAAATCTGCACTGGGTGGAAGGTGTGGGTGAGCACTGTAATGGGACTTCAAGGAGGGTGCCTCCATATTCCTCTTCAGAGGTTTCTTTGGGACTTGATTGGAGGCGCTGGTTCATGGATTTTTTCAGCTGTTTCCCAGATGTGCCTGCAGAAGCAAGAGGAGATTATTAGTGCATGGCAGGGGACTGCGGATTAGGGCACATGAATCACAGCATGGTTATCTGATGGATGTTGCACTATTGGATCATCACTTGGTAGAGCACCGTCGACCTCACTGTCAGCACAGGAATGGTCCAGATCTTTGGCGGCCAGCTGGATGGCTCTGTCTTCAAAGTTCATGAGGGCCTTGATTTCAGGCATTCCTCCACCGGTCTGCAACCTCTCCCTGTTGTTGAGTGCCAGCTTATACTGCATGAATAGAAATGGAGGAAGTGTAAGCAGGATGCCTGCCAGGCCAGATGATAAGTATGCCTGGCATGTGTGGGGGGGGGGGGGGTGACTGGTCCCATGGATGGGATGAGGACAATGACAATGTGTGTGAGAGAGTGAATGGATGTCCCTTGAACTGGCAGTGAGTGAGGGCCATGTGGGTGTGTGATGGGTCTGTGAGCGTGTGAGTTGAGAGTGATGAGAAGAGTGACTTACCCTGGCGGAACGAAGGAGATCATTCATCCTCTTGCGGCACTGGGTGGCTGTCCTCTTTTGCAGGGCATTGGAACTGACCACCGCTGCCACTGCCTCCCAAGCCAGATTAATAACGTTGTTGCCCGTCCTGCAGCCAGAGCAAGGGTGGAGGATACCACAGCGAGCCTCCACTGTGTCCAAAAGGTGCTCAAGGGACACATCATTGAACCTAGGGGATGCAGCCCGTTTGCCTTTCAGGACCATGTCTTCTTTGCAGCAGCTGTGGGCTGGAAGCACTGAGATGTGTGCGCATGGCTGAACTTTAAATATGGCATCTGCTGTGCTAAAGTGGCGATGTGATGGCGTGGCAGGCGAATGAGAGCCTGCCCATCATGAAAGTGGCACGTTTCCCGGGAATGCATAATTAATGCGACGGGTTTGGGACAATACAGTGTGAAAAGCCACCATTGTGGCTGGCGGGTAAAACGTCATTTTACCCATCTGCTACCGCACTTAATGCAAATCTGGGACAATTCCGCCCATAGTCTCACCAGTGCCCTGTACAACTGAAGCATAACCTCCCTACTTTTGTAATCAGTTCCCCTTGCAATAAATGATAATATTCTATTAGCTTTCCTAATTACTTGCTGTACCTGCATATAAACCTTTTTTGATTCAAGCACTAGGATGCACGCATCCCTCTGCTTCTCAGAGCTAGACAATCTCTCACCATTTAGATAATATGCTATTTTTCTCTTCTTCCTGCCAAAATGGACAATTTCACATTTGCCCAGATTATACTCCATTTGCCAGATCTTTGCCCACTCACTTAACCTATTTATGTCCCTTTGTAGCCTCCTTATGTCCTCTTCACAATTTACTTTCCTACCTATCTTGTATCATCAGCAAATTTAGCAACCATTCCTTCATCCAAGTTATTTATATAAATTGTAAAAAGCTGAGGTCTCAGCACTGATCCCTCTGGCACACCACTCATTATATCCTGCCAACCAGAAAAAGAATACAGCAGTTGCTGGAAATCTGAAACATCTCTGAAGAAGGGTCATGCGGACTCAAAACATTAACTCTGTCTGTCTCTCCACAGATGCTGTCAGACGTGCTGAGTTTTTTCAGCATTTTCTGTTTTTATTCCATTTTTGCTTACTCTCTGTTTCCTGTTAGCTAGCCAATCTTCTATCCATGCCACCATGTTACCCCCTACACCATGACCTTTTATTTTCCACAATAATCTTTGATGTGGCATTTTATCAAATGCCTTCCCGAAATCTAAGTAAAGTACATCCACCCCATTATCCACAGCATGTGTGACTTTATCAAAATGCTCCAATAAATTGGTTAAACATGGTTTCCCTTTCATAAAACCATGTTGACTCTGCCTGATTGCCTTGAATTTTTCTAAGTCCTGCCATAACATCTTTAATGATAGATCTGACATTTTACCTATGACAGTTGTTAGGCTAACTGGCCTGTAGTTTACTGCTTTCTGTCTCCCTACCTTTTTGAATAAAGGAATTACATTTGCTATTTTCCAGTCTAATGGAACCTACCCCGAATCGAGGTAATTTTGGAAAATTAAAACCAATGCATCAACTATCTCACTAGCCAATTCTTTTAAGACCCTAGGGTGAAGTCCATCAGGACCCAGGGATTTGTCAGTCCACAGCTTGAACAATTTGCTCAATAACACTTCCCTAGCGAATGTAATTTTCCTGAGTTCTTCCGTCCATTTAATTTCCTGATTTACAGCTATGTCTGGGATGTTACTTGTATACTCTATAGTGAATACTGATGCAAAATACCTGTTCAATTCATCTGTTATCTCCTTATTTTCTATTATTAATTCCTGAGACTCACTTTCTGTAGGACAATGTTCACTTTGTTAACTCTTATGTAAATATCCATAGAAACTCTTACTATCTGTCTTCATATTTCTTGTTGGCTTCTCTCGTGTTCTAATTTTGCCTTACTCAATCTTTTTCTGATTCTTTGCTGTTCTTTATATTCTGTCCAATCTTCTGACTTACCACTCATCTTTGCACAATTATATGTTTTTTTCTTTAAGTTTGATACTGTCTTAACTTTTTTAGTTAATCACGGATGGTGGGTCCGTCCTTGGAATTTTTCTTTCTCATTGGAATGTATCTGTTCTGTGTATTCTGAAATATCCCTTTAAACGTGTGCTACTGCATCTCTATTGATTTATCCCTTAACCTAATTTGCCAGTTCATTTTAGCTCTGCTTTCATGACCTCATAATTGCCCTTATTTAAGTTTAAAATATTAGTCCTGGACTCATTCTTCTCTCCGTCAAACTAAATATAAAATTCAATCATATTATGATCACTGCTACCTAAGGGTGCCTTCATTATGAGGTTATTCATTAATATTATCTCATTGCACAATACCAGATCTAGTGTAGCCTGCTCTCTGATTGGCTCCTGAATGAACTGTTCTAAGAAACCATCCTGAAAAAAACTCTATGAACTCTTCATCTGCGTTAACTTTGCCCATCTGATTTTTCCAGCCTATATGTAGGTTAAAATATTATAGCTGTACCTTTCTGACAAGCTCCTGTTATCTTTTCCTTTATACTCTGTCCGACTGTGTAGTTACAATTGGGGGGCCTGTATGCTATTCCCACAAGTGACTTCTTGCCTTGATCATTTCTTACCTCAACCCAAACCATTTCTACATCAAGGTTTCCTGAACTTAGGTCATCCCTCTCTAATGTGCTAATACCATCATTAGTTAACAGAGCCACCCCTCCAGCTTTTCCTAGTTTCCTGTCCTTCCTAAATGTAATGTACCTTGCAAAATTCAGGTCCTATTTGATGAGCAGAATTTACTCCTCGAACAGATGTGAAATAGCATGAGATGACGTCGGGCAAGCAATCCGACGTTGTCCTGCACATGAGTAATCTTCAGGTCGCTGGGCACGCATGGGTGTCGGAGCCGCACCCGCCAATAATTAAAAGGTCACTTAGGGCCATTAAAAAGGCAATTGATTGTGACTTTTAAATGTAACCTCATCCAAAGGTGGAATAAAAAGCATTGCCATTGTGAGTAGTGGGGAGTTTAGAAGATAGTTTGCTGCTAGTTGCTTATTTGAACTTGACAGCTTCGTCTCTGTTCTAAGCTTCAGTCTTAGCGTTTCCAGACTTCATTTCAGGACTCATTGGCGTCTCCAAGAGTCCCGGAGGATTTTGACCACGTGGACACTTCCAGGTACCAGAGGGCCTTCTGTTACCCTGGCAATGGGAATTGTGGTCTCCACTGGTGGCACCTCCTCTGAGGAGGAAGAGAGGGGCAGAAGGGAGATGAGGCCAGGTCTCCCTATGCAGCTTCTAGGGAAGAGACCTGTGGGAGGAGAGGCATTGGCATAAGGGGCATAGGGCCAGCAGGTATTCCAAGACGAAAGGGGCCACAGAAGACACCACTATCCTGCTGCTAGGGTTTACAGGCAGCAATACAGCTACCTCAATATGTCCGAGATGTAATGCCGAAGGAGTCTCCGCCTCTCCAGGGAGACTGTAACCTCCATTTGTCAGATTGGGCCTGAGGTCACCTCCAACTGTGTGGGTGGACATCCCATGCCAGTGGCTCTGAAGGTCACAGTGGCCCTCAACATCTATGCCTGCAGCTCTTTCCAGAGGTCAGCGGGGTATCTTTGTGGTGTGTCCCAGTCAGCTGTCCACAGTTGTGTCAAGCTGATGACTGATGCTCTGTTCAAGTGGGTAACGATATTTCCGTGGCTGGGAGGCTGAGCGAGCCAGAGGGTTTGCTGGGTTCCCCCACATTCAGAGTGCAATCGACTGCTCACTTGTAGCCATCAAGGCTCCAGGAGGTCAGCCGGGTGCCTTTGTCAACAGGAAGGGCTTCCACTCAGTGAACGTCCAGATAGTTTGTGATCACAAGACACAGATTCTGCAAGTCTGTGCATGGTACCCTGGAAGCTCCCATGACGCTTATATCTTCAGACACTCACAGGTGCCAAGGCTGTTCACTGCTTCAACTTGACTGGTGTTATGACATGGCAGGTGATGTGTGCCAGGCAGACCATATCCATGAGGGAAACTTGGTTTCCTATCACAACGGTTTTGCAATTCATATTTATTTCGCGATGTGTGCACTGAATTCAGAAGCAATAAGTCTACCAAGATTTTTAGAGATTAAAAAAAATAAATTAAAATATTTATTAACAAAATAAAAGATGTCAAGCATATACATAAGACTACAATTACTACTATAATAATTCCTAATTAGCCTTACTCCCAGTTACACGCCCTTTAAGGCAACAATCCAAAAATAAATTTTAGACTGTAAACAGATCTGGCAAACTAACACAATGCCCTGGACAATGGCATGCCAAATGGCTTTTCTCCAGCTTCAATTTTGGTAGCTGGCAGACTTGCGTACAAATACTGGAGCCTTCATTAAGGCTGTTTCACACACTTCTGTTAGATCTCATACGGCCTTCTCCTGACACACATAGCCTAATTCTCCTTTATATATGTTTCTCTCCTTTTAATATGTAAATTCTATTGTTTCATATGCCTTTGAAACTGTATCTTCTTCACAATATAAAAACTTCCATGTTGCTACTATTTATTGTCAGTAACTTTTGGGAAAAATAAACACATTCCTTAGCCTTGCTTACCTGGCTAGTTGAAACAGACTAAAATCCCTTTGAAATCCAAATCTCCCTTCATGTATCTAAAAATGCAAATTCCCTTCACACCTTACATGCTAAGCCAGCATCCATATTTACTTATTAGCATGTCAAGCACCTCGTTTCTTTTGATGAGTTAAAGCTTACACTCTACTTGACTCAAAATGTAATTAAATCACACACAGACAGATCCAACTACACTAACCCCCATAAACCTACTTTACAATAAACCAGAAAAATATTATGAAAATTACTATGACATTGGATGGATGGCTGCTGGGTGTCAAGGGCTATCCATTGAAAAGGTGGTTTATGACGCTTCTCCACCACCCAAGATCAGAGGCAGAGCAACGTTATAATGGGAGTCATGTCTCCACAAGGGCATTGATAGAGAGGACCATAGGTCCTCTGAAGAAGTGCTTCTGATGTCTGGACCATTCAGGGGGCGCACACAGTACCCCCCAGAACAGATGTTACTGATAATGGTTGCATGCTACAATCTCCACAATCTGGCTCTGGCAAAGGGGGACCCAATGGAGGAAGAGGATTTTGAGGCAGATCCACAGGCCACAGAGGATGAATCCAGTGGTGAGTCCGAAAAGGAGTCTGGTGAGGAGAACGCTGAGGGCATGGAGGCAGACCTCTGGATCCTTCAGAGAGGCAGGGACACCAGGGATGTCTTGATCCAATGCTCCTTCAGCTAGGCTGTCAAAGATCTGTTTTCACCTCATGCCAGGGGTGCCACCTCCATCCCAGATGTTTGAAATTACCCTTTCCTTTCGACCCAAAGTCCACCCAGTGCCTGTGCGATAAACCTTTGAGCTGCTCCCAACCACAGCATTAGGTACTGGCGTGCCCTGCACCTACAAAACAAGTGATGCATACTCAGGCCCTTAAGACAAAAGCAAAATTTATATCATGTTGACACTCACATCAAATGAACTTAACTATATATGGGGTTAATGGTCACACCAGTAAACATATTAACAAAACATGGCAGAACAGAAGATCACCCGTGAACAGTCCCTCTTGTGCTCATGGTGACTAAGACTCACATTTGTGAGTGCTGCATCTTGCACCCACAACCCCCCACTCCCCCCCTCCCTGCCACCTCGTTGGCAGCAGCATTGGAGGCAGCCTGCTGTCCTGTTGGCTTTGATGACCTTGACGGTTATCCTCTGGCCAGTGGGGCCTGTGCTGGCCCTGACTTGGAGGGAGTGGCCAGTGCCATGGCTGGCATCTCCCCAGTCATCCCAGCTTCATCAGGTGCCACAGTCACTGGCAGAGGGGCGGAGGAGCTGCTGCCGTCACCCAAAGTGCCCAGAGAGGAGCCCGCAGAGATGACAAGCAGGTCGTGTGTCGTGAAGTCGCTCTGGACCTCCATCCATTGATGGATGGATACCTAGCTGGGATACTGGGTGATTTCTCCATCTCCCACAATGGCATTGACCATCTATGGTCATTGCCTGTGAGGGCTTGTAAGTCTGAACGCAACCTCTGGAACCCCTCATTCTGTCCCTGAAACTGCCTCTCCATGGGAGTCACCACTCTCTCCATGGAGGAGGCAGTATGCTCAGCAATAAGGGTCAATGCAGTGTTCATGCTCCACATGGACTCCTCCAGAACACAGACCATGGCACGCATACCCTCATGGGTCTCTGCCAGATCCTCCCACACATCCCATTGGACATCCAGCATCTGACCTAATGGAAGACTCCAGAGGCTCATCATCTGCCTTGGGTTCAGCATGATCCTGGTCTCCAGCAGTCCTCTGACTGCCGGTGCCCTGGGCACTCTCCGCCTCAGCCTGTTCCTCAAGCGATTGTCAAGTGCCTTCACCGCTGTGCATCAACATTCTAGCTGATGATCTAACGCCCATGGAGGTGCTGGTATCTGTGCTAGTACCTGGTTCAGAGAGGGGGTGTGATGCAGGTGCAGCTGAAGCCCAGTGGCCCTCGGGCGTCAAGGGTGGCTCTTCGGGGTCCTGCCTTTGAGTGTGAGCTGGAGAATCTAAGGTAGAACAATGACATGCCATTAGTTTAAGTCATTACACTGTCACTGTGCATGCCAGATGCCCTGGTGAGGCTTTGCAGATCTGCCATTGTCTTTCAATGGTCAATGGGGACTCCAGGTTTGAGGCTCCCATTAATGATGAGGCTACACAAGGATGTTTGTACAATCCGACAATCTCACCTCTGCGCACTGCATTCTTACTTGCATCAGAGACCCCTGCCTTTCCATGACTGGCTGACTGAGGTGGGTGGCGGCTCTCCAGCTCCAAGGCATCCATTTCGTACCTCATCAAAATTAGGATAGGAAGTCTTTGATGCCTCCACCTGTCCTTGACCTTTCGATGGTGTTATGGCTTCTCTTCTCAAAGGACAGAGAAGCAGTGATTAGTCTAATCTCTACCTGCAGTGCTATTGCAGACTGGCAAACCCCACCTGAGGAGCACCTTGTAGAGCACATCCGAGTCATGGCCCTTGATCCGCAAGGCACTCAGGCCAAGCAGCCAGGGCTCACTCCCTTGGCCAGCTCTGATGTCAGTGACAGTTGGCACTCAGACTCTAACACCCTTGAGCTCCACAATGGAATGGCAAGCCCTTCACACATCTCCACACTGCTCCATGCCAACTCGGTACTCACCCTTGCCGCGCGCAGGTCGCTGAACCTTTTCCGGCAATGCACCCAATGTGCGCTGCACAACATCATGGCTGCAGACCTCAGCTGTCACTTCCTCCAAGGCTTTTTTGGTCAAGTGCGGTGGCCTCTTCCTGCCATCCTTAGGTACAAAAGTGTCCCGCCTGACACCAACCTCCTCCACAAGGACTGTGAGGCACTTGTCCAAGAAATGGGGAGCTGAGTGCCCACTCCACTTGCCCTCCCGTCTGAAGTTTCCAGTCGCTGGTGAGGCCATTGCTCCAGTCTCCTGGACAGACTCCAAAGATTCCCCCCTGGCAGCCTTCAGGGAGCTGCCTCTGTCAGCTTTAAAGCACCCGCTGGGTCGCCATTAGGCCTGGCGCCCAACAGGCTCCCGTTCCCGCCTGGCCCTTCCCGACCATTCTGAAGACCCGAATCATACAGGGCAGACCTTAATTGGCCATCCTGCTGGGAGCAGATTATTAGATTGTACTTATTTATTTCAACTTGCACTATCAGTTCATCTGTTTTGTTTCAAATGCCAAGTGCATTCAGATTCTGAGCCTTAATTTTTGTCCTTTTATTATTTTTGAAACATCTAATCTTATCTGCTGATTAACTCTTAAGGGAGGATTTTTCCCGTGTCGGGTGGGCTCGGCGGTGATGGGTGGGGGTGGTGGGGAAGCTGACTGCTACCCGTAATAGGGGCTGGACAGCGATTTCACGCTGGTGGGCCAATTAAGGCCTGCCCAGTATGAAACGGGTGTGGCAGCCCTCAGCGCTGCCTGTGTCGGGGGGCAAGGAGGGCAAGAGCATAAGTTCGCGAATGCGCACGGGTACGTGCTGGAAAAGCACAGAGCTGCCCTGGGGAGATGAAGAGTTTAAAACATTAAAAATAAAGATTTTAAAAATGTTATAAAACATGTCCCCTCATGTGACTCTGACACATGAGCAGGGACATGTTATAAATGAAATGTTAAAGCTTATATTTTATTTTTATTTGCTGTTGGAAACCTCATCCCGCCCACTGACCGAAATATTGCACCAGTGCGTGATGACGTTGGGACGCTCGCCTGATGTCATCACGCATCATTTTACGCTCAGTCGGCTTGGGCATGCCCCCGCCCAATGAGCTAAAAATTTTGGCCTTAGATTTGTACTCTCTGTCCCTTCCTGTCATGGTCTGTTTATCATTTCCCATATTAGTACCTTTCTGCCTTGCCTTGTCTCTTACTCTTTGGTTTACCGCATCTTCCCAAATTTGATCCCTTGCCCCCACTATTTAGGTTAAAATCCTCCCTACTACCCTAGTTATGCAGCTTGCTAGAACACCAGCCCCAGCATGATTCAGGTGCAGGCTATCCCAACGGTACAGTCCCCACTTTCCCCAGTACTGGTGCCAGTGCCCCGTGAACTGGAACTCACTTTTCCCACACTAGTCATTGAGCCACACATTGATTTCTCTAATCCTATTTGCCCTATGGCAATTTGCATGTGACTCAGGTAATAATCCACAGCTTATTACCTGTGAGGCTTTTCCTCTTAATTTCATCCCTGGGTCCCCATACTGACTATGAAAAACCTCCTTCCTCATCCTGGCACCGGGCAGACAACATAGCTGTCTAGACTTTCGTACTTTGCTCCAGAGAACAGTATCAATCCCCCTCATTATACTGTCCCCTACCACCACTACATTCCTTTTTGCCGCCCCCACTTGAGTGTCTTCCTGTACCACAGTAGCATGGTCAGTTAGCTCTCCACTCTCATCCAAACAAACTGAAAGAACCTCAAACCTATTGGGCAATTGCAGAGTCTGACACTCCTGCCCTCTGGGTCCCTTTACTTGCCTCAGCTGCATTCACACCATGCTGTCCCTGACCACCTTCCAAATCAGAAGAACCTATCTTAAGGGGTGTGACTGCCCCCTGGTTAGGGGAAATATATAATGGTGCATCAGGGACAACTACAGACAGAAGCAAAGAAAGTGATAGAATGCATGAATAGCAGGCAACAACTCAATGGTGGTGCAATGGAGAAAGGCCACTGTTTAAGGCCTATCAGCCAAAGTACACCAAGGCCAGGATATAACGCTCATTGGGCAGGCACATGCCTGACCCGCTCACGTGTAAAATGATGCACAATGACGTCAGGTGAGGTTTCCAACAACAAATAAAAATTTTAACATTTCATTTATAACATGTCCCTGCTCATGTGATAGCTGTGTTTTATAACATTTTTAAAATCTTTATTTTTACTGTTTTAAACTCTTCATCTCCCTGAGGCAGGTCTATGCCTCAAGGAGCTTTTCCAGCGCGCACCCGCACGCATGCGCAAACTTGTGCTCAAGTCTTCCTCGCCCCCAACACACAGGCAGCGCTGGGGGCTGCCATACATGTTTCATACTGGGCAGACCTTAATTGGCCCACCAGCGTGAAATCACAGTCTGGCCCTGTTGCGGCAGCTGTCGGCTTCCCAACCGCTACCGCCTGTCCCCGCCAAGCCCACCCGATGGGGGAGAAATCCTGGCCCAGCTATCAAAAATACTGTCAGATACAATACAATTGTAATGCATTACAAGTTCCTTCCTAATATATGAAAAGTACTAAGTGAAGAATGTCAGCTTTAAAAAAGATTGATATAAAATAATAGACACCAAATGCAACCAGGGATAAACTGAATAGTACAGCCAGGTAGCAGAATTGGAGATGGTGTAGCCATCCCAGTTACTGCAGTGGTAGCACAAGAAGCTTGCTCCTTTAAGACGTGCAGCACAACAGTTACTTCTGTTGACTAAGCATTTGCTCAATGGGGGGATATGATGCCTGCCTAGTGCATTCTCATTACATGCAGATCAGTTAAAGCAGGAAGTATGTGCACATTGGGTAAAGAGCTGGCAGAGCACACTTTCAATGTATTCTGTTTGTTATGTACTTAAGCCATATACTTACATTGGCTGGAATCTCCGATAGTTTGGTCAATTTACTGTTTAGTTCCTTTATGAATGTATAATCAGTCACAACAATTTGCAAAACGCAATCAAATTCACACATAAATCCCAAAGGTTTTAGGGCTGAAAGTCAGGAGAAGCTCCATTTTAGATACTAAAAAAAAAATCAACAAAATTTTTCTTCGATTTTTAAAATGAGGGGGATTAGACTCAGTCCATGTGGCTGGTCTATACAAATTGGATAGATTAAGCCTGAGCAGGTGACATGCATGTAAATTATGTAACCACAGAATGAGGCTAGATTTCATAAAGTTGTTTTTCTTTTTGCAGAGGGTGATTTACCTTTGGAAGAAGTTGCCAACTAATGAATGGATTGTAGATTTGCTGCAAGAGTTCAAAAGGTAGCTGAATGAGTTCCGATGTATGAACAAAAGGTAGGTGGGGCAATTAACAATGCAATTTCCTTTATTACAAAAGGAAGAAATCCTACTGCCATTGTATAGTGCCTTGATGAGACCATACATATGGTACTGTGAACAGTTTTGGTTTCCTTACCTCAGGAAGACGATTCCTGCCTTAAAAGAGGTGCAGCAAAGTTTCACAAGATTGATCAAGGGATGAGAGGATTGTTCTATGAGGAATGATTGACTAGCCTGGGACTATAGTCCCTGGAATTTAAAAGAATGAGAAAAGATCTCATTGAAGCATATAAAATTCTTAATGGAATTGCTTGGGTAGATGCTGGAAGGATATTCCCTCTGGTTCTAGAATTCCAGCCCTGAAACAGCCACATGTGTCAATTATAACACCCAAACTACCATGTTTGTTAACTCAGCAGAGCCTGGGAATCAAACTTGAGATTATCTAGTTGCAAGGCTCAGTTGAATATTGCCTTTACTAGCAGAGCCTTTCCGATATCACGCAACAATTTGTTTCTCATAGGGGTCAAGAGACTCACTTACTGTTTGTTAATATGTTAGCCTTCACTCGTTGACAGCACTCTTGTTTCTGAGTCAGAAGGTTGCAGCAGTTCAAATTCCAGAGATGTGAGCACATAATATCAGCTGACACGAAGGCTGACATCTCAGTACACTATTTTGTAAGTGCTGCACTGTTGGAAGTGCTTTCTTTGGGATGAAATGTTAAACCGAGGCCCTATCTGCTCTCGCAAGGAATCCATGGCCCTATTTGAAGAAGGTAGGTGAGTTTGCCTGGCGTCCTGAACAATTTCTTCAGCCAACTTCATTAAAATACATTAAACCATATATTCAGCTGTGCTGTAACCATTTTTTATGTTAACTAGGATCCTAAGCCCTCATTATTCAAGCAGGAAGCTCACGCACACTTCCATCCAGAAATGTGATGCTGCCCATAATATTAAATGAGGTCACGCCAGCATTTCACTTGCTATGTGCTGGCCTCGTACTGTTAACCACCATGAAGCCTCCAGTCACCTGCACTAAAAGGATCATGCAAAACTTTCAGGTTAGTAGCTAATTTATAATTTATGGCTGCTACTTGACCACTGGGTGTTGCCTGCGGTGTTGCACACTCTAGAAAGTTTGTTGTCTGCACAGAGAGAGGTTTTGCTGGTCTTGTAGTGTTGTTGCTCTTCACCTAAATCAGTTTTCCCTTTCACCAACAGTCCCACAATCCTTACCATTCTCTTACAATTGCTTCCTTCTTTTCAAAATGATGGATCTTGTCCTAATTTCACTGCAAAGACACACAAAATCCAGAACAAGAAATAAAGTTTTCAAAAAAATCATATCAGCATGGACAAAAAAACGAATCACCCCTATGTAAGTGCCTGTCTTGCATGTTTGTTTTCTCATCCTAGTACTCCTTTAAAATGTTTCTCCAGTGGTTACAGTTTGAGAGGTTAAAGATAAGTGAACTCCATGGAAAGCAATTCAAGTGGCCCTGAATGATGACCTCAAGCAACTCTGGGCCTATTGTGGTCCTGGCTGCAGACTACATTGTGAGTTGAAGCAGGTTAGACTGGTTGATTGAGTGGCACTATCAAGAACACTAGCAGGTGTCTCTCCCATGAGCTAAGGCCCTTCTCCTGGAGGGGTGGAGGCTGTGGGGAGCACTCCAAAAGCTCTGCTGGAGAAGAGTGCAGGAATGATGTGATATCCCGGAGGTCCCTTTTAATTGTGCACCCCAAAGCCAAGATGGCAGCCGTATAAGTTTCTATGCCATATTGCATAATGAGCTTTCATGGAAGCTGTATGTGCTGAAATAGGAGCCATCTGAGCTTCTCTGGCAGCAGCTATCAGCTGTTAGAGCTGTCATTCCACTGTGGGATTGATGAAGCTGACCGTTCGATTCATGTTGCAAGGGCATCTCAAAACGCTTTACAGCCAATTAGGTACTTTTGAAGTGCAGTCACTGCTGTAATGTATGAAACACAGAAGCCAAAATGCATGCTGCAAACTCCCACTGACAGAAATGTGATACTGACCAGTTTTTGTGATGTTGACTGAGGGATAAATATTAGCCAGGATGCCAGGGAAAACCCACCTGCTGTTACTTGAAATAGGAATCTTTTCCATCCACCCGAGCAGGCAGATGGGACCTCACCTTAATATCTCATCTGCAAGATGGCACCTCTGCAGTGCAGCACTCCTTCAGTGGACTATCAACCTTGATTTTTGTGCTTGAGCCCTGGAGTGGGATTTGTACTGGGAACCTTGTGGCTCAGAAGAAAGAGTTACAACTGAGCCACAGCTGGTCATCTGGTCATTTATCTCTTTGCTGTTTTGGGACCTTGGTATGTGCAAGTTGACTGCCAGGTTTGCCTACATTACAACAGTAACTATAGTTCATAAATGTACTCATTGATTAGAAGCATTTGGGACATCATGTATCAGGCTTCTCCCCCCACACTCTTCTCCCAAGCCCCTCCCTGCGGACCCCAGAGCCAGTTTTCAAAATGTCAGTCAAACAGGTAAGTTTGAATGGAAGATACTATATGGAGCTGCTCCTCTAATCACAGGCCTCTCTCACGTTTGCTGATAGGCTCAAGGAGACAAGGAGTGAGGCTTTGGGAACGAGGGCTGAGGAGCCAAGAGCTGGGGAGCTGAGGGAGCCAAGGAGCTAGGCCCGGGGGGGCCAAGGGTTGGGGAGCAGAGATGCCAGGGAATGGGTCCCAGGAGTCCAGAGCAAGGCCCAGGCTGTTGGAGCTGGGCTCAAGTGTGCCGGAGCGGAGCACAAGGAAGCGGAAATGGGGCCCACTCGTATTTAAGTAGGTGACTGGAGACTGTGTAAGAGAGACAGTGTGGGGGGGGTGGGGGGGAGAGAGAGTGTGGGGATTGGTGAGTGAGTGTGGGCACGGTGAAAGGGTTTGTAGGGGTGAGAGAGTGTGAAGGGGTGAGAGAGTGTGAGGGGGAGTGAAGGGGTGCAAAGAGGTGAGAGACTGAGGGGGTGAGAGAGTGTGAGGAGGTGAGAGAGTGTGAAGGGGAATGAGAGAGTGCAGATGGGTGATGAGAGAGTGTGGGGGGGGGAATGAGAGAGTGTGGGGGTTGGGAGAGTGTGAAGGGGTGAGACAATATGAGGGGGGAGAGAGTATTGGGGAGCTGAGAGAGTGTGAGGGGGAGACAGCATGGGGGAGGAGAATGTGTTGGGTTGAGAGAGTGTGAGGGAGTAATTGTGTGGGGGGTGAGAGTGTGGGGGGGTGAGCCTGTGAGGAGGGTGAGAGTGTGAGGGAGTGAGAGTGTGAGGGGGAAGTAAGAGAGGGAGTGTGTGTGAGGGTAGTCTGTGTTTGGGGTGAGTGTATGTGGGGGCAGACCAAGTCCATAAGTCTGGTGCGCTCCCAGTATCAGGGTTCTCATTAACCCTCAGCCACACACCACCATGCACTCTCATCCACTCTCACGGTGGGTGAGGGTGAGCGTGTAAGTACCCTGAGACTGGGAGTGAGCCGGACACACAAACTTTCACCCTATTACACTCTAATACTCCTCTTTATTTATTACTCATTGATTTTTCTGCGCCGGCAAGTCATTTCTTTTCATACCTCAGATTTTTTTTGAAATTCTTGTTTACAGTTGAGCCAAACTTTATCTTTGCGAAATTTGCTCATTGGCCACTTGAGTAAGAAAAGTTTTGAAATGTCACATCCCCGCGCAAAAATGTTGGACAGGCATGTCCTATATAAATGTCAAATAAAAACAGGAAATGCTGGGAAAACACATTAAGTCTGGAAGCATCTGTGGAGAGAGAAACAGTTAGAATTTCGAGTCCAGTATGACTCTTCCTCAGAACCCTTCATCAGGGTCATATCAGTTCTGAAGAGTCATATTAAACTCGAAACATTAACTCTTTCTCTCTCCACAGATGCTGCCAGACCTGTTGAGTTTTTCCAACATTTTCTGTTGTATTTTAGATTTCCAGTATCCTCAGTATTTTGCTTTTATCTTAGCACTGCATAAATGCCAATGCTTTTTCTTCAATTTTCATGAAGCTAAGTGATGAATATGTTGTTTATTTGAGTGATTCAAATTCCAAACAGTGGGTGGATTAGTGCTAGTGGCAGGAAACCGTTACAAATTCATAAGTTGGTAAATTGTGAAGCTTGTACAAACAATTCATCCATTAAAAAAAAATGAGTGACATCTGGAAACTTGCGCAAAAGATGTTTTCTACAAACAGCATATAGAATTACCACACACCCCACTGATTCCTAGATTAATACTTCTAAAATTTCTGCAGGAAATTATGTAGGCCAGGGTTGAAACCACAGTGCTTTGAGAATGAGATTTTTCATCTTAGTATATTAGGTTACAGAAGACTTTATTTTAGCAAGTCAATTAACTTACACCAATTCCAAGATATGAATATTCCAAAACTTCACCATAATAAAACTTAGCTATAACCAGGCCAAGATTTTTCTTGTTTGTGTCTTGGTCCTCTGAATAAAAGTATGATCTTTCCAATGGCGCTTCATCACTAACACACTGACATTGACAGAGCGCTATCTTCTTCTTCATTTTAATAAGGACTGCTCCATGTGTGGGTTTGAAAATGGCTTTAAGTGGGGTTTCATCCTTCCTTACTTTTTGGGTTGTTGCCTGCCTGGTCTGCATGTGTCAGCTACCACAAATACCCTTAAAAGGTGAAAATAGTTTTGCTGCCTATTAGAATGATCAAGAATCACGATACCATCTCTCAGATGCTGAAGACAACTTGTTGTGGCAAAACATGTGGGCGCAGACTAACACAACATCATGAAGGTTTAGCTTAACAATAAAATTATAAAGCCTCAATCTCACCATAAGCTGAACACAAGTCAGAGTTTAAAAATAACAAATACTTGGCATTTTGCATTTCTTATACTCCTTCCTTCAAATAACAGCTATTCTGAAACCACTATTTTAAAATTGTGAAAAGAAGCTATTGTGGGTTCCTGTGGTGAAAAGATCACAAATGATACACAAGTTCATCCAAACTGAATTAATTTCTCGCAAATCCAGTGAAATCCTGGCATAGAAATTTGATAGGGTCCAAAAATGGGCAAGGAGGTGGCACAGCATGTGCTTCGCACATCAGTTCACCAAGTTCCATGTTAAATTCAGGCTGCGACCAATGTTTCCTCTAAGCTGCTTGGGTATGCAGGCGTGCAGCAATCTGGAATGTGCCGCAGAGGGAACAAGGAGGCCATACACAAGCAACACTACCTCAAAATGTGCTCATGCCCTGCCATGTGGTAATCTTCAAGGGACCATGCAGTACAACTTAGCCACACACAGCAAACAGAAACTAGAGGGAACATTGGCTAGGACCTCATTAAAATTATTCAGGCATTCAGCAAGTGCTATTCATGCTATTCACTGGCTGCATGCCTGCTTAAAAACACAGGAGTTTGAACTTCTCTGACACCACTTAAAGGTAGCTAGAACCTCTGAAAGGAGAGATGCACTCTAGCTATAGACAACAGGGTAACATTCCACAAGAATACAAGAGATAGGAGCAGGAGCAGACAATAAAGCCCATTGCCTCATCATTCAATACAATCATGGCCAATGCTACTGACAGGGAGAGAGATGGTGGGATAACTTTTCCCCTTTCTGCTCACCTCTCAGTTGTCTGCAACAATATATGTGTTTATAGGGAATGTTTTATTGTTTAGAGTTGTGAGCTTTAGTACTAGACATGAAGCAGGCTTTCAAGTACATTTAAATCAGAAGAAAAAGTAACATTTTTCAAACAACACCCTGAAATGTAAACGTAATGAAAAACACTCGCTCCCTCATGTGCACAGACAAGCACACATAAGTAAAGATGGATTCTAGAGAATGAAGCATGCAGCTAGAATATTAACAGAATATAAGAAGCAAATCACATACAGATTGAGTCCTATAAGTTGTACATGGTTGTGGATGGGTTCTCTCTCATGGTTCTTTGTAACTGAATGGAAGTTGGAATTCTCTGGATTTTCAGAAGATGTTATGGCTGAATTTCTGTAGAGATAAATATTTACAGGTGAAAACAAACTAGTCCCTCTTGTACTGACTGAATTATCTGATTGTTAGGCAGGGTTCTGTTCCCCTGCCTGGAGGAATGGTTCCTCTTGTCCTGATAGTTTCCAGACTGAACGGGTCTCTCTCTGGTTCTTGGGGTAATGAAATTCATTATCTGAAGACAGTTTTGGTCACATGATCAGTACGTCTATTGTCGACCCAGAATGATTTGGAAGTCTGGAGCCATTGCTACACAATGGGCAAATGAATGGATTATTCACACCTACTCATGATTATCTAGTTCTTGCAGCTCTGTTGTTAAGTATCAAGCTCAAGA
This sequence comes from Carcharodon carcharias, assembly GCF_017639515.1. NCBI lineage: Eukaryota > Metazoa > Chordata > Chondrichthyes > Lamniformes > Lamnidae > Carcharodon > Carcharodon carcharias. Next base: position 120,349,817 of record NC_054480.1, on the reverse strand, counting down.
CAGTGGGTCTAGAAGTCAATTGATTTTGAGTTTTGGTTAATCCCACAAACAATAGAAGGTGTACATTTCATTGATGGTTTACATCTTGGTATGTCCATTCAAGGGGAGGCACCCCAAACTTAGTCATTTGCATTTCAAGAGCTTTCCGGAAGCATATTCAGGCATGAATTAATCCTTTGTCTATGCAGAAATCACAGGTCACTTGACTCTCAGTGCCAACTTGGGCAGCATTTTGACCACTTCTTAAAGTTAGTTTCAAAAAGTCCACATTGACTGAAGTCCATATCATGGAAGTTAGGAATGCAATGTTCTTACTGGACATGATACGGATCTTAGGCTTCAACTCCATTTTCCACTCACTCCCCATATCCCTTGAGTCCCTGAGAGACCAAATATCTGTCTACCCCTGCCCTAAATATGGTCAATGATAAAGCATCCACAACCCTCTGGGATACAGAATTCCAAAGATGCATAACCCTCTGAGCATAGAAATTTCTCCTCATCTCAGTCCTGAATGATCTCCCCCTTAACCTGAGGCCATGTTCCTATGTTTTAGACTCCACAACCAGTATAAAAACCTCTCAGTGTTTATCCTGTCAAGTCCTTTTAGAATTTTATATGTTTCAATGAGACCACCTCCCAATCTTCTAAACTGCAGGGAATATCAGCCAAATTTACTCAGCAACTCATCATGGGACAACCCTCTCATCCCAGGGACTAATTTAATGAACCTTTGCTGTACTGCCTCCAAAGCAAATATATCCTTCCTTAAATATGGAGACCAAAACTATACACAGTACTCCAGGTGTGGTCTCACCAAAGCTCTGTATAACTGTACCAAGACTCCTTTATTCCTGTACTCGAATCCCCTTACATTAAGGACCACCATGTCATTTGGCTTCCTATTTGCTTTCTGTACCTGCATACTAACTTACTGAATTCCTTGCATGAGCACACTCAAGTCTCTCTGGACATTAACATTTTCAAGATTCACGCCTTTTAAAAAATATTCTGCTGTTTTATTCTTATGACCAAAGTGAATAACATCAGACTCTCCCATATTATATTCCATCTGTCATTTTGTTGTCCACTCAGTTAACTTGTCTATATCTCTTTGCATCCTCTATGTGTCCTGCTCACAACTTACATTTCCTCCTAGCTTTGTTTTATTAGTAAACTTAGAAACATTACTCCATGTCTCTTTGTCTAAGCCAATAATATGGATTGTAAACAGCTAAGGCCTCAGCACTAATCCTTGCAGCACTCCATTAGTCACAGCCTGCCAACTTGAAAATGCCTCATTTATGCCTACCCTTTGCCTCCTCTCAACTTGTATCTATGGAAAAAGACTGAATCCATTTTGTTAAAGTTGACAAGCAAAAAGCGTTTGATGATACTGCTGGCGGCCAGAATTCTATAAGGCTCTAAATAGTGAGAGATTGAGGAGAAAGTCTGCAGAGAAATTACAGAGATGTGCAAGAACTATAGAGTGGTGATATGGGGGACTTTAATTATCCAAATATCTATTGGAATAATGACAGAGTAAAGGATAAGGAAGAAGATAAATTTATGAAATGTATTCAGGAAAACTCGCTTGACCAGAATGTTCTCAGTCCAACTAGGAAGGATGCATTGCTGGAGAATGAAGTGGGCCAGGTGGGTCAAGTGTCAGGGTAAGAGTGATCTATGTATTATAAGGATTAAATTAGCAATGGAGAAAAGCAGGGACAACCTAAATCCAAACTTCTAAATTGTAAGTGAGATAACTCCAGTGGGATGAGACAAGATCTATAGCCAGGGTAAAATGAAACCAAAGGTTGACAAGGCATCAAATGAACTGTGAGTGATGTTTTAGGTATAGGCTAGGTACATTCCCATCAAAGGTGGAAAGTAAGGGAAACAAAGCTGGTGCTCCTTGGATGACAAGGAAGATAGAGAATATGATGAAACAAAAAAAAGTGTATGATGCATGTCAGTTGAATTCTCCATGTAAGAATCAGACCAAATACAATAAGTTGGGAGGCAAAGTGAAGAGCAAAATAAGACTGGCAAAGAGGGAATATAAGAAAGAATGACAGTTAACAGAAAAGGGAATCCAAAAATCAATTGGCATGTAAACAGTAAGCAGGTAGCATGAGATGGGTGGGGCCCATTAGGGGCAAATGAGGTGATGCATGCTTAGAGGTGCAGGGCAAGGGCAGAATATTTAATAAGTACTTTGTATCGGTGTTTCCAAGGAAGAGAATGCTGACAAAATATTGGAGAAGCTGAGAGGGTAGAGATAATGGGTGGTATGAAAATTCATAGGATGGATATACTGGAAAGGCTGGCTTTGCGTAGAATGGATAAACTGCCTAATCCAGGTAACTTGCACCCGAGATTGCTAAAGGAAATGAGAATGGTGATAGTGGAAGGGCTTGCCATAATCTTCCAATCTTCCCTAAATATGGGAGAGGTGCCAGAGGATTGAAGGGTGGCAAATGTGACACCATTTTTCAAGAAAGGGTGTAAGGAAATTCTGAGTAGCTAAAGGCTGGTCAGTTTAATATCAATGTTGGGTAAGGTTTTAGAAACAATCATTGGGGCAAGAAAATTAACAGGCACTTGGAGATGATCAAGTTAATTAAGGAAAGCCAGGACAGATTTGTAAAAGGCAAATCGTGCAAGAACAATCTAACCACAATTTTTGATGAAGTAACAGAGAAGGTTGATGAAGGGAAAACAATGGATGTTGGCTACATAAATTTCAAGAAATCCTTTGATAAAGTAGCACATAAAAGGTTGGCTTACAAAACTGAAACTTATGGAACAGCAGGGTCAGTGTTAAAAATAAAAACAAAAAAACTGCGGATGCTGGAAATCCAAAACAAAAACAGAATTACCTGGAAAAACTCAGCAGGTTTGGCAGCATCGGCGGAGAAGAAAAGAGTTGACATTTCGAGTCCTCATGACCCTTCGACAGAACTTGAGTTCGAGTCCAGGAAAGAGCTGAAATATAAGCTGGTTTAAGGTGTGTGTGTGGGGGGCGGAGAGATAGAGAGACAGAGAGGTGGAGGGGGGGGGGGGTGTGGTTGTAGGGACAAACAAGCAGTGATAGAAGCAGATCATCAAAAGATGTCAACGACAATAGTACAATAGAACACATAGGTGTTAAAGTTAAAGTTGGTGATATTATCTAAACGAATGTGCTAATTAAGAATGGATGGTAGGGCACTCAAGGTATAGCTCTAGTGGGTTTTTTTTTATAATGGAAATAGGTGGGAAAAGAAAAATCTTTATAATTTATTGGAAAAAAAAGGAAGGGGGAAACAGAAAGGGGGTGGGGATGGGGGAGGGAGCTCACGACCTAAAGTTGTTGAATTCAATATTCAGTCCGGAAGGCTGTAAAGTCCCTAGTCGGAAGATGAGGTGTTGTTCCGCCAGTTTGCGTTGGGCTTCACTGGAACAATGCAGCAAGCCAAGGACAGACATGTGGGCAAGAGAGCAGGGTGCAGTGTTAAAATGGCAAGCGACAGGGAGGTTTGGGTCATTCTTGCGGACAGACCGCAGGTGTTCTGCAAAGCGGTCGCCCAGTTTACGTTCGGTCTCTCCAATGTAGAGGGGACCACATTGGGAGCAACGAATGCAGTAGACTAAGTTGGGGGAAATGCAAGTGAAATGCTGCTTCACTTGAAAGGAGTGTTTGGGTCCTTGGACGGTGAGGAGAGAGGAAGTGAAGGGGCAGGTGTTGCATCTTTTGCGTGGGCATGGGGTTGTGCCATAGGAGGGGGTTGAGGAGTAGGGGGTGATGGAGGAGTGGACCAGGGTGTCCCGGAGGGAGCGCTCCCTACGGAATGCCGATAAGGGGGGTGAAGGGAAGATGTGTTTGGTGGTGGCATCATGCTGGAGTTGGCGGAAATGGCGGAGGATGATCCTTTGAATGCGGAGGCTGGTGGGGTGATAAGTGAGGACAAGGGGGACCCTATCATGTTTCTGGGAGGGAGGAGAAGGCGTGAGGGCGGATGCGCGGGAGATGGGCCGGACACGGTTGAGGGCCCTGTCAACGACCGTGGGTGGAAAACCTCGGTTAAGGAAGAAGGAGGACATGTCAGAGGAACTGTTTTTGAATGTAGCATCATCGGAACAGATGCGACGGAGGCGAAGGAACTGAGAGAATGGGATGGAGTCCTTACAGGAAGCGGGGTGTGAGGAGCTGTAGTCGAGATAGCTGTGGGAGTCGGTGGGTTTGTAATGGATATTGGTGGACAGTCTATCACCAGAGATTGAGACAGAGAGGTCAAGGAAGGGAAGGGAAGTGTCAGAGATGGACCATGTGAAAATGATGGAGGGGTGGAGATTGGAAGCAAAATTAATAAATTTTTCCAAGTCCTGATGAGAGCATGAAGCGGCACCGAAGTAATCATCGATGTACCGGAGAAAGAGTTGTGGAAGGGGGCCGGAGTAGGACTGCAACAAGGAATGTTCCACATACCCCATAAAGAGACAGGCATAGCTGGGGACCATGCAGGTACCCATAGCCACACCTTTTATTTGGAGGAAGTGAGAGGAGTTGAAGGTGAAATTGTTCAGCGTGAGAACAAGTTCAGCCAGATGGAGGAGAGTAGTGGTGGATGGGGATTGTTCGGGCCTCTGTTCGAGGAAGAAGCTAAGGGCCCTCAGACCATCCCGGTGGGGGATGGAGGTGTAGAGGGATTGGACGTCCATGGTGAAGAGGAAGCGGTAGGGGCCAGGGAACTGGAAATTGTTGTTGTGACGTAAGGTGTCAGAGGAATCACGGATGTAGGTGGGAAGGGACTGGACAAGGGGAGAGAGAAGGGAGTCAAGATAACGAGAAATGAGTTCTGTGGGGCAGGAGCAAGCTGAGACGATCGGTCTACCGGGGCAGTTCTGTTTGTGGATTTTGGGTAGGAGATAGAAGCGGGCCGTCCGAGGTTGGGCGACTATCAGGTTGGAAGCTGTGGGAGGGAGATCCCCAGAGGAGATGAGGTCAGTGACAGTCCTGGAAACAGTGGCTTGATGTTCAGTGGTGGGGTCATGGTCCAGGGAGAGGTAGGAGGAAGCGTCTGCGAGTTGACGCTCAGCCTCCGCGAGGTAGAGGTCAGTGCGCCAGACAACAACAGCACCACCCTTGTCAGCGGGTTTGATGACAATGTCAAGGTTGGACCTGAGAGAATGGAGTGCAGTAAGTTCAGAGAGAGACAGGTTAGAATGGGTGAGAGGAGCAGAGAAATTGAGACGACTAATGTCGCGCCGACAGTTCTCAATGAAAAGATTGAGAGAAGGTAAGAATCCAGAGGGAGGGGTCCAGGTGGCGGGAGAATATTGGAGATGGGTAAAAGGATCCGTTGAACTGGGAGAAGACTCCTGCCCAAAGAAATGAGCCCGGAGACGAAGACGGCGGAAGAAGAGTTCAGTATCATGCCGAGCCCGAAATCATGCGCGTGCCCCCAGTTTCATTTTATCCTTCAGCTCATCCGACGCCTCAACAAGAAACTTTTTCTCTTTCTCTCAAGTGCTAAGGAACGCAAGCTCCAACAACTCATCGACACCAACACCCATCTAGGACCCTCCACCCCTCCCTGTCCCTCCGTCCCCACCCTTTCTTCCAATCCCAACCCCAGCTGTGTATTCACTATACCCCCTGACCTTCCCCTCTACGATGCTGAACGTTCAGTGCTCAGCAAAGGACTTAGTTTCATACCCTTAAGCCCTCACCTCAATGAATTTCGGGCTCGGCACGATACTGAACTCTTCTTCTGCCGTCTTCGTCTCCGGGCTCACTTCTTTGGGCAGGAGTCCTCTCCCAGTTCAACGGATCCTTTTACCCATCTCCAATATTCTCCCTCCACCTGGACCCCTCCCTCTGGATTCTTACCTTCTCTCGATCTTTTCATTGAGAACTGTCGGCGCGACATTAGTCGTCTCAATTTCTCTGCTCCTCTCACCCATTCTAACCTGTCTCTCTCTGAACTTACTGCACTCCATTCTCTCAGGTCCAACCCTGACATTGTCATCAAACCCGCTGACAAGGGTGGTGCTGTTGTTGTCTGGCGCACTGACCTCTACCTCGCGGAGGCTGAGCGTCAACTCGCAGACACTTCCTCCTACCTCTCCCTGGACCATGACCCCACCACTGAACATCAAGCCATTGTTTCCAGGACTGTCACTGACCTCATCTCCTCTGGGGATCTCCCTCCCACAGCTTCCAACCTGATAGTCGCCCAACCTCGGACGGCCCGCTTCTATCTCCTACCCAAAATCCACAAACAGAACTGCCCCGGTAGACCGATCGTCTCAGCTTGCTCCTGCCCCACAGAACTCATTTCTCGTTATCTTGACTCCCTTCTCTCTCCCCTTGTCCAGTCCCTTCCCACCTACATCCGTGATTCCTCTGACACCTTACGTCACATCAACAATTTCCAGTTCCCTGGCCCCTACCGCTTCCTCTTCACCATGGACGTCCAATCCCTCTACACCTCCATCCCCCACCAGGATGGTCTGAGGGCCCTTAGCTTCTTCCTTGAACAGAGGCCCGAACAATCCCCATCCACCACTACTCTCCTCCGTCTGGCTGAACTTGTTCTCATGCTGAACAATTTCTCCTTCAACTCCTCTCACTTCCTCCAAATAAAAGGTGTGGCTATGGGTACCCGCATGGTCCCCAGCTATGCCTGTCTCTTTATGGGGTATGTGGAACATTCCTTGTGGCAGTCCTACTCTGGCCCCCTTCCACAACTCTTTCTCCGGTACATCGATGATTACTTCGGTGCCGCTTCATGCTCTCGTCAGGACTTGGAAAAATTTATTAATTTTGCTTCCAATCTCCACCCCTCCATCATTTTCACGTGGTCCATCTCTGACACTTCCCTTCCCTTCCTTGACCTCTCTGTCTCAATCTCTGGTGATAGACTGTCCACCAATATCCATTACAAACCCACCGACTCCCACAGCTATCTCGACTACAGCTCCTCACACCCCGCTTCCTGTAAGGACTCCATCCCATTCTCTCAGTTCCTTCGCCTCCGTCGCATCTGTTCCGATGATGCTACATTCAAAAACAGTTCCTCTGACATGTCCTCCTTCTTCCTTAACCGAGGTTTTCCACCCACGGTCGTTGACAGGGCCCTCAACCGTGTCCGGCCCATCTCCCGCGCATCCGCCCTCACGCCTTCTCCTCCCTCCCAGAAACATGATAGGGTCCCCCTTGTCCTCACTTATCACCCCACCAGCCTCCGCATTCAAAGGATCATCCTCCGCCATTTCCGCCAACTCCAGCATGATGCCACCACCAAACACATCTTCCCTTCACCCCCCCTTATCGGCATTCCGTAGGGATCGCTCCCTCCGGGACACCCTGGTCCACTCCTCCATCACCCCCTACTCCTCAACCCCCTCCTATGGCACAACCCCATGCCCACGCAAAAGATGCAACACCTGCCCCTTCACTTCCTCCCTCCTCACCGTCCAAGGACCCAAACACTCCTTTCAAGTGAAGCAGCATTTCACTTGCATTTCCCCCAACTTAGTCTACTGCATTCGTTGCTCCCAATGTGGTCTCCTCTACATTGGAGAGACCAAACGTAAACTGGGCGACCGCTTTGCAGAACACCTGCGGTCTGTCTGCAAGAATGACCCAAACCTCCCTGTCGCTTGCCATTTTAACACTCCACCCTGCTCTCTTGTCCTTGGCTTGCTGCATTGTTCCAGTGAAGCCCAACGCAAACTGGAGGAACAACACCTCATCTTCCGACTAGGGACTTTACAGCCTTCCGGACTGAATATTGAATTCAACAACTTTAGGTCGTGAGCTCCCTCCCCCATCCCCACCCCCTTTCTGTTTCCCCCTTCCTTTTTCTTTTTTTTTCCAATAAATTATAAAGATTGGGTCAGTGTCAGCTTGGATAAAAATTGGCTTAAGGACATGAAACAGTGAAGAGGCTAGACAGTGGAATTCCCCAAGGGTCATTGCTAGGACCACTACTTTTTTGACATATATATAAATTATTTGGATATTCGAATACAACATAAAAATTCAAAATTTGCCAATGATTCCAAACTTGGAGGCATGGCTGGCAGTTAGGTTGCTACCAACTGCAACAAGACATAGATAGGCTAGTAGAGTGGGAAGACAAATAGCAGATGGAACCTAATACAGAGAAGTGTGAGGTGGTACACATTGGCAGAAGGAATATGGAGAGGCAATATAAACTAAGTGACCAGAGCTGGGGTTTCCTGTGTATAGATCTCTGAAGATGGCAGGTCATATTGAGAGAGCAGTTGGTAAAGCAAATGGGATATTGAGCTTTATAAATAAAGGTATTGAGTACAAAAGAAGGGAAGTTATGCTGAACTTATCTAACGTTCTGGTTTGGCCACAATTGCATCCAGATCTGGTCACCACACTTTAGGAAGGATGTGAAGGCCTTGCAGAGAAGATTTACTAGAATGGTTCTAGCTGTGATTACTCTCCTTGGAGCAAAGGAGATTGAGGGGTGATTAGATCAAGGTTTACATGATTATAACAGGTTTAGATGAGGTAGACAAAGAAAAGCTGTTCCCATTAGCTAATGGTGCAATGACTAGGGGATGCAAATTTAAGGTTTTGGGCAAGAGATACAGGGGGAATGTGAGAAAGAACTTTTTATGGAGCAAGTGGAAATGACCTGGAACTCATTGCCCATGAAGCAGAGATGATGAATAACTTAAAAAGGAAATTGGATGGGCACTTATGCAAAATAAACTTCTGGGGCTGTGGAGCAGAGCAGGAAATGGGACTGATTGGATTACCTCACAGAGAGCCAACATGGACTTGATAGGCTGAATAGCCTACTTCTGTGAATAATGTCTATGACAACTAATTCTCTATCTGAGCTAATATATTATCCCCAACTCCACCAGCCCCTATCTTGCCTAATAACCTCTTGTGTAGCACCTTATTGAATGCCTTTCAGAAATCCAGGTATACTACATCTACTTGTCCCCTTTGTTTACTGTACTGGTTACATCGCAAAAAAACTGAATAAATTTGTCAAACACGATTTCTGTTTCATGAAGCCATGTTGACTTTGCCTGATCATACATTATTAAGATTTCCTTAATAACAGATTCCAGCACTTTCCTGATGACTGATGTCAGCTAACTGGCTTTGAGTTTCTTGTTTTCTTTCCCTCTCCTTTCTTGAATAGCAGTGTAACATTTGCTAACTTCCAATCTGCTGGGATTGGTCCAGAATTTAGGGAATTAGCCAACAGCTGGGATTTTCCATGCCCACTGGCATTGGGTGTGTTTAGTTCCGTGAGTGGACAATATGGCGTGATTGGTTTTATGAAAGCATGAAACCAGTTTGGGATCATCCGCTCAGTCCACCAATGGCAGGCCACGTTCCCCGCTATCGGACATCGGGAACCTTATTTTAATATATCAGCATATCATTATAATCATCCGCCCATGTTGGCAGGAAAGCATGCCAATGTGTTTCACAATAGCACATAAGCGTCGTGCACTTGGCGGACTGCACTTCACTCGGGTCTTCAAAGTTTGTTTGCCTACCTTGCTTCAGTAAGCACACGAAATCATCAGCACCAAGCTTCATGGACAGCACCACATCACTTTTAGGGGGGCTCGCAGCAGGTCTCTACATACCAATCAACCATGTACGGTTGGCTTTTCAATGGCTGCAGGGCAAATGGCTTGCTTGGCAAAGGGGGAGAAGTGGCCTCAGGCAAGGGAAGAGGCTGTAGGGAAAGGACTGTACAGGGGAAGGAGGGTAATACATATTGATCTGTGCAAATGGCCTCAAGATGGTGAGGGCTGAGGGGGCAGTCTCCAGAGGAGATGAAGCCAGGTGTAGATGTGAGGGTATGTGTGTGAGAATGGGTGGTGATGTCCCTTCAGCTGGCAGTAAGTGAGATGTCAGTGAGTGTGTGATAGGTTTGAGTTTTTGAGTTTAGAGTGATGAGATGGTTGCCATACCCTGGCTGCACAGATGAGATTATTCATCCTCTATCTGTATTGGATGGCCAACCTCTTCTGTGCAGCATTGACACTGATCACCACTGCCAACACCTACCAACCCATAGTAGTAATGTTGCTGCCCCTCCTGCAGCCAAAGTGGGGGTACAGGGCATCTCAGCAGGCTTCCTTGGCATCCAAAAGGCACTCGAGGGCTGCAGTCTTTTTGCCTGTCAGGGCCACGTCTTCTTTGCTGCACTCCTAGGCTGGAAGCACTGAGCACAGCTAGACTTTGTTATTAGGGCTAAGGTAATTGCCTTAAGCAAAAGTGAACAGTCTTTGTCAGGAAGCTACTTTCAGCTTGAGAGTATCAACAGAGAGAGGAAAGCACTCTGCGAATAGCTATGAAATATGCAGCTACGGCAGTTAAGGTAGACTGGGAATTTAGAGTTGAAATCTTAAAGCTGCAAGAGGTTTTGAATGTATGTTAGAGTTAAGTTGACTTAAGTTAAAATCTCGCAGAATGCTGTGAGTCAAGAAGCCAGATTCAAGGAACCAAGAAAAAGAAAAGACCCCAGAAGTCCCGGGATCCACGGGGAAGATAGTGTATCGTGCAATGCCTCGACCAGTGGAATGTTAAGTATTAATCTTTAATGTCAATAAACCATATTAGTTTACCTCCTAAATTAGCGATAGCCCTTTTTCCCAATAAGGTTTTTCCCCCGACAAGAATTTTCTTACTCTGGGGTTTAGTACACAGTCCAAATCCCAACAAATCTTTCAGCCATACATTTAATTTTCTAATCAGCTCAACCCAATGCTAATTGGCGTGCGGCTCTAACAATCAAGAGAGTTGATGTTCTGCATTTTAATTTGGACCTTAACTCTCTCAGCAGAACATAATTTCCTGTTTCTAACTATGTCTTTGGTTCCTACATAGGCCATCTTCAGTTATGAGATGTCCATAACTCTGGCATGGGGCATGTAACAGAACCTTCTGAGCTTCCGGTCGTAGGTGCAGAGGACAGTATCTATCCCCCTGGCTATCCTGTACCATACCACTACCACATTCCTTTTTGCTCCCTCCGCCTGAATAGCATCCTGCATCATGGTGCTATTGTCAGTTTACTCATCCACTCTGGAGACCTTCTCCTCCCCACACAGGTAGCAACCATCTATTGGTCAAAGTCAAGGGCTGAGTCTTCTCCATCACTATCTGCTGGATTCCCATACCTGATTGGTTCGCAGTGACAACCTCCTGTCCCTGACCACTGACCAACTTTAAAGTTCCACATGGCCTAAGAGGTCTAAAAGTCTCCTGGAACAGAATGTCCAGGTGACTCTCCCCCTCCTTGATGCTCCACAATGTCTGCAACTCAGGCTCCAGCTCAGAAAATCTGAGCCAAAGCTGTTCAAGCTGCAGGCACTTACCGCAGATATTTGTCTGGTTCTGCAATGCATTCCTCAGATTCCCATCTGTTGCAGTCACTGCACACCACCATCCCTGCCATGTCTATCTAACTTTATTTATTTAATTAGTCAATTTACACAGCTAGTATCATAGCAAGCCTCCTACCTTGGAGACAAAAGAAAAACACGCACCAGCTACTGGTGGCTGAATAAAGGTATAAAGGTATCCTCCTCTGCACCGAATTCCCATCTGTGCCAAATTCCCAACTTAGTACTTGTATCACATTGCACTCAGGTCTCATCTCACTCTGTGCTTTCCTTACTCTGTGCAGTAGTAAAACCTATCTAATTTTATAAAGGATGGATTGAATAAATAGCTGGATGAGGTCTAAACATGACATCCAGGTTTTCCATTGTCCCATTGGAGATCCTATTCTCCCCAGGGGACAAATATCCCTCTGGGCAATAATTTTGCTGCCAGTGGAAGAGGTCACAGATGACAGCAAAAATCAAGAGCTTAAATATCAGGACAAGGCTGATACACTGCAAAAAGTTCAATGATCTCCTCCAACATCATTGTAAGAATACTACTTTCTTACTTTCTGCTCACATTTCCATCCTCAATCACCAAAATACCTCCCTTCACACTCGAACAAACACTGCACCACACTGCACTCCATCTCCTTCTCATGTTCAAAAACTCCATTATATTCATAGTTCTATTCATTTCACTTTTGTTATTCATAGTGCTCACCCTACACACTCTCCATGCAAAACTGCAGCTGCTTTCACTAACCACTTCCTCCTGTACTTTGCCATCACACTAAAACCCAACTTTGTTCCTATCTTTCATTTCAGGTGATAAATATATTGTGGAGATACCTCTGCCACTCCAGCAAGAGGAGGCCAGCCTTCCTGAAGATGGCATCATCACTTGATCTGACCCTAACACCAACTCAAAAACAAAGATCACAGTCCCCATTTTGCACCCATTGTGGTGCAGGCAACATGCCAGTTGAAATGAAGTAGCCTTCCCCAGTCCCAGATGGTTCAATGGGGTCACAGAGCAAAAGTCACCAGTGCTACTTCCACATTTAAAAATTGGAGTGGTTCCATACATTTTCAGGGTCATAATTGCTCTTAACCTTATAGTTTCCCTCTTAACGGGCAGAATTTTTCATTTGGGGGATGGGGGGTTGGTGGGGGGCAGTGAAGAGCAGGTACGGGAAGGCCTGGCAGCCTCCTGTAGGTTGGTGACAATGGCCAATTCGAGGGTGCACCACAAAGAGTTGGCTAAGCAGGCCAGGCTGGAGGGAAGGGCAGAGGAGCAGGCCAAGCTGCAGGGTCTACCACAGGAGCAGGGGAGACTGCAGGGTAAGCCAGCGGGGGGGCCAATGTGCCCCTCGCTTTTCAGATGACTGTCTTGCTGCCCTCCTCAAGGAGATGGCAGCACGGCGGGAGGTGTTGGTTCCCCACATGACCAAACATGCCTGGGAGGAGGTGGCGGAGGTGATGAGCTCCCGTGACATGGTGCGGCGCACCTGGATTCATTGCTGTAAGCGTTTCAATGATTTGTTGTGCTCTGTAAGGGTGAGTACTATGTTGGCACTGGGCATTTAACCCAGCAGGTAGCCTTAGCCTTTGAAGTCCCCCCACAAGTCTTACTGTTGTGACTGTATTGAATCATGTAGGGTATTTTTCCTACACTGGGTGGGGAAGCAGATAGTGCCCAGGCTTAGATCAGCCTGAGTGGTTCATGAGGGGATGAGTTCTCCCCTGCACCATGTGCTGTTCTTAGTCGCATATGACTAATCTGGGAGCAACCTGCAGGAGATGCAGCTAGGCACATACTCAGAACTCCAGCACATGTACTATTCAGAGTAATGAGATGGTGGAAGGGGAGCCACAAGGTGTCATGGCAAGAACCATCTTTTGCCCTCTACGCTGCACATAGTTGCGCATCCTTGCTCTGGGAACAAAGACCGTGTGATTCCTAAAGTGAATATGTCCAAGGTGGTCATTGGGATGGTTGCAAGCGGGCATACTATCTTTGTGTGAATGATCAGCAGTAGCGGGGAGAGGAGGCACTGGAGGCCTGATATGGCCCACTGTGGTTGGGGTGCAGTGTGCGTGTGCAGAGTCCAGGTGCAAATTGCTGCAACGAATGGTGTTCTCTCTTTCTCAGAAGAAGAATGCTCATATTGCGTCGGAGCGTGCGAGGACTGGAGGCGGCCAGGCTCACGTCCTCATGTTAAGCCATGTTAATGTTGCAACATTGCTCAGTCATAGATGATAGAGTCAGAGGTGTGGAGCACAGAAAAAGGTCCTTCAGCCCTTCGAGGATGCACAGTTCAAACACGTTCCTAAGTCTTCTAATCCCATTTCCCAGCACTATGCCCATAGCCTTGTATGCCATGGCATCGCAACTGCACATTCAAATACTTATTACATGTTAGGAAGGTTTCTGCGTCTACCACCCTTTCAGGCAGTGCGTTCCAGATTCCCAACACCTTCTGTGTGCAAAAGTTTATCATCACATCCTCTGTAAACCTCATACCCCTTACCTTAAATCTATGCCACTTGTTTACTGATCCCTCCGCCAAGGGGAAAAGTTCCTTTCTGTCGACCCTATCTATGCCCCTCATAAGTTTATACACCTCAATTATGTCAACCCTCAATCTCTTCTGCTCCAGGGGAAATAACCCCAGTCTATGCTCATAAGTGAAACTTTCCAGGCCAGCCAACATCCTGGTGAATGTCCTCTGTACCCTCTCCATTGTAATCACATCCCTCCCATGAAGTGCATTTCAGAACTGCACGCAGAACTATAGCTGTAGCCTAAGCAGCATTTTCTGCAGTTGGAACATTACCTCCCTGCTCCTATATTCTATGCCTCAGCTAATAAAGGCAAATATGACATATGCTTTCTTAAACACTTTATGTACCTGTCCCGCTACCTTAAGGGACCAGTCAACATGCACATCAAGGTCCCTCTAATCCTCGTTACTTCCCATGGTCCTACCATTCATCGTGTAATCCCGTGCCTTGTTTGTCCTGCCCAAGTGCATCACTTCACACTTATCCACATAACATTCCATTTGGCATTCCTTAGGCCATCTGACCAGCTCTTCTATATCTACCTGTAATGTAGATGTAATGTAAGGCTATCCTCCTCACTATTTACCACCCCACCAATGTTCGTGTTCTTTGGTTCTGGAAGGTTGAGTGCATAATGAGCCAGGGGGAAAGGGATGAAGTTTGTTACTGTGTGCACACTAACTGATCCACTGTCCCTGTTGTTCATTTCAGCATGATCAAAGCATGGCCGGCAGGAGGAATTGCAGATGCTCCCTCTCACACCTGAGGGCCCTCAAGTGTCACCTGCGTCATGCCATTTCTGCAAGGCAGGCACCAGCATAGATACTAGCACCTCGGTGGGCATTGGAACATTGGCTAGTGTCCCGGGGCACAATGGTGAGGGCACTTCACATTCGCTGGAGGAACTGGCAGAGACAGAGAGTGCCAATGGCGCCAGCAGTCGGAGTACTGCAGGGGACCAGGCACATGCTCAGTCGGTGCCTGATGATGTGCCTCTGGAGTCGTCCACAATGCAGCAGCTGCAGGAAATGCGGCCGGGTGTGCAGGAGCATCTTGGAGTGATACATGAGGCCATGCTTCACCTGATGTCTGTGGTACAGGAGTCCACCCGGAGCATCACAGATGCAATAAGCCTCATGGCAAAGCGTCGTGCTTCCTCCATGGATAGAGTGGCGACTCTCGTGGAGAGGCACCTCCAGGAAAACAATCAGGTCCTCCTGGGGTTACGCTCGGACCTGAAAGCCCTCACAGTGCCATTGGCCACAGTTCAAGCTTCCCAGCTCATTGCCCATCCATCCACGGTGAGCAGGGAAGTCCGAGGCGACCTCACGTCGGCGCAGCAGCTGCCTGTCCTATCTGTGGTCTCCTCTCACAGCGCTCCAGATGAGGGCACCAGCTGCTCCACCCCTCTCTCAGTGACTGCTTCATCAGATAAGGCTGCGATGACTGGGGAGATGCCAGCTGTGCAACTGGCAGATCCCTCCCAGGCGGGCCCTGCAGAGGCTTCATGGGCCAGGGGATGACAGCCAAGGTCATCAAGTCCAACAAAACAGCAGAATCAGCAGGCTGTCTCAGATGCCACTCTGAGCAATGGGGCGGCACCAAGACGTAGTACCCACAAATGGAAACGTAAGGCACATTAGGCACACCACGGGTTTCTCACTGGTGCTTTTGTGCTGGCCCGAGATTAGGTCTTTATAATTTATTTTTGCTTGCTTACAGTATTGTTTTGCAGTTGGGAGAACATCTGATGTTAAAATTAAAAATCAGTTGTGTGACCATGGCTGAGGGTGGCTCGTTTGTTCTGCATGTGTATGTTTAAGAAAATTGTCATGAGTGTTTGTTTTGATATTGAAACTTATGTCCAAAACCCTAAGTTCCTGCTGATGACCTGGCAGATTTTGCACTTAAGTGTCGAGTATGGATGCGCCAGGGAAGGCTGGTCCTGCTGATCCATTTGTGTTGTGCTAGCTGAAGGTTCATTGGATTAAAGCCTCCTGGGTGTCCCTGCCTCCTTGGTGTAGTCCCCCCTCAGCATTATCCTATGCATGCTCATCCTCAGGATCAGTGCTAGACTAAAAACAAAAAAATGCGGATGCTGGAAATGCAAAACAAAAACAGAATTACCTGGAAAAACTCAGCAGGTCTGGCAGCATCGGCGGAGAAGAAAAGAGTTGAAGTTTCGAGTCCTCATGACCCTTCGACAGAACTTGAGTGAATCCAAGAAAGGGGTGAAATATAAGCTGGTTTAAGGTGTGTGGGGGGAGGGTGTTTGGGTGGGGGGAGAGAAGTGGAGGGGGTTGGTGTGGTTGTAGGGACAAACAAGCAGAGATAGAAGCAGATCATCAAAAGATGTCACAGACAACAGAACAAAAGAACACATAGGTGTTAAAGTTGGTGATATTATCTAAACGAATGTGCTAATTAAGAATGGATGGTAGGGCACTCAAGGTATAGCTCTAGTGGGGGTGGGGGGAGCATAAAAGATTTAAAAATATTTAAAAATAATGGAAATAGGTGGGAAAAGAAAAATCTATATAATTTATTGGAAAAAACAAAAGGAAAGGGGAAGAAACAGAAAGGGGGTGGGGATGGAGCAGGGAGCTCAAGACCTAAAGTTGTTGAATTCAATATTCAGTCCGGAAGGCTGTAAAGTGCCTAGTCGGAAGATGAGGTGCTGTTCCTCCAGTTTGCGTTGGGCTTCACTGGAACAATGCAGCAAGCCAAGGACAGACATGTGGGCAAGAGAGCAGGGTGGAGTGTTAAAATGGCAAGTGACAGGGAGGTTTGGGTCTTTCTTGCGGACAGACCGCAGGTGTTCTGCAAAGCGGTCGCCCAGTTTACGTTTGGTCTCTCCAATGTAGAGGAGACCACATTGGGAGCAACGAATGCAGTAGACTAAGTTGGGGGAAATGCAAGTGAAATGCTGCTTCACTTGAAAGGAGTGTTTGGGCCCTTGGACGGTGAGGAGAGAGGAAGTGAAGGGGCAGGTGTTACATCTTTTGCGTGGGCATGGGGTGGTGCCATAGGAGGGGGTTGAGGAGTAGGGGGTGATGGAGGAGTGGACCAGGGTGTCCCGGAGGGAACGATCCCTACCCGCATGGGCCCCAGCTATGCCTGTCTCTTTATGGGGTATGTGGAACATTCCTTGTTCCAGTCCTACTCCGGCCCCCTTCCACAACTCTTTCTCCGGTACATCGATGATTACTTCGGTGCTGCTTCATGCTCTCATCGGGACTTGGAAAAATTTATTAATTTTGCTTCCAATCTCCACCCCTCCATCATTTTCACATGATCCATCTCTGACACTTCCCTTCCCTTCCTTGACCTCTCTGTCTCAATCTCTGGTGATAGACTGTCCACCAATATCCATTACAAACCTACCGACTCCCACAGCTACCTCGACTACAGCTCCTCACACCCCGCTTCCTGTAAGGACTCCATCCCATTCTCTCAGTTCCTTCACCTCCGTCACAACCCCCTCCACTTCTCTCCCCCCACCCAAACACCACACCCCCACACACCTTAAACCAGCTTATATTTCACCCCTTTCTTGGATTCACTCAAGTTCTGTCGAAGGGTCATGAGGACTCGAAACGTCAACTCTTTTCTTCTCCGCCGATGTTGCCAGACCTGCTGAGTTTTTCCAGGTAATTCTGTTTTTGTTCAGTGCTAGACTAGTTGTGTGCAGCCGCACATACTGCGTCAATGTCTTCATCGTCCACTATGTCCCCCCTTTCCAGTGCAAGATTGTGTCGAGCACAGCTACCACCGACACACGATCTGGAAGGGTACTGGAGTGCGCCCCCAGAGCGGTCCAGGCATCGGAAGCGCATCTTGAGAAGACCAATGGCTTGCTCCACCACAGCCCTTGTGAAGGCGTGGCTCCTATTGTACCGCTGCTCTGCTTCTGATATTGGATGGAGGAGAGGCGTCATGAGCCACCTTCTGAGGGGATAGCCTTTGTCACCCAGCAGCCAGCCATCAAGTCGGGCTGGAGCACTGAAGGGCCCCGGCACCTGGGATTGTCTGAGGTTGTAGGCGTCATGGGAGCTGCCTGGGTAACTTGCACAGACTTGCAGAATCTGCATCCTGTGATCACACACTATCTGCACGTTCATGGAGTGGAAGTTCTTCCTGTTGACGAAGGCACCGGGCACACCTGCTGGCACCTTGATGGCCATGTGTGTGCAGTCTATTGCACCCTGGATGCGGGGGAAGCCAGCAATGGCCGTGAAGCCTCTGGCTCGCTGTGTCTGGCTTGCCTGGTCCCAGCGGAAGTGGATGAAGGTCAATGCACTCCTGAACAGAGTGTCTGTGACCTGCTTGACACAAGTGTGGACAGTTGATTGGGAGGCACCACAAAGATCACCCACGGAGCCCTGGAAGAAGCCAGAGACACAGACGTTGTGGGGAACTGGTGACCTTCAAAGCCGATGGCACGGGGTGTCCACCCACACAGTTAGGGGAGATCTCAGGGCCAATCATTTGTCAGATGTAGTTCACTGTCTCCCTTGACAGTCAGAGCCTCCTTCGGCACTGCACCTCAGTCATATTGGCGTAGCTGCTTCTCCGCCTGTATAACCTGGCAGCAGGATAGTGGCGTCGTCTGCACTCCCTTCCACATTGAACTACCTCTTGGCTCTGCGCCCCTTGTCCCTGAGCCTGTACTTCCAAAGGTGGCATCCCTGGAGGTTGAATATGCACTCCTGGCCTTCTCCTCCTTCTAGCCCTCCCTTCCTCTTCAAAGGAGCTGCCTCCAGTGGACATGTCAAATCCCATACCCAGGCTATGGGAAGGCCTCTGGAAAGCTGCAGGCCCGCTAAAGATTCCTGACTGCAGAGTGCTGACCTGAAGGTTCAAAGTACACAGAAAGCTGCTGGAATTCGTTCAGAACTACTACAGATCACACAGGCAAGTTTAAAATACTTTCTCCAATAAATACTCCACAAAGCAGAATAATGACCCCACTGAGCCCTCTTATCCCGCCCGTGGGTGAGGTTCATGGGAAAGTCTCTTACCCACCTGCCTGTTGCACCCGTGCACCAACCAGAAGATCGCACAGGCGCCTAAAAATCGCCATTGATTGACGAATAAAGGGCCTTAACTGGCCTATTAATTAATGGCGTGCATGTGTCAAAGTTCATTGCGCACCTGCCCAGGGAAATATTGCAATGGCGCGCTCGCCTGACGTTACCACGTGTCATTTTACGTGTGGACGTGCGTGGCCCGCACCCCGCACGTCAAACTGAAAATTCAGTCCAACATTCCTTCTATGTCTGTAGAAGGGTTTTTAAGTTTCTTTGCAACTTGTATGACTGTTGCAACTTCAAAAAATTCTGACTCCAATCTTTTTATTTCCTTATTTCTTCCTGATTTCCTCCTCCTGCCTGACTCGGCTGCCCTTTGGTCTAACTCCGCTGACTGAAGTGATGGCTCAGCATGGCTTTTAATAATTAAATATTACTAAGACAAATCCTTTCCAGGATTAAATTTCAAAGCCCAACTAGAGGGAGATAACTCGGCCATATGATAAATTCCTGTTTGTCAACCAATTTTGGCAAGCCGTACATCAGAATTACAATAGTCAAATTTTGCATGTTTCAATGAGCCACATGTTCTCGTCCACTTCACTTCTTTGAACCCTCTTATCAATCAGCTACAAACTGAAGTGGCGTAATCATGGCTTTAATGTCTTCTTAAAAGCCCTTTCTTATTTCATGCCTAGGATCCGAAGCAAATTCTACTCACCCACTGACACCTAAGACTGATTACTGGATAAATTTACAGTATTCACAACTCCAGATTGAGCAAAAACAAGCATTGCCTGCCTTTGTTGAAGTCCCTTTGTCTTCAGCTTCCCAACCATTTTGGCTTCCCAGAACCCGGGATTAACCCTTCAGATTTCCTGGAATTCAATCATGTACTTTGAAGAACAACTTTCTTACAGATTATCTCAAGTGACACTTCTAAGATAAAACATGAAAGGCATGATAAGCGGATTGGATGCAAGAATTTTGTTCAAATAGTTGAGAAAGTAGAAGGTAGTCTATAAAGAACTTAAATCTGAAACCCTGCTAAAATTATCAAAATTAATAGATGAAAAAGGATGATTTGGAAAAAGCCTTTATCAGCCAGAAAACATCTGTATAGTATATCTATCAGCTTGACATATATTGTTGAGGTTGATGTTATAAAATAAGAACAGATCTAATGATCACTGCTAATAACACTCTTAAATAAAAGCAAAGAACTGTGGATGCTGGAAATCCAAAACAAAAACAGAAACAGAAATACCTGGAAAAACTCAGCAGGTCTGGCAGCATCGGCGGAGAAGAGCACAGTTGACGTTTCGAGTCCTCATGACCCTTCAACAGAACCAGTTCTGTTGAAGGGTCATGAGGACTTGAAACGTCAACAACACTCTTAAATAGTTGTCTGCATTTCCTGTGATTCAGGGTAAAAATGGCTGCAGGGAAAATATTGGGGAAAACCCAGAGATGCAAGTAGCAATGCTGTACCTACTTTAGCATTACAACTGATCTGTCCCAGAATGTAATGAGGACACCTAAAGTAGGTGTATTGTGGTCTACTCATCAAAAAGAAACAAAACGGATAAAAATGATTTATTATGAAGTCAAGAATTTTCCTTGTTGTGTAGTTAATACATGATGCTTGTTCTGTGCTTTACAGTATAATTAGTAGAAATATATGACCCAGCTTTGTTTTAAGTACTAGGTTCAGATCAATCCAAATTGGTTTAGACTTATTGCAGTTCTAAACAAAACTAAATTAATGGGGGTAATTTTGACTTTGGGTGACTGTGTAAAACCTGCAATATCGATTCAGGCACACGTCTCTTCTGAATATAATTTAAACTGACTTCATATAATGAGCAGCTTAATGATATGAACCATTTTACAATAGTAACCAAAATTCAATTTGCCCTTTATTTCTTACATTTTACTCTTTACTTTTGAAAAACTGAACAATAGGTTTTAATATATAAAAAATACACGAAAATCAAGGACAATAACAAGCTATAAATTGGACTGACCTTGCTCCATCTAACCGACGGGATATAATTCATACTGCAATATAATCTTTTATGGTGAACAATAGTCTACATTGTATAATCCTTCTCTGACATCAGAGAACAATTAAACAAGATGGAAAGTCCAAGGGGAATTTCTTTGTTCAAAATGTTTTCCTTTCTAAAGAGAAAAAAGGCGGGATCGGCGGGGGCGGGCGGGAGCGGTCAGGAAGCTGACTGCCGACCGCAATTGGGGCCGGACCGCGATTTCACACTGGTGTGCCAATTAAGGCTTGCCCAGCGTGAAACGTGTGCTTCAGTGCTCAGTGCTGTCTGTCTGGCGGGTGGGGGGGGGTCAAGAACGCAAGTTCGCGCATGCACGCGAGAGCGCACTGAAAAAGCTCCCTGAGGCACAGAGAATTTTGACAAATAAAAATGAAGATTTTTGAAATGTTAAAAAACATGTCCCCTCATGTGACATGTCACATGAGCAGGGACAGGTTAGAAATGAGGGCGAAATTTAACAAATATTTTTAATGCCGGATCAAAACATCATCCTGCCCTTAGATGAGATTTCGCAAAAAATGCAAAGGCCGTTTGACCTTCTTGCCTGCCCACCAACCGTAAGGTTGGATGGGCAGTGAAAAATTTAAATTGATTATATTGTTAATGGCTTTAACAGGCCTTTTAATTGTCGGTGGGCGTGCTGCCAATTTCCACGTGCGCCCACCAGCTGAATTATCATGTGAGTGAGTGATGACGTCGGGACACTCGCCCGATCTCATCGAGCACCATTTTATGCTCGAGCAGGTTGGATGCGTGCCTGTCCACTCAGTGAAAAATCCTGCCCCATGGAATTGATTTTCCACAATGGTCAGGGAATAATTCAATGTATGGCACCCATCCACCCCAACTGAATTTTCTGGGGTCAGATCTAATTATATATTTTAAGTGAGCTCTAGGCAAGTAAACTACCATTCTCAGGGAACTCACTGATTTGGGGCAGGATATTTGGCATGACAGCACCTATTTAGAGGGATGTAGTGTGTTACGAAAGTAAAATAATTTTCATAATATTTTTCTGGTTTGTTGTAAAGTAGGCTTATTGAGGTAAAAATAGTTGGTTCTGCCTGTTTGATTTAATTGCATTTGGAGTCAGGTAGACTGCAAGCTTGGAATTATCAAAAGAAGCTAGGTGTAGAAATGTGTTTGAAATGCTAATGAGTAAACATGGTAGCTGGCTTACCATGTAAGGTGTGAAGGGAATTTGCATTTTTAGATAAGTGAAGGGATTGTTTAGATTTCAAAGTATATTAGTCTGTTTACAACTATCCAGATAAGCAAGGCTAAGGAGTGCATTTATTTTTTCCAAAGGTTACTGACAATATTAGCAACATGAAAGTTTTTATATTATGGGAAAGGTACCATTCCAAAGACAAATGGAACAATGGAATCTACATATTAAAGAGAGAAACATATATAAAGGAGAATGAAAGGCTATGTGGGGAGAGGACCACGTAGGATCTAACAAGAGTATGTGAAACAGTCTTGAAGAAGTCTCCAGCCATTTGTGCATAAGTCAGCTGTGTCCAGTAACTGAAGTTGGAGAAAGCCATTTGGAATTCCACTGTCAAGTGGGTACTGTGTTAACTTGCTAGTTTTGTTTTAAATCTAAAATCTATTTTGGACTGTTGCCTTATAGGGAGTGTGTAACTGGTGGTCAGGTTAATTAGGGATTTTAGGATTTGTTATGGTATTAAGTAATTGTAGTCTTGCGTATGTGCTTGAAATCTTTTATTTTGTTAATAAATATTTTAATTTAATTTTTAAAAATCTCTAAGACCAGAATTTTTGGCTCGGCGAGCGGGGTCAGGGCCCGTTCAGCGAGGCATAAAATGACGTGGGTGACGTCGGGTGGGTGTGTTGATCTCACCGCGCGTCATTTAGATTTTCAGTTCGGCGGGCACGTAGCCGACTTGGCTGTGCGTCCGCTAAACTGTCAAAGGCCTATTCAGGCCATTTAAATATCAATTAAAGTAAGAAACTGAGCTGCCCATCCGAACTTAGGCTGGTGGACAGGCAAAGAGCCTAGGCAGCCTTTGCATTTTTCATGGAACCTCATCCACACGAATGATTTATAAATTTAATAAATTTTTTCATAAATGTTCCTTGACATGTCCCAGCTTATGTGACACTGTCACATGAGGGGACCTATCTTAAAATATTTTATTTTCTTTATTTAAATTTTTGAACCTTAAACTAATCTCCCTGAAGCACCTCTGTGCCTCAGGGCGCAGGCCCTGACTCAGGGAACCCCCTCCCGCCCGCACAGGAAGCATATAGCAGTTCCAGGTGCACGTCATGCTGGGCGGGCCTTAATTGGCCTGTCCACTTAAAATGGCAGTGCGGATCCGATCGGGGGGCTCTGATTGGGTTCACACCCTCTCCCGTCCACCCCCGCACAACCCCCTAGATGGGGGGAAAATTCTCCCCTAAAGATTTTGGTGGACTCATTACTTCTGAATTCAGTGCATATATCTTCTCATAATAAATACAAATTGCAAAACCATTGTGATAGCACAACCACGTTTCCCTTGTGGATTTGGTCTGCCTGGCACACATCATCTGCCATGGCATAAAAAGTGGCTGAGTAAAGATCATTTAAAAAGACAAATCAATTTTGTTGGCACACCCCTCTGAATTTTTTTCAGTTTTGGTTATAGTTTACAGATTCAGAATGGAGCTCCCAGATTTTTAGGCACTGTGGCATCTTGGTGAAATGGGAGTCAGAAGTCTGCACTGTTTGGGGAACAGTCAGTGGGCTGTGATTTTCCATGAACTGGCCAATTAGTGGCCAGAGGGCAGACTCACCATCCAATTAAGGATGGAGGGCAAGCTCTCAAATCTGCAAATGAAAGAGAGGGCACCCCACAATCAAGGTGCCCTCTCTCCAATTTTAAAACTAAAAATGGCCTCAACAGTCATGCCACCATTATGGAAGTGTGCAAGAGGATCCCCTCCACAGGGTGGCCTGCAGCTGAAGCCAGGCAGTGAGCGAGAGCCTCTCAGGCTGCCTGCAGCGCTGGTCCTCAGGTTTACTGCTGCTGCACTGTTCCCTGACACCTCCAGGGACCTAGCGGCCAATTAGAAAATTCAGTTGGCCTCCAACAATAGTCCTTAATATACTTTAAGTGGCTAAATTGGCTACCCTCTGGTTGTGCATTTGATGTCATCTACAAATTTGGAATTATGCTACTGATTCTTATGAAACCACCACTTCCCACCTTTTTCTTGTCTGAGTAACCACCTTCAACCCTACTGTTTTCTATTTTGTAGCCAGCTTGCCATCCTTTCTCCCACATTTCTTCTGAATCCCCATATTCTAACCTTAGTCATGAGTCTACTATGTGGTACCTTATCATAGGCTTTCTGAAAATCCAAATAATTAGATCTATTGCATTATCCTATCTATTCTTTCTGTTATTTCTTCAAATAATTCAATAAGGTTGGTGAAGACTGTGCTAACTACTTCTTGTACTTTAAGTTTCCAGATGTTTTACTGTTACGTCCTTGAGTAAAGATTCCATTATATTTCCTAACACTGACATAAGCTAACTGGTCTTTCGTTCCCTGGACTTGTTTCACTCCCATTTGTAAATATAGGAATAGCATTAGTTGTCCACCAGTCCACTGGCATTCTTCCCCTTTCCAATGAATTATTATGTATCTGCATTAGAACCTCTGCTATGTCTTCCCTAGCTTCTCTTACAGTAAAAGTGCAATGAAGAATTGGCCACAAGCTCCATATCCTCGCCACCGATTCTACTTGCATCACTGGCCAATGTCTCAGGTTGAACCATATGGTTCACAACCTCAGCATTCTATTTTACCTAGAGAAAGCTTCCAGCCAAATCACCTCCATCACAAAGACTGCCTACTCCCACCTTGGTAACCACCTGTCTCTACTCTTTCCTCAGCCTATATGCTACGCATCCATGTCTTTTTCATCACCAGATGCAACTATTCAAATGTTCTCCTGGCTCGTATCATGTACTCCAACCTCTATAAACTTCAGCTCATCCAAAACTCTGCTGCCAGTACCCTATCCCTTATCAACTCCCACTCATTCATCACCCCAATGCTTGCTGACCTATATTTGCTCCAGGTCCACCAATAGCTTAAATTTAGAATTCTCATTGTGTCCAAATCCCTTTATGGCCTTACCTCATCCTATCTCTGTAACCTTCCCCATCTGTACAACCCTTCGAGAACTCTGTGCTCCTCCTCTCGCCTCTTGTGCATCTCAAAACCACAATGCCATATCATTGCTGGAAATTCTTACAGGTTTATATGCCCTCAGCTCTGTAATTTCCTCCTTAAATCTCTCCATTTCCCTCTGCTCCTTTAAGACCTTCCTAAAGCTCACCTCTTGTACCAAGCTTTTAGTCACTTCTCCCAACACCTCCTTCTTCAGGTTGATTTTTGTTTGCATGTACTTCTGTGAAGTGTCTTGGAAAGTTTTTTGTATATTAAAGCACAAAAAATGCAAGCTGCTGCTACCATGAGGTCTACTTTAGTGATGGGACTACAGAATTTACCAATTTTCCTGTACAGTCCATTCAGAGTAAATAAAAAAAGTGAAATGTACAACATTACATCTAACAAAGGAGGTTTGTTATTTACATAGGGAAATATACAAGGATGATTCTACTTGGGGCAGAATCTTCTGCCTGTTGGATGGGCTGGTTGGGAACGGGCGCAGGCAGGCGCGGAGCCGATTGCCACCTGCGATCGGCTGCACACCACCATTTTACGTGGGCGGGCCAATTAAAGCCCGCCTAGTGTGATGCATGCCTGGTAGCGCTCAGCGCTACCTGTGTGGGCAGGGGGGGGAGGAGGGAGAGTTGGGGCCTGCACTCTTTCACGCAGAAATTTCCCTGAGGCACAGAGCTGCCTCAGGGAGATGAAGTTCAAATTGAAAGTTTAAAATAAAGACAGATTAAAATTACTTAGACATGGGACATGTTTGTGAAGTGTGTGAAAAATATTTATTAATTTAATAAAACTTTCATGAAACCTCATTCCGCCCATGAAAAACGTGAAGGCTGCTTGGGCTCTTCGCCTGCCCCCCAACCTTAAGGTTGGACAGGGCAGCCCTGTCAATTATTTAAATTACTCTCCTAATGGCCTTAACAGGCCTTTGACAGTTTAGTGGGTGCGCAGCCACCTCCGGCATGCGCCCGCCGAACGGAAGATCGGATTGACGCGCAGTGATGTCGGGGCACATGCTTGACGTCACTGCATGTCATTTTATGCGTCGGCGTGTGGGGAATTCTGCCCTTGGAAATGTCAATCATTAATCATTAAAAAGACTTTTTATCGTAGTACTCATCATAAACCTTTATATTGGTGGAAGGGTTAAAGGACCAAATAACAGCAATGAAATGCCAAAATATGGTTTTCAAAAAGAGAAGTATGTGAGTAGGTCATGAAAGTAATAGGTGAAAAGCACATGCTGTTAATGATCAGGAAATCTCTGAAAGACAGCCAATGTGTGTGGTTTTCACTCGCTGGAATGAAACTGCACTATTTACTGTAGTTCTCACCACCAGAATATTTTTTGGAAGTTCTACCCCTCACGCCAGTACCTCGTGTGGTTAGACTGTGGTCAATGTGGCATGCTGTCACTGTGTCACTGAAGACTTACACCGTTGCAGACAGATACACAGAATCAACAAATGGCTGATTGAAGTGACTAAAAAGTAGAAAAAAGGAAGAGACATACTTTACCGAGGTTTAATGTCAGGTGAGAAAAAGGAAGTTTCAGAGTAAACTCAAGATATGTTTAAAAGGGAAGGAAACATTACTATCTGCAATGTTCATGTGCTATATTGGGGTCATATGTGTAAATCTTTGAATAGCTTACTGGAACATTTTGGCAGTCAGTAAAAGAGTAGAAATTGCTATTTCATAAAATAAAGCTATACCTTGTTTGTAATTATAATTTTCCATTAGTATGGGAGCCATGTGAGTTCAAATAGTGTATACATGGATAATACGCCCAAAAGGTCTTATTTTGTTAAGCTGCTTTATACTGGTTTCACATTGTGTGGATATGGGGTAGATTTTCCTCATCATGTGCCCATACATATTAGATTATTCAGGCACAAGGAACATGGGAATATTACATAGAATTAATCGCATAGAATGGGGAGATGGTGACATAGTGATACTGCCGCTGGACTAATAATCCAGAGACCCAGGCCAATGCTCTGGGACAACGGTTCATATCCCACCATGGCAGCTGGTGAAATTTAAATTCAATTAATAAAAACAAATCTGGAAGTGAAAGCTAGGCTCAGTGATGGTGACCATAACAACTATTATTGATTGCTGCAAAAACCCATCTACTTCACTATAGCCCTTTAGGGAAGGAAATCTGCCATCCTAATCTGGTCTGGCCTGTATGTGACTCCAGATCCATAGCAATGTGGCTGACTCTTAACTGCCCTCTGAAATGGCCTAGTAAGCCACTCAGTTCAAGGGAAATTAGGGATGAGCAACTAATTCTGATTGCCAACACTGCCCACATCCCACCAAAGAATAAAAATAGAAACAGGCTATTTGGTGCATCGTATCTATGCCAGTGCTAATGCTCCACACAAGTCTTCACTTATCCTACTTCAGCTTACCCTTCATCTAATATCTAGTGGGCTACTTTACGAGGATGTGCCCCCCTTCCCCCACCTGTACATTTCTTCTATATTCACTTCTGAGGCTGTTCAATGCACAGAATCAAGAAAATCTACACCATGGGCTTGCAGCTTTGTCATGAGCATTTATACTTCTTGTTGAATGAACATGAAATCCATGTGCAGCCAATCCAATCAGTTACCATGAGTCCTCACTATAACTGTAAATCTAGAAATTACTGTTGTTAATGTTACAGAACAGAACCCGATACTGGATATTTTTTTAAAAACTTTATCCTTTTTGCTATTTCTTAGTGTTAAACTGGACTTTTCTGCTAAACAGAGACAATTAAGATGGCTAACTCTCTGTCTGTGAGTTGCCAGAACAAAATAATTCACTTCTCAGCTTCAGAAATGCCACACCTTGTTATATCTGAGGAGCTTCTAACAGATCACCTGGAACTGCACAGACCAACTTCAAAGAGATCTACATAAAGGCCACTTACATTTAATGCCAAGCTTATTAGCAGAGTCGGTGGGCAGAATTTTACGTTCACCCAACCGACTTGGCGGCGGGCGGCTGATTGCCGCTGATGAAATGGGCCACGCCGCCATTTTCTGCAGGCGGGCCAATTAAGGCCCGCACCGCAGCTTTGCGACTCCTGTGGAGAATGGGAAAATAGTTGTGGGGGTGGGCGGCCTCAGACTGCCAGTTCCAATGGGGAGCCGGAAGCCTGTTTAAAGAGTAGCCAGGCAGCCTGCTTGAAACAGTGCACCATGGCCACTCAGAGAGGTAGAAATGCTCCAAGGAGGGCAGAGGAGGAGGAGGTGGAGGAGAAGGGGGGCAGGCTGCAGGAGAGGCCAGCGGGGTGGCCACTGTGCACCCAGATTCTCGGACACATGCCTTGCTGTCCTCCTGGAAGAGGTGGGCCAGTGATGTGATGTTCTGTATCCTGAGAATGGGAGGAGGAGGGCCAGGCGTGGGAGGAGGTGGGCGAGGCTGTAAGTGTCCATGATGCCATCAGACGCACTGGCACACAGTGCCAAAAACACTTCAATGATTTTCTGCGCTCCAGACGGGTGAGTACCATGTCTGTCTCAGCTACTTGAGGCAGAAGGCAGCCTTAGCCTTTGCCTCCCCACCCACCATGTATGACTGCCGTTACTGCATAGGGCATCTGTCGGACGCTGGGTAGGCAAATAGGTACTGACAATGCTTACATCAGCCTCAGTGGTTGAGGAGAAGAAGGGCCTTCTGCCCAACATATGTTGGTTTCTGTGGCATTTGAGTAGTTTTGGGGCAAGCTGCAGGGGAGGCCGGCAGACACATACTCAGAACTCCAACACATGTCATATTGATGGTAATGACATGGTCCAAGGGGTGCCTCAAGGTCTTTTGGGCAAATCCCATGTGCTGGCATTGGCGCCGCGCCTATTTGATCCTCTTTTCCATGGGCACTAGGACCCGTGTGCTATTCAAAGTGATGGACGCTGAATGTGTCCAAGGGGACCATTGGGTGAAGGGTTTGGGACCAGCTGAACTATCTTCTGGGGACTCATCACTAGTAGTGTGGACAGGAGCCACTGGAGGCCTCAGATGGCCCACTATGGTTGGGGTGCAGCATGTGCATGCAGAGTACATGAACAACCTGCCTCAATAAATCCTCTTATGTGTTTTGCAAGCAAAAAGTAACCACAATGCCCGGGAGCGCCTAAGGACTGGTGGCGGACACACCCTCCTCCAGCACCTTACCCCATTCGAGGAGCAGGCCATGGAGCTGGGCAGGAGGCAGGCCAGGGTGGCCGGGGGCAGCGAGGCTGGGGTCCAGCGGGCAGATATTTGAGGTCCACAGTCCCATCGACTGTGTGTGCCCACCATCCAAACCATTGATGGTTGCTGCAATCGTTAATGCTGCAACAATGCTCATTCACTGACTGAGGCATTCTGGCATCTGGGTCATACAGGAGGGACCCTCATCCCCTTGAGGAATAGCTTCTCCACCACCTTCCAAAGTCACCTTATCACATTTGTGACCACTATCACCATGGTCTCACATGCCATTGGATTGCCGCTGCACACCCAAAGACTTATTCCATTTTCGGGGGTTTGGGACCTCCTGCACCCTTTGAGCCAGTGCGACCCACATTACTTTGTCCAGAAGGTCCTCAGCACCTCAGCTGTGAACCTCATGGCACTCAACTTAGATGAACGCCACCACATTACTCATCTCTGCGCCAAGGGGAAATGTTGCCTTCTGCCCACCTGGTCTATGCCCCTCCTTACAGAGTGAAGGGCAATACTATGACCTCTCAATCTCCTGAATTCGGCGGAAAATGACACAACAGTTTGTAATGTTTCCTCAGCCGCACAACTATCCAAGCAACAATGCATCTACATCAGATACCTCTGCACTCTCCCCAATCCTCTGGTTCTTGTCAAGCCATGTGCCATTCATGAGGCCCTCTAACCAGTCTGTTTGCATGTGAGTTTAATGCTTGGGGCCCGTCTTGACTCATTTGGACCTCAACAATGTTCTTCTTTTAAGGTTCTTTAAGGGTGATCTACTTATGAGGGTTGGGGGGGGCTGGGGGGGAGGGAAGGGATGCAAGGTTGAAGTGAATGGACGCTAACTGATGCACTGTCCTTGTTGTTAATTTCAGCATCACCACCAGGGCAACCCGCACGTCCTCAACGCAGCCCACCCTCCACACCTGAGGGGCAACGTGTGCAACTTGCGGCACATCATTTCAGTCAGCCAGGCACCAGTGCAGACAGACACACCTCGGTGGGGACTTTACCATCGGCTAGTGTCCCAGGTCACAGTGGAGAGGGCACATCACAATCGCTGAAGGAGATGGTAGGGGCAGAGAGTGCCGATGGCTCCAGCAGCCGGAGGGCTGCAGGGGACAAGGCACATGCTGAGTCCGGCACTGATGACGTGCCTCTGGAGATGTCCCCATTGCAGCAGCTGCAGGAAAGGCGGCAGGAAGTGCATTTGCATCTGGCAGGGTTGCATGAGGGAATGGTTCAGTTGCTCTCTGTGATGGAGAGGTCTAGGCAGAGTGCATGTGAAGAATCTGCCCTCAGGGTAGAGCATCAGGATTCCTTCAATGAGAGATTGGCGACTCTCATAGAGAGGGGTTTCCACCAAATGGATCAAAATATGATTGGGTTACGCTCTGACCTGCAAGCCCTCACAGCGGTTCTGGCCACAGGTGGTGTTTACCATTGTGGGAGATGTTGTGGACACCAAGCGCTGGCACTCGGTGCCCATGCATCTGCGTTGAGCAGGGAGGTAGATTTGGACCTCACGTTGGTGCAGCAGCTGCTGCTGTCGCTGCGAGCTCCTCTCATGGTGTTCCAGATGAGGGCAGCAGCTCCTCCGCCCCTCTGCCAGTCAACATTGCTTCCGTTGAGGCTGCGACAATTGGGAGGTTCCAGTTCAGGAGCTGGCCACTCCCTCCCAGGTGGGGCCATCACAGGCTCCACGGGTCAGAGGACACCCGCCAAGGTAATCTAGGCCAATAGGATAGCAGAGTCAGCAGGCTGTCTCACAAGCCACTCTGAGTGATGGGGCGGCATCTAGATGTAGCACCCGGAAACGAAAATATAAGGCACCTTAGGCACTCCCCAGGTATGTCACTGGTGATTTTGTGTTGGCCTTAGAATAGGGACCCCTTTTTGTAACATTGTTGAATAATCATGTGGGCTTTAATTGTGCACAGAATAAAGTCCACCTTTATTACCATGGCTGAGCGTCTTTTCATTGTGGTGCTTTTTTTAATTTTCACATAATTATCATGAGTGTTTGAGTGGAGATTGATGTTTCTGTACTAAGGCCTACTTTGCAACTGATCAGGTGGAAGAGGTAGCACCTAGTGCCATGTGTGGAAGTTCCAGGCATTGCTGCTCCTGCTGATCCATGTGTGTGGAGCTATCTGAAGGTTCTTTGGATTATATTGTCCCAGGTGTCCCTGCCTCCTTGGTGTAAATGCGGGTCATCGTTCTGCTCCTCATCATCGCCCTGTGCTTCCTCATCTTCTGAGGCACTGCTGGGTTCATAATGTGCTGCCTCATCCAGGGTGTCAAGGTCTTCATTGTCAATTGCATACCCCCTTTCCAGCGCAAGATTGTGCAGGTCGCAGTAGTCTTCCATGATCAGAGAGACGTGATCTGGAGGGTACTGCAATGCGATCCAGGCAACAGAAGCGCATCTTGAGAAGAACGATGGCTCTCTCCACCACAGCCCTTGTGGAGGCATGGCTCATATTGTACTGACGTTCAGCTTCTGTTCTTGGACGGCGTACTGGTGTCATGAGCCGCCTTCGCAGGGGATAGCCCTTGTCACCTAGCAGCTAACCATCTAGCCGAACCGGAGCACTGAAGAGAGTGTCTGAGGATGTAGGGGTCGTGGGAGCTGCCTGGGAACCTTGCACAGACTTGTAAAATCTGCATCCTGTGATCGCACACTATCTGCACGTTCATGGAGTGGAAGCCCTTCCTGTTGACAAAGGCACCAGGCTCACCTGCTGGCACCTTGATGGCCACATGTGTACAGTCTATTGCACCCTGGACATGGGGGAAGCCAGCAATGACTGCAAAGCCTCTGGCTCGCTGTGCCTGACTTGTGTGGTCGCAGTGTAAGTGAATGAAGGTGGATACCTGTCTGAACAGAGCGTCTGTAACCTGCTTGACACAAGTGTGGACAGCTGATTGGGAGAGACCGCAAAAATCACCCACTGAGCGCTGGAAGAAGCCGGAGGCATGGAAGTGGAGGGCTACTGTGAGCTTCAGAGACGCTGGCATGGGGTGTCCTCCCACACAGTTAGGGGAGATCTCAGGGCCAATCATCTGACAGATATAGTTGACTGTCTCCCTTGAGAGTCGGAGCCTCCTTTGGCACTGCATCTCAGTCATATTGAGGTAGCTGCTTCGCTGCCTGTATATCCTGGCAGCATGTGGTTCCTTTGCTTGAGAAGACATTGATTTCCTTGCTACCTTCTTGACCGTAGAAGGCTGCATGAAGACAACTGAACTGAGCTTGAAGGAGCACCGAATGAGACCTAATTCACAAAACATGTACTGCAGGATAGTAGCGTCATCTGCAGCCCCTTGCACCTTGGACAACCTCTTGGCCCAGCACCCCTTGTGCCTGTGCCTGGACACCCAAAGGTGGAGGCTGATTGTCCAGCC
Source organism: Carcharodon carcharias (assembly GCF_017639515.1). Classification (NCBI taxonomy): domain Eukaryota; kingdom Metazoa; phylum Chordata; class Chondrichthyes; order Lamniformes; family Lamnidae; genus Carcharodon; species Carcharodon carcharias. The sequence goes on along the minus strand of NC_054480.1, from coordinate 120,316,939 downwards.
CTGGCCTCCTCCCGATTCTATCCCTCCCTTCCTCCTCAGGGGAGCTGCCTTCACTGGAGAGGTCAGAGCCCATAGCCCCAGGCTAAATGGAGGCCTCCAGAAAGCTGTAAGGCTGAAAAAGAATGCTGTCTGCAGAATACTTTCACGTTACACAAAAACCTCTTGGACATCGATGAGAACTACCAACGATCACCCGGGTATGTTTTAAACTCTTTCATCAATTATAACTTCGTGAAAAACATGAACAACTCTTCTGAGTCCACATATCCCAACATTGCAAAAGTTTTCTTAAATAATCTCCTACCCGCCTTCCCGTTGGCCCCGTACGCCAACCCGAAGTTCGCACGCACCCCTCAAAATCATACACAATTGGCAAGTTAACGGGCTTAACGAGCACTTCAATTAATGGCGGGTGAACTGATCACACCCGCCCACTGAAATATCGCGATGGCACGCGCTAACATTGGCACGCTTGCGTGACGTCAGCGTGCGTCATTTTAAATGCTGACGTGCAGGCTACGCCATCCGCACGTCAGCCGGAAAATTCTGTCCGGTGGGTCTACGGAGACAATAGCTTTCCAAACACCAGACCTTCAACAAATAGCACCTATTTTAACCCATAATGGCTGAGATGTTATTGGTCTGGGGCCCAAAGCCAATTTCCAGATACTGCGATAAATTTCCTCTGTTAAAGTCATTGTGGAGAAGTAAGATCACATGAACTCAAACTCTTGCTTGCTGAACAAGCTAAAATTACTCTCTGAGTTGCATACCCCAGTCCGCTGTTTAACATCCAGCTCGTGGGACGTCGGGATGCACGGCCGACATCACTGCGTGTCAGTTTAGGCCCGCCCCTGCACACCAATCCGGAGATTCTGGCCTAAGTCTCTAAATAAATTGAATCTGCTTCTTCTCATAGCAGTGTTTTTGCTTATTTTCGACTTTGCTGGTCTTACTCTCTTTTTTATATGCCTGCTACACGTTCTTCAATTCACCCAACAATCTCTCTTTATTTCTGTATGTCTTTCACAGGTTTTCTTCCCCGTTCTTTCTTTGCCGCATTGATAACGTGATGCGCAACACCAAAAGCACTGTTGTGCATTAGACACAAGCAAATATCAGGCATTGAGGCACTGCATCCATTATGTATAGCATAATATAATAGTGTGACAGTGAAGCCATGCACACCTGTCATATGTGCTAAACTCATGAAAATGCAAAGGAAATATTAACAAAATCATAGGCCCAAAGGCACGATCAAAACCTCAAGATTGCTGCTGGAACTCAGCGTCCATAGGAAACAAGCCTTAGGACTGGGTGAAGGGGCATGGTCTACTGAGTGTCTTCCCTTGTTTGTCTTTTGGGTTTGACTACTGCAGCTACTTACAGCTTCTGAAAGTTGCACCCATCCATGGGTATTAGTGTCACAAAAAATTAATAATTCTCATAATGTTATTGTGATTTATTGTAAAAGTAGGTTAATAGTGGGGTTTGGATAGTTTGTCTGTGTGTGTGGAGGGGGGTGGATTTGATTGAGTTGGAAACAACTGGTCTGGAGGCTTTGACTCATCAACTGAAGCTAGGTTTGAAATGTTAAATATGTAAACATGGCTGGAGTTTTAGAATGTGAGATGAGGAGAATTTGCATTTGTGGATAAATCAGGGTAGTTTGAATTTCAAAGAATTGGTAGGATGTTATACCTAGCCAGAGAAGCTAGGCCAAGCAATGTGTTTACTTTTTCCCAAAGGTTACTGATAATATTAGCACAATTGAAAAGACTGATATTATGAGGAAGGTAAAGTTCCAAAGACATGTGGGAACAATGGAATTTGCATTAAAAGTGAGAAATATGTATAAAGGAGAAGAAGATATGTGTCAGAGGGAAAGGCATTGGAAGATCTATCGGAAGTGTGAAAAGCCTCCAGTATCTGTGCGTTAAGCTACTGTTTACAGAAAAAAGCCACTTTGAATTCTGCTGCCCAGGGTATTGTGTTGATTTGCCTGGATCTTTGAAATTCCTTGATTGGTTTGGAGTTGGTGAATCTTAAGGTTACGAGTAAGAATTGCACTTTGCATTCAGGAGTTGGTTTGAGGGATTTTTAAGTGATGAGACTGCAAAAATGGCTGTATCCATGGCTGACACCTTTTTGGAAGTAGGAGGTATGGATTGGGTTACAAAAAATATCTAAGGGGAAGTTAACAGAATTGGCAGATAAGTTGCAGTTGAAATTACCTGTAGGGGCAAAGAAAGCAGACATAGTTGAAGTGATAGCACAGAATATGAGTTTAAGTGACTCACAGATGGAGGTAGTGAGACTTCAGTTAGAAACGAAGAAGCTTGAATTTGAACAAGCAAAGGAACTGAAAAAAACTTGAATTGGAGGCAGAAGAAAAAGAAAAAGAATTGGAAATGAAAAAACTGGAACTAGAGGCAGCAGAATAAGAAAGGGAAAAAGAGATTATTACAAAAAGAAATGGAAATGCAAAAATTTGATCTCCAGAGGGAAAAAAAAGCAATGGCGGAGAGGGAGAAGGAAAGGGACAGAGAGTACCAACTTAAAAAGCTGGATCTTTAAAAGGAGACATAAGATGCTGAGGAATGTTCTGATGATGAAAAAACCATTAACCTAAAACCCAGTGGGGAGATGTTTAAATTTCTGCAAGCTCTTCCAAAGTTTGAAGAAAGATGTGAATGCATTCTTTATTTCATTTGAGAAGATAGCTAAACAGATTAAATGGCCACAAAAAAACTGGACATTGTTGTTACAATCTAAATTAGTGGGTAGAGTACATGAGGTTTATGCTTCACTGTCAGAAGAAATGTCAGTGGACTATGATGTGGTTAAAAAAAGCCTATTTTGAGTGCATATGAGTTGGTTCCTGAGGCATACACGCAGAAGTTTAGGAATATGAGAAAACAGCCCGGGCGAACTTATATTGGGTTTGAGAGAGTAAAACAAAGTAATTTTGATCAGTGGATACAGGCATTAAAGATAGAGACAACAAATGCAGCTCTTAGAGAAGTAATTCTTTTGGAAGAATTAAAAAATTCAATTCCTTCGGTAGTGAGAACTCATGTGGAGGAACAGAGGGTTAAAAAGGTAAGTTGAGGTAAGACAAGCAGCAGAGATAGCTGATGATTATGAGTTAGCTCATAGAGCTAAAACTTTTGTTGTCACCCTTTTAAATCAGTGAAGGAAAGAAAGTGGGAATGTGAAAGGAAGGTGGGCAGTCAGGGAAGAGAAGGAGTGGATGGAAATTCCCAGGGAGTTTTTTCTCAGAACAAAAAGGAAGCTGCTGAGGGTAGAAATGACACTCGAAAATTGAGGTATTTTCATTGTAATAAAGTTGGGCACACAAAGTCAGTGTGTTGGAAATTACAGGGAAAATCTGCTGGAACTATTGGGATGCAGGAATGTTCTGGAATTAAAAGTACTGTGGGTTCTGAGGTTCAGGCACAGGAAAAACCAATGGTTTGTGTACAGGTAAAGCAGGAAGAATCAGTGATAAGGAAAGATGTGGAAATGCGTTCACAATTTACCCAAGGGAATTCTGAAGAGCATGTTGCAGAAATGTTTGAAGATTTTGTATGTGAAGGGTAAGTCTTTCCATGTGTATATGGTGGAACAGGTGAAGATATTAAAATTGTAAGAGACACAGAAGATAGTCAATCTTTAATGTTGTGGGATAGTGATATTTGTTGTTCAGAGGAAGTATTGCAGGAACAGGTTCATGGAGATGCTAAGCCTGTTCCATTGTGGAAGGTAAATTTAAAGAGTAAGTGGAAAACCGGTGAGGTGATTGTTGGAATAGTGGAAAATTTGCCCATTGCAGTGGCCTAATTTATTTTAAGTAATGATGTAGCTGTGTCCCAAATGTGGGTGATGCCTATGGCAGTTCAGCAGCCTGTAGAGATGTTTTCAACTGAAGCTGAATGCTAAAAGAGCATCATGGATTGTTTCCAGAAGATCACAAGTTCACAGGTTGAAGCAGGAAGAACAGGAAGTTAAAAGACAGGGAGAAGGTGCAGAAATTCAATGAGCTGACACTGTCTTTGATAAGATTGTTCAGGAAGAAAGAATGGAAGAGAATGTAGCTGAGGTATTTAGCTCAAGGCAGTTGGTAGAGTTGCAGAAATAAGGATCCACAAATAAAATAGTTATATCAGATAGTTTACTGAGAAACAGAGGCATAATGTATTCCATAATGTTATTACCTTAAGGGTAACGTGTTAATGATAAAGTGGCAGCCGGATCAAGTTTCAGCAGATGAAAACTGGAGAGAAGTACATTAGATTGTTATATCATTTGGATATAGAAATGAGATCCTAAGAATAGCTCATGAAATTTCAATGGTGGGACACTTAGGAATTAGTAAGACACAGGAGGAAATACAATTTTTTTTTGCCTGGAATGCATAGAGATGTAGTTAAATTCTGTAGAACATGTCACACATGTCAGATGATAGAGAGGGCACTTTTAATTCCAATTCAAGCATTTGAAGAACCTTTTACTAGGATCATGATTGATTGTGTAGGACCCCTCCCTAAGACTAAAAGTGGAAAACAGTATTTATTGACAATAATGGATGTGTCTACAAGGTTTCCTGAAGCAATACCTTTGAGAAAGATTACAACAAAGAGAATTGTGGAAAAATTGACTAAACCTTATACAAGATATAGTTTAGCAAAAGAAATACAATCAGATCAGGGTTCGAATTTCATGTCACAGCTGTTTAAGGAAGTAATGAACAGTTTGGGGATAAAACAGTTTAAGTCAACAGCTTACCATCCTGAATCACAAGGGGCTTCGTAAAGATGGCATCAAACTTTAAAAACTATGATGAGGGCATATATTCAGGACTATCCACAGGATTGGGACAGGGTAATTCCATCTTGTTATTTGCTATTAGGGATGGTCCTAATGCATCGACTGGATTTAGTTCTTTTGAATTAGTCTATGGTCATAAGGTAAGGGGACCACTGAAATTGATTGTCAAATTGTGGGTCAAAACTCAGAAACTACTCTCCTGGATTATGTATCAAACTTCAGAGAAAGATTGGACAGAGCTTGTGAGTTAGCTAGGGAGCATTTAAAGACATCACAGCAAGTGATCAAAGCATAGGCAGGTAGGGAAGCTACAGCTCGTAATTTTGTTGCTGGGGAAGAAGTGTTAGTTTTGTTACCAGTACTGAGTAACTTGTTAAAGGCAAGGCATATTGGGCCTTATAGGTTTGAAAAGAAACGCAGATAGAAGAAAGCAGAGGGTGTGTCTTGTAAACATGCTTAAAAAGTACTTTGACAGGGAAGAGGGACAAAAGGAGGTATTAGTGGTGGTAGATTAAGAGAAAGAGGTAGAAGTGAAGTATTCTAAAATTGATTTTCCTGTAATCAAGTTGGATAGTGAGGGGGTACTTGAAAATGTAAATATAATATTGAGTTACCTTCCAGACAAGTGTCAAAGTGATTTGGAGACGCTATTGCAGTCACATAAAGCTATTTGTGGGAATAAGCTGGGGAGGACAAATTTAGCTACACAAAATGTGATTGTAGAGATTTCATCTTCGATAAGGCAACATCCTTATAGATTAAATCTAATGAAGCTATCACAAGTACAGAAAGAAATTGAATTCATGCTTCAAAATGAGATAATTGAATCTGGTTGCAGTAACTGGAGTTCGCCTATTGTGCTGGTATCAAAACCAGATGGAACACAAAGACTGTGTGGACTACTGAAAGGTGAATGCGGTGACAAAAGCATGGTTGGAAGATTGGATTGAGAAAGTGGGGCAATCGAAATTTATCACAAAGATTGACTTGCTGAGAGGATATTGGCAAGTACCGTTATCATTTCCCCGTGCCTACAACAAAACTTTTGATATTTCTGGGCATGAGTGGGTTTTTCTGGAAATTTGCACCAAATTTTAGCAGTGTGGTTGCTCCATTGACTTAACTATTAAAAAAAAACAAGAAGTTTCAATGGACACAAGAGTGTCAGAAGGCATTTGACAGTTTAAAAACTGTATTGACTATGTCACCAGTTTTGGCTGTACCCAATTATGCCAAACAATTTAAGTTAGCCATTGACGCAAGCGATATAGGCATTGGGGCCATATGTTGCAAAAAGGTGAAACTGGAATTGAGAAGCCAGTATGGTATTTTTCACAAAAGTTGACCATACAACAGAGAAGATATTCAACAATCGAAAAGGAGACTCTGGGGGCTGAATTTTGCCATCGGTGAGCTGGGGCAGGGCCCGCTCACCGACACGCAACCCCCGACGTCATCCCGCCACATTTAAATTTTCAGGAAGGTGGGGGCACAGCCAAATCAGCTGTGCGCCCACCGACCTGTCAATGGCCAACTGAGACCATTAAAACAATTAAAGGACCTGCCCATCCAACCTTAAGGTTGGCGGGCAGGCCAGGATCCCCGGTGGGCTTCTGAAAAAACTTGAAACCTCATCCACCAGTGGGATGAGGTTTCATGTAGGGTTTAAAAAAGTGTAACAAAGTTTTTGTGAAATTTATTAACATGTCCCATCTCGTGTGACATTGTCACATGAGCGGAACATGTTAAGGATTTTGTTTTTCTATTTTTAATGTGTATACAGCTGTCAGCGATCTCCCTGCACTTAGAGAGGTGTGCGCTCTTTCGCGTGCATGCGCGAAAAACCACACTCTTGCATTTGGGAAATTCCCCCCACCCCCGCACAGGAAGCGCATAGCCGGGTGTCACGCTGGGCGGGCCTTAATTGGCCCCCCCCACTTAAAATGGCGGCAGGGCCTGACCCCTTCAGGAGCACAGTGTCACTGGACACAGATGCTAAAGAAATGGAGACCAGCCCCACCTTAAAGGCTCTTAGAGCACACAGAGAGAATGGCAATGAAAAGCCTCAAGCAAGAGCTGTAAAAGTGTAATAACATTGGGTTAGCAAAGGGTGGCAGACGTATGCACACTATTGAATGTCTTTTCACTTCCTTTAATTGTATACTTGTTCCTTGTGACATTTCAATTGATGATGCAGCAATACATGGTACAACATTAAAACTCAATTGTACATTCGGCAAGTAGGAGTACAGTGGAGATGCTAATATCAAGAAATGGCTGAAAGCACAGCACACTGCAAAAGCTATGGGGCCTGACAACATTCCAGCAATAGCACTGAGCGCTTGTGCTCCAGAATCAGCCGCGCTCTTAGCCAAGCTGTTCCAGTACAGCTACAAAACTGGCATTTACCCGGCAATATGGAAAATTGTCCAGTTATGTCCTGTCCACAAAAAGTAGGACAAAACCACCCAGCCAGATAGCACTTCATCAATCTACTCTATCAACTCTAAATTATTCAGATGTGTCCCCTCATGTGACAGTGTTACATGAGCTGGGACATGGTTATGAATTGTGAAAAAAATATTTATTTATTTAATAAAACCTTCAGGAAACCTCATCCCGCCTGTGGATGAGGTTTCCTGAAAAACGCAAAGGCCGCTTGGGTACTTCACCTCCCGGCCAACTTTAAGGTTAGACGAGCAGTGTTGAGAATTACTTTAATTAGTTTATTAATGGTCTTAAGTCTGTGTCTCCAACTAATGAAAGGACAGGATAGCAACTCCTGTGAGGTGTTCTCTTAGTTGAGAAGTGGATCGCTGGGATGCCTTAAAGGCTTGAGGTGACTCATCTTCGTGAAGCAGCTACCCATGGGCCATATGCTTTCAGGAACTTGTCTGCCCAGATCTGAAGTTCCCTCTTATCTAGGCACTGGAAGGGGCTTTATGACAATGAGACAGTGAATATGCACCCAATCAGCTTACTGATGCTGGTGTGCTCAAAAGTCCAACGGTTGGCATCAGTACAGAATAAATACACTTCACCAGGTCCTGTGAAAGTGTCCTGTTCAAAGCACCTGTGACAGAACTGATGACACTACAGAAACAACCAATGTTCTTAGGTGAAAGACCATTAACCAGGAATGTAGAGCAAAATTTTACCAGCCCTATCACAGTGGACTTGCTGGTGGGGCGGGGAGATGGTGGGGGGAGGGGGGGTGCGGATGGTGGTGGACAATAAAGTTACTTAGGATTACATAGGATGTACGGCACAGAAATAGACTATTGGCCCCCACCTCATGCCACTGTTTATGATCCAATTGAGTCTCCCCCCATCTTTTCTCATCTAAATCTATCATTGTAACCATCTATTCCCTTCCACTGCAAATGCTTGCCTAGCTTCCCCTTATATGTACATGCATTATCAATTCAGCCACTCCCTGTGGTAATGAGTGCCAAATTCTTATCACACTTTGGGTAAAGAATTTTCTTCTGAATTCCTGATAGGATTTCTGGGTGGCTATCTCATATTGGTGGTCTCTAGTTATGCTCTTCCCCACAAGAGGAAACATTGTCTCTGTATCGACTCTATCAAACCTTCTATAATTTTGAAGAGGTCTATTAGATCACCCCCTCAGCCTTCTTTCTTCAAGAAAAAAAGAGACCCAGCTTGTCAATCCTTTCCTGAAATAAAAACAGAAAATGCTGGAAAAGCTCAGCAGGTCTAGAAGCATCTATGGAAAGCGAAACACAGTTAACGTTTCAAGTCCGTATGACTCTTCTTCAATTGAAGAAGAGTCACACAGACACGAAATGTTAACTCTGTCTCTCTCTCTCCATGGATGTTGCCAGATCTACTGAGCTTTTCCAGCATTTTCTGTTTTTATTTCAGATTTCCAGCATCCGCAGTATTTTGCTTTCAATCCATTCCTTATATGTATACCCACACATTTCTGGTATCATCCTTGTAAATCCTCTCTGCACCCTCTCCAGTGTCTCTACATCCTTTTTATTATTGTGCAGGGGAATGCATCAGAGTGGAACCCCGATGTTTTCCTACCACCTGACAAATTTCCTAAGGATAGCGGAATCAGGAACACATAGGAAAGTGGTGGTGTCATGAAGAGATATTAATGTCTGCAATGTTATTGGAAATTATTTTTTTAATTGGACTTGTAGTAGGGTCTATGTCTATGTGTGTGTCTGTGTGTGTCTTAAAGCCAGCTAGTCTGGGTGCTTTGACGTATAGTAGTTTTGAGATGCTAATTAGATAAACATAAGGAGGGTAGAAGGTAAAGTGTAAATTTGCATTTGTTAAAAGAAACCATTCAAGACTGCGGGTGAAATCTCACACCTAGCTAGAAAATGCCAAGCAATTTGTTTATTTTTTTCAGCTTACTAATAAAATTGGTGGGATGAAAGGATGTTATTGTTAGAAGAGGTAAAGTTAAAAGCCTAGTGATACAATGGAACATTTACATTCAAAGAGAAAGATGTGTAAAAATGAGAAAGGAGATTATGTGTAGGGTAGAGGCATTTAAGATATAACCAGCCTGTAAGCCTACAACTTTGTTTGCAAAGGAACCAAATTGAAAAGAACCACAATTTGAATTCAGAAGATCAAACGTGCTTTATCTGGTGTCAGTTGCCTTGGTGAAGATTTACCTGGGAGTGATTCATTTGGGGATTTGTTTAAAAGTTATTAAGGTAGTAATTTGTAGACATGTGTATGTGTTTAATTTGTTGTTAAATTAATAAATGGTTAATTTAGTTTTATATAAAATGCATTTCAAGGCTCGGTGGACTTATTCATGAATTCAAAGCTGCATCTCAAAAATACCATTTGAAACTATAGATTATGACAGTTGTTCAAGTTTCCCTCTTGGATTTAAACAATTCAGCCTTTACCAACTGCTGTGCCTTAACAGGTGGGCAATCAATCAATGCTGTTAAGCACCCAATTAACAATGATTTTGAATTGGATTTTAAATGTTCTCCTGTGTACATGGGTTCTACAGAGCACCAGTGGCTCATCTGCTCAAGGAAGGCGAGAGCTGAGTGATAAATAAGTGGTGGCTGGAAGAGGCAACTGTTAAGTACATCTGTGTTGTTGAACAGACAGAATGAGGTTCAGTTCAACAAAGATTTGAAACGTTGGAGGGATTGCTGAGTGTGAGCTTAAATCAGAGGGTATTTATTGGAGGGGTGACTTCCAGGTTACTTCAGTTTGTATGGGAAGCACTAGGGGGTTGAGAGGCTTTGAGCCCTGAGGGCTCTCTTTATTAATGGATGGAATGCACTTTGAGTTTGACTTCTCCAGTGAAGGGGAGATTGGGAGCAGGGCTGCCACTTGCAGAGGATCACCAGCCTCATGAGGGTGTGAGGGTCCCAGACAAGAATGGGCTGGCAATGTAGGCTAATGCTCACAGAAGACACTACCCAGCTGAAAGAGTTTACAGACATGGGCTTATCTTCCTGTCCCTAAAGACAGCTTCTATTCAGCTGCAGTTGATGAGCCAAAACTTAATTTCTTTTCCTCCCAGAGGCAGAAAGCCACCTCGACTTTTGATAATTGATAATGCACGTGCTTCCTTCTCCACATCCAATTAATTCGCCAGACTGCTTTCTCCATCTCCAAAATATCTCTAGCTCTACGTTTTCTTCCATCAAAACCAAGATCCCAACTCATGCTTTTGAAACCTTAAGGCTCAACTCCCTTAATGCTTGCCTTGCTAGTTTCCCTTCCTCCACTCTCCACAAGTTACAACTTACCCAGAGTAACATGGTCTGCATCTTATCCCATACATAAACCCTATGCTATCATTATCACACTCTGTTAATTTCCAATCCTTATAAAATCAATTATAAGATTCGCATCCACATCACCTAGCTCTACTCACCTCTGTTTTATCTTCATCGTATGTCTATGACCCTCCGATCCTTGGACACTGACCCACTTCTGTTCCCCTTTCTGAAAAGTAATTTCAGTCATTACAGTATAAAATTTATAAGGAAGCACTATATAAATGACCATAGATATTTTTTGTTTATTTCCATTTCCTTGCATCAATTCTCAGTAAACTCTCAGGCTTCATCTGCATGCCACTGGTCAGATGCCTATGTGAAATGAATGAGATGAATGTCTTCACCTGGCAGAGAAGCCACAATAAAATGGAGGTTGCAATTAAGTCATCAGCCCCAGGTTTACACATTTAAAGAAGGATCATGATGGCTTCAGCAGGAGGAGCAAGTTAAAATAGCAGACAATGAGATGCCAGCCAGTAAGTCACCTGACCAACTGTAACTGCCTGCCATTTGGTTTCTGTTGGTTAGTATGGATAAAGTCACTCCTAATAATAAAAGTAATGATATCGGAATTTATCTCATACTATTGGAACATGAAATGCTATTGACATGATCACGATTGTATGATCAAATCATAAAGTCATTAGATTAATTTATTTTATTTCTTCTTAGTCGGTAATCAGAAAAGCATAGTTTTTTATAATTTGATTGGTAACATGAGAAATAAATTCAACTTTCTAAACTTTTACCCAAACAAAAAATTCCTCATAACTAATTACATATGAGGAGGTAGCTTAACAACCTACAGGTGGCAGAATCTGTTTGCTGTATGATTCAGTAATGTGGGGGAGATGATCAGCAAACCTTGCTCATAACCCTCAAAAACCACAACCTCCAGTAGCAGATGTTCCACACTTGCTCATTAAGCAACAGCTTTCATGCCCTCAACCCCAGAGTAAACATCTTGTGACACGTTTCACCCAACTCTGCCTTGCCCTTCTAAAAACTTATGAACAATGATCCAGCGATTTCTAGAATCAGTTCAAAATGAATTTGGATTTAATTCTAAATACATGGGACATTAAGTAAGTTTCACGAGAGGACTTCACAGATTACTCATTAACATTAACTCATTAACAAGTGTGTTATGACCATTAACTTAAAAAAAATCCAAACTCCCAGTTATTACCTGAAAGAACTACGCAACAAATATGCACATTTTAAACTAGAACTTTTACTGTAGACGAATTAAACAAAACAAGTACTACTAATTTAACATTCTGTATATATATTTTGTAAATCTTAAATTTTAAACCTGAAGATCTCAACAGACCACTTTCTATTCTGTTTTTAATTCCACCCAAGAGTTTCCCTTTACTTTCCAGGATTTTGACGGTTCTTTCATTTCTCCTGGGACCAAACCAAGGTGTGCCACAACTCTCAGTATTCATTTTGATTCTCCTCAGTTTCCAGTCTGGCACTTAGATTTTGAGAGCTTCTTTCTCTGCTAGATCCCACTGCCGATCTGTTCTACTAGCTTTACCAGGCAAATCTGACAATTTTAATTCCTCATGAATTTGGGCTTTTCATTCGAGCAAAGGCACTAGTAGCAATTTCTGCTTAGTGATTCCTAATGAGGAACACCCCTGGTTCCTGATGAGGTCTATGCTCTTTCTTCTAGCTGCCGGCACATATCACTGCCTTCTCGCAGCCTTCTAAGCTGACAACTGTCATTTTCTTCTCTCTCAGACACACAGAAAAAACACAAAACACAAAATAGTACCTCCCCACATAGCTCATCTCCATTGCAATGTGGCATATCCAGGATGTTCCCAACAGAAATGCAAATGAATTATATTTTACCTTCAAAACAACCCTTTGATTCTGGGATCCACATGAATAATTTATATCTCAAATGGAGATAACAGCCTCTTTACTAGACTTGCTGGTTCCATTGCGGAATCCAGTGTTTACAAATTGCTTTTAGCTTTTTTGATCTGGAGAACCTGCATGAATAATTGAAACCACTCCAACTTCAAAGCGATTTCCGAGATGCCTTAAGACAAATTGGCTTTTCCAGATAGATCCAAAGTAGCTATTATAATCCAAGGTGTGAATACCCTTTAGCAACATCCCAGTAACACAATTATACTTCTCCTTTGAACTACAATTATCCCGGGTCAGTTTGAGTTGCACTTACTTCAGGATTGTTTGCCAGTTTCTCATGCAGATGTTTCCATTTATCTATATTTAAAATTTCAATTTCCCAAATTTAAAGTTATATCTCTAAAACACATGAATTATTAAATTAAATATTTTCACAAGTGTATTATAAGGGGTAATTCTGTGATGTCATACTCCTGTGGGCAACTGTAGTCAAATGGAGTGTGGGTCAATGATACCGTATAATACTGCACTCTCGAAATTCGATACAGTGATTTATGATGGATTACACTCACCAAGCTCTGCACAGCTGAATCCACAAAGATTTTCTGGGTCAGCTCATTTAAATATCAATTGGTAGTCTTTTAGCTCAAATTCCACACATCCTGTGAGTATTGTACCAGGGTGATTGAAATTGGAACGCAATCTTTAAAAAGTGAAGAATGGTTCAAGACTACAGCAACAGGTTGGGAAGTAGCAGGTAAGTAGGATCATTGGGTTCATTAGAGTAAAAGTAAAATACTGTGGATGCAGGAAATCTGAAATAAAAACAAAGTGCCTGAAATGCTCAGCCGATCCGGCCTCTTCTATGGAAAGAGAAACAGGGTTAACATTTCTAGCCAAATGTAAGTCTTCTTCAGAACTGAGTATTTCCAGACATTCTGTTTTTATTTCACTGGGTTCACTGTCAGATGATGCCAATAGATGGTTCACATGTGTGATTCTGTCCCATTTTTCAAGAGTGTCTTCCATTAAAGGATTTTGCAGAGACAAGCAGAAATGGAAATAGGCAATGTATAGAGAAACAAATGAAGAACTCACAATTTTAGTAAAACCAATTTTCTAACCCTCCTTGAGAAGATAGGACAAAGGACAGATTTCTGCAATTCAGGTGAAGAGACTGCAAAAAAAGTGTCTTGCGTTAAATAAAGGGAGGTGGCACTGGCAGTGAGACTCATTTCTCTCACCCATAATTTGCAGGTCGTGCTTAATAACTTGAGAAGATAAGGAAAGCTACACACCGGTACTATCTTCATCCTGTAAATTATCCTTTTCTTCTCTATTTGGAATTAATCAAGCACAATGAACTCATCACTGTGAGCTTAATACCAGAGAAAAATAAAACAGGCATAACTTAGAGGATAAATTAGAGGTGGGATCTGCAATTGGTGAGGCAGTGGGCATGAGTGTGCTTGGATTGGGGTTAAAGAAAGCGCAGGTGCCAGCATGCTGGAGGGCAAGGTCAAACAAGTGTTCTACAGCAGAGAACTCAGATGAGGACTCGAAGGGGCACAATGAAATGTTTGGTACATTTTGAAGCCTCTTGGAAACTTCTGCATCACCTGCATTCAATGTTAAGGTGCACAGAGAAGCCCAGCACTAACTTGGCACAGGGCTTTGTGCAGAGTTTGGAGCCCATCCTTTCATGTATGGGTTGGTGTCTTTGGTTGTACACAGCACAGTCAGCAGCCATCCAATGTGAGTGCTACAGTGGAAGTAAGAGTGAAGTCATGCAAGGTCAGTTTGTGGCTGTGGATTACAATATTCCAAGAGATTTGCAGGGTGTCAAAGCTGTCTAGCAGTCTGTCCTCCAACAGATTACCTCAATTACTCCAGATTACTTCAGTGGAGAGGCAGTGATTCCATGAAGCACAAATCTGCTGTCTTCTCTCAGATGCCACTCTGCCAGTGCCCTAGATATGGTCTGTCAGCCAGCCAGCCTGGACTGCTGCTGAGATTGTGCAGTGCGCATCTGGGCCTTTTAGGACCTCAAGGTCCTTCTCCAAGGCCATCTGCAGTCTCCTCCACTGAAAATCAGCATCCTTCCCCAGCTATGTTACAGCTACTGGGGAAAGCACTGCATTGGAACACTAAGACTGGAAAAAGCACATATAAGATAAGGGAATGCAGAAGTGTGATTACTTTAATTTTATATGAATATGGCATGATTACATTCTACATTTGACTTGAAATGTTTACTTTGCAGTGGCTTTTATTTTTGCATTGGTGTCAAGTGGACGATGTTTTAGTCAGTGACGGAATGAAGGTCAGGAGCGTGGGACTGTTGGAGAAAGGAGAATTGGGGTTGCAGTTCCTACTATTGCACTCAAGTTAGCACTCCACAGACAGCCCCTGGCAGAAAGAGGTTGTCTAATTGGTGCCTCGTTTCCTTTTTCTCCTCCTCATCTTCCTCAGGGGTGAAAGGGGCTTACAGGTTTTTAAAACAGTTCAGCAGTCTGTCCTCCAGCAAATTACCAGAATTACTATGGTGCAGCCCTACAGGAGTGCCAGTGGCTCCATGGAACACGAGCCTACCATTCTCTCTCAGGATGATAGCATTCATGCTCCCATTCCGCTCGTGACCTTAGCCGGGATTTTCTGTGCCTGTTCGCGGCGGGTGTCATGGCGGGAGGGAACATATAATATAGCGAGAAGGCCAAAAATTGGTTTTACGTTGTCATGAAACCAGTTTGCGATCATCTGCTCCACTAATCAATGGTGGGCCGAGTTTCCTGCCCCAGCATGTTGGGAATGTCACTTTAATGTATTTGCATCTCATTATAAGCCCTGCTCGCCGGAATCATTCCCCAAAGCTCAATCATCCGGACTTGTCGGCGTGCAATTAGAGCGACGTGTTTCACAACAGGATACAAGCGACGTGCACCTGGCAATCTGCACTTCACTCATCATTTCAAATTAGTTCATCTACCTTGCATCGTGCAGCACTCGCAGAAATCAGCGCCAGGCTTTGCAGGCAGCACCACATTGCATTCAGGGGGTGTCAGAGGCAAGCCTCTACCTACCAGACCAGAGGTAAGATGGGGTGGCTTTTAATGGGCTGCAGGGTCGGGGCTGCACTAGGGAAGTGGGGAACTGGCCTGAGGCATGAGAAGGGGTTGCACGATTAGGCCTATCCTGGGGAATGGGGGTAGGTGGCCTCACACTGAAGAAGGGGTTGCAGAGTTAGGCCTGTACTGGGGGTTATGAGTGTGGAAGGTTGCACTCAGGCTCATAATTTGGGGGGTGGTGGGGGGTATATGTTGAACAGTATATGTGGCCTCAAGTTAGGGGTGGGTGAGATCCACACGGACCATAGGCACATCTATTTCAAAATGTTCAGGGGCTAACACGACGGGATCAAGGAATAAGTGGAGTGATTGGGGAAGTCTGCGAGGGCAGGAAACCTGAACATGAAGCTCTCCTGGGATGATGGGATGGGCTTCCATTTTGGCAGTGAGAGTTCAGCATCATCATGTTCCAACCTGCAATGATGGCGCAGTGCAAAATTAAAATGAAGAGAAGCTATGTTGGTGAGAGATCTGCGGGCAAATTGGAGGGCAGCTGCATGCACTGGTGGACGGCTGATTACGTTGGCACACAACTGAACTGTGCATTCCCAAATGAGGAGAGAGGCACACCTGAGACATGTTAGGAATATTTCAATGACAGTGCAGGGAATCAGGAAAGTGAAGCAAAGATGCCCATTCATGCGAGACTAATCCCACAAAGTGGCACAAACCAATCTCCTTGTTTTAACCCCTTGTTTGCAGCATAGAAATTCTTCAGAGTAATAATGAACGCCATAGCCAGACAAGCTCCAGAAGCCTGTTAGAAAGTTGGCAGTGGACGGTTCACTGAAGAGAAGCCTCAACAGCCCCTCAAATAACCTCGCTTCTTGAATGAACATTTATCCTCATGTTTATTCCCAGTATTAGAGTGCAGTGAATGAGGCTCCCAGTGACTGGGCTGAAAGCAGCACATCCAAGCGCCTGGCCAAAGCAATGTCATAGCAATCGGTCATGTTGGGGGTGGAGGTCTTGGGTACTCCACACCGGCTATCACTGCAGGGGTGAGTACTCTTGATGTGAGAGCAAAGTCCATGAGCCCGCATTCACTGATGAGTCATTGACAAAGGCGACCCTTGGAGACTAATGCTGACACTTGTCTCTTTCTCATTGACACTGCAGAGAGGAGACCATCAGGAAGATGGAAGCTGGATTTATCGTTGCCTGCATTATCACTTACAGGCAAGACAGAAGAAAAAAAAGATTGCGATGGAGGTGCCTGGATCGCCAAAGGTAGGATCAAGGCGCTCAAGACCAAAGGGCAGCAGGGCCTCCTCTGGATGCAGGGATGAGGCTCACAGAGGTGTTGGGCGTAGGTAGGCTTGCTAGACCCAGGGTGTACAGAACTCCTATGTTTTAATTGTAGATGAGCAAGAACCATTGTTGTCGATGGCTCTGCATGTCCAGGGGTCTGGTGACTCATATTTGCCACATTCTCCAGGAATTGGCACAACGGGGGCTAGGAGGGCAAACATTGCCGATGGCTGTGAAAGTAACAGTAGCTCTGAACTTCCAGCTCCTTCCAGGGTTGCACTGGGGACCTCTGTGGGATCTCTCAAACGTCCATGCACAAATGCATTCATGACGTCACAGATGCCTTTTTTGCCAAGGCCCACAATTATGTCAACTTCAACAGAGATCAAGCAAGCCAAGGCGCCAGAGCACTGCTGGGCTATGCCGAGATTGCCGGATTCCCACAGGTGCAGGGAGCCATCGACCTTATTCATGTGGCTATAAAAGCTGCTTGGTAACGGGCACTGCAATACATAAATCTGAAAGGCTACCGCTCACTCAATGTACAATGTCACAATGTGATCTGTGGCCACAAAAAACTGATCGTGCAGGTCTGCGCCAGATACCCAGGAAGCGTCCACAACTTATACATCTTGAAGAGATCACAGATCCCGGGGCTAAACAGGGTTCAGGGCTGACTCCTTGGTGACAAAGGGTACCCGCAAAGGACGTGGCTGATGACGCCCATGCGGCAGCGTCAGACTCCTGCAGAAAGAAGGTACAACAAGGCTCAAGGCGCTAGCATTGGTGGAGCACACCATAGGGATCCTTAAGACGTGATTTTGATGCTCTGCACATATCTGGCGGAGCACTCCGGTACAGTTCCCAGAGGGTCTCATGGATCAGCGTGGCTTGCTGCGTGGTGCACAACCTAGCACTGCAAAGGGGTAGGACTTGCCAGATGATGAGATGGAGTAGCTGCACATCTCCTCCGATAAGGAGGACCTCGAAGGGGGTGAAGGTGATGAGCTCAAGGAAGATGAAGCTGCAGGGGAAGAGACCATAGCACAGGCCAAATGAGGCAGGCATGCATGTGAGGCCCTGATAGCCACCAGATTCTACCAGGATGACGAGTTGTAGTGAGTATCCTCTTGGACAAGAGCCCTCTATCATGGGCCAGCATGAGCACCAGCATTACAATTCCTCTCATTTCACCCATGCACTTCAATGTGAGAGTGAATAGTTACACATCAGGCTCACATTGCCCTGATCCTTTGAAGGATGATGAACCTTCAGCAGCATGTGTCCTTGCTGAGATGAGGTGCTAACTGGAGGAGGTCATCTCGGCATCAGACGTCAGAAGGTGCTGCCTCTTCAAGTTATCTCCAGTATCCAAGGTGCAACATCACCCTAGGAAAGCCAGGAGCTGTGGTCTCGTAGCTGTATGCCTTCAATGTGACAAGGCTCCTCAAGGAGTTCTCTCTGAAGCAACAGAACTATGCAATCTGTGTAAAATCGATGATGAATCAGATCATTCAAACTTGAGACAAGGCAGCCAATGACATTCTGCTAGTGCGAACCATTTATAGATGACTCAGTCGTCTGTGGCGCATTCTTCCAAATCACACTGACATCTGACACTCAGTGTGGGATCCTGGACTGCATTTACCCTCAGCTTGATATGGATGCAGACCACCTGAGAATGACGACGTCAAACACTTGCCTTCCAGACATTAAAATGCCTCCTTACTAACACAGATATTGTGCCCTCAGGGCCAAGCCTGGCCCTTGCCAAGTCCAAAATGCACGCACACCATGAAGCCCTCAAGGGCATACATCATTGCTAAAAAAAGTGTGCTTCAGTACATCCTTGCTCCACTACACATTGTCTAAAGCAACCATGTGCACTTTCAGAGACTGCCCAAAGCCTTTATTGCCTGACAGAAATGAGAGACTCACAAGTTTGGACGTTTGAGTGCCAGGGCAATAATGTGGCTGAGCGGGTCTGAGCTTCGTCACCATGAGTTGCATGGTGCCCCCACTTATTGGTGAGCTTAGTAGATGCACACTCTAAAAGTTGGAAATGTGGTTGGCTGATAGCAGAGCACACAAGCTCTGAGTATGGTCTCATGGCATGAAAACCCTGCTGAGAGACAGAGAGTACATGGAGTTGCATGATATATGACCCTTCTCCATATGTGAATACATCTGTTCTTGTACACTACACCTTCACCTTTCAAGAATGCAGATGATATAGGAGAACACCTCTGCCTCAATCTTACACAGCCAAGAATAAACATGAGATAATCCTGGAAAGCATGCGAACGGGTTTGTTCCACAAGCACACTTGATATTAAGGTTGAGACATCACTGATGCCAAGAATGATGTGTAAAAAGAGCAGACACTGTGGTGATATAGAAGCATACTACTTCGACGAGAGGCCCATGATGGTGACATGTGCGATAAGTCAGGGGAGGGGCCATGGAATCACACCTGATTGACAGCAACACAGCCCATCATAAAAAGGAGGCACACACAAGAGGTGTGAAATGGGTGCGATTCTATGTACATTTATGAACATTATATACATGTTGTGAACACCCGTGCCACCGTTGTGCTCCTAAATTTTTTTGACTTTCCTAACCCTACTGCCAAGTCTCGGTGCACCCGCGACATCCACAATGGAGATGGAGGCAGCCTGCTGACTGCAACATCCTGTTGTCTGTGATTACCTTACTGGGCCTCGGCCAGCTTTGGGTGTCCTGCTATGGGGCCTGTGGAGCTGGAGGTACTGGGGTCACAGGAAGAGGGGGTTTGGATGGGCCAGAGAGTTCTGGAGTCACATGGGTGGATGGTCCCAGGGTGTCCAGCTGCTTGCCTTCCTTCCTTTGGGTGCCCAAGGGACCCTGACTGACTCCTTGAGGATAAAAGGCAGCTGGAGTGAGATCAAGATGCCCCATTACCTGTCTTGCGTTTACACTGATGGATGCCACCAAGGGCTAATGCGATGGAGCGCACTTCCTGCAGCAGTCCAGGACCGATGTCCTGGACCAAGACCTCCACGGTAGCCACCATCCTGCCAGTGTTGATCTCGGTGCGCTGTCATGCCGGCGCTATGACCTCAGACTGAATCCGGATACCTTCCTGATGTTTCTGTGATTGTTGTTGCACCTCCAGCAACTGATTTAGGACTGTCCTGAGGCTCGTCATCAACTCAGGCTCAGCAGAACCATGGCCTCCAGTAGTCCTCCAAGTGCTGGCAATCTCATATGTCCCTGCTGCGGAACTGACTGTGCACAGTATTCACCAGGTTGTGACTCACAGGCTACTTTAGAACTAGATCCCCACTGAGGTGTGTGTATCTGCGTTGGTGGAGGGTGTGGGTGAGTGATGTGATGGGTCTTCAAAGATGCCGTCCTCAGGTTCCTCATCTGAGGTGTCACTGGGGCTTGAGCTAATGGTCTGGCTGGTTGACAGCCTCGGCCACTTGACAGAGGTGCCTATGAAAAAAGGTTGAGATAATTAGTGCATAGCAGCCGAATAAAAAACAGAACAGTGCACTCAAAGTAGCATTGAGTGAGGGATGAGCTGGTGCAAGATCCTCATGTGGGTGTTTGCCGCCGACCTCACTGTCTCCATAGGCACGGTCCACACCATCTCTGGTCAGCTCAATGGCGTGATTTTCCAAGGGAATGAGAACCTTGCGTTCTGGCACTCCACCCCAGTTCTGAGACCTCTCCCTGTGATTGTGTGCGAGCTTGTCCTGTATGAAGACAGATGGAGAGTGTGATAAAGACACATGCCAGGGCTAATGATAAAGATGCTTTGCATATGTGGGTGGTGACTGGAGCCTTGGGGTGAGGACGCGATATCCAGAGGAGACGAGGCCAGATGGAGATATGAAAGTGTGTGAGAGAGTGAATGGTGATGTCCCTTGAGCTAACAGTGAGTGATAGCCCTGTGATTGTGTGATGGGCTTCTGAGTATGTGAATTGAGAGGGATGAGTTGGTTGACTTACCCTGGCAGCACTGATGAGATCATTCATCCTCTTTCTGCACTGGGTGACTGACTTCTCGTGGGCAGCGTTAGCACTGATCACCCCTACAACTGCCTCCCAAGCTGGAGTGGTGAGGTTGGTGAGCCTCCTGCAGCCATCACGAGGTAGACGACATGGCGGGGGGCCTCCATCGCGTCCAGTAGATGTTTGAGAGAGGTGTCACTGAACTTGGGATCTTCATCGTTTTTGGGGTCATCTGTGGCAGTTCTTGGCTAGAGAGATTGAGAAAGCTATGCACGGCTGCCGTTTAAATTATGGCATCCGGAGCAAGGAACTGGTGAGCTGATGGTGGGGTGGACAAATCAGAGGCTGCTCGCCAGCGATGCAACATGTTTCCCGTGTATGCATAAGTAATAAGGCGGGGTGAATGATACGGCGCGAAAACCCGCCATTGCATCCGGCGAGAAAAATGCTGTTTATCACATCCACTCCCGCATTTAGTGCAATGGGGGGAAAATTCCGGCCCTTGTTGTAGCCTTTCAGCCAGCCAGCTCAGGTTGCTCCCATCCATACCAAGACGATACAGTCTGAAGTTGGGCCTTTTAGGTCTAGAGCTGCTTGAGATTGTTCTCCAAGGTTATATGCAGCCCCCTACTAGGTATGATGTGGCCACTGGAGTAGCACTGAGGAGCAGCACTAGGACAGACAAAGGCCCACTGCAGACAGGCACTAAGAGAGTACATAAAGATGATTCATTTAATTGTGTTTGGTGTATGGTATGGTTTCAATAATTAATTTTGCTTGCCGTGTCTGTCTTGTGGCAGCTTACCAGTTTACATCCTTGTCAAGATGAGGATGTATTGGTCAATGACACAGGGAAGGTAAAGAGTGTGGGGCTGTTGGTGAATGGGGAATTGGTGTTGCCATTACTAGAATCGTACTTGAGTCAGATTTCATGGACAGCCCAAGCAGAAAGGAATCCAGATTGGCACGTCGCCTCATGTTGCTGACTTCTCTTATGTAACTGTACATGGCAAACTATGAGTCGTTGCAAATATTCCCAGCCTGGAAGAAGTCAGATACATAAAAGTTCATCGTCATGGTCAACTTCATGGCATTGGCAAATGAGATCTTTGCCCTACAACTGTGGCTGCAGCAAGTGGCATATTTCAGTGAGGATATCCTTACTGGCAGGCAGATTTATCATTCATCATTCTTTACTGAGGTTCAGGTAGGAGAATTGGTCCCTGAACACCCTGGGCAGATGTGGTCCTTGCTGAGACCCCTTCTCTCCTCCTCCTTCTTCTAGCAGTTTTTTCTGTTTTACATGGCCACTGCTCATTCTCGCAGTTATGCTGTATTCTATAGGGAATGCCTACGAGTGCACACAAGACCTGTCACACCCTGGTTTATGCAGAAACCTTGAAGTAGCAAAACGTCCTTCAGCAGCTGTTGCACCACTTCAGTAGTTTTCTCAAGTTGCAGAATTCTATGGAAAGCACCAAACACTTTTGTAGAATCACAGAAACAGCCAGAAGAAAACAACCAGCAGCCACTCTGTAAATGATTGTTGATCCTTTTAATTATGTTGGTTGTGGTGGGGGGAGGGCCTTCCTATTGAGTTAGGAGCTTAAGGCAGGGCGTTGGCTGGAATATTGAGCTCCAAAATGGCAGCGCTAGCATTGCATGCTGATTGACATCATGATTTAACCACTTTACATAATTCTAACCTGCTCTACATAATATATGATTCATCCTGCTTTTGTGGACAGGGTATAGCCAAGCAATTTTTCACTTTGTTGCGATGATGTCGTTGTTGCAGCTTTATTGTAATAGCTTGTCTCAAAGCATAGATCGTTCTGGAGCCCATAGACTTTGCTGTAACCTATGCACTCAACTATTTCTTGATATCATGCGGAGTGAATTGAGCTAGCTGAAGGTTGACGTCTGTGATGTTGGAGACCTCAGGAGAAGGCTGAGGTAGATCATCTGCTCAGCACTTCCGGCTGAAGGTTGTAGCAAATGCGACAGCCTTATCTTTTGCACTAATGTGCTCAGTTCCTCTATCATTGACAATGGAGATATTTGTGGAGCATCCTCCTCTGGTTAGTTATTTAGTTGTCCACTACCATTCACGACTGGAGGAGACTTGGGTGTTAGCTGAAAGGTATGTTTCCATGAGTTATGATTATGTCAGTCTGGTGCTTGACTAGTCTTTGGGTCAGCTCTCCCAATTTTGGCACAGTTGCCCTCCCTTAAGCTCCCAATTTAATAGGAAGGCCCTCTCCCCACCACAACCAACATAATTAAAAGGATCAACAATCATTTGTTGAGGAGGACTTTGCTAGTTGACTGGGTTATGTGTAACTTTGTCATGTCTGATGTCTAGGTTAATGCTGAATGAACTGGCTTGCATGTCACCGATTAGATCCATACAGGTGTAGACCTTCTTTTGCAGGTACAGATGGAAGAGAATTGGGATGGAGCCAGATTTCTGTGGGGCCTGAAAGCTAACTGCTTTGACGTTCATGGTGGACTTTCAACCACTGATTTTGCGCATTTGCAGAACTTCGCACCAACTGCACTAGATGCGCAACTCTTATTTTTCACGGTCAAGGTATGCTGGTGTTGGAAGGGTGGATGGGCACATTGCATACAGCATTTGGAAGTTTGCAACAACTCAAAAGGCAACAACACTGTGAAGCAATGAAGCAGCTTAAGTACACCTTATGCATCCATAGAATCTGGCGTGATAAATTATTCCTGTTTTGCATACATATCTTTACTACTTGTCTTATGACCCCAAAAGGAGGGGCAGCACATAACTGAGACCTTCAGGATGCTTTTTTTGCCTCCACTAGGAACTGCTGCAGTTGATAGCGATAGAGCTGGGAAGTGGAAAAAGAGGTGATTAATGGAAGTTGGGATTGAACGTACATGTAGGTTATATCATGTAAGGATTGGGCAGCTTAATGAACAAGTGGACCTTTCAATTCTCTTCTCATATGAATTACACTGGTACACTCATCCTTAGCCATTCCAGTAGCTCAAATAAAAGGAATGGCAGGAACAGTACCATCTAAGTAGTGGACCTCAATTTTCTCAGGTGCCAACCCTGAGGTCCTATTGAAAGAGATAAGACCTTGGAGGGAGGTTTTACTGGGCCTTCACAGCAGAAAACAAATGAAGGTAGTGGCACAGCCCATGTTGAGGAGGTCGAGAACCTTTAACTTGTCAAGACTAGACATCAGACATGTTTCCATGGGAAACTTGGCCAAAATTCTTATATTTCCAAATCCAACATCCAAAACCAGCAGGAGCTTGATTTAAATGCAATAATGAAGTGCCTCTCCTTTTCACGATGGGACACTCATGTGGCATGCCAACCACCTCTGTAAAAATTGTGGAGGTGCACTTCGTCATATGTCCTTTTTAATCACACTCCATCACGCCCTGACCCTCTCTTGTCTATCCTGCGAGGCTTAACATCAACCCCAATGTTTATCTTTGCAGCTAAATGACAGTAGTCCAGTAAATTTTGCTCCTTCCGGGAATCAGTGGGTGGTTTGCGAAGGCATAAGTTAGTACAGGGAATGAGCAAAAAGCAGATCCATAAGTATTTGCTTACAGCCAGTTAACTGCAGCCATGGAATCAGCAATTAAGGATTTTTTTCACTTTGCATTGGTAGATCTGTCACACAAAATCCAATTTCTCATGGACAAGACTACAGGCTGCATTTGCTTTTGTTGCTATTGTTACCAACTTATGTGTGTGAGTGCATGAGGTGTAATGACATAAAATAGACTGAAATCTGTAATGGGAGGATTTCATGTCTTTTGTTCATGATGGGCCTTTCCAGTGGATAAACATTTGAAACTCCCAGCTGAAACAGGAGCTTGCAAATAATATAGCAATGACATACAACTTAATGCATCATTCTCCTGTAAATATATCAGAACCACGCTGCTCTAATGGCTGCCTAGAAATGTTGTGCATTTAAGTAAACTTCCCAGAATCACAGAATTTTAACGGCACAGAAGGAGGTCATTCGGCCCATCGTGTCTGCACTGCATCGTGCCTACAAATGAGCATTATGACCTAGTGCCATTGCCCTGCCTTTTCCCCAAACCCTTGCACATTGTTTCTATTCAAAGGATCATCTAATGAATGCTCCCTTGAATGCCTTGATTGAACCTGCCTCCAACACACTTCCAGGCAATGCGTTCCAGACCTGAACCACTCGATGTGTGAAAAAGCTTTCTCTCACATCACATTTGCTTCTTTTGCAAATCACTTTAAATCTGTGCCCTCTCATTCTTGATCCTTTTACGAACGGGAACAGCTTCTCCCTATCTACTCTGTCCAGCCCCCTCATGATTTGAACATCAAATCTCCTCTCAGCCTTCTTCTCTCCAAGGAGAACAGTCTCAACCTCTCCAATCTATCCTCATAGCTGAAGTTTCTCACCCCTGGAACCATTCCTGTAAAACTCTTCTGCACACTCTCTAATGCGTTCACATCCTTCCTATAATGTGGCACCCAGAACCATACACAATATTCCAGCCGAGGTCTAACGTGCATCTTATATAAATTCAGCATAACCTCCCTGCTCTTGTACTCTATGCCCCAATTAATAAAGCCCAGGATACTATATGCTTATTAACTGCTCTCTCCACCTGTCCTGCCATCTTCAATGATCTATGTACAAATACACCCAAGTCTTTCTGCTCCTGTACCCGCTTCAGAATTTCACCCCTTATTTTATATTGTCTGTCCATGTTCTTCCTATCAAAATGCATCACCTCACACTTCTCCGCATTGAACTCAATCTGCCACCTATATTCCCACTCCACCAACTTGTCTATGTTCTCTTGAAGTTCCACACCATCCTTGCAGTCTACAATACTCCCAAGCTTCATATCATCTGCAAAAATTAAACTTGAAAGGCTTGGTTAAAAAAAAAGCTGAACAGCTTTTATACTATTTCTAAGTATTTTTTCTTAATTTGTTTTTGTTTGCTTTTTTCTCTTGTCAGTTTTGTTCCCGAATCCCTTTGTACCAGTTGTTTGAATCTTTTTTCCTAAACTGTACAAATGTATTTGGTAGTGGGATTCCATTCATTTTCAACTTTTTTTTTTACTCCTCCAGCCATTCAGCCTCGGCAACCACAACTAATGGGGTGAGATGTCTTTTAAGTTATTCTAGAAATAGAGCTTTTGTCACTAGATTATAACACTTCGCTTTAATTGTCTACATTCATTTAAATTTAATGAACATGCAATTTTCCATTCCTCTAACTAGTTTTGCTCCACACACCTCATTTTTGAATAAAGATGCAAATTCACTGATCTACAAACTTTGAATGCTATTATCACACCCGCATTCTGGTAAGAATAATGTCAGTACTTAGTCATTTAAAAGTGATTTATATCAGTGCATAAAATCGATCCCCGGATATTGTAATATGTTTCAGACATGGACAAAACCAAATCAACATATGAAACATACTATGGATGGTAGTTTTGTTGTAATGTTACCAGACTAGTATTCTAGAGGTCCAGATGAATGCTCTGGAGACATGAGTTCAAATCCCACCATGGCAACTGGGGGAAATTTATATTCAATTAATTAATAAATCTTGAGTAAAATGCTAGGCTCATTAATAATGATCATGAAACTACCATCTTGTTGTAAAAACTCATCTGGTCGACTAATGTCCTTCAGGGAGGAAATTTGCTGTCCTCATCCAGCCTGGCCTACATGTGACTCTAGACCTACAGCAATGTAGTTGCTCTTAATTGCCCTCTGAAATGAATTAGCAAGCCGTTCAGTTGTATCAAACTGCGACAGAAAAAAGCACTGTGGGTGTAACTCCACCACATAAACTACAGTGATTCAAGCTCGCCACCAGCTTCTCAAGGGGAATTAGGGACAGACAATGAATGATGGCCTTGCCAGTGATGCTCACATCCCAAGATGGAGTAAAAAAATTCATGGCAATCAGTTGCCCATTCATACCACAGGAGGGAGTAATCTGTCCAAAAATGCCAGGGCAGATACAATTGCAGTCTCTGTAACTGCTTCTGTTACCACTTTTACACTGGTATTGCTTTGCATTTATAGAAACATAGAAACTAGGAGCAGGAATAGGCCATTCGACCCTTCGAGCCTGCTCCGCCATTCATTATGATCATGGCTGATCATCCAGCTCAATAGTCTGCTCCCACTTTCTCTCCATACCCTTTGATCCATTTCGCCCCAAGAGCTATATCTAACTCCTTCTTGAAAGCATACAATGTTTTGGTCTCAACTACTTTCTATGATAACAAATTCCACAGGCTCACCACTCTCTGGATGAAGAAATTTCTCCTCATCTCAGTCCTAAATGGTCTACCCCATATCCTCAGACTGTGACCCCTGGTTCTGGACTCCCCCACCATCAGGAACATCCTTCCTGCATCTACCCTGTCTAGTCCTGTTAGAATTTTATAGGTTTCTATGAGATCCCCCCTCATTCTTCTGAACTCCAGCGGATATAATCCTAATCAACTCAATCTCTCCTCATATGTCAGTCCCACCATCCCAGGAATCAGTCGGGTAAACCTTCGCTGCGCTCCCCCTATAGCAAGTACATCCTTCCTGAGATAAGTAGACCAAAACTGCACACAATATTCCAGTTGTGGTCTCACCAAGGCCCTGTTCCTGTACTCGAATCCTCTGGCTATGAAGACCAACATACCATTTGCCTTCTTTATCGCCTGCTGCACCTGCAAGCTTACCTTCAACGACTGGTGTCCAAGGACATCCAGGTCTAGTTGCACATTCCACTGTCTCAATTTATAGCCATTCAGATAATAAACTGCCTTCCAGTTTTTGCTACCAAAATGGATAACCTCACATTTATCCACATTATGCTGCATCTGCCATGCATTTTCCCACTCAATCAGCTTGTTCAAATCACGCTGAAGCACCTCTGCATCCTCCTCACAGCTCACCCTCCCACCCAGCTTTGTGTCATCTGCAAATATAGCACCTTTCGTAAGGTTAGCACTTCTCTGCTGTTTTCCTCAAGTAAGGCATGCCTACCATCCTCTGATTTTCTTTTTAATGTCATATGCCTGTTCAAAAATTGAGAAGTCAAGCTTGTTCAAAAATGGAGCAGGAAAGTCCAGGCTTGTAATTGTAAAGCACGGCACTCAAGATTTCTTGGGTTGTACCAGATTCCAATTTAAATATGCAGCATCAAATTACTTTGATTTCTTGTTGCCAATCCTAGACAATAATATTTGAATTTTCTCGCCTTAAAGTCAAAACTACGAGGCAGTACCACATAGTGAAAGACATTGTTGGAGAAATTTAATGTGCATTTATTCCGCCAATTATTTTTGTTTGTTTCAGGTCAGGAGCTATAATGCCATTTACGGTTTCCTTCGGGTAATTAAAATTTTCTGTATTATTAAGAGAAGGATATAGAAGAGGCTAGTTTGGAAGAACATAGAATGATACTTACTTCTAATGTGTTGATATCCATATATCAAAAGGGGTTATAGATTTTGGCCTTCCAGCCTTGATCCTTCCAAGAGTCAATGCATCAAAAGGTGGTACTCCAAGGGAGACTATTAGAGAGTTATGTCTCTTGCAGATTTGCATCCATCCCAATAACAAGTACAGTTTGGCAGTCGCTCTAAAAGTGACTGCAGTACTGAATTTGTATGCCAGAAAGTTGTTCCAGGAAGTACAGGTGACTCTGTCACATCGATCTGCAGAATACCAATTCAGCAAAAAGATACAGATGTTCCGTTCAGACAGGCCTCACGATTTACACCCATCTCTAAGAACCTTAACGACTATAATAATCATTGACTAGCTGAATTGTTTCAGGAACCATTAAACTGCTGTTCTATTAAAGACTCCATCTGGGAATCCCCAACTTTAATCACCATGTACAAGTATGATGCCAACCACATCATCCTGATTATGAATATCTGCTATCCATGAAGTAGTCATAACACTATTGTACTTTGAGAATAAACTAAACCTGCCAAAGCACAGTTTTAGCTGGATTGACAGGAGACCAGCGGTGTGCCTTGAAGGTAACGATACTTCACTGGAATTCGTTCCACAATGGAGAACAGCTGTAATGAAGTCTGACGATTTATATGCATTGTTGAGCAAACAATCAACATGGTTCTGTCCAGTACCCAGGCAGATGTTTATCCCTCAACCAAAATACCTAAACAAAACTGATTGTCTGGTCATTATCACACAATTGTTCGTGGGAATTTGCCGTGTGCAAATTAGCTGTAACATTTCCTACATAACAGCAGTGAGAACATTTCAAAAGTATTATAAAGAGCACTGCAATGTCCTGAGGTCATGAAAGGCATTATGCAAAATGCAAATTCTTTCCTTTTTTCAATGACTTACAATGAGCACTACTTCCCATTACAACACTTGTCCTTTTCAAGGGTAAATAAATCCTGTAGTACATTACCATAAAGAGTAAGGAGTTATGCTCTACAGCATAATAATCCACAATGTTACAATCTCAGACCAGACCCTTAGTTTTGTTATGGTCCCAGACTAGACCCCAAATTGCTTACGTAAGAGCTAGGGACCAGTAACCTTTTTGTTATTAAAGTAGACAAAATTTGAAATTACTTACTAAGAGAATAAAGCCATTAGATTCCACAGTTTTAAACAAACAGAATAAATGTTACTATTCAAGATTCAGCAAAGCAAACAATCAATACCATCTATCTTATACTCTAAAATATAGAATTAAGAGGTAAATGTGAATTAACAGGCAAACTGTGGTCAAACACAGCACCCTAAATGACAGACACAACCAAGACAGATCCCACGTATTTTCTCAGCAACTCACCAAAATGTCAACAATCACTTTAAGCCACAAAAATTGTTTAAATGTCTTCCCCATGAGGGATGTCATCTCCTTTGTTTCAAGGATCTAGCCTCTGAGTTCCCTCAACATCTGCTCCAACTCAGACAGCCTCAATGACTGCTTGCCTTGCAATTGCTCAATCTCTTCTCCCAAGACTGCATCCCACCGCATTTACAAGGCTGTAGTCCAGCATCTAATCACTGGCACAATTCCTGTTCTCCAGCAGACAACCATTGCTGACATGCTTTTCTTTTTCCCAACTGCCAGCTTCATGAAGCTATCAACAAACCACCAACACAATCCCAGCAGTCTACCTGCCCTGAGCAGAACACGATCTCAGCTGTCTAGCTGCTCTGTGCAAAATACCACTCCCTGAACCCCAACTCTCAGCACCAATGGCTCCCATAGCTTCGTTGAGCCCCAGACCCCTCAGTAGCACAGAGCTAATGGCAGCACTTCAGCTGCATGAAGCCAAACATCATCTCCATCTGCTCCCTTGAATTGTTCTGTTTATATCTCCCAACTTGGTTCCACCCACCCGCCCCCCACCACCCTGGGGTGGGGTTCAATGTATCAATCCTCTGTACCTTGAATGTTACCATATCTAGTCAACCAGCAGTCACTCCCCACAGGCATGAAATTACCATTGCTCCATACCTAAAACACACAGACAGACAAAGAAAATCCAAAAAATGTGGATTTCTTCACAATAATCATACACTTTGGCTGACAGTTTTCAGAAACTCTTATTATAATAAGCCAGCCATACAATACTACATTCAGGTCCAACACAGTCGCTATAACTGGTTCTAACTTCTTAATAATTCAAACTTCTACACTCTCACTTCTGTACAGTACTCCCTCAGTGACAAAGGACTGAAGGGTATTTAGCTGCCACGTTCATGTTGGAGCCTTTGAAAATGAGGTGACACTCATCACTATGAAGCGTTTTTCTTGGAGGAATTGTTTCTGGCTGTATTTCTCTTGTGTTTGTTGATTGCTGGACCATGGCATGAAACACATTCAAGTGCTGGCACGAAAAGATAGCAGGAAAGAAGGTGCATCAGTATTACTACCCTGACACTGATATCTGTTATCATCCCTCATAGCCCTTTGGCACTGCAAGAACAAATTAAATAGTGACAATAATGGGCCAACTTTTCCAGGCTGACTCCGGAGATCTGTAAGGAGGTCGGGCAGGACCTGGATCCAGAAGTCCCCACCCCCATTTACATCAGATCCCGCTTTTGCCAGCAGAGGGAAAGGGATGGGATGTGTGTCAAATAGGTGCCTCATGGGGAGATGGCAGCAGATTGATGCCACCGGACTGGTAATCCAGAGACTGAGGTCATCCATGAAGGACCAGCCTTCTCAACCTTGCCTCTCGCCTGAGGTGTGGTGACCCTCAGGTTAAACTCACCACCAGTTTTCTCTGTCTAATGAAAGAGCAGCCTATGGTCCCCTGGGACTACAGCGACTTCACTTTCACAATCCTGAGGCCAAGGCTAATGCTCTGGGGACTTGGGTTCGAGTCCCACCACAGCAGCTGGTGGAATTTAAATTCAGTTAATAAATATGGCATTAAATAGCTAGTTTCGGTAATAGTGACCATGAAATTGTTGTGGTTGTCGTAAAAACCTATTTTGTTCACTGATGTCCTTTAGCGAAGGAAATCTGCTGTCCTTACATGTGCCTCCAGCCACAGCAATGTAGCTGACTCTTAAATACCCTCTGAAATGGCCTCAGATGTATCAAAATGCTACAAAACCTATAGAAAGGAATAAAAGCAGACGGATTGCCTGGCATTGACCGAGGCACCGGACACAACAAGGCAAACCCAGCCATGCCAACCTACAAAGTCCTCCTTACTAACATCTGGGTGCTAGAGCCAAATTTGGGAGAGCTGTCCCACAGACTAGTCAAGCAACAGTCTGAGAGTGTCATTCTCATGGAATCATACCTTACAAACAATTTTCCAGATACTACCATCACCTAACCAGAAGTGGTGGCACAGTGGCATACTGTCAGGAGAGAGTTGCCATGGGAGTCCTCAACATTACCTCTGGACCTCATGAAGTCTCATGGCATCAGGTCAAACATGGGTAAGGAAACCTCCTGCTGATTGCCACCTACTGCTCACTCCTCAGCTGATGAATCAGTACTTCTCCATGTTGAATAGTACTTGGAAGAAGCACTGAGGGTGGCAAGGGCACAGATGGGTTCTGGGTGGGGGACATCCATATCCATCATCAATAGTGGCTCAGTAGCACCCCACTGACCGGGCTAGCGGCATCCTAAAGGAGATAGCTGCTGGGCTGGGTCTACGGCAGGTGGTGAGGGAACCAACAAGAGAGAAAAAGCTACTTGACCTCATCCTCACAAATTTACCTGTCGCAGGTCCATCAGAGTCACCAATCCGGCCTGGGAGATGGTGGCAGCGGTGGTTAGGGGCCACCAGAGCACAGAGGAGGTCAGCCATCCAGTGCAGGAAGAGGGTGAATGCTCTCACCCAGTCCGCTAGGGTTAGCCAGCCACCTCGTCACTCTCAACTCACATACTCACAAACCCATCAAACATCCACAGGGATCTCACACATCAAGGGCCAACATCACTAACTCTCACAAACACCCTCACATCTTCATCAAACATCACATATCCTCTGGAGCTCCCGTCCTCATCCCATCCATGGCTCCACTCACCACACAATCATTCTTTGCAGTGCCATGTGTCCTGCTCACACTCTCTCCATTTGTTTTCATGCAGAAGAAGCTGGCTCACAACAGCAGGGAGAGGTCCCAGACCAGGGGTGGAGTGGCCCACATTAGGCCCCTCGCTCACTTTGAGGAGCATGCCATTGTGCTGACTGGTGAGGACGTGAACCGTGCCTGTGGCGACGGTGAGGTCAGCAGCGAACACCCTCATAAGGATCCTGCTCCCCATCATCCCTCTCTCAAAGCAACTGTGAGTGCTCACTCTCCTGTTTTTGACTCTGCTGCCACGCACTAATTATCTCTACTTTGGTTCACAGGGAGCTCTGCCAAGCAAGCGACGCCCTCAGCCAGCCAGTCCCTCAGCTCCATCCAGTTGCTCACCTCTGGCCAAGAGGGCAGCTCCTCCATTGAAGAGCTGAAAACAAGCAGCCTGGAAGACCCATCACAGCACTTGCCCACACCCTCCACCAGCACAGAGACACACACCTCGGTGGGACCTAGATCTAGAGCAGGTTCGGGTTCACAATCTGGTGGTCACCGCACGGACATATGTACGCAGCAGGAGGAGACAGGTTTAGCCAAGCTCCCCAGTGCTTGGAGGACTGCTGGGGAAGAAGCACATCTGTGAAGTCCGAGTGAGATGACGAGCCTCTGGAATCAGCCTTCCAACTCATCGTGGAGAGTCAGCAGAAGGCGGGAGAACACCACACAGAGCTGTTGGAAGCCCTCAACAGAGTGGCACGTGAGTTGGGGGAGTGCGTCCCCCTGCTCACTGATGAAGTGGTGCCCACATGTGCACATATGGAGGTCTCCATGGGTATGACAGCGGATGCCATGGAGACCCTGGTCCAGCAAAACGCAGAAATGCACGCAGACCTGCACTCCATCGTGGTAGCCAAGGGTGTGTTCCTGCAATGGCAATGCAAGATGGAAACGGGTCACCTCGCCATCCCTCCAGGTGCTCCTTCCCCTCAAGGAGTCAGGCCGGGGCCCACAGGCACCCAAAGGAAGGAGGAGCGGCAGCTGGACACCCTGGGTCATCCACTCAGGACTCTCAGAGGCTGTCCGTTCCCTCTGAGTCCCCTTTGCCTGTGACCCCCCCAAACCTCATCCTCTGTCACCACAGAGGGAACAGCTGGCCTACAGAGGACAGCCAAAGCAAGCCAGAGCCATCAAGGCCTTAGATCTCCAGAGGACGCAAGCCCAAGTCACCAGAGGCAACAGGGCCAACCATTGAACAGACTGTCTCCCCAACCCCCATTGCAGATGTCAGGGCAGCACCTGGAAGAAGTGTTAAGCTTAGAAAAGATAAGAAACTCTGATTACAAGAGGTTGCATGGGTGAACACACACTTTATTATCTGAAAATATATTCACTTTCACTGAATAATGTGTAATGTTGTTTTTCAGTTTCATTGACAGGCTTTGTGAGTCTTCCTACTGCATCCACCTCCACCCTCACCGCTAGCAGTTCAGCTGCATGCAACCAGACCACGAGTGATTCTGGATGAGGAATGTCTGTGTGGTAGAGCCTTTCGGAGCCACGTGCATGCACTCTCCCAGGCACAAGGAACCTTCATCCATCACATTCATCTTACTGTCCTGAGCATTTTCAATGCTGCCACCTGGGGTTCTCTTTCAGTTGTCCATCTGAGCTGACCTGCATCTCCACCCATCCACTGATGGCACTCCCATGTGGCATCTGCACCCATCAAACACAAGGCGACGTGCACTTTTGATTTTTGAAAACCATGGTCGTGGTCATGTATCTCCTCAGCACCTCCCCACATTGTTTTTTTTTGCTCAGTCATCCATGTCCTTTCCCCCATGACTGTGGACTCCCATGGCATCACTTTCCAGCTCCCACCATCACCTACCAACCAGATCCATTGTCATTCCAGGATGTCCAGGTGAACATTCATGTTCCCTGCCTACCTGAGAATCCCACCCCCATCCATATTGAGCACCCCAACCTCCTCCTTCCCAACCCCAGGGTGCGTGTCCACCTCTGAGTCCCCAACAACCACCCTCGCTGTCCCTTCTACCATTATCGATGCACCCTCACTCTCCCACCCAACCGGCTCCCTCTGTCTCTTCTCACACTCACCATTCCCTCCTACACGCCCACCCTCAGTTCACTCCCCTGACTCCACAGCTCCCTGCCTTGCACGCTCAACTGGATATTCCCCGCCCCCCATACTCCCTCCTTCCCCGGGCCACCTTCCCCTGTCTGAACTTCCTCCTTCCCCCAGACACCATCCCCTCTCCAAACATCCTCCTCTCCCTGGGCAACTTCTCCCCTCTGAATTCCCTCCTCCCCCTGCTTACCTTCCCCGCTCCAAAATCCCTCCTCCCCTGGACACGTTCCCCTCTCCAAACTCCCTCTTCCTCCGGGACACCTTTTAACCTCCGAACTTTTTCCACCCATACACTTTTCCCTCTCCAAAATCCCTCCTGCCCCCAGACACCTTCCCCTCCCCAAACTCCTTCCTCTCCCAAACACCTTCCTCCCTCCGAATTCCCTCCCTTACACCTTCCTCCCCTGTTACAACTACCTCCCCACTTGCAGCATTCTCCACTACATCCTCCACTCTCCAAACTCCCTCCTCCCCCATTACACCTTCCTCTCCCACTCACACCTAGACCTTCCTCTCCCACCCCCGCTCACCGATCATCTGTAGCAACTCCTAGCCAAGATCATGATGTTCCAAAGCAGACCTGAAGCATCAACGTGGACCTCCCACCTTCCAAAAGCTACTTCGCAGCAAAGCCATGTGCATGAGGATCCACCCAGCATGCCATGCACATGTGGGGCTCCAGCATCTTCTTCTTCTCTGATGTCTGCGATCTGAGCAAGTCCCTAATAGTAAGTTCCAATTTCTGGACCTCACATTTGTCCAGATGTATTCTTGGCCAGTGTAACGGTAAATCAGGCCTTGGGGGACGATTCCAGTCAGGCCTTACTTTGCATCCCATTACCAGGATGCAAATCAGGTTCACACCAGCCTCCAGCAGGATTTGCGTTCTGCCATGACGGACACCAATGGATGATCCCACTGTGATTGCAAGCTGGCGTGAAACCGATTGCTGTGCCTCACACCAAATTGTCCCCTCCACCTCCTCCACCCACCATGACATCCCCCACCAATGGACTAGATGATTGCGCCCAAGGTCATATCTTCATATTGAGGATGCTCTTTATCGTGCTGTGTGGCACTACCCCCATGCTAAATGAGATAGATTTCAAACAGATCTAGCAACTCTAAACTGGGCATCCATGAGACACTGTGGGCCATCAGCAGCACCAAAATTGTATACAACCATAATCTGTAAGCTAATGGTCCGGCATATCCCCCACACTACCATTACCATCATACCCTGGGATCAACCCTGGCTCAATGTAGAGGGCATGCCAGGAGCAGCACCAGGCATACCTAAAAATGTGGTGTCAACCTGGTGAAGCTACAACACAGGACTACTTGCATGCCAAACTGCAAAAGCAACATGCGATAGACAGAGCAAAACAATCCCACAACCAACAGATCAGATAAAAACTCTGCAGTCCTGCCACATCCGGTCTTGAATGGTGGTCAACAACTAAACAACTAAATGGAGGAGGAGGCTCCACAAATATCCCCATCCTCAACGACAGGGGAGCCCAGCGCATTAGTACAAAAGACAAGACTGAAGCATTTGAAGCCATCTTCAGCTAGATATGCCAAGTGGATGATGTATCTCGACCTCCTCCTGAGGCACCCAGCATCACAGCTGCCAGTCTTTAGCCAATTCAATTCACTCCACGTGATATCAAAAAATGGCTGAAGGCACTGGATACTGAAAAGGCTATGGTCCCTTCCATTTCAGCAATAGTACTGAAGACTTGTGCTCCAGAATTAGCTGCACCCTTAGCCAAGCTGTTCCAGTACAACTATAACACTGGCATCAACCCTGCAATGTGGAAAATTGCCCAGGTATGTCCTGTACTTGAATGCAGGACAAATCCAACTTGGCCAATTGCTGCCCCATCTTGATCATCAGACAAGTGGCAGAGAGGGTTGTCGACAATGCTATCAAGTGGCACTTATTCAGAAATAACTTGCTCACTGATGCTCAGTTTGGGTTCCACCAAGGCCACTCAGCTCCTGACCACATTACACCTTTGGTTCAAACATGGACAAAAGAGCTGAACTCCAGAGGTGAGATAAGAGTGAATGCCCTTGATATCAAGACAGCATTTGACCGAGTGTGGCATCAAGGAGCTCTGGCAAAACTTGAGTCAATGGGAAGCAGTGGGAAAACTCTCCACTGGCTGGAAACATACCTAGCAGAAACGAAGATAGTTGTGGTTGTTGGGGGGGTCAGTCATCTCAGTCCCAGGACACCACTGCAAGTGTTCCTCACGGTAGTGTCCAAGGCTCAACCATCTTCAACTGCTTCACCAATGATCTTATCTCCATCATAAGGTCAAAAGTGGGGATGTTCACTAATGGTTGCAAATGTTCAGCATTGTTTGCTACTCCTCAGATACTGAATCAATCTGTGCCCACACCCGACAAGGCTTGGACAACTTTCAGGATTGGGCTAATAAATGGCAAGTAACATTCACACCACACAAGGGCCAGGAAATGACCATCTCCAATAGGAGGGAATCCAACCATTTCCCCATGACATTCAGTGGCATTACCATTCGTGAATCCCCCTCTATCAATAGCCTTGAGGTTATCATTAACCAGAAACTGAACTGGACCAGCCATCTAAATACTGTGGCTACAAGAGCAGGTCAGAGGCTGGGAATTCTGCGGAGATTAACTCACCTCCTGACTTCCTAAATCCTGTCTACCATCTACAAGACACAAGTCATGACTCTGATAGAATAGTCTCCACTTGCAGCTCCAACTATACTCCAGTAGCTCAATAACATCCAGGACAAAGCAGCCTCCTTGATTGGCACCCCGTCCACCACTTTCAAAATTTGCTCACTCCATCACCAATGCACAGTGGCAGCAATGTGCGCCATCTACAAGATGCGTTGCCACAACTCACCAAGCCTTGTTCAGCAGCACGTTCCAAACCCACAATGACTACCTCCTCAAAGGACAAGGGCAGCAGATGCTTGGGAACACCACTACCTGCAAGTTCCCCTCCAAGCCACACAGCAGCCTGGTTTGGAATTTTATCACCATTCCTTCTTTGTCGTAGGGTCAAAATCCTGGAACACCCTCCCTAACAGCATTGTGTATGTACCTACACGACATGGGCTGCAGTGATTCAAGAAGGCAGCTTACCACCACCTTCTCAAGGGCAATTAGGGATGGACCATAAAAATGCTGGCCTAGGCCAATGCCCACATCCCATGAAAGAATAAAAAAAGGTAGGAAACCCAAACTCAGTAGGGCCATTTGAAATTAGTACTGATTTCAAACGGACCCAATTTTCACTGTTCCCAGAGCCTTAACCCAAGTTTGGGAGTTACAAAGTTATGGAGTACACATAATCACTTGTGAAGAGCAGATAAGATCTGTTTAAATGTCATGATATGAACTTTTTAAAAATCCCCAGACCTTTAAACAATAGAGTCAAAAAAATACCCTCTGCTGGACTGCTCTGATTGCCATCTGGTGCAGGTTATAAAGTGCTTCCAGGGTCATCAGGCCCAACTCTATTTCACTCCCACCTCCCCAAAGCAAAAATTGGCTCTAATTGGGCCCTTTAAACCAAGGTGGATCTCCTGAGTCAGGAAACTTCCTTACTTGAAATACCCACCTCAGTAGTGAAAATCCAGCCCTATGTCCTCAAAGTGCTGAGATATGGTGCGATGAAGAACACCACACAGTTCCAGCTGTCCTCCTCTAAGCTCTGATTGCAGAAGCAAAGGTTGAACTAAATTTGTGAGAACAAACATCCCCTGAACTGTCACCTACTCCATGGTATTCTGCCTGGGTTGGCAAACTTCCTGTTGCTGATGATAGTGGAATCCATTCTATGAGAAAACTGCATCCATTGCCTGAGCAGGAGGTTGATGTTCCATGGTCATTTATTTATTGTAAACCAGCGCCCCAAGATCTGGGTCTCTAGATTATCAGCCAGGGCAGTATTCTCTTCCTGCTCCGGAGAAACATGGTTGACTCCTCCGCTTGCCCTCTTGCTTCTTCTAATCACATCTGCTTTGTGTGCCACTCTATCATATACACTCTCTCTCTTGCAATCCACATTGTTTTGAGTGGGTATATCTAGACTGGTGGTGGAATAAGCATGGCGCCATGTTGGGGTCAGTGAGTCTTGGCTATGAGTGATTGCTATTCAGCTGCGCAGCTACTTATTAGACCAATTTTCTTATATGAATGCTACACCTAGGAATTTCCAAAGGGAGTAGTTTTAGGAGGATGTCATCTCACAAGTGACTTAGACCTGACTGCGCAATGATAGGAGGTCTAACCATCAAGGGAAATGTCTGAAGATCATAACAACTCACTGTGCCATGGATGATCTACACCTTTACTGACCTGCCCCAGCAGGTGTCTTCCAATCTCTCCATCTGCCACCAACTCTCTGATATATTTGCCAAGTAGCTGAAGAACTTCCTCCTCTCAAGATTTTCTGGAGCAATATGCAGACAGCCAACAAGAAGACAGATCATACCAAATGTAGCAATGAGTCAGACTTAATAATCTAAAATTAAGGGGATATTTATCTGACAGAGACCATGATATGACTGACTTCAATGTTAGGTTTGAGAAAGAGAAAAATAACATTGTTACATAAATTCTAGATTTTGATAAGGTTAAATTTAATGGGATAAGCTGAGATCGCTAGATTTTTGCTAATCAATGATATTAAGGTAGGTCGATGGAATTAGGAAACAGATTAGAATTGATCTATTGAACAGTGGAACAGGGTCTAGGGGCTAAGTAGCCTACTGCTGTTCTTATGAGTGCTTAATAACCTAATAGTTGCCACTCGTACACTGGTGGTACTTTGTCTCTGACTATGGGCAACCCTTTCCTTTGCATCAGTAGGTTGAGAAAGGCACTTGATTGAAGTTAAATACTTAACTTCACTCGTGTGTCTGCATATATTCTACGGTAGGAATACCATCAGATGCAGGCTAGTGTCAATCATTTTACCACCATAAGAAATTATCTTGAAAACATTCTATGAATTTGTCATCTATGCTACCTTTGCCCATCTGGTTGTTCCTGTCTAATTGTAGATTAAAATCCCCCATGATTATTGCCGTACCTTTCTGACAAGCTCCTACTACTTCTTCTTTGATACACGGTCCTACCATGTGATTACTGTTAGGGACTCAATACACCACTCCCACAAGTGACTTCTTGCCTTTATCATTCCTCATCTCCACCCAAACCATTTCTATATCCTGGTTTCCTGCACTTAGGTCATCCATCTCTATTGTGTTAATGTTGTCTTTAATTAACAAAGACACTCCTCCACTTTTTCCTAACTTCCTATCCTTCCTAATAGTCACATAACCTTCAATGTTCAGGTCTCAATCTATCCCATCCTGTAGCCATGTCTCTGTAATGGCTATTAGATCGTACTTAGTTATCTCTATTTGCACTATTAATTCATCTGTTTCGTTTCAAATGCTACATGCAGAGATACAGAGCCTTAAGTTTTGTCTTTTTATCTTTTCTGTAATCTCTAACCTTATCTATTGGCTTACTCTTAGACTTGTTTCTCTGTTCCTTCATGTCATGTTTATCATTTCTCAAATTAACAGCTACCTCTCTTACCTTGTCTCTACTCTTTAATTTACCACATCTTCCTACATTAGATCCCTTGCCCCCACGATTTAGTTTAAACTCTTTCTTTAAAGGATATGTAGTTGGAAGCTCAACTTGGCATCAAGTACTTGTCTTGCAATCTCCTGTAGCTCCACAGCTCTTTTGGATATCTATATTCCTTTAATTCCCCCACAATTCTTCTAGTCCATCATTCAACTGTGGCATTATTACATGCCAGATGAACTAATAGTGCAAATAGAGATAACTAAGTGTGATCCAATAGCGAGGGTATGAAACGAGGGTGTGAAAGCGGAGCTAGTGAAATTGAACTGCCAATTTAGCTTAAGGGATAGGTCAATAGAGATCCAGTGACAGGCATTTAAAGAGATATTTCAGAATACACAAAATAGATGCATTCCAACAAGAAATAAAAATCTCAAGGGGAGGACCCACCATCCGTGGTTAACTAAATAAGTTGAAGATAGTATCAAACTTAAAGAAAAAGCATATAATTGTGCAAAGATAGGTGGCAGGTCAGAAGACTGGACAGAATATAAAAAAACAGCAAGAAATGACTAAAAGATTAATAAGGGGGTAGAGATTAGAGTACTAGAGAATGTAAGCTAGAAATATAAAGACAGAGTAAGAGTTTCCACAGATAGTTTAAAAAGAGTTAACAAAGTGATCGCTGGCCCGATAGAAAGTAAGTCTGGAGAATTAGTAATGGAAAATAAGGAAATGGCAGATTAAGTGAATAGATATTTTGCATGCTCCTTCACTATAGAGGATACAAGTAATATCCCAAAAGTAGCTGTAAATCAGGAATTGGAATGGAGGGAGGAACTCAAGAAAATTACAATCACCAGGGAAATGGTACTTCGCAAATAGTTGGACCTGTGGGCTGACAAGTCCCCAGGTCCTAATGAATATCAACCTAGGGTCTTAAAAAAGTGGCTAGTGAGATAGCTGATGCATTGGTTTTAGTTTTCCAAAATTCACTAGATTCGGGGAAGGTTCCATTAGGTTGGGAAATAGCAAATGTAACTCCTTTATTCAAAAAGGAAGAGAAACAGAAAGCAGGAAGTTATAGTCCAGTTAGCTTAACATCTGTCATGGGGAAGATATTAGAAGCTATTATTAAATACATTATAACAGGGCACTTAGATACATTCAAGGTGATCAGGCAGAGTCCACATGACTTTGTGAAAGGGAAATCATGTTTAACCAATTTATTGGAGTTCTTTGCAGAAGTAACTGGTGCTGTGGATAAAGGGGAACCAGTGGATGTGCTGTACTTAGATTTTCAGGAGGCATTTGATAAGGTGCCTCATCAAAGATTATTGTGGAAAATAAAAGGTCATGGTCTAGGGAGGTAACATATTAGCATGGATAGAAGATTGGCTAGCTAACAGGAAACAGAGAATAGGTATAAATGGCACATTTTATGGTTGGCAGTATGTGACAAATGGTGCGCCAGAGGGATCAGTGCTAGGGTGGCAACTCTTTACAATATATATGTATGATTTGGATGAAGGGACTGATAATATGGTTGCTAAATTTTCTGCTGATACAAAAGTAGGTAGGAAAATAAGTTGTGAAGAGAATGTGAGGAGGCTATAAAAGGGCATATGTCATGGTATAGGCATAGGGAGGGGCTTGGGCAAAGGACTGGCAAATGGAATATAATGTAGGAAAATGTGAGTTTGTCCATTTTTGCAGGACAAATAAAAAAGCGACATACTACCTAAACAGTGCGAGATTGCAGAGCTCTGAGGTGCAAAGTGACCTGGGTGTCCTAGTGTGTGAATCACAAAAGGTTAGTATGCAGGTGCAGCAAGTAAGTAGCAAAGCTAATAAAATTTTATTGTTCAAAGCCAGGGGAATTGAATACAAGAGTATAGAGGTTGTATTTCAGTTATACAGGGC
This sequence comes from Carcharodon carcharias, assembly GCF_017639515.1. NCBI lineage: Eukaryota > Metazoa > Chordata > Chondrichthyes > Lamniformes > Lamnidae > Carcharodon > Carcharodon carcharias. The sequence continues at coordinate 120,274,783 of NC_054480.1, read as the reverse complement.
ATTTGTGACCCACATCTGGAGTACTGTGTACAGTATTGGTCTCCTTATTTAAGGAAAGATGTAAATGCATTAGAAGCAGTTCAGAGAAGGTTTACTAGATTAATACCTGAAATGGGTGAGTTATCTTATGAGGAAAGGCTGGACAGGCTAAGCTTGTATCCAATGGAGTTTAGAAGAGTAAGAGGCGACTCAATTCACACATATAAGGTCCTGAGAGGACTTGACAGGGTGAATATGGAAAGGATATTTCCTCTTGTGGGAGAATTCAGAACTCGGGGTCACTGTTTCAAATAAGAGATGAGGTTTTTTTTTCTCTCACAGGGCTGTGAGACTTTGGAATTCTCTTCCTCAAAAGGTGATTGAGGCGAGTCCTTGAATATCTTTTAAGGCAAAGGCAGATAGATTCTTGATAAGCAAGGGGTTATCAGGGGTAGGCAGGAATATGAGGTTAAAATCAGATCAGCCATGATCTTATTGAATGGCAGAGCAGCCTTAAGGGGCTGAGTGGCCTACTCCTGCCCGTAATTCGTATGTTCGTATGTATGTTCATATCAGAGACTGTCTACTTTAATCTCTGTAATATTATCCACCTCCAAATCTGTCTAAGACCAATTGTTGCCTCATCATGATTTTATCACCTCCAGACTCATTTATTCCAAAGCTCTCCAAGGTTGGCCTCCCACATTGTAAATTTCAGCTAATCCAATTCTGTTACCTGTGTCCTCTCCTGCATTGTACCACTCTACCATCAGCCCAGTTCTTGCCTCATGGCCTAACCATCCCATGCCTCTAATTTAAAATTACTTTCTTTTATTCAAATCCCTTCAAGACTTTTCCTCCCTCTATTTCTATAAACTCCTCTCGCCTTTGTTATGATGTGGCAGGTGGACCACAAGGGAAACTTAGCCACACTATCACAACGATTTTGCAATTTGTATTTATTACGAGAAGATTTGTGCACTGAATTCAGAGATAATGGCCCCGCCGCCATTTTAAGTGGGCGGGCCAATTAAGGTCCACCCAGCGGTCTGCCCAATGGGAAGCGCTATGCGCTTTCTATGCGGGGCGGGGGGGGGAACGGTGGAGGGATTCCCCAACTGTCAGCGCATTGCTCCCTAAGTATAAGTGCTGTCTCAGGGAGATCACTGACAGTGCTTCAAAGTGTCAAAATAGAAAAATAAAAAAAAATTAACATGTCCCCCTCATGTGACAATGTCACACATAATGGGACATGTTAATAAATCTCACATAAAGTTTATTCAAGAGTTTTAAAATGGACATGAAATCTCATCCCGCCAGTGGATGAGGTTTCATGTTTTATCAGAAACCCGCTGGGGCTCTTGGCCTGCCCACCAGCCTTAAGGTTGGACAGGCAGGGCCTTTAATTACCTTAATTATCCTGTCAATGGCCTCAATTGGCCATTGACAGGTCGGCGGTTGGACAGCTGATTTCACTGTCCGCCCACCTTCCTGAATATTTAAATGGGGCGGGATGACGTCGGGGGTTCCTCCCGACGTCATCCCGCATCATATTCCCGTCGGAGAGCGGGCCCCGCCCCCAAATCGCCAACGGGAAAATTCAGGCCAATGGGTCCACTAGCTACTTTAGAGATTCTAAAAATTAAATTAAAACATTTAATAGCAAAAGAATGTAAACACATACTTAAGATTACAGTTGCTTGATATTATAACAAATCCCAAAATTCCTAATTAACCTGACTCTAAACTATACACCCCCTTTAAGGCAATAGTCCAGAATAAATTTTTAATTTAAATAGGCAATCCAGCACCCACTCGACAGTGGAATTGCAAAGGCTTTTGACACAATTTTAATTACAGGAGCAGCACTTCCTCTTCAGAGTGGCTAGAGGCTTTTCCCAAGTCTGTTTCACACAGTGTACCTTTACAGATTTTACACGGCCACCCTCCCACATGGCCTTCCGTCCTTCTTTATATAGGTTTTTCTCTCTCTTTAATGTGTAAAATCCCATTGTTCTACGTGTCTTTGGAAATTTACTTTTCCCATAATATAAAAATCTTTCATGTCATCATTATGGTCAGCACTTTTGAGAAAAATAAACATGTTGCTTTGCCTCACTTATCTCGTTAGTTGTAAACATTACACCATCCCTTTGAAAGTCAAACAATCCCTTCACTTTACCTAAAAATACAAATTTCCTTCACACCCTATCTATGGAATCCTCATCCTAGCGTATCCGTCTCCATTTCAAAAGTCTTTTCCGAATTTTATCCTAACACTTTTGATAATTTTAATCTTGTAGTCGAAGAGTCTCTAGTCTAATTAAATCAGTCATAGGGACAGAACTATCCACAATCACACCCATAAGCTTACAATAATATTATGCAAAATATGATAGTTTCGTGACACCATACAACCCCTTCCCAAAATGCTCCATACCTTCAAATCTGACTGCTTGTGCATTCCTCCTCCCTTCACTCCAATTCTGGTAGCTGTTTCAACTGTATAGGCCACAAACTATATTCCTTTTACCTTTCCAACTCATTTTCTCCTTTAAGACCCTCCTTACACCCCATTGATTTGACCAAACTGCATTCTCCTGAATAATGTTGTCTCCTTTGACTTAGCGAACATTTCTATCCGATTATGTTAAGTGTTTTATGCCTGGAGTTTTGAAAAGGGTCAGAGTCATAGGCATGGGCAGACAGAAGTTCTGTTCTACGCTAATTCTCCTCCTCACCCCTATCCCCATCACCTGAACACCCCCACATTTCCTCCTCACCCCATCTCCTCCTCGCCCCCACCCTCTCATCCACTCTTCACCCCCAAACCCCATCTCCTCCACCCCATCCCATCTCCTCCTCACCCAAGCCCCTCCATCTCCTCCTCACTCTCCTTTCCAGATCTCCTCCTCCTCCCGCACTTTCCCTCACACCTGCAATTTTCTCAGTATTTCAGGGAATAATAATTGAGTTCCTTAATTTTATGCTAAATAGTCTTAATTACCATCTAAACTGGCATTGGGCATGCATTATTCTTTCTGCAATTCCAAGGTAAACATACATTCACTGTTCTCGCAATTATCTTTTTAAGTCTATTTCATTGAATTACCATTGCACCATCGTTTTCTCTGTTTGTTTTTTGGAGTGTGCAGGCATTTTATTGAAGGTAACAGCCCCTTTACATTTTTTTTGCACGGTAATTTAAAAGGGGCGACTTATGCAAAGCCTGCGCAGGAATTTTCGAGTTGCTGCACAGCTTAGAGGCAGCTTTGTACTGCACCTGATCATTCACCTTGCCCCCTTCTTTTCACTTGTGTGTGTGCTTTCTCTCAATTTATTCTTTCTGGAGTGAAAGCCTCTCCTGTTCACGCTATTAGTGATCCTAATGGCTGTTCCTGTACCAAACGTGAGATGCTACACTTTTGAAAAATCTAACAAGTTGATAAATCTTGTTGTTTCTTCCCTGTTATATAGGAGCAGTGATGTAAGCGTTTTTTCAGGCAATTCAGGCTCCTATCAGTTATTCATCAGTGGATTGAAGACTTATTCACTCAACAAATGCCACAAATGGTAGAAGGATCTGTTTGCTGTGGCAATGCAATCGGAATCAAGAAAATGTCATGCCTCTATAATTATCTTCCTTGTAAGGCATAGATAAAAGGTACAGGTCTCCTCTGACATCGCCAAGTAAGTTACAGTAGGTCTGAAAACTCAAGCTTTGGGGAAAGGCCAAAATGGGCACCAAAATGGGCACCAAGATGGGCTTGAGATGCAATCTTACACCTGTCTTTATTCCCTCTGCATGAACTCCTCTTCCTTTTGGAATGTAAAAGTGCAGCTGGTAAAATCATCAGCCACAAATACACCAAAGGTAACACAGATGCAACTATGAAAAGCAAAAAGAAACTTTAAACATAGCTGTTAATCACAGTGTTTACAACTTGATGCACACATCTTAACTGATTTGCCAATTATTTCCCTGGTGCTGCATGCACAAATGAGCACACTTGTTCAGTCAAAGGAAATAATTCTATTTTTATTCTACCATCACTTGTTATGAAAATATAGATAAAAATATCTGAGAGTGAAAAAAAAGCAGTTGAAAGTCAGTGAGAAAAATGGCTTAACTGAGAAAATCAGAAATATAACACAGGGTGGTTCAGAAGCACATAAGTATCTGCTCAATATACAAGATAATATGAGATAAAAACATTTTGTGTCAAGTAAACATTTCTGACATGCCCCAGATTAAAAGCATATTAGTGAAAGTACTAAGATAAAAGCAAAAAACTGTGGATGCTGGAAATCCAAAACAAAAATAAAAATACCTGGAAAAACTCAGCAGGTCTGGCAGCATCTGTGGAGAGGAACACAGTTAACGTTTTGAGTCCGTATGACTCTTCAACAGAACTAAGTAAAAATAGAAAAGAGGTGAAATATAAGCTGGTTTAATATAAGCTTTTGTCTATGACATTTTTTGGCTATCTCCACCTATCACTGGCCCTCTATCCAGCTCTACCACCCGCGCCCCCCCCCCACCCACCCCCACCTTAAACCAGCTTATATTTCACCTCTTTTCTATTTTTACTTCTGTTGAAGAGTCATACGGACTCGCAACGTTAACTGTGTTCCTCTCCGCAGATGCTGCCAGACCTGCTGAGTTTTTACAGGTATGTTTATTTTTGTTTAGTGAAAGTACTGGTTGATAGTGGAATTCTAAGAAACACCTTGTACCAAAATTGATTGGGAAGTTGCTTTAAAGCAAAGATAACAAGAATGTTCAGTGAAGCTACTTCCATTTGTTCATACCGAAAACACTTAATGCTTCATAAAGAAAGAAAAGAAAGTTACAGTTGATGAAGTATGCACATATTGGGCCTAGTCTAAGCCTACAGTTGCAGTGCTAAACCAAAATGTTGGAGTAAAGAAAGTGAACCAGAATTAATGAAGTATGCAAGGAATTTCCAAATGTATTCAAAATTAGGTAAAAGAGTTTGCAAATGAAACTACAAATACACGAATGTGCAGCCGTTGCACAAGGCTGGAAATCCCCATTCCCACTCGAAGAAAATTGAAATGAAACTAAATGAGTTAATGGAAAAATATATACTCAAAGGTGCGGATATTCCTACCATTTCAGTGTTATCAATAATGGCTGATCCAAGATGTATAAATACTGAAGATATCTAGTTCTATGAAAGCAGTTCAACAAGACTAACAATGAATTACTAAGTCCTGACCGTAACTATAGCTCGGAGCAATGTGGATGAGGTCCATTCAGCAAGTTTGTTAACATCTTCTTGTATTTTGTCACAGTCATCTTCAGTGTTAAATATACTACCCAATTTTGTATCATCGGCGAATTTATAATACTTTGAGTTCCTGAGGCAAAATTATATACAGAAATGGTGAACAGTGGTTCCAGTGACAAACGTTCTGGAACACCATTTCCCATCTTCTACCATTAAGTTCTTAACTAAGTCTAGGCAGTTTGTCTGGCAGATTCTTTACTTTGTAAATCCACACTAGCTGTTTCTTACAATTGTTATTGTACAGCTTTATTTTCAACCTATATGCAGTGAAACTAATATATGAGACCATCATGAAAAAATAAAGCACTTCTTTGCAGAAATCCCCATCCTTCCCACACAATAGAAACTTTTGCTCCCACATAAATTTTGAAAATCAAGCTTTTGGTGTGTTAACCATTTTTCAGTTTAGATCAAAGCACTTAATTTAGAGGGTGGTATGAAGCATATTTAGCAGCAAGTCTAATGTAATATTACATATGAAAATATAAAATGTATGAGAGTAGACTAAGTGACCTATAAACACTCACCCTATCGACTAAAGGGTGCAATCTCATGCACCACCCTCCCAACTTTCAGTAATTAAAATAAAAATAAAAATCATTATTTTGGACCAAACCCCCAAGTTTTGGTAAAATTTAGTTAGGGGCAAACAACTTTTTGTTTAAAATAGATAAAGTTTGCAATTCAAGATATTTGCTGAGAGAAAAAGCCATAAGATTTCACGGGTTTTGAACAAACAAAAATAAACTTTACTACACAAGGTCAGAAAGATAAAAACAATTTACAGTATCTATTTTATAATTCAACATTCAGGATTAATACAAGGTACATATGAATTAACAGGCAAACGGTGGCCTGCTATGGCACAGCAGATGGTAAATGCTAAACTGATCAAATCCCAAAGGGAAACTTGAAACAACTGCCCAACTGTTTTGCAATTTGTATTTTTATTTCAAGATGCGAGCCTTGAATAAATTGTAATAAGTCTATCGAGTCTTAGAGGTTTTTTATGAAATTAAACATTTATTAATAAAAGCAATAATTTTAAGCACATACATAGGTCTACAAATTATGACAATGATAACTCCTAGCTCCCCTAATTAATCTGACTCCCAGTTGCATCCTCATTAAGGCAACAGTAAAACAAAACAGATTTTAACAGACCCAGGCAAAGCACACAATACCATAGACAGGGATATTCACAGTGAATTCTCTTAGCTTTGATTCCTATAGGCAACAGCTTGATACATACAGGCTGAAGGTTTTTCGTATTTGTCAGATCTTAGAATATCTTCTCCTTACACATAACCTCATCTCTGTTATACATGTCTCTCCCTTTTTAATGTAAATCCCATTGTTCCAATATGTGTTTGGGCTTTGTCTTTCTAATGATAAAAATCTTTCATAGTACCAATTTTATCAGTAATCTTTGGAAAAAATAAACACACTGTTTGGCTTCTTCTGACTAAGTGTAATATTTCACCCTCTTTTGAAATTTAAACTACTGGTTTATCTGAAAATACAAATTTTCCTTTACACACCATATTCTAAAACTTCAGCCATGTTTACTTATTTAGCATTCCAAACGTAGCTTCTCCTCTGATACATTAAAGCCTTCAGACCAGCAGTCTTTAATTCAGTTAAGTAGTCTAGTCACACACACACAGACGCATACTATCCAGACCCCACTATTCCTACTTTACAATTAATCCCAATGACATTATGAAAATTATTATATTTTCATAACACCCACACTACACATTAAATAGCAAATGTGACCAATGCAGATCCCATGGATTTATCAGCAACCCAACCAGATGTCAGTAAACATAGACACAACCAATCTCATTGGAACTCTGTCTCTCTCTAATGAGGGGTTCCAGTCTTCACCTTCGAAGATCTTGCCTGGGGGATTTTCTTCAAAAGTTGCTCCAACTTCAATGGCCCACCTTACACTTTTTCAATCTTGTCCCCTGCGATTCCATTCAACCATACCATCAGTCCCTTCATCCAAGTCGTTCATATAAATTATAAAAAGTTCTGGTCCCAGCCATGATCCCTATGGCACACCGCTCGTTACATCTTGCCAACCAGAAAAAGACCCATTTCTGCTTACCCTCTGTTTTCTCTTAGCAAGCCAATCTTTTAGCCATGCCAATATGTTACCCCCTACACCATGAGCTTTTATTTTTCACAATAACCTTTGAGGTGACACCTTACTAAATGCCTTCTGGAAATCTAAATACAGTACATCCACCGGTTCCCCCTTATGTTACTTCTTCAAAGAATGCCAATAAATTGGTGAAACATGATTTCCCTTCCATAAAATCATGTTGACTCTGCCTGATTACACTGAAATTTTCCAAGTGCCCTGCTGTAGTGTTTTTAGTAATAGCTTCTAATATTTTTCCCATGACAGATGTTATGCTAACTAGGCTATAGTTTCCTGTTTTCTGTCTCCCTCCATTTTTAAATAAAGGAGTTACATTCGCTATTTCCAATCTAATGGAAGCTGAGAATTCTGGAAAATTAAAACCAACGCGTCAACTATCTCGCGATCCACTTATTTTAAGTCCTGAGGATGAAGTCCATTAGGACCTGGCTACTTGTCAGCCTGCAGCCCCAACAATTTTCTCAGTGTCACTTCCTTGGCGATCATAACTTTCCCAAGTTCCTACCTCCCTTCCATGTCATGATTTACAGCTATTTCTGGGATGTTACTTGTATCTTCTATTGAGAATACCAATGCAAATTACCAGTTCAATTCACCTGCCACCTCCTTATTTTCCATTACTAATTCCCCAGACTCACTTTCTATAGAACCAACACTCACTTTGTTAACTCTTTTCCTTTTTAAATTTCTTTCGAAACTCTTACTGTCTCTCTTGAAATTTCAAGCTTGCTTTCTCTCATTGGGCAGAATTTTCCTGTTGGCGTGTGGGGGCGGGCCCCATACATCAGTGCATAAAATGACGTGTGGTGACGTTGGACGACTATCCCTGCGCCTCACTGTGCTCCAGCGTGATATTTCGCTGGTCGGGCGCACAATGATGCTCGTCATGCACCCGCCATTAATTAACGGGCCACTTAAGGCTCATGACTCACCAACTGATGCCAATTTTTTGGCACCTATGCAAACTTCAGGTTGGCACATGGGCACAACAGGCAGGCGGTTAGGATATATTTGGATTAACCTCATCCATGGGCACGATAAGAGGGCTTACTGGGGTCGGGACTGTGCACAGTCAAGTATTTACTTTTCAAAGTTTTTGAAACTTGCCTGTGTGATCTGAAGTACTTCAAAACACATAACAGCTGCTTTTTCTGGACTCTTAACCTTCAGGTGAGCACTCTGCAGTGAGTAATCTTTTCTGGGCCTGCAGGTTTCAGGAAGCCTTCCCTTAGCCTGGGAATAGGAGCTGAACTGTCCACTGGACGCGGCTACTCTGAGGAGGAAGGGAGGACTAGAAGGGGGAGGAAGTCAGGAGTGCACATTCAGCCTCCAGGGGAGCTACCTTTGGGAGGACAGGCGCAGACACAAGGGGCGCAGGGCCAAGAGGTAGTCCAAGACAGAAGGGGCCGTGGAATTTGCCACTATCCTGCTACCAGGGTCTACAGGCGGTGAAGGTATTACCTCAATATGTCTGAGGTGCAGTGCCGAAGGAGGTTCCGTCTCTCAAGGGAGACAGTCAACTATATTTGTCAGATGATAGGTCCTGAGATCTCCGCTAACTGTGTGGATGGACTCCCAATCAGCTGTCCGCACTTGTGTCAAGCAGGTTACATATGCTCTGTTCAGGTATACATTGACCTTCATCCACTACTGTTGGGACCAGGCAAGCCAGGCACAGTTAGCCAGAGACTTCACGACGATTGCTGACTTCCCCTGAGTCCAGGGTGCTATAGACTGTACAATAGGCTGGCCATCATGGCATCAGCAGGTGAGGCCGGTGCCTTTGTCAACAGGAAGGGCTTCCACTCCATGAACTGGCAGATAGTGTGGGATCACAGGGTGCTGATTTTACAAGTCTGTGCAAGGTACCCAGGTAGTTCCCATGACGCCTACATCCTCAGACACTCCCAAGTGCCGGGGCTCTTCAGTGCTCCAGCCCAGCTGGATGGATGGCTGCTGGGTGACAAGGCCTATCCCCTCAGAAGATGGCTCATGACACCTCTCTGCCATCCAAGAACAGAAGCTGAGCAGCGGTACAATAGGAGCCACACCTCCACAAGGGCTGTGGTGGGGAGAGCCATCGGTCTTCTCAAGGTGCACTTCTGGTGCCTGGACTGCTCAGGGGATGCACTCCAGTAGCCCCCAGATCGTGTGTCGTGATAGTGGTTGCATGATACGCTCTGCACAATTTTGTGCTGGAAAGGGGGGACGTTGTGGACAATGAAGACGTCGATGCATTAGCTGCGGCTGCACACAATGAGTCCAGCAGCGAATCTGAGGATGAGCATGCACAGGGAAATGCTGAGGGGCTAGATGCTGACCCGGGCATACTCCCGGGTGGGAAGGAGGCAGGGTCACCCGGGAGGCTTTAATCCAATGAACCTTCAGCTAGCGCACCACATATGGACCTCCAGGACAATCCTGGGTTGTGTGCTCCATACTCGAGACCTTAGTGGAAAATCTGCCTGGTTAGCAACAATTAACCAAGGTCCTTGTTAATAAAACCGAATGTCCTGGCATCTGTGACAGCCTGCTGACTCTGCTCTGCTGTTGGCCTCGATGACCTTGGCGGTTGTCCTCAGGCCTGTGCTGCCGTGCTGGCCCCACCGGATGCAACGGTCACTGGCAGAGGAGCTGCTGCCCTCATCCGGAGCACCCTGAGCCCACAGAGATGACAGGCAGCTGCTGCACCAATATGAGGTCACTTTGGACCTCCCTGCTCACCATAGATGGATGGATGGACACTGAGCTGGGAAACTTGGTGCCCAGACCATTCCCCACATTGGCACTGACTAGCTGAAGTCAATGCCGATGTGAGGGCTTGCTGGTCCGAGTGCATCTCCAGGAAGCCTTGACGGGTCTCCTGGAGGAGCCTCTCCACAAGAGTCGCTACTCCCTCCATGGAGGACGCATGGCACTCGGACATGAGGCTCATTGCTTCAGCGACAGTGCATGTAGGCTCCTCCACCACGGACACCAAGCCAAGCATAGCATCATGTATCTCCCCCAGATACTCCCACACACCCAGCTGCATTTCCTGTGCTTGCTGCATCGCGGATGAATACAGAGGCACATCAGCAGGCTCCGACTGAGCATGTGGCTAGTCCACTGCAGTCCTCCGACTGCTGGCACCATGGGCACTCTCTGTCTCCGCCAGCTCCTCCAGGGACTATGAAGTGCCCTCACTGCTGTGTTCCAGAACACTAGCCGATGTTCATATTCCTATCGAGGTGCTAGTAGCTACGCTGGTGCCTGCCTGGCACAGATGGTGTGACGCTTGTGAGACTTCAGGACCCTCAGGTGTGAGGGGGGCCTCTGCTGCTCCTCCTCCCGGCTCTGCTCCACAGATGCTGAAAGGAAGAACAAGGACATTGGATCAGTTAATGTGGAGACAACGTCAATGTGTATTCTCTGTCCCCCAGATCATTAGGCGCTCATCCTTCCATAAGCAATGGTCAAGCCTTGTTACAAACTTCAATCACGGAACATTCAGCACTGCCATGGCTGCTGGGAGAACAATGGTGGCCTCACTGCTGGGCAAACATACCTGCCCTTGGCACTCCGGCCTCACCAACACCGGTGGACCTGGGTGTATGGCGCCTCTCCAAACCTAGGGCCTCCGGCTCGAATTGGCTGAGAATCACTAACTGTGCCGGCCTGCCACCAGTCCTCACCCGCTCAGCTGCATTATGTGCAGTCTTCTCCTGAGAAGGAGAGAAGAGCATTGATTAGTGCTAATTGTACCTGGACTCTCTTCACGGATGGCCCACCCCATCAAAGTGGGACATTGCAGGGCTCCAGTGTCTTCTCACTGCGCTGCTGCCGAACACTCACACAAAGATGCTAGGCATGCGCACAAAAGAGCGTGGAAATCTCCCTGAGACACGGAGCTGCCTCAGGGAATTTAATTTCTTTGTAAAAAATTGAAATAAAGAAAAAAAAATTTTCAGACATGTCCCCTCATGTGTCACAGTGTGTCACATGAGTTGGGACATGTAAATGAATTTTAATTAAAAAATGTATTTGATTTATAAATCCTTCATGAAACCTCATCCCGCCCATGGATGAGGTTTCATGATAAACGTGAAGACCATCTGGGCTCTTCGTCTACCAGCCAACCTTAAAGTTGGACGGACAGCTCTGTTAATTCTTTTAATTAGTTTTTAAATGGCCTTAATAGGCCTTTGACAGTTCGGCGGGTGCGCAGCCTATTCCGGTGCGCGTCCACCAAACTGAAGATCGGAATGATGCGTGGTGATGTCAGGATGCACTCCTGACATCACCGCGCATCATTTTACCTGTCAACGAGCGGGGCCTGCCCCCGCACGCCAACCAGAAGATTCAGGCCCTGGTGCTGCTCCTAGCATGCTCTTCTACATTCCTCATTGAACCTCAGCGGAGGCGGAGTCATAGTGGTATTGTCACTGGACTAATATTCCTGAGACCCAGGGTAATACACTAGGGACCCAGGCTCAAATCCCACCATGGCAGATGGTGAAATTTGAATTTAATTTAAAAAAACCTGGAATTAAAAGTCTGATTCTTCTAAGAGCCCATCTGGTTCAATAATGCCCTTTAGGGAAGGAAATCTGCTGTCCTTACCTGGTTTGTCCTACATGTGACTCCAGACCCTCAAGAATGTGGTTGACTCTTAAATGCCCTCTGAACAAAGGCACTTAGGGAGGGGCAATAAATGCTGGCCCAACCAATGATGCCCCACATTCCATGAACAAATTTTAAAAAACCAAGGTTGATCCCTAGTAGGTAGAATGAGGGATATGCTGGGCAAAATGGTTGTGGTTGAATACATTTCTGTTGCTGCTCATTGACCACAGTGCCTCATGGATGCCCAGTTTTGGCTTGCTAAATATGCTAATTTAGCATGATGGTAGTGCCAGACAACAAGATGGAGGCTATACTCAGTGTGAAGATGGTCTCTGTGATGGTCACTACTGCTAATACTGCATCTGTGACAGATAGACTGATGAGGGGAAAGTCAAGTTTAAGCGAGACAGTTATGTAGTGATAAGGTTCCTGGACTAATACGCCAGAGCTCCACACTAATACACCGGAGACAGAAATTCACATCACATCACAGTGCTGCTGGAATTTAAATTATATTAATTAATAAAATTGTAATGAAAAGCTAGTCTTAGCAATAGCATTGTTGGAAAACCCCATTTGGTTCACTAATGTCCTTTAGGGTAGAAAATCTGGTATCCTTACCTGGTCTGGCCTACACGTGACTCCAGACACGCAGCAATGTGGTCGACTCTTAACTACCCTCTGAAACGGCCTAGCAAGCCATTCAGTTGTATCAAACTGCTACAGAAAAATCAATAAAGGTTAACACCAGATGGACCACCTGGCATCGATCCAAGCATTGTAAATGCCAAAGGCACATCCTGCCCAGTTGACACTGCAAATTCCTCCTCACCAAAATATTTGGGCTTGTGCCAAAATTGGGAGAACTGTCCCACAGACTAGTCAACAACAGCCACGGTCATAAGCATTGAATCATAACTTACAGCCAATGTCCCAGATCCCTTCATCATCATTTATAAAAACAGAAAATGCTGGAAAAATTCAGAAGGTCTTGCAGCAACTGTGAAAAGAGAAACAGAGTGAACATTTCAAGTCTAATATGACTGTTCTTGGGAACTTCTTCAGGCCCTTCATTATCATCCAAAAATCTTGTCCAGCTGGCAGGGCAGACCCTGACAGTCGTATAGTGATAATGTTGCTGGACTAATAATTCAGATGTCCACACTAACACGCTAGAGGGGGCAACACAGTGGTATAGAGGCAGAAGTGAGTGGTTCTGAGAGTCTTCAACATTGAAGCCTGATCCCATGAATTCTTATAGCATCAGATCAAACTTGGGCAAGGAAACTTAGTTCTTTTTTTGTCGGTTCAGATTTTTCTGGTTTCTTTCTTTATCCCTTTGCATTCAATGGCTGCTATCCAGCTTTCTGCACCTCATCTAGACACACCTTTTGTTTCTTTACTTTACCCATTACCACCCCTTTTGGCTTTTGTACCATGAGACCTTTTGTCATTTAATGGTTCCAGCCCTCCACTCTTCAACCACAATCTGTAACCTCTACCTCCCCACATTCGCTTGCGCAAAGCATACTATATTTCTATCTTTCCTCAATTCTGATGAATGGTCATAGACCCAAAATGTTAGCTCTCCTTTAGATGCTGCCTGGCCTGCTGAGTATTTCCAGCTTTTTCTGTTTTCATTTCAGATTCCCCGCATCTGCAGTTTTTTGCTTTTGTGCAAGGAAACTTCCTGCTGATGATCACCTCCTACCCTCCATCAGCTGATGAATCAGTACTCTTCTATGTTGAACACCGCTTAGAAGAATCACTGAGGGTAGCAAGGGTGCAGAATGTAATCTGGGTGGGGAAATTCAATGCCCATCACCAAGGGTAGCTCGGTAGCACCACGACTGACTGAGTTGGCCGAGCCCTGAAGGACATATATGCCAGACTGTGCCTGTGACAGGTGGTGAGAGAACTAACAAGAGGGAAAAACCTACTTGACCTCACCTTCACAGATCAACTGGTCACAGATGCATCTGTGCAAAACAGTATTGGTAGAAGTGACCACTACACAGGCCTAATGGAGATTAAGTCCCATCTTCACAATAAGGATAGATACTCTCCATCATGTTTTGTGGTGCAATCACTGTGCTAAATGGGATAGATTCAGAAGATAATTTAGTAGCTCAAAACTGGGCATCTACGAGGAGCTATGAGATAATAGCAGCTGCAGAATTGCATTCAACCACAATCTGTAGCTTCATGGTCCAGCATAGCTTTCACTCTACCATTACCTTCAAGTTGGGGGAATCAACTCTGGTTTAATGAGGATTGCAGGAGAGCATTCCAGGAATAACAACAAGCTTACCTAAAAATGAGGTACCAACCTGATGAAGCTACAATACTGGACTACATGCATGTTGAACAGCGGAAGCAGCATGCGATAGACACTTACTCACAATAACCTGCTCACTGATGCTCAGTTCGATCTCTGCCAGGGGAACTGAACTCAAAATCTCATTACAGCCTTGGTCCAAGCATGGGCAAAAGAGCTAAATTCCATAGGTAAGCTGAGAACGACTGTCTATGGCATCAAGGAGGCATTTGACCAAGTATGGCATCAAGGAACCCGAGAAAAACTGAAATCAGTGGAAGACAGGGTCAAAACTCTGTTTGTTGGAGCCATATTAGCACAAAGGAAGATGGCTGTCATTATTCATTGTTGGAGGCTGATCATCTCAGCTGCAGGACATCACTGCAGGAGTTCACCAGGATGGCGTCCTAGGCCCAACCACCTTCAGCTGCTTCAACAGTGACCTTTCCTCCAACATAAGATCAGCAGTGGGGATATTCACTGATGTTTGTACCATGTTTAGTACCATTCAGTACCCCTCAGATACTGAATCAATCATATCTGCGTGCAGCAAGAACTGGACAACATTTAGGTTTGGGCTGATAAGTGGCAAGTAACAACTCAGAATCACAGAATCACACAGCACAGAAGAGGCCCTTCGGCCCAATCGAGTCTGCACTGACACATGAGAAACACCTGCCCTACCTACCTAATCCCATTTACCAGCACTTGGCCCATAGCCTTGTATGTTATGACGTGCCAAGTGCTCATCCAGGTACTTTTTAAAGGATGTGAGGCAACCTGCCTCCACCACCCTCCCAGGCAGCGCATTCCAGACCGTCACCACCCTCTGGGTAAAAAAGTTTTTCCTCACATCCCCCTAAACCTCCTGCCCCTCACCTTCAACTTATGTCCCCTTGTGATTGACACTTCAACTAAGGGGAACAGCTGCTCCCTATCTACCCTGTCCATGCCCCTCATAATCTTGTACACCTCGATCAGGTCGCCCCTCAGTCTTCTCTGCTCCAATGAAAGCAACCCAAGTCTATCCAAAACAAAAACAGAATTACCTGGAAAAACTCAGCAGGTCTGGCAGCATCGGCAGAGAAGAACAAAGTTGACGTTTTGAGTCCTCATGACCCTTCAACAGAACTAAGTAAAAATAGGAGAGGGGTGAAATATAAGCTGGTTTAAGATGGGGAGGTGGGGGGAGAGAAGTGGAGGGGGGCGGTGGTTGTAGGGACAAGCAAGCCTATCCAACCTCTCTTAATAACTTAACTGTTTCATCCCAGGCAACATCCTGGTGAATCTCCTCTGCACTCCCGCCAGTGCAATCACATCCTTCTTATAATGTGGCGACCAGGACTGCACACAGTACTCCAGCTGTGGCCTCACCAAGGTTCTACACAACTCCAACATGATCTCCCTACTTTTGTAATCTATGCCTCGATTGATAAAGGCAATGTCCCATATACTTTTTTCACCACCCCATTAACATGCCCCTCCGCCTTCAGAGGTCTATGGACACACACATCAAGGTCCCTTTGTTCCTCAGAACTTCCTAGTGTCATGCCATTCATTGAATACTTCCTTGTCAAATTATTCCTTCCAAAGTGTATAACCTCACACTTTTCAAGGTTAAATTCCATCTGCCACTTATCTGCCCATTTGACCATCCTATCTATAACTTCCTGTAGCCCAAGACACTCAACCTCACTATTAACCACCCGGCCAATCTTTGTGTCACCTGCAAACTTACTAATCCTACCCCCCACATAGTGATCTATGTTGTTTATATAAATGACAAATAACAGGGGACTGAGCACAGATCCCTGTAGTACGCCACTGGACACTGGCTTCCAGTCACTAAAGCATCCTTCTGTCATCACCCTCTGTCTCCTACAACTAAGCCAATTTTGAGTCCACCTTATCAAATTACCCTGTATTCCATGTGCATTTGCCTTCTTTATAAGTCTCCCATGTGGGACCTTGTCAAAGGCTTTGCTGAAATCCATATAAACTACATCAACTACACTACCCTCATCTACACACCTGGTCACCTCCTCAAAAAATTCCACACAAGTGCCGAGCAATGTCCATATTCAACAAGAGAGAATCTAACCATCTTCCCTTGACTTTCAACAGCAAAATCATTGCTGAATCTCCCACCATCAACAACCTGGGAGTTACCATTAACCAGGAACTTAACTGGGCCAGCCATATAAATAGTGGCTACAAAAACAGGTCACCAGCTGGAATTTCTGTGGCAACTAAGTTGCTTCCTCACTCTCCAAAGCCTGTCCATCAACTACAAGGCACAAGTCAGAAGTATGATGGAATATTCTCCACTTGCCTGGATGATTGCAGCTCCAACAACACTCAAGAAGCTGGACATCAAAACAAAGCAGCTCGTTTCATCACCACCGTAAAAATTCACTCCCTCCACCACCCGTGCACATTCGAAGAGTGTGTACCTTATACAAGATACATTGCAGCAACTCGCCAAGCCTCCTTCGAAAGCACCTTTCAAACCTGCGATTTCTACCACCTAGGACAAGGACAGCAGACACATGGAAACATCACACATCATCCTGACATGGAACTATATCACCGTTCCTTCACTATCACTTGGCCAAAAAACTGGAACTCCCTTCCTCACAGCACTGTGGGTGTATCTACAAAACATTAACTGCAGGAGTTCAAGAAGACAGCTCACTACCCCCTTCTCAAGGGCAGTTAGAAATGGGCAACAAATGCTAGCCTTGCCAGCATTGCTGTCTCACGAAAAATAGTAGATTTTTCCTCATGGTTGTTTTCTCACTACTAGTCACAAATTATATCTGGCATCTATGTCCTTCAGTGCCCAGTTGGCTCAGTCAGTAATGGTGCTGTCAAATCAATTTTAGTAATGGGTGCTACATTCTGTTTCCTTGCTGCCCTCAATGCTTCTGCCAAGTGGTATTCAATAGGAAGGAGTACTGATTCATCAGTTGAGAGAGGATGGTTGGTGGTAATCAGCAGGTTTCCTGCTGATAACAATCTACATGCAGAGGTATTTATAGTTTATTTCTAAACATTTAATCATCTCTTTTAAGGTCCGCATTTCCTTACTTCCA
This sequence comes from Carcharodon carcharias, assembly GCF_017639515.1. Lineage (NCBI taxonomy): Eukaryota > Metazoa > Chordata > Chondrichthyes > Lamniformes > Lamnidae > Carcharodon > Carcharodon carcharias. The sequence goes on along the minus strand of NC_054480.1, from coordinate 120,257,299 downwards.
TCAGGCCACCATATTCATTACATTAATGCACGTGAAAGACTAGTCTCTTAAAAAGATAAACCTTATTTTTAAATTTTGCAACTATTTGTTGTATACTGCCAAAGCTGTGCCACCAATTTCTCAGAACAATCACTGCTAAAATAGGCAGGCAAGCATATTTTCCACTCACCAGGCAACAAGCTTTGGGGAAATCTGAGTGGATAACCCTTGTTGCTCAGCAGACAGCGTTTGATTTGCCATATTGTTCACATACAAGTAGTTCAGAGGACTGTCACATATAAGGAATCATGTCTACTGCCAGGATAATAGGCATTTACCTAAATGATCCACTGCCTGCTGTAGCACAAGCTTTTAAATGAACAACAAAGTACTTCAGTACCAACCAAACCATTCCATGTCCACCACTGAAACTTTAGGCAAATATTGAAAAACTCCAAAAATGTGCACAATTGCACCAGCAATCTCTTTAAATAGCACAGATGGAAAGTGTCCCTCAGGCAGTTGAATGTCATGTTCAAGTTGTGCAAGGTTAAGACAGGGCATTGGCTGGAGCATGGCATCCAAAAATGACAGTGCTGGCATCAAATCTGCATTGCTTACTGATTGACATCATAATCTGCCTGCTGTGCAGGTTGCTGGCAATTGGGCCAAGGGAGCATCCAGCACATTTCCATCAGAAGTATGCACACACATCTTAGACCCAATTCTTGAGAGTTAAGAGGGCATGTAGCACCTTTAAAATAGGCACTACAGAGCTCAATTTTTCTCCCAACATATTTTGGGGTTTTTGACTATTTTCTACAGAAAACATTTGTTAAAATGTTACATTTAAATATTGTGTTTTTAAAACAAAACCTATTCATATCAGGTAAACTAAGCACTGAGATAAAAGGTAGTTGAAACTCTAATGAAAAAGTCATTTAATTTGTTTTCCCAGAGACTGAAACCGGTGAACAATACTTTAACCCGTATCGACAATCCATAAATGACTCTTATCCATTGTGTTGGGAGATCCCTGATCTCAGATCCTAGACAAGGGTTTCTAGGATAGAGATAAAAACAAAAAAACTGCGGATGCTGGAAATCCAAAACAAAAACAGAATTACCTGGAAAAGCTCAGCAGGTCTGGCAGCATCGGCGGAGAAGATCAGCGGGTCATGAGGACTCGAAACGTCAACTCTTTTCTTCTCCGCCGATGCTGCCAGACCTGCTGAGTTTTTCCAGGTAATTCTGTTTTTGTTTCTAGGATAGACCCTGCTCTCAGGTTGTGAACACAGGAACATAGTAAAAGTGACAGAAACACTCACTGGAAATCAGATTTTTAAATGGGAAGCTGCAATGGCAAACATTCACCAAGCTTCTAAGGTACCATGATTTAGCTTGAATTAAAAACAAAAACAAAAATACCTGGAAAAACTCAGCAGGTCAGGCAGCATCTGCGGAGAGGAACACAGTTAACGTTTCGAGTCCGAATGACCCTTCAACAGAACTAAGTAAAAATAGAAGAGAGGTGAAATATAAGCTGGTTTAGGGTAGTGGGGTGGTGGGACAAGTCGAGCTGTATAGAGGACCAGTGATAGGTGGAGATAACCAAAAGATGTCACAGACAAAAGGACAAAGAGGTGTTGGAGGTGGTGATATTATCTAAGCAATGTGCTAATTAAAGGTAGAAAGCAGGACAAGCAAGGTACAGATAGCCCTAGTGGGGGTGGGGTAGGGTGAAGGAATTGAAAAAGGCTAAAAGGTAGAGATAAAACAATGGATGGAAATACATTTAAAAATAATGGAAATAGGTGGGAAAAGAAAAATCTATATAAATTATTGGAGAAAAAAAAGGGGGGGAATCGGAAAGGGATGGGGATGGAGGAGCTCCAACATGATGCCACCACCAAACACATCTTCCCTTCACACCCCTCCCCCCCCCCCCCCCAACACCCCAACGGCATTCCGCAGGCATTGTTCCCTCCGGGACACCCTGGTCCACTCCTCCATCACCCCCTGCACCTCAACCCCCTCCCACGGCACCTTCTGCAGAAAGTGTAACACCTGCCCCTTCACTTCCCCCCTCCTCACCATCCAAGGGCCCAAACACTCCTTTCAAGTAAAGCAGCATTTCACTTGCACATCCCTCAATTTAGTCTACTGCATTCGTTGCTCCCAATGTGGTTTCCTCTATATTGGGGAGACCAAACGCAGACTGGGTGACCGCTTTGCAGAACACCTTCGGTCTGTCTGCAAGCATTACCCAGACCTCCCTGTCGCTTGCCATTTCAACACTCCACCCTGCTCTCATGCCCACATGTCCGTCCTTGGCTTGCTGCGTTGTTCCAGTGAAGTTCAATGCAAACTGGAGGAACAGCACCTCATCTTCCAACTAGACACTTTACAGCCTTCCGGTCTGAATGCTGAGTTCAACAATTTTAGATCATGAACTCTCTCCTCCATCCCCACCCCCTTTCCGAGACCCCCCCGCACCCCCCACCACCGCCCCCCCCCCCCCCCCCCACCGCCCACCACCCCCCCATCTTTTTATTTCCTCCTATAATTTATATAGATTTTTCTTTTCCCACCTATTTCCATTATTTTTAAATGTATTTCCATCCATTGTTTTATCTCTACCTTTTAGCCTTTTTCGATTCCTTCACCCCACCCCACCCCACCCCCAATAGGGCTATCTGTACCTTGCTTGTCCTGCTTTCTACCCTTAATTAGCACATTCCTTACATAATATCACCACCTCCAACACCTCTTTGTCCTTTTGTCTGTGACATCTTTTGGTTATCTCCACCTATCACTGACCGTCTATCCATCCCTACTTGTCCCACCCCCCCTTAAACCAGCTTCTCTTCTATTTTTATTTAGTTCTTTTGAAGGGCCATTCGGACTCGAAACGTTAACTGTGCTCTTCTCCACAGATGCTGCCAGACCTGCTGAGTTTTTCCAGGTATTTTTGTTTTTGTTTTGGATTTCCAGCATCCGCAGTTTTTTGCTTTTATCTTAGTTTGAATTTACTTTGTTTAGGTCAAAGCACCCCAGCTGATTTGGAAAACTATATCATTTTTACTTGTTTGTATTATTATGCAAAGATAAGTTGTACTGATTGAACAAAGTGAGCCTGAGCATAACTGCTGTACTTTACGTTTATTGATTTGAATCCAACCTCATCTGACAAAACATTTCCTTCAAAAAGACTGGATACACAAAGATGGGTACTATTAAATATATAGCACAGACTGCATATGTGAGTGACTAACATCACTGAACCTAAGAGATGTCTAAGGCAAGGCCCAAACTTGTTTCACAGCATATTGTGAGGCATATTGCAAGGATTATCAGAGATATAAGCATTGCAAGTATTTATTCAAACCCCAAAGATTTGATCAATAAGACCAATTCTGCCAGCATCCATTTTGGATACTGGGATTTAAGCGTAATATGCCATTAACGACATGCCCTCAATTTTTTTTTTGAAATGCACAGCTAAATCATTTACATGCAGGAGCCCTTTAGATTTTTTTTGCATGCTGTGCACACAAAGTAACTCAAAAGGGTCATCTAGTTCATGGCCTACACAGGAATGTGCAGGTTGTTGTGTGGCTGCACAGCTTAGAGCAGTGCTTCACAAACCTTTTCCAGGTGTGACTCCATTCTAATGCCTCAGGCTTTGTGTGACCCAACAGTGAAAAGCCTTACAGAAAAGATCAGCCATTACCAGACAACAAAGAATAAGCACAATTTTCTAAAAGATAAACTTCCAGGTTCATCTCTCCTTGAAAGATTTGTACTACACTACCTTTGCTCAAGGTGTGAGCATTGCTACACTGCCTTGATTTTGTGGTGGCGGTGGTTTTCTTTCAAGCAGTAGGATTGCATAGTGTACTGATACTTATGTACTTACATGTGCCATCTGATGTGCCTTGAGCTCTGAGGAAGTAACGAAGCTCCTGTTATAGTGATAGTTGACCTATGTTTCAAAAGAAATAATACTTCTACTTGAAAAATAAATATAAATATATCATGGTGCTTATTGTGGAGGAAGAAAATAAAAACCTTTATCTATGTGGTGTCTCACCATGTTTCTCAGAAACTTTCCCAGGCATTTCACACAAAATGAATTTCTTTGAAGTGAAATGATTGGTTAAGTAGGCATCTGTTTGTGCATACTTAATTTTTGCTGATTTTAGTCATCGGTATTTTAAAATTTGATTTCAAATCATGATTCAAATATTTTTAGCAAACTTGCAGTTTTGCTTTTGATGAAATATAATCATTTGATGTTTTGTGCCAATGGAAATAGCTTTCTCTATTTTAGTACATTTGTGCCCTTTATTGGGTAGGTAAGGGAAGTTGGGACCAGGAATTGGTGCTGGGAGGGTAGGAGGAAGGCAATGAGAAAGCCTGTAGACAACAGTAAAAGTTCAGTTCAAGGCATGGCTGTGTTGGACTAGGAAACACAGGGACTGGGTCAGATTAGAAAGCAGCCTCAAATATTGTCAATCGAGTTGAGGTACAGATCAATTACTATCTAAAAGAGAGCAGAACAAGTTTGAGGAGCTGAAAGGTCTACTTTTGTTCCATATTTCTATGTTCTAGTGAATTGACCTACCAAAAAAGCTTCCATGGAAAGGTTAAGTCAACCTAGGAAACTGGTAAAAGACATTGATGTCATTTGGGCATGGAACCTTGAAAAATATCAGCTGGGATCTTAAAGTAAATGAATGGAATATCCAAGAAGAACCCAAAGAAAGAATAGGCCTTTGCAGGCAAAACATGTCAGTACATTTACAATCTAAGATGGGTAATTTTATCAGTATGTTCAAAGTTTATTTTGAGAATTACTTGATTTATGTTAGAAATTGCAAATCTAAGGCATACATAATGCACTAGCTGAGGCAACATCAATGGGCAAATAAATTGGAGGAAAATTGTGTCAGCAATTTCACTGATTTCTTTTGACAAAGCTGCCTGCCAGTTTGAAAAAAATCTGACTTCCCTTTGTCCGAGTTCCTGGTTTGTGGCTGGTATAAATCCAGTGACATGGTTAAATTAAGATAGAAGTTATTGAGCCAATCATATAAAATGTGATGGGTAGTTTGCATGAATAAAACATTTAAGTGTCAGGCACAATCATTGTCACACATACGAAATGCACCACAGCAACTCGTCAAGCCTCCTTCGACAGCACCTTCAAATCTGTGACTTCTACCACCTAAAAGGACAAGGGCAGCAGATGCATGGGAACACCATCGCCTGGAAGTTCCCCTTCAAGCCACACGCTATCCTGACTTGGAATTATATCCCTGTTCCTTCACTGTCGCTGTATCAAAATCCTGGAACTCCCTTCCTAACAGCACTGTGGGTTTACCTACACCACATGGACTTCAGGAGTTCAAAAAGACAGCTCACCACCACCTTCTCAAAAGAAATTTGGAATGAGCAACAAATGCCTACACCTTGTGAAAACATTAAAACAAACTATGGACACACACTAGATACAAGACATTTAATTTTATACACAGTTTAATATTTTTCTGTACATAAACAACAAAAGATTCCCTTCAATGTGTGTTCATACATGCCTCTTGAAAATTAAAAAATATCAATTAACCAGGTGTTTTTGCCCAATATTTCCATGCTTCCATTAACCTGGGCAATATAGGCACAAATTAATTAAACAAGAATTTATATTTTGACTAGCTTATCAGTAGAATATCTTTGAAAACAAAACATAAATAGCTAAAAATATTATTGCATAAATAAAAGGATTTCCAAACGTGGCCATTGTCCTGTGGGTGATGTAGAGTTGCAGCTACCAGATAGGGTACCTGGATATATAGTGTTTGGAAGAGTTATGGATACATAGAGAAAAGCAGATATAAAACTTACCCAAGGAAAGAGCTACCCCACTTAATTCTTTCATTGCTGATAATTCACATTACAGATAGTGCAAAGGATATAGTTGAACATAAATTTACATTTGGATAAGGCAAGATAACTAATTTATTTCCAGATGCTAAATTTTACCATTTTTGCTTACATGGCATGAAAATTGTTGTAACTTTTTTCTAATCAATACAGTAATTTAAAATATTGGGCCAAAACTTCCAAGGAGTGGCAGTCACAGTCTGTTTGCCATTCCGCTCCTTTTCACTTACCTTCATTAGGTGCTGCACATTTCTCACCCGAACTTTTGAGTATGTACCGGTGCCTGGGACTCTTTAGTGCAGGGCAGCAGCATCAGTGAGGGTTGGGTGGGGGACATTGCTGGTCAGTACCATTAGTTACCCAGGAGTCAGAAATAGTTTTGATCCTTCAAACCTTTCTGGGTAACTATCCTGCTAAGAGATTTGGAACCATCCAAAGTCTCCAATTGAAATTGAAGTATTGGATGATTTCCAGTGCAAGGTAATTGTCCATCAGAAGTCCTTGCAAAGGGACGTCCGGCATCCCCCAGTGCATCTTCTGGGGTATCACTGGGGTATGAACCCACACCCTCCACCTCCCCGGGGAATGGAAGTTCTGGGCCATTATGTTATTTTAAAATGAACTATTTAAGGATTATAATTGCAGGCATTATATTCATTTATCTTCATTATTTTTGACATTTTTAATCACAAGACTTTTTCTGTTCAGTGTCATAGTCCTGTTCAGAATAATATCTTAAAATATGTGTGAATTTTTATCACCGTTTATTGTTTGCATCACAAAAATATTCTTATTGTCAGTTATAACAACACTTAGAGCAGCCAACTTGTCCTCAAGGCCATTGAACATTCAACATTCATATTACTTTGTCATTACATCAACATCATAAACTGTCTCCTGCAAATATCCTAAAATAGAATTTCAAGAACATATCTATTCATCTCAACCTGTATGGTTCATACAACCTCCACATCATGTGCATATGAAAAATGTTGTAAATTACAGATAAGGATTATCTTCACCCAAAATTGAGAGATTTCTGAAGTTAACACTCAACGTCCTCTTTTCTTTCTGATACGTAACAAAACCACTTATTTTGATTCATCTGGTGTTCAGTTTATGAGTTGTAAGGTACTGTTATGGTAATGTTTTATTTAGTTTTCTTGATGCTTTCAGACAAGAATGTGCTCATTGTTATTCTAATACCTTATCACTAAGCTTTGTTTGAAAAAAAAATTGCTGAGTATAGTAAGGTAATATTAGCAGCTTACATTGCATTAACTACTATGATACTGCCAGTATTCTACAGTGTACAAGCAAGATGTTATGGTAAATTTTGCAATGCAGCGACAGTATTGCTAAACATGGTAAGAGGTGGGGATACTTGGAAAATGTTCTTTGTTTCTCGAAAAGTACAGGAAAGAGTGACAAAGATGAAACTTAGCTTAGGAAACAAAGCTGTGAAGAAATGTAGCTCAAGCAACTGTACTTATTTTGCAAGAGAAAATGATTGAGGTCCTCATGATAATGGTCCTCAAATTAAGTAAAGTGGAAGAGAAGTGAAAGAAAACAAATAACTTATCTTGGATGAGCAGGAGTCAAGATCAGTAGCACAAAAGTCCTAACTCTCAAACAGGGTTAGGGAACACAATTTTTTTCCACACAGTAGTGGATACGTGGAACATATTCGCAGAGAAAGAGATTCAGAATTAATTGGCACATTTAAAAAATAGATCAAAATCTGTTGGAGAGTGGATGGATTGACAGGTACAGAGAAATTTTAAAATACTGCTCGATTGTTTTTGTAGGGAAAGTCATGGAAGAAAATGAGTGTTTCCAAAATGGCTAACAACATATACTATGTGAGAGAGGTCCATAATAGAATAATCAGACATGGACTCTGGATGGAATGAACCTGATGGGCTGAATGGCCTTGTCTCACTCGGGATTTTCTTGTGTTCTCATGTGATTTAATGCATATTTCCTTCTCTTATTAATTTGCACTTTTTTTTCTCAATCAATCTGTTAGTCCACGTAAAATCATCCATCTGTACGCACAATCATCCCCTCAACCTCTCGTCTCATGCAGTTGTGACACCTTTAATAAAACTATCTCTGGACATCTCATTCATCTTAACCCCCAGATCACTCTCTCTGCTTCAGGCTCCTAGAATCATCCTCCACTCCAGGAAAAAATTCTATCTCCCAGGTCCCTTTCTAAGATCTCTGAAAATCCTAACTTCCTCTGCTCTGATCTTTCATCCACCTTAGTATAGTTGTTGCACTGAACCTACTCGGCAGCCCCACTGTTACTGCTTTCGATGGCCTCAGTTCCTACAAAGCCTTTACTGTCTTTCGCCCTCACACTTTTCCTTGTATATTCCTCACCTTTGTGCCCTTAAAGCTGAGGGCCACAGGCTAGAGTGGACATGGTGCATAAGACCTATCTCAATCATTCAAAGCAGCATTCCAACTCTCTCTCCTTATACAAATCCTCCTTATAATCCAGGGTTATCAAGGACAGTAAAGATGACCAAAGGATTCTGCTCTCTAAGTAAACCTTATCTACTTTCTCGACCTGCTCCTGGTCTCTTTAACTTCTAATGTGAGGAACTTGTGGATCCTTTTTGTCTCAAAGGTTCAGAATAGCTGCTGATCTGCCTCAGCTACCTCTTCTTCCTCTTCCATTCTTCGTGGTCACCACTCTTGCTTTGACACCGTATTACTGTACACTTTCTTCCTTCAGGTCCCCTCCAAAACTGTCTCATTCATGAGCCCCATCTACTTCTGACCTCCCCCAACTCAATTTCTTATCGTAGAATTATGCCATCTCTACTTAACGCTTACTAACATCAGCAATGGCTCCCTTTCTGATGAAAAATCTCAACTTGAAATGTTCACTCTTTTTCTGTCTCCACAGAGGTTGCCAGATCTGAGTATGTCCAACAGTTTCTGTTTTCATTTCAGACAACCACCATCTACAGTATTTTGCTTTTGACATCAATATGTTAATTAGGTCAATTGCACAAAACTGTGATGGGTTAAACCTACTTTTCATTGGGCAGATGGAAATCATAGTCTGCTATATTTTCAACTTGGGATTTTGACATGGAAAATCTAGGCAATAATGTTCCATCATTTACAGAGCCAGGAATTTCAATTCATCTATGTGATGCATGGTCTTAGAACCAAGGGGAGGAGAAGCAGCAACTCAGGGGCTGTCATCTCGGGCCGCTCCAAGGGTGAGTTGCTGCTTCTTCTTCCCTCTGCCAGTGACCTCCAGTGTCTCCAGTAGATGAGGCCGACAAAGGGTGTACTTGCGCCTGTGCAGGAGACCCTCAGCGGGCCAGGACCCTCTAGGTTTTGGACCATCAGCCCTTCTGAGGATGACTGCAAAGGCAAGGGGGCACAGAACTCAACAGGCTGCCTCCACCTCATGCCAGGGTTGCACCAGGGCAAAGTGGTAAAAAAACATAAGTGCAAAGTCTTCTGATCGCACAAGGAGCCATGTGTGCCTTCAGATCCTCCATCATTTACTGCGGCGTACTTATGCTGTGTTCATCAAATTGTGACTCCGAGCACAATCACAAATGCATTCCCCCTAGGCGACTGTCTCTATGTTGGTGGAGGGCATAGGGGAATGGTGGCATGGTGTGCCCTCTGAGTGTTCCAGGTCATTATTCTAAGAGGTAGAGTCTTGGCTTGCTGCAGACTGTGGACGTGTGTCCTGACTGCGAGGATCTGTAGTGACGAACCTAAAAATTAGCTTGAGGTAAAACTCAATTCCATTTTCTAATGCTGTGTGACGCATGTTTCCTTAATGCCCAGTTCTCCAAACCAGACTGGAGACATCCTCACTCTGTGATCTTAACCTCTTCAAAACGTTCAATAAGATTTGTCAGTTATGACCTACCTTTCACAAATCCATGCTGCTCTCTGATCAGGTGAAGATTTTCATGGTGTTCAGACATCTTATCCCTAATTATAAACTCTACCATTTTCCCAACAACAAACATTAGGCTAACTGCTCTATAATTCCCTGTTTTCCTGATCACCATAAATGCATTTGTTTTTTATGTGAAACCCTGATGGCAAAGTGTCTTCCATATTTCTGCATTTGATAAAGGTATTCCACCCAAAAATAAGGTACCAGTCTCTTTTTTTAAGTAAGAATAAACTGCAGACTTGTGTAATTGGTATATGTCACTTGAAAGTGTAAAACCTTAATGCGGTGGTGATCTTGACCTCAACAGGAAGAGCTATCTCAATACTTGAGGCTATCTGAATGTCAAGCTACAGCAGATGGCATAGCTCTATTACTGCAACTATAGTCAAGCTGAAGTAATGAACATTTTTGGTTATGCTCAGGTACAAGTCGTAATGATGGGTAATGGGCGCTGGTACTTCGCAGATGAGGTATGTTTGTACCGACAGGTGTTGTCGCATCCAGATCATGCAATGAACAGTATGGAATATGTTGCAACAGAAGTCACATTTTCCTTCTTAGGTGTCACTTGTGCTGCTGTGGCTATTTGCCATTTTAAATGCAAATATAGCACAGGAAAAGTAATGATTATGCCAAAGGCATCATTAGAAAAACAGAAGAAGGAAAATATTAAATAAACAAGCTGAAAAATATTTTGGCAAGAATGATTTCAACCTTTAAATGCAGTCTAAAGAAGAACAAGTTGTTCTAAGTGGCTCTAATTGAGCAGCCCTAGCATGCTCTACACCCACATGCACTGTATTTATTGGTCAGCATGGCAATGTGAGCAGAGCCATGCTCAAGCTCATGAAATTCCACATGAAATAAATTTTCTATGTGGCAGGCATTGAAATGGGACCTGTGAATGCCAGGAGCAGAATTTCCTTCCCCTATCCCCCACCCAAAATCAGTCTTCAGAAAAACAGGCATGGTGAGAATTGGGACTTATGGGCTGTATCTTCCAGCCAGCAAGCAGGGACAGGGCCCGCTCGGCGACGCGTAAAATGACGCGGGGTGACGTCGGGCATATGTCCCAACTTCACGCGGCGTCATTCATACTTTCAGTTCAGCGGGCACGCACCCAAGTCGGCTGCGCACCCGCCAACCTGTCAATGGCCTCTTAAGACCATCAACAAAGTACTTGAAGTTATTAATGGACCTGCCCAGGCTGGGAGCCCCGGTGGGCTTCTGAAAAAGCATGAAACCTCATCCACGGGCAGGATGAGGTTTCATGAGGATTTAAAAGTCTCACAATATTTTAAAATAAAAGTTATGGACATGTCCCAACTCATGTAACAGTGTCACATGAGCGGAAATGGCAGGGAAGTTTTTTTCTCAGCTTTATTTTAAAGTTTAAAATGTGAGCCAATTTCGCTGAGACAGCACTTTGTCTCAGGGAGATCTGTGCGCTCTTCCACACTCTTCCGCGCGTGTGCACGAAAGAGCGCACTCCCGGCTGAGGGAATCCCTCCGCCCGCACAGGGAGCGCAAGGCACTTCCTGGTGGATGTCAGGCGTGCCCAAGAAGCTCACCGGCCTCACCCGCTCCTGCACTCTCCACCCCGCCCCCCCGATGGGGAGGGAAATGTTGCCCTATGAGTTATAAACTAATTCCCTTTAAATGTACCTATTTCCTAAAAGTTATATTGGTTTTGAGATAACTATTCCTAACCAAGTCATACAATAATGATTTCTGTAAAAATTATGAAGAAACATATCAGCTGTGTGAGTGAAGCTGTTGAGGACCTTATTTCAATTAAATTTGTGCTGCTATAGGGTAATGTTTATCCTCAGTTTTGCAACAGAATTTTATTGAATATTTCCCATGAGCTCTGACAAGTTTGTAAAATGGCATTTCATGAAAAATGGTAACAGACATTACATTCTATTTGATGTCATTGTTTTGCCTTTTCTGTTAAAAATCTGTATAGGTTATACCGATGAAAAGGTTGACCTATGAGTATTTTGTAAAACTGAGTACAATGCTCCTTATATACTGTTCCAATTTTGGAAATGGAATAGATAACCAATGGGAGCATGACCCTCATTATAAGTCACAAATCGTGAGGCACTCTTAACAGTATCGTCATCATTTGGAAAAACCCCAGCCGTCATGCATCACAACTCCTACTGAAATTGTTAAACTTTAAACCACTGGTCATCACATTTGTATAAAACAGTTGTGTAGACTAAAAATGATTAATGTGGGAAAAACTGTCTAATTTGTTTTAGTTTTTCAATTTATAACCCATATGTCAGATTGATACAGATAAGTAAAATAAAGTGAAAGCAAAATACAGGAAATCCACAGCTCAGTCCTACGCATGCTTCCTGATCTTGTGAGGCTGCTGCTGCAGTGCAGAGCCTCTCTGTGACACAAAATCAGGAATGTAATTTGCAACTAGCTGCCTTTTGTGGAGGTAAAAATTTTGGAGGCAGTACTTAGGCTAGTGTAAACCTCATTAAAACTCCAAATGTAAAATAAATTGGTGTCTTGCTGGATACTACAGCTTTCTTGACATCTCCTGATGACAATAATGCCTGAATTTAAACAGAGTTTTAATATTTGGATGATTTTCTCTGTGGGAATATGCTTCTTACAGGTGAATATAATTTTTCATCAAGCTTTGTTTTTGCTAATTGTACACTAAGTTTAGTTGCTGCTTCGGCCTACTTTTTGACTTGGAAGATGTCATACAACAGTATAACTTCCAATTGCAGCAACTGAAATATAGAAAGGGTGGGAATTAGTTTAAAAATACAGATGCAACCAAATCTCATATAGCAGGCACAGATGGTCCTTCCTTTTTTGTCAGATAACGTGTTTTGTTCCATGTTTTAAAAAAGACACTGTTACATGGATAGGTTGGGGTGGATTTTCCTGGGGGAGGCAGGAAGGTCAAGTCAGGAAACTTCCCAAATTGGCAGACCCATCCGCTTTTAAAAAGTCCCCACCTGCTATTTTTTGAGAGCTGGATGGATGGCAAGACTGGCAGGCTGGAATGCCCACTGTTTACTGTGGCATTGGCCCTATCGTAATGATCAATGTCATGCTCTAAAACTCTTACCCCAAATCCCCTCAATGTCTGTTCATACTTTCCATGGCCCCTCATACTCCCATACCACCCATGTATCCTCCATACCCATTCTCCTAGTATCCAATATGTACAGAACCACTTAGCCATTGGCAAGTCTGACAAGTCTTTGAAATTATCCTGAAACTGACACAATAAGCAGAGGCATTGAAAAGATCCTTTAGAAAAAATGGCTCAGCTTACAGCCTCTTAAAAGTGTCAATCAATTACAGACATTCATCAATATCAGAGATTTTCATCCACTTCAGACCTCTTAATCTTGTGTAAATAAACACACATGCAATGAAAAACACTTTAAAGAAACAGTAGGTTATTACAAGGCAACAGAGATATATATCGAACAAAGCTTTCCCTCTCCCTTGCAGTTGAATAAACACTACTTGCTGCGATCTAAGTCATTATCCATTCTTGGTATTCATTATGAAGCCATCTGGAAACTGTATCAACAAGCTGTATCAAGGAGGTGGTGGCGTAGTGATAATGTCATCGGACTAGTAATCTAAGGGCCAGGCTATTTCTCTGGGGACACTGGTTCAGCAGCTGGTGAAATTTAAATTCAATTAATAAACCCAGAATTAAAAAGCTGGTCTCAGTAATGGTGACCATGAAAGTATTGTTGATTGTCATTAAACACCCAGCTGGTTTATTAATGCACTTTTGGGAAGGAAATCTGCCATCCTTAACTGGTCCAGCCTATATGTCACTTCAGAACCACAGCAATATGGTTGACCATTAAATGTTCTCTGAAATGGCCTAGCAAGCTACTCAGTTGTATCAAACTTCTACAGAAAAGTTGGTAAGCAATACAATGGATCACTGGTATTCACCAAGGCACCGGAAACCACAATGGCAAACCCAGCCCTGTCAATCCTGCAAAGTCTTCCTCACTAACCTCAGGGGCTTGTTCCAAAATTGGGAGAACTGTCCCACAAAGTCAAGCAACAGTTTGACATAGTCACACTCACATAATAATACCATATAGACAGTGCCACAGACACCATCATCACCATCCCTAAGTATGTCCTGTCTCACCAGAAGTGGTGGTACAGAGTTATATAGTTGGAAGAGAGTTGCCCTAGGAGGCCTTAACATTGACTCCAGACACCATGAAGTCTCATGGCATCAGGTCAAACATGGGCAAGGAAACTTCCTGCTGATTACCATCTACCGCACCTTTCAGCTGATGAATCAGTACGCTTCCATATTGAACACCAGTTGGAAGAAACACTGAGGGCGGCAAGGGCACAGAACGTACTTTAGGTGGGGGACTTCAATGTCCATTACCAAAAGTGGCTCAGTAGCAGCACTACTGACCAAGCTAGTCAAGTGCAAAATGACATAGCTGCTGGAGTGGGTCTGCAGCAGGTGTTGAGGGAACCAACAAGAAGAAAATACTTCCTTGACACCGTCCTCACCAGTCAATCTGTCACAGATGCGCCTGTCCATGACAGTGTCGGTAGGAATGACCACTGCACAGTACTAACGGAGACAAAGCCCCATCTTCATATGGAGGATCCCTGCAGCATGTTGTGTGGCATTGCGAAATGGGATAGATTTCGAACAGATCTAGGAATTCAAAACTGGGCATCCAGGAAGTGCTGTGGGCCATCAGCAGCAGAACTGTGTTCAACTGCAATCTGTAAGCTCATGCCCTACATATCCTCCCACTCTAACATTACCTTCAAGCCAGGGCAGAGTGTAGGAGGGCATGCCAGAAGCAGCGGCAGAGATAGCTAAAAATGAGGTATCAACCTGGTGAAGATACAGCTTGAGCAATGTATGATATTGTTCTTGCAGCATATGATAGACAGAGCTAAGTGATCCCTCAGCCAACAGATCAGATCGAAGCTCCATAGTCCTGCCACATTGAGTCATGAATGGTGGTGGAAAATTAAAACTCACTGGAGGCGGGGAGGGCTCCACAAATATCCCCATCTTCATTGATGGCATTTGCAACCATCTTTAGCCAGAAATGCTGAGTGGATGATGCATCTTGGCCTCCTTTTGAGAAGCCAGTCTTCAGCCAATTCGATTCATTCCAGGTGACATCAGGAAATGGCTGAAGACACTAGATACTCCAAAGGCTATGGACCCTGACAATATGCCGGCAAAAGTACTGAAGACTCATGCTCCAGACTAGCCATGGCCCTAGCCAAGCTGTTCTAGTACAGTTACAACAGTGCCATCTATCTGGCAATGTGGAAAACAGCCCAGGTATGTCCTGTACTCAAAAAGCAGGACAAATCCAACCTGGCCACTTACCACCACAGTAGTCTACTCTCGATCATTAGCAAAATGATGGAAGGTGTCTTTAACAGTGCTATCAAGTGACACTCAGCAATAACCTGCTCACTGATGCTAGGTTTGGGTTCCGCCCGGGCCACTCAGCTCCTGACGTTGGTCCAAGCATAGACATAAGAGCTGAATTCCAGAGGTGAGGTGAGAGTGACTGCTCTTGAAATCAAGGCAGCATTTGACTGAGTATGGCATTAAGAAACCCTAGTAAAACTGAAGTCAATGCAAATCGGATTGGAGTAGGGGGTGGAGCGGAACTCACCACTGGTTGGAGTCATTCCTAGCACAAAGGAAGATGGTTGTAGTTGCTGGAGGTCAATCACCTCAGTCCTGAGCCATTGCCGCAGGAGATTCTCACGTTAGTGTCTTCAGCCCAACCATCTTCAACTGCTTCCCTCCATCATAAGATCCAAAGTGTGGATGTTCGCTGATGATTGCACAATGTTCAGCACCATTCGCAACTCTTCAGATACTGAGGCAGTCCATATCCAAAAGCAGCAAGATCCGGACAACATTCAGGTTTGGGCTATTAAGTGGCAAGTAACATTCGTGTCGTACAAGTGCCAGGCAATGATTATCTCCAACAAGAGAAAATCCATCCATCTCCCCTTGGCATTCAATGGCATCAACAACGCTGAATCCTCCACTGTCAACACCCTGGGGGTGCCCATTAACCAGAAACTGAACAGGTCCAGCCATTTAAATACTGTGACTACAAGAGCAGGTAACAGGCTGGGGATTCTATGGCGAGTAACTCACTCCTGCCTCCCCAAAACCTGTTTACCATTTACAAGGCACAAGTCAGGAGTGTGATGGAATATTCTCCACTTGCCTGAATGAGTGCAGTTCCAACAACATTCAAGAAACTTGACACCATCCAGGACAAAGCAGCCCACTTGATTGGCACCCCATCTACCACCTTCCACATTCACTCGTTCCACCACCAATGCACAGTGGCAGCAGTATATGTCATAGACAAGATGCACTGCAGCAACTCACCAAGGTTCCTTCGACAGCACCTTCAAAACTCACAACCTTTACCATTTAGGAGTACAAAGGCAGCAAATGCCTGGGAATGCCACCACCTGGAAGTTTCCCTCCAAGATGTACACCATGCTAACTTGGAACTATATCATCGCTCCTACACTGTCACTGGGTCAAAATCGCATAATTTCCTTCCTGACAACATTGTGGGTATGCCTATAATGAGTGTGGCTCACCAACCACTTCTCAAGGGCAATAAATTTTGGCCTACCCAGCAACACCCACACCCTGTGAAAGAAAAATAAAAAAGCAGGCTGATCAGATGGCTTCATTATGAATGCTCGGATGAGCTCCAAGAATGGCTAATGCATTTAGATCTCAGCAAGCAATGTTGACACATCTGCAAAGGGGAGGGAAAACTTTGATTGGCATCTCTTTTACCTTGTAATAACCTTTTGTTTCTTTGAAGAACTTTTTTCACTGCCAATTTGTTTAATTACACAAGATTAAAAGGTCTGAAATAGAAAAATGTTTTTGACATTGATAATATGATTAGCTGTGATTGATTGACAGCTTCCTGACAAGGAAGAGGGTCAATCTATTTCAATGAGAATGCTGATGGCTGTTTTATTTTTGTTGTTAATGACTGACTCAAAACTTGGACTCCCCATGGTTCACGAGTGCTCTGAGAGGCTATGAACCACGTCTACTTGCAGAAGGAGCTTGACTCTACTAAAATTGTGGGTGGATTTGAACTGCGTACCCCCGCAATGAAACCTGCAAAGGTGTGAGTGCTGCATGCAGCTGGCTACCCACATCCAAATTGCCAGAAATGAAAATGGCAGCAGGAATCCTGCAATTGGGTCCTGCCAGCCAATTTTAAAGGCCTCCCAAGTGGGCCGGACTAGGTGAAAATTCATGCCACTATCTCCTAGAGACAGATATCAGACGACTTGTACATGAGGACAATTCTTCCCACGTGCATGAAAATAGCTATCACATTAAACTTCTATGCTTCCAGGTCCTTCACCAACAAATGGCAAATTGGCATTGTCTACTGATGCATCACTCAAGTAACAAGGTCTTGTTTGCAAAATGCAACATGCTAATCAATTTTTCTTGTTGAGAGGGGATACTAGCTTAACAGGATACAACTGCTCCAATTGTAACTTAACTTGCCCAGAGGGAATGAGACAGATTCACGTCAGACTCCCACATTACCCCCATCTGATTTTATTCTCCATTGAAGCAATGGAAAGATAAATTTGGATGGGCGCAAAATAAACATGTCTCCCAAACCCACTCCTTCCCACGGGGCGGGTTAGGTTACAATCAGGTCTTAGGTTTATACAGGATATTAGGATTTTCAAATTTGCACAGCATCATAGACAACATCTAATTGCTGACAGACTGTTGTGCCTGAACACCTTCTTCTGAACGTCAAGGTACACTGCTGTCCTGTGGGCTCCGAGCTGTCAAGGAGGTCGTCTTTCCTTGCATCCATCTTGTGCAGTGGCACATCGACTGCCATGGAACAGGATGCTGCACCACTCCAACACCTGCCACATAATTGGTTTCAGTATAAATCTGTGGCAAGTATTTGAATTACCCTGGGTGTCAAAGATTTGCAAAATATTTGAAAAATAAAGCGTCGTAAAGTGAAAGTAAATAGTATCTCAAGAGAAAAGCAGACAAGACGATTCTAGATTTTAAATAAATGTAAAATAAAATGGTCTGCCAATCTTTTTTTAAGTCAAGAAATTTATCAATATATTCAAGAAGTACCCCAATTAAGTCAATTCAAGGGGGTTGGACTACATTTATTTATTGTACAACAAAACTACAGCATTTCTGTGCAAAAATACAAACTGAAAAATAGCCTAATTTCCTCACTAATTGCAAGCTAGAATGGAAAATGATTATCTATTGGAAAGAATGTTTATTCCACTAAAAAAAAATTATAGGAGAAAACTAGTAATTGTGATAAGGGTTGTTGAGTGCCCAAAATTTACAACATAAAGTTTGATTGTATTTATGCTGCATTTCATGAAGAGCATCTTTGCACAAAGTGGAGTATCTTAAAAATAATATGTATATATTTAGGAGCTAGTACAATCCAAGTCTATGCTACATTATTACTTAAAAAGACAGGAGCCTTACTTTAAAAGAAAGCCACAAGAACATAAGAAATAGGAGCAGGAGTGGATCATATGACAACCTCCTCCACCATTCAATACAGTTCAACTCAATTTTTCTGCCGCTCCCCAAATCCCTTAATTCCCTAAGACACCAAAAATCTATCGATCAAACAAGGGGCAGCTGATTCCAGAGCCTTTACATCTTTCATCACACTACAAAGGAAACATGATTTTCAAATTTGGATGATGACAAGCATTGTCTTGAGAAACATATGCATGATAAAGGTCAACAGTGGTCAAAAAAAACATATATCCCTAAAGTCATTAAAATATTATGGCTCAATGCTGGGCTATCTGATGGAGTGGCATTATTCTTTCTCCTTCTTCTCCTTCCTCCCTGGAGGTGAAGGTGACCATGTTCATCATCTGTGGTAATTGGTAGGGTTCCAGTGGGTGACTATTAAGGCCAATCTGGGCCAGGAAGGTTCTGTTGCAAATAGGGTATACGATTAAGTTTTTGACAAGTCACTGGCTCAGGATTTCCACTCACTTGTGACAATGTTTACTATTGTAAATAAACTCCCAAGAATGTCTTCTTGCCCATGGCTCCTTGTTGTGATGAACAATTTTCCTGTCAGTCAGATGTAAAACCTGCAGAAGATAAAGGCAGGTGTCTCAGTCCAGGACTTCTTTCCTGTGCAGTATGCTACCTTCAGATGGTTCAGCTTCACACTCACTGGACACATCAGTGATGCCTGCACCTTGATGGTGCTTGTCATTGCTGACAGAATGTTGTGGGCAGGCGTCATAGAGTTCCATTATTCTCTCTGTGTGCTCAGCACCTTTAAGATGGGGCTGATCCCTCATCTCTTTAGTACCCGTGACCAGTGACGCTGTGCTCCTGAAAGGTACAGGTGCTGAAGGCTGACAAAAGGTCAATTGTATTTAAAGTTTCATGGCTCCATCTCCCTGATGTGATCCTGATCACAGAGCACAAGCAAGCTGTCCTCAGCCAGACAGGAGTCAGGCATTCGCAGAGGCTATGTGAAGATCTATGGAGTGTCCTCACTGCATATCATCATCATCTTCCTGGAATCTAGCAATTATCAAAGCTTCCGCTGCACCTCCATGACATGGCCCTGAATACTGAGGGTATGTACACTGTCATCAGCCACACAGGAGCTGAACGTTCACAGATGCAAGTTAAGGATGTCAGAACTGTCTTCACTGCACCTCGTCATCATCCTCCACGAATCTTGAGACTATGAGGGCCTCCCGTGCATGCCAGCCTCATCTGGCCAATACGATAGCCTCATTGCTGGCATCCTAACCTTCAGGGGCCTCATCATTGTCATCCCCTTTGATGTCCATCCAAGGTTTCGTGCAGCTCCTCCATCTGCTCCTCAGCCAGGTCCTCCCCGCATTGCAGTGTCAGGTTGTGGGAGCGCATAGCAAGTGACAATGATGCGCAGCACACTCTGGGGACTGTATTGCAATGCTCAATTGGACCTGTCGAGGCACCGGAACCTGATTTTCAAAAAGCCTATCATTTGCTCTACCAAAGCCCGGGTCACAGCATGAGCCTCATTATACCATTGCTCTGCTGCATTCAGAGGCCGCCACACGGGCGACATCAGCCACGGCCTCTGTGGGTAGCCCTTGTCCTGGAGCCTCTCTGGACCATGGAAGATGTCAGGGATCTGAGACCTACCAGGAATGCAGGAGTCGCGGACAGTCCCTGGGAATTGTGCACAGACCTGTAGGATGCATTTGTGGTGGTCGCACATCAGCTAAACATTCAGTAAGTGCAAGCCCTTGCAGTTCATGTACTTGACTTCTTGTTGCCATGGAGATCTAAGCACCGTGTGAGTGCAGACAATGTCACCTTGTAGCTGAGATCTGCGCAAATCCCAGTGCTCTTGCTTCCTGGCTTTCCTGATCTCAGGTGAAATGCACAAAGTTCTGTGCCTTTGTGAACAGGGCATCCATGACCTAGATACACATGTGAATGGAGGCTTGTGAGATCCTGTACAGGTCACCTCTGAAGCCCTGGATGGAGCCACTGACATAAAAATTGAGCATTGCAGTCACTGTTACAGCCACTGGCAGTGGAAGCCCTCCATGTCCCTGTGGCACCAGATCCTGCAGCAGGTGGCAGTAGTGACTGACCATTTCCCTAGAAATGAGCAGCCTTCAGCGACACTGCTTCTCAGTCATCTTCCAGAATGACAAGTGCCATCTATAGACGCTGGTTCTCGTGGCACCTATGAGCAACTGCTCACTGTGGATCTTCAGCTGCATGTGCAGGAGGCCCTGCCGCACCTTCATCTTGAGGGAGGTGGTCCTCCCTTTGCCAAGCCAGGTGCCTCTGCCATTCTCTTCTTCTTCTTCTCTGCTCCCTGTAAGCCATGAGGCATACCGCTAAATCAGAAGGCTCCATGATCCTGCTGTTCTCCCTCTGCAGGATCAAAAAGAGACGTGTGGGTCAGCATGGGTTTACTAAGAACTGCTCTTGGTTAAGTCTGAAGGCCCCTTCACCCATGCAGGAGAGTGTTGGCCACCACTTGGATGACCAATGTGTACTGCGCTCATTGGCTATCCAAAGCCCCATCCACCTACTCCCCACTGCACCTGACCAATTGGCAGCAGCTTCGGCCACTGGACTGAATGCTGTCCTCTCAGCTCATCACAGGCATTCTCCTAACCCGCACTGCAAGGCTGCACTGTTAGCTTGAACCATAATGGATACTGGTCCAAACCTTAATAAAGACATTACAAGGGGCTGTGAGCGCCTCCACCAGCGACTGCGCCATGGCCACCTTTCGCAAGGGGGTTCTACAACCTGTCCAGTCGGCCAATTGCTCTGCTATCCCTTAAAATGCAAATTAATTTGCAGTCTGCACCCAGAGCATTTGGTGGCACTTTCATGCTTCCGCATTGCTTGAGTGGGCAGAAAAGCTTCAGAGGCCTGATTCCAAGCATATTGATGGAACTGCAACTGAACAGTCTCAGCTGCAGAAGAATGCTCACTTTTGACAAACTTTTCTAAATGCATGGCTGCTACCCTCACACCTCCCCCGGCATGTGCTTGAGTACTTCCTCCAGTCTGTGCTGCCTTGCCTCCCACCATCCCCCGCCCCCAGCATGTGCTTGAGTACTTCCTTCTGTGTTGCCTTGCCCACTCCACCTCCCCCATCCACTCCACTCCGGCCTGACCCGCACCAGAGCCCTTGCCCCGACACCAAACTGAAAGCCAGCTGGGAAAAAGCAACTTGCCTGCGCCCTCGATGAATGCGCAGCACCCCTTCCTTAATGTTCTACGGGCAATTTCGTGAGCACTGGGCAAGGTTGCATGCACTCACCTCCGTGTCCCCTTCAAAGTTCAGGTCACCAGATGGACGCCTTTTAAAGGCGTGAAGTCTAAAGTTCTCAAGTCACACTGACATGGGCGGTAATTTTGATGTTGGAGGGTGATTCTGGTAAGCAGGGTTGATGAGATGCTGAAGTATTGAAATTAGGTTCCCGACATGCGGCGGTGAGAAACACAGCCCACCTTTGATGGCTGGAGGAGGTGATCGCAAACTGGTTTCACGATGGTGTGAAACCAATTTTTGGCCTTCTCACCATATTGATCCCCCCTCTGTTCACCATGACGCCTGTGCCAACAGTGTTGGAACATTCCGGCCCACAACAGTGGTTGTTCGACCTTTTCTAAAACCACACTGACTCTCTGGTTGAGCTGCTGCACTAAGAAATATAACATTACAATGGAGGAGGAAGGCAAAAAAATAAACTAATTTCTGACTGATATGCAGTGATCCCTGCTGGAATGTAAATACACACATTCGAATGTTGGTTAAGGACAAAAACAATCTCTGTTATGATAGGTTTACAGCTTAACATGCTACTGTATAGCATCATACATGGTCCTCTAACAGAGCTACCGTAGTATGGCCAGTTAGTGTTCACTTGCATATTAGCATTCATAAGTATATCCAGAAGACAAGGGGAGAAAATTGGATAGGGGAAAAATGAATGACATTTCATTGTTGGGGGAGACAGTGGCGAAGTGGTCGTGTCACTGGATTAGTAATCCAGAGGGCAAAGCTAATGCTCTCGAGGCACTGGTTCAAATACCACCACAGCAGTTGGCAGAATTTAAATCCAATCAATAAATCTGAAGTTGGAAGCTTCCCCATCCCTATTGCCCTGCTTTCCCTTTCATTCCCCTCTATATTTGCACTCCTGTCACCAACACCTTACGGAATTCCCTCCTTCTCAGTTGGCCCCTTCCCAATGGTCCCCCTCCCCCTTTGAACATTTATCTGATGCTTCTGCCAGCAACAAAATTCCACCGCATTTAAATGGGGCCTAAGCCCAATTTCTGGTGTGTGTTAGACATACCTGCTCAGGCCTACCAGTACAAAATAAATCCTTGGCCTAAATGTCTTCAGTTTCAGCTGCTCAAATGCAATTTCTTATTCCAATTCAATGCAAATATTTATGCTTCTAACTTCTTCTTAAAGTGCAATGGCCATTGTGCAAATATCTACCTGCCATTAATCTCTTTTCCTTCCTTGCCAGGTATACCACAGCAACAGGCAGGGGACAAAAAGCAACAGGGACGTGGGTTCTAAGCTTTGGCTATACCCAGCTCAGTTTACCCCGGTGCCTCATTACACTTTGTTCTTGAAAGTATATCCAGAAGACAAGGGAGAAAATTGGATAGGGGAAAAATGAATGACATTTCAATGTCGGGGGAGACAGTGGCGAAGTGGTCGTGTCACTGGATTAGTAATCCAGAGGGCAAAGCTAATGCTCTCGAGGCCCAATAACACTCAGCAGGGCTGGTGTTGTAAGTGTGGCCGAGTTGCTACTATTAATGATAGAGTTGATCTGCAGACACTTCTCGGGTGGAAACGTTAAGTTTATTTATAATACACTCAGCAGCAACTACATGCGTGCTTTCAAGTCCAACTCTATCTCTGCACGGCTGCTGAGGTCACTCTCTCTAGCTACTCTCCTATTGGTTACTATAGATCATGTGATCTTCCCTTAACAAGTATTATTCTAAATGGTACATTACACACTAAACAAAGTCATAAATAATACATTACTCCCTGTTTAACTCTGCTATACATATATTTACAAGTACATATTTTTCAAGACAACATAATATTTACACTGGGTAAGGAATTTCCAAGTTCAGTTTTTCAGGTGGTTTCCTAGTACGTGTGGAACATCGCAGCTCCACAACTTCAAATTCTTTGTCAGGGGCCTCCTTTTCCTGAGTTGCCTGAACATCAGGTGCTTCAGTGAGCACTTGTGGTTCTATATCCTCAACTCTTACAGGAACATCAGTCATGTCAGTCCTGGATTGAGTATCTTTGAAGGGAAACACAGACCCGGTCATGATCACTGGTGGAACCATCTCTTGATGATTTGTCTTCCTCTTCCTTAAATGGTCCACATGTTTACGGATGATCCGTCCCTCCGCCTCCACGTGGTAAGATAGAGATCCTGTCACCGCACTTATTTCACCCAGTAACCACTTTGGTCCTTCCCCAAAGTTTTTCATGTATACCAGCTCTCCCACGGTAAATTTCCTCTTATGACTATGCCAGTTGTGTCTAGATTTCTGGTCACCCTGACTCCTATCCACCTTCCCCTCTAAATTCAGCATTATTAAGCTCAAACTTGTCCTGAGACAGTATTTCAACAAAATCTCTATTTCGCTATTCATCCCAAGCCACCGTAGGTAGCTGCATACTATGGTCTTCATTCGGGAAATTCCTGGATGGGCACAGTGTAGTTCAATTAAAAATGGCTCCCTTCCCTTTGGATGAACTATCACTCATGCTCCCCAGAATATGATGCCATCCTGGCTGGTTATTTCATATCTTCTGTTGAAGTACTGTTTCATTTAATCAGATACAGGCTCCTGTAACCAACTATGTTGCACTTGTTCTCGTACTTGCGATAGGACTGGGTCCCAACTTGTCCAGTCTCTGATCTGTCGAACACATACCGGCGAGGAATCTAAGAAATTTAACAGTAAAACAAGTTCCTGTGTAACTGGGACGTGCTCACCGTTTTCTTGTAAAGGCAAACGACTAAGGGCATTGGTGTTTGTAATTTGATTTCCAGGCCTATGTGCG
Organism: Carcharodon carcharias; assembly: GCF_017639515.1. NCBI lineage: Eukaryota > Metazoa > Chordata > Chondrichthyes > Lamniformes > Lamnidae > Carcharodon > Carcharodon carcharias. Next base: position 120,232,720 of record NC_054480.1, on the reverse strand, counting down.
AAAGTGTATTTGTATGCTGCCAGAATTAAAACACTGTTAGTATTTCTGTATCTCCTTTCTACGTGCTGCCTTCTTTCTAGCACAGACTTTCATCTAGGCCTTCTTTTTGACTTCACCATTGGCCAGACTTCTCTCAGATGCCAGCTCAAGTTGTCTGAGCTCAGTGACTGATATTCCCAAAATTTCATTTCATGTCTGCTTCTTGGAAAATTCTGCGGCTTTTGCTTCCAAAGCCTCTTTGGCTTCATTTAGCTGATTCTTCAGCTTTTCCATCTCTTTTTTGTATTTGTACCTCCTGGAAAATTAAACATTGTTGCGTGTTCTCTGCCAACTCATTCTTCAGTTTGTTCAGAGAAGTACTGAATTCTTTCTGTTTCTCTTCATACTTTTCCAGAGGTACAAACCTTGACCTGAGGGAATCTTGTAGTGTGTAAAGGTCTTGCAACATGTTTTCTTTTTCCTTTTGAAGGTTGCTGACCTCATCGCGAACTCTGAAGCAGGTCATACAGACTCAAAATGTTAACTCTGTTGCTCTCTCCACAGATGCTGTCAGATCTGCTGAGTTTTTTCCAGCATTTTCTGTTTTTAGGAGGAGGGAGGTGCACAAGAGGGAGATTCACTGATGGGAAGTGCACAGGATGGAGTTGCATTTGGGGGGAGGTGCACAAAGGAAGGTGCAGCGGAGAGTGGCCAAGGTTGTAGGAAGCTCTACCCATCTCATAGGATTTACAAGCAGAGACTCAGCTGCCTTGACCTTTCAGAAGAGCTTCTGCAGGCTGAGGTTGCCACATCAGGTGGTAGCAGACATCTACAGCCTCCTAGAAGACCTGCTACCTGTTGGACCTCTTGGATACGCTTTACCAATAGCTGTGAAAGTCACCAATGCCCTCATTTTTTGTCTCTGGTTCTTTCCGGGATCCTGCACGGCAACAGAGGTCCAGTTTGTTTAAGGAGAATGCAGTACATGGCTAAACTGGCCAGGATACATTTGAAGATATCAAGGATAAGGAAGGGTATACTTGCATTGGAGGCCACTGGGTGAAGCAAGCCAGAGTGTATTGGTGCCAGTCCCCTGCCTGGATAAATTAGGAGGGTTAGCAGCAGGAAGGACATCCAGCTATAAAACCACCCACCAACTCCAAAATGATCGTTGATATGAAGGTGATCAACCAGCACTGTGACGACCCCATGGGAAAAGCCAAAAGAGGAACCAACCAACCAAATTTGCATTGGAAGCAGTACAATGAAGATTTACTAGGTTGGGCCCTGAGATGAGTTGGTTGCCCTATGATGAAAGGCTAAGTAAACTGTGCCTATATTCTCTGGAGTTTAGAAGAATGAGAGGTGATCTCATTGAAACATACAAGATTCCGAAGGGGCTTGACAGGTTAGACACTGCGGGGTTGTTTCTGCTTGCTGGGGAATCTAAACCACGGTGGAGGCACAATCTCAGGATAAGGGGACAATCATTTAGGACTGGGATGATGAGAAGTTTTTTCAATTCAAAGGGTTGTGAATTTTTGGAATTCCCTCTTCCAGGGGTTTCAAATGCCCCATCATTGAATATACTTAAGGCTGGGATAGACAAATTTTTGGTCTCTCAGGGAATCAAGAGATATGGGGAACAGGCAAGAAAGTGGAGTTGAAGCCCAAAGTCAACCATGATCGTACTGAAAGGCAGAGCACGCTCAAAGTGCCTTATGGTCTAATCCTACTTCTATCTCTTTTGTTCTTGTGTGTGCTTGTGTAAAGATAATTCCACACCTTAGCAGAATTGTTGCTCAGCACCAGCAACAAGTTTTACATTAAGTAAGGTAAATAAAAAATAAATATGTTTAATTGTATACTTAACTTTGATACAGAAAAAAAGATTGTGTTACAGGGAGTCATTAGATTTTTGTAACATGGGCTTGGAGCCTCTGAAGAAAAAATGATGAGGATCTCTGATCTATAGGATGTCACACTCCCCTGCACATAAATGCATCAGTGGGTGATGAATAGCTTATTTTCCAGGGCTAGGATTTATGTAAAAATTTCCTTGTGATCATATTAGCTAGAATGAACAAGCTCCCAGGCTTGATTCATATGTGCATAGAGTGTCATCAAATGCATGCACATTACAATCTGAGCACAACCACAACCACCTTCAGTTTTTATAAACAGCCAGAATTATTTGTCTATCAAAGCACAACTGGTGTGAAGCAGATTTCTTGAGGAGTATCATACTGCGCCAGTCCAACATTTCAGACATTTTCACTCCTGCAAGCAAACTTAAGGGATTTTTTTAAGCAGATAAGTGATTCCCCTTTTAAACTTGGTTCATGCTATCTGTAAAGGACCCCACCAATGAGGTGCAGGAGCACTATAAGAGCCACATGATCACCAGATGAGTCATAAAGCAAGCCATTGGAATGTTGAAAATATGCTTCAGGTGGCCAGATATCTGGAGGGGTCCTGGTTAAATCCAAGGTAGGGGTTCACCACCACCTCCTCAGTTACCTCCTACTATGCCTTCTTGGTGAGAGCCACCATGCTGTGGAAATATTTCCCTTCTGCTCCTAGCAGTAATTGCAGTGATGCATCACTGACTCTGGGTGCTGCCCTTGCTCTACGTGCAGCATCAATCCTGAACACTCCCTGACTCCTCCAATTTCCATTTGAACATTGTTTCTTTAAATAGTGCTAAGCTCACATCTAATGCATAGCCTGGGGCCATGAAATCCAAAAGTCAAAATTTATTGCTTCAGTTCAGTTGTGATCAGATTCTGACTCACTGAGTTGATTTCTGGGTTTCATCCACGCAATTCAACACGCCTCAAACTTGCAATCCTCTTCCTCAGAGACTGCCTTGAGATTACTTTCAGGGCCAGTGCCCCAGCATTGCTCTAGATAGACAACTCTGGAGTACAGGATAATTGTAACTGATGCTCAGAATGTAATTGAGAGCCTCTTCTCTACTGGAACAAATCTGTACCAGAAACCCAAAAACAGAGAGGATGTAAGGAAAGTCTTAGCTTCTGGCATTGCACCTGCAGCTGTATAAATGTCACAGTTATCAAAATGAAGACCATTATCTCTCAGGGTTTCAACAATTTGATGCAATTTGGTCCGCTGCTTTTCTACTGATAGCTGGACAAGCAGAGCCAGATGTGTGCATTCCTGCCAGCCCCTTAGATGTACATTTGCACACATGGAAGAAACAACCAGAGTCAGGCTGACTTTATAGCAATGCATAAGACCTAACCTGTCATAGATTTCATTCGCACTGAAGCTGCACCAAAAAAAGGCCACCTCAATCCATAAAGGCTCTGGAGGGCACCAGTCAGTCACCTCACAGCCTTCTGCCACTGAAGGAGCACTGAAAAGTAGGATGCAGTGATGGGAAACAGTAAGATAGCAATTATCTTTCTAATCATTTAAATCATTTTCTGTACTGACGAAATGCGTCGATTGGTTTGTGCCAAAGTGTATAATGAACTGTGGAGCAGACAAATTAATCTTTCTGATTGCTTAACCATTAAAGGAAATGTATGCTGGGTATGATGAGCATTCAGGTATTAATACATTCCCTCATGGGGTGCGAGACAGATCTCTCTTCTAACCTCCAGCAACTTTCTAATTCTGGCTTCTTGCACATCCCTGATTTTAATTGCTCCCCCTCAGTACCAGCCATGCCTTCAGCCCAGCCTCTGGAATTCCCTCCCTGAACCTCTCCTTTTCTCTATTGCTCTATCCTCCTTGAAGACGCTCTTCAAAACATAGCTCTTTGACCAAGCTTTTAGTCATCTGCCTAATATCTCAAGTGGCTCAATGTCAAATTAGTCAATAACACTTCAGTGAAGCCCTTGGGATGTTTTACTATATGAAAAGTATTATCTGGATACAAGTTGTTGTTATTTATATTAAGGAAATGCCATAACGTTAAAGATATCCAGCGAGATAAATCAAAGCTGTCACTGCTCAGCTATAGTTCTGGCAAGAAATTCAAACTCATTTCAATGGGATTTGTGTTATCTACGATTAACATTGCTCCTGAATTAATAAAGAGACAAACCTAACTGTATTATTCTTAATGTGGCTCTGTAAGAATTACATTGAAAAGGGGCATTTTAATATTTTATACTAAGATAAAAGCAAAATACTTTGGACGCTGGAAATCTGAAATAAAAACAGAAAACGCTGGAAAAGCTCAGCAGATCTGGCAGCATCTGTGGAGAGAGAAACAGAGTTAATGTTTCGAGTTAGTTTGATTCTTCTTCAAAGACTCGAAACTTTAACTCTGTTTCTCTCTCCACAGATGCTGCCAGACCTGCTAAGCTTTTCCAGCATTTTCTGTTTTTATTTAATATTTTATACATTTGTTCAAATTTCATGATTTTAAGTATTGTACTGATCTAGTAGTTAGATTAATCAATAAATAGAACTAGCAGAAATAAAAGCAAAAAATTACAGATGCTGGAAATCCAGAACAAAAACAAAAATACCTGGAAAAACTCAGCAGGTCTGACAGCATCTGCGGAAAGTAATACAGCTAACGTTTCGAGTCTGAATGACTCTACATCAGAACTAAGGAAAAATAGAAAAGAGGTAAAATATAAGCTGGTTTAAGGGGGGGGTGGGACAGGTAGAGCTGGATAGAGGGCCAGTGATAGGTGGAGATTGCCAAAAGATGTCACAGGCAAAAGGACAAAGAGGGGTTGACGGTGGTGACATTAGCTAAGTTATGTGCTAATGGTGACATTATGAGTAAAAAGCAGGATGAACAAGGTACAGATAGCCCTAGTGGGGAGTGGGGTGGGGGGAAGGGATCGAAATAGGCTAAAAGGTGGAGATAAAACAATGGATGGAAATACATTTAAAAATAATGGAAATAGGTGGGAAAAGAAAAATATATATAAATTATTGGAAAAAGGGAGATCAGAAAGGGGGTGGAGGTGGAGGAGAGAGTTCATGATCTAAAGTGGTTAAACTCAATATTCAGTCCGGAAGGCTGTAAAGTGCCTAGTCGGAAGATGAGGTGCTGTTCCTCCAGTTTGCGTTGATCTTCACTGGAACATTGCAGCAGGGCCAAGGACAGACATGTGGGCATGAGAGCAGGGTGGTGTGTTGAAATGGCAAGCGACAGGGAGGTCTGGGTCATGCTTGCGGACAGACCGAAAGTGTTCTGCAAAGCGGTCACCCAGTCTGTGTTTGGTCTCTCCAATGTAGAGGAAACCGCATTGGGAGCAGCGAATGCAGTAGACTAAATTAACTTTTGAAACCATCTCCTTATTCTCTATGATAAAAGCAAAAAACTGTGGATGCTGGAAATCCAAAACAAAAAGAAAAATACCTGGAAAAACTCAGCAGGTCTGAGAGCATCTGCGGAAAGTAATACAGCTAACGTTTCGAGTCTGAATGACTCTACATCAGAACTAAGGAAAAATAGAAAAGAGGTAAAATATAAGCTGGTTTAAGGGGGGGTGGGACAGGTAGAGCTGGATAGAGGGCCAGTGATAGGTGGAGATTGCCAAAAGATGTCATAAGCAAAAGGACAAAGAGGGGTTGACGGTGGTGACATTAGCTAAGATATGTGCTAATGGTGACATTAAGAGTAGAAAGCAGGACGAACAAGGTACAGATAGCCCTAGTGGGGAGTGGGGTGGGGGGAAGGGATCGAAATAGGCTAAAAGGTGGAGATAAAACAATGGATGGAAATACATTTAAAAATAATGGAAATAGGTGGGAAAAGAAAAATATATATAAATTATTGGAAAAAGGGAGATCGGAAAGGGGGTGGGGATGAAGGAGAGAGTTCATGATCTAAAGTGGTTAAACTCAATATTCAGTCTGGAAGGCTGTAAAGTGCCTAGTCGGAAGATGAGGTGCTGTTCCTCCAGTTTGCGTTGAGCTTCACTGGAACACTGCAGCAGGGCCAAGGACAGACATGTGGGCATGAGAGCAGGGTGGTGTGTTGAAATGGCAAGCGACAAGGAGGTCTGGGTCATGCTTGCGGACAGACTGAAGGTGTTCTGCAAAGCGGTCACCCAGTCTGCGTTTGGTCTCTCCAATGTAGAGGAAATCGCATTGGGAGCAGCGAATGCAGTAGACTAAATTAACTTTTGAAACCATCTCCTTATTCTCTATGATAAAAGCAAAAAACTGCGGATGCTGGAAATCCAAAACAAAAACAAAAATACCTGGAAAAACTCAGCAGGTCTGGCAGCATCTGTGGAGAGGAGTACAGTTAATATTTCGAGTCTGAATGACCCTTCAACAGAACTAAGTAAAAATAGAGGTGAAATATAAGCTAGTTAAAGGGGGGGGGGCGGGGTGGGACAAGTACAGCTGGATAGACGGCCAGTGATAGGTGGAGATAACCAAAAGATGTCACAGACAAAAGGACAAAGAGGTTTGAAGGTGATGATATTATCTGATGAATGTGCTAATTAAGGGTAGAAAGCAAGACAAGCAAGGTACAGATAGCCCTAGTGGGGGTGGGGTGGGGTGAAGGAATCAAGAAAGGCTAAAAGGTAGAGATAAAACAATGGATGGAAATACATTTAAAAATAATGGAAGTAGGTAGGAAAAGAAAAATCTATATAAATTATTGGGAAAAAAAGGGGGGTGAATCGGAAAGGGGGTAGTGATGGAGGAGAGACTTCATGATCTAAAATTGTTGAACTCAATGTTCAGTCCGGAAGGCTGTAAAGTGCCTAGTCGGAAGATGAGGTGCTGTTCCTCCAGTTTGTGTTGAGCTTCACTGGAACAATGCAGCAAGCCAAGGACGGACATGTGGGCATGAGAGCAGGGTGGAGTGTTGAAATGGCAAGCGACAGGGAGGTCTGGGTATGCTTGCTGAAAGACCGAAGGTGTTCTGCAAGGCAGTCACCCAGTCTGTGTTTGGTCTCTCCAAAGTAGAGGAAACCGCATTGGGAGCAACGAATACAGGAGACTAAATCTTCCTTAACTGAGGTTTTCCACTCACGGTGGTTGACAGGGCCCTCAAACGTGTCCGGCCCATCTCCCACACATCTGCCCTCACACCTTCTTCTCCCTCCCAGAAACATGATAGGGTCCCCCTTGTCCTCACTTATCACCCCACCAGCCTCCGCATTCACCCACCTACTCCAGCATGATGCCACCACCAAACACATCTTCCCTTCACCTCCCCAGCAGCATTCTGCAGGGATCGTTCCCTCCGGGACACCCTGGTCCACTCCTCCATCACCCCCTACACCTTAACCCCCTCGCACGGCACCTTCCCATGCAACCGCAGAAGGTGCAACACCTGCCCCTTTACTTTCCCTCTCCTCACCGTCCAAGGGCCCATACACTCCTTTCAAGTGAAGCAGCATTTCACCTGCACTTCCCTCAATATAGTCTACTGCATTCGTTGCTCCCAATGCGGTTTCCTCTACATTGGAGAGACCAAATGCAGACTGGGTGACCGCTTTGCAGAACACCTTCGGTCTGTCCGCAAGCATTACCCAGACGTCCCTGTCGCTTGCTATTTCAACACTCCACCCTGCTCTCACGCCCACATGTCCGTCCTTGACTTGCTGCATTGTTCCAGTGAAGTTCAACGCAAACTGGAGGAACAGCACCTCATCTTCCACCTAGGCACTTTACAGCCTTCTGGACTGAACATTGAGTTCAACAATTTTAGATCATGAAGTCTCTCCTCCATCCCTACCCTCTTTCCAATTCACCCACCTTTTTTTCCCAATAATTTATATAGATTTTTCTTTTCCCACCTTTTTCCATTATTTTTAAATGTATTTCCATCCATTGTTTTACCTTTTAGCCTTTCCTGATTCCTTCACCCCACCCCACCCCCACTAGGACTATCTGTACCTTGCTTTTCTTGCTTTCTACCCATAATTAGCACATTCCTCAGATAATATCACCACCTTCTTTGTCCTTTTGTCTATGACATCTTTTGGTTATCTCCACCTATCACTGGCCCTCTATCCAGCTCTACTTGTCCCACCCAGCCTCCCCCCCCCCCCCCCCCCCCCCCCCCCCAAACTAGCTTATATTTCACCTCTATTCTATTTTTACTTAGTTCTGTTGAAGGGTCATTCGGACTCGAAACATTAACTGTACTCCTCTCCACAGGTGCTGCCAGACCTGCTGAGTTTTTCCAGGTACTTTTGTTTTTGTTTTGTGTTCCTTATTCTCTATGTAGGTTTCCTCTACATTGGAGAGACCAAACGCAGACTGGGTGATCGCCAAAAGGTAGCCTATTTTGATTCCCCCCCACCCTACCCCAACTAGGGCTATCTGTCCCTTGCTCATCCTGCTTTCCACCCTTAATGTACCCATTTGCACATGTTAGAGGAACAGTTTTGGAAAGTGGCGTTATCAGAACAGGTGCGATGGAGACAAAGGAACTGAGAGAATGGGATGAGTTTTTCCAGGTATTTTTGTTTTTGTTGTGAATAGAACTAGCAGGATAGTTTTAATCCATCTGTAACATAACAACTATGAAAAGAGGCTGTAATATGTAACAGTGCAACATGCTATTTATTGCATAGAACCTACCCTGTTGCTTTTACCAGCCTCTGGTCCAAACTTAGTTCAGGAATTACCTTTTGTTCCAGCCTCAGCTTGACTTCTACTCCTTTCCTCAGCTTCAAGAAAACATCTGCTCCTATCCTCAGCCCCAATAATGTCTCTACTTCCATTCACAATCTCTGTATCTCTTTGAATTCCTCCTTCAACCCCCACATCTTCTCTGTTCATAGCCTTAGCCCCAGGAACACTGCTGCTGTCATCCTCATCTTTAGAAACACCTCAGCTCCTGATGTCAGCCCCAGAAATACCACTGCTGCAGGCTTCATTCAGCTCCTGACCTCAGGCACAGGAAATCCTCCACTTCCTCCTTCAGTCCCAGTGTTTGAAGTGAACTGAAATGCTCCATTAAATAGGTTATCTATTGTATTTAAGCAGAGAATCTAGGCTGCTATTTTGCTGTTGTACCGAGGAGGGAATTTGGCATTGTCAGAGATGTCTACTTTCAGACAAAATGTAGGGCAGAATTATACAGGCCTCTGGGAGGTGGGACAGGGCCGGTAAAATAGCAATGAACTACATTGGGACAGCTCCCTGATGCAGTACCAATGCCAGGGCATTTTCCCAACGGCAGGACCAGATCGACAGTGGCTGCCCACTCTAAGGAGCCAGGCAGCTAATTTGGAGACTTAAAGACCTTAAGGGCCATTTTATGGAGCCAAAAGAATTTTAATGATAGTGGGACAACTTTTCCCACATGGAGAGATTGCTAGTTTAACAGAGCAGCCTCAGTTCAGCAGCTCAGGGGACCATCGAAGCCAGACACTCCATGGGCCAAAGAGCGGGCCGTGGGCAGAGAAGGCAGCGCTTGGGGCCCTCATGATCCTTCCAAGGGGGTTTTGCACCTGAATTTTTCACTTTTTAAAATGTTTTAAAGACTGTAGATCTCTTACCTGTCTCAGCAGTGACCACCTGTTCCGGTAGCACTGCTGTGCTTCAGAACTGCTGGCCCTCTGATTGGGCCAGCAGCATCATGAGGCTGCCCATCATCTTTAATTGGATGGCAGGCCCACAGGCAGGCAATTAAGATGCCGCCTATGGTAAAGTTGCCAAACCAGTCCTGATGCCAGGAAGCACCAGCTTGAGACCAGCTTTATACATCAACATCAGGGTACTGAAGCTTTTGATAGAATTCAGCCCCTTGTACCAAAGCCCTGCCTGTTCAGGTTGAACATTAAAGATCTCTTGAGACATTCAAAGAACTGCAGAACAACTCTCCCATTTACTTGACCAAAACTATCAAAAACAAATTAACTGGGAATTCATCTCAATTTTCAATTTGTGAGGCCGTGTCTTATGCAAACTGGGTACTGTACTTGCCTTCAGCTAACAATGTAATAACCTATTGGATGCGTAACTCTATGGGACATTCTGATGATATAAAATACGCATGCTAGTTTATTTATTTATCAGCCTGTGTTCCAAATGCAATCAGTATAAAACAATTCAGGTTCCAGGTAGTGATTTCTTGCCAACAGACTATAGTTTATTTTTAATTTTTATCTGGGTACAGTACACCTATTGCAGTTCCAGTGAAGCTAATTTCAAGCTGCCATTAGGAAGATGTATTCAAACACTTCCTCCTTATGCACTATCTATTTCCTGACACTGACACAAGGATGCAGCTAATCACAGCCCACATAGGTTCCAGTCAAAATGGGGTTTAGCCAGTATTAAAAAAAAAGAATGCAAATGGCTGAGTGATGAAGTCAAACATTGAATGAGAGGTAGTGATGTTTTAGATTATTAGAAAAAGAATGTGGGGAAGCAACACAGAATAAAAGAGGCAAATAGTGGTGTGGTGAATTTGACTTTTGGGTGATCAACTGGTAGAGTAATTTTGAGATATGGCCTCATTTACATTGGGCTGGTGAACTCCAAGGAGCCAAATCCAAGTAGAGCTCACCAAAAGGTGAGGGTGACTGCTCTTGACATCAAGGCAGTATTTGCAGAGTGTAGCATCAAGCCACCCTAGTAAAACTGAAATCAATTGGAATTGGGGGGAAACTCACTGCGGTTGTTGTAGGTTAATCATCTCTGTTCCAGGGCATTGCTACAGGTGTTTCTCAGGGTAGTGTCCTAGGCACAATGATCTTCAGTTGCTTCATCAATGACCTTTTTCCATCATAAGGTCAGAAGTGGGAATGTTCGGCGATGATTACACAATGTTCAGCACCATTCATGACATCTCAGATACTGAAGCAGTCCATGTCCAAGTGCAGCAAGATCTGGACAACATCCAAGCTTGGGCTGACAAGTGGCAATAACATTCATGCCACACAATGACTATCTCCGACAAGAGAGAATCTAACTATCACCCCTTGACATTCAATGGCATTACCATCACCGAATCCCCCATTATCAATATCCTGGGAGTTACCATTAACCAGAAACTGATCTAGACTAGCTATATAAATACTGTGGCTACAAGAGCAGGTCAGAGGCTAGGAATCCTGCAAAGAGTAACTCACCTCCTGACTCCCCAAAGCCTATCCACCATCTATAGGGCACAAGTCGGAAGTGTGATGGAATACTCTCCACTTGCTTGGATGAGTGCAGCTCCAACAACACTCAAGATACTTGACACCATCCGGAACAAAACAGCCCACATGATTGGAACCCCTCCACAAACATTCACTCCCTCCACCATCGACAATAGTGGCAGCAGTGTGTACCATCTACAAGTTGCACTTCAGGAACTCACCAAGTCTCCTTAGACAGCACCTTCCAAACCCATGATCACTACCATCTAGAAGGACAAGTGCAGCGGACACATAGAAACACCACCACACTCCAAGGCACTTACCATCCTGACTTAGAGATATATTGCGGTTCCTTCACTGTCGCTGGGTCAAAATCAAGGTACTCCCTCCTTAACAGCATTATGGGTCTACCGCACCACATGGACTGCAGCAGATCATCACCACCTTCTCAAGGGCAATTAGGGATGGGCAATAAATGCTGGCCTAACCAGCGACATCCACATCCCATGAATGAATTTTAAAAAAATCAATACCACCAATGTCTAGCAGTCTCAGCTGCCAGTAAGTAATTTTGGGGAGTTGGTATGGGTGTGGGTATCAGCTGAAACTAAATGTATCTGAAAACTGCATTTGAAACTGCACAAGAAACATTTCATCATGCTTCAACAAATATAACAGCCTAGAAAGCACTGTTAGGGCACAAATCATGTACTAGTATAATACATTCAAGAAGTTCTTTCAGTTGTAGACTTGCTTGGTCATGATATTTCCAAATTGGACTCCACTGATTAAACTTAATGAATTTGTGCTTCCAGAATGGAACTTTTCACACCAAGGCTACATGTCAAGAATTTAGCTGTGGCGCTCAGTAGAAATCAATAGATGAATAACTCCAATGTGCCCTTTTCAAAAAAAGCTCTGTGGTGAGGGTGCAAATCCTTAAAATTCACCCTACTGTATATTTCCTGATGCTCATGTTATGGACGGGGGTTTAATTTTAAAAAGCCCTGATTTCTCCACTCACTACCCGTCCATAAACAGAAATTGGAATGTCACATCCAGGATTAAATTTCACAAGGGTCCAAGTTAGGAGACGAGCCAAATTAGAGATAAAAGAGTCAATTGAAGCCAGAGAGAAACTCGGTGGCTAGAATTAATTTTAAGACAAGTAATTAACCACAGCAAATTCCTTGCCCTAATACTGAGAAAATGGCAATGTATAACACCCATATGTTTATTCAGCGAGGTAATTTAAATGAGAAGAAATTGGAGACCATTAGCACAGATCAATTGAAAACTGGAGCTAAGGAGATACAGTTCAAATTGCCCAGCAAAATCAAAAGAAGTGAACTAATCCTTGCGTTGGTCGAACGTCAGGATCTCAAGTCCCCAGTAGAGCGGTTAGATGAAGAGCTGAATCATGACTCCAAGTTTCCTCCCCGAGCCAATTTCGAGCTCGAAAAGCTTAAATTGCAGCTAAAATTTCATGAGAGGGAAAGAGAGGAGAAAGGGAAACTCAGGAAAGAGAGAGAGAGAGAGCAAAGGAACTGGAAAGGGAAAGAGAAATTGGAAATGGAACTAGACAATTGGAAGTGGCAAGGGAAAAAGTCTCTCTTCAGTAACACCCCTATTCCTCCAAACCTAGGGCCGCTCTCTGAGGCCCTTAAGTATGCACAATTCTTTCCCAAATTTGAAGATAGTGATGTGGAGTCATTTTTTAACCACCTTTGAGAAAATAGCAGGACAGCTAAAATGGCCCTCAGAGATCTGGATATTTTTAATTCAAGGGTAGCTGTCAGGGAGAGCCCAAGAGCTCTACTCCATGCTGCCTTCTGATGTGTCCCTAGATTATGAGCAGGCTAAGGTTGCCAAGGTGGGGGTGGGAAGGGGATGGGTGATGACATTTCCGCGGGCATGGCTGAGTGCTACGAGAAAGCTCCCTGAAGGCTGACAGCTGCCTCAGGGAGATGCAGACCTGAAAATCATCAAATAAAGGTTTCAAAGGCTGCAAAAAAATGTCAATGTATCACGATCAATCACCTGAAAATATAGCTGATAAACATGCTGTCCACAGATAATTATTTTTATTTTATTTCATAACGGAGATTTCATTCCACTCTTGGATGAGTTTTGATAAAAAAATGCAAAGTCCACCTGGCCGATTCGCTTGTCCGCCAACTGTAAGGTTGGATGGGTCACGAAAAATCGGAGATAATTGTGCCGTTAATGGGCTTAATTGCCCTCTTAATTGTCAGCGGGTACGCTTCAAATTTTTGTGCGTGCCCGCCGAGCAAAATATTGTATGCCTGATCGGGTCGGGCACGCGACCACCTGCAGGACGTAAAATTCAGCCCATGGGCAAAGGTAGAGCTATTTGTGGCACCTCATCTCCACCATTGTGTTAATGGATCTACAGTTACCTGCTCACAATACAATGGGTTTTAACAAGATACCTTGTTAGCTGAAAAGCTCAACCCAAAATCACCCTGTCACATGACTGAGACTTGAACTGTTTGAATTGCTTTAATTATACAGCTTTTGGATTCCATCTTCAGTCTGTGGATTAACATCTGATGGGCAGGCCATACAGGAGCAAGCTCTGGTCAGGTCAACCATGAGCATATGTGTTAGGCCATTCTGCCCATCAAGTCTGTTCCACCATTCAGTAAGATCATGGCTGATCTGATAATCCTCAACTCCACTTTCCTGCCTTTTCCCCATAACCCTTGATTCCCTTACTGATTAAAAATCTATTTCAGTCTGATGTTTTGACTATGGGTCGCTTTGCTCGTAAACGAGTTGCATGCTTATCTGTTGGCAAGTGAGTCGATTAGAATATACAGCAAACACAAAGACCATTATGAAATGAAGCACATACTATTTATTTACACAAACAACAGAGCATTTTCACGATGTGTGCTTCTCCAGCCAAAGCCTACTCTAGACTAACATTTACATGGTAGCCCGCGCTTTACAGCTATTGGCTCTTGCAGTCACACCTCAGATTACCACATTCCTCCCCCTCTACTTGAAAGCTATTAACTATTTACAGAAATGAACTATTTACAAATTATGTCTCTTGGAAGGCTTTTTCAAACGTGTCGACCATCGTAGTTCTATGACTTCAGATGGTTTATCTGAGGCCTCCCTCTCAGGAGTTATCTGTCCACTAGGCACCCTAGTAAGAACCTGCAAGTTTGCCCCTTCAATTCTCTCAGACTCAACGGGTTCTGCAGGTACTTCCAAAGCAAGAGGAGTTCCTTCTACGTATGGTGTCGACTCCAATGGGAATGCTTGGCGCACCTTTTTTTAGCGGATCTTTATCCCATTTCCTGAGGTGATCTATATGCCTCCTGATTATCTGACCTTCAACTGATATATGGTAGGACAGGGGTCCTGTCACTGCACTGACTTCACCTGATAGCCATTTGAACCCATCTTCAAAGTTCTTCGTGAAAACAGCTTCCCCTACAGTGAAGTTTCTTTCATGACTATGGTAATCGTGTTCATTTTTCTCCTGACTTCTTTCTACCCTCCCCCCTAAATTTGGCCTTCTGAGGCTTAACCATGTCCTTAGACATATCTTCATTAATAACTCTGCGGGGGCAATACCGGAGTGTGTACTGATGTTGCGTGGTTCTGTAGCTGAGTAGAAAGTGTGATAACTTTGTTGCTATAGAGACCCCTCTAATTTTTTTATTCCGGCCTTGAAGGTCTGGGCTGCCATCTCAGCCAACCCATTGGATGCAGAGTGGTATGGTGAGATCTTGATATGTGCTATTCCATTTAGAGTTGTAAATCTTTGGAACTATCCACTAGTGAATGTCATTCCATTGTCAGACACTATTACCTCTGGTAAACCATGTATCGCAAAACTCTGACGCAATCTGTCTATGGTGGTGGCAGATGTGGATTATCGCACCTCGTATACATCCATCCATTTGGAGTGGAAGTCAATAAGTAAGAGGAACATTGTTCCCAAAAAAGGTCTCATGAAGTCAACGTGGAGGTAGACCCATGGCCTTCCTGGCCATTCCCAAGGATGCAGTGGAGCAGAAGGAGGCAATTTCTGCACCTGTTGGCGCTGTATACAGCTTTGACCATGTTTTCAATTTCGGTGTCCATCCCTGGCCACCATAAGTTGCTGCGCGCCAACATTTTCATTCTGGAAATGCCAGAATGATTGATAGAATTGGTTTCTATCAATAATGGTTGTCTTCCTCTGGGAGGCACAATGACTCTCGCTCCCCAGCATAAAATGCCATCTTGGCAGGTGAGCTCGTATCTCCTGGTAAAAAAAGGCTTCAATTTGTCCAACTTTGACTTGTTAGTCCATCCCTGCAAGACTTGTTCCCTGACGTGAGACAAAACTGGGCTGCCGTTGGTCCATTCTCTGATCTATTTGGTTTTCACTAGTGATGAATTCATCAAATTTGATAACAAGACAAGTTCTTGAGGGATGGGGACATTCACATTGCTGTCCTTCAGGGATAATCGGCTCAACACATCAGCATTGGCAATCTGGCTTCCTGGCCTGTGGATGAAAGTACATTCGTAAGTAGCTAGAATCAGTGCCCACCTTTGAATGCATGCCAAGGTGTTTGGGGGTATTGCCTTATCTTCCCCAAACAAGCCCAGTAGTGGCTTTTGGTCGGATGCTATGGTGAAGTGGTGACCATGGATGTATTGGTGGAATTTCTTAACGCCAAATACAAAGGATAAGCCTTCTTTTTCTATGTGTGAGTATCTTCATTCTGCCTCACGGAGTGTTCTCGAAACATAGCCAATGGGCCATTTGGAATCATCTGTCATCTGGTGGGAGTGTACTGCCCCTACTCCGTAAGGGGATGCATCACATGTTAACATCAATTGGTTCTTTGGGTCGAAATGTACCAACAGGGCCGATGAATGTAGTAACTGCTTTACTGCCAAAAATCCTGTTGTTGTGGGGCTTGCCAAGTCCACCTGTGGTTTTTCTTGAATAACCCTTATAATGGAGCCAGTGCTGTCGACAAATTTGGGAGAAAACGATCATAGTAGTTAACTGGTGCCAAGAAGGACTTGAGTTCTGTTACATTTTTCGCGGCTGGCACTTCACGAATAGCTCTCACCTTGTCTTCTACTGGGTGAAGGCATGCAAGTCGACCCTATGACCCAGGTAAATTATTTCTTTTGCTTGGAAGATACATTTTTCCTTTTTCAAGCATACTCTGGCTTGTGAGAAACAATTCAATACCTTTTCCAAGTTGGCCAGGTGTTATTAGTCCTGTTACTAGGGCATCATCGAGATAAAACTCCACATGGGCTAGACCTTGGAGCAAATTTGCCATAGTCCATTCGAAAATGACACAAGCCAATGAGACTTCGAAAGGTAACCTGATCTATTGGTATGACCCCCCTATATGCATTGATAGTCACAATATCCCGAGAGCTGTTTCCCAGCTCAACTTGCTGGTAAGCATTGCCTATGTCGAGTTTCATATATGTGGTTCCCCCTGTCAGCTTGGGGTACAACTCATTAACTTTTGGTATAGGGTGCCTTTCAAGTCTGGCTACCTTGTTAATGGTCAACTTGTAGTCCCCGTGTACTTGCATACTCTGGTCAGGCTTTAGAATGGAACTGTGGGCATTGCCATTGAGGAAATTGTACAGGTAAGACTCACAACCTTCCCAGCCTGTCTAATTCAATATTCATCTTTTCTCGTAATGCATAGGGGACAGGCCTTGTCTTCAAATATCTGGGGGTTGCTCTGGGATCCACTTGGATTTTGGCTTGCAGTCCCTGAATCTTCCCAAGGTCTTCCCTGAATACAGCAGCATATTTCTGTAATAATTTCATAGGTCTTTCAATCTTGAGTTGGAAAATCTCAGTCCACTCTAATTTATTTCCTTAAGCCAATTCTGACCAAATAGAGTTGGACCCTCCCCTACTACCACTATCAGGGTTAATGGCCTCCATATTGTACTGGAACCTTGCATATACTTTTCACTTGTATGTTTTCGCCCCCAGTATATGTCTTTGGTCTGGCATCTGAGATTTCTAGCTTTAATGAGTGGCCTCCTCCATTCAGATACTTAAACATCTGTTCTCCAATGACTGTCATGGATGCACCTGCATCCACCTCCATTTGAAGTGGTTTTCTGTTGACTTCTATTGTCACGTAGATTGGCTCTGTTTTACTCATATTTAAATTGGGCAGGGAGTAAATGTCTGACTCTGTTTCTTCTGGCTCCTCCATTATATAAATTTCACGGCTTCTTGCTGTTTGAACTTAGGCATCAATCTTTTTTTAAAATATCGCATAATATGCCCATTGCGATGACAGTAGAAGCACTTGATTCTTTTAAATTGTTGTTCATTTGTAGGCTGTATGGTTCCAATCCTGACATTATAAATGTGGTTTTTATCCGCTAAGCCATTGTTTTTTGCTGGTCTGTTAATGGCAATTGTTTCCCACCTTTCCGCGGAGCTTTGCACTTCCGCGCCATTTCTAGTCGGTGCCTCCCTCCCGACATGAAGAACGGTGACATTCTGTGCTTCCTTGATTTCTTCTGAATCCCTGACCAAGCTTCCCGTTGTGAGCGCCAACTCCAGGGCTTTACTGAAATCCAAATTTGTCTCAGACAGCAACGTTTTTTGAATGTCATCTTCATTAATTCCACACACGAATTGGCCTCTTAACATGTCATTAATTGACGTCCCAAACTCACAGTGCTCTGTCAATTGTCTTAAAGCTGCTACATAGCAAGCGACTGTCTCTCCAGGGGCACGAAAACTCGAACTGAATTTAAGACACTGCATTGTTACCAAGAGTTTCGGTTGGAAATGGCCTTTCACTAGATTCACCAGCTCATCAAAGCCTTTGAAATCTGGGGCATTGGGCCAATAGACTACGAATTAGGGCATATATTTCACTGCCAAATGTCAACAAGAGGATCACCCACCTCTTATCCTCCCCCAATATGTCATTGGCCAAAATGAAAAATGCAAGGTGTTCAATGTAATGCTTGTAGATCTTTCATTCTGAGTTGGAAAATCACGGTTGACTCCAAGTCATCAGTAGTTTGATCAAACAGATCAATGCAGCCAAATTGTGGCATATTGGAGGACGATGGCTTCGACAACTATGGTGAGGGTTTACAATTGTACTACACTTACAATCAGCCTGCATGCCCGGCTACTTCAGTACAGTTGAGTTTTCGCGGCTTTCCTTGGTGTCATCGACTGAGGTTTTGCCTTATCGCCAGTTGGTATGTTATGACTATGGCTCGCCTCGCTCATGAACCGGTTGCGTGCGTATCTGTAGGTAGACGAGTCTGTTACAATATACGGCAGATCAATATGAAATGAAGCACATACTATTTAATTACACAAACAACAGAGCATTAACATGCTGTGTGCTTCTCCAGCCAGACTCTAGACTAACTTTTATGTGATAGCCCGCGCTACACAGCTAGTGGGTCTTGCAGTCACATGGTCAATCTGCTCACAGTCTCTTAAAGGTGCATTGCACCTCAGGTTACCTCACTTGGCCTTGAATCTTGAATATACTTAATGACCCAGCCTCTACAGCTCTCTGCAGTAAAGAATTTCACAGCTACCTTGGCTCCCGAGGTCAGTTCAAACTGGTCGCAGATGTGGATCAGTCTGCGCACCGACAGCGGATCCGAGCAGAAGACGGTGACATCATCCATGTACAGGGAGGCTTTGACCTGAGTGCCTCCACTGCCTGGGATCATCACTCCTCTTATGTCCAGATCCTTCCTGATGGACTCAGCACAAGGTTCTATGCAACACACAAACAGGACAGGGGAGAGAGGGCAGCCCTGCCTGACTGCAGATTTAATAGGAAAGCTATCTGGTTCCCACCCATTGATTGAGACTGCGCTACTGATGTTAGTGTAGAGCAGTTGGATCCAGTTGCGGATTCCTTCCCCAAACCCCATTTTGGAGAGCACATCCACCATGTAGGTACATGATATTCTGTCAAAGGCCTTCTCCTGATCCAGGCTGATGAGGCAGGTGTCCACAACCCAATCCTGCACATAGGCAATCGTCTCTCTGAGTAGCGCAAGGTTGCCAGAGATCTTCCTGCAGGGCACAGAGCAGGTCTGGTCAGGGTAATCACCAATTCCAGAGCAGACCTGACCCGACTGGCGATGACTTTGGACAGAATCTTATAGTCCACATTTAACAGTGAAATGGGTCACCAATTTCTAATTTCCTCCCTTTCCCCCTTGTGCTTGGAGATGAGGGTAATGATGCCTTTCCTCATGGATTCTGACATGCTGCCGCTAGAAGCATACTCTCATACACTTCTAGCAGGTCCCACAGTGTCAAATACAACTAGCTGGCAAGCTGTTGCTTCTGGGATTCTTACTCTTCTCGAAGGACTAAAGGGCCTTAGTTCATCAGGAGTTAGCCATTTGTCCAGGCTCTCCCATGTTCAGTTGTCTAAGACCTCCGAGATAGAGGACAGGGAGGACTGGGAGGCTGCGCTGTCTGTGGGTTTCACGTCATACGATCCAACATAAAAGGATTTGCTGATCCTCAAAATGTCAGACTGCGATGACTTTACTGAGCCGTCTTCTTCCTTCAGGCTGCTGATCACACAGCTCTCTCTGTGTACCTTTTGGAAGAAGAAACGTGAGCACGTCTCATCCTGCTCCACAGAGCAGACTCTGGACCGGAAGGTGATCTTGGAAGCCTCCGAGGCAAAGAGTGAGGCTTGCTGGCTCTTCAGCTCTTGGAGTTCCTCCTTGACATCGACCCCCATCGACTGCAGCCGGAGCAGATTCTGCATGTTTTTCTGGAGTCAGGACATTTCCCTCTATTCCTTTCTACCTTTCTGGACGCCTTTGAGGATGAAAAACCTCTTGATGTTTTCCTTGATCGCTTCCCACCAGTGTGTCAGGGACTCAAAGAGGGGTTTCACGGTTCTCCAACCTTTATAATCCCTCTTGAGCTCCTCCATGTTCTCTGGGGTCAGCAGTTGTTCATTCAGTTTCCATGCCCCCCTGCCAACCCTCTGGTCTTCCTGAAAGTGACAGTCAGCCAGCAGCAGGCAGTGGTTAGAGAAGAACACCATAAATGTATGCATTGAATACTAATTATATTATAATTGTATTGAAGCACCTCAGAGTGCAACATGATGTATGTTGATAACTCCAATACCATTGCACTGTCTAACTGTCTGTAATGACCATATTGAAATTATTGTAATATTCATTGATTGTATTGAAGCACCTTGTGATCCATGTGTAAAAATTGAATCTGACTGCACTTTTTGTGATGGCAATTTAGAAATGTTTTGTAATGTTCTTCCAGATATTTTAGGAATAAAGTATTTTTTCAACAAAAAAAGAATTTCACAGATACACTACCCTCTGAGAGAAGAAATACTTCCTCACCTCTACCTTAAATGGGTGACCCCTTACTGTGAGACTGTGCGTTCTGGTCCTAGACTCTCTCACAAGGGAAAACAACCACTCAGCATCTACCCCAAGAATACTATATGTTTCAATAAGGTCGCCTCCCATTCTTCTAAACTCCAATGAGTACAGGTCCAACCTACTCAATCTCTCCTCATAAGAAAAATCCCTCAATACCAGAGGTCAATCTAGTAATGCCGGTATATCTTTCCTTAGATAAGGGACCAAAACTGTTCATAGTATTCTAGGTGTGGTCTAACTTATATAGTTTTAGCAAGACGTCCCTACTTTTATACTCCATTACCTTTGAAATAAAGATCAACATTCCGTTTGCCTTCTCCATTACCTGCTGAACTTGTATGCTGGCCTTTTGAGATTCATGCATGAGGATCCCCAAATCTCTCAGTGCTGCAGCTTTCTGCAGTCTTTTTCCGTTTAAATAATATTCAACTCCTCTATTCTTCCTGCCAAACTGCATAACCTCACATTTTCCCACATTATATTTCATCTGCCAAGTATTTTCCGTCTCACTTAATCTGTCTATATCCCTCTGTAGGCTCCTTGGGCAGAATTTTCTGCTTGACGTGCGGGAGACGAGCCCCACACATCAGCATGTAAAATGATGCACAGTGACGTCAGGCGAGCATCCCAACGTCACCGCGCGCCATCGTGCTATTTCGCTGGGCGGAGGCGCGATGAAGTTCGACACACGCCCATTAATTAATGGGCTAGTTAAGGCCTTTAAGTAGTCAATCGACGGCGATTTTCAGCTGTCCGTGCGATCTTCGGGTCAGCGCACGGCCGCAATGGCAGGCAGGTAAGAGACTTTTTAATGAAACTCACCCACAGGCAGGATAAGAGGACTCAGTGAGGTTGTCAATCTGGTTTGTGAAGTATTTATTGCAGGAAGTTTTTTAAACTTGCCTGTGTGATCTGCAGCAGTTCAGAACGAATTCCAGCAGCTTTCTGTGTACTTTGAACCTTCAGGTCAGCACTCTGCAGTCAGTGATCTTTATCAGGCCTGCAGCTTTCTGGAGGCCTCCCCTTAGTCTGGGTCTGGGTTCTGACATGTCCACTAGAGGCAGCTCCTCTGAAGAGGAAGGGCTAGAATAAGGAGAAGGCCAAGAGTGCACATTCAGCCTCCAGGGGAACCATCTTTGAGAGTACAGGAGCATGCACAAGGGGCACAGGGCCAAGAGGTTGTCCAAGGTGGAAGGGGCCGCAGAAGACGCCACTATCCTGCTGCCAGGGTATACAGGCAGTAAAGTAGATACCTCAATCTGACTGAGGTGCAGTGCCAAAGGAAGCTCCGACTGTCAAGGGAGACAGTCAAGTACATCTGTCAGATGATTGACCATGAGATCTTTCCTAACTGTGTGGGTGGACACCCCATGCCAATGGCTCTGACGGTCACAGTTGCCCTCAAAATCTATGCCTCTGGTTCCTTCCAGGGCTCGGTGGGTGATCTTTGCTGTGTCTCCCAATCAGCTGTCTACACTTGTGTCAAGCAGGTCACAGACAATCTGCTCAAGTGTGCATTGACCTTCATCCACTTCCGCTGGGACCAGGCAAGCCAGGAACAGCGAGTCAAAGGCATTGCGGCCATTGCTGGCTTCCCCCTCGTCCAGGGTGCAATAGACTGCACACACGTGGCCATCAAGGCGTCAGCAGGTGAGCTCGGTGCCTTCATCAACAGGAAGGGCTTCCACTCTATGAACGTGCAGATAGTGTGGGATCACAGGATGCAGATTTTACAAGTCTGTGCAAGGTACCCAGGCAGCTCCCACGACGCCTACATCCTCAGAAACTCCCAGGTGCCAGGGGTCGTCAGTGCTCTGGCTCGGCTTGATGGATGGCTGCTGGGTGACAAGGGCTATCCCCTCAGAAGGTGGCTCATGTCCCCCCTCCACCATCCATCAGAAGCTGAGGAGCACGGCTCTGCAAGGGCTGTGGTGGAGAGAGCCAATGGTCTTCTCAAGATGCGCTTCCGATGCCTGGACTGCTCAGGGGGCGCACTCCAGTGCCCCTCAGATCGTGCGTCGGTGATAGTGGCTGCATGCTGCGCTCTCCACAATCTTGCGCTGGAAAGGGGGGCCGCAGTGGAAGATGAACATGTCGATGCAGTGGATGCCACTGCACACAATGAGTCCAGCACTGATTCTGAGGAACAGGAAGCACAGGGGAATGCTGAGGGGCCAAACACTGACTCAGGACTACACCAAAGATTCAGGGACACCCGGGAGACTTTAATCCAACAAACCTTCAGCTAGCTCAACACAAATGGATCAGCAGGACCAGCCTTGCCTGGCACTTCCATACTCGGCACCTAAGTGCTAAATCTGCCAGGTCATCAGCTACAACTAAGGGCTTTGGACATAAACTTCAATGTTGAAACAAACACTCATGGCATTTATCTTAAACATACAAATGCAGAACAAAGGAGCCACCCTCAGCCATGGTAACACATCTGGTTTTTATTTTAACCATCAGAAGTTCTCACAAATCCAAAACAAAACGTTAATCAAGCAGAAAAAAATTATAAGTAGCACCAGCAAGAAACCCGTGGTGTGCCTAAGGTGCCTTATGCTTTCGTTTATGGGTGCTAGGTCATGGTGCCGCCCCATCGCTTGAAGTAGCATCTGAGACAGCCTCACTCTGCTGTCCTGTTGACCTCGATGATGTTGGCAGTCGCCCTCTGGCCCGTGGAGCTTGTGCTGGGCCCACCTGGGAGGGATCTGCGAGTTCCACAGCTGGCATCTCCCCAGTTGTCGCAGACGATGAAGCAGTCACTGGGAGAGGGGCGGAGCAGCTGGTGCCCTCATCCGGAGCACCGTGAGAGGAGCCCACAGAAACGACAGGCAGCTGCTGCGCCGATGTGAGGTTGCCCCAGACCTCCCTGCTCACAATGATGGATGGGCAACGAGCTAGAAAGCTTGAAGCCCACACCATCTCCCACATTGGCACTGACCAGCTGTGGCCACTGGCGATGTGAGGGCTTGCAGGTCCGAGCGTAACCCCAGGAGAATCTGATTGTTCTCCTGGAGGTGCCTTTCCATAAGAGCCACTCTCTCCATGGAGGAAACATGATGCTCTGCCATGAGGCTCATTGCATCAGTGATGCTCCACGTGGACTCCTCCACCTATGAAGCATAGCCTCATGTATCATACCCAGATGCTCCCACACACCCAGCTGCATTTCCTGACTCCAGAAGCACATCATCAGGCACTAACTGAAGATATGCCTGGTCCCCTGCAGTTCTTCGACTGCTGGCGCCATCGACACTCTCTGTCTCTGCCAGCTCCTCCAGCGATTGTGAAGTGCCCTCTCCACAGTGCCAACACTAGCTGATATTGCAATGCCCGCCGAGGTGCTAGTATCTGCGTTGGTGCCTGCCTCACATAAATGATGTGATGCAGATGACACTTGAGGGCCCTCAGGTGTGAGAGGGGGCATCTGCAATTCCTCCTGGTAGCCATGCTCTTATGATGCTGAAATTAACAACAAGGACAGTGGATCAGTTGGCGTGCACACAGTGACACACACTTCATCCCTTTCCCCCTGGCTCATTATGCGCTCAACCTTCCAGAGCCTATGGACACAAATACTGGTGAGGTGGCAAATAGTGAGGAGGATACCCTTACATTACAGATGGATATAGACGGGTTGGTCAGATGGCCTAAGGAATGCCAAATGGAATGTTATGTGGATAGGTGTGAGGTAATGTTCTTGGGCAGGACAAACAAGGCACAGGAATACATGATGAATGGTAGGACCGTGGAAAGTAAGGAGGATCAGAGGGACCTTGCTGGGCATGTCGACAGGCCCCTTAAGGCGCGCATCTTCGAAGGACCGAAGGACCTTTTTCTATGATCCACATCTCTGACTCTATCACTCTTTGACCGAGCAATAACAAATCAAACAATCATCAGTGCTATGGATGTTGGGAGGACATAGCGGATCTCACTGTTGGCCTCAAAAAATGGCCATTCCACCCCAGCCCCACCAACGCCAGTTGACCTGGGTGCATGGTACCTCTCAAGCTCCAAGGCCTCCTAATCGAAGCGGCTTATCATCAGGTGAGCCTGACCACCACCAGCCCTCGAAAGCTCAGACACATTACGAGCATTCTTCTCCTGAAAAGAGAAGACCATTCATTGTGGCAATTTGCACATGGAATCTGCACATGGACCCCAACTACAGTGGCCCATATCAGGCTTCCAGTGCCTCCTCTCCCCGCTACTACTGATCAGTCACACAAAGATAGTATGCCTGCTGCCAACCCCCTCCAATGTCCACTTGGGCACATACTGCGTACATCACTTTAGGAAACACACGGTCTTTGCTCCCATGGAAAGGAGGCGCAACAACATGCAGCATCGACGGCAGCAGATGGTTCTTGGCCACGACACCTTGAGTCTTCCCTTCCACAATCTCATCACCGTGAATAGGGCATGTGTGCCCTACTAAGCTTAACATTAATATTGAAGCACTTGGGGAAAATCCTATCTATCACACATCTTGTCAGACTGCACTTGCCCTAGTGTTAGACTGCTCACAATGGTCTTCAGTTCAACTTTGGAACGATAGATTCCAGAATTGTGCTAGATTTTTAAGTTTCACATTTCTGACTATGTTCTGAGTTCTGAGTATGCGCCTAGCTGCATCTCCTGCAGGTTGCCTCCGGACTAGTCATGTGCGACTAAGAGCACTCAGGCTGATCTACGCATGGGCACTATCTGCTTGCCCACCCAGCGTACAAGAAATGCCCAACATAATGCAATGCAGCCATGACAGTAAGACTTGCCAGGGGGGACCTCAAAGGCTAAGGATACCTGCTGGGTTAAATGCCCAATACCAACATGGTACTCACCCTTCCAGAGCGCAACGATTCGCTGAAACGCTTATGGCACTGGATCCAGGTGCGCCACACCACGTCGCGGGAGCTCATCACCTCCGCCACCTCCTCCCAGGCACATTTGGTCATCAGGGGGAGCCTTCTCCTCCCATCCTGGGGACCAACATCTCCCGCAGTGCTACCACCTCCTTGAGGAGAGCAGCAAGGCAGTCATCTGAAAAGCGAAGGGCACATTGGCCAACCCTACAGCCTGCCCTGCTCCTCTGCTCTTCCATCCTGCATGCCCTGCTCAGCCGATCCCCTGCAGTGTGACCTGGAAATGGCCATTGTGAGCAGCCTACAGGAGGTTGCCAGGCCTTCCTTAAAACAGACTGCCGGGTCACCATTGGACCCGGCGGTCTGTGCACGCCCACCGCAGCCTGCTCACTCCCACTATTCACGGGAGTTGGCAAATGCACTGGGCAGGCCTTAATTGGACCTGCTATGCAAAATGGCAGCGCGGACCCAATCACGGGCACCAATTGGGTCTGCGCCCACCCACAGGCACTCCAGCTCCACCCACCCAACAGGCAGAAAATTCTGCTCCTTGTATCATCCTCACCATTTGCCTTCCCACCTATTTTTGTGTCATTCGCAAACTTGGCAAAGTACATTCAATTTCCTCATCTAAGTTATTAATATATATTATAATTAATTGTGGCCCCAGCACTGATCGCTGTGGCACTCCACTAGATACAGGTTACCATCCTGAAAATGCCCCCCCATCCAAACTTTCTGTCTTCTATTAGTTAGCCAATCCTCTGTCCATACTAATATAGGACGCCAAACACCATGGGCTCTTATCTTATTAAGTGGCCTTATGTGCGGTACCTTATCGAATACTTTCTGGAAATCCAAATATATTACAACTACTGGTTCTCTTTTATCTATCCCGTTTGTTACCTCCTCAAAGAACTCTAATAAATTTGTCAGGCATGATTACCCCTTCATGAAACCATGCTGACTCTGCTTGATTATATTATGCATTTCTAAATGCTCTGCTATTGCATCATTTATAATAAACTCCAAATTTTCCCAATAACAGATGTTAAGCTAACTGGTCTATAGTTACCTGTTTTTCGTCTCCCTCCTTTTTGAATAAGGGTGTTACATTGGCATTTTTCAATCCTCTGGGACTTTTCCAGAAACTAAGGATTCTTGAAAGATTCCTACCAGTGCATCCACTACCTCTGTAGCTACTTCCTTTAATATCCTAGGATGCAACCCATCAGGTCCAGGGGACTTATCAGTAGTTTCCCAAGTACTTTTTCTCTAGTTATGGTTATTGTACTAATTTCCTCCCCTCCTTTTGCCCCATGATTATTTAGTATTTTTGGAATGCCATCAGCGTCTTCTACCATGAAGACTGATGCAAAGTATTTATTCAACTACTTTGCCATTTCCTGGTTCCCCATTATTATTTCCCCAGCCTCATTCTCTAAGGAGCCTATTTTCACTTTGGCTTATCTCTTCTTTTTTATATATTTAAAGAAGCTCTGATTGTCTGTTTTTACAGTACTTGCTGGTTTACATTCAAAGTTTATTTTCTCCCTTTTTTTTTGGTTATCTTTTGTTGGTTTTCAAAACTTTCCCAATCCTCTGGTTTATCACTCATCTTTGCCACATTGTATGTTTTTCCTTTCAATTTGATACTATCCTTAACTTCCTTGCTTAACCATGGTTGGTTTATCCCCTTCCTTGAATCCTTCTTCCTCACTGGGATATATCTTTGTTGTAAGTCATGAACTATTTTCTTTAATGTCTGCCATTGTTCATCAACCACCTTCTCTGCTAAACCCCTTTCCCAGGTCACTCCAGCTAACTCCCCTGGGGTCAGTATTGGGACCCTTGCTTTTCCTGATATATATAAATGATCTAGATCTTGGTATGCAGGGTTTACAGTGTCCACTGTTTCAAAGTTTGCGGATGACACAAAACTTGGGAGAATTTAAACTGTGGGGAGGACAGTGTAGAACTTCAAAAGGACAATGACACATTGGTGGAGTGGGCAGACAGGTGACAGATGAAGCTCAATGCAGAGAAGTGTGAGGTGATACACTTTGGTACAAAGAACATGGAGAGACAGTATAAAGGATAGCGTTCTAAAGGGCGTGCAGGAGCAGAGAGATCTGGGTGTAAATGTACATAAGTCATTAAAGGTGGCAGGACAGGTAGAAAGAGTTGTTTCTAAAGCATACAGTATTCTAGGTTTCATTATAAGGGCATAGGGTACAAACGCAGGGAGCTTATGATGAACTTATATAAGACACTGGTTAGACCTCAGCTGGAGTATTGTGTACAGTTCAGGGCGCCAAACTATAGGAAGGATGTGAACGCACCGGAGAGAGTGCAGAAGAGGTTTATGAGAATGGTTCCAGGGATGAGACACTTCAGTTATGAGGAAAGATTGGAGAAGTTGGGACTGTTTTCCTTGGAGAGGAGAAGGCTAAGAGGAGGCTTGATAGAAGTTTTCAAAATCATGAGGGATCTATACAGAGTAGATTTGAAGAAACTGTCCCGGATCGTAAATGGATTGAGAACCAGTGGGCACAGTTGTAAAGTGTTTTGCAAAAGAAGCAAATACAAAGTGAGAGAAAACTTTCTCACACAGCGAATAGTTAGGGTTTGGAATGCACTGCCTGAAAGTGTGGTGGAGGCAGGTTCAAGTGAGGCATTCAAGAGGGCATTTGATAATTATTTAAATAGAAACAATGTCCAGGGTTATGAGGAAAAGGTAGGAGATGGGCATTAAGTTAGAATACAGAGAGCCAGTGCAAACATGATAGGCCGAATGGCCTCCTTCTACACCATAACAATTCTGTGATTCTGTGAACTCCGCCCTCATTCCTTTGTAATTATCCTTATTTAAGTTTAGCACAGCTGTCTCCAATCCAAGTTTCTCACTCTCTGAATGCTAAATTCTACCTTGTTATGGTCACTGTTTCCTAGGGAATCTTTTACTCTGAGATCATTTATTAAACTTGCCTCATTACACATTACCAGGTCCGAAATAGCCTGATCCCTGATTGGATCCACAACATATTGTTCGAGGAAACTGACCTGAATACACTCCATGAATTCTTGCTCGAGGCTACCGCTGCCAATTTGATTTTCCCAATCTACATGAAGATTAAAGTCACCCATGATTATTGTACTGCCTTTTTAACAAGCCCTCATTATTTCCTGATTTATTCTCTGTCCTACAGAATAGCTACTGTTAGGGGACCTATAGACTACTCCCACCAGTGTCTTCGTCCCTTTGTTATTTCTTACCTCCAAGCATATGGGTTCTACATCTTCCAATGCAAGATCCTTTCTTGCTATCATACTTATTCCATCTCATACTAACAAAGTTACCCCACCACCCTTTCCTTCTTGCCTGCCCTTTCAAAAAGTCACATACCCCTGAATAATTAGTTCCCAGCTTTGATCTCCTTGTAACCATGGCTATAAAGTCATTTCCATTAGCCTCTATGTGTGTTGTTAATTAATTTATTTTGTTTCGAATTCGATTTAAATAAACAGCTATTAATTTTGCCTTTTTACCATTTTTTCCCCCTTAGGCCCTATTTGCTGCTGTTTTTTAATGTTTGTACACTCTGTCCCTTCCTGTCACACTCTATGTATCATTACCTAAGTAGCTGCTCTGCAAGGTTGCCATATCCTTTTGCTTTGTAAGCCTACCAGAACCAGAAGCCCCCCCCACCCCCATTACTCTATTTAGTTTAAAGCCCTCTCTGCAGCACTAGTTATTCGGCTCACCAGGACACTGAGCCCAGCATGGTTCAAGTTCTGTCGAAGGGTCATGAGAACTCGAAACGTCAACTCTTTTCTTCTCCGCCGATGCTGCCAGACCTGCTGAGTTTTTCCAGGTAATTCTGTTTTTGTTATAGTTCAAGTGAAGCCTGTCCCACAGGAACAGCTCCCTTCTACCCCAGTACTGGTGCCAATGCCCCATGAACTGAAACCTATTCCTCCCACACCTATCTCTGCGTTTAACTCCTTGACTTTATTTACCCTATGCCAGTTTTCCTATGGCTCAGGTAGTAATCCTGAAATTATTATCTAGGAGGTTCTGCTTTTTAATTTAGCTCCTAACTCTTCAAATGCTTTCAGCAGAACCTCCTTTCTAGTCCTAGGCAACGGGCCTGGACAACAGGCCCTCATTTAACCTGACTCTGCTGGGAAGATTTTGTACCATTGCCTACAGAACTGGTTCAATCTCTGCGTGCCTACTTCATCTTGGCACCTCAACACCAACAGGAAAAGCAAATCTTACGCCACAGGTTTTCAGCCAGCCAAACTCTGCAAACATTTCCCTCATTGGACTTTGATTCTGGTCTCTGCACTCATGTGAAACCATGATTCTTATTATTATCATGGTTTCAGCCCTGAACCCATGTTTTTCCCTTATCCCTGAGCACAATTTTTCACTTGGCGTGTGGGCGCACACCCGACTCACTCGAGCATGAAATAGCGCGCAATGACGTCGGGCGAGCATCATGATGTCATCATACACTCGCACGATATTTTGGTCGGCGGGCACACATGAGAGTCGGAAGCACACCCGCCGACAATTAAGAGGCCTTTTAAGGCCATTAAAGTAGTAATTAACTGAGATTTTTCATTGCCTGTCCAACATTATGGTTGGCGGGCGGGCGAATCAGCCAGGTGGCCGTTGCATTTTTCAGCAAACCTCATCCATGGACTGGATGAGGTTCCCGATATTAATTTTTAAAAATAAAAATGTTTGGACAGAATTTTCATCATCCATATGTTTCATGACTGATTCAGGGGTGTGGGCATTTTTTCCCAGTTTTTAAAATCTTTATTTTTTGCACAAGCATGAGAGCTGCCTCAGGAAGTTTTTCAGCTCCCTGAGGCAGCTCTCATGCTTCAGGGAGCTTTCATTCCGCGCTCCCCATGCCTGCGCTGACTTCAGCGCTTGGTCTCCTCCCACCCCTGGCCTTCAGCACGCCTTTCACGCCGGCTGGCCGTTAATTGGCCAGCCAGTGTAAATTCGCAGACAGGGACTGATCGCGATCGAGGGTCCGTTCCCCACTGGCTCCCAGGCCCATCAATTGTGGACACATACCTAACTAAAAATCCTGCCCCCTCTTTTATTGTATGAATGCAAAATGGTGCGAACATTGCAAAACCTCTTTCCCGCATTTTGTGTGTGTAAAATTAACCAACCCTCTTATTTTACCTAATCTTAAGTTTGCTGTGGGATCATTAATAGAGGATTGGATCACTCCAAACCGAAGGATTGGGGAACATTCTCCACCACTTGTAAAGGGGAAAATCAAAAATCAAAAACACCTTTCTGTCTATGAACAGGTAGTGAGTGGAGAAATCAGGGTTCTAAACCCTTCCTGCCCATAATACTCATTTAAATTGTTTGCATCGTGGAACAGCAGGGAGGGAGTTTCTGCTGGAAAATTACCAGAAAATTAGTATATCAAACCACCCACTACCCAAATCAATGTTGCTGCACTAGAGCTGATCCAGGAAAGGAGGGTTGTTCTCTAAAGAACGTAGAAACATAGAAACTAGGAGCAGGAGTAGACCATTCAGCCCCTCAAGCCTGCTCCGCTATTCATTATGATCATGGCTGATCTTCCAATTCAATAGCCTGATCCCGCTTTCTCTCCATACCATTTGATCCCTTTCGCCCCAAAAGCTATATCTAACTCCTTTTTGAAAGCATACAATGTTTTGGTCTCAACTACTTTCGGTGGTAACAAATTCCACAGGCTCACCACTCTCTGGGTGAAGAAATTTCCCCCATCTCAGTCCTAAATGGTCTACCCCATATCCTCAGACTGTGACCCCTGGTTCTGGACTCTCCACCATCAGAAGCATCCTTCCTGCATCTACCCTGTCTAGTCCTGTTAGAATTTTATAGGTTTCTATGAGATCCCCCCTCATTCTTCTGAACTCCAGCAAATATAATCCTAATCAACTCAATCTCTCCTCATATGTCAGTCCCACCATCCCAGGAATCAGTTAGGTAAACCTTCACTGCACTCCCTCTATAGCAAGTACATCCTTCCTCAGATAAGGAGACCAAAACTGCACACAATATTCCAGGTGTGGTCTCACCAAGGCCCTGTACAATTGCAGCAAGATATCCCTGTTCCTGTACTCAAATCCTCTGGCTATGAAGGCCAACATACCATTTGCCTTCTTTATCGCCTGCTGCACCTGCAAGATTACCTTCAGCGACTGGTGTACAAGGACACCCAGGTTTCGTTGCACATTCCCCTCTCTCAATTTATAGCCATTCAGATAATAATCTGCCTTCCTGTTTTTGCTACCAAAATGGATAACCTCACATTTATCCACATTATACTGCATCTGCCATGCATTTGCCCACTCACTCAGCTGGTCCAAATCACACTGAAGCACCTCTGCATCCTTCTCACAGCTCACCCTCCCACCCATCTGCAAATTTGGAGATATTACATTTAATTCCCTCATCTAAATCTTTAATATATATTGTGAATAACTGGGGTCCCAGCACCAATCCCTGCGGTACTCACTAGTCACTGCCTGCCATTCAGAAAAAGACCCGTTTATTCCTACTCTTTGTTTCCTGTCTGCCAACCAGTTTTCTATCCATCTCAATACGCCACCCCCAATCCCATGCGCTTTAATTTTACATGCCAATCTCTTATGTGGGACTTTGTCGAAAGCTTTCTGAAAGTCCAAATAAACCATATCCACTGGCTCCCCCTCATCAACTCTACTAGTTACATCCTCAAAAAATTCCAGTAGATTTGTCAAGCATGATTTCCCTTTCATAAATCCATGCTGACTCTGTCCGATTCTGCCACTGTTTTCCACGTGCTCGGCTATTAAATCTTTTATAATGGACTCTAGAATTTTCCCTACTACCGACATCAGGCTGTCTGGTCTATAATTCCCTGTTTTCTCTCTGCCTCTCTTTTTAAATAGTGAGGTTACATTAGCTACCCTCCAATCTGTAGGAACTGTTCCAGAGGTTTGGAATCTCGGAAGATGACCACCAATGCATCCACTATTTCTAGGGCCACTTTCATAAGTGCTCTGGGATGTAGATTATCAGGCCTGGGGATTTATCGGCCTTCAATCCCATCAATTTGTCCAACACCATTTCCCTACTAATACTGATTTCTTTCAGTTCCTCCCTCTCCCTAAACCCTCTGTTCCCCAACATTTCTGGTATGTTATTTGTGTCCTCCTTTGTGCAGACAGAACTAAAGTACATATTTAGTTGGTCAGCCATTTCTTTGTTCCCCATTATAAATTCCCCTATTTCTGACTGTAAGGGACCTACATTTGTCTTCACCAATCTTTCTCTCTTCGCATACCTGTTGAAACTTTTACAGTCAGTTTTTATGTTCCCTGCAAGCTTACTCTCGTACTCTATTTTCCACTTCTTAATCAATCCCTTGGTCCTCCTTTGCTGAATTCTAAACTGCTCCCAATCCTCTGGTCTGTTGTTTTTTCTGGCCATTTTGTATGCTTCTTCCTTGCATCTAATACTATCTCTAATTTCCCTTGTAAGCCATGGTTTGGCCACCTTTCCTGTTTTACTTTTGCGCCAGACAGGAATAAACAATCGTTGCTGTTCACCCATGCACTCTTTGAATGTTTGCCATTGCCTATCCACCATCATCCCTTTAAGTAACATTTCCCAATCCATCATCACCAACTCGCGCCTCATACCATCGTGGTTTCCTTTATTAAGATTCAGGACCCAGTCTCAGAATCGACTACGTCGCTCTCCATCTTGATGAAGAATTCTATCATATTATGGTCGCTCATCCCCAAGGGGCCTCATACAATTGGATTGCCAATTATTCCTTTCTAATTACACAATATCCAGTCGAGGACGGCCTGTTCTCTCGTTGGTTCCTCAATGTATTGAACTGAAGAGCAGCTTTCACAAACCGACTGGTGAAACAACTCTGGCAGAAGATAGCAGAAAATTGAGTAAGACAATTTTATCGTTACACCATGTATAATTTTTTCTAAAAAGAACAGTTATTACCTTGAGCTCCTTACTGGCAGATCTCAACATTTCAGGCAGTATTCTCTGCCCATCATCTGGAGGAATGACTGGAACAGGTGAATAACGGAGGTGGGAATGTGGCAAGATCTTATTACTGATTGGCCAGGCTATTGTGTTTGTAATAGAATGGTATATTTTAACATTCTTGCTGCTGATTGGTTAGCTGTTTCTTGATAAGGGTAGCCAGATGTCATGGAGGATGATGTGGGGTTGATAGATCTCTATGATGTCATGCTAGTATGTAATGGATGAGTCTAGATTTGAACCATTGGTTATTGTAGTTATTAAGTTGAGCATGTCTGATAATAGCTGACCTGTTCGATTCACTGTGTCTGAAACAGGTTTAATGTTCCTTGAGCATAGTGTGTAGGCTGCAGTCTGCTTCCCCTATGTAAACGAGTCTGCAATCAAATGGTATGCTGTAAATTCCTGGTTTACTGTGAGATGGTTCCTTGTCTTTGTTGTTATAAAGGACGGAGTTGAGCTCCTTAGAGGACTGGTAGCGGACTTCTATGTCCGCAGTCGAGTATACGTTTTTATATGTCTTTTCAGATAACAACTGTTCCTTTCAGAGCAAATTTTACATGCTGTAACTATAAAATCATCTTGCTCAATGTTACTGCTTTCATCATGAAAACCTTCCTTCAAACAACTGTTAGGCAGCAGACAATGTTGTCAGCACATTCCAGAACAGCTGGAATCAAATGTATAATATCTTTAAGAGGCTTGTTGCAGCAAATGATTATAACACAACCCAGCTGCATGATGAATATTAATTTACTGCCCTATTGGTTTAGGCTGTAGGACGAACTGATAGATTATGTGTTATTGTAAGTGCTCAACAACATCTTTTGTGGGGTGGTACTGTAATCTCAGAATTATACCTAACAGCAGAGCATGGACTTTCACCAAGTCAGGACAACTCAGAAGCCACTTGGCTGAGAGCCTAGACCCATAAAAGGATAAGCTGAGTGGGAGCCTGTTTACACAACTGCTTACACAACTGTTAACTACTTGACTGACATCGTTATGAGGTTGTAATAATTTCCTTTTTTCTATAATATTTTTGACATCTTAATGTTTATTTGCATTAGATATAAAGGTTTGAAGTACTTAAAGCTTCTGTTTTTGACACTTTGATGATCTGAAAGATTAACACTTTAATAGGAACACCCATTTTTAAGCAATTTCACACATCACATTTTTAGTATGGGGTTCATTGGTTCTTTACATAGTGTATACTGGGTGAATGGGCATGGAAGACCATGAGTTGGCATGGAGGGTATGAGGGGACATTGGAGTGCATGGGGGGGCATGCGTTAGCATGGAAGGGGCATAGGTAAGACTGTTTTCATTTACATTTCAAAGGTTCCTGAATCCACACTATGGTTCATTACTATTCTGAGATCTGTGAACCACGAGTCATGGAGAAGCTAGCCTGAACCCATGAAAATTGAGCAGGACTAGGAGATTCCTAGCTGCACAGATCAGGAGCAGGGTGCGGCTCACTCCCTGCACCCTTCTCCCTCGCCAGCAAAACCTGGGGCGTAGGAATGGGGCCTGCAAATCCCGGAATCGGGTGCCACCCACCATTTTTAAATGGCTCCAGAGTCATTCCAACTCAGGGAGAATCCAGGCCATATGCTCTGGATTATTATTCAAGGCTCCTGGATTACTAAAACAAAAACAGAAAATGCTGGAAGAACTCAGCAGGTCTAACAGCATCTGTGGAGAGAAAGACAGAGTTAATGTTTCGGGTGCGTATGACTCTTCTTCAGAGCTAAAGAGAAGTAAAAATATGATGAAATTTATACTGTTTAAGGGGGGTGGAGCAGGTGAAGCTGGATAGAAGGCCAGCAATAGATGGAGGTAAAGGAGAAATTGGCAAAGATGTCATGAACAAAAGGACAAATGAACATTAATGGTAGTGGTACTGGCTAAAGTAGGTGCTGATGGTGGCATTAAGGTCAGAAAGCAGAATGTGGTAATAGCAGGACAAGGGTAAGCACTCTGGAAAGAACAACATGAACAAGTGGCAGGTGGCCCTAGTGGGGGTGGGGTGGGGGAGGGGACAGTGGTGGGAAAAAAGATGGAAAATAGGATAAAAGGTGGGGATAAAACAATGAATGAAGAAATGAATAAAAATGAAAATAAATAAAAATAAGTGGATAAAAAATAAAAATTTAAAAATAAAAATGAATATTGAAAAAAGCAGATAAAAAAGGGGTGAGGATAGAGGAGAGAGTTCATGGTCTGAAGTTTTTGAACTCAAAATTAAGTCCGGAAGGCTGTGAAGTGCCTGATCGGAAGATGAGGTGCTATTTCTCCAGTTTGCGTTGAGCTTCACTGGAACATTGCAGCAGGCCAAGGATGGACATATGGACATGAAAGCAGGATGGTGTGTTGAAATAGCTAGCAACAGGAAGGCCTGGGTCATGCTTGCGGACAGACCAAAGGTGTTCCATAAAGCAGTCCCCAGTCTGTGTTTGGTCTCTCCAATGTAGAGGAGACCACATTAGGAGCAGCAAATCCAGTAGGCCAAATTGAAGAAGGTGCAAGTGAAGCGCTGCTTCATCTGAAAGGAGTGTTTGGGTCCTTGGACAGTGAGGAGGGAGGAGGTAAAGGGACAGGTGTTGCACCTGCTGCGATTGCATGGGAAGGTGCCATGGTGGGGGGATGAGGTGTTGGGGGTGATGGAGGAGTGGACCTGGCTGGCCCAGAGGGAACAGTCCCGATGGAATGCCGACAAAGGGGGTGAAGGTGAGATGTGTTTGGTGGTGGCATCATGCTGAAGTTGGCGGAAATGGCGGAGGATGATCCTTTGAATGCGGAGGCCGGTGGTGTGAAAAGTGAGGACAAGGGGGACTTTACCATAGTTCTGGGAGGGGGAGGAAAGTGTGAGGGCAGAGGTGGGGGAGATGGGTCGGACACAGTTGAGGGCCCTGTCCACCACAGTGGGTGGGAAACCTCGGTTAAGGAGGAAGGAAGACATGTCAGAAGCGCCATTTTGGAAAGTGGCATCATCAGAACAGATGCAACGGAGGCAAAGGAACTGACAGAATGGGATGGAGTCGTTACAGGAAGCAGGGTGTGAGGAGCTGTAGTCGAGGTAGCTGTGGGAGTCAGTGCACTTGTAATGAATATTGGTGGACAGCCTATCACCAGAAATTGAGAAACAGAGATCAAGGAAGGTAAGGCAATTGTCAGGTGATGGAGGGGTGGAAATTGGAACCAAAATTCATACATTTTTCCAGGTCCAGACGAGAGCATGAAGCAGCACCGAAACAGTCAATGATGTACCGAAAAAAAGAGTTGTGGGAGGGGGCCTGATTAGAACTGGAACAAGGAATGTTCCACATACCGCATAAAGAAACAGGCATAACTGGGGCCCATGCGCATACCCTAAGGAGAAATTGTTCATGAGAGAACAAGTTCAGCCAGACAGAGGAGAATGGTGGTGGATGGGGATTGTTTGGGCCTCTGTTCAAGGAAGAAGTGGAGAGCTCTCAAGACCATCCTGGTGGGGGATGGAGGTGTAGAGGGATTGGACATCCAAGGTGATGAGGCAGTGGTTAGGGCCAGGGAACTGGAAATTGTTGATATGATGTAGGATATCAGAGTAATCACGGGTGTAGTCGGGAAGAGACTGGACAAGGGGAGAGAGAACAGAGTCAAGATAGGAAGAAATGAGTGGAGCAGGAACAGGCTGACACGATCGGTCTACTAGATTCTGGATTACTAGCCCAGTAAGATAAACACGATAATGTTGTGTCCCTTCAATTGGTCATTGGTTAGTATAAAGCAGGAATAGATAGAGACAGATGATACTTGAGTGGTCTCCCAGCATAGTAAAGTAGTTTATTAAGGATAATCTGTAGATGTGCTTTGCAGGTTTAAGAAATGAGGCAGTGCTGACTTTTATTAGATGGCAACGTGAATTTGTGCCAATTAAGCAGAAATCAATCTTGCTTGCTGCACTTGTGGTTTAATAGCTAATTTCTCATTGTCATTTTCACCTAGAGCTGTTGGCATGGTTTTAGTATCCTGTTCCTCAACCTCTACTATGAGGACTAGTTGCAAGTCAAAATTAGGGAGCGTGCAGCAGATGACAATCTGACCTTTGGAGGTCACTGTACTACCCTCAATGGTTGAAAGAGCTGTTTCAAGATCTAAATCATTTTTGGTATTCATTCTGATTCTAGCATGAGCATTATCTTATCTATGTTAATCTAGAGGTAGCTTTGGTCTCCCAGGAGCCTTCACTTCACTTTGCCTTAAAATAAGGCTGGTAGTCAAATTGCACTAAAATGAAGGTGTTGCTGGAAACAGGCATTGTTCTGTGCTAGTTGTCTCATACCACAAGGACATTCCTTATGGCTCATCATGAGAATATCATTGTGCACAGGAGCCATAGTGGCAACACAGGTGGAGTCAATGACCCCTAAGCTCTTAGAAATCAAGGGGACCTATACAATTATGTTGTCTTATCATGCTATTTACTACTAGTGAGCAGCAATAGTGAAGTTTCTGCCTACTAAATAATGCAACTGTAACCCCCTTGATACATTTGTGGACAGCATATTGAGAACATTGCAGTTATCACCTAATATATAAAAAGAATTGAAGTGACTTTGATATCTACTTTTAGTGCCACATGAATGGCTCATTATTTTTGGAGATCTTCATTAAGGAGATGGCACAGCGCTACCACAGCCTCTGTTTAATCTCAATCCCATACAGCATTGCTCTTCAGTAATTTTAAGGTAACTGTGCCTGAGAAGGCAAAAGTGGTATATTGTGTAATAATAGGAACTCGCATACGCCTAGGCACCTCCAACAAAATATTGGCCCAGAACTTCCATTATCCAGATGGTTATACCCCGGAGGTACACCCTTTGATGCTCTGGGGGAACTCTTGGAAGTCCCCATGCACTGATTACGTGGGAACTGCCCAGGAAGTTTGGGCTTCCAATGGGCAATTACCATGTGTCTGGAACCCTCTGAAACTCTGAGTTAAAGTCGGAGATTTCCGATGATTCCGGCTCACTTACCAGAATAGTTATCCAGGAAAAGTTAGACGGATTGAAACTAGCTCTAACTCCTGAGTAACTATACTACTAACCCCCTGACTTGACTTAGTGCCATAAAAAGGGGCCAAGGCTTTGGCTTCCCCCGACGCTCCTGCACTACGAGGAAGGACTCCGATATCAGGCATGCTTCACATTTCTGTAGAGGCCTGGTTCAAAGTGCAAGCAAGAAAATGGAGCTCCAGTGCAAGGTAAGTAAATAGGAGCAGTGTGGCAATCCAATGGTGATTGCCACTCCTTAGCAGATTTGGCTCAACAATTCTTCAGTGAACTGCACTGAAGTATCTGCTAAGGTCAGGTCAGGTCAGTTTCATATAACAGTTAGTAATGCCCCACATTTACTTTGCATGAGCATTGGAGCATGATGCTCTTTAGATTCAAATACCTATTATGCCACAATAGTTATCCAAATAAGTCTAATAAGTCTTCAGTACACTAAATGCCCACAAGCCAGTTCCTCCAAACAATAACTTGGAACCATGCAGAAACTTGGTAGTAACTGTGCACTGCTCTGCACTTCTGATAATAATGCTCCCACAAATAACTGCATGGCGATGCTATTAGTAATTTCCAGGCTTTAAAGAGTTGCAGTTACCAGAGATACCCATTATGATTTTAGCAAATGCTAGTTGTGCCTCCCAAAATTGATATGAATTTTTTAGAAAATGACTAACATTGGATAATATATTTCTGTTGGTTATTATCTATTTGGATTTTCATCAAGTTTTTGATAAAGTTCCATATAGGTGGCAATTAGAAAAAATGTTACTGCTTGACACCAAATTAGATGATACAATAAATACTGTAGTATTAATTTAGGAAGGCTACATTGCTCATGGAGGGAGTGCAGCTTGGATTTACGTGGACTCTAATGGTTGAAATATGACGAAAGAATAAAGAAACTAGGATTGTATCTTCTGGAATTTAAATGGTTAAGCAGTGACTTGATTGAGGCTTTCAAGATATTAAAGATAATAATTGGCTAAATAGAAATCATTTCAGATTGGTTGATGGAGTCTAAGACTAGAAAGAACAACCTAAAACTTAAAGCTAGATCTTTCACGAGTGAAATTACAAAACACCCCTACACACAACGTGTGGTAGAAGTTTGAAACTCTATTCCACAAATGGCAATTGATGATCAATCAATTGTCAGTTTTAAATCTGATTGATAGATTTTTCTTAACCTGAAGTATGGAGAAATATGGGCCAAAAGCATATGGGGTTCAGT
This sequence comes from Carcharodon carcharias, assembly GCF_017639515.1. Lineage (NCBI taxonomy): Eukaryota > Metazoa > Chordata > Chondrichthyes > Lamniformes > Lamnidae > Carcharodon > Carcharodon carcharias. The sequence goes on along the minus strand of NC_054480.1, from coordinate 120,192,977 downwards.
CGCAGATTGGCCATGGTCTTGTTGAATGGCAAAATGGACTTGAAGGGTCAAATGGTCTACTCGTGTTCCAATGTGGTTCAAAAATTTGCTAAGGGAGTTGATAGATTAAATAACTCGGCAAAATCATGCCAGATGGAATTCAATATGGGAAAATATGAGGTCATCCAACCTGGGCCTAAAAAATACAGATCACAGTATTTTTCAAATGGTGAGAAGCTAGGAACAGTGAAGGTGCACAGAGTTGTAGGGGTCCAAGTATAGAAATCACTGAAAGTAAGGTGATAGTTACAAAAAATAATTTCCAAGTATTGTGGAATGTTGGCCTTTATCTGGAGGTTACACCAAATTAAAGGGACAACGGCAGTGTGAATACAAAATGGGTTAAGGGACAGAAAGCAAGGAGTAATGGCCAACAGTTGTTTTTCAAACTCAAGAGAAATATGCAACACTGTCCCACAGGTTCAGTATGAGGACCAGTGTTCTTTTTCATAAATACTTAGGATCTGGATTTCGGTGTACAGGATGTCATTTCAGAGTCTGCAGGTGACACAAAACTTGGAAATAAGTTGAACAGTGAGAAGGATAGTAATAGGCTTCAGAAGGGCATAGACAGACTGGCAAAATCTGAAGACATGTAGCAGATGAAACAACACAGGGAACTGTGAAGTAATGCATTCTGTTAGGAAGAATGAGGAAAGGCAATATAAATTAAATGGTACAATTTTAAAGAAGGTGCAAGAATGGAGAAACCTTAGTATGTAATGTATTTGATCCTGGGCTTTATGAAAAGAGGAACAGAATACAAAAGCAAGGAAGTTATGCTAAACCTTTATAAATCACTGTTTAGGCTCCAGCTGGAGTAATGCATTCATTTCTGAGCACACACTTTAGGACAGATGTCCAGGCCCTAGAGAAGACCAGAAAAGATGGGTTGTTCTACTTAGAATAGAGAAGGTTAAGGAGAGATTTAATAGAGGTGTTCAAAATAGTGATAGGTTTGAGAGCAAAAATAGGTACAAACTAACCAGTGGCAGAAGAAGAAGTAATCAGAGGTCACCAGTTTAAAGTAACTGACAAAAGATTCAGAGGAGAGATGAGAAGGATTTATTTTTACACAGCAAGTGGTTATGATGTGGAATGCTCTGCCTGAAAGGGTGGTGGAAGCAGATTCAATAACAACTTTCAAAAGGAATTTAGATAAATACATTTACAGGGCTGTAGGGAAAGGACAGGAGAATGAAACTAATTTGATAGCTCTTTCAGAGATGGCACAGACATAATGGGCCGACTAGCCTCCTTCTATGTTGTGGCATTCTATAATTCTATGTTAATCTTAAAATTAGAGCAAGGCCATTCAAGGATAATGAAAGAAAGCACATCTAACACAAAAAGGATTGTGGGAATCTGGAATTCTCTCCTCCCTCAAAATACTGTTGAAACTAGGTCAACTGAAAATCTCAATACGAGATTGACAGAATTTTATTTGGTAAGGGTATTAAGGAGTGTGGAACCAATGCAGTCAGGTAGAATTAAGCTACAAATCAGCCATGGCCAAACTGAATGGTCGAATAGGCTTGGTTGAAGATTTAGCAGGGGGAGCTGAATGGCCTATTCCTATTTCTGTGTTTACGGGGCAGAAGTATTTGAGTTTTGGGAAAGGTGTGTTTGGAGTCTAAGAGTACATTGAAACATTGGAAATACTGGGAGAAAATGTTGGGAGGGTTTTACACTTGGCCTAGGAATAAGACTTAGCCTGGATTTCAAGTCAGCAATGAAGTGTCGGGACTCACCACTGACGAAGAAAGCTGCCCATGAAAATCTAGTGATCTCTGTGGTGTGGAATTCCCCTTTTCCAAAGTTACTTTGAAATTGGCACCAAGTCAAAAGGATCTTCAGGCATCCAGCAACAATACTACTGCAAAATTCAGCCCATTATTTGCCACAATAATTTGGCATAATAGCCAATTAAGGTGTTTTTTTCTGTGCTGTGTTGTATCCATTTGTATTTGGTCTGGAACTGCGCTATCTATAATTATGGAAAGACTTTGTAAGTCTAGATCAGGAAGTAAAAAGCAGAAAATCAGAATTACAATTAAATTATATAAAGGAAGTGAAATAAAGAGTGAAAAATATAATGAGATGAAGGAAGAGAGATAAGAGATGAACAGAAAAAGTATAAAAAGTTTTTTAAAATCTGCAACATTAATTTTCTTCTGAGGGAATTACATTGCCTTTGTTACAAACTCCAATCATTTCTTGATTTGTCTGTCTACTGTTAGGGGGCCTATAAACTATTCCCACCAGCATTTTCTGACTCTTGCTTTTCCTAATTTCCACCAATGCTGATTCTACTTCATGATCTTCTGAGGCCAGATCCTTTCTCTCTAATTTCCTTATGTTATCCTTTACTATCAGGCTACCCCACCTCCTTTGCCATTCTATTCCTTTTTCCAAAATACTGTGTACCCTGGAGAAACTTAAGTGACTGAAATCTGACAAATCCCTGGGACCTGATGGCCTACACCCTAGGGCTCTAAAAGAGATAGCTGAAGAGATAGTGGATGCACTAACTATGATTTTCCAAACTTTCAAAGATTCAGGAACAGTCCCATCAGATTGGAAGTTGGCAAATACTTTTCAAGAAAGGAGGAAGAGAGAAAACAGGGAATCACAGGCCAGTTGGCCTAACGTCAGTCATTGGGAAATGCTGGAATTTATTATTAAGGAAGTCTTAACAATGCACTTAGAAAAGTATGGTATGATTAGAACAAGTCAACAGTGTTTTAAAAAAGAGATATCCTGTTGAAATATTTATTAGAGTTTTCTTGAGGTTGTAACATTGGCTTGATAAAGGGCAACCAGTAGGTGTAGTCTACCTGGATTTCCAAAAGACGTTCTATAAAGTGACACACTAAAGGTTAATAGGCAAGATAAAAGCTCATGGGGCTCGAGGTAATATATTAGAACGAGTAGAGGATTGGTTAACGAACAGGAGGCAAAGGGTGGGCATAAATGGGGCTTTTTAAAGTTGCAGGCTGTGACTAGTGGAGTGCCACAAGCATCAGTGCTGGGGCTTCAGCTATTTACAATCCATATTAACGCTTAGATGAAGAGACACAGAGCAATGTATCTAAGTTTGCTGATGATACCAAGCCAGATGGAATGGTAAACTGTGGGAAGGATACAGAGATGTTGCAAACCGATATGAACAGGTTAAGTGAGTGGATCATATGAGGGAGTGTGAAGTTATTCACTTTGGTGAATAAGAATGGAAAAGCAGAATATTTTTTAGCAAGGTAAGAAACTTATAAATGTTGATATTCGGACAGAATAATGCTCATACAAGAAACGCAAAGTTAGCATGCAGGTACAGCAAGCAACTAGGAAAACAAATAGTATGTTGGTCTTTATTGCAAGGGGATTGGAGTGCAGGAATAAATAAGTCTTGCGACAATTGTACAGGGCTTTTGTAGGACCACATCTGGAATACTGTGTGCAGTTTTGATCCCCATATTTAAGGATATACTTACGTTGAAGGCAATACAGCAAAGATTCACTAATTTGGTTCCTGAGATGAGGGGACTGTCCTATGATGAGAGGCAGAGTAAACTGGGCCTATATTCTCTGGAGTTTAGAGGAATAAGAGGTATTCTCATTAAAAAAAATTCTGAAGGGCTTAATAGGATAGATGCTGAGAGATTGTTTCCACTGGTCAGGGAATCTAAAACACAGAGACAGACTCAGGATAAGGGACCAATCATTTAGGGCTGAGAGCAAGAGAAATTACTTCACTCAAAGGGTTTTGAATCTTTGGAATTCTCTGTCACAGAGTGGTGAATGCTCCATCTTTGAATATGTTTGGTCTCTCAGGAAATCAAGAGACATGGGAGCAGGTGGGAAAATGGAGTTGAAGCCTAAGATCGGCCATGATCATATTGAATGGCAGAGCAAGCTTGACAGGCCATATGATCTACTCCTGCTCCTATATCTTGTGTTCTTTGATCTCTGACAATCAAACCACCTAGGCTTACTGTCAGCCAGACTTCAGAAGAGATCACATGACCCCTCTGTTTTACCTTAAATTAAAGACAGTTCCAAAATGTAAGAACCTTATAAGCCCCATAATTGTAACACTAGCATAATTGGATTTAAGGTAAAACTGGATAAACACAAGGGATAAAGGGATAAAAGAATAAAAGGATATGTTCATCAGGTTAGATGGAGGTGGGCAGGAAGTAATACTCTGCAATACCTGTATTTACAAACTTTTTGAAAGAATTTATACAGCTGGCTAACTGCATGAGAAATGGCCATCGTGCCATTTTTTGCCAGGCAGGTTTTTCAAAGTCATGAGGCATAAATCCGACCAGAGAAAACAACGGAGAAGACAGTTTTCTGAGAAGAATTGGATAAACTTTAATAGTTACTTCTAAAGAAAGATATATGGTTTTATAAAATACCAAAATTTTTATATTATTATTTTGCAAGTGGTTAAAATATCTATTGTTCAAAGGCTGACCTAAACTAAAATTCTTCTGTGGCACCATCACGTTATTCTTGCTATATTGCTGTGTTGAGATTCATAGCAAAGTAGGTAATAACTAAAACTTTCCAAACTAGGTCAGTGTGGTTTGTTGTTTTGATCCGTTAGGATTCTTAGTAATTTTGAAAGTTATGTACAAAATATGAATCATAGGAGAATGCCAGAGAAATTTTACTTGGGGTGAAGTTTGGTAATGTAACCATGATCATAGGTTTACAGTATTGCTACACTCAAATCATCTTACTATTTCGATTATAGGCTTCAATGAAAAAATAACAACTGCACTGTAGAGTTTGTGGACAGCAAATATGTGAATCACATTTAGCTCAATAGTTTTTATTAGTACCCTTCAACCTATGAAATAACCACATGCAAACAATATGGCAAATATCAGTTCAAAAAAATTAAGATGTGCTTTATCATGGTTCAGAAATATATACCTATCCTTTAAAACCCACAGAACTTTCAAAACTCATTTAGGATATGACATTTACTGTGAACCATTATAAACTTTAAGGTAAAGGAGGCAAACCTGTAAAATTAACCACAGACAGCACGTCTCAATGCCTGACGATGTTAACTGTACCACATGCTGATTGTAGAATAGCACGTACTTCCCCACTAATTTCCCCATTTATACTTTGTAACAACTATACTAAGATCCAGTATTCATCACCCCTTCCTTTTTGTCTATTCTACAATAAGAATATATTCCACATAGTCTCTTAAGGCTTCAGCCATTTTACTGTTTTAATTGATTAATTTTTTAAAAAAGGTATTTTGTATTATATACCATAACTAAAACCTTAGGCTTCATAAATGATTCCCAATTTTAATAAATACATTAATTCATTGCTATTAATTATTTCTCTATTTTACATTAAATTTATTGACACCAATATGCAGAAAAAAGTGCTGCTTCAAGAACTGCTGAGCCAAGGTACTATTTTTAAAATTTAACAATCTAGATTTTTGCTGCATCCTTCAGTGCTGTATATAAAGTATATCTACAATCGCAAAATATTAATACATTATTATAAGCTAGTGAAAAGACTAGAAATGTCATAATTTTTCTGCAGCCTTGTGGTTTCAGCAATTCTAAATACACAGATGGTCCTCGCAAGACCATATTGAAATTATAAAAACCCATTTGAGTGTTACTGAAAAAAGAGACATGCTATTAAAGCTTTTCGTCTTGCAATCATCAGGGTAGCTCACAAAAAATTACCAACAATGACAGGGGAACAATAGTTTATACTGCACGAGAAGAGAATGCTGATTGGTTGGCAAGTGGACTCTGATTGGTTGCTATGGAGAATGGAGTATGGAACAGTTAACTGCCCAGCTTTGTTCAAATTCAAACCGGAAAGGTTGGCTCTGATTGGTCAAACCATTGCCTTGGGGAATAAACCATGGAATCAGGGTTCCCTAATCTTCTTAGTTGAAAAAGGAGCAATGTTCCTCCAGTTTGCAAAGGACAAGGCCCTGTGCGTGAATATATGTGGCTTTCAGCATGTATAAGTGAGTTCCGAGCCCAGCTGACAATCTAAAATTGGTTTTTGGTGTAATTCTTAGCACAATCAGGATTGTTTTGCAGGTTTTGTCCAATTGCAGAATCACATCCAAAGTTAGACACTATGGGCAGAATCCTATTGGAGAACCAAGTCAGGATCGTCCCCTCCCAACATTCATGGCAGGTTGATGGCAGGTCAGGGAACCCACTTCGCATCTCATGCATGCTCATTAAAAGCCCAACAGACCAGAAGCATACACTCCCGTCAAATCTTCCACTCCACCAGCAGGAATTCATGCCATTCTGTAACCCAACCGGGCATTCACTGCATGCACCCGGCAAGGGAGAATTTTAAAGCACTTACCTGGAGCTGAAGCTGATTGCACACTGCAGCTGGCGATAGGTATGGTGCGCACAGAGGACACTAAGGTGCTAGGGTGACAGCAGGTGGGTAAAAGGTGGTGGAGACAGTTTGATATGAAACCATCCTGAGAAAGAGGCAGCTCCAGACCAAGGCAATATCTTCGATGTCCAGGTGCAAAACATCGCTAGGGGAGGGTCAGCTCAGGTGGATGGTGTTCAAGGTCAGCACAACTGGACAACTAAAGTGAAACCCTAATAAACATGTGGAGAATGTATGAGAGCTTTCTCATTTGCTGTTCCTCACTATCTGGTCAAGGCCACATGGCAGCAGGTCTGGCCCAGAGGGTTCTTACGGCAACGAGATCCTAGTAAGGTGTAGAGCTGTCATTCACTCTGAGCCATTGGCTATTTGTTCCAGGAAGAATTAGGGAAGAAGTGGGGAAAGGAGGGAGGGGGATGCTTACAAGGGACATGCAGGTGAATGGCAGCCAAGTCTCAACTGCAAACCTCCATCCTCCCAAGGGAATAGACCTGCCTGACAAGGGCTCTTGCAGTTAGTCTTCCCATTGTGACAAGGTCTATCCATATTCTGCCATTCAAGCCTGCTCTGCCAATTCAATATGATCATGGCTGATCCTCTATCTCAATGCCAAACTCCCGCTCTCTCCCCATAAACCCTTAGTGCCTTTAGAATGCAGAAATCTATCTATTTCCTTCTTAAATATATGCAGTGGCCTGGCCTCCATAGCCATGTGGTACAGAGTTCCATAAGTTCACCATCCTCTGAGTGAAGAGGTTTCTCCTCATCTCAGTCCTAAATGGTCTACCCTGTATCCTGAGACCCTTGTTCTAAACACCTCAGCCAGAAGAAACATCATGCCTACATACAGCCTGCCCATCCCTGTCAGAATGTAATACCTTTTAATGAGATTCCCTCTCATTCTTCTAAACTCCAGTGAATACATGCCTAATCAGCCCAATCGCTCCTCATACAACAATCCTGCCATCCCTACATCTAACTTGTGGATTGTTTAAATACTGTTAAGTGATTTATCCAATCATGTGCTTCATACCAGTCAATGAAGAATTCCTCATGTGAAGTGGCTGTCAATTTGTTTCTTTCTTAATTATTTTCCTACAACCTTTACAACTTCATGTGGGAGTTGGAATCTATTTGCATGCATAGTCATGGTACACACTCTAAAAATTGTATTCTGTTCATTCATACGTTTCATTAACATAAACCCATCTTGCTTGTCTACAATTGGACTCATCTCATTAGAATGTTTTCAAATTCACTGTCATGAAGATATTAATATATCTAATGTTATTGGAAATTATTTTAAATTGGACTTGTAATAGGGTCTGTGTCTGTGGGTGTGAATGTGTGTCTTAACTGGATTAAAGCCAGTTAGTCTGGATGCTTTGATGTATAGTAGTTTTGAGATGTTAAACAGTAAAGAAGTTAAGGTAAAGAATGCATTCACATTTTGTTGAATAAACCATTCAAAGACTGGGGATGAAATCTTGCACCTAGCTAGGAGACCACCAAGCAATTTGTTTATATTACTAACAAATTTGTTACTATGAAAGGGGTTTTATTGTTAGAAAAGATGGAGTTCAAAGGGCCTGGTGATACAATGGGGAGAATTTTCTCCCTGTTGAGCGGGCTGGGCGGGGGCAGGCGCACAGTCGATCGCCACCTGCAATCAGCTGCCTGCCGCCATTTTACATGGGTGGGCAATTAAGGCACGCCCAGCATGACGTGTATCCGGAAGCGCTCAGCACTACCTATATAGGGAGGAGGAAGAGGGAGAGTCAGGGCCTGGACTCGTTCGCACACATACGCAATCGAGCGCAGAAATCTCTCTGAGGCATGGAGCTTGCGAAAAAGAAAATAAAATACTCAGGCATGTCCTGTCATGTGACAGTGTCACATGAGCTGGGACATGTTTACATATTTTTATAAAAATTTTTATTTAATCTATAAAGCCTTCATGAAATCTAATCCCGTCTGTGGATGAGGCTTCATGAGAAATGCGAAGGCCGTCTGGGCCCAGACAATCAGTTCAATTAGTAGATAAATGGTCTTAATAGGCCTTTGACAGTTCGGTGGGCAAGTAGCCGACTCTGGTGTGTGCCTGCCGAACGGAAGCTCGGAATGATATGCAGTAACATCGGGATGCACACCTGACATCACTGCACATCATTTTACGCGCGGCGTGCAAGGCGGGCCCTGCATGCCGACCTGAAGATTCTGCCCAATGAGAACTTGCAGTTAAAGGGAAGTCTAGGTATATACAGAAAAGGGTTTTGTGCATAAGTCAGAGGCATGTAAGATTTAAGCCTATAAGCCTACCACTGTGTCTGCGAAGGGAGCAAATTGAAAGGAACCTCATTTTGAATTTGTGAGATAAAATGTGCTTTGCTCAGTGTCTGTTTTAGTCTATGGGTTATTGTTGCCTTGGGGAAGATTACCTGGAAGTGATTAATTTGGGGATTTGTTTAATAGTTGTTCTGGTAGTAATTTGTAGACATGTGTGTTTAATACCTTGTCAAATTAATAAATGTTTAATTTGACTTATATAAAAAACCTTGAGGATTGGTGGTTTAATTTCTGAATTCAGAGCTGCATCTCAAACAAACCAATTGAAAACATGGTCCATCTCTGACATTTCCCTTCCTTGAGCTCTCTGTCTCAATTTCTGGTGATAGACTGTCCACCAATATTCATTACAAGCCCACCGATTCCCACAGCTAAGTCGATTACAGCTCCTCACACCCACTTCCTCTAAGAATCCCATCCCATTCTCTCAGTTCCTCTGTCTCCGTCGTATCTGTTCCGATGATGCCACTTTCCAAAACAGTGCTTCTGACATGTCTTCCTTCTTCCGTAACCGAGGTTTCCCACCCATGGTGGTTGACAGCACCTTCAACTGTGTCTAAACCATCTCCCGCGCCTCTGCCCTCACACCTTCCTCTCCCTCCCAGAACCATGATAGGGTCCCCCTTGTCCTCACTTTTCACTCCACTCAGCATTCAAAGGATTATCCTCCGCCATTTCCACCAACGCCAGCACGATGCCACCACCAAATACATCTTCCCTTCACCCCCCACCGCCCCCCCCACCCCGTCGGCATTCCGTAGGGAGCATTCCCTCTGGGTCAGTCAGGTCCACTCCTCCATCACCCCCAACAGCTCAACCCCCTCCCACAACAACTTCCCATGCAATCGCAGAATCTGCAACACCTGCCCCTTTACTTTCCCCCCCCCTCCTCACAGTCCAAGAGCCCAAACACTCCTTTCAAGTGAAGCAACGCTTCACTTGCAATTCCCTCAATTTGGTCTACTACACTCGCTGCTCCCAATGTGGTCTCCTCTACATTGGAGAGACCAAACACAGGCTGGGTGTCCGCTCTGCGGAACACCTTCAGGATGTCCACAAGCATGACCCAGACCTTCCTGTCGCTTGCCATTTCAACACACCATCCTGCTCTCATGCCCACATGTCCGTCCTTAGCCTACTGCAATCTTCCAGTGAAACTCAATACAAACTGGAGGAACAGCACCTCATCTTCCGATTAGGCACTTTACAGCCTTCCAGGTTTAACATTGAGTTCAACAACTTCAAACCATGAACTCTCTCCTCCATCCCCACTGCATTTTGATCCCCACCCACCCCCCCACACTTTTTCTATGTTCATTTATTTATTTTCCCCCCACTTATTTTCATTATGATTATTTTAAAATGTATTTCCATTTTTAGACATTGTTTTATCCCCAGCTTTTAGTCATTTCGATCGTTTTTTCACACCTCCATCCCCTCCCCCCCACCCCACCCCCATTAGGGCCATCAGTCATTTTCCAGAGTGCTTACCCTGGTCCGGCCATTATCATAATCTGCTTTCCACTCTTAATGTTACCTTTAGCACCTCCTTTAGCCAGTACCACCATTATTAACAACCCTTTGACCTTTTGTTCATGACATCATTCGCAGTCTCTCCTTTGCCTCCACCTATCGCTGGCCTTCTATCCAGCTTCACCTGTTCCACCCCCCTTAAACACTATATATTTCACCATGTTTCTACTTCCCATTAGCTCTGAGGAAGATTTATATGGACTCGAAACATTAACTCTGTCTTTCTCTACACAGGTGCTGTCAGATCTGCTGAGTTTTTCCAGCATTTTTTGTTTTTGTTTCAGATTTCCAGCATCCGCAGTATTTTGCTTTTATACCAATTGAAAATATAGGTTATGACAGTTGTTTAAAGTTTCCCTCTGGGATTTTAAATAACTCAGCCTTCACCAACTGCTGTGTCATAACAATTGGGGGCTCTCTCCGGGATAAGATTTGTAATTCCTTCATTGGTTTGGAATTGGTGAATCTTAAGGTTATGAGTACGAGAAGCACATTAAAATCAGGAGCGGTGAGGTTTTTTTTAGAAGTGGTGAGACTGCAGAATGGCTTTGGTAATTGCTAAGACTTGTCTGGGAGTAGAAGATGTTGATTGGGTTACAAAAAATAACCAAGAGTAAGTTAACAGGTTTGGCAGATAAGTTAAAATTGGGATATATAATTCAAAGTATAGCACAGCATGTACAGTTGAAAGTGATAGCTGACACTAGTGAGTCACAGCTGGAGATAGTGAGACTTCAGTTTGAAATTTGCTGAACTACGATGGCTCCTGTGCAAGAAATGCTTTGATTTTAAAATTCTCACCCCTGTTTTCAAGCTCCTCTATATCCCTGTAAGCTCCTCCAGTTCCACAAATGTCGAGATAACTGTGCTCATCTAATCTGGCCTTTTGAGCATTTCTCATTTTAATTACACCATAATTGGTGGCTGCGCCTTCAGCTGCTTAGGCCCTAAACTCGGAATTCCCGCCCTAAAGCATTGCAAGGTTAGGATCTAAACATTCAGAGGTACATGACATTTTGGAAGAATAGGCAGAAAGGAAAAGGAGTTGGGGTAGCTTTGTTTAAAAAGGATGAGGTCACTATAGTAGAAAGAAATGATCTTGGCTCAGATCATTTTGGGTGGAGATAAGAAATACCAAGAGAAAAAATTTACTGGTGGGAATAGCCTATAGGTTCTTTAAGAGTAGGGTTGTAATCTTTGGAATTCTCAACCATAGAGAGCTGTGGAGGCTGTAAATGGATATATCCAAAGCTGAGCTGGATGGATTCTTGAACTACTGGGGAGTCAAGGGTTATGAGTCAAGGTAGGAAAGTGGACCTGAGGCCAAGATACAATTAGCCATGATTTTACTGAATAGCAGAGGCAAGTTCAAGGCACCATATGACATACTCCTGCTCCTATATCTTATGTTCTTCTCAACCGCTCATCTTTCTTCCTTTGGGACCTTCCTTAAAACCTACCCCTTTGGCCAAGCAAGGTTCCATATAAATACAAATTATTTTTATTTATAGTATTTTACTGGCTTTACTTCCATCATTTGACTTGCAATATTTATTTAAGATACAATGTAATTTTTTGGAAATCATAACATGATTATAAATTATATTTTTCTTCTGCTTCGCAAAGATTTGCTGAAGATGTTGTTATTCCAGCTAAAGTGATCAGATTGTCGTTCGCTATGATCTGAGTCCAGCCAAATCAAGTCAACTGGAAATTTTAGCAACTGAGCTCAGCATCATAACATAAGATAAATGTCTTCCCACCACAGCCCAATACAGACATCACTATTTGCATGAAGGCACACAAAAAATAATCCTTCCCCAACACCACCAGAGGAAATGTCTAATTCCAGGATGGGCCTTTGAGAGAGAGGGCAGGAGAAGCATCTTGAAAGATTTCTAAAAGTAAATAACCAAATCACATTTGTAAAGATATTTTTTCAGAAGTTTCTATTTTTTTCATCTTTGTTCTGTTATTATCGTTACTTTCGATTATACCTGCTGATCTGACGGAGGAAGGGTAATGGCAGACATTCTGGTTTGCGGTTAGCAGCTCTGGGTTGGCTGCTTTCAAACAAATGAGTGAGTTGATTGATTGTATTTCTGTTGACGGTCATGGGTTCCCTGTTGGATGTTTCAACCAATCAGCGTGGTGAACGGATACTTAGACCAATCAGAAAAGTGTAACTGGTCTATTTTCTTGTGCAATGTTTCTGACATCCTAAGTATGGAATGCACATTTGATGTGACAAACACTGGGCGAATTTGTCAGATCCCCCGCAGCAGGTTTAATGGCGGGTGGTGGGGGAAACAATTGGACAGGAGCTGAAAAATCTGTTTCCCGACGGCGTAAAATGATGGCAGATATTTGCACTCGCGCCGCCATGGCGGGTTGCCATTCCCACCAGAGGACTGCGTGAAACTGTTTTGCAATCTGTTAATAGGATACAGATGAATGCTCTACTGGAATCGTCCCCCCAGCCTGATTGTCCATGCCGCTAGTGGGATAACACGCCAGCCCAAAATGCATCTGGAGCAACGTAGCATGGAGATGTCTTCAGGATTTACCTGAAGAAGACCTGGGCAGCTTCTGAAGATTAGGATGGAAGGTGGAGATCTCCAGCAACACCATGTGCAGTAGTGGGCGAGTGGAACATTAACCACTTGGATCTTCTCGCTGCAACAGTTTCCAGGAGGTCAATCTTCCAGCAGCAGCTTCTTTCAGAAGGTGGATCTTCTCACTGCAGATTGACTGCAGGAGGAACTGTTGAGTGGTGATGCTCTGTGCAGTGGGGCATGGAATTAGATGCAGAAGAGAGGAATAAAGAGGTGGGTGTGGAGCCCTATGGGAGAGAGGGGGAGTGGGTGTGGCAGGGGAATGAAAATGATGCTGTGGAGCCATAGAATGGAGCAAGAGGGTGGGAAGGGCCATACAGGAGCACTGGTAATGGGGAGGCCAGGTTGGGGGGTGTGCAGGTGTGAACAGGTATGGAGGGAAGAGGAGAAAGGGGTTCAGAGGAAGGGGTCTGTGCTGTCAATCGATATATCCTGGGGAGCATTCCCAGGGAATCGGTGATAGGAAGGGATGGTGAGAATTAAAGGAGACAGTGGGAGCTGGTCAGGTGGGAGGGTGAGGGTCCTGCAATGTCGGGTGAAGTGGCACTGAAGATTGTTGGAGGGGAGACAGAGTGAGAAGCGGATCAGTCGGCAGAATGAGACGGGGTGCAGATTAACTGTGACGGGGGTGGGCTCCTCAGAAAGGTAGGGGACTTTGACATTCACCTGCATGGGACTGATGGTGATGGGGGAGGACTGAAAGGTAACCATGGGGAGGTCAAACGTGATTCCTGCCCAGTTAGTGGTGATAGTGGGGAGGGTGTGGGTGATGGGGGTGGAGGGGAAAAGGTATTTGACTGGACATCGAAGGTCACAGCAATTATGGCTGCAAGCAACACAGAGCTTCGTGGAGGAGATCTCAAAATGCTGCATGGGAGTTGGATCAGCGGGGGTGGGTGGAGATGCAGCTCAGCTCAACTGGACAACTGAAGGGGAACCCCAGCATGTAGTACTTACAATGCTAGGGCCTTGGGACAGATGAGATTGTGAAGGGCAAAGGCTCAGAGTGCATGGGTGACTTCTTGCACATGGTTCGCAAGGGCCCTGGTCAATACCTTTGCCTCACTGCACATGCGCAATTGCAAGCACATAGACCCAACCTGGGGTGTCCCTCGGTAGATGGTGGGAGTGTGGGGGGAGATGGAGGGGGTTGCGCACCTGCTTAAGGACTACATCGCAAATAAACCACATCAGACTTCATCAAAATGCAAGTGTACAATATTTACAAAAGTGTCATAAGATTAACACCCATAGTGCACTTGTGCAACCACATGTGAAATCAAAACTTATTAATTTTTTGTTCCCTACCACTTCTTCTCGGTGCATCCTGACATCCGCAGCAGGGGTGGAAGCAGCCTACTGACCAGTTTGCCCGGTTGTCTTGGATGACTGTGGCAGCCGTCATCTGGAGACCCGAGGCTTGGAGGGCCCTGGCTTACTTTACCTGTCCCACTATGGGGCAGCTGCACCCTCTGCAGTCACAGAGAACAAGGCTGAAGGGGTCAAAGGCAAGGGTGATTCTGAAGGACTGGGTACCCTCAAAGTCCACTGCGTGCATGCACAGGTCGGAACCACTTCATCAGAGAGCAGGTGGATGGACTCCTCCGCCTCTCGTGGCACACTGTTGAGGGCCTCCACCACTTCTGCCTGATGTTACCCCGCCTCTTGTTGCCTCACCAGCGTCTTGTGGACAGCTGATCTCAGAGGCTCGTCATCGGAATCGGATGTCGCAGATGACTCTTCCCTAGCAGTCTTCCGAATGCCAGTGAGATCGGCTAACCCTGTCTCCTCCTGCTGCGAATACATGTCTATGTAGTGACCACCAGAATGTGAACCTCTTCCTTAACTACATCTAGTACTCACCAAGGTGCGTGTCTCTGCACTGGTGGATGGTGCAGGTGACTGCTGTGACACCTATAGAGGTGCACTTTCTTTCTCCTCCCCAATGTCCTCGGCAGTATTCCGTGGGCTGAAGGTACTGCTGCACAGAGCTTCTTCTTCTGGCCTTCCCCTCTTCCGCTTGGCACCTGTAAGTGAGAGAGAGTGGGACTGCATGAGCTGCCTCCAACATGGTGAAACACATGACAGTTAGGTTTCAGTTTGACATGCATGGATCCTTACTGGATGGAGGCCACTCACTGACCTCTTCATCTCTGCATGCTCATTCATGTTCTTCCCTGGCTGATCCCCTCCCGTCTTCTCCCCATCTCTCCTATTGTGCCTCAACTTTTCCTGTGCAGAGAGAGGAAGTGGGTTGAGAGCTATGTTTCAGTATCTTTCTTAAGCTTCCAGTCTTACAAATAACCCACTGAATTGCATGCCATGTGATTGAGAACCATTGTGATGTTCTGGGGCAGCACCTTCCAGAGTGGTGAAAACATACAGACATAGGGATAAGGCTCACAGAGGCATATCATTAACAATGCTTGCTGGTGCCCTTAAACCTGATCACCTTCCCCACACCGCACTCCCAGACAGCTCTTTGTGGGAGGGTCAGGGACCCACAGTGGCCTCTCCACCTGCAGTCTAAATGGACTGCAGTGGGGTCATGAGACATCACCTTATCACGTTGCCACTGAGGCCCGTGTCCCCTCTACCATTCAGTGAGGTGAGTGTGACCAGTTGAATGTTCACTTATCCTGGCAGAGTGGATGAAGTCATTCATGCAATCCCTACACTGCCGGGCAGGGTGATCCTCCGGTTGATGCCGTGGACACTGACTACCCTGGAGACTTCCTCCCATGCTGAGTTGGTCTGTCTACTCAACCTCCTCCTCCCATCCTCTGGGAAGAGGACACCCCTCCTGGCCTGCACTTCATTCAGCAGGACTCCCAGGGAGGCAGCGCTGAATTTGGGGGCCAGAGCTCCCTGTGCTCTGCGGGCCATCTCCTCCTTGAACATTGGATAGGTGTTGTCCAGGCACATTATGATAGGCCCAGATATGATGGCACGTGCCTTCCAGCCTGCCCCACTGTGCAAGACTCTGGGAAAACCCACAGTGCATATTTAATGAGGCCAGCATCACATCATATGGTGCAAATTCCCACCAGCCTCCGTGGCGGGAAACACTCTCCATTCCCACCCCCAAAATTGGACTTCATCCCAGAAATGAAAATTCCACCCATTGTCTGGAATACCTGTACTTTTTAAATGTCACATGCTGACATTTTACAGTGAGAATCAAAACATTGATTCTTCACAAAGATCCTCACAAAGGTTAAGTATTATGGCTTTTTTCATAATTTTTAATTTTGCAACGTAAAAATACATTGGCGAGATGAATATTTTATCATTGGGGTGTTAATGGTATCCAGATCATAGAAACACCATATATGTGATTAGCAGAACTTAAATACTGTTTTACAATATTCATCATGTTTCTTGAAGTAGGCATTCACACAAAACACACACGGGTTGTAGTCTTATCACACGGGTCTGAACAGTATCACGTTCCATGTAATTTAGGTTTCCCACCCTCTAAGAAAAAAGTCACACGGAAACTGGCATTTAAAGAAATATTCAACGATGTGGAGACCAGTTTCACTCAGCTACAGTTTCAATTGCACTCGATAAAAGTGAATAGCAATTATAAAGTTATCAGCAGCAGTTAACTGTTCTTAAAAGAATGAAGACACGTAAGGCTTGATTTGCCCTAATTCTAAAATTTGGTCAGGCCACCCTTGTTGCAGCTTATTTTGATCGTTGATGTCTCAACGTTCAGCCTCTACACATAGGATGGAACTGCCAGGCTGACATTTGATCAAATCAAGTTTTCAATCTTATGTAGAAAGTTTTGGGGAAACTCAATAGGTGTGAAAAGTCATGAAGGGTTTTTCAACAGTAAATAAGGAGAAATTGTTTCCACTAGTGGGAGGATCAGTAACCAAAAGGCTTAAGTTAATTGGTAAATGAACCAGAGGGGAAGATTTTTTTACATACAGTGAGTTGTTGTGATCTAAAATACAGTGCTTTGAAAGGGTGACAGAAGCAGATTCAATAGTAAATTTCAAAAGGGAATTGGATAAATTCTTGAAAATATTGCAGGGCTATGAGGAAGAGTAGAGGCGTGGAAGTAATTGAATCACTTTCAAAGTGCTGGCACACACACAATGAACTGAAGGTCCCTTTCTGTGCTGCATTATTCAATGATCCTAAACACCAAATCCATGGACTTCTGATCACCTTTCTCTGAGTGTCATCAGATTCCACCTATCAATGATATAATACAAATTCACTTGACACTTAGCTGCAAAACCCTGCTCAATCTAATTGACAATTCATAGGACAAAGCATGCTGTTGTACGAAATACATTTAGGTGAAAAACATCTATTATTGAAGAGTTTGGACAGGAACAATGTCCCATCTCTTAAACTAAGGCCATGATTTTCCATGCCCACTGGCATTGGGCGTGTTCAGTGGCATGAGTGGACAATGTGACGCGACTGGTTTCATGACAGTGTGAAACCAGTTTTCAATCATTCGCTCAGCCACATGATGATGGATTGTGTTTCCTGTCATCGGACGTCAGGAACCTCATTGTAATACATCTGCATATCGTTATTAGGCCTGCCTGCCAGAATCATCTTCCCCCCGCTGGATCGTCCACCCACCTAAACGAGAAAGCATGCCGACATGTTTCACAGCAGCATATAAAAGATGTGCACTTGGCAGGCTGCACTTTGAGGGGAAGTCGGAGGTGAGTACACAGTAACATTGCGCAGCGCTCACCAGGGTCGCCTGTTGGACTTTAAGCTTGAGGCACATTGAAGGGGGGGTCAGGTGCAAGGGCTGCCCTGTGGTCTAAATGACTTGGTGGAAGATGCAAGGGCACCGTTTGACGTGACTTGGGGACGGGGGTTAGGGCTGCGGTGCAGTTGAATGTAGCGCACAAGCATTCAGCCTGGGGGGGGTAGGGTGGGGCGAGGGAATTAGCCACGCATTAGGGACACCTTATATAAAGTGACCATTCCCCTGCAACTGAGACTGTTCAGGCACAGCCATTGATATGATTGGAGTCGGGCTTCTAGCTTATCTGCTCACTCAAGCAAAGCAGAGACATCAAATCGCCACCAAGTGGCTCCAGAGCTTTTCACCCCTCAAGCACAGTCTGCAAAGTAATGAGCGATTTAGTGGACTGCAGAACAGTTGGAAGACTGCGCACGTTATACAATCTCCTTGCGAAAGCTGGCCATGGAGCAGTCACTGGCGGAGGCGCTCACAGCCCCTTGCAATGTCGGCATCCCAGTTTGGACCAGTCTCCCCCATGTTTCAAGCTAACAGTGCAGCCTTGCAGCGCAGGTTAGGAGAATGCCTGTGCCTGAGTTGAGAGCACAGCATGCAGTCCAATGGAAAAGCTGCCGCCAAATGGTTAGGTGGAATGAGGTGGAGGTGGGTGAGCTTTCAGGCTGCCATGCAGCGCACTAATCTCTGGCCATCCAAGTGCTGGCCAGCATGCTCTGGGATGCTTTATGGGGCCTTCACACTTAACCAGGATAGGTTCTTAGCCCACGTGCCTCTTACTTTCATCCTGCAGTAGTAGTACATCAGGATCATGGAGCCTGGTGAACTAGCAGTATGCCTCGTGGCATACAGAGAGCAAAGACAATGGAGGACAGTGACTGAGGCGCCTGGTTGCACAGAGGGAGGAGCAGTACCCTCCAGAAGAAGCGACAGCTGGGGCTCCCGCGCACACAGCCAAAGAGCCCCAGCGAACCATTGCTGGTCAGTGCATAGCGGCACCCAGAGTCTATAGACGCCGCCTTTCATTCTTGCAGATGACCAAGAACCAGTGTCGCTGAAGACTGCGCATGTCTAGGGAAGTGGGTTGGTCACATTTGCCGCTTGCTGCAGGATTTGGTGCCACGGGGACATGGAGGGCATCCACTGCCAGTGGCTGTGAAAATGACAGCAGCGCTCAATTTCTATGCCATTGTCTCCTTTCAGGGCTCCACAGGTGACCTCTGAGAAACATCACAAGCCTCCATCCACAAATGCATCCATGAGGTCACGGATGCCAACTTCACAAGGGCACACAACCTTGTGCATTTCGCCCGGGACCAGGACAGCCAGGATGCAAGAACGATTGGATTCGCCCAGATCTCGGGTTTCCCACCAAGTGCAGGGTGCCATCAACTGCACTCACGTAGTGCTCAGGTCTCCACCCCAACGACATTGATAGGACTAGAAAGGAAGTTCTGCTTAAAGAACTTGAAGAGTTAGGAGCTAAATTAAAAAGCAGAACCTCCAAGGTAATAATCTCGCAATTGCTCCCTGAGCCATGGGCAAACTGGCATAGAGTAAGTAAAGTCAAGGAGTTAAATGCGTGGTTCAAAAGTTGGTGTGGGAGGAATGGGTTTCAGTTCATGGGGCACTGGAACCAGTACTGGGGTAGACAGGAGCTGTTCAGGCTTCGCTTGAACCATGCTGGGACCAGTGTCCTTGTGAACCGAATAGCTAGGGCTGTAGAGAGGGCTTTAAACCAAATAGAAGGGGGTGGGGGGGTTCTGGAGAGGGGATATGTAGGCTTACAAAGCAAAAGGATATAGCAGCTTTGCAGGACAGCTATTTAGGTAACGACACCCAGAGTGTAACAGGAAGGAATAGAGTATACAAACATAAAAAAAAGCAGCAAAAAGGGTCAAAATGGTAAAAGGGCAAAATTAATGGCCCTTTACTTAAATGCACATGGTATTCGGAACAAAATAAATGGATTAGTGGCACAAATAGAGGTTAATGGGTATGATTTTATAGCCATGGTTACAAGGAGATCAAAGCTGGGAACTATATATTCAGGGGTATGTGACTTTTCGAAAGGACAGGCAAGAAGGAAAGGGTGATGGGGTAGCTTTGTTAGTACAAGATGGATTAAGTACGATAGCAATCCAATCTTGGATTGGAAGATGTAGAATCCATACGGGTGGAGGTAAGAAATAACAAAGGGAAGAAGATACTGCCAGAAGTAGTCTGTAGGCCCCTGACAGTAGCTATACATTAGGACTGAGAATAAATCAGGAGATAATGACAGCACGTAAAAAAGGCAGTACATTAATCATGGGTGACTTTAATTTTCATGTAGATTGGGAAAACCAAACTGGCAGAGGTAGGCATGAGCAAGAATTCATAGTATGTATTCGGGACAAGTTCCTGGAACAATATGTTGTGAATCCAACCACGGATCTGGCATTTTGGATCTGGTAATGTGTAATGAGGCAGGTTTAATAAATGATCTCGGAGTAAAGGATATCCTAGGAAACAGTGACCATAATAAGGTAGAATTTAGCATTAAGTTTAAGAGTGAGAAACTTGGGTTGGAAACAACTGTGGTAAAATAAATAAGGGTAATTACAATAAAATTAGGGCAGAGTTGGCTGGAGTGGGCTGGGAAAGTAGTTTAGCAGAAAAGACAGTTGATGAACAATGGCAGACATTTAAGAAAATAGTTCATGACTTGCAACAAAAATTTATCCCAGTGAGGAAGAAGGATTCAAGGGAATAAAACAGCCATGGTTAACCAAGGAAGTTAAGGACAGTATCAAATTGAAAGAAAAAACATACATTGTGGCAAAGACTAGGGGTAAGCCAGAGAATTGGGAAAGTTTTAAAAGCCAACAAACAATAACAAAAAAAATAATAGAGGGAAAAATTAAATTTGAGGGTAAGCTAGCAATAATATAAAAATGAACAGTAAGAGCTTCTTTAAATGTACAAAAAGGAAGAGGGAGGCCAAAATGAACATAGGCCCCTTAGAGAATGAGGCTGGGGAAACAATAATGAGGAACCAGGAAATGACAGAGGAGTTGAATAAATACTTTGCTTGAGTCTTCATGGTAGAAGATACTAATAGCATTCCAAAAATACTAAACAATCAAGGGCAAAATGTGGGGAGCAAATAAATACAATAACTATCATTGGAGAAAAATACTAGGGAAACTAATGGAGCTAAAGGCCTATAAGTCCCCTGGATCTGTTGGGTTGCATTCTAGGATATTAAAGGAAGTAGAGATAGTGGATGCACTGGTAGTGTAATCTTCCAACAATCCTTAGGTTCTGGAAAAGTCCCAGAGGATTGAAAAATGCCAAAGTAATACTCTTATTCCAAAAGGGAGGGAGACAGAAAACAGGTAACTTTCGGCCAGTTAGCTTAACATTTGTCATTAGGAAAATGTTGGAGTCTCTTATAAATGATGTAATAGCAGAGCATTTAAGAAAACATAATAAATCATGCAGAGTCAGCAGGTTTTTTTTTTATTCATTCAAGGGATGTGCACTTCGCTGGCTGGGCCAGCATTTATTGCCCATCCCTAGTTGCCCTCAAGAAGGTGGTGGTGAGCTGCCTTCTTGAACCGCTGCAATCCATGTGGTGTAGGTACACCCACAATGCTGTTAGAGAGTTCTAGGATTTTGACACAGCGACAGTGAAGAAACAGCAATATATTTCCAAGTCAGGATGGTGAGTGACTTGGATGGGAACTTCCAGGTGGTGGTGTTCCCATCTATCTGCTGCCCTTGTCCCTCTAGGTGGTTGTGGTTGTGGGTTTGGAAGGTGCTGTCTAAGGAGTCTTGGTGAATTCCTGCAGTGCGTCTTGTAGATGGTACACACTGCAGCTACTGTGCATCGGTAGTGGAGGGAGTGAACGTTTGTGGATGTGGTGCCAATCAAGTGGACTGCTTTGTTCTGAACGGTGTCCAGCCTCTTCAGTGTTGTAGGAGCTGCACTCATCCAGGCAAGTGGCTTCATGGTTTCATGAAGGGGAAATTATGCCTAACAAATTCATTGGTTTCATTGGAATTCTGAGGAGGTAACAAGCGGGTTAGATAAAGGGGAACCAGTAGATGTAACATATTTGGATTTCCAAAAGGCGTTCGGTAAGGTACCGCACATAAGGCTACGTAATAAGGTAAGAGTGCATGGTGGTATATTAGCATTGGCTAACTAATAGAAGACAGAGAGTTGGGATAAGTGGGCATTTTCGGGATGGCAACCTGTGACTAGTGGAGTGCCACGGAGATCAGTGCTGGGGCTTCAATTATTTACAATATATATTAATGACTCAATTGAGGGAAGTGAATGTACTATCACCAAGTTTGCGGATGACACAAAAATAGGTGGTAGAGTAAATGGTGAGCATGACACAAGGAGTCGACAGAGGGATATAGACAGGTTAAGTGAGTGGGCAAAAACTTGGCAGATGGAATATAATGTGGGAAAATGTGAGGTTATGCACTTTGGCAGGAAGAATCGAGGAGCTGAATATTATTTAATTGTAGAAAGAATGAAGAAGGCTGCAGCACAGAGGAATTTGGGAGTCCTTGTGCATGAATCACAAAAAGCTAACATGCAAGTTCAACAGAAATAGGGAAGGCAAATGGAATGTTGACCTTTATTTCAAAGCAAATGAAGTATAAAAATCTCAGGTCCAACCCTGACTTTGTCATCAAACCTGCTGACAAGGGTGATGCTGTTGTCTGGTGCACTGACACCTACCTCGCAAAGGCTGAACGTCAATTCGCAGAAACTTCCTCCCCCTGGACCATGACCCCACTACTGAATTATGGGGTACGTGGAACATTCCTTGTTCCAGTCCTACTCCAGCCCCCTCACACAACTCTTTCTCCGGTACATCGATGACTGCTTCAATGTTGCTTCATGCTCTGGTCTGGACCTGTAAAAATTTATTAATTTTGCTTCCAATTTCCACCCCTCCGTCATTTTCACATGGAACATTCCTTGTTCCAGTCCTACTTCAGCCCTCTCCCACAACTCTTTCTCCAGTACATCGATGACTGCTACGTTGCCGCTTCATGCTCCAGCCTGGACCTGGAAAAATTTTTTAATTTTGCTTCCAATTTCCACCCTTCCATCATTTTCACATGGTTCATCTCTGACACTTCCCTTCCCTTCCTTGACATCTCTGTCTCAATTTCTGGTGATAGACTGTCCACCAATATTCAGTACAAGCCTACCGACTCCCACAACTACCTTGACCATAGCTCCTCACACCCTGCTTCCTGTAAGGACTCCATCCCAATCTCTCAGTTCCTTCGCCTCCGTCGCATCTGTTCTGATGATGCCACTTTCAAAAACAGTTCCTCCTTCCTTAACAGAGGTTTTCCACCCACGGTGGTTAACAGGGCCCTCAACCGTGTCTGGCCCATCTCCCGCGCATCCGCCTTCACAACTTCCTCTCCCTCCCAGAACCATTATAGGGTCCCCCTTGTCCTCACTTATCACCCCACCAGCCTTCGCATTCAAAGGATCATCCTCCGCCATTTCCGCCAATTCCAGCATGATGCCACCACAAAATACATCTTGCCTTCAGCCCCCCACCAACCCCCCCCAAGTGGCATTCCGCAGGGACCGTTCCCTCCAGGACACCCTGGTCCATTCCTCCATCACCCCCTACACCTCAACCCCCTCCCATGGCAACTTCCCATGCAGCTGCAGAAGGTGCAACACCTGCCCCTTTACTTCCCCTCTCCTCACCATCCAAGGGCCCAAACACTCCTTTCAAGTGAAGCAGCATTTCACTTGCACTTCCCTCAATTTAGTCTACTGCATTTGCTGCTCCCAATACAGTTTCCTCTACATTGGAGAGACCAAACGCAGACTGGGTGAACGCTTTGCGGAACACCTTTGGTCTGTCCGCAAGCATGACCCAGACCTCCCTGTCGCTTGCTATTTCAACACACCACCCTGTTCTCATGCCCACATATCCGTCCTTGGCCTGCTGCAACGTTCCAGTGAAGCTCAACGCAAACTGGAGGAACTGCATCTCATCTTCCGACTAGGCACTTTACAGCCTTCCGGACTGAATATTGAGTTCAACAACTTTGGATCATGAACTCTCTCCTCCATCCCCACCCCCTTTCCAATTCCCCTTTTTCCAATAATTTATCTATATTTGTCTTTTCCCAACTAATTCCATTATTTTTAAATGTATTTTCATCCATTGTTTTATCTCTACCTTTTAGCCTATTTCAATGCCTTCTCCCCACCCCACCCCACTAGGGCTATCTGTACCTTGCTCGTCCTGTTTTCTACCCTTAATGTCACCATTAGCACAAATCTTAGCTGATGTCACCACTGTCAACACCTCTTTGTCCTTTTGTCTATGATATCCTTTGGCAATCTCCACCTATCACTGGCCCTCTATCCAGCTCTACCTGTCCCACCCCACTTAAACCAGCTTATATTTCACCTCTTCTCTAATTTTCCTTAGTTCTTATGAAGAGTCATTCGGACTCAAACATTAACTGTATTCCTCTCCGCAGATGCTGTCAGACCTGCTGAGTTTTTCCAGGTATTTTTGTCTTTGTACTGAACATCAAGCCATTGTTTCCAGGACTGTCACTGACCTCATCTCCTCTGGAGATCTTCTCTCCACAGCTTCCAACCTCATAGTCTCCCAACCTCAGGCGGCCCGCTTCTACCTCCTACCCAAAATCCACAAACAGGACTGTCCCAGCAGACCAATCGTGTCAACCCGTTCCTGCCCCATGGAACTCATTTCTTGCTTTCTTGACATCATTCTCTCTCCTCTTGTCCAGTCTCTTCCCACCTACATCTGCGATTCCTTCACGCCCTACATCATATCAACAATTTCCAGTTCCCTGGCCCCAATCGTCTCCTCTTCCCCATGGATGTCCAATCCCTCAACACCTCCATCCCCCACCGGGATGATCTGAGGGCTCTCTGCTTCCTCCTCGAACAGAAGCCCAAACAATACCCATCCACCACTACTCTCCTCCGTCTAGCTGAACTTGTTCTGTCACTGAACAATTTCTCCTTAAATTCGTCTCACTTCCTCCAAATAAAATGTGTGGCTATGGGTAACCGCATGGGCCCCGGTTATGCCTGTCTCTTTATGGGGTATGTGGAACATTCCTTGTTCCAGTCCTACTCAGGCCCCCTCGCACAACTCTTTCTCCAGTACATCGATGAATGCTTCATTGCCACTTCATGCTCCAGCATGGACCTGGAAAAATGTATTAATTTTGCTTCCATTTTCCACCCCTCCATCATTTTCACATGGTCTATCACTGACACTTCCCTTCCCTTCCTTGACCTCTTTGTCTCAATTTCTGGTGATAGACTGTCCACCAATATTCAGTACAAGCCTACCGACTCCCACAGCTACCTCGACTGCAACTCCTCACACCCCACTTCCTGTAAGGACCCATCCTCTCAGTCCCTTTGCCTCCATCACATCTGTTCTGATGATGCCACTTTCAAAAACAGTTCCTCTGACATGTCTTCCTTCTTCCTTAACCGAGAGTTTCCACCCACGGTGGTTGACAGGGCCCTCAAATGTGTCCGGTCCATCTCCCATGCATCCGCCCTCACAGCTTCCTCTCCCTCCCAGGACCATGATAGAGTCACCCTTGTCCTCACTTATCACCCCACCAGCCTCCACATTCAAAGAATCATCCTCCACCATTTCTGCCAACTCCAGCATGATGCCACCACCAAACATATCTTGCCTTCACCGCGCCCACCCCCCCCCCCCCCCCAACCCCGGTGGCATTCCGCAGGGATCGTTCCCTCCGGGACACCCCGGTCCACTCCTCCATTACCCCCTACACCTCAACCCCCTCCCACAGCAACTTCCCATGCAACCACAGAAGGTGCAACACCTGCCCCTTCACTTCCTCTCTCCTCACCATCCAAGGGCCCAAACACTCCTTTCAAGTAAAGCAGCACTTCACTTGCATTTCCCTCAATTTAGTCTACTGCATTCGCTGCTCCCAATGCGGTCTCCTCTACATTGGAGAGACCAAATGCAGACTGGGTGACCGCTTTGCAGAACACCTTCGGTCTGTCCACAAGCATGACCCAGACCTCCCTGTCGCTTGCCATTTGAACACACCACCCTGCTCTCATGCCCACACGTCCGTCCTTGGCCTGATGCAATGTTCCAGTGAAGCTCAATGCAAACTGGAGGAACAGCACCTCATCTTCCGACTAGGCACTTTACAACCTTCTGGACTTAACATTGAGTTCAACAACCTCAGATCATGAACTCTCTCCTCCATCCCCACCCCCTTTCCGATCCCCCTTTTTCCAATAATTTATATCTTTAAATATAATTTTCTTTTCCTATTTCCATTATTTTTAAATTTATTTCCATCCATTGTTTTGTCTCCACCTTTCAGCCTATTGTGATCCCTTCCTCCCACCCCCATCTGTCACTTTCTCGTCCTGCTTTCTACCCTTAATGTCACCATTAGCACATTCCTTAGCTAATATCACAACCGTCAACATCCCTTTGCCCTCTTGTCTATGACATCTTTGGCAATCTCTTCTTTGCCTCCACCTGTCACTGGCCCTCTATCCAGCTCTACCTGTCCCACCCCCACCAATCAGCTTAAATTTCACCTCATTTCTATCTTTCCTTAGTTCTGATGAAGAGTCATCCGGACTCGAAATGTTATCTATATTCCTCTCCGCAGGTGCTGTCAGACCTGCTGAGCTATTCCAGCTATTTTTGTTTTTGTTTCAGATTTCCAGCTTCTGCAGTATTTTGCTTTTATAAAAATAGGGAAGTCTTCTAAAACTATACAAGGCACTAGTTAGACCACACCTAGAATACAGTGAATAATTTTGGTCCCCTTATCTAAGGAAAGATATACTGGCATTAGAGGCAATCCAAAGATGGTTCAGTAGGTTGACGCCGGGAATGGAGGAATTTTCTTATGAGGAGAGGCTGATTAGGTTGGGCCTGTACTAATTGAAGTTTAGAAGAATGAGAGGCAACCTTATTGAAATATATAATATTCTTAGGGGGCTTGACCAGGTAGATGCTGAGAGTTTGTTTCCCCTTGTGGGAGAGTCTAGGACCAGGGGGCCTAATCTCAGAGTAAGGGGACATCCATTTAAAACCAAGATGAGAAGGAATTTCTTCTCTCAGAGGGTAGACAATCTGTGGAATTCGTTACCGCAGAGGGCTGTAGAGGCTGAATCATTAAGTATATTGAAAGCTGAGATGGACAGATTTTTAATCAGTAAGGGAATCAAGGGTTATGGGGAAAAGGCAAAAAGTGGAGTTGAGGATTATCAGATCAGCCATGATCTCACTGAATGGCAGAGCATACTCAATGGGCCAAATGGCCTACTTCTGCTCCTATGTCTTATGGTCTTGCACCAAGGTCTCCTACCAGTGCTGACCTCGATGCTTTGGCATGCCTGCAGTATCACCTCAGCCTGATTGCAGACAGACTCCTCCATCATGCATGCTTGCAATCTGAGGAGTGCAGCAGACGTCCCTTCCTGATGTTCCCAAGCTTGTCTTTGCAGCTCCAGCAACTGTGACATGACTGAGTCCAGAGGCTCATCATCTGACTCAGACTCAGCAAATTTCTGGCTCCAGCAGTCCTCTGGGAAGTCCCTGCTGCCGCCTGCTGTGGATCAGAAAGTGCAATGTGCTCACCAGATTGTGATCCTGAGGCTATTCTAAAGCTAGGTCCCACCGAGGCGCGTTTCTCTTCACTGGTGGAGTGTGTGGGTGAGCGCTGTGACAGGATTTCAAGGAGGGTGCCCTCAGATTCTTCTTCAGAGGTTTCTTCAGGGCTTGATGGGAGGCCCTGCATCGTGGACTCCATCGGCTGTTTCCCATATGTGCCTGCGGAAGCAAGGGGAGGTAATTAATGCATGGCAGTGACCTGTGAAACAGGACACATCACTCTCAAAATGGTTGTCTGATGGATGTTGCACTGCTGGACCCTCACTTGGTACAGCACGGCCGACCTCACCATCAGCACAGGATTGGTCCAGATCCCCGCCAGCCAGATGGATGGCTCTGTTTTCAAGATCCGTGAGGACCTTGATTTCATGCATTCCTCCACCTGTCTGTGACCTCTCCCTCTTGTTGTGTGCCAGCTTGTCCTGCATGAATAGAGATGGAGATAGTGTAAGCAGGATGCCTGCCAGGCCAGATAATAAGTATGCCTGATCTGTGTAGGTGGTGAATGATCCCATGGACGGGATGAGAACAATGAAGGTGTATTTTACAGAGTCAATGGTGATATCCCTTGAACTGGCAGTGAGTGAGATCCCTGTAAATGTGTGATGGATTTGAGAGTGTGTGAACTGAGAATATGAGAAGAGTGATTATTCTGGCAGGACAGAGGAGATCATTCATCCTCTTGTGGCACTGGGTGGCTGTCGTCTTTGGAAGAGAGTTGGCGCTGACCACAGCTGCCACCGCCTCCCAAGCCTGGTTGGTTATGCTGCTGCCCATCCTGCAGCCAGAGCAAGGTAGAGGATATCATGGCGGGCTTCCACTGCATCAAAAAAGGCATTCCTGTGAAGCTAACCCTGGAAGCTGCAGTCTTTTTGCCTTTCATGGACATCTTCCCTGCAGCAGTCATGGGCTGGAAGCACTGAGATGTGTGCACATGGCTGGACTTTAAATATAGCACCCGGCATGATGAAGCAGCAAGGTGAACGAATGACACCTTGCCCGCCTTGGAAACAGCGTGTTTCCCGGGATTGCATAAGTAAAGCGGATGGTTTCGGACGATACAGTGTGAAAACCCGCCCGCTACCGAACTTAATGCAAATCTGGGACGATTCCACCCTAAATGGTTTGTGTATTTCGAGCTGAATACTGACTTTAATCACTAATTAATGCCACTGCTAGCTTCAGACTTCAGTACATTCAAAACCTTGCATCTGTTTGCAACTCATGTTTGCAGAATTTGACTTCCTGTTGGAACGTTTCTTGTAATGTTTTTGTCAACCATCCACTATTCATCTTCCTATGTTCACATTTATAATGGAGTTCGCCTATGTGGCTGGGGCTTATTATTCTCTAGCAAGGAGCAGGCTGAGTACTGATATGATAAGAATCTTTAAGGTTATGAAGGTATTTGATAGATTGTACATACGTAAAACGTTTCCACTTGTGTGGGAGACCAAAATTAAAGGCCATAAATATAAAATAGCCATTAACATATCCAAACAAGAACTCAAGCAAAACCAAGAGAGTGGTTGGAATGTGGAACTTACTGCCACAAGGATTAGCTGAGCTTAATAGCATAGATGCATTTAAAGGGAAGCTAGATAGGTACTTGAGGGAGAAATGAAATGGTATGCTGATAGTGTGAGATGAAGTCGTGGCAAAAGGAGGCTCATCTGGAACATATCCACCAGAACAGGCCATTTAGGTTAAATGGCCTGTTCCTGTGATATAGTAAAGTATCTCATGATCTAATAATTCTCAGTGCAAAAATTTCCTTCTCCTTTGGTTTGTCAAGTAATAATTCTTGCTCTCTTTCTCCTCGTCCCCTTTCACCCACCAGTGGGAACAAAGTTTTTTTTGAATGACATTTTACATTGTGCTTCAAACAGTGAAACATAAAAATATAAAATAAATTACACTGAGAGTGGGTAAGGAAGTTGGCTAGCTTACTCTCCTTTAACTTATGCAATGAATCAAGGTAAATGGAATTAAAACTTTTTATCACTTAAAGTGTGCAATATGAAATGAAAGCACAAAGTCTGTATAAGGCACCAGTCTACAGGACAAATGCAGGTTATGAAAGGTAAATTATCCAGGTTTGCAATTCCAATACATGATACCAGAACTTGAAACCCCCAGTATCACCCAAACCCACAAGGACGTTGATGTGTGGATGTGCAGAATCACAGATGCCAGTCTCCAGCCAGCTCAATTCACTCCACATGATATCAAGAAACGGCTGAAGGCACTGCAAACTGCAAAGGCTATGGGTCCTGACAATATTTTGGCAATAGTACTGAATAATTGTGCTCCAGAACTTGCCACGCTCCTAGCCAAGCTGTTCCAGTACAGCTACAACACTGGTATCTACCTGGCCTTGTGGAAAATTGCCCAGGTATGTCCTGCACACAAAAAACAGGACAAAACCAACCCAGCCAATTACTACCCCATCAGTCTACTCTCCATCATCAGTAAAGTAATGGAAAGCGTCAACAGTGCTTTCAAGCAGCACTTGCTCACCAATAACCTGCTCACTGATGTCCAGTTTGGGTTCGGCAAGGGCCATTCAGCTCCTAACCTCATTACAGCCTTGGTTCAAACATGGACAAAAAAGCTGAACTCCTGAGGTGAGGTGAGAGTGGCTGCCCTTGACGTCAAGGCAGCATTTGACCAAGTGTGGCATCAAGCAGCCCCAGCAAAACTATAGTCAATGGGAATCAGGGGGAAAACTCTCCACCGATTGGAGTCATACCTAGCACAAAGGAAAATGGTTGTGGTTGTTGGAGGTCAGTTATGTCAGCTCCAGGACATCACCACAGGAGTTCCTCAGGATAGTGTCTTGGCCCAACCATTTTCAGCTGCTTCATCAATGACCATGGCATACAAGGTTATGGGTCTAGTGCTGGAAAATGGGATTAGAATAGTTTGGTACTTGTTTGACCAGCGCAGACTCAATGGGCCGAAGGGCTTTTTTCTGTGCTGTAGATCTCTATGACTCTCCTTCCACCATAAGGTCAGAAGTGGGGATGTTCGCTGATGATTGCACAATGTTCAGCACCGTTCGCGGCTCTTCAGATGCTGAAGCAGTCCATGTCCAAATGCAGCAAGGCTTGGACAATATCCAGGCTTGGGCTGACAGTGGCTAGTAACATTCGTGCCACACAATGACCATTTCCAATAAGAGAGAATGTAACCATCTCCCCTTGACGTTCAATGGCATTACCATCACTGAACTCCACCCCCCCCCCCACCCAAATAAACATCCTGGGGGTTACCATTGACCAGAAACTGAACTGGACTAGCCATATAAATACTGTGATTACAACAGCAGGTCAGAGGCTGGGAATATTGCATCAAGTAACTCACCTCCTGAATCCCCAAGCCTGTCCACCATTTTCAAGGAACAAGTCAGGGGTATGATGGAATACTCCCCACTTGCCTGGATGAGTGCAGCTCCCACAACACTCAGGAAGCTTGACACCATCCAGGACAAAGCAGCCCACTTGATTGGCACCACATCCACAAACATTCACTCCCTCCATCACCGATGCACAGTAGCAGCAATGCATACCATCTACAAGATGCAGGAATTCACCAAGGCTCCTGAGATAGCATCTTGCAAACCCATGACCATTACCACCCAGAAGGACAAGGGCAGCAGATAGATGAGAGCACCACCGCCTGGAAGTTCCCCTCCAAGTCACTCATCATCCTGACTTGGAAATATATCGTCATTCCTTCACTGTGGCTGGAACAAAATCCTGGAACTCCCTAACAGCACTGTGGGTCTACCTACACTGGAGCAGTTCAAGATGGCAGCTCACCACCACCTTCTCAAGGGAAACTAGGGATGGGCAATAAATGCTGGCCCAGCCAGCGAAGCACAAATCCAGTGAATTAATATAAAAAATGTGTAAATACCACTTGGGTCCAAAAGGTGCTCTTGGGGTTAAGAAAACATTCTACAGCATATGTACTCCTATTTCTAAGGTTCAGCCTAAATCCATCCAGGTGGAGAAAATGGTCAATGCTCACAACTCCTCCTCCTTTTAATAGTTTACTGTAACATTAATAAACTTACAAATTCCAGTACCCTGCTCCCTTTTTAAAGTTAATTCAGTATCATACTCTCAAACACTCTAATTTCTGAGCTGCACCAACACTGTTAACCCTTGACAAAAACAAAAATACCTGGAAAAGCTCAGCAGATCTGGCAGCATCTGCGGAGAGGAGCACTGTTAACCCTTGGACTGCTGCTTCTTAAAAGTTGCTGCTTTGGTTCCTGCTGTTCCTTTAGCTTATTTGTTCCATTTTAAACCATTCAATTCCCTTATTAACCTTATTTTCTGAGAACTCTGTGATGTGCATGGGCTGCCACGTACTGCTATCGGCTGCTGTCTTCTGTCTGCTTTGGTTATTTTTGCTATCTGCTGCTAGCACTACTGCTCTTACAACTGGAACACACATTTCTTAAAAAACCCAAAAATCAAATCAGTGACAAAATCTGTCTTCATACAAATTGTAACAATTTCATGAATATTCATCAACATATGAAGGTGCTTTCCATGGGTAAGATCCTGGTTATATTAAAATCAGTTTCACTCTAATCAAAAAGTCCTCTGGTTCATGAATAGTCTATTACCATATGAAACATAAACAGAATTGCCTGGAAAAACTCAGCAGGTCTGGCAGCATCGGCGGAGAAGAAAAGAGTTGATGTTTCGAGTCCTCAACAGAGGACCCTTCAACAGAACTAAGTAGAAATAGGAAAGGAGTGAAATATAAACTGGTTTAAGGTGTGTGTTTCAATGGGAAGATCCATTTACATCTGGTAGGTTTCACTCCAATCAAAAAGTTCTCTGGGATTAGCATTTGCAAGGAATGTGGAGGCACATTCAAACACAGTGGCTCCAAATCTGTAGGGGTTCTACAGTTTGTAGTTTGGTACAGTTTGTACCATTGTGTGATCTGATAGCATAGTTAGCTGTCTCTTAACTAGTATATTCAAAAAGCTACTCAGTGCACGCATGTCAGGCTTTAAATGTCTGGTAAAATGCTTGGAGGTATGGCTTGATCAATTTCTGAAAATTGTCCATCACAAACAACCTTTTATTTTGCAGTACTTTTATTTTGCTTTTAAATGTTGGCTTCTTTTAAGTTGAATGCATTCTTGCTGAAGCTACAACACAGCAGTATGAAATAGAAAATAATAAGAAAAAGCTATTCAGATATCAAACATGCAGCTTTCGCAATCCATGCACAATAAGCAGAGTCCTTTTCAGAGTGGCACGTGTTTACACAAACTTTTAGAACAAAGAGATAACAAAGCTACCACTTTCATCAGCTTGTGTTGAAAAAAATTCAGCAAGAAGCATTATTTAATTAACATACATTTTTCTTTTAAATATATGTGACTTTAATGTCTTCAATAGACCAGTTAAAGACCCAAGATGAAGGACAGGAAGGTGCTACAAGAAGGGTATTGTGCATCTCCAGAGTGTGAAGTAATGAGAATTAGAGCAAAGATCATAGGAACAAGTAATAGATCATTTTGCCCCTCGAGTCTGTTCCACCATTCAGTAAGACTGTGGCTGATGCGCAACCTAAAACTTTATTCCTGCCATTGCCCAATATTTTTTGATACTTTTGGTTAACAAAAATCTATCAACCTTAGTTTTACAATTAACAGTTGATCAAGCATCAATTGTCATTTGCAGAAAAGAGTTCTAAACGTCTAACACCTCCCTATTTTTCACACTTTTAAGTCAATTTTTTAAAAAATGGCTGAGAAGACGTCTTCTTGTTGAAGCACCCACCAAGTTCCTTACCTTGAACTACAGCCTGGTGAATCGCTGAAGCTAGGAGGCCTCTGATTGGCTCTCCAGCTTTGAGAGTTGGCCCACTCACTGCCCTTGATTGGACAGGGACCCTGTCTCCAAGCCAATTGTCTCAATCAAAATTCTAGGTCAGTGACTATTCTACTCCAGGGTGTGGGATATAGACAACAAATCCGTCCTGGGCCAGAATTTCACGTTTGGTTTGCGTGCCAAGTCGGCAGCAACGGAAGCTGATATGGAACCCGTCCCAGCCATAGTTGCAATGCAAACGAGCTTTCACACTGGGTGGCCAATTAAGGTCCACCCAGCGTGAAACGTGTCTTCTCAATGATTGGGAAGGGCCGGACGGGGCGGGAGCCAGTCGGGCACCGGGTCCTACGGCGACCCAGCAGATGCTTTAAAACTGGCAGAGACAGCTTCCTGAAGGCTGCCAGGGGAGAATCTTTGGAACAAAAACAGAAAATGCTGGAAAAACTCAGCAGGTTTGACAGCATCTGAGGACAGAAAAACAGAGTTGACATTTCGAGTCCGTATGACCCTTCTTCAGAATCTTTGGAGCCTGTCCAGGAAACCATTTCATTTGGACAATGGCATCATCAGCGGCTGGAGGCTGGGAAAGTCGGGTGGGCATTCAGCACCCCCGGTTTCTTGGACGAGTGCCTCATGGTCCTTGTGGAGCAGGTTGGTGTTAGGCAGGACACTCTAGTACCCAGGGATGGCAGGAGACTACTGCACCTGACCAAAAAAGCTTGGGAGGAGGTGGCAGCCGAGGTCAGCGGCCACAACGTGGGTGCAATGCCACAAGACACTCAACTATCTGCTGCACTTGGCAAGGGCAAGTACCAAATTGGCATGGATCAGTGTGGCGAAGTGTTAAGGGCTGGCCGTCCCACTGTGGAGCTCAGGGATGTTAGAGTCTGAGTGCCAATTGACACTGACACTGGCGCCGGCCAAGGGGGTGAGGCCTGGCTGCTTGACCTGAGTGACGTGCAGATTGAGGGCCATAACTTGGATGTGAGCTGCAAGGTCCTAGAGGGGGCAGTTTTCCAAGCTGCAATGGCGCTGCAGGTAGAGAGTGGACAAATCATTGCTCCTCTGTCATTTCAGAAGAGAAGCCATAACATCAATGAAAGAACTAAGACAGACGGAGGACCCCAAACCTCCTCATTCTGGCGAGGTACGAGATGGATGCTTTGGTGCTAGAGTCCAACCACTCACCTTGGTCAGCCGGTCGTGGAGATGCAGGGGTCTCTGACGAAGTAAAAGTCTAGTGCACAGAGGTGAGAGTGTCGGACAGTGCAAACATTCCTGTGTAGTCTCATGATTAATGGGAACCTCAAACCTGGAATCCCCATTGATCACTGAAAGGTGATGGCACCATGATGCAGATCCCCACTGTCTCACCAGGGCACCTGGCATGCACAGCCACAGTGTGATGACTTTAACTAATAACATGTCGTTGTTCTCCCCTTGAATTGTCAGCTCGTCCATGAACACAGGACCCCGAAGAGCCATCCTTGATGCCAGAGGACCACTGGGCTTTACATGCATCTGCATCACACCCCCACCCTCTGCACCAAGCACCAGTGCAAATACTAGCACCTCAGTGGACCTTAGATCTTCAGCTAGAATGTCAGTGCATAGCAGTGAGGGCACTTCACACTCTCTTGAGGAGCAGGTGGAGGCAGAATGTGCCCAGGGCGTCAGCAGTTGGAGGACTGTTGGAGACCAGAAAGATGATGATTTGAAGGCAGATGATGAGCCCCTGGAGTCATCGGTTAGGCGGCAGATGCTGGATGTCCAGCGGGATGTTCAGGAGGATCTGGCAGAGATACATGAGGGTATGCGTGCCTTGGTCTCCTTTGTGGAGGCGTCCAAGTGAAGCATGAGCACTGCATTGACCCTCATCACTGTGTACACTGCCTCCTCCATTAAGAGAGTGGCGACTCTCATAGAGAGGCAACCCCAGGGACAGAATCATGGGGTTCCTGGGGCTGTGCTCGGATCTGCTAGCCCTCACACAGGCAATGGCCGCAGGTCAGTGCCAGTGTGGGAGATGGATGAGGCACCCAGTATCTCAGCTAGGTGCACGTGCATCAATGGCGAACAGGGAGATCTAGAGCGACATCACATTGGCACACATACTGCTTGTCGTCTCTGCAGGCTCCTCTCAGGCCATTCCGGATGACAGCAGCAGCTCCTCCACCACTCTGCCAGTGACCGTGGCATCTGATGAGGCTGCGATGATTGGGGAGATGCCGGCCATTGTACTGGCCACTCCCTCCCAGGCGGGGCCATCAAAGGCTCCACTGGCCAGAGGACGACCCCCAAGGACATCAGGGACAACAGGACAGCACAGTCAGCAGGCTGTCTCCAAAGCTGCTGCCAGCGAGGAGTGAGCAACAAGGCGCAGCACTCGCAAACATAAGTTTAAGGCACTGTGAGCACAACAGGGACTGTTCACGGGTAATCTTCTGTTCTGTTGCGTTTTGTTAATATGTTTACTGGTGTGACCATTAACGCCATATATTGTTAGGTTCATTTGATGTGTGTCAACAAGATATAAATTTTGTTTTTGGTCTGAGTACGCTTCACTTGTTTTCTAGGTGCAGGGCACACCAGTATCTCACGCTGGACATGAGTGGCTCTAAACTTTATTGCACAGCACTGCGCGGACTTTGGGTTCAAAGGAAAGGGTCATTTCAAACATCCAGGATGGAGGCAGCACCCCTGACATGAGGTGAAGACCGATCTTTGGCAGCCTAGCTGAGGGACCATTGGATCAAGGTGTCCCTGCCTACCTGACGGATCCAGAGGTCTGCCTCCACGTCCTCACCGAGCTCCTCTTCTGCCTCACTGCTGGATTCATCATCTGTGACCTGTGGAGCTAGTCTCAAGATCCTCTTCCTCTAGTGGGCCCCCCACTTGCCAGAGCCAGATTGCAGAGAGCGCAATGAATAAATGTCATTACCAACCTGAACAGAGTTTCTGTCACCACTTGACACAACTGTGGACAGCTGATTGGGACGCTCAACAGAGATCCCCCACAGACCCCAGAGAGCTGGAGGCATAGACTTTAAGAGCCACTGAGACCTTCAGAGCCACTGGCATGGGGTTTCCATCCACATAGTTGGAGGTGATCTCAGGGCCAATCATCTAATAAATGGAGGTCACTGTCTCCCTGGACCTCCTTTGGCATTGCACCTCAGACATATTGAGGTAGTTGGACTGCTGCCTGTAAAACCTGGCAGGATAGTGGCATTTTCTGCAACCCCTTCCGCCTTGGACTACCTGCTGGCTCGGCACCCCTCGTGCCTGCAAGTCTGTGCACGGTATCCTGGCAGCTCCCATGATGGTTATATTCTCAGACACGCACAGGTGCCAAGGCTATTCAGTGCTCCAGCCTGACTGGATGAATGGCTGCAGGGTGACAAGGACCATCTGTTGAAAAGGTGGCTTATAACACCTCTCCGCCACCCAAGAACAGAGGCAGGCCAGCCTCCACAAGGGCGGTAATAGAGAGGACCATAGGTCTTCTGAAGATGCGCTTCCGAAGCCTGAATCGTTCAGGGGGAGCACTACACTACCCCCCAGTGCGGGTGTCACTGTTAGTGGTTGCATGCTGCGCTCTCCACGATCTGGCACTGGCAAGTGGGCACCACTGGAGTAAGAGGATGTTGACGCAGCTCCACAGGCCACAGAAGATGAATCCTGTAATGAGTCAAAAGAGGAGCACAGTGAGGAGAATGCTGAGGGCATGGAAGCAGTCCTCTGTATCCTTCTGGGAGCCAGGGTTACCAGGGACACCTTGATCCAACGTTCCTTCAGCTGGCTGGCAAAGATTTTCTTCCACCTCATTCCAGGGCTGCCACCTCCATCCCAGATGTCTGAAATGACACCTTCATTTGAACCCAAAGTCTACTCAGTGCCCATGCAATAAAGTTTGGAGCCACTCACATCCAGCATTACATACAGGCGTATCCTGCACAAAAAAAAAGGTGAAGCATACTCAGGCCATTACGACAAAAACAAAATTGATCTCATTTTGACAATCCAAAAAGATTAACATCACCTTCTCTGGCCTTCATTCCCAGATGAGTAAACATAAGCAAAACACCATACACAGAAGTTCATCCGTGAACAGTCCCTCTTTTGTGCCTTAAACTTACTTTTGCGAGTGCTGCGTCTTGGTATTCCCCCACCACCGCACACCGCATCCCATCCCCCACTTCGCTAGCAGCAGCATTGGAGATAGCCTGCTGATTCTGGTGTCTTTCTGGCCTGCAAGGTCATCCTCTGGCCACTGGAGCCTGTGCTGGCCCCACCTGGGAGAGAGCATCCAGTGCCACAGACTCATCAAATGCCATGGTCACTGGCAGAGGGGTGGAGAAGCTGCTGCCGTCATCCAGAGTGCCCTGAGAAAAGCCCGCAGAGATAAGCTGGGTCTCCCGGCTCACTATTGATGAACGGGCATCTAACTGGGATACTGAGTGCCTCATCGATCTCCCACACTGGCACTGACCTCCTGAGGTCATTGCCTGTGTGGGGGCTCAAAGGTCCAAGAGCAACCCCAAGAACCCCTGATTCTGTTCCTGGAGCTGTCTCTCCATGACAGTTGCCACTCTCTAATGGAAGAGGCAGTGCCCTCGGCCATGAGGGTGAACGCAGTGCTCATACTCTGCATGGACATCTCCACAACAGAGACCACTACACGCATACCTTCACGTATCTCCGCCAGATCCTCCTACACATCCCGCTGGATATCCAACATCTGCCACCAAATGGATGACTCCAGAGGCTCATCATCTGCCTTCAACTCTGCATTGTCCTGGTCTCCAACAGTCCTCCAACTGCTGGCGCCCTGGGCGCTCTCTGCCTCCATCTGCTCCTCAAACGAGTGTGTCGGGCCCTCACCCCTGTGCTCCAACATTCTAGCCAAGGATCTAATGCCCACCGAGGTGCTAGTATCTGCACTGGTGCCTGTTTCAGAGACGCAGTTGCATGTGAAGCATGGCAGTCCTCTGGTGCCAGGCGTGGATCTTTGGGGTCCTGTGATTGAGTGCATACTGGCGAATCTAGGGGAGAACAACAACGTCATTAGTTTAATTCATCACACTGTCACTGTGCATGCCAGGCATCCTGAAGAGACAATTGAGATCTGCATCATATTGCCATCGTCTTTGAATGATCAATGGGAAATTCAGTTTTGAGGCTCCCATCAATGAAGAGACAACACAAGAAAGTTTGCACCATCCGAAACTCCCACCTCTTGTGTACTGCACGCTTACCTTCGTTTAACACCCCAGCCTCTCCACAGTCGGTTGACCGAGGTATGCGGCGCCTCTCCAGCTCCAAGGCATCCTGCTCAAATCTGGATAGGGTTAGGAGGTTTGGGCTGCCTCCGTCTGTCCGCAACTTTTTAATATTGTTTTGGGTCATTTTCTCCTGAAAGGACAGAGAAGAATTGATTAGTCCACAGCCTAGCCAACTCCACCTGAGGAACACCTTGCAGTGCACATCCGAGTTGTGGCCCTCAAGTCACAAGTCACTCATTCTAAACAGCGAGGGATCACCCCCTCGGCCAGCTCCAGCATCATTGACTGTTGGCACTCAGACTCTAGCACACCTGAGCTCCACAGGGGCGGGGACAGGGACATCCAGACCTTAACACTTCATCACCCTGGTCCATGCCAACGGTACTCATCCTTCCCAAGTGCAGCAGCAACTTAAACCTTTTGCGGCACTGCACTCACCTGCACCGCACAATGTCGTGGTTGCTGACCTGCACTGCCGCCTCCTCCCATACTCTTTTTACTGGTGCAGAGGCCTCCTCCTTCCATCTCTGGGGGCAAGGATGTCCCTCCTGGAAGCCACCTCCTCCAGGAGGACTCATCTGAAAACCAGGAAGCTGCGTACACACCCAACCTGCCCTCCCGCCTGGCATCTCCAGCCACACTTGATGCCATAACTTCAGTGTTCACAATGCAGAAGATATGTTCTTCCCTGGCAGCCTTCAAGGAGCTGCCTGTGCAGTTTTTAAACTGGCCGCTGGGTCGCCATTGAACCTGGCGGCTGACCGGCCCCCGTCTGCCCCTTCCAGGCCATTGGGGGGATGCGTTTCACTTTGGCCAGCCAGCGTTAAATTGCAGTCGGGGGCCCATCGCGGGCCCATCCCAACTGGTCACAGCCTGCCGATTGTGCCCGCCTGGGTAAAATTCAGGTTATCAACCCAGCCAACCCTTCTCTTAACTTCGCACAATTGATGGGATTATGTTTTGAGAGCGGCTGAGGCAATTTATGCAGCTGGTAGGATATAGAATTTTTAGATGCATTTAGATGAATTTTAGATGCACTTACTGACATTGTGCCGCTCATGTGAGGTCATTGAACTTCTTGTGTCACTGTATCCAGGGCTTGACTCCTGGTTCTGGCATGTAAGGTTTTGTGCCCCACTGACTTCTGACCATATAAGGAGGATCTCCTTACCTCCCTTGTGGATACAGGACATGCTCCACCTTTCCTCCTGCTCCTCCACCATGACCTCCAGTTAAACCTTTTTTATAGCATAACTTATCATTATAGGAGGCTCTTGAAAAAAAATTGTTTAATTTTAAAGGTATGAAATTGTAAAACAAAAATGTTTTGTTTCTACGTTGGTAGACTGAGCCAAAGAAAGGCATTGTAAGAAATACTGGAAAGTATATTTTTCAGCATTTTCTGAGAACTTTTTTTCTTTGAAATGTGAAATGGGATTTTTCACATCCACCCAAGAGAACAAACAAGGCCTCAGTACAATGTCTCATGCAAAAAACAGCACTCTTGGTAGTGCTGCACCCACTTAATACTGCACTGTAGTATTAGCCTAAATTATGTGAAGTCTTCAGAGTGGGGTTTAAACCCAACTTTTTTGACTCAGATGCAAAAGTGGTATGCCCGAGCCAAGGCTAACAATTTGGTGAGGTATTAAAGGGAGTTCCTTTCCTCCCGTAAAAAATACTGCAACAAGTCATGAGGTTATAGTGAGGGGCAGAATTGGTGGAACAAAAGGTAGATAGAAAGAAAACTAATGTTAAAAAGCTTACATCTGAGTATAGGGTGATTATAGGGTGAAAGATTTTCTGAAAATCTCGAATATGTAAGCCTTGTAAAAACTGATCTAATGCTTCTCTAAAACAAGCTGAGGGTTATAAAAATATGGTGAACTATTTCCATGTCGTCTGCATCAAAATGTATTTATTGTACACAGATAAATTGAAGTTTTGTTTATGCAAGACCTCCTACAGCAATTAAATTGTTAAGTTGCAACTCACTGAATGCAAGTTAAAAAAAGAAACAAACATGTTAACATTTTTCTTATATTTTGAAAAGGCACATGGTCCTGATGCTCTGGCAAGCAGTGCCAGTTACATGTACAAAGATTAAAAGATGCATCAAATTGATCTGATTTTATACATCATTTAGCAACCTTAAAAGTGACAATGACAGAATATTGTCATAACCTGGTCAACCGCTTTGCTAGATAATAATGTAGAAAGATCAGAAACACGAGGTGGGAATAACATTAAGAAAAATTGATAATTGTTTTTCATGGCATACCAGCAGGACCCAAAATTCCTCTTAACATTGATCGTGTGACTTCAACACTAGGTACAACTATAGTATGACAAAAATTGTTGTTAGCTGCTTTTTAACTTGGTATATTTTAAACATTTGTCATGATAAGTTCCTTTCATCCTTGACCTAAATGGAAAACGCACATGTAGCATTTTATTCATGACTTTTTAAAATAATAAACTGATATCACTTTGTTGCTGGGGTTATACGACTTTCATTTTCGCAACATACACAATTCACATTTTCTTTATATTCATTCTTAAAAGTATTTGTTTCAAATTGTAACTTAATACGCTGTAATGTTCACAAAAAAATTCATTGATTTGCCTATCAGCCAATTGGACTTAAATGCACTTAAATCAATCATGCAACGCACATTGTTACCTGAACCTTAATCAGAAGGAATAAGATTATATAGGAGATATTTCACAGACAGCAATCCAACACCATCTGTTTATTGAGTATCAAAGTCCAAATCCTATGGGCTTCAAATTTTATATGCATCTGTGAGTATGGTTATAAACATGATTATGCATCAAGGCATATACAGGGTAATGGAAATTAGTAGTTATGGTACTGAACTAGATACTCAGCGGTTGAGTTTAAACCACATCATGCCAAATTGGATTGCATTCAATAAATCTGGTAAATTGTGGGCTTGAGTCCCCTCCCCAGCACTTGGGGCCAAGAAGATTCATAATGTGGCCAAATAGGTTAAGTATTAACCTCCAAATCCTTCCAACACACATCAATAGCAGGTAGTAAGAGTGGGAGATTCCTGGTCATCCGTATGATGGAAAGAACATTGGAGTCTCTACCATCACTATCCTTTGCTCCAGACTAAAAATGCATCATGCCACAGCAACTCAGGCTCTCTGAATGAACTGTAACACACCACAACCATTGGTTAAGTGACCAAAAAAGTTCCCAGATTGTCATAAGCACCCAACTGGTTCATTAATATCCTTCAGAGAAGGAGAACACCTCCAAATTAGTTTGGCAAGTGACTCCAGTTAAACATGACATGGATGACTCTAAATGCCCTTAAGGCCATCAGAGATGGGCAATACTGTCTTTCTAGTGTTGTTCACATTCAAGAGCAAATAACTGAAACATAAGGAGCACAGTATTATTTTAAGACACCCTTGGACCAAAAAGGATACACATTTGTATCAGTTGAAAGCAAACTTAAAACAGATCTTTAAAAAAAATCTTCAATATCTTTCAATAAAGTTTTAGAATAATCTACGTGTGAAATTGATGCAAATCAAAAGGTACTAGATACAAACTAGTTTGATGGCAAGCTGAATGAGCTGATGTACTAAAATGAAGAACTTGATTTGCAGAATGGCTTCTTCTCATCTTGACTTTTCCTTAATGCCCCAGAATTTTAGATGTAATGACAGCAAAATTCTCAAGAGCTTGCCACCATTAACCTGTAAAATTGACCACTTCTGGCATCTGCACTTACTCAATTAAGCACAAAAATGCAGAAGCTGTCGATGATGTCCTGCTCTTCCATGTGGTACACTGTTGTAGCCTTTGCGGATGCCATAAATACAGCATAAGTTAAATGACACCAACTCAGTTTATACACACTATTCTTGCTATAAAAATTGATGAAAATGTTAAACTTTGTTGAAAGAGTCATAACAGATTTTAACAGCAGATGAAGAAATAACTACTGCTGAGCTCAATGCCTCTGGAAAACTAATTTTAAAGTGTGGAGTGGAATTCAGAAGAAGATGTAAAAATTCCATTAATTTAAAAGTAATATTTTGAAAGCTTATATTTCAGCTTTTACCTTGATCCCATGTCTATGTCCCAATCTTTATTTTGCTTCCTGAAAAATTATTAAAATGTGAACTATAACCCAGATACCAGGCCCCATATCCGACAAGCTCGGGACGTGTACCAGATATGATGATTTTCTGAATTTTGGGTCCTAGACTGGCGGGGGGGTACACAAAGAGCAGAGGATTAGCGCGCCACGACTTGGATATGACGAAGAGCAATGCAATGCCTAATGAGGATTGTAGTTTTCCAGGGCCGGACCTGATTTTCGAGTCCTTCAGATTTTAAGATGCTTTGTTGTCAGAGAATTCTTAAATGTGTTTTAGCTAATTAGGCCGTCTGATGCTGGATGGCATGGATGGAGCAAAATTCAATCACACTGTAATGGAAGAAATCAAGGCTCTGGAGCCTACTAAATCTTAGTGGACAACTTATTTTTTTAAATACATCAGCGGTGATGGCCATCCCTTTGCTGCTGATCAGAAAATCCAAGCCTATATGTCCCTATAAATGTCAGTGCTGACCACAGTCATGCTGGCTTTAACCATAATCAAAAAACTGCTCATTAACCTGTAGAAACTAACATGTTAATTTTCATCTCCCAATTACATAAGGCAGGATATATAGCACAGAAAGTCCATTCAGCCCACTAGTCCATGTTGACAGTTATGCTCCACTCAAGATTCCTCCCACAGAATCTCAGAATTGTTACAGCGCAGCAGGCCATTCAGCCCATCGTGTCTGCACTAGCTCTCCAACTGAGCATTATGACTTAGTGCCATTCTCCTACTTTTTCTCCGTACCTTTGCATATTGTTCCTATTCAAATAATCATCCAATGCCCTCTTGAATGCCTTGATTGAATCTGCCTCCACCGCACTTCCAGGCAGTGCATTCCAGACTCAAACCACTC
Source organism: Carcharodon carcharias (assembly GCF_017639515.1). Classification (NCBI taxonomy): domain Eukaryota; kingdom Metazoa; phylum Chordata; class Chondrichthyes; order Lamniformes; family Lamnidae; genus Carcharodon; species Carcharodon carcharias. The sequence continues at coordinate 120,149,407 of NC_054480.1, read as the reverse complement.
ACTGTGTGAAAAAGTTTTTCTCACATCACACTTGCTTCTTTTGCAAATCACTTTAAATCTGTGCCCTCCCATTTTCACTCCTTTTATGAGCTTTCCCCATCTAAATTTATCATCATAACACTCTATTCCCTTCTTCTTCATATGCTTATCTAGGTTTGCCTTAAATACATCTTTTGTATTCACTTCAATACTCACTGTGCACTTGATCAATTATAACAAACAACAGTGGCATTATCAATGACACACAGAATCAAAATAACTCTGGTCCTGGAAAGACAAGTGATGTTGGAGGAATAAGAAACATATTTTAGCTGTTTCTTGAGCAAGCACATTAAGACCAATATTATTCAATCTCAAATATGCATAATGACACTCATTGAGGAGACATTTGTGATTAGTGGGGAAGTGCATCATCTGTTTTACAGAAGTCGGAAAAATTACTCATTGGATCTCTGGCCTTCAGTTAGGCAATGATGGGGAGGCTGGGGTGGTGGGGGTGGGATGGGGGAACAATTGGCGGGGGGTGGGGGTGTGGGGAGTGTGGAGGGTGGCAGGGGTGGTTATAGTTGATTTCAACAATACTGATCAAAGGAGTGAAAAAAGAATCAGCTGATTCTGATGGTTCTCTAGTGCCTTCTGCTTGTATGTGTCAGGTTAAGAATCAAACCGGCTAGGCCGAGATGCCTGCACCAGTGAAATAACTTGCTAACAGTCAGGGCTGGGTTTCCATTCTCAGTTCCCAACCCTGCCACTGAGAGGAAATGTGGGTTGGGAACTCTCAAATGTCAGTGCTGGGACCCAGAGAGCAACCAATTAAGTGGTAGCCTCCAGAACCTCCGTCCAATTAGGGATAGAAGGCAGGCTCCTGAGATTGGAGAGCCAATAGGAGGCTCTCCAGCACTGAAAGACTGACAGCCCCACTGTGGATGGGAATTGCCAATGTAGGTAGGGGAACAAGAGCGCATTTCAAGATGGAGATGCCCTTTGAAGAACTTTTCAAGGATTGAAAATAAAAAACAGCCACATTTGTCAGACTGTCATTGTGGAGAAGTGCCTGCACAGGATGACCATAGCTCTCTGGTAATCACATCTGGGGTTGGGGTTAAATTCAATAAGGCCCACTCCAATATTCTACTGGGAGGCTGCCTCAATTCATTGGCTGGGCGTCAGCCTCAGCAAGGGGCCTGCCTGTGCACACAGCTTCTGACAAATGCCCTCAGTGGGGAAATTAATTGGCTACATGTTGCTGGTGAGCAACCCTGGTCCAGTCTCAAAGAATATTTCTCAAAGGTGGGACCATGGCAATAGCTGAAAATTGCAGGCTCCTGCCACTAGTCCTGCCCCCAAATCCCATCGAAAATTCAGCCATCAATGTCCGAGCTCAAAAATGAGTCACAGCCACTTTGATCAGGCAGCAGGGCGTCCTGCTTCCCATAGATCACGTCACAGCATCAGCCCCTGCCTTCCAGAAAAGGGAAAAACGTAGAAACAATGAAAATAATTGTGGAACTTGGTGACTGGCTATAAGAAGGCATCAATTTAATTCATTCTTAATTTGCTCTCTATTCACCTGAAATAATTTCATTTACTGAAGTGTACTGCAGCAGGGTCAGACTCTCTGGTATATGTCTCAGCCACATCTAAGATACTTTTCTGAACTTTTTCTATCTCTGCATGCCATAACTAATTGCCACACAGTTGCAAAATGACTGAATAGCTGAAGTATTAAAATAACAGCAAAGTAACTATTAAAGAGTTCAAGGAAGTCTCTTCTCATCTCTCTCCATATCCATAAGAGATCTTTTCTCAAAAATTAAGAAATCTGACTTAGCAACATTTCCGTTTATTCAATGAACTGTCTAGGAGCAATGATCACTGAATAACTGCTTTATAAATTCATATAATTGCTGTTTATCTAAATCTTTTACACAATCTAGACACCTTTTCCCACTTTGTGTAGATTGTTGCATTTTATATAATTAAACATCAATACAATGAAAACATCAAAGCAGCAATCAGAAACAAATACATAAAATAGCTATTTCTGTAAAGATTTATTTTACATATTTAAGATAACTAATTCACTCACATCTAAAGCATTATGGATGGATACAGGTTGCAGCAAGAAAAAATGAGTTTAAAGAAAATAGCCATTTGTTACTAAGCATTGCAACTTAAGATGGAGAAAAGGAACGGAATGTCACTCAGCATTTTCAGGCCAATCAGCAGTATAGGTCAGTCAAAGCACTCACTAAATTCAAAGCCAAGAAATTACTGTTGACAATATTTGTGATAAACAAATCTGTCAGTTTTTTTTTAAACACAGGTACTTGCAAGTCATTTTTAATATTAATGATAGTCATTTCTAGGCTTGGGGCAGCAGCATCAAGTCTGGTTTTTCTTGTTCTCAGATTCAAATTGCCTGTCACTTACTAAATAGGGTCATAAATGAAGAGGTGCCAAACAGGTGAGGTACAGAGGACTATTAGCAAAAATTGAACTGTATTAGAGCAAAATTTAACACCTCCAGAAGAAATTATTTATATCTTAAACGCTCACAAGCCAAACAGACTTATGCCTGTCTTTCCAACAGCGATCTTTTTTCCCCAATACAGTTTGTTTTTGTTCATGCAGTGCATATAAATTTAAACATATCAGATTGGGTGTGGCACAAAACAGGCAAGTCACTAAAAAGCTATTGGCAGCAACTTTAATAGCATTATTATAACACCATGAGAATCTACTTCATAATTCTCCATTTCATTGCTCACCATTTTTATCAAATCTGTAAATGTATTTTACAAAGTGTTTTTATATTTCCACTAAAAATTCACTTGTTTATGATATTGCGAAGAAAGTGATCAGAGAAAAAAATTCCAGTGGTATAAATGAAGTAAATTTTTTAATATTAACATATAATAAATGCACAAAAGCTACAATTTAATTAATTATTCTCTCTCACTATAAGAATATTTCTGGAACAGGTCATACCAATATCACATTCATTTTTGTCCACGACACTAAGAATTTAAGAAATAAAAATAGGAGTGAGCCATTCAGCCGTTTGATCCTTAAAAATTGCTTTAGCTTACTCTACAACTTAAAATGACACTTTTTTCCAAATTGCATGTTTCAAAAGCATATTATTCAGGAAAGTAGAATTAATAAACACTGAATAAACTCAGTTCAATGGATGGTCAAAGCCTTCAATTAAACTGAATGACAAATAGATAATGGAATAACAGGTTTAAATGCTGCTTTGTAATTGCAAATACCTCCACAGAAACTCACATCCATGCCTCTAATCTCAGTCAGTGAAGCACTTCTAGTCTTTGCAAGGCGGGGTTCATCCTTCCATGACATCTCAAGATCAAATACTGCATCATCCTTTTCTTCTTTTGCAATCATTGATTTTGCCTTAATTCTCAGTTTGTGGGGAAGGGCAGAACTACTTGACTTGGAGGTTGTAGAGCATTCAAATCTACAGCTATTGACAGGAGAAAAAGGATGTATTTTAGGGACCTGTTGTTCATCTTCTGCATCATCTTCTGACTCTCTTTTATTGTTTTTATTGTCCGCCTCTGTTGCACTTGGAGAAGCACTTGAAGGCCTGTAATAGGGATAGCTTTCATTAAATGGATGGGGGTATCTGGAATATATTATCTGATTCAACGAAGTTTTATGTATTGTAGACTCATCCATCGAAATTTCTATAGGGTGTTGTTTCTGCATTTTAACCGATGCAGGGCTAGTGCATCTTATGTGAAGTGGGCTATCGCGGATATGTTGGGAAGTGGAGTCAATGGAATCGACAGGCATCCTTCCTGAGGTGTATCTCATGTGATTATGGCAGCAGCCATCCCTCAGAAATGGGGTGTCTAGTTCCAAAAAGTGAGGGTCCATCTCTATTGCTCTTTGCCTTGCAAAGTACTTCTGCATGCAGCCTTGCAGGACCTGGGCTTCCTGGGCATAGGCTGTGGAGCTGATGAGGCCGTACCTCATCTTTAAAGTGAGGAGCTCGGCCCGGAGGCAGGCGTTCTCCTCGTTGAGCGCCAACATTTTGCTTTCTAGCACCAAGTCGTTGAAGCGTCGCTTCTCGCGTGACCGTTTGGCGGCCTCGTTGTTTTTCCGTCTTTTTTCCCAGTAAGAAGCGTCCTTTTTCTCCTCGGGCATGAACTCCCTCTTCCTGCGGGAACTCAGCTTGCCCCTGAAGCTGCCACTTTTCAAAGGCCGCGGCTCCAGGTCCACAATGGCGTCGAAAGTGGACAACATGGTATGGGCGGGAACGATGGGGCCTTTGCTTAGGGATTGTTGTTTTTTTTTAAATCGCCCTCTCTTTATTAACCACACGTAACTCTTATTGATTGTCACGGAGCCGACATAGATTCATACCCCATCAGTTTACAGCAGGATTTACACCATCAAGCGACTCCATGCACCCACCCAACATGGTGGCACCTTTCACCCTACTGCTGCTGCACATGCGCACTGCTCACAGGGAGGGGGTGTGGCGGCTCCCAGTCTCTGCTTCAAAGTTATTACAAGAGCCTTGGGACTTGCTTCCAACTTGGTACCGAATTATAGTTTATAACATCTGCAAAAAACAAATAAACATTGTTATAGTCGCTGCACCGGAGTTAACAAAAGGAGGTCATTTCTGTCAGTAATTTGGTAGAAGTTACAATTTTGAAACCAAGAAAAAGCTCAAATTGGAAATTTGGACTTTAGGAGGTCAGCTTTAGCGGGGTTTTATGCTGTAGTTCCAAAAGGAAGACTGGAATCTTTGTTTTCACTGTATTAGTTGCAACACTTTATAATCAAATGATTGTTCTGGTTATAATAACTGAACTGTTCGCTAAAACATGTCTAATGACTAGCAGTGTCGAAAAGCTCCCACTTTGGTTGCAGAGATCTCTCAAACCCGTAATGCTGCAGCAGAATTTCACAGGTAAGTATCAGATGTGGGCTGTTGGTGCCCTCCGCGGAAGCATTTTTTTGGCTGTTTGTTACCTAATAATCTCTGATGAGAGATTAGTCTTGCTTTTTGAATAATATAACTGTTAAAGTACTGACTAAAGCAGAATTAAAAGGTCTGAAAAATTAGAGGACTTCCCTTTCATCAGTACGGGCTCTTTTCTCAACTTTTCTTGCCCCCATTTCTAACATTGTATTCCATTTTTGTTTTCTGTTATCCGCTTTCAGTCTTTCCCCTCCCCTCATTTCACTGACACCTTTTTCCCCCTTGGACAGTTTTACTTCTATTTCACATTCCTCTCTTTCTTGCCACTTTCTCTCCTCCTCGCCTTAGTTTATTTCATTCCTTCATCGACAACCATATTTTTTTTATAAAGGACGAGATCTGCAGATCACGCAGTGCTCACACATATGGCAAGTTCAAAGGGGAGGCTAAAGCACAATTTGCAAAAGCGAAAGATGTCTGTTCCAGAGATGTGACCAGCGTATCAAATACACCAATAGATTCAAGTACTTTTAGTCGTGTTTTATTTACCTGAATTACTTAAACTCTTTCTCTATTTCTCCCGCATGTACGTAAAAGAACCAACATTTTTTGCGACAAGTGAGACAGATTGCTCGACTTGGAAGAACCAAATGAAAATGTTCAAGAATTTTACATTAACCACGATGAGCCCAACACTTACCGTTCCACCTCCATGTCTAGACATTTTTCAAAGAAACTGAAACACTCAAACAAACACCCACGTGCCATTTCTACACAAAATAGATTCTGATAACAAAAGTGAGATTGCATTTCTAAGAACAAAATTAAGGTCTTAAATTCAATAGTGTGCACTGGTGGAGATTGGTTTCTTTCTTATTTTAGTAAAGATAATTTCTCACTGAGTGTTGATAGTAGGGAAGTCTACGCTATCTACTTCCGAATTTTGGTTGTTTAATGTTCTAGACCCTTTTTTATGTCTAAAATAAGAATCCAAGGCTATTTTAAACGGTCCCTGGGCGCTGCAGTATTTATACCATTATCAGTTTGAAGACAGTTCAGGAAAAATGAATCTTAGATGTGTTGCTGAAACTGTTTCCCATATGTACTTATTCTCCATTTACAGGCTTTTCAGAAATCTAGTTTCTCAAACCTGAAAACTTATAGTCACAAAACCACACACTTTACATATTAAGCTATTTTGTGTGCGTCACTTGTACATCAAATGTAACTAAAGAGGATGATGCACTTTAATAATACAGAACTTAGCTAACGTTATCTTCCTGGAAAAGAGGGCAGATAATACTGTCTATTACCACATGCAACCTAAACGTTCCTGCCATGCATCTGACATTGTTCTGACAGCTTTAGAATTTAAATAGTTTGGACTGGTATGGTAATGGGTAAATAGTACTACTTAAAAAAAAAACTTTAAAGTTGTGTTGAATCTAGTAGTAGGTCTTGCAGCATAACTTGATCATATTATCTCAAAACTGAAACAATTTCAATTGCATTTTACCTAGATAATGTTTTCTCAAAAGATATTGAATAATCTTTTCCTCAAATGTATTATTTTAGGGTTTCCTGTGCCTCCAAAGCTGTACAAACATCAAGGAAGAAAGAATACTGTATGTGTGTAGAAGGATTGAGTGTCTCCATACAGTGAACTTTTAGGATAATTTAAAATGTAATATTTTATGTGGAATTTTACATATAGCGGCAATATTACCAAGAACATCACTGCTTTCTAAAATAACACTTGAAGCAGGTTTTATTTGTCCTGGGGTACAGTGAGATGTTTTTGAACAACTGCAATTACATACAAATTTAAGAAAGCAGTTGTGAAAATACTGCAGGGAAAGTTGGTTTTCACAGAGAAGGGTGGTCATTTACACCATTATACTTTGTGGGGGTGAGGCGGTGGAATAAGCTTTAAAATTAATTGAGGTTGCATCTGTGTAGACTCAGACAAAATAAAATTGCATGTTGTATCACAGCACAAAATAGGCCATGTGATTGGCAAATCTGTGTGCTGACTTTCTCCCACTCTCCTACTGGTGCCTCTAAACTTGAATTAGTTTTTTTTTAAATCAAGCAACCATTTTATTCCAAAAAGAATTCCACTCAACTTGCGTGTAGTGCCTTTTCTAAACTCTCTTTCATTTTTATAATTATATCCAGATTTTATCCCACAACTCTTTAGTCTTTTATCTACTTTGTCTCATATACCGTGTTACTGATTTCCTATGACATAAACCATTTAGTATAATTTGGATATGAAGACGCTTCAATCAAAAATGTAGACAAGCAGGCTAATATCACATTCAGCAGCAATTTCCTCATTATGGCAGTGAAACGCAGGAGCAATTGGTGCGGTGTGAAAATTCAAAGGTTTCCGCATGATCAAATGTAAAATCTATGAGCCTTCTGAAAGTAAATTTTCAATTTTTTATTATTCTCAGACATTTAACTTAATCTAACTTTGGGATGTCAGTGAGCAGGCCTCTTTTCCTGTATGCTTATTCTGTTTGCCTTTGCCAGTGAATAACATGAAGCAGGCAGAGTACTGATCTCAAAACATAGTGTAAGGACATGGAAAATAATCTCAAAACTGTTAATTGTAAAATTAATCCTAGATCCTTGATATGCAAACTGGCTGAAATGATCTGTTGGAAGTAAGCCCCCAAAACAAGCACAGAGATTTCTGATTAAACTGGTGCCATTATGATAAAGTTGATGATTGTTGCTTAAGTAACAACTTTTTCATGTTGTTAGCTTGATTTGTACTGTGTTTCAATGATGTGTGTTACCCAATTGTGGTAAGTGTACAACATATAATACACTGTGGATCTTAAATTGCACACCATATTATGACATAGAAACATGCTATTATGTACAATTTAAGTTGAATAATAAAAACAGGTCAGTGCTAAAATAAAAGGAAACAAAATTAAGTCATTTCTTTTATGTTTACATACCAATTATAATTTGATAATTACAACAATTTTGCTCTTTCAAGATATTGGTTAAATGTGCATATACTGTGAATTCAACATGTTAAATGTAATGGGTCTTTTGCCATCTTTAAACATATTCATTTGTCGTTCCTACTTTACAACATTCAAAGCTATACATTTGTTAATGTTAATCTGATCAACAATAAATAATAAATATGCAAAATACCAATACTTACAGTAAACATATAAACATCTTCATCTTGTAATTGTTTAGGGCTTTAGGGATCAGAAGAGTAGGAGTGCAATAAATCACATAAGTGTTTACATTACTTATATGTTAATCTGAGGGTATTTTCAGTTTTGTGATGCAGTGCCATTCTTCCAAAAGCAAACATATATATGCTCAAGCAACATTTGCTATAGAAGACACGAACTAACGTTAGTGGGCGGGCCATCATCCTACGCTGTTAAAATTTGCATGACACTTTCACAAGTGAACAGCGTACAGTAGCGGAAAATCTAGCCTACGAGTGTCTTATTTTCCACGAAACTTCAACTACAATGTACGCATCAGTTCTTCCATGATAAGAATCCCTGATGATTCATCACCTATAAAATCGTATTATCTAAGCTTAAAAGATAGCAGGGCGAGTGCTTGTTAGGTGTCCTAGCTCGAATTGAGATGTGATTGTTTTTCGCAAATTTGTCGTTTGATAAACAAATTTTACCATTTACCAAATAGATAAATAAATTGTGTTCCATTGCTTGCTAGGGAATTACACTGTAATTTAACAGTTTAATTGCTTCTGAATTCCACGTTATCACAAGATGGTTTAAACAAGCCGGATTTGAATACCGTTGTGCAACTTTTGGCGTTGCACAGACAGATCGACAAAGTACTAAATTTGGTCTTTAATTTTTACTTAACTCAGATGAGGAGAATCCTATAGTTGACCATTGCTGATTATAATAGCAATCATTTCTCGTGACTAGCCAGAGATCTCCACCGGAAATTTATCTGGACGCACACTGAGAACCTGGGAATGGGGTGGGGGCGGTGGTCAGGTACAATATGGTGTGCCACATATGTTTAGGCTGATGCACTAACAACTGGCATCTGTGCATGTAGGAAATATTTACTGTTTCATGTGACAGCGTCAATTATTCTTTTAAGGAGAGAAGACATGGAGGAAATGGAACATTAAAATACAGGCATTTAGGGTATAGGGTTAGGAACAAATTGTATTTAAACTGGTTTTATTTAAACTTAATGTACTATCAGAACTACCAACACTTTCGAAGAGAAGGTGAAGTATTGCCTTTACTATGGGTTTCTCGTTCTGCAACAAAATTTAAATCACAAGTTTTTCCTTTTAAATTATGGAACACTAATTATAATATTACCATAACCCTAATACGAGCATTTCAAGAGAATTGGGATAACATTATTTTTGATTAGGATAATTAACAGTTTTTAAAACAGATTATATATCTGAACCCCTTGTTGCAATTTAATGGTTTATGGATGGAACAGAGTAGTTCCAATTTTTACCGTGAGGGGTATTTTCTTGAGGTTGGGAGCTTAACACCAGATAAAAACCCAATTACACAAACGTTAAGCAATGCTTATCTTAAATGTGTACATTGTGGTAGCAAAGAGTCATGCATGAGGTTTCTGTTTCAGTAAGTAATACTTTTTGTCAGTGAATAAAAGCTTAAAATATATAGACATGTGGTTCCACATATATTCTCTGGCATTTAGAGGTAAACAGTCTCGTCAACTTCACATCGGTGTTTTAAAAGCTGGTCTATAGGCTATTTTGAACTGTTGGCACATGATAGAAAAGCATGGAAATAATCCTTCACACCGTAGTAATTTTAGACCTTTTTTGAGCATTTGGAACATACCAACAACCAAGATTAAGCAGAAAGCATATCTGGAGAGTACATTTGGCCATATAGGGGCTCGCAGAACCCCTATACGACCTTCTAGGGCCCTGGGTTTAATATCTCAGTGTAATTTATAGCCATGGCGTTTATAAAGGCCTTATTTTCTGATGACATAAAGAGCGGTGCCTTTTAATTGAGCCTGTTGTATGAGTTGAGCAGGTGCCAAAGAAATCAACATTACTTTATCAAGACATTTAGGAAAACCAGACATTCCTATACCAATCATACCTGTGTGTGTTCCCCAGATTTGTGTGATTCCATATCATAGTTGTAGTTTGACCTCTGTGCTATCCTCAGTGGCATTCTCTGTCTTTTCTCAACACTGTTTGCAACTGTATCTGGCATTCATGAGATCAAATAGCGCAAAAAGAGGCCAGTCGGCCCAGCAGGCCTATGCTAGCTCTTTGAAAGCCCTATTCAATTAGTCAAATTCCCCTCTATTCTCCACGAGCCTGCTTTTTTTTTCATTTTTAAGTATATATCCTGTTTCCTTTGAAAGTTACTATTGAATCTAGTTCCACCGCCCTATCAGGCAGGGCATTTCAGACTGTACACCAGGTGTTGGGCAAAGATGACTTATGTGATTTTATTTTCATCATGTAAATCTGCAGGTTAATATCGAATTCCTGTCATTGGTTGCCTTTTCTTGCATCCATTTCGGACTGGTGATGGAATTGTAAGCAGACCCCTGCGCACTCTGTTGCGATTTACACATATATTTATAAACTGTTCCGGCACTGACATGCTTAAGTACGAAAGAAGTTAAAAATACTGCCAAACTATTGACAAAAGAGCTCTCATTACTATAACACAAAATGGAGCAGTCAATAATATAGTACCCTATATTTCACCAGTATACTGACAAGACTGGCAACGCTGTTTAATGTGAAAAATGCTGAAGAAAAATACAGAAAAGTGGTTAGGTTTTGTTTCAGACTGTAATGCATAGTAAATAAATAACCCAAACTTACCGCAAATATCTTACTGCTGAGCGTCTTTTCAGTATGTAAGACTCAGTAGTCTTAGTAGGAGTATTTGAATGTATTCATGCCCGGTCTCCCGAGAACAGAGGGGAATCTGGCGGACAAGCCTGTGCAGATATGCGTGTTAATGGGTCAACCCGTTTTTGCATAACAAATGTGTAAAAAGGAAAGGGCATGCCGTCTTTACGTAACAGCGGCTTATAGTGCAGTTACCATACAGACTTAACATCGGGGAATGAATCAGTAATACAGTAAATACTGGCCACAAGAGGGCAAGGTGAATTCAGTTTTAATTCAGAATGTTTTAACGATCCGCTGATTCTTGTTATGGTTTGAATGCCAGCACAGGAAGAGCAAGCAACAAATGAAACTAGTCTTCGATATTCTCAGAATTCAAATATATGAACGTAATTAACGGCTGCTATTCCGGTCCATAATGAATTTTGGAATGACTTTTTTAGACTTGTCTGACAAGTCTATACCAATTACAGTTTATAATCCTATCACAACTCAAGAGTTTGACACAATCCAACCCGCTTGATTGGCCCTTCCACAAACATTCTCTCCCTCCACCACTGACGCACAGTAGCAGCAGTGTGCACCATCTACAAGGTACACTACAGAAACTCACCAAAGATCCTTAGGCAGCACCTTCCAAACCCACAACTGCTACCCCCTAAAAGAGCAAGGGCAGCAGATACATGGAAACGCCATCACCTGGAAGTTCCCTCGAAGCCACTCGCCATCCTGACTTGGAAATATATCGCCGTTCTTTCACTGTTGCTGAGTCAAAATCCTGGAACTCCCTAACAGCACTGTGGGTGTACCTACACCACTTGGACTGCAGCAGTTCAAGAAGGCAGTTCACCACCACTTTCTCAAGGGCAACTAGGGATGGGCAATAAATGCTGGCTTAGCCAGCGAAGCCCACATCCCATAAATGAATAAGAAAAAAAGCAGCTGAGGAATTTATATTCAGTTCATTAAATAAATCTGGAATAAACAGCTAGCCTTAGTGATGGTGTTTAAGAAAGAACCAGGTTGTTGTAAAAACCCACCTGGTTCACTAATGTTCTTTGGGGACAGAAATCTGTTTTTAACCAATTTGGACTAGATGTGACTACAGAACCATAACAATGTAATTGCCTCTTAAATATCCTCTGAAATGGCCAAGAAAGCTATTTAGTTGTATTTCAAGGGAATTAGGGAGGGGCAATAAATGCTGGCCTTGCCAGTGACCCCCATATCCTGTGAATGAATATTTAAAAAAATTAAATGTAGAAGTGGTAGAAATAACATTTGACAGAAATTAATATATATATTTCTTGACGGGCAATTCCTTACAGTCACGAGGAATCCTCGGATGAATTTGATGTATTTATTATATAATGCATTTCATTATCATCCTGTGCCAGTCTTGGACCTGTCATTTCTTGATGACAACACCACCTAGAGTTTTGCGTAATATTACACCGTAAATAAAAATTTATGCTTGTAAACCTATTGACTTGAATGAGCTTATTAGAAACTGTCATTAAAGTGGTTCTTATTGAATTTTTTTTATTACAAGCTGCAATGTATTTATGAAGCATTGTGCTTAAAACTTTCAACCACATCTCAATGTTAATTATTCACCCCTCAAAGTTCAACAGCTCGCTGCTGAAGTCATAGATTATTGGCGTGTGTTAGTATTGCACCAAGCTTGTCTGTTAGGAACATCAGAACATAGAAGCGGGAGTAGGCCTTTTAGCCTTTTGTGACTGTTCTGTCATCTAATGAGACCAAAGGTGATCTATATCTTAACTCCATTGTTTTACCCCCAAATCACTCTGTAATAATGGTTTTTGTGAAACTCAGAATTGTGGAATAATTCATATTTGTTTAGGCCCTTAAAAAAAGCATTTTACAGTCTTAAAGCACTGTAGTTGCTTTTGAGCCCCATTGTGAAACGAAAGATGCTATTGCTCTAATTCATATGATTCATTCATCTGGTTCCACATCATTGTGGTAACTTGGAACTCCATGCTGCTTAAAAGCTAATGTCAGGTACTTAAGCTTAACAAAGGAGGAAAAAAGAAAAAAAAAAGCATGATTTTGAAACAATTTGTGATGTTGATTGTTGAAGATAGTTCAACAGACCAGCAAAAGTTAAGTTCCTTAATCTGGTGATTTATAATTTTCTTCTTACAATGAACTTGATTTAGTAGTTTTAGCTTAGAACTCAAGATCTGTCATCATGGGGCTTCCACACTGATTCAGGGAGGTCTGGAGCATAATTATTTTTTTGTACTCATTCGTGGGATTTGGGTGTCGCTGGCAAGGCCAGTATTAATTTTCCACTGCTAAGTGCCCTGGAGAAGGTGGTGATGAGTGACCTTCTTCAATACAACTGGCTTGCTAGGCCATTTCACAGGGAGATTAAAGTCAACCACAGTGCTGTGGGTCAAGAGTCACATTTACAACAATCCAATAGTTTCATGGTCACCATTACTAATGCTAGCTGTTTAGCTGTTTATTCCAATTCAAGTGGAATTAATTATTAATTATTGAATGATTAATTTATAAATATTTATTGGTTGAGTGGATATGGTTTTACATTTGCAAAGAGGTAGAAACAGTAGGAATGGTCAAGATATCATGTTCACCTGAATTTAGGAAACAACTGAGGGACTCTTTCTGGAATGATTTAGCTTCATTAATGTTCCAGATAATTATTTCAGAGAAATAATTAGCCATGCCAAGTGAAAGCCTGATAGGCACATTGGTTGATGGAAATATGGGTGCTGTCAATCATTCAGTGTTGCACACTAACTGTAATAGATTCCGTTTCCTTAATGTTCAGGTGACCTAGAAAATTCCAATTGAAACTGTACCAAATTCGAACTATAGATGCAGAATGCAACAAATTCACATTGTCTCTCTTCAGGGAATCTCTTGAGTAAAAGCGAAACATTTTTTTGGCTCCATTTAGAAATATATATTAGTTGATTCCTGTGGAATTATTATGTAATACAAGTAATACAAGTAAAATGGGAAATATAATCAAGTAAAATTAGTAAGGGGTTCAATAATAAGGGGTGAAATATTTTCTTATGGCTTTCTCTTCTAAAGGTGTACCCCAAGGAAACTGACACCTGTCTTCCCTGTTTGAAAATGGTAGCATGTCTTGATCACTACAGAAATACTTCAGTGAAAGTATAGGGCAGAGCATTGTTTCAGTCCATATTTTGGACCGATTTCATCTTTAGACAACATACTGTGTGGAGCTTGAGTGTATTTTTCAATATTTTGTGCTTGCACCTCAGTTTGATTTATTGTGGACTCTTTATTGTGTGGTATTTGTCCTCAATAAACTGAAGGATGCTATTTCTGGGAAATGGAATGTTGTCAATTTCAGGCTCTCAGTGCTAGCCCAAACACTCACAGCCCCCTCCATACTCATCCTTACCCCCATCAAGGGGGTAAAGGCACCCATCATTGTATCTTTTACATTTCACTGCAGCCAGCCCACAATTTTTAGGATTAAGATTGCTACTTTAGAGCCAAAATGGAGGGTTTGTGATATGGGTTGGCACCCACCAGGAACTGATTGATGTAAGCAAAACATATTCTCATAGGTGTCGCGAAGAATCTTGAGTGAAGCATCTTGAAATATGAGATTAGTGGGGTCAATTTCCTGTATAAGAAGTCACATTTCCCTTTGGAGGTCTTTCTGAGTCAATTCACATTACAAGGTTATGTTTGTCTGGAAGAATAGTAACAGTATGTTTTCCCATTGAATGCAGAGCAACGTAAATTCAAAATCAAAACAACCAGCCTATAAGGTCATGGCACTTTTCCATTTGAAGAAGGCTTGGATGTTGATGACCAAGTAGGAAAAGAGCGATAAAACAAGGTTTGGGTTACTTGAACAAGCACAAAGTAATTGCAAGCCTTTTCCAAAAACTGTAGGCTGATAGGCCCAGTCACCAAGTGAAACAGCATAGTTCCATACATTCCTATTTTGCACAATAGCACGCACACACGCTATTCACGGGGATCACTGAACAACAAGCAGGAACAAGAGCTATAAATTAATTTTTCACCCCTCCAAGCCTGATACTGGTAGGTAATGTAATGGCAGGAAAACATTTAGAAAAGAGCATTGGATAATTCGATTCAATATAATATATTGATAAGAAAAGTGTCAGGGTTAGTGATTAAGATTAATTGAAAAATTAATTGACTGGAAAAAGAGATCAATTTCAATCACTTAAAACTGCTCAGATAAATTGGAAAGAAATATTGTCAATAATATAATGCAAATAAAAACAGATTAGGGGACAAACTAGACAATTGCTCAAAAATGATACAGCAAAAGCTGGAGTTCTTTGGATGATGAGCAATTCAAAATTAAAACCTGACTTAAAAAAGAGACATTTCACATCTATGACTAGGTTTTATAAATAGGGTAGTTGAATCAAAAACAGAGATAATACAATAATACAAAAGGTTGATAAAGGAGAAGAAAAACATATATGTCCTGAGAACATCCCATGTGCATCACAGTCAAGGTACTACATTTTTAAACGTGTAACAACTGTTGTAATGCAGGAAATGTAGAAAAATGCAGCAGCCAATTTGTGCAGTGCAAAGTCCCACAAACACCAATGAGATAGATAACCAGATAATTTGTTTTAGTGGTATTGTTAGGCCATAGTTATAGCATTGTGAATAGTTTTGGGTGCCTTTTGTTAGGCTTCTGATTATATGTTAAGTAGAGCCTGCAAAGTAACAGCTAGAACCATTGAGTGTCATAGAATAAAAGGAAACAATTCGATCCATCATGCCTGTGCCATCAATGTGATTCCTGTGGCCTATTCATTTTTTAAAAAAATGTTTATCCACTTCTCTTTTTAAAGCTGTTATGGGCTCTGCTTGTCTGCAAACAGTTGCTGATAAGACCTTCTCTGTGTAACGATATCCTGGGCCTGAATTTTATCCTTGGCAGGGGTTGCACAATCGGCGGTCCTGGAAGCAGTCGGGAAACAGGCCCGCACTGCAATTTCATGCTGGCTTGAAAGGCCTGT
The DNA here is from genome assembly GCF_017639515.1 of Carcharodon carcharias. Classification (NCBI taxonomy): domain Eukaryota; kingdom Metazoa; phylum Chordata; class Chondrichthyes; order Lamniformes; family Lamnidae; genus Carcharodon; species Carcharodon carcharias. The sequence goes on along the minus strand of NC_054480.1, from coordinate 120,133,491 downwards.
CCAGCATGAAACACGTCTTCCCGTTAATATGAAAATCACATTGTTAAAACCAATTGCTAGTTAAACAGGTGATGAGCACTGATTATTCCATCTAAATAGAATAAAAAGATACAGCTGGAACAATTTGTGTGGAAGCTACTTAGAACTCAGTAGTACTGAGGAGTTGTCTTGAAAATAAACCAGCTTGAACCAAAAGACCAGCCTGGATTAATTCTTCCACCACAGCCTCTTATTGTGAGTAACAAGGTCGCAGAGGATGAACTTTAAGCTTTGCTGATTGATTGCTGTATATGAAGATTTCTGTCTCAGTCCTCTGAGGGAAAAGAAGTGCACTGTTGCTGACAATTTAAGTTATGGAATAGTGGAAGGACGGTGCAAAATCGCAAGCTTTGACTATCCACCAATTTTTTCTGACTCTGAACTTTTTCAACAATGGAAGGCTGAAGTTGAAATGTGGACCCAGGTTACTTCCATGCCCCGGAAGAAGCAAAGCATGGCTTTGGCGTTATCATTACCAGCCAAAAGTAAGATAAGGAGTAAGGTATTTTCAGAGTGGAAAGTGGATGATTTGGATCATGAAGAGGGATTGAGGGATGAGTTATTCGAAGTGTGTGAGCTTGGACAATCTTTGATAGGTTTAGGAAATCAGATGATCAGTCCATGGAAGAATATATGATGGATTTTGATAAATGGTACAGAAGGCTACAGAGATTTGAACTTGAAACTCCAGAATTGGTATTGACATTTAAATTACTGTACTGTGCTTGAATTTCTCACGCTGATAGTCTTTTAGTGCTAACAGGGGTTCAATTCCGGGGGCAAAAAACCTCTCCTAGATCAAATGGCTGCTGTTCTGAAAGGATTTCTGGGGAAACAGTCATGCCCGGCCACTTTCTTAGCAAACGCAAACAACTATACTGTGAAACAAAGAATAGAGGATTCAATGGTGGCTGAATTTCAAGGTCAACCAAATATTTGACTAAGATTCCAATACAAAGATGGGGTTAATGAAAAGAGGCCTGAAAATTGTCATAATCCTAGCCAATTTGAGAGCTGGGACAAAAAGCATGTCTGGGACGGTGAACGTAGGTGTTTAAATCCAAAAAATGCATGGGGAATGGTTAATCGATGTTTTCGGTGTGGTTCCCAGTATCATTACGTCATGAACTGCCCACAGCGAAGGAATTATGTTTTTGAAGTGACCCACGATACAGATTCATCTGAAAATGAAAAAAGATGATGGTGACTGCCATGATGGAATTGTATTGATCACTGAGAGTTTGAATCAGGTGATGAGTATCTTGATGGTAGATTCCTTGAACTGTGCAGTTCTGGACCGTGGTTGCACTTCTAGAGTGTGCAGCATGGACTGGCTTGAATGCTATCTGGAAGTCTCAATGAGACAGACCGGCGGAAGTTCAAGGAGAATGAAAGCTCTACCTGCTTCAGGTTAAAAGATGACAATACATTTGCATCCTCCATACGGATGGTCCTACCTTGTAAGATAGCAGGAATCAATCTGTTTATCAGTACTAACGTGCTTTCTAGCGAGATACCGCTTTTGTTGAGTTGATCTGCAATAAATAAGGATCAGATGACGCTAGATATGAAGAATGATAGAGCAGTTTGTGAAAAAATTTTCGTGTTTGGGAAAAACGTGGATCTAAATTTTACTCGGTCGGGCCATTACTGCTTGCCACTAAGGAAGCCGGAGATTTCTCATCAAAAAGTTCATGAAGTTTTGTTAACTGCTGAGAATAAGAATTTGGTGGACAAAAAGAAGATCATTTGGAAATTACATAAACAGTTTGCACATCCGGTGCCACAGAAACTGAAGACTCTACTTCGAGGTGTGCGAGTGGTCGATAGAGGGTATGATAGCCTTATTCAACAAGTCACTGCTCGGTGTGAAATTTACCTTAAGCATCACAAGACACCACCACGTCCTATTGTGAGCTTGCCAATAGCCAGGGAGTGTAACAATTCAGTGGCAATGGACTTGAAAGTTTGGGAAAAGGATAGGAGTATTTTTTACTGCACTTCATAGGTATGGCAACCAGATTTAGCCTATCCACTGTGATATGTAGTAAAGACAAAAGGAATATTGTTGATAAGGTCATGGAGAAATGGGTAGGAACAGGATTAGGAACACCAACAAAGTTTCTCACAGATAATGATGGGGAATTCGCCAATGAGGAATTTCGAGATATGTGCAAAAATTTAAACATCAGAGTTATGCACACGCAGCTGAGAGCCCATTTAGTAATGGTCTTTGTGAAAGAAACCAGGTGGTAATAGATAACATCTTACATAAAATATTAGCCGATCAACCAGATTGTAAATTGCAAACAGTGCTAGCATGGGCGGTGCATGCAAATAACTCTGTAAGTGGTTAGGGGTTATAGTCCCTACCAGTTGGTGTATGGAAAAAATCCAAAGTTACCTTCAGTGTTGTCAGATACACCCCCTGCTCTAGAAGGGACGAGCATTAGCCCCACCTTTTCTGCTCATCTGAACGCTTTGCACGTGGGCAGGAAAGCTTTCATTAAAGCTGAGGTTTCAGAGAAAATTTGGCAGGCCCTATGGCACCACTTAAGACCATCAGGAATACAGTTTAGACAAGGAGACATGTATATTATAAAAGGGAAAGCCAGAAAGAGTGGAAAGGACCTGGCGTGGTAATAGGGAGTGATGGGTAAGTAGTAATTGTGCATCATGGCAATCAAACTGTTAGGATACATTCTTCATGGTTAATTGGTACTGACTATACCTTTACAGGTTCTGAACAGGACATAGAACGTGAGGAGGCACCATGCACTTCACATACACATACACTGGGCAGCTATGAGGAGCAGATGATGGCAGATACAGGGTTGACTGACTGTGAACAAAGTAATACTGAGGTACAGGACAATGCTACTCATCCAAAAGGGCAACTACCCAAAGTAGAAACAAAGCTAACATACATGCCAGAAGGGACCAGTGTGTGGAGGGATGCCACTATCACAGTGCGTGCAGGAAAGGCCACTGGTGAATACAAACTTTGGCTAAATGTGCAGAATGAAGGATAGGAGATTAGACCTATCGATTGGCAAACTGAGGTAAAGATGTTGAAACCCAGAAAGCTCAGTATGTGGAACATTCTTTGTTCCAGTCCTACTCTGGCCCCCTCGCACAACTCTTTCTCCAGTACATCGATAACTGTTTCAGTGCTGCTTCATGCTCTCATTTGGACCTGGAAAAATTTATTAATTTTGCTTCCAATTTCCACCCCTCCATCATTTTCACATGGTTCATCTCTGACATTTCCCTTCTCTTCCTTGTTCTCTCTGTCTCAATTTCTGATGATAGACTGTCCACCAATATTCATGACAAGCCTACCAACTCCCACAGCTACCTTGACTACAGCTCCTCACACCCCGCTTCCTGTAAGGACTTCATCCCATTCTCTCAGTTCCTTCTGTTCTGATGATGCCACTTTCACAAACAGTTCCTCAGTTCTGTCGAAGGGTCATGAGGACTCGAAATGTCAACTCTTTTCTTCTCCGCCGATGCTGCCAGACCTGCTGAGTTTTTCCAGGTAATTCTGTTTTTGTTTTGGATTTCCAGCATCCGCAGGTTTTTTGTTTTTACCTCTGACATGTCTTCCTTCTTCCTTAATTGAGGTTTTCCACCCACGGTGGTTGACAGGGCCCCCAACCGTGTCCGGCCCATCTCCCGCGCATCCGCCATCATACCTTCCTCACCCTCCCAGAACCATGATAGGGAGCCCTTGTCCTCACTTATGACCCCAGCAGCCTCTGCATTCAAGGGATCATCCTCCGCCATTTCCGCCAACTCCAGCATGATGCCACCACCAAACGCATCTTCCTTTCACCCCCCCAGCGGCATTCCACAGGGATTGTTCCCTCAGGAAGACCCTGGTCACTCCTCCGTCACCCCCTACACCTCAACCCCCTCCCATGGCAACTTCCCATGCAACCGCAGAAGGTGCAACACCTGCCCCTTTACTTCCCCCTCCTCACCATCCAAGGGCCCAAACACTCCTTTCAAGTGAAGCAGCATTTCACTTGCACTTCCCTCAATTTAGTCTTCTGCATTCGCTGCTCCCAATGCGATTTCCTCTACATTGGAGAGACCAAACACAGACTGGGTGACCGCTTTGCAAAATACCTTCGGTCTGTCCACAAGCATGACCTAGACCTCCCTGTCGCTTGCCATTTCAACAGACCACCCTGCTCTCGTGCCCACATGTCCGTCCTTGGCCTGCTGAAATGTTCCAGTGAAGCTCAACGCAAACTGGAGGAACAGCACCTCATCTTCCGACTAGGCACTTTACAGCCTTCCGGACTGAATATTGAGTTCAACAACTTTAGATCATGAACTCTCTCCTCTATCCCCACCCCCTTTCCGATCCCTCCTTTTCCAATAATTTATATGTATTTTTCTTTTCCCGCCTATTTCAATTATTTTTAAATGTATTTCCATCCATTGTTTTATCTCTACCTTTTAGCCTATTTCAACCCCTTCCCCCCACTCCACCCCCACTAGGGCTATCAGTACCTAGCTCATCCTTCTTTCTACCCTTAATATCACCATTAGCACATTTCTTAGCTAATATCACCACCGTCAACACCTCTTTATCTTTTTGTCTAAGACATCTTTTGCCAATCTCCACCTATCACTGGCCCTCTATCTAGTTCTACCTGTCCCACCCCCCTCCCCTCAAACCAGCTTATATTTCACCTCTTTTCTACTTTTCCTTAGTTCTGGTGAAGAGTCATACAGACTCAACGTTAACTACATTCCTCTCCGCAGACCTGCTAAGTTTTTCCAAATATTTTTGTTTTTGTTTTGGATTACCAGCATCTGCAGTTTCTTGCTTTTAAGCTTAGTATGAGTTCTGACAGTGGTTGTGACCCTTGAAAAAAATCATGGACTTGCGAACAGAGTTCTGTTTGCATGGGAGGACGATCATATAGTAGAAGTCCAAAAAGGAAGAGGAATTTGAGTAGAGGCCGTAGCTTAACAAGGAGGACTAGAGGGCAAGCTAGCAATCTCAGTAGGAGTAGAAGTCCTTATGACTGAGAGATTCTAATAGCTGCTAATAAATTGTAAAGTAAGCTGATAAAGGAAGCCAAATGGAAAGAGTTAGAAAGTTGGAAGATTTTTGGGGTATATTCTGCACTACCTGACTGAGGACAGTCAGCTTTATCTCATAGATGGATTTGTACAGAAAAGGTACTCCCAGACTGCATATATAGGGCCAAAGCAAGATTAGTAGCCCGAGGCTTTGAAGAGGGACTAGGAGATCAGGATGTCAGAGTGGACTTGCCTGCTGCAGGGAAAGTGAGTTTGAAGATATTTTTAGCTAGTTTGGCATCCTATTCCTGGGAGTGCAAACCAATTGATATAAAGGCTGTGTTTTTACAGGGGGAGAAGTTTCAAAGGGAAGTGTTTTTGAAACCACCCAAAGAAGCCGGGGATGTAGAAGGAAAGCTATGGAAATTGGACAAGAGTGTTTATGGATTGAATGATGCAACAAGAGTTTGGTATTTTTCTGTAAGGTATGTCCTGTTGAAAACAGGTTGCAATCAATTAAAGGCAGACCCTGTGATGTTTTACTGGTGCCATAAGGAGAAACTAGCTGGAATCTTTATCATGCATGTTGATGATTTCTTATGGGGAGGTTCTGTAGAATTGAACAATGGGTAATCGAGAAGATAAAGAAGGAGTTCCAGGTTGGAGTCAGGCTTCAGGGACCTTTAAATACATAGGTTAAGACATTAAGTGGTGCAAGTTAGGAGTGACATTGAATCAACAATCTTATCTAGAAAATGTTAATCATATCCCAATAACTCGTGGTAGATCCTCACAAAAAAGAGGATCCTGCTACCAAGGAAGAAATGGAACAGTAGAGAAGCTTGATTGGGCAGTTGAACTGGTTGTGCACTCACATTAGCCCTGACACTAGTTATGATGTGTTGGAGCTGAGTACCATGATGAAACATGCTACAGTTGAGCACGTTCTGAGAGCAAATAAAGCACTTAAAAAATTAAATTCTGAGAGATGTGCACTCACGTTTCCAGCCTTGGGTGATCCAGAAGATGAGGTTGGTCATTTTTAGCGATGCTTTACATGGCAATTTTCCAGATGGGTCCTCTAACATAGCAGGGTTTATCATATTCTTGGTGGGAAAGAATGATAAATGTTGCCCACTGGCTTGAGAGGCCAAGAAAATAATAAGGGTAGTGAAAAGCACCTTAGCTGCCGAAATGCTGGCCTTGGTAGAAGCATTAAATATGGGGGTTTACTTATCCAATATACTTACAGAAATATTATATATGGGGCAATTTGGGAAAAGTCTGCCCATAGAATGTTATGTTGATAACTGGTCTCTTTGGGACAACGTTCATTCCACGAACAGTGTCACGGAAAAAGGCTAAGAATAGACTTAGCCAGCATAAAATAGATGTTAGAGAGAAGAGAGATCTCTAAGATAAAATGGGTTGACACAAGTCACCAACTATCAGATTGTTTTACGAAAACAAGTGCCTGCTGTAAGAAATTATTAAATGTATTGGAAGAGGGGTGTCTTATAATGATGCAATGAAAAACATTTTTGTTTTATAATTATTTATATGTGTGGTAAAAGAAATTTGGGAAGTAGAGATGTGGAAATTCGTGACATTATTTCCTTCTGTTTGTTTAAAAAATGTTCTTTTAAGTTGTTTTTAGTTTTAATAGAGGGAACTCTGTTAATATGGTAACCACCTTGTTAAAACCAATTGTTATTTAAATAGGTGATGGGCATTGATTATCCCATCCAAATATAACTAATAGATACAGCTGGAACACTTTGTGTCGAAGCTAATTGGAAGTCAGTAACACTGAGGAGTTGTCTTGAAAATAAATCAACTTGAACCAAAAGACCAGCCTGGATTAATTCTTCCACCACAAGCTCTTATTGTGAGTAACATTCCCAATGGTCAGGAAGGGCCGGGGGCCTGTCGGATGTGGGTCCAATGGTGACCCAGCGGGCAGTTTAAAAATAGTACAGGCTGCTCCTTGAAGGCTGCCAGGGAAGAACATATTTTCTGTGTGTTGGAGACTGAAGTTAAGGCCTCAACTGCGGCTGGAGACACCAGGTGGAGGGGGTCAGGTCAGGTGGGCGTTCGGCCCTCCAGTTTTTGGACGAGTGCCTCGTGGTGCTATTGGAGGAGGTGGCTGCCAGGAGGGACACCCTCAACTCCAGAGATGGCAGGAGGAGGCCACCACACCTGACAAAAAAAAGCTTGGGAGGAGGTGGTAGTGCAGGTCAGCAGCCACGACGTTATGTGGCGCACATGGGTACAATGCTGCAAAAGATTTAACGGTCTACTGTGCTCGGGAAATTTGAGTACTATATTGCCATGGATCAGTATGGTGAAGTGTTAAGGGCTGGCCGTCCCATTGTGGAGCTCAGGGGTGTAGTTGTCTGAGTGCCAACTGTCAATGAGGAGCTGGCCAAGGGGGTGAGCCCTGGCTGCTTGGACTGAGTGCCTTGTGATTCGAGGGCCATGACTCGGATATGCCCTGCAAGGTGTTTCTCAGGTGGGGTTGGCCAGGCTGCAATGGTGTTGCAGGTAGAGAGTGGACTAATCAATGCTCCTCTTTCAGGAGAAGATGACCCATAACAACATTGAGAGGTTGCGGAAGGCAGAGGCCCCCCCAAACCTTCTAATCCTGACAAGATTTGAGCAAGATGCCTGGGGGCTGGAGAGGCACCACGCACCTTGTTCAGCCGGTTATGGTTGGGGTGTCAGATGAAGGTAAGAGTGCAGTGCACAGAGCTGAGAGTTTTGGATGGTGCAAGCATTCTTTTGTAGTCTCAAAATTGATGGGAGTCTCAAAACTGGAGCCCCCATTGATCATTGAAAGACGATGGCACCATGATGCAGATCTCCATTGTCTCACCAGGGTGCCTGGCATGCACAGTGTCAGTGTGATGACTTAAAGTGATGACATATCACTGTTCTCCCTCAGATTCAACAGCAGGCACTCGTTTGCAGGACCCCAAAGAGCCACACCTGACGTCAGAGGACTGCCGGTCTTCGACTGCGCCTGCGTTACACCCATTCCCTGAACCAGGCACCAGTGCAGATACCGGCACCTCGGTGCGCATTAGATCTTTGGCTAGAATGTTGGAGCTCAGCGGTGAGGGCACTTCATACTTGCTTGAGGAGCCCGCGGAGGCACAGAGCGACAAGGGCAGTGGCAGTTGGAGGACTGCTGGAGACCAGGACCATACTGAGTTGAAGGCAGATGATGAGCCTTTGAAGTCATCCATTAGGCAGCAGATGCTGTATTTCCAAATGGGTGTGTGGGAGGGTCCGGTGGAGATCCATGAGAGTCTTTGTGCCCTGGCCTCCGTTGTGGAGGAGCCCATATGGAGCATAAGCGCTGTGTTGACCCTCATGGCTGAGTGCACTGCCACCTCCATTGAAAGAATAGTGACTCTCAAGGAGAGGCAGCTCCAGGGATAAAATCAGTGGTTCCTTGGGTTGCGCTCGAACCTTTGAGCGCTCACACAGGCAATGACCTCAGATGGTCAGTGCCAGTGTGGGAGATGGACATGAGATGAGCAGGACATTGTATCTCGTGGCGGGCAGGCTGGGATTCATCCACCCTGCCATTACCTCATCGGCTCATATTTACGGGCGTCATATTTAAATGGCACCTGTACACATATTTACTCTCTACAGCCCAGGACCTATTGTGGCAAGCACTGGAATGGTCCCAAGAAGAGACAAGAGCTGTGCACCCACATACAGGAACAAGGCACTGGTGACACTTCTCCAGGCAGTCGAGGACTGGTGACAGATCTTTTTCCTCCGTGATGGGAGCTGGAGGTCCACCAACCTCACCACCAAGGCTTGTGAGCAGATCGCCAGGGTGGTCAGGACTTGCATTTCTCAGAAGAGGGTGCTATCCAGTATAGGAAGAGGATGAATTATCTCATCCACTCCATGAGGGCAAGTTAACCTTCTCCTCAATCTTAACTCACACTCTCATAAGCAGGGTTACAGTCCACAGGGATCTCACACACTATCAGCACAAAGGACACCATTGTTGATTCTCTTGCACAGATTTTAACATCTTCATCTCTTGTCACATCCTGCACAAGTTGTGCCTTCAGTCCTTACATAGGTCAACCCAGCATACATAGAAGGCAGGCATGCTTATCATATGCTCTGGCGTCCATCCTGCTTACAGTCTGTCTATCTGTCTTTATGCAGGAAAAGATCACCCACAATAACAGGGAGAGATCCAGATGCCGGGGGAGATGTCAGAGCTCAGGACACTCACCCACTTTGGAGAGCAGGCAGCAGAGCTGGCTGGCGAGGATCAGGACCATTCCTGTGCCAAAGGCAAGATCAGTATATCCCAATAGGTCAGTGAAGCCCTGTCCGCTAGTCTTCACCCACCTGCCGAAACTGAGAGTGCTATTTAATGTCGATGACCATCCAGCCAACCACAAATTTTCTCTTCTCTCCATTATAGCCACCAGCAAGAAAAGGAGGAGACACACTGCCAGCCAACCTATCAGCCCCAGCCCCCAGACCACCTTGGATAAGGATCCTGAGGGCCCACTAGATGTAGAGCTGTTACTGCGTTCACCTCCACCCTCCACTAGAGCAGAGCTGCACACCTCAGAGGGACGAAGTTTTAGAACAGGCTTGGGGTCACTACCTGGTGAGCATAGCACAGATTCAGGTCCACAGCAGGCAAAGGCAGTGACAGCCAAGGTCACTGACACTCAGAGCACTGCTGGGGGCCAGGCTCCTGCTGAGTGTGAGTACGCTGACATGCCTCTGGAATCACAGAAGAATCACAGAAGCTTTACAGTGCGTTTGGAGGCCATTCGGCCAGTTGAGACACCCACTGGCACTCTGAAAGAGCATTCTACCTAGACCCCTCCCCTGCCTTATCCCTGTAACCCTGAACATTCATTCTTTTCAGATAGCAACCCAATTCCCTTTTGAATACCTCGATTGAACCTGCCTCACCACCCTCTCAGGAAGTTCATTCCATACTCCAACCACCCTCCGGGTGAAAAATTTTCCTCACATCACATTTACTCTGTTTGCCAATTAATTTGAATGCCCTCTAGTTCTTGATGCCCCCTTGAATGGGAACAGTTTCTCACTACTTATCCTATCCATACCCCTCAGGATCTTGAATACCTCTATCAAGTCTCCTCTCAACCCTTTTTTCTCCAAGGAAAACAGTCCCAACCTCTCCAAACTATCCTCATAGCTACAGTTCTTCATCCCGGGAATCATTCTTGTGAATCTTCTCTGTATTGATCTCCAATGCCTTCACATCCTTCCTCAAGTTTGGCACCCAAAACTGGATGCAGTACTCTAGATGAGACCAAACTAGTGTCTTGTACAAATTCAACATGACCTCCTTATTCTTGTACACAATGCCCCTATTAATAAAGCTTAAGATACTATATGCTTTATTAACTGCTCTCTCAACATGCCCTGCCATGTTCAATGACTTATTACATATACATAAAGGTCCCTCTGTTCCTGCACCTCCTTTAGAGTTTCTCCCTTTATTTTATATTATCCCTCCATATTCTTCCTGCCAAAATGAATCACCTCACACTTCTCTATATTGAACTTCATCTAGCACTTGTCTGCCCCATTCACCAACATGTCTATGTTCGTTTGAAGTTCAAGATTATCTTCACAATTGATATTTCCAATCTTCATACCATCTGCAAATTATTGAATCATGCCCTGAACACCACAGTCTAGGTCATTAATATATGTCAGAAAGAGCAAAGGTCCCAACATTGACCCTTGGGGAACGCCACTACAAACCTTCCTCCAATCTGAAAAACATCTATTAACTGCTACTCTTTATTTCCTGTCACTCAGCCAATTTCTTATCCAAGTATCTACTTCCCATTTCATTCCATTAGCTAGAATTTTGCTCACAAGTCTGTTGTGTGGCACTGTATCAAATGCCTTTTGAAAATCCATAAACACTACATCAACAGCATTGCCCTTATCAACCTTTGCTGTTACCTCCTCAAAAAAACTCCAGTAAATTAGTTAAATTTGATTTTCCCTTAGTGAATTCATGCTGGTTTTCCTTAATTATCCTACACTTGTCTAAGTGACTATTGATTTTTTCCCAAAGTATAGTTTCCAGAAATTTCCCTACCACATAAGACAAACTGACTGGCCTGTAGTTGCTGGTTTTATCCTTGCACCCCTTTTTAAACAAGGGTGTCACATTCACAATTCTCCAGTCGTCTGGCACCTCCCTGTGTCTAAGGAAGACTGGAAGGTTATCACTAGCACCTCTGCAACTTCCACTCTCACTACCCTCAGTACCCTTGGATGCATCCCATCCAGTCCTGGTACGTTATCAGTTTTTAAATAAAGATAACCTGTCTAAAGCCTCCTTCTTCTCAATCATCCCTCAGAGAGATGTTGGAGCTCCAAAGACAGGCAGGAGCACAGCAGGCAGAGTTGTCAGAGGCCTTCACCAGGTTAGAACAGAGGATGGAGGAGCCCACCCATGTTCAGCCTGATGTCATGGCACTGACATGCCAGCACACCAAGGTTACCATTGGAAAGGTGGCAGTCGCCATGGAGACCTTGGTCCAGCACTTTGTGCAGGATGTGTGCGCATTATAGCCACGTGTGGGTTCCATCAGCAGCTAGGCGAGAGTGGGGTGGGGGGGAAGCACCTCAACCTCCCTTTAGGAACTCATTCCCAAGGAGTCAGAGAAGGGCCCTTGAGCACCTACAGGGAGGAGGAGTATCAGCTGGACACCCCAGGCCAATCAACCCAGTAGTCTCCTGGGCTGCCCAGCCACTCTAAGTTCCCTCTGCCTGTGACCCCAGCAAGTCTAGCTGCTCAGGTGTGGAGGGTGCACCTGCCCCACAGCAGGAGGCTCAAAGCAGGTCGGGGCACCCCAAGAAGATGCCTACCAAGATCATCACAGACAACAGGGCATAGCAGTCAGCAGGCTGCCTCCACCTCTGGTATGGATGTCAGGGAAGCATCTGGACATAGCAGTAAGGTAAGAAAAATTAAGAAATGTTGAGAGCACAAATGTGTTCACGCATTGTATATACTTTGCACTTCTGTAAATATATTTTGTTTATCGGAAATTCTCATCTCTTGAATGGCTCTTCTATCTGATGCAATGCTCTGAGGTCATACAAATGTAACAGGTGTCCCCCATCCTCACTTTCCTCAGGTCTATGGTGTCTCGTCCAATCTCAGTACAGTAAGTCACCTTTCTGTGCACAGCAACGACATGAATGAAGCCTGTTGCTCTATCAATAAGGTGGCTGGCCAATGCATATCTTAGGCTTGCATCAGAGGATCATATCACGTGGCCACATGAGTATAATTTTGCAGTTTGATTTCTTCTCCTGATGCTGCTGCACTGAAGTCTGGATGTATGTTTTTATGTAGCTTGGTGTATCTTTCAGTGGCCTCCAATGTAATATCTGTCAGGCTTGAGTGTGGGTTACATTTCAAGTAATCGGGGATTTTAGGCACTCATGACAGCCTCTAATGTTACATCGTGACCACGTGTACAGATAGACATTATCCCTATAGTAGTTCCCATTCTCCACCTATGTGATGCAGAGCCATGGACCTAGCTAGCACTTGGTGACTCCTGAAATGTCTGGTCATTCAAACCCAATCAACATTTGGCGCCAAGCTGCTATGGGTTCTTGCAAGAATGCGCTCCATGAGTTAAGGTGTCCAAATCTTTCAATTGGCATTTGAGTCTTACTAACATGCCTCAGCTGAGCCTTGCTTTCCATGTCCTGAAGTGGAAATTATTAGGTTGCCCCTTCAGCTGGCCCAAAAGTGCAATTGTTGACTCCTCCCACAAGCCCTCAAACCCCTCCCCTGAGGATTTTTTTTCCGACATTATTTTTCGATTGCTTCATTCCATCGGCTGGTGAAATGGTGCTCACCACTTCTACTATGAGACCACTTCCAACACCTCTGCCCCTCCATGGCCATCCAAGTCCCTCCTATCATCCTGGAAGGGCACCATGGCAAGTTTCCCAACCTCACTCTCCTAACTCCCCCTCTAACCCTGGAGCCCATCATGATTCTTGTGGATATCCCTGTCGCCCCCTCCAAACTATTTTCTGTTGATGTCCCAATGCCCCCTGTCAACCTGACTGCCCCTCCCCCACCTATCTTGCTGCCCTACACACAGTGACCTAATGGGACCCCCTCCACTATAAGACCATTGAGTGCCCCCATCTTAGTTACCAGTTCCCTATTTACAGGCTGCAGATGCCCCCCCCGACTGAGACTGTGTCATCTGAGGCCCAATACCAAGCCACCAATCGCAGGACCGAGACGTGTGAGGGACTGACCGCTCCTTGCACACCAGGCTGTGTACAACCGACACAGGACGGACAGGCCCTCCCCCTCCCTGGACTGGGACCAGGACAGGCAAGCCAAGCCCAGCCTTGTAGCATGGTGTGCACAGCCCCAGGACTGTCTCTGCTTTCTGGCCCCAACTACACAACGTGCACAGCCCCAAGGCTCTCTGCTTTCTGGCCCCGACTATGTCGGTGCACAGCCGTAGGACTACCTCAGACTTATGCCCCCTCTTCCTTCGCCCCCCCACACCGAGTCATGTGTCTCTGTCCACCCCTTCACTTGCCTCTGTCTAGTTTCGCCATCCACCCCAGTCAAGCGTGTGCCTTTCAGCTCTGTCCCTTGCCTCTGTCTGGTCTTACCTGAGCAGCCCTGGCATGGAATCAGTGCAACCATGAATGCAGTGCAGTGAAAGATGGGCAAACACTGTGTGAAGTCGCGAGTGAAGTTCAGCAGGTGCATGTCTGTTATATTTGGTTGTGATTCACGATGGTCCAATTAGCTGCCGGTGAGGCCATTTGATTTGGGCTAGGGCTTTTTAATGAGCATTCATGTGATAAAAAGGCATGAAAATGCAATTCCTGACACGGCGGGGTGAGCAACCCGAGCCGCCATGAAGCTCAGGAGCGGAAAATTGCAATCCATTTTCACGCCAGCAGGAAACTGATTTTTGTCTACACTCCAAATTTTCCAGTCCCACCTGCCATGATGTGGAAAATTCCCACCCATTATGTGGATCTCAGCTAGCGGAGAAAATATATATAGTTCAGGCCTGTATATTTGTTTTAATGTATGTACATATAAACATTTATTACAAATGTAAGTAAAAGCACGCACTCATATATAACAGACTAAACTGTAATTCTGCATGATTTTAAAAATATATCATTGCTGCAAGCAGCATTCAGCAGCTTTGCCTTTCTGCCTTGGATCATCAGATCAATGCTTGAATGGTAGTGTAGTGTTTGCCTACCTTTCACTGACTGTGTTTGTGGCTGCTCTGATTCCATGCCAAGGCTGCCCAGGCAAGATCAGACAGAGGCAAGGGAAGAGGCTGGAAGGCACATGCTTGACGGGGATGGATGGTGAGACAAAGATTCAGGGCTACAGTAATATGTGAATTTACCCATGTCATGTCACTGTTGCAGTTCTCAGTTTAAATGAACATCATAATTTTCTGGCTGTATTTGAAGAAGAACATGTTAAGTTGATGAAAAACTTGGTATAGCCTTCATCAGCTATTCATTTTCTCAGTCATTTCAAAGTGCCAGCAGAGGCAAGACTGGCCGAATGGCCCTTACTGTGCTATATAATTCTATGATTTCATGATTCTATTTCAGAAACTCCATGGAAAGGCTCAAATTTCTGCCAGCAATAATGGAAGGAAAGTAAGATAGCCCAATATCTAACACTGGCAATCACTTTTGGGAGAGAACTGAGAGAACACAGGACCCATCAGTTTGGTAAACCAATTAAAACCAATCCATCTTCACCCAGCTGAAACAAGTCAATCCAGAGAACTTGACAAGCACCAAGCCGTAAAAAATGCACAAAGTAACTGCTAGCATCAACTAGTGAAAACCATGCAGCCAACCTGCAATGGCACGGTGTACTTGTCCAACCTGATCACCACTATTAGCAACACTTGGAAAAAACTGGCATTTCTAAATTAGCCCTGATTATTGATTAATGAGATGTGAAAAGAAGTAGTTGTGCTGAAATTGCCGTGTATATTGGCTATTTTAAATCAAGTTGCAGATTTCCCAATTTTCCAACACTATGCTATTTTGCAGAAGGAACAAAAGTAAAGTACAAGAAAATACATTTTGGCAGCAGTGCAAAATTGGGCATTCATGAAATATTTTGTTTATCAACAGTTTCCTCTTTCTTCTTTACTGTGCTTCTTAGACTAATAGAGGTTATTTTAAAATGCTGCTGTCATGTTGGAAGTTATTCATTTTTGAAACATTTAAAAAAGTTATGAACCTTGAGGCAATTGGATTTATTTTCTAGGACGGTCTAAGAATATATGATCTCCTCCTGATGCAACCTCCTCCAGCAAATTGAATTCTTGACAATTTGGTGTATTTTCTAGCATTTCAAAGTTGTGGCTTGCAAATAAAAAAATAATATGGGTTACAGATATGAAAACTAAGTAAGACTTCAGTACAATTCACAGGATCCAGTACTCCCATTTGAGAATTTTACCCACGTGTGGCAAAGGCAATTTTAGTCAACTAATCCCAATATCTAGTTCTCAGTTAAAAATCACAATGGTTTTTGCTTCCCTTGTTCTTCCCAGATCACTCCATGAGCCACCATTGCTTAGTTTTTCTGCATATATGCTGCTGCATTACATGGTTCATGTACCTGATAAGGCACATTACTAGTCTGTGGAGACAAGTGATTAGAGACATTAGTAAAGCTTTTGTGTGGTAAACTTTCCTTTGAATGATTTTTGTTTTATCATACTCATGAATCACACTTTGGTGGATTACAATTAGTTATGTTATTAATGTCATTCACAATACAACTATGATTTTTATTCACCGCAATGAACATTTTAATCATTCTCCAGTAAAATGTTGATCTCAATCATATTTAATTCTTTTAAGTTTGATCCAACTGCCTTACACCACAAAATCTTTTGCTTCAGTCAGGGTCTAGCTGAAACCTTCCACTGACAATCTTTATATCACCAACCAGCCAAGAGCACAGACTTAATGTGCAAGATCATTTTAATTGACTAATGCAGGGAAATGGAGACTGAATCTAAAACAGTGTGCAAAATTGGGCTTCCATAAAATGTTTTGTTTATCCCCAGAGTTTCCTCTTTCTTCCTTATTGTGCTTCTTAGTCTAATAGAGGTTATTTTTAAATGCTGCTCTCATGCTGGAAGTTATTCATTCATCTCAAAGCCAACATATTGTCTAGGAAACCTTTGAAGCGATAAAGTATCCTTGCTATGCTAAAATGTCAATAGAAAAGCAGTTGTGTCAAAATCCTGATTACTGTTTTGATGTCTACCAGACTGTTTGTGGCATTGCATTGTTGGCCTATTGTAGCATAGTTTTCTGAGGTACTGGCAGTCAGAATGGCATCAGTAAGACCTACCTCGCCATAGAACGTGTTGAGTCGGTCTGAGTATGTATTGAAGAGAGAAACCTGAACCTAAGACTGTTGTGGTATCTTTGACAAATGAACCACAGGAGTCTCAGGTACAAGTTACAATTTGTTTATTTGAGCAATTGCAAAGAGAGAACCACCTCAAAGCAGCTTGAGGTAGTACTCTGCCAAATTATAAATATACAGCTTATTTATACATCACCGATCACTTACAAGAACATTGTTCAGATTCCAATCTTGTCAGCATATAGGTTTACATTAAACAGATATATTTTGTTCCACGTACATACATCCTCCTTCACCCAGGCAGAGCCTTCTCCCCCTATTTAAGCTGGGACCATCTGTCCTTTCCTTATCTATTGAAGAGCACATGTAGTCTATATTGTTTTCATCCTCCGTCTCCAGTTTAGTTCCCACAGTCTTTCTGTTGATTGCAGGCCCTAAGGGTGTGCAATGTTCATCTGGTAATCCTTAACTGTTAATGTACTTGATAGCACTGTCTTCTGGAGATTCTTAGTTCTTCTCTTTCAATAAATTCTTACTGTATTCCCCCTAACAAAGACAATCCAAATTAGCCCTTTCAATGCTCTCATCTTCATAGCATAAAACAATTGGTACTCTCATTGGGAAATCCATGTCCCTGCTGCAATGGAGTACTTTGAGCAGAGTTACCAGAAGCTTGCAACAAATTCTTGATTGAACCTTCAAAAAGATGTTCATGTGAAATACAGTTTTGTGTAGGAACTGGGAGAAATGTGTCAGGGAAGTGACCTACAGCCCCTTCACCATGTTTATATGAAATAAATCTGGCTTCTGCCAAGCCTTAAAGTGGGCTGATGCTTTCTTTGAGAGGTTAATTCGGGTTCAGATATTTTGAGCAGATTTGATGTAGTAGCTTCTAAGAAACCAGTAATATATTTACCATTCAAAGTCCGCCCTAAAGTAGACAGCAATTTGGAGGAAAAGTCTGTCCCTAATGTTATTCTAATGTAAAGCTATCATTTGCATAGCTGCATTTTAGTGGGCGCATTTTAGACCTATCTCATTCACAGGATAATTTAGGGCAGAACATAAATGGGTGTGTTAAAATTGCATATTCTCTCTTAAGTCCCAAACTCTAACCCTTTATCCCTGCGCAATGATAGATACATTTAGTTGATGCTCGACCAATCCATCAGAATGATGGGGCTGAGGTTCTTATTATAGACTTTTTCATTATTTATAACATTTTTTAGGACAATTTTTATTTTTGCATTCTGGAATTTTTGTTGCAACTTCCATTATTGCTCCCTAAGTACCAGAAAATGTATTGTAAGTGTAAGCACTCAGCAGAATGAGAGATCAATGAAGAAGTTACGCAAAATACCAACTTACACGGAAGCTCAGGAAACCAGAGATATTTTGTGCAAGCTACAGAATCCTATGGAAGTATTGAAGGAAATAGCATCAAGTGAAGGAACAGTTTGGATGTAGAAATACAGCGTTTCAAGTTTGAAGTGTTGTGAAATGAAAGGCATAGACTAGGAAGATCAATGGATCCCTGACTGTACCAAATATATATGTTATTAAATATGTTTGTAGGCTTTGGCACATATTATACAATGATGAAAGGAATACAGGCCCTGTGTCTGCATGAAACATTCTAAAACGTTGCTACTTGCTTGAAGGCCACTTGCAGCCAATCTGGAACACATGTATAACACTGCCACAGGCAGTGAAGGCCATCAAACTTCTCAACGTTTCTGCTTCTTGCTCTTTCCTCTCCTGTTCTCTACCCTGTAGGATAGATCCATATTTGTGCAACACTCCAGCTGTTTTTTTTCCCCTTCCTAATCTCTTTATTTGGCAATTCTCCAAATTGAATGCAATTTGTCACTCATTAGCCCACCTTGCCAACCAATTCTAGTATTAGGTTTACTTTTTCTTTTTTTCCCTAGTTCTGTTGAAGGGTCATGAGGACTCGAAACGTCAATTCTTTTCTTCTCCGCCGATGCTGCCAGACCTGTTGAGTTTTTCCAGGTAATTCTGTTTTTGTTTTTACTTTTTCTCTGTTGTTTGAGTACTTTATTATTTGAACACCACTACATTTGGTGCCTTTTACTTAGATAGCATTACTTGATCTCCCAACTCCAAATCATTTACAGCTATACTCATATTTAAAAAGCTTCAGATGGAGTAGTTTCATTAATACGTAGTTAAAAATTGTTACCCATTTATTTGTTTTAAGTACCACCTCTCCCATTATGAAATAATTGGAAACAGAGTGCAACTGCCTGCATAGTTACTGACTAACTGAATCAATGAAATGTACAAGAAAAAGTACAGTTTGGATGGCATGTTAGCAAATATTTTCTCACCATGGCTATGCAATTACAGGCAGTTGCTAAAACCAAGTCTTTTGTAATTATTTGCTGCCCTTCATTAAAATCTAGATGCAGGCAATCATGCTACAACTGCAAGCAACAGCTCACACCTTGGACTAAATGCAGGCAAACATGCTAGAGCAGAAGACAACAGTTCACAACTTGGACTCAGAGATGTGATCCATGACGTTAGGTATTTTGCTTCACAGAAGAGTATGGTTACATCACTCCTGTAGGAATTACAACTGGAACTTTATTGACAGGAGTGTATTTGGTCGACAGGTTGAGAAGTTGCTGAAAACTTTTTAAGAAGAGGTAGCAGGACTTGTGGTAAACAATGAAAGGCAACATTTTAGGAGTAGTCAACTGATATACACAACTAGGCCCAATACAGCAACCATCCTCCTGGATTTTCCAGTACCTATACCCTGGAGGAGCCCGCCAATGCAAAATCCATACAAGGAAGTTCTTGCGTTCATCCCAAGCCTAACCCTCAAAAGACTCCACTATATTGACTCACCGAACACTTCCCACCCACATTGGATTCAAGCTGTCTGCAAAAGTTGCAAATTTCTGCAGGGGGATCCCAATGTGGTAGGTGTGGAGCATCCAGTGATTCAAAAAGGTTTCTATATGCATTTCCTTAAGTTCCTCCGAGCATATGAGTGATTGAAAACATATAAAAGTAGCATCAAATGTTATTTGTTGATCCCTTCTCAGACACCTGGGTAATGAGCAGAAACAGGATTCCATTACCCTTTCTTTACCATCATCAAATATCACATGAAAGCTCAGAGTTGGTGGCCAACCAATCAGTTGTGTAAGGTAAGCATTAATAGGATTAATAATGCAAATTGGAAAAGTATTTGCAATGGTGTTTTACAAAGTAGAAATCCATAGAAAAAAATTATTTGATCCTTCCTAAGTTTAGACGGGATTGTGGTGAAGAATGATGGAGAAAGTAATTGATGGAGCTTACTCTGGCCTGAACCAATATTTTCCTTCCCTGCCGCTGTCCGGTCTACCACTGGAAAATTTTGGTTTGCCTCCAGCATGTAAATAGCAGTGGGGGAATACGGAATTCTGGTAATTTTTTCTGCCATCTGCCCCTTTACTGCTTCTTCCTGGATCTGCCATATCAAAGGTGGTGATAGACCTTAGAAAGTGGTGTCAATCGATCTGAGTCCTCAAGGACTTCAAGTTAGTCTCAGCACTGGCTTCCTGAAAGCCACAGCTGGGTAAGTCTTTCAGTAGGAGTCTTGATTTCATCTTTGGGTCGCTTCTCCTTTTGAGCTCCTTTTTGAGCTCCTTTACCACCTCTCCTGGTGCTGCAGCAGCTTCTTCTCTGCAGAAACACCAAGATTATCAACTCTTGCATCAACAGGTTCCCTCATGATGGCAGGAACAGAGTGAACCCCAACTCAAAGAAATGAGTCAGGTTCAGAAGTGAATCTGAAGTGCAGCGATCCCAGTGCAATGCAGCTCTGCTGGTCATGTGGGATATCTTTTTTATGTTGAAGCATCAACCTCATTTGTTCAAAACTAGTTTGAAATCAATTTCTATACAGCTTATATTATGGCTATTTTGGTCTTTCCTGATCTGCTTTTGTTTCATTTATTAGGGGATCAGACATTGATGGGGCCTAGGTAGCTATGGCCACTATTGGAGGAGCGATGAAAGAAGGGATGCATAAGAAGC
Organism: Carcharodon carcharias; assembly: GCF_017639515.1. Lineage (NCBI taxonomy): Eukaryota > Metazoa > Chordata > Chondrichthyes > Lamniformes > Lamnidae > Carcharodon > Carcharodon carcharias. Next base: position 120,112,877 of record NC_054480.1, on the reverse strand, counting down.
CAGAATTGGAGGAGTGCAAGCATCTTGGAGAAGGTTCCAGAAGGAATGAGGTGTAAGGCCATGAAGGAAATTGAAGACAAAGATAAGAGTTCTAAAATTGAGGCATTGCCAGACTCTTCCTGAAGCCAATGTAGGCCAGGAAACACTTGGGTAATGAATAAATAAGAGATGTTTTTTGAAAAATATAGAAAGCAGAGTTTTGGATGAGTTCAAGTGGAAGGTCAGCCAGGAGAGTATTAAAATACTTGCATCTTGAGATAACAAAGGCAAGGATAAGAATATCAGCAACAGATAAGATAAGCCTAAGGCATGGGTAGAGATAGGAAATGTTGTGGAGCTTGAAATAGTTGGACTTGATAATAGGGAGGATTTGGGATCAGAATCTCAGCTAAGCATTAAATAAGATGACAAGATTATGACAGGTCCATTTCAAGCTCAGACATTGATCAGGGAGATGGATGTCTTCAGTGGCTAATGAATGGAGTTTGCAGTGGTTACAAAGATAATGATCCTGGCCTTCTGAAATTTAATTGGAGTAAATTTCTGCTGGGCCAAAACTTGATGGTGGACAAATAACATAACAAATCAAACACAGTAGAGCAGTTGAGAGAGATACAAGCTATTGTACACACTCTTGAAACCTCCTTCAATACATGTCATGATCTCAGGTTTTTTTTTTCACATGGAACGCTGCGCTGCTGTTTAGGACCATGGTAAACTTTCTTTGCTACTGATAGTGTGATGTGAGTTGTTCTGTAGTTCTTGGCTAATGAATGGCAGAAACAAATGACCTGCTGAGTCAATCTCACCTATCTGCTCTAAGACCTGGTAGTTCAATTCTGTTATGATACATCAGCTGGATGGGTTAAAACTGGGTCTGGTTTGTCTGGCCCTTAGTTCTTCCAAACTTCCAAACTGTCCTCTTCTGTCCCTTCTGCTTCTTTGCCTCCAACATGAAGTGCAGCAGACATGTAAAAATAATGTTCCATGTGTTATGTGGTAGTTTGTTCGCTAACAACCTCGTCACACATAATATATTTTATTGTACATTTATATGCAATATTCGTAGGAGGTGCAAAGCTGTATTAACTTTGAAGAAGCTATTTTTAATTAGTATTTAATAAAGTATAAGTAGACAAAACACAATTTATCTAGTCATTATTGCATTGGTCTTTATGGGGGTTGATTGTGCTTAAGCTGACTGCTGCGTTTCCCACATTACAACAGTGACCCACTTCATTGGCTGTAAAATGCCTTAAGATTACAAAAGGTGCTATATAAATCCAAGTCCTTTTTTCACCTTGAGACCATCAAATAAATATTTGATAGACTGAGCGACAAAAGGAAGGGACTTTAGCAAGAGCAATGGAATTGTAAGAACACAAATTACTCGATTTTAATATTCAATTTGTGCACAGAATAAATGTTAGCAATAAAAGAATTGCTAAATGATGAGAAATGCTTAAATGATCTTCCTTGATGTTCTTGGGTTGAATATGCTGTGTGTCCCCTTCAAGTGAAAAAAAACTGATCTCACTTTAAGACATGTTGAGATAGGTGTTAGTTACATTGCATTCTGTAATGTACAGCAAGCCTGTGGTTCAGCAAAATGATCATGTCACATCGCACATATCCTGTTGATACTTAGATGGTTCTATTGATAAGGGCTGATTTTCTTCAAAGCTGTGTGAAGTTTATTGCAGATATTTGCAGAACACTATATTATAAACGTTAATATGTCTGTCCTACACAAATTGCATCATAAATATTTCAGTCTTTGAGGTGTTTGAAATAAAAGGTTTAGGCAATAGAATCTTTTTCAGTTTAAGACATATATTTACGTTTATAAATCCAAGTAAGCCTAATGTATATATATATGCAATATTTGAGCCTTTTTGAATGCATAAACATTTATCACCTTACTTGTGAATCCAGGTACACAATCATTAAAAATTTGTATAATGGTGCAAAATACAATCCAGAAGGCTAATGGAATGGTAGCCTTAATTTCAAAGGGTCTAGAATACAAAGGGTCATCTAGAATGCTACATACAGTTTTTAAGCAGTGCACCTCAGAAAATGTCTATTGGCCTTGGGGGGATTGCAGCACAGATTCACTAGAATTATAGCTGGCTTAGGTGGTTTAATTATGAGAATAGGTTGCAGAAGCTTGTATTCCCCTGAGCATAGAAAATTGAGGAACGATCTAATCAAGGTGTTTAAAATGTCAAAAGACGTGATCAGGGAAATCAAGAACAAGAGGACATAATTTAAAAATTTGGGTTAGGCCATTCAAGGAACAAAATCAGGAAGCATTTCAGGAAGGGTAGTAGAAATTTGGAATTCTTTTTCAATTGGACAACTATACCTTTCAAAACTGAGAGAGATTTTTGTTAGTTAAAGGTTCAAGGATATGGAGAAAAGTCAGGAAAATTCAATAGATGTATAGGTCAGCCATTATCTGAACCAATAAAATGTTTCTCAAACCTTTTTTGGTTGATGGTCTCTTTTCAAACGGATTAGTGATCTTGGATGCCTCCTCTAAGTTATAACACTACATGATACACATATATGAAAGTAATGAACGTATAGCATATTTTATTAATGCTTCCAAGAAAACAGGTATTTATTTACAAGTATCAGTGAGACAGGTGCATATGCTTCTCATTCCAGAATCTATCTATCCTTTGCAGAAGCATGGAGAGGACAGGAGCCCGGAGAGAGCAGAAACCCAGGAAAAGCAGAGCACCTAGAAAGCATTGGGGGAGCAGGGGGGCAAACAGGAGCATGGAGAGATGAAAAATAAGAGCAGGAAGGAGCTCAGGGAGCAAAATACTGGAGAGAGAAGGGAGTACAGAGAAAACACCAGGGGAGCAGTGGGAGAGCAAGAGCAATGTAGGAGTGGGGGAGAGAACAGGAGCATGGGGGAGCAGAGCACAGGGAGAAAGCAGCGCATAGAGAGAGTACTAGAGGAGCAGAGGGGTGTAGGAGAATGGCAGAACAGGAACATGGGGGAGCAGGAGTACAGTAGTAGGGGAAGTAAGAGCAAGTAGGGAGAAAGCTGCCTCCAACCATCCCTCACTTGCTTGCTTTTGACAATGCCACCATTACTCATCTGCAATGACAGGTCCCCCAACCCGAACATTTTGGAATCTCGATGGATCACCAGAGGTCTGAAGAACCTAATTTAAGAACCGCTGATCTAACTGAATAAAAAATTAGACCCGAGTACTTACTAGACAGTTCCATTTCCTGATGTTCCTACTTAAAGCTGGGTATCAAACCAGCACGGTGCCTACCTTTAAAAAAATGCAAAGCTATGTTAGTTGTATAATAATTGTGTTTAGTTGTATATGGGTGGTGGGTTTTCACTTGTGCTCTGATGAACTGGGATTGACCGAGACTATGGGGGTTGTAGTTAGGAAGTGCATGTTTATAACATGTATCTCTGTAAATAAAAGCTTATAAAAGCATCTAAAAATTAGTCATCAGTTCTGTCCTTCATCGTATGGCTTCATGGAGTGAAACATGATAACAGAGGATGGTTGCCTGAAGGTTAAAGTTGAAAAAAATTAGAAAATTATTTTTCATACGTGAAACTAAAATCCTAGTGATGATTATGGCAAATGGAAAAAAAGTAGTTTAAATTGTCAGGATATGCTCTGGTATTCTCAGAATTCAAACTATATGTCCAATGGAAGAATTAAGTGAATTTGTGGACACAGGTCATGTCCCTACCAAAGAAAAAACAAGGTATAAATTCCTACAAGACATAAAATCAGGAGTATTTTATGAGATGGTTGCCCATTAGTTTGAAAGTCCATACCTTCATCACTATCCATTAGACCTCCAAGATGAAATCTACAAGAAATCTAAAAGAAAGATGATCTGTTAATTGTTTCAGAGGCATAGTCAGAATTGGATACATTTCAGTAACAGATGGTCATTCCATGGGAGAAAATATCATGGACCTTAACAGATTGTATAAAAAGTTGAAAAATTTCAATTTGGAGATCCCTGAATTGGTACTGGTGTTTAAATGATGGGATTATGCTTTGTGGGTAGGCAACTGGTTCAAACTAATGTTATTGGAGAAGGAGACTCTGTTGGATTGAGCAGTCATTGAGCAGTGACACAAAGAATAGTGGACTCAATAATTGCCAAGTTTTAATATAGTCCATATACTGAATGCATCGATACAATGGAAGGATGAAAGACAGGCAGAATAAGGATGAAAGCACCTTGGGAAAACAATAATGGGTGAATGATTCCAGGACTGCCCATGGAATGATTAACAGGTGGTTCAAATGTAACTCAAAGTATCGTTAATATGGTAAATTGCCCAAAGCGAAGAGGGAAGGTCCTCAAAATGACATATGACAAAATTCTGAGGAAGAGGATGAGGTAATGTTGAATGTGTACAAATTATATTAGTCACAAGTCCTGTGATGAATGGACAGAATATAATGCTTCCTCGGGAGTGGGCTGGGAGGCAAGAGTGTGTATAATCTGGTGGGAAGGCTCAGGGTGGAGTGCCCATTGCCTTCTCAATTCCCCCCAATTAAGTTTAGGCTGGGAAAGGTTGAGAAAGGCCTTCCTGCATGGAGGCCAATTGAGGCTCTTAAAAGCCCCTTAGATGGGTCCACCACCATGACCATTAAATTCTGCCCAATGTGTTAATTGGAGACTCCTTTAATTGTGCATTATTAGACCATTCTTGAATTTCAATCTAAGTAGGAAAGATTGATTGAAATGTTACCATGATTCACTTAGTAGTGAGGATCAGCACAAGATTAAGGAATATAGAAATGTTATTTGTTTTAGTTTGTGCAATAACAAAATCTGAGGTCATTAAAGAGAGTTATAATTTCATACAAAATAGCTAGAGTAAACCATTTTATAAATACAGATGTTGTTTCCAGTGAATTACATAGGCTGTCAAGTAAACCATCTATGAAAAAAAGGACAAATGAAGCTTGACATGGAACATTGTCAGGCAATTATTTTTGTTGTTTTAATATTGATCTGCAGTTTACCCAGTCATAACATTGTAGCATCCACTTAACTAAACCTAATATTTTTCAACAGAATTACGTGAAAAAACTCAGCAGGTCTGGCAGCATCGGCGGAGAAGAAAAGAGCTGACGTTTCGAGTCTTCATGACCCTTCCACAGAACTGAGCAAATATAAGGAGAGGGGTGAAATATAAGTTGGTTTAAGGTTGGGGGAGATGGTGGAAGAGAAGTTGGCGGGGGTGGTGTGGTTGTAGGGACAAGCAAGCAGTGATAGGAGCAGATAATCAAAAGATGTCACAGACAAAAGAACAAAAGAACACAGAGGCGTTGAAGGTAGTGATATTATCTAAACAAATGTGCTAATTAAGAATGGAAGGTAGGGCACTCAAGGTACAGCTCTAGTGGGGGTGGGGTGGAAAGACTAGCGGGGCATAAAAGATTTAAACATAACGGAAATAGGTGGGAAAAGAGAAATCTATATAAATTATTGGAAAAAACAAAAGGAAGGGGGAAAAAACAGAAAGGGAGTGGGGATGGAGGAGGGAGTTCAAGATCTAAAGTTGTTGAATTCAATATTCAGTCCGGAAGGCTGTAAAGGGCCTAGTCAGAAGATGAGGTGCTGTTCCTCCAGTTTGTGTTGGGCTTCACTGGAACAATGCAGCAGGCCAAGGACAAACATGTGGGCAAGAGAGCAGGGTGGAGTGTTAAAATGGCAAGCAACAGGGAGGTTTGGGTCATTCTTGCGGACAGACCACAGGTGTTCTGCAAAGCGGTTGCCCAGTTTACATTTGGTCTCTGCAATGTAGAGGAGACCGCATTGGGAGCAACGAATGCAGTAGACTAAGTTGGGGGAAATGCAAGTGAAATGCTGCTTCACTTGAAAGGAGTGTTTGGGCCCTTGGACGGTGAGGAGAGAGGAAGTGAAGGGGCAGGTGTTGCATCTTTTACCTGGGCATGGGGAGGTGCCATAGGTGGGGGTTGAGGAGTAGGGGGTGATGGAGGAGTGGACCAGGGTGTCCCGGAGGGAACAATCCCTACAGAATGCTGCAGGGGGGGTTAAGGCAAGATGTGTTCGGTGGTGGCATCATGCTGGAGTTGGCTGAAATGGCGGAGGATGATCCTTTGAATACGGAGGCTGGTGGGGTGATAAGTGAGGACAAGGGGTCCCTATCATGTTTCTGGGAGGGAGGAGAAGGCGTGAGGGCGGATGCGCGGGAGATGGGCCGGACATAGTTGAGGGCCCTGTCAACGACCGTGGGTGGAAAACCTTCGTTAAGGATGAAGGAGGACATGTCAGAGGAACTGTTTTTGAAGGTAGCATCATCAGAACAGATGTGACGGAGGCGAAGGAACTGAGAGAATGGGATGGAGTCCTGACAGGAAGCGGGGTGTGAGGAGCCGTAGTCGAGGTAGCTGTGGGAGTCGGTAGGCTTGTAATGGATATTGGTGGACAGTCTATCACCAGAGATTGAGACAGAGAGGTCAAGGAAGGGAAGGGAAGTGTTAGAGATGGACCATGTGAAAATAATGGAGGGGTGGAGATTGGAAGCAAAATTAATAAATCTTTCCAAATCTTGATAAGAGCATGAAGCAGCACCGAAGTAATCATCGATGTACCGAGTTGTGGAAGGGGACCGGAGTAGGACTGGAACAAGGAGTATTCCACATACCCCATAAAGAGACAGGCATAGCTGGGGCCCATGCGGGTACCCATAGCCACACCTTTTATTTGGAGGAAGTGAGAAGATTTAAAGGAGAAATTGTTCAGTGTGAGAACAAGTTCAGCCAGACGGAGGAGAGTAGTGGTGGACGAGGATTGTCAGGGCCTCTGTTCAAGGAAGAAGCTAAGGGCCCTCAGGCCATCCTGGTGGGGGATGGCGGTGTAGAGGGATTGGACGTCCATGGTGAAGAGGAAGCAGTTGGGGCCAGGGAACTGGAAATTGTTGATGTGACGTAAGGTGTCAGAAGAATCACGGATGTAGGTGGGAAGGGACTGGACAAGGGGAGAGAGAAGGGAGTCAAGATAACGAGAAATGACTTCCGTAGGGCAAGAGCGGGCTGACACTTATCACCCCATCAGCCTCCTCATTCAAAGGATCATCCTCCGCCATTTCCGCCAACTCCAGCATGATGCCACCATCAAACACATCTTCCCTTCACCCCCCTGCAGCATTCCATAGGGATTGTTCCCTCCGGGACACCCTGGTCCACTCCTCCATCACCCCCTACTCCTCAACCCCCACCTATGGCACCTCCCCATGCGCACACAAAAGATGCAACACCTGCCCCTTCACTTCCTCTCTCCTCACCGTCCAAGGGTCCAAACACTCCTTTCAAGTGAAGCAGCATTTCACTTGCATTTCCCCCAACTTAGTCTACTGCATTCGTTGCTCCCAATGCGGTCTCCTCTACATTGCAGAGACCAAACGTAAACTGGGCGACCGCTTTGCAGAACACCTGCAGTCTGTCTGCAAGAATGACCCAATCCTCCCTGTCGCTTGCCATTTTAACACTCCACCCTGCTCTCTTGCCCACATGTTTGTCCTTGGCCTGCTGCATTGTTCCAGTGAAGCCCAATGCAAACTGGAGGAACAGCACCTCATCTTCTGACTAGGCACTTTACAGCCTTCCGGACTGAATATTGAATTCAACAACTTTAGATCTTGAACTCCCTCCTCCATCCCCAGTCCCTTTCTGTTTCTTCCCCCTTCCTTTTGTTTTTTCCAATAATTTATATAGATTTCTCTTTTCCCACCTATTTCCATTATGTTTAAATCTTTTATGCCCCGCTAGTCTTTCCACCCCACCCCCACTAGAGCTGTACCTTGAGTGCCCTATCTTCCATTCTTAATTAGCACATTCATTTAGATAATATCACTACCTTCAACGCCTCTGTGTTCTTTTGTTCTTTTGTCTGTGACATCTTTTGATTATCTGCTCCTATCACAGCTTGCTTGTCCCTACAACCACACCACACCCCCCAACTTCTCTTACCCCCCCTTTTACCAACTTATATTTCACCCCTCTCCTTATATTCGCTCAGTTCTGTGGAAGGGTCATGAAGACTCGAAACGTCAACTCTTTTCTTCTCCGCCGATGCTGCCAGACCTGCAGAATTTTTCCAGGTAATTCTGTTTTTGTTTTGGATTTCCAGTATCCACAGTTTTTTGTTTTTATCTAATAATTTTCAACAATGTTAGACAAATTTTAATGGCAATAAGTTATAAGGATAAGGAGAAAAAATATGAATTGTCTTAGTTACATAGACAACTTGATCATCTGACTTGTCAATGGCTAAAAACTCTGCTAAGAAATAAAGGTGTAGTCGATGAAGAGTATCTGAGGCTAAAAGAAGAAATCAGTGAGAATAGTGAAATCTGTAAAAAGCAACAAGGCATGCTGCCAATTCCTAGGGCTGACTTTTCATGGTGCCTGGACCTATGAAAATGCTGGGTGGAACCTGGATGCAGAAGCCCCACCACCAATTCCATGAGATACAATTTTTACTGGGCAGGGAAAAGGGACAGGACGTGACTCAGACAGGTGGGACTTCCCTTCTAATGAAGGGAAATTTGCCAGTGACGAGTTCAGAGACATGTGTGAAATCATGCTCATAAATATTGCAGCTGAGAGTCCTGTGGCAAAGGTATTTTTGAAAGGAATAATGCTGTAATCGAGGAAACGCTGCAAAATTTTTTAGCAGATCACCCATGACATGGATGGTTCATACAAAGAAGTTTTGATTGTTGGAGATCATCATCAATTAGATACAGACAAAGTCCTAAATTGTCTTCTGCTCTTTGGGAAAGTCCTCCTTTTCTACAAGAAACAACAATTAGTTCGAGTTTTCTACACATTTGAATGCTTTGCATGCAGGGATGCAAGCTTTCATCAAGACAGAGAAAATTCGTAGAGCACAGAGGCATCCATAAGACTATCAGTGACAAAGTTCAATTCAGGAGATGCATTACAGCACAGGCTTTGGTAAGGTTATAGATCATGGTGGTAAGATAGCACTTATCAAACATGGCAATCAAACTGTTACAGTTTATTCCTAAGGATTAATTGGAATTAATTGCCACTGAAACAGAGTGGCAGCACTGTGTGCCATCAACAAGATGCACTGTAGGAATTCACCAAGGCTCCTTAGATAGCACCTTCTAAATCCACGGCCGCTACCATCTAAAAGGACAAGGGCAGCAGATGCATAGGAACACCACCACCACATGGAAGTTCCCCTCCAAGTCACACATCATCCTGATTTGGAAACATACCACCGTTCCTTTACTGCCTTTGGGTCAAAATCCAGTAACTCCCTCCCTAACAGCACTGGGGGTACCTACACCACATGGACTGCAGCAAGTAAAGAAGGTAGCTCACCACCACCTTCTCAAGGGCAATTAAGGATAGGCAATAAATGCTGGCCTAGCCAGAGATGCCCACATCTTATTAATGAATAAAATGAAATTGCAAAATCACAGACTCTGAGCAGCCAGTAGAAGTATCTGGGGCACCATGTACCTCAAATGCTCATGTATTTTATGTTGAAGGTCCTGAGGAACAGAATATGGTAGATTAAAGGCTAGGTAGTGGTAATGTGAGTGATCATGACACTCTTAACAGAGCTATCACGTCCACAGGTCAATTGCCCAGAGTGGGTACCTGCATGACATATGTTCCAGAAGGGACATACATTTCAGAAGGGTCCACTGAATGGAGGGGCATGACAATTGTGAGACAAGCAAGAAAAGCTACTAGAAAGTTTAAATGACGGTTGAATTTAAAAAATTTCTTATTCAGGATTTATGCATCACTGGCAAGGCAAGCATTTGTTCCCTATCCTTCATTGCCTCTGAACTGAGTGGCTTACTAGGCCATTTCAGAGGACAGCTAAGAGTCAACCACATTGTGAGAGTCTTGAGTCACATGTAGGTGAGACCAGATAAGGATGGCAGATTTCCTTCTCTAAAGGAAATAGTGAACTAGATGGGCTTTTTTTGCAACAATTGATGATAGCTTCATGGTCACCATTACTGAGACTAATTTTCAATTCCAAATTTTATTATTTGCATTTAAATTCCTCAAATGCTATGGTGGGATTTGAACATTTGTCTCCACAGCATTAGCCTGGGCCTCTGGATTACTAGTCCAGTGACAGTGACAGTGACATTACCATTATCATTTACACCACCACTACCCCCACTTCCCCCCCAACCCCCCTCCAACAAGGTCCATGGACTGGCAGAATGGTGTGAAAGAGTGGAGATTAAGAAAGTGTATTGCAAGTACTGATAGTCCAGAAGTGGCTCATGTCAGAAAACAATCACGGCCAGAGAAAGAAGCCCTGATAGTGAAAGAGGGAGATCTCACAGTTAGGAGTCCTGACCGAGATATAAATGGAAGCAGAGGCCATAGCTTGTATAGATAATGGTCTAATTTTAATTTAAAAAGAGAGAAGGAAATCTGTTAGTTGTACATTAATTGTGTGTTTAATTGTCAGCAGGCATGGGGTTAACTAGGGAATTCACTTGTGCTCCAAGAAAAGAACAGTTTGAAACTATTGCTTGGAGTTAGGGGATGCATGTTTGTCTGGTATATTTCTGTTAATGAAAACTTATGAAAGAATGTAAAGATTAGGCTCCAATTCTATCTTTCATGACCTGGCTGCATGAAGCAAAGCAAACTATAAACCTGCATTCTTCCATGCAAGCTGACAAAATATTGGAATCAATCAATAACAAACTAGTAAAGTGCCTGTATGAAGATAATCTAGTGATCCTCAAGATGTTCTGGGACTAATCTTAACTTATTTCAAAAGGTGGCATGCCAAATTTATAATGGGAAGGCCTATGATATCATACATCTAGGCTTCCAGAAAGTCATTAATAAAGCTCTGCATCAAATGCTACTGCATAAACTTATTTTGACTATCCTTTCTCAAAACTGGAGCTGAATAAGGAATAGGCCAACAGAGAATAAACAGGCGAGTTATGTCAGACTGGATAGATGGACTGAATAGGTCTCCCAAACATTGGGGCTGGAGCCCTGACTGTTTCAAAATTGCAATGTTGTCATAGCTCAGCTGGTATTAATCTCACTTCTGAGTCAGAACGATGGGGTTAGAATTTTAGATTCACATTCAAGGTAGGATAAAGAGGCAGGTGGGTTGGAAAATTGTTGTTGGAAACCCCACTTTCTATGAGGTGGCCATAGTTGCAGCTGCAAGCTGCATTGTGGAGGGGTTCCCCCATCAAAGTAACAGTCTGGCAGCTGTGGCCAGTATAAATTCCACTTTTATTAAAAAGACTTCAGAGGAGAGCCTCCAGTTGAGGCATCCACTCTCTCTTACCCAGCTGACTGGGGTGTCTGATCTCTCAGGGCTGAAGGCCCTCCTATTGGCTTTCCGGCCTTGGAAACCTGCCTGCCATCCTTAATTGAATGGCAAACACAAATTGGCCAGCTGATCAAAAATTGCATTGGGCCTCAGGCTCTGGCGTAATGCATACCTGCAAATTGTTTTGAAATCCAGATCCTGATGCCAAAACAAAAGTCCTGCCTTGTGGGCTCAAACCTTGCTTCAGAACTCAGACACATAAATTAGATGACAATTAGTGCAGTAGCATAAGAATGCTGCATTGCCAAAGATGCCATCTTTCAGGTGCAATATTAAACCAAGGATCCATCTTGAATAATACAAGTGGATCTTTCATTTCCACCTGCACATCAGCCTCATTGATATTGACAGTCTGATGAGGTAACTAAGAAATTAAGAGATGGACTGAAATAGAATTTGTAAGTGTGCTGAACAATAGTAGATAAAATGCCATATGGATAACTGCAGAGTATTATACATTCGACTAAAGAATAAGGGGTACAAAATGAGTTTTTAAAAAATGTTTTCTTTCATGGGATGTGGACATTGCTGACTAGGCTAACATTGATTGCCCATCCCTAATTGCCCTTGAGAAGGTGTTGGTGAGACGCCTTCATGAACTGCGGCAGTCCATGTGGTGTAGGTACACCTACAGTGCTGTTGCAAGGGAGTTCCAGGATTTTGACTCAGCGACAGTGAAGGAATGGTGATGTAGTTCCAAGTCATGATGGTGAGTGGATTGGAGAAGAACTTGAAGTTGGTAGTAGTGTTCCCAAGCATCTGCTGCCCTTGTCCTTCTAGGAGGCAGAAATTATGGGTTTGGGAAGTGCTATTGAAGAAGCCTTGACGAATTGCTGCAATACGTCTTGTAGATGGTACATACTTCTGCCACTGTGTGTGATTCCCCTAAGCCTGTCCACCATTTACAAGGCAGGTTTGTGATGGGATACTCTCCACTTGCATGGATGAGTTCAACTTCAAAAATACTCAAGAAGCATGACACCATCCAAGACAAAGCAGCCTGCACCACCTTAAACATTCACTTCCAATTCTGCTGATGGCCCACTGCATCTCATTGATGCTCAGTTTTGAGTTGCTAGATCTGTTCAAAGTCTATCTCATTTAGCACGGTGGTAATGCCACACAACATGGGTGGAGGGTATCCTCAATGTGAAGACGGGACGGCATCTCTACAAGGACTGTGCAGTGGTCATTCCTACCAATATATGGACAGATGCATCTGCGACAGTTAGATTAGTGAGGATGAAGGTGAGTAAGTTTTATCCCTCTTCTTGGTTCCTTCAGCACCTGTTGCAGACCCAGCCCAGCAGCTATGTCCTTCAGGACTTGGGCAGCTCAGTCAGTAGCTTTGCCATTGAGCCACTCTTGGTGATGGACATTAAAGTTACTGCCTCACCTCAGATGTGCCCTTCCAAGTGGTGCTCAATGTAATTCATTATTTGTGCTGGGGGTGGGGGTCACATAGGCAGGGATCAATGGCCCATGTTTGGCCTGATGCCATAAGCATTCAGGGATCCAGAGTCAATGTTGAGAGCTCCCAGGGCAACTCTCTCCCAACTGTATACTATTATGCTACTACCCTCTGATGGTGTCTTGGACATAGTCATACCTTACAGACAAGGTCTGGCTGTTACTTGGCTAGTTTGTAGGACAACCTTGGATGTTAATAAGGAGGGTTGACAGGGCTGGTTTTACTGGTGCCTAGGTTGATGCCAGATGGTCCATTGGTTTCATTCCTTTTTGACTTTTCTGTAGCAGGAATCAACTGCATTGCTCTGAGTTTGGAAGACATGGCAGATTTCATCCTCTGAAAGGCATTTGTGAACCAGATGAGTTTAATTGACAGTGGTTTTCATGGTCACCATTACTGAGACTAGCTTTTAATTCCAGATTCATTAATTAAATTTAAATTTCCCCCAGCTACTATGGTGGGCTTTGAACCCATGTTCCCCAAACATTACCTCTGGATTATTAGTCCAGTAACATCACCACTACACCAGCAAACTGGGTGGGACTAATGTTGGATTCTGTTTGGCATGTCCAGTCATCACACAGCAGCAATCAATAAAAATAATGGCCAATTAGGTGCTCAGAGGACTAGCTTTGTTGCTAGCAATATAGAATGAATGCTTGTTCCCTCATCTGTTTTATCTTTGCAGTTGGCTTAATTCATTTTTTTAATTATCAAAAGCAAAACAATTATGAAAAAGAAGTAAAATTGAAATTGTGCAAAAGTGAGCATTTTTACATTATTTAATATTGATTCTGATTTGATTAACTTATTTTATTTATGCACGAACAACAAATGCCAAATATATGGATAACTGATGCTTGCACCGAAATCTTTTATACCTGATAAGATCACAAATACATACACATATGGAGTACGTTAAGCTTGTATTAACTCATCAATGTAAAAAGTCTAATAGTTCCATACATCACGGCTTTCTACTTTTTACAAAGCATTCCAGGTTTCATTTTCATTAATCTACATGTAGATTAATGGAAATGAAAACCACAGAAACTGGCCATTCGACCCAACCAGTTTATGCTCCATTGAAGCATCCTCTCATCCTTACTCATTTGAACTCTACCAGGATAATACTAAAATCCCTTCCCCCCTTATATGCTTATCTAGATTCCCCTTAAATACATCTATAACAATCGCCTCAATGACTCCCTGTAGTAGCGAGTTCCACATTATCACTTGAGGCTACTTGCAGCACAATTTCTCCACAAAGCTCTGGCTAAAGCCAGTATTCGAAGTCAAACATAGCAATGATTACATGCACATAACATTCACACTCTATGCCATTACTAAACCTGCTGTCAAGGCCTGAATTGACTGATGGTGAGACTTTCTTCTCTAAGGAGGGCCTTTTTTAATCTCATGTCGATTCTGATGCTGAATTCAAACTTCATTTATACTATAACTATATTGTTGGCACAAACACAACATATCACCCTAAATTTGCCTCAAAATTGCTTGATGGGTACATTGAGGATGGAGCTTTACACTGTACCTAACCTCTCCTGTATGTGACTTGGGAGTGTTTTATGGAACAGTTGATCATTTCATGTGAAGAATTTCCTGACACTCTCCTATGTCCTAAATTGGCTATTGCTAATTTGCACATGTATCCCCTTTCCTACTGTGCTTTACTATGAAGTAGTGTTCCAAGATTTTTTTTAATACTGTTCATTTATCCCTCAGTTGCACTTTTCATTGCTAAAAGCCAAAGTTTTTACAATCTGTCCTCAAAACTTAGCCCCTAAAGCTCAAGGTCAACCATATGGCTATACCCAGCGATGTTTTTGAAGCTTGGTTGTCTCCCTTGTGTCTAAGTGAGCAAAACTGAGGATTTGTATATTTTTATTTGCTTGTTGTGGTTATGACACTTTGCATTGTTTCACAATTCTTTTTAATTTACATTCTCAGTTATCAGCTAATTTCCTCTCCATGGTCCCTTTCACACCCCTAAGTATTTTCTAACCACTTTTTTTTATTCTTTCATGGATCGTGGGCGTTGTTGAAAAGGGCAGCATGTGTTACTCATCCCTAATTGCCATAGAATGGAATGGCTTGCTGGGCCATTGCGGAGGTGCAGTGAAGAGTTACATGTAGGCCAGCTAGCCATCACATGACAGATTTCCTTCCCTAAAGGACATTAGTGGACAAGATGGGTTTTTTATGACAATAGTTTCATGGTCACCATTACTAAAACTGGCTTTCAGTTCCAGATTTTATTAATTGAATTTAAATTCCACTACCTACCATGGTGGGTATTTGAATCCATGTCCCCAGAGCATTAACCAGTGCCTTTGGATTACTGATCTAGTGACATTACCACTATGCCATCCTTTCCCCTAATGTTTCTTTTAATTGGTAGCCTTCATCTTTATTTTCCTGCTGTAAAACTTTTAAATGTATTTTTCTGCTTTTATATTACCAATACATGCTTCAAGCACACAGTGAGACATTGCCTAACAAAAATAGAGGATGCTGGAAAATCTATGGAGAGAAAAACAGAGTTAACGTTTCGAGTCCGTATGACTCTTCTTCAGTGGGAACTTCTGCATGTCCTTTCAAGAAGCACAGCTATCTAAACAGATCCTGGTATAAACAGCTGTTTAAGTTGGTCAATTTCAACAGATAAAGTCTTGAGTTTGAGTCTTGCGGACTCAAAACGTTAACTGTTTTTCTCTCCACAGATGCTGTTAGACCTGCTGAGTTTTTCCAGCATTTTCTGTTTTTGTTTCAGACTTCCAGCATCCATAGTATTTTGCTTTTATCTGAGACATTGTTTATTCCAAGTGGGTGATTTCCCAATCATACGGATGAAAAATCAGGGACTGGTGTTGTGCAATTTCCTAATGTACACTGGTGTCACAGCCTAGCTGCAGAAGTAGAATATATACCTTTCAATCCACCATTAGTGAGTTTGCTAATTTATGTAATAGACATGTTTAAGAAACAAAAAAACTTCACAAAATAATATAGACTAAACCTTAGATTGGATTTGCATGCATGGATTCAGCACTGTTCATCAACAAATAAATGATGCCTTTCATTTTTGAAAGTAGAAACTGCTGTGACTAAGCTATACCATGAGGGTCAACCCTCTCTCTGTCCCATGAATAGTGGTGGTCAGTCTCTGTAACATATTTATTTTGCCTGTAATAAACCTCACAGCCATATTGCACAAATGAAAAAAAAATCTGGAGGATGATCATGTTATAAGGTTTTATATAACATTTTATGATTGAGGTATCTCAGAAAAGCAATGCAATGTAATGAATACTAGCCAGAGCCTTGACTGTAAAATTACTAACCCTTAGTTTACAGGAATGATCTTTGATCCCCTGTAAGTTTTAGTTGAACAATTTCCCCTACTGGCATACTCTTAAATCAATATCTACATATCCAATTCTTAACGTTTGGGAAGTATTATCTATCTATATATATATTAGTTAAGGGGAGGGGAGCTACTTCATGTATCAAATGCAACTTCGTCAACATACAAATTAAGAATACACCACTCCAATCAAAAAGGTGAAATATATTGGTAGTGGATTCTTTATCTATACACTGTACATTCTTGGCCATTTGTGCTGTGAACGGCAGATTTCTCAAATTAACGGTAACTTAAAATAACTTGTTTCTATTTTCTCCCCAAGTTTTTTTTTACCAAGAGCAACTTTTAAACTGTAACACCGTATTACTTATTAAATGCTTTTGTAATTACTCAAATAAATATTTTGACAGTCAATTATTAAGTACGGATGACATGCAAACAGATTGAATTTATACAAACGCAAAAATAAAAAAAACATTTGCGCAGATATCTACGCACTTGGACACCAGTAATGCATTTTAGTAATGAAACCGATAATATCCCATTACATTGACGCTTTTATCAAGATACAATCAGTTCAAGTGGCACTACAAATCAAAACAAAACAAAGTTGTTTCAATTTTAAAAGCGACAGCAAATATTAACCCTTTGTTTGCAAACTTGTGACTTGATATCAGGGTACTAATTTCCCATCAAAGCGTTTGATGCGTGCCTTTTTAAATAGTTTTTAATATCAATATGTTCAACAAGTGGTGACGATGTAAATATCAAAGTCGGCCATGTTTATTTTAATTAAAGCGATCTGTTTCCAGAAATGAATAATGACAGGCAGCTACTAAAAGATTTTATAGAAAATTGGCACCGGTACATACAAATTGCGGTGTGTGTGCAGTGACTGACACGTACAGCCAGCTACACTTCTGTTTTTTTTCACCAATTACTGCGTAACTTTTCAATAGCTTTCCATTCTGTTTCTTTATAAATCATGCACTATATTTATTGTTTTATTGGTAAAATGACCTGATCCAGCTATTTTAGATTTTTTTTGCATTTGCACTATAGTAATGAGGTAAGCTATTTCTTATAGTTGCGCCACCAAATCATGGGATGACAACCAGAATTTGGCACATCAGGAACAGTTAACTGTTAACATCAGGAACTGAATAGTTAACACTGGCTCCACTGCAAATTTTCAGTGGGAACTTCTGCAGGCCCTTTCAAAGAGCACAGCTATCTAAACAGAGCCTCGTATAAGCAACCCTTTAAGTTGGTCAATTTCAACGGATAAAGTCTTAGGTTTGCGTTCTACAATTTCTTTCCCATTATAGTTACTGCCGCGTTCACAGATGGGGTGCACTTCAGGCTTCTGAGCGTTGCTTTTGTTTATTTGTAAGCTATTGCTGAACCCAGTTTCGCCTGGGGGCTGGACATCATTTGAAAGCCCCCATGGAAACAGCAGTCTCCTCTGCAACCGCCGATCGACGTTGGAATTAAGATGAGGTTCGTCACTAAAAGCTGCAAAGTAGGTCTTATGGGGATCAACGTAAATGTCAACAAAGCGACCTTTACTGGAGGATACACTCAAACAATTTTGCCTCTGCTGCAGGCAGTCCTCATTCGTTTTAAACCTCAGTTTGTGAGGAAAGTTTCTCTGTGTTCTTGAAATTTGAAAGTCATTGAAGGCGATTGCTGAACCCGACTCCAAACCTCTCACCAGCAACTGGTGAGTTTGTGGTTTAGATAGGTGTGATGAACCAAAGCTTTCGACATTACACTTCACACAGTGCAATTTTTCTTTAGAGTATATTGTTCCATCTTTGAATGAGGGCTGTCGGAAGACACCAGCTAAACACAGAGCATTTTCCCTATAAGGTCCAGGAGACAGCTGGGAAGCCGCGAAAGTTGACTCTACGCGCTCTCTATAACCCAGCCCAAATGGTGGCGCTACGTAACTGGATGGATCCAAAGCCGGTGCACATTTTAACGACCTTAAATCAGGCAGCAAATTAGCTAGAACACCCCTACACAATGTTTGAGACTGCCGAGGAACGCCAGCGAGTCCTAACTGGTACTTGAGTGTCAGAAGTTCTGCCTTTAGACGTTCATTTTCCCCCATCAGAGCTATAACTCTAGTCTCCAGCTCCATGTCAAGTAAGCGCCGTCTCTCTCGCGACTTTTTAGCCGCCTCGTTATTTTTCTCCCGCTTATTCCAGTAACTGGCATCCTTCCTTTCTTCTGGCACGAATTCCCTTTTTCGCCGGAGAGTTGGAGACAGATTTCGCTTCTGCAATCGAATGCTCCTCTTATTTTGTGCTGAATCACCATTGGGAGTACCTAGAGCTCTAGTATTATCAACGCACAGAGACCTCACTTCAGTAGGACTGATTTCTGGCCCAGAGTGGGAGGAGGCACCAGGACCGACACTGGCTTTTAAATAAGGCATTTTCCTCATCGTGTTGAGGAAAACCCCGTTTTAACGAACATTGGTTTTTAACTTTTGAGGGTTTGTTTTCTGATGTACAAAATAAAGAGGGGGACACTTTTTTCTAGTTGTGAAATCCTCTAGTCTTCGCAGTTCTTTGATATCTAGAAGAAAAAATATATTGATGTAAATCGGCCAAATTACATCAATTACAAACCGATTGGTTGCAGTGTAACAAAGACATGGTAAAAGGAAAGAATAAGGACGTTGCCATGTTAAATTAGCGGTCGCTTATATTTAAGATATGACACGATTAGTTTCCAAGACTATCAAAGCCATAATAACTTAGAACAAAGCATAGCCTTTATAAAATAAACCGTCTCAAACGGTTTCCAAAGTTCTGTTGTCGTTTAAATGAACAATTAAATACTTGTGTTTATGATTTGTTTGAGTCAAGCCTGTTTAAGACACGTCCGTTTTTAACACACAGGACATTAATTTACAACAGCAACAGTGTACAATAACTATTGATTGTCGGCTGTTTGTTACTATCTCCGAATGCCGAGACGTTGAAAATAATAAAACACTGGAAAACCTATTTGGCAGTTCATTTTCGTTATTCTGGTGAAAATACTTCTTGTAGAACTTGAAATGGAGAATTCATTTGAGTGGTGCATTACAAGTGAATTCCATTGTGTAAGTCAATTTATTTAGGTAGCAGGATATTGCATCGATACCATTTGAAACTGTAGTGCCTTTGGTTAACGCATTACAGGATATTGGTTAAAGTAATTCCTCTGGTTACTGCATTACAGGATATTGGGTAAAGTAATTCCTCTGGTTACTGCATTATAGGATATTGAATAAAGTAATTCCTTTGGTTAATGTATTACATAATATTGGGTAAAATAATTTGATTAATGCATTAAAAGATATTGGATAAAGTAATTCATTTGGTTAATGCATTACAGGATATTGGCTACAATTCTGTTTGGTATTGTAGTACATTACAGGAAAATGGCTAAGCTCATTCATTTGGGTATAGTAAGCTAAATATGGGATATTCGGTTTATTATGTTTTGTAGTATTTTACAGGGCATTCCCAAAATTAATTAACTTGGATAATACATTGCAGGTTCTTCTATCAACATATTTGTAGCATATTACAAGATATGCGAAAAAATGCTACCCTTTAACTCAGAATTGAAAAGGGACGAGTTGTCTTCTCGTATATGTCTTGTTCCATGAGACGTTTGCTATGTTTTAGAGCGAAATGTTTTTAGAAGAAAACCGGATCAATGATCAGTTCTAAGGATTATCCACAAGCAACATGAACTCAAATAGACTACTATCTAAATGGTTTCTACTCTCTTGTATTGAACACTGAAAATAAAAGGGAGCGAAACACAATAAGCGCATGAAATAAATATGCGCTCTTGAATTTCCTTGATTAAATGTATCCTTACCTGCACGGCAATGAAGTGGGGAAGTGGTAAAGAATAATTCAGTAAACAACTGTCGGCTTGAGGCGAGGGCGTTGTCTGCTTTTGATGCAGAACAAAAAAAAATCCGGAAATAACCAGGAGATGGAAAGGTCTGAGAATTTAATATGCTCAGCGAGGATTATGGATCTCCTCTCTAGTCTATTTTTGCTCCACGCCATTACAGTTCATCTCACCTATGCATCTATCGACTTACTTATCTTACGATTCTTGCGGCAGATAGTTTCTTTCCTGTTTTATCGGTACATTCCCTCAATTAAATCGGCACACTTTTTTTACAGTTTAATCAAATATATATCTGATTTTTTTTTATAAGGTGCCGAATGCAAAAGAGCTCAGTACTAACCTCTGTCCCAAATATCAATGATCTATCAAGCAAAACTTTATAACTTCTTCAATGCATCTGCTGGATGAAACAATACGTTTTGCGGTTTTAAAAAACGTGTGATTTACGTAAAGCAATCCTTTATGTTTCGTTTTGGTTCAAGTCATTGCATATAGACTATAATTTTAGAATATTCTAATTTGTTGAAGCTTTGATTACTTTTCGTCCCTCATATGCTAGTATTTAAAACATTTCTAAGCATGGAGTTCTTTGCCTTTAAGTTGTTACAATTTCCTTGTTCACGCTGGGTGACCAATTCAAACAAGGCAGTTATTCTGAGTTTAGTTCAATTGTTTGCACTCTTACTTCTGAGCCACAAAGCTGTGCTTCAAACATCAGGCCAGGGCTTGAACAGTTGACACTTCAGCATTGTACAATTGGAGATACAATCTTTTTGATCAACATGTTGATCTAAGGCCTTCTTTGTGGATGTTAAAAATCCATTGACAAGAGAAAGCATTTGGCCTGGCAACATTCCTCCTCAATTAACACCACCAAATATTAATTCCATGTTGTTTCCATGTGCCACACTTTGCTGCAGATAAAACACTGTTGTATTTGCCTAAATAACTCTATTTCAAAGTAATTTATTTGGAACATCTTAATAAATGTGATAAAATACTACAAAAGTTCTTCAGGGAAGTCCAATTATGCATATAGTTTGGGTTCAGAATTGTCTGAATATCAGTAAATTTCAAGCCACAAATTAGTCCAGTTATGGACAAAAATACAATGCTGGTTTGAAAGAAAAATAATAGGAAGACATCTTGTCTCAGAGGGATAAGATGCACTAAAGAAACAATGACTTGTATTTCTATCGTGTAAAGGAAATAATTTTTTCCTAATATTACTGCGGGATACTGAAGCAGGCTTGTGTGGGTATGTTTGTGTGTGTGTATGTGTGACTAATTTAATTAAACTATAGATAGTCAGACTGCAAATTTTGAATCATCATAGGGGTTAAGTATAAAACAGGCATTTTGAAGTGGAGATGGACGAGCTAAAATGAAGTCTCAGCAGATACAACGTGAATAGAATTTGCATTTTGTAGATAAGTTGAGAGGTTGTTTGATTTTCAAAGGGACATGGTAAGATATTTTACAACTGGCAAGATAAATCAGGTGAAGTTGTTAAGTTAAAAGCAAAAAACTGTGGATGCTGGAAATCCAAAACAAAAATAAAAATACCTGGAAAAATTTAGCAGGTCAGACAGCATCTGCAGAGAGGAGCAGAGTTAACATTTCGAGTCTGTGTGACGCTTCAACAGAGCTAAGGAAAAATAGAAAGGAGGTGAAATATAAGCTGGTTTAAGGTGGGGGGGGGGGGTGGGGTGGGACAGGTAGAGCTGAATAGATGGCCAGTGATAGGTGGAGATAGCCAAAAGATGTTATAGACAAAATGACAAAGAGGTGTTGAAGGTGGTGATATTATCTAAAGAATGTGCTAATAGGTGACATTAAGGGTAGAAAGCAGGATGATCAAGGTACAGATAGCCCTAGTGGGGGTGGGGTGGGGGGAAGGGATTGAAATAGGCTAAAAGGTAGAGATAAAACAATGGATGGAAATACATTTAAAAATAATGGAAATAGGTGGGAAAAGAAAAATCTATATAAACTATTGGAAAAAAGGGGGATCGGAAAGGGGGCGGGGATGGAGGAGAGAGTTCATGATCTAAAATTGTTGAACTCCGGACTGAATATTGGGTTCAACAATTTTAGATCATGAACTCTCTCCTCCATCCCCACCCCCTTTCCGATCCCCCTTTTTTCCAATAATTTATATAGATTTTTCTTTTCCCACCTATTTCCATTATTTTTAAATGTTTTTCTATCCATTGTTTTATTTCTACCTTTTAGCCTATTTTGATCCCTTCCCTTCACCCCACCCCACCGCCACTAGGGCTATCTGTACCTTGCTTGTCCTGCTTTCTACCCTTAATTAGCACATTCCTTAGATAATATCACCACCTTCAACACCTCTTTGTCCTTTTGTCTATGACATCTTTTGGCTATCTCCACCTATCACTGGCCCTCTATCCAGCTCTACCTGTCCCACCCACCTTAAACCAGCTTATATTTCACCTCTTTTCTATTTTTACTTAGTTCAGTTGAAGTGTCATACAAACTCGAAACATTAACCGTGTTCCTCTCCGGAGATGCTGCCAGACCTGCTGAGTTTTTCCAGGTATTTTTACTTTTGTTTTAAAAAAAACTGAGAATGGTTTTGTTAGAACTGAGGAGAATTTTAGGTGATTCGGTAGAAATGTTTGAAATTATGAATGTATGGGACAAATAGAAACAGACTTTTGTGGTAATTATGTTGGAGTGCAGGGGACACTTTCTTACACAGAGGACTAATTGTGAAATGCACTATGGAAAGTTAGTAATTGAACAGAGACCCAATGTAAACATTTAAGAATAGGGTAGACAGATGATTGAAGGAGGGGTGAATAAAAAAATAGATGAAAAGTATGGACAAATGGGATTAGGATTATTTAGAGGATAACTTAGAGGATAATAATGACCATAAGCACCAACATAGACTGGATGGGGCAAATGGCCTGTTTCTGCATTGTAATTTCTATTTAATTCTATGTGTAATGTCTCATTCAAGAACAGCACTTCTACCAATGTAGCGCTCCTTCAGTAACACATTGAATTGTCACTTTAGCTGATGTGCTGAAATCCTAAATTTGTTTTGTACCATTACCACCTACCTAGAGGCAAAATGCTATCAAATGATCTAAACTGATACTCATAATAACCATGCTCTCACCACACACACAATATGTGTGTGTGTATGTATGTGTATATATATATATATAGATCTTTTGAACTACCAATTTGAAATCTCAAGAGGCGCATGCCATTATTGAACCAGTGCCCAAGCTGTTGGGTTCTGACATTGAAAGATAGCAAAAAGGGAGTGGTTGACAACATATCACTTTCCCATTAGCTAAGTGGTAACAGCATATCCTGTGGCCCCCTTTATCATGTAGGCCATTAAAACAGTAAAAATAATTTCTCAGGGCAGTTATCACTGATGTAGTGTCTATTTTGCAATGTCAGATTCAAGCAGCAATTGAAAGAAGCTTGCCAGCAGATCTCAGTGATTGCCCAAACTCAGTGCCTGTTTTAAATAGTGGGAAGTTGTGGCTTCCCACAAATGTCATTGGTTAAGGAAGACTTAATGGGTGATGTACAGGTATACAAGTCAGAACCCACCTCACAACTTGTCAAACTGACAGGAGTGCATCATAAAACATTAAGCTCACAGCTACCACCACTGATAATTGCCCTTCAGATGTTATCAGCCATAGGTGTGCAAAACTTCCTGTCTTCTCTGCTGTTGTATATGTGGTTTTTCAATACCCCAGCGCTTGCCTTTCTTTCTCTAGAAGAACATTAGCAGGTACATAGGAACAGACAGTTCTCCATAGAGATTCACATTTCACCAGGTGTACAAAGGTAAGCTGATCTGAAAGTACATTCACGTTGGTTGAATAAATAATTCATTAACATTTTATTATTTATTCAAATGTATGAGCTATGCCATTTGTTTTGCAATTGCCTGAATAAGAAAATAAAGAAAGGTCACTTCCAGTATGTATTATGTATAGTCAAACTAAAATAGTATCCTATTCAGAAAGAGTAACAATTCACAATATCATGAACAGAAGGTTGTGTTTAACTGTCTCAATCTGTGCTTCACCCCACTACTCTTCAAACATGAGGAACTGCTTTTCATCTTCAGGTTTATCAGATTGACAGTTTAGGCTCTAATATTATGCAAAACCAAGCACAAAGCAAAAAGTTTGCTCATTGTTTCTTGGATATACTGCAAATCCTCCTCTCAGTCTGGCCCAGGCATCTGAAATATTGTTTCCCAATCCTGATCTAGGGGTAATATTTGTACTGCCACGTACCTCATTAGATGTTCTACCTTCCATGAACTGTGTACATATAAAACCAACTCAAGAATGACATAAAACCAAGAAGCCAGACATCCAAACCATTATGCATTTCGAATGACATCACAAATTAATTGTACATTCAGCAAATAAAATTCTTTCCTATTTATCTGTGCTAATGAATTGATGATAGGCACAAGAATGGAAACATGGGGACAGCCATTCCTGCCCTGAAAAATAGGAAGAAAGCAACTGAAAAAAAGGAAGGTGGCAACCATACGTCAGATGGTGAGGGAAATAACACGAGCGCTTAACTTGCTTGACTACACTCTCAACAATCTCTCAATCACAGACACAGCTATCTGTGATGGTCTCCATAGTTCACAGATTCTTGCAAAAACCTTGTTTCCACAGTGTAGACACATATTATGCAACGTGCATTACCACTGCACAAATTGGATAGAGTAAAGACAGATTAAGCAGCACAAAATTCATCCTCCATGATGAGCTGTGAGCCAACAGCAGAGGTGTTGCTACCACTTTCCAAACACCTCATGACTTGGTCCTTCCCTGACTTCTCTATCACCTTCAAACTGGGAGACCGACTCTGCTCAAAGTATAGTATAAAAGGGTGTGCCAGGAGCCACTCCAGGCGTATCTTAGAATAGGATATTAAAATTGTGAAGTTACAACACAAAGCTATCTCCATGCTAAATGGTATTGCTATAAACAGCAGGATTTACATAGAGCTAAACATTCCTAAAACCAAGGAATTGGAGCAAAGTTAACAATTCCAGTAAAGAATGGTGTTAGACAATCAGGCAACTAATGGGAGGAGGAGGCGTCATGAACATTCTTATCCTCAACCATGCTGGAGTCTAGCATGAGTGCAAGAGGCCAGGTTGAAGTGCTTACAGCCATCTTCAGCTAATAGTGCTAAGTTGATGATCCTACTTGGCCACCTCCCAAGATCCCCACTATTGTAGATACCAGTATCCAGCCAATTTAATTTGCTTCCTAGGGCATTGAGAAAGAAGTGAATGAAGGCTATAGTCCCTGACAAAATTCTGAAAAGCAGCATGCCAGATCTAGCCACCTATCCACCCTATCTACTACAAAAAGGAGAATTACCACCCAATCTTCAGTAAAGTGATCAGGGTCATCAACAATGTAATCAAATGCCAAACACTCATCAATAACCTGATTGTTGGCTCTCATTTTTATTTTTCCCAGTACCACTTGGCTCCAGACTTCAGCACATTCTCAATCCAAACACTGATGAAAGAACTAAATGCCAAAGTAGAGGTGACAGTATCTGCCCTTACCAGCAAAGCAACATTCCACTGATCATGGCAGCAAGGATCCCTAGTAACAAGGAAACCTAGCAAAACTGAAATCAATGGGGATCAACGTTGATGGAAATATGTATGTCACACAAAGTAGTTGTTGTGGCTATTGAAGGCCAATCTGCACAACTCCATGAAGTCACCACAGGAGTTCCACAGAGTAGTGTTCACAGCTAATGATCTTCAGCTGCTTCATTGATGGTCTTTTCTCCATCATAAGGAGAGGTATGAGGCTGTGTTTCCATAGTCTTCAGCTCCATGTGAGACTCAGAAGTGCCACCAATAGAAATCTCTGCACCTAAGGATATTGAGGATTGGAGGGAGCCAATATGAATTTGTGAAGGATAGGTCATGTCGAATAAAGCTAATTGAATTTTTGAGGAAGTAACAAAGTAGTATACAGGGTAATGTCTATGGATGTATTTGCTATGGACTTCCAGAAAGCATTCATTAAGATGACACATAACAGACTGTAAGCTAAAATTAATGCTCATGGAATTGAAGGCAAATTATTGACCTGGTTAGGAGACAAAGAATTGGGATAATGGATATGCACTCTAATTGGAAGTAAGTGATGAGTGATGTCCTACAAGGATTTGTCAATAACACAAAAAATACAGTAAATTGTATAAAAAGGATCATAAAATTACAAAGAAACATTGATAGTTTGTGTGGGTGAATCAGTGGCACATGGATTTCAACACAGGTAAATGTGAGGTCATGCACTTTAGACCAAAAAAGAATAGGCCTGAGTATTAATTAAATGGTGAAAAATAGGAACAAAGGAAGCTCAAAAAGGTTTAAGGGTCTGTGTACACAGATCACTAAAATATTGTAGTTAGGTGCAAAACATAATCAAAAAATCAAGTGAATGTTAGCCTTTATTACTAGAGGGCTTGAATATAAAAGTGTGGAAATTTTGCGACAGCTACACAAAACAAAACCCTAGTTAGACCACATTGGGAGCATTGTCCAACAGTCCAAGTTTATGCACCATAGAAAGGATAGATTGGCCTTGGAATGAATGCTGTGCAGAATCACCAGAATGTTGCCATGTCCTCTGGGGTTAGATTATGAGCAGAGATTACATAAATTTGTATTCCTTCAAATGTAGAAGGTTAAGTGGTGATCTGATTGAGATGTTTAGGATTTTGAAAGAATTTGATAGAGAAGATACAGAAAACCTTTTCTGCCAATGAAGGAAGCTTGGGGATATAAAATCCAAGTTATGTCATTGAGGAGAGAAGTTCAGAAGCACTTCTTCACACAAAGTGCCATAGAAGTGTGGAATTCTCTTCCACAAAAAGCAAAATATGGTAGCAAAATTACACTAAAAAAGGAGAGGGAAATTATGAACAGGACAGGAATAGATAGAGAAGACATGCTAAAAAGATTAGCATTATTGAAAGTTGGTAAGTTACCTGATCCAGATAGAATGTATCCTAGGTTGTGGAAAGAAGCAAAGGTAAAAATAACAGAGGCATTGTTCACAATTTTTCAATACTCATTGAATACAGGAATAATGCTGGATGACCGGAGTGGTTCTAATGTTATACCACTATTCAAGAAAGGAGCAAAGGATAAGGTAGGAAATTACAGTCTTGTCAGCCTAGCCTTGGTGGTGCTGAAATTATTAGAAACCATTATCAGGGACAAAATAACTTTTCATTTGAAAAGGCATGGATTAATCAAGAAGATCCAGCATAGATTTGTTAAAGGAAAATTCTTTAATGAGGTAAAAGAGATACTTGATCAAGGTAGTGCAGTAGATATTGTATATGTGGACTTTTGAAAGGCATTCGACAAGATGACATACAGAGCCTTGTCAAGAAGGTGCCCATGAAACTAAGGGGAAAGTAATGATATGGATACCAAATTGGTTGAGTGACAGAAAGCAGAGGGTTGTGGTAGATGGATGTTTTTCAGACTGAGAGGTGGTTCCCAATGGTGTTCCCCAAGGGTATGTTTTGGGTGTGTTACTGTTTTCAATATTTATATAAGATCTAGACTTGGATATTGGGAACAATGTCACAAAGTTTGCAGAAGATGCAAAATTTGACAATGTACTGTATAGTGGCAAGAATAGCTTTAGAACAACAAAGACAAGGTGATGAAGCATAGCAGAAGGAGTTCAATGTGGAGAAGTGGGATGTGATGCACTCTGTAAGGACTAATAGGGAAGAACAGTACTCTATAAATGCCATGATTTTGAAAAGTGTAAATGAATGGAGAGATTTTAGCATCCTAAAAACAAATCTTTAAAGGTATCTATATTTTGACAAGGAGGTTAAAAAAAGCATATGGGCATAGAATATTAAAACAAAGAAAGCATGCTAGAACTTTACAAATTACTGGTTAGGACTCAGCTGGACTATTATGGACAAAACTGGGCACAATATTTCAGATGCCAACCTGTTACCAGGGATGAGTGACCTCAGTTTTGAAGACAGGTTGGAAAAGTTAAGACTGTTCTTCTCAGAACAGAGAAGCTTAAGAGGTGAACGAATAATGGCTTTCAAGCTGATGAGAGATTTTGATAGAGAAGATGGAGAAGAACATTTCCTCTGGCCAGCGAGTCAATAAGCAGAGGTCATAGGTTCAAAATCATTGGTAAAGGATTTAGGGGGAGATGAGGAGGATCTTTTTTTCACCCAGAGAATTGTCAGAACCTGGAATGCTCTGCCTTGAAAGATAGTGGAAGCTGATTGTGTAAATAATATTGAAAGATGTTGGCAATTGCTGAAGGGTAGCTAACAGGGTTACAAAGAAGAATCAAGGATGCAGAACTGAGCATGGCTGCTCTTTTAAAAAGCCAGAATAGGCCAATGGACCAAATAACCTTCTTCTGTGCTATAAGTTTCCATTATTCTGTCAATAAATCATTTGAAATCTGAGGTAGATTTTTGCTCAACAAGCATTTACAAGGGGACAGAGCCAAGCCAGGTGGGTAGAGTTAACATATAGATCAGGCATGATCTCATTGAATGGCAGAATGGCCGACTTTTTGTTCCTATGTTTCTAATCTTGAATAAGAAAAAGCCCAATCACTTCTTTCTGACTTTTAAGGGCATTATCATTGCTCAATGCACCCTAAGAAATATCTTGGGGATCGCATTGACAGAAATATAACTGTGCCAGCCATACAAACATTGGGTGGAATTTAATGCTGTCCCTCCCCAGCAAGTTTGGTGGCAGAGGAGCATTTAATATGGATCCTGCTGCTTTCTCGTCTCCATCCCGATTAAGTCTGCGGATAGCCTTCCCACCCCATCGTCAATAATTACTCACTTAAGGGCTTCATCCCACTGCCACTGGTATTAACACAGGGGCGGGCGGTGGAGGTGGGGTGGTGGGAGATTAGTGCTGGGGCTTTACTGTGCAGGCAGCTCAGCAAGCAAACCAATGCAGGTTTTTTGTAGACTCCCTGAAGTCCCTTATTTAATCAAGGGGCCTGGTATTGGCCAGGGTGGGGGTTCACTGATAGTCACACCCCTGTCCTTGCTGCTGACCGGCCCTCACACACGAACACCCTCCCCCCAACCCCTCCCCCGCCACCCGACACTCCTCCCACCACCACTCTTTTTTGTGGACTGAGATCCAGCAATAATATTAGGCCTTGGATGTGTGTCATACTGGCCGCAGCAATGGCCTCCCTAGTGGCACTGCCGGTCAAAAGAGTTATTGGCTTCTGATTGGGCGACACCTCTTCGCAGATATGACTTCTGCCTCAAGGTCCTTGACCCTGGGAAAGGCCCACTGCTGTCCAGTCAAGTGCCTGAGTGGCATTTAATTAAAGAGGCAACACAGTGCTCTCACTGACACTTCAGCCGCCAGGCGAGACCTCCATTGAATACTGCCCATCATGTAAACAACATCAGGACACAGGCTGGGTAGTCTATAATAAGTGGCTCACTTCTCAACCTCTCAAAGTGTCTTCATCATTTAAAATGCTCCAAAGAGTAATATTGTCAAATGCTCACCACTCACATGGACAATTGCAGCTACAAAAACACTCAAAATAAACTTAAGAATCTGTTTGATCGCTGCACCTACATAGTACTCAATATCTAACCCCTCCACCATTGGCACATGGTGGCTACAGGGTGTACGATCAAAGGATTCACTGCAGCAACTCACCAATTTTAGATCACAGCACCTGTGATATCTACCACCGAAAAGAACAAGTGCAACAATAGCACTGGAACATCACGTCTTGGACATAAAGTGTCATTCCATTATCGTCACTGAGTCACAATGCTGGAATTCCCTACTTACACCATTCTGGAAGGACCACCTGCACAAAAACTGCAACTCCTTGTCTAGTTTAGAGATGGGTTATAAATATGACTTTGCCCACGTTACCCACATCCCACAAACAAATTAAAAAAATGTCTGCTGTTGTCCACCTGAATTGAGTTGAAAATAGATATACCTTGTCGCATGCTAAGAAAGAACTTCCTTTGCATACTTTGCACAGTCATGTATTACATACTGGGTTTTACAAAAAATGCCTCTTTTGGATGCCTGGAGTACATCAGTTGTATACCAGTTAAACACTGTGGTCTTGTTTTTGGCTAGAGGTAACACCAAATTAATTGGCTAAGTTGTATCCTTGTCAAGAGGAACTAATTTTCCAAACTGTTGATGGGCAGGGCCAAGTTCAAGTGAATGAAGAAGAGCTTTGAAGTAAACTGTTCTTTTCACCTTGTTCCTACTTTTCTTTCAGGATTGCTCATTCACTATATGCGTGCTCCTCTACTCTGTGGAATGATATTAGCCTTGATAATATGCTCAGAATGTTTTACCTCACAAGAACATCATTGTGTGGAGGCCTTCCAAGAAGCTGGCAAGCATTTATTAAGCAAATTAGACCTCAAAGCAAAGCTCATGCACAATCATCTCAGAAAAATCTGATAGACATCAGGAAAAAAACACCTGGTGAATCATCACAAGTGCTGGGAAATAAATGGAGATGGTAGCAGTCAAACAGCAACTAGATGAAGAGAATGTCATGTACAACTGGCAACTGCTGTAGGGCAACAGATCTGTAGTTTACAAGGGCTCTATGCAAAGTTGAACTTATTAATTGGCAGATGTGTTTCATGAGAATCTTCAGAGATTTTTTGCTTAGAATACACAAGAGTTCAACTGCAAAATCCATGTAGATGTGCATAGGTTTCCAACAGATCATGATGGAGTAAATGGAAACTTGACAGTTATCTGCATGTCAAGCACATAGGGCTGATGCACAGGTGGAGCATTGCATAGTTTGGGAACTGGAGTCCTAGTTAATAAAAGACTGTCAACTTCTGCTCTTAATCATTTCTTTCATTGCAAGCAAGAGTCTCCATATATACTTATTCTCCTTGTCCACCTCTGCCAGTGATTATTGCTGGGCCTCCTTGATCATGTGCCACTTGGGAACTCACCTATGAATGGTGAAGCTGTGCAACATACATACAAGGTTTGGTTCTGGAGATTTTGACTGGCCTACACTGCAAGATGCCTGCTGATCTCTCCAGGTATCCAAACTGTTTTACATGCTTTGCTTTGATGGAGGCATGTGGAATTCTGCTCTTTCTTAAGAAAGTCTTAGTCTTCAAGGAGCAAGGGTCAGGGAATCCTACTTCTTCTTCTCTTTCCAGGCTTATTCCCCACCCCACCCCTCCCCGCCGCAACTTAACCCTCCCCCTCAATCATGCATGATATATTTTTCCCTTTCAAGATTCACCAGTCAATTCACCAGTCACAGAAAGCTACTAATAAAATGTCCATTGTCAGCATCTGGGGCAAAATTTTTAGCTCGACGGCAGGCATGTGCCCAACCCGCTCAAGCATGAAATGATGCGTGTTGACGTTGGGCGAGTTTCCTGATGGCAACACACAGTCCCACGATATTTTGGTTGGCTGGCACACACTGGAGTCAGCAGTGTACCTGGCGACAATTAAAAGGCCTGTTAAGGTCAGAGAATTATCAGTTAAGTTAAATTTTTCGCTGCCCGTCCAACCTTATGGTTGCCAGGCAGGCAAAAATGCCAAGTGTTGTGACACAGCAGTTGGTAAAGGCTGTTATTCAAAATCCCAAAGGGAAGCTTTAAATAACTGTCATAACCTATATTTTCAATTGGTATGTTTTGAGTTGCAGCTCTAAATTCAGGAATAAGACCACCAGTTCTCAAGAGGTTTTTATATCAAACTAAATGAAACATTTTATTAAGTTACAACAAATTAAACATATACACATGACTACGAATTACTACTATTGTAACTTTTAACAAATTCCCAAATTAATCTCCACTAAGGCAACAATAACCAATAAACTTAACCAGACACTAGGCAAAGCATTTTCACTTCACAAATTCAAAATGAGGTTCCTTTCAATTTGATAAAAACAAAAAACTGCGGATGCTGGAAATCCAAAACAAAAACAGAATTACCTGTGGAAGGGTCATGAGGACTTGAAACGTCAACTCTTTTCTTCTCCGCCAATGCTGCCAGACCTGCTGAGTTTTTCCAGGTAATTCTGTTTTTGTTTTCCTTTCAATTTGGTTCCTTTGCAGACAGTTGTAGGCTTACAGGCTTTGATCTTACATTGCCTCTGACTTCCACATAGAAACTCCGGCCTGTTATACCCAGCACTTCTCTTTGAATATAAATTTTCATTGTATCACCAGACTCTTTGAACTCCTTTCATTGTACCAATTTTATTAGTAATATAAACATTGCTTGGGGCCTTCTATCCATGTGCAAGATTTCACTCCCCTTTGAATGCTTTATTCAACAAAATGCAAATGCACTCTACCTTACTGTTTATATCTCAAAACTACTATACATCAAAGCACCCAGGCTTTAATGCAATGAACACACACAGACACACCCACAGATTAAGCCTCTATTTTTAAAAAATAAATTCCAATAATATATTTATACATTAATAACTTCATGACACCAAGCAGCCTTTGCACCTTTTCAATATCTACTATGCAACACAACTTTATCACAGTATTGCAATACCAAGGGGACGATGTTGGGACCACTGCCCTTCTGAATATACATGTATGATCTGGACTTGGGTCTATTATTAAAATTTGGAGATGATATAAATGTAGGGAGCATGGTCAACTGCAAAGAGGGTGTAAGTGATTTCAGAAGAAAATAAACACATTAATAGATTGAGAAGTTAGATATTAGATTAAATTTAATGGGATTGGGGGGGGGGTGGTGGGGTTGGTGGAGGGGGAATATGAACAATTTTCTCTTGGTCACTTAATTAAATGGATCTCCAGGCACCAAGCTCACCTCAAAGGAGGGTATCAAATTCTGTCCTGTGTTTCTTCTTCATCACTGACCTCCTCCTCTTCCACTTCCTTCTCTTCCACCATTGCCTGGGCAGGTTGCAATTCTTGAGTAACTGAAAGGAGGAAGGCACAAAGTTATTTTTGTTTCAAGGAAAGCAGGTGAAAGCAAGACAGGCATACTTACATCTGCAATTTGTAAACCAGAAGAGATTGTAGGATGGGGAGGAACTGGGATGTGAGAAGGAGGAAACAAAAACTAAAATAGCTGGAAAAACTCAGCAGATCTGACAGCATCTACAGAGAGGAACACAGTTGACATTTCGAGTCCGATTGACTCTTCATCAGAGAAGAAGATAATGAAAAGTCATACAGACTCGAAAGGTTAACTGTGTTCCTCTATGCAGATACTGTCAGACCTGCTGAGTTTTACCAGCTATTTTTGTTTTTGTTTCAGATTTCCAGCATCCGCAGTATTTTGCTTTTATCTTATTTGAGAAGGAGGATTAGGTTTAAGCGTACCATCAACTTTGATGGTTTCAGCCCACTGCTGGCT
This sequence comes from Carcharodon carcharias, assembly GCF_017639515.1. Classification (NCBI taxonomy): domain Eukaryota; kingdom Metazoa; phylum Chordata; class Chondrichthyes; order Lamniformes; family Lamnidae; genus Carcharodon; species Carcharodon carcharias. Next base: position 120,079,196 of record NC_054480.1, on the reverse strand, counting down.
ACAGCCTCATCCATGGCCATTCCAATGATGGCGAGCACTGTCTCCTCCATCAGGGTGAGGACAGGCAGCCCTGCCCGCCCCCCGCCCCCCCAGTGGTTAGATATTGCTTGTTTGGTTTTGTGCCACCTTATCTTGCAAGCAAGAGGTAAGTGTCATGCAATATGTTTGGGTGATGTGGCTGTCATGGTTGAATAACTGGCAACACGTACAGGCTGTGAGATGTAGGAATGAGAGTTGCAGCAGTGCTAAATGTATGAGGCATTAGGAGATGAGTGACTGTGATTGATGCATTGAGTGTTGCGTGAGGCTTGGTGCAATTGGTGGGATTTGGCATTTGAAGGTATATTAATTAACATTTATCTTTTGTGTGAGATCTTGCAGCATCACACCCAGGCCCTTGTGGCTAGACTTCTGGTATTAACCTGCATTACTATCTGCTCCCAATGCTTTTCACATTTTGTCTTGAGTGCTTCCTGACCCCATAGGGATAGAGAACCTCTGTCCTCCTGCCTACTTCCTCCAACAAGACATTTCGTGCAGTTAGAGAAACTTGGAGCAAGCTCTCTGCCCTGTTGCTCCATAATCCTGAGTTTTTCTTGCTCACTCTCTTCTACAACCAGTTCCAGCACTTGTTCCAGCCAGAATGCACTTCTTTAAGTGGTGCAGATTGACTTTCAGCCCTTTATCACGTAAAAACAGATGATCTGGTCATTAACACATTGCTATTTGTGAGAGTTTGCTGAGTGCAAATTAACTGCCATGCTTCCTGCATCACAACAGTGACTACACTTCAAAACTACTTCATTGACTGTAAAGCACTTTAGGATGTCTGGTGGTTGTGAAAGGCACAATATAAATGCAATTCTCTTTTTTTCTTTTATCTTCAGTGCTGGATAAACACAAACCCTCTACATACAATTTAACTGGCAGTGGCCATTTGAGAAGTGTTAAAGGATCATTATCAAAAATGTTTTGTGAATGGCAAATAACATTGCATCTTCAGGTCTCATAGGTTTCTGCGGTGTGCATTTTGCAATTTTGCTAATACTAAAACTACTGTTAAAATTGAGGATTTAGCAATGTTTTCTGATCAAAGGAAATTTCTAATAAACAAAGACCTTAACTGCTGTACAAAGCTTCAGTAAATGGCCAATCAGCAGTGCAGTCTGGCTTCAATGATAAAGGAGATGACGTGTTCCAATAGCGAACAGAAAAGTTTCCAAACTATAGATTGGCTCACCAGCGTGCAGTGCACACAAACTCAAATACTCAACAGAAAAGGGAACATTTTTATGCAGTAACCCTACACATTTATTTATAAAGGATTTTTCATCTTTTTTATGCTCTCAAGCACAGTTTCAATTTGTTTTAGTTGAAAATGTATTTTCCTTATGTTATCTTTTAACTCAATGCTTTGCTTTTGGCATTAGTAGTTTTTAACATTGCACATGCAAGAACATTAAATGAGTACAAACCATATTTTGGTGTGACCTTTGTCATGACCAAGTGAGAAGGGGTGATCTGGTGCCCCGCTATTCAGCTTCCTTGGTTGGTCACAACAAAGGTTTAATTTTCTCTTTGATGAGGATATGCCTCTTCCGAATACAAATATATTTAACCATCTTAACTGTGAGCAATAACAAGCCAATCAAACAAGGTTTTCTTGAGTTAAAGAAAGAGCAAATTTATTAATCACAAAGCCGAGAAAAAAATAATAACGTCACACACACACGTATCAGAAATAAGGGAAGTTAGAGCCCAATAAAAAATGTTGAAAGAATATACGGTTGAGTATCCTTTGTTTATCCTCGAGGCGTAGATTGTTAAACATTGCTACCAATTTGGATTAGTTGGTTTCGTGGATGCGATCAGATGGAGGACCTTTTGCAATTATTACGAGATCTTGATTTGCTAGTGGATTTCTAGTAACATTGGCTTCTGAACCGGGTAACACTCTTGTCCCAAAATAGGTGGAGGGAGAGAACTTTCAGCCTGTCTCTTCTGCTGAAGTCTTTTATGCAAAATTCCCCTGCAGAGGCTGCAGCCTGGCCTGCTGTACTTCACCCATTTGCATTTCATGGGGTTTTGGGTGTGTCTGTCATTATGTCAATATTCAGCACTTTGCATTTTAAATAAAAACAGAAAATGCTGGAAAAACACTGCCAGCAAAAGTTCTGGCAATATCTGTGGAGAGAGAAACAGAGTTAACGTTTCGAGTCTGCATGGCTCTTCTTCAGAGCTTTGACTTTGCACTTAAATGTCTCTTCCTTCGACAGTGACAAGTTTCAATGGTCACCGCATTCCCCTGAGGGTGACTTGTTTGTTTATCACCTTCAATTTGAAAGGCGGTATTGCATTTTTAAGCAGTTTGTTTTGTCTCATTTCAAATTGCAAAATTTCCAATCAATTAAAAGTTTGAAAAACATATTTTCAAAATTGAAGGAGTTTAGCCACGGGAAACTTTAAATATTGGGTGTTTTAAGAAATGTATTATTGCTGTAATGCGGCTATGCCCTTTTAATTTGATAATATGATTTTTCAACTTTCAACTGACTGGAAATTTTGCAGTTTGAACTGAGACAGAGCAAGCTGCTTAAAATGCGAGGCCACATTCCAAAGTGGTGGTAAGAAATAAACAAATCACCATCAAGGGAGTGTGAAGGGAAAGGCATTTCCTATAATCCAGATAATCTATCCAACTGCAAAAAGTTTTGTTGGGTCTGTTATACTAAAGTGCTAAAACGTCCACATTCAATGCTTTCATAGGACAGGATGAAATAATCATGGAGAAGTTAAGGGCACCATTCTTGGAAGAGCTAAATGGAGTAGCTAAGCACTTAGGGTTCTGCCAAAAGCCAAAAAAAAACACTGAGCAAAGAATTTTCTGGTCGGCGAGTGGGGGCGATGTGCAGTGACATCGAGCAGATGTCCCGACATCACTGCGTGTCATTTAGATTGTAAGTTCGGCGGGTGCACGCCTGCCGAACTGTCAAAGGCCTATTAAGGCTATTAAGAAAGTAATTAAAGTTGTTAAGAATGCTGCCCGTCCAAGCTTAAAGTTGGTGGGCAGGCGAAGAGCCCAGGCGGCCTTCGCGTTTTTCATGAAACCTCATCCACGGGCGGGATGAGTTTTCATGGCAGGTTTATTAATTAAATAAAACTTTTTGAAAAAAATTAATGGACATGTCCCAGCTCATGTGACAGTTTTATATGAGGGATATGTCCTTAAAATTTTTTATTCCCTTTATTAAATTTTTCAGAACTTTAAACTAATCACCTCCATGCCTCAGGGAGATTTCTGTGCTGTTTCACGTGCATGTGTGAAACAGGTAAATTAGTGGCAGAGAAATTAAGATTGGAGCAGTGGAAATTGGAACTGGAATTTGAGGAAAGGGAACAAGAGAGAGAGAGAGAGGCAGGAATGGAAGGAGAAGAGAGAATTCCAGGAAAGGGAAAGAGGAAAGAAAAAGGTGTTTAAATTAAAACAGCTCGAGCCGAGAGGGAAGGATCCCATAGTGCGCTTTGAAGATACTCCTCGTGAAGGAACAACACCTAGCTCAGACTTAAGGGCTGAGGTATTCAAGTTTGCTCCATTTAATCCCTCAGTTTGATGAAGAAGTGGTGGATACCTTCTTTATCCCTTCCAAAATGTTACCACTGCAGTTAAAGTGACCAGCCCAACACTTGTCACTGCTGTCGCAGTGTAGGCTGACAGGAAAAGCTCACAAGGTTTACTCCCTCTTGTCTGAGGAAAGTGAAACAAGCTATGATGCAACAAAAGTGGCTATTTAAATCCATACCAGTAAGTGCCAGAGGCAATTATGCCAGAAGTTCTGTACCCTCAGGAAATGGCCTGACCAGGCATATCTAGAATCCGAACAGCATAAGCATCTCACTTTTGACAATGGGTAGAGGTGCTTAAATTTGAGACCACATAGAAAAACCTTTGTGAAATAATTCTCTTCAATGAGTTTAAAAACTCCACACTATTCCAAATAAGAACTCATAAAGGAACAGTGAATAGCTGGGGCCAGACTGGCAGCAATCCAGGCTAATGATTATGAACTTGTCAACAAACCTTCATCCCAAAGGAAACCCTTCCCTAGGCAACCCCAGCCAACTAAGAAGGATAGAAGTTTAGAGAATGATAGGAAACTGAGCACCCCTGGGAGAGATGGAACAGCTGTAAATACAGGGACCCTCCTCAGGTCAGAAAAGATGGTGCTGAGAAAAGGAATGAGAACAAGAAGCCTGTGTGTCTTAAATGCCACAATGCAGGACATATCTGTGCTGATTGCTGGAGGTTATGGAAAAGACTGTGGGATTTGTTGGGACACACAAACACTGTGCAGAAAATGGGAATCAGACAGAGAGCATAGCAGACCAGGTCATGGATCTGACTGCAGCAGAAAATTCCAGTAGATCCGCTTCTGTGAGTGTGGATGAGTTTTAAAAAATCCCTGAGAGTTACAAGGGTTTTGTGTCGAAAGGAAGAGTGGCCACATTTCCCCAGAGTGGAGCAAATAAGCCTATAGTGATACTGGGGGATACAGGGGCCAGCCAAACTCTACTGCTGGGAAAAGGCATGACCTTTCCATCAGAGAGTGCAATAAGTGCCACAGTGTTGGTGAAGGGTTGTGAAGGAGGGAACGTGCCCATCCCCTTATACAGGTTGCACCCGGACTGCAATTGTGTCAGTGTTATGGCACAGCAGATGGCAAATACCGAACTGCTCAAATCCCAGAGGGAAACTTAAAACAGCTACCACAAGTGTTTTGCAATTTGTATTTTTATTTCGATACGCATGCCTTGAATTCAGTAGTAATAAGACCACTGAGTCTTAGGGTTTGTATTCGAAACTAAATTAAACATTTATAAATAGAAGAAAAGATTTTAAGCACATACAAAGGTTTACATATTACTACTATAATAACTCCTAAATCCCCTAATTAATCTGGATCCCAGTTACACCACCGTTAAGGCAACAGTAAAACAACATAGATTTCAACAGACCCTGGACAGGGATATTCACAATGGCCATGAATTCTGGTTGGCGAGCGGGGGGTGGGGCCCGCTCATCAATGCGTAAAATGACGGAACTCCCGACGTCACCCTGCCTCATTTCAAATTTCAGGTCACGGGGGCTCAGCCGAGTCAGCTGTGCACCCGCCGACCTGTCGATGGCCTATTGGGGCCATTGACAAAGTAATTAATGTAATTAGTGGACCTGCCTGTCCAGCCTTGGCAGGCAGGCTGGGAGCCGTGGCGGCCATTGGAGAAAGCATGAAATCATGGGTGGTATGAAGTTTCATGAATGTTTATAAATTTTCAATAGAAGTGAAAGTGAAAGTGATGGACATGTCCCAACTCATGTGACAGTGTCACATGAGGGGACATGTCAGGGAAATTTTTTTTTTCTTTTTTAACATTTTTTAATGTGTAGCTGATCTCCCTGAGGCAGCATTTAGCCTCGGCTCAGGGAAATGCCCCCCTGCCCGCACAGGGAGCACATCGCCCTTCCTTGCAAACGTCACACTGAGTGGGCCTTAATTAGCCCGCCCACGTAAAATGGTGGCGTGCCCCGATTGTTGGGCGCCAATCGGAGGTGCGCCTCCCCGTCAGGGGGAAAATTCTGCCCAATGAGTTTTCGCTTCTCAGAGGCTGGTTCCCTGAGAACCATATCTGCCAAAATAGTGGTGAGGGAATTAACCCAATTCTTTACCTGATTTGGATTACCCACCGAGATCCAGATCAGGGCTCAAATTTCATGTCCTGATTGTTCCAGGAAGTTATGGGCAATCTGACCATAACTCAGCTGAAGTTCTCAGCGTATTGCCTGTAGTCACAGGGGCTGCTAGAATGGCACCACCGGGCCCTAAAAATAATGATCAAGGCATACTGCCACATGTACCCCCACGACTGGGATACAGAACTAAGTTTTCTTCTGTTCACCACCAGACACTCAGCCAGTGAGTCCACTGGTTATACTTTGTTTGAATCGGTTTACAGGCACCAAGGGCAAAATTTACCCATTGGCGTGCAGGGGTGGGGCCCGCATACCAACGCATAAAATGACGTGTGGTGACATCGGGCGAGCATCCCAACATCACCGTGTGCCATCGTGATATTTCATTGGGCGGGCACGCGATGATCTCCAATGCGCGCCCACCATTAATTAACGGGCCAATTAAGGCCCCTGAGGCACCAATTGATGGCAATTTTTCAGTACCCGTGCGATCTTCAGGTTGGCGCATGGGCACAACGGGCAGGTGGGTAGGGCACATTTGTATTAACCTCATCCACGGGCGGGATAAGAGGGCTCAGTGGGGTCACGAGTGTGTTCTGTCAAATATTGATTTTTCAAAGATACTGATACTTACCTGTGTGATCTGCAATACTTCAAAACGCATACCAGCTGCTTGGTTGGACTCACAACCTTCAGGTCAGCACTCTGCAGTGAAGAATCTTTTTTGAGCCTTCAGGTTTCAGGAGGCCTTCACTTAGCCTGGGAATGGGAGTTGAACTCCCCAATGGGAGCATCTCCTCTGAGGAGGAAGGGAGGGCTAGAAGGGGGAGGAGGCCAGGAGTGCACATTCAGCCTCCAGGGGAGCCACCTTTGGGAGGACAGGCGCAGGCACAAGGGGTGCAGGGCCAAGAGGTAGACCAAGGCGGAAGGGGCCATAGAAGATGCCACTATCCTGCTGCCAGGGTATACAGGCGGCGAAGCAGCTACCTCAATATGTCTGAGGTGCAGTGCCGAAGGAGGCTCCGTCTCTCAAGGGAGACAGTCAACTATATCTGTCATACGATAGGGCCTGAGATCTCCGCTAACTGTGGGGTGGACATCCCATGCCAGTGGCTGTAAAGGTAACAGCTGCCCTCAACTTCTCTGCCTCTGGCTCCTGCCAGGGGTCAGTGGGTGATCCATCTGATGTCTCCCAATCAGTTGTCCACACTTGTGTCAAGCAGGTTACAGGCGCTCTGTTCAGATGGGCATTGACTTTCATCCACTTCCACTGGGACCAGGCAAGCCAGACACTGCGAGCCAGAGGCTTCGTGGCCATTGCTGGCTTCCCCCGTGTCCAGGGTCCAATAGACTGTACATATGTGGCCATCAAGGCGCCAGCAGGTGAGCTCGGTGCCTTCTTCAACAGGAAGAGCTTCCACTCCATGAACATGTGATCACAGGGTGCTGATTCTACAAGTCTGTGGAAGGTACCCAGGCAACTCCCACGATGACTACATCCTCAGACACTCCCAGGTGCCGGGGCTCTTCAGTGCTCCAGCCCAGCTTGATGGCTGGCTGATGGGTGACAAGGGCTATTCCCTCAGAAGGTGGCTCATGACACCTCTCCGCCATCCAAGAACAGAAGCTGAGCAACGGTACAATAGGAGCCACGCCTCCTCAAAATGCGCTTCTGATGCCTGGACTGCACAGGGGACGCTCTCCAGTACTCCCCGATCGTGTGTCGCTGATAGTGATTGCATGCTGCGCTCTCCACAATCTTGTGCTGGAAAGGGAGGACGCAGTGGACTATGACAATGTAGACGTATTGGCTGTGGCTGCACATGATGAGTCCAGCAGTGAGTCCGAGGATGAGCATGCACAGGGAAATGCTGAGTGGGTAGATGCTGACCTGGGCATACTGCAGGGAGGCAGGGACACCTGGGAGGCTTTAATCCATTGAATCTTCAGCTAGCACACCTCATATGGACCCCCAGGACAAGCTTGGGCTGCAGGCTCCATACTCAATATCTAAGTGCAAAATCTGCCTGGACAGGAACATTAACCAAGGGCCTTGTTAATAAAGCTGAATGTCCCACAAATCACTCATAACATTTTTGGTAAACATGCACCTGCAGAAGAAAAGAGGCACCCTCAGCCATGGTCACATGTCTGAATTTAAAATTATAACAAAGGAACATAAGAAAACAAAATGACAAAGGTGTTAAAAATCACACCAACTCATAAAGGCCTCACTGTGAGCCAACACAAAGACACTAGTGATAAACCCATGGTGTGCCTAAGGTGCCTTATGTTTACGTTTCCAGGTGCTATGTCTTGGTGCTGCCCCCTTGCTGGGACTGGCATCTGAGTCAGCCTGCTGACTCTGCTGTCCTGTTGGCCTCGATGACCTTGGTGGTCGTCCTCTGGCCCGTGGAGCCTGTGCTGGCCTCGCCTGGGAGGGAGCTGCCAGTTCCACAGCTGGCACCTCCCCAATTGTCGCAGCTTCACTGGATGCAACGATCACTGGCAGAGTGGCAGAGGACCTGCCACCCTTATCCAGACCACCCTGAGAGGAGCCCGCAGAGACGACAGGTAGCTGCTGTGCCAATATGAGATCGCATCGGACCTCCCTGCTCACCATGGATGGATGGGCTCCGAGCTGGGAAACTTGGTACCCAGACCATCTCCCAAGCTGGCACTGACCAACTGAGGTCAATGCCAATGTGAGGGCTTGCTGGTCAGAGCACATCACCAGGAAGCCCTGATGGGTCTCCTGGAGGATCCTCTCCACGAGAGTCGCCGCTCTCTCCATGGTGGACGCATGGTGCTCGGACATGAGGCTCATTACGTTGGCGATTGTCCACGTAGGCTCCTCCACCACGGACACAAAGCCAAGCATTGCCTCACGTATTTCCATCAGATGCTCCTGCACACCCGGCCACATTTCCTGCATTTGCTATGTCGTGGACAACTCCAGAGGCATATCATTAGGCACCGACTGAGCATGTGCCTGGTCCCCTGCCGTCCTCCCACTGCTGGTGCCATGGGCACTCTCTGTCTCTGCCAGCTCCTCCAGCGACTGTGAAGTGCCCTCACCGCTGTGCCCTGTAACACTAGCTGATCTTCTAATTCCCACTGAAGTGCTAGTATCTGCGCTGGTGCCTGCTGGCAGTGATGGTGTGACACTGGTGAATCAGAGACTTCAGAGCCCTCAGGTATGAAAAGGGACCTCTGCTGCTCCTCCTCCCAGCCCTGCTCCACTGATGCTGAAAGGAAGAACAAGGACATTGGATCAGTTAACGTGGAGACAATGTCATCGTGCATCCCTGTCCCCCGGATCATTATGCGCTCATCCTTCCATAAGCGATGATCAAACCATGCTGCAAACATCAATCACTGAACATTCAGCACTGCCATGGCTGTTGGGAGAACAATGGTGACCTCACAGCTGGGCAAACATACTTGCCAATGGCACCCCAGCCTCGCCAACACCGGTGGACCTGGGTGCATGGCGCCTCCCCAGATCTAGGGCCTTCTACTTGAAGCAGCTGAGAATCGCCACCTGGGCTGGACCTCCGCCAGTTCTCACCTGCTCGGTGACATTATGCGCATTCTTCTCCTGAAAAGGAGAGAAGAGCATTGATTAGTGCTACTTGTACCTGGACTTCGCACACGGCCCACCCCAGCCAGAGTGGGACTTTGCAGGACTCCAGTGTCTCCTCACCCCGCTGCTGCTGAACACTCACAGAAAGATGCTAGGCCTGTCCCCCCTTCTTCCTGCTAAGCCAAATGCTGCCTACATCACATTTGGCACCACATGGTCTAACCTCCCATAGCAAGGAGACACAAGCACATGGAGTGCAGAGGGCACCAGATCGATCAGTGCCAATGCTACCTTGAAGCTCCTCTCCCAGCATGTCAGCACCCTGACTTTGACATGTCCACGGGTTCGAGCACTATGCTAGGTGCAGCTCCTCATGTACCACATGCTGCGGGTGCAGAACCCATCTCATTACCACCCTCTCAGGGTGACCTGGGCATGGGCAATATCTGCCGGCCCACCCAGCGATGGACACATGCCGTCAATGATTCAAGGCAGTCACTACGCTCAGATTTGGGGGTGTGGAGGGGATGCCAGGGGGGAAAGCCTACCTGCTGGGTTAAGTGACCAATGTCAACATGGTACTTACCCTTCCCGAGCGCAACAGGTCGTTGAAGCGCTTGCGACACTGGATCCAGATGCATCACACCATGTCGTGGGAGCTCACCACCTCCACCACCTCCTCCCAGGCATGTTTAGTCATGTGGGGAGGCCTCCTCCTCCCGTCCCGGGGTACGAGCACCTCCCGTCATGATGCCACCTCCTTGAGGAGGGCTGCAAGGCAATCGTCAGAAAAACGAGGGGCACAGTGGCCCCTGCCCTACCCTCCTGCCTGGTCTGCTCACCAGCAGCGCTCTGGAGAGCCCTCCCACCAGCCATGTTTCACAGCCTTTGAAAGGCTGCAGGAGCTTTTTAAAACAGGCCGCCGGGTCGCCATTGGACCCGGTGGCCATTGCAGTCTCGCCGCCGCCCACCCGCTCCTGCTGTCCTCGGGAGCCCCGATTCACACTGGGCAGGTCTGTGTAAAATGGTGGCAGGACCCAATCGTGGGTGGTGATCAGGTCCGCGCCCACCTGCGCTCACTCCTGCTCCGCCCGCCCGACAGGCAGAACGTTCTGCCCCAGGTGACAGGTCCTCTGAAACTAACCAAGGAGAGATTTTTAGAACCGAAGGAGGAAGTCATGTTAGACTATGTAACTGTGTTCCATGAGTGACTCATGAGAGCCTGTGATGTGGCTTGAGAACACTTAAAAATCTTTCAAACAGCAATGAAAAAAACAGGCAGACAAATATGTCAGGGCCCAACCAGGAGACTGTGTGCCAGTGCTCCTAACAATACTGGGTGAACCCCTAAAAGCCCTGTACAGTGGCCTGTACAGAGCAGCAAAGAAGCTTGGGGAGATAACTTATCTAATTGACACTGCAGACCACAGGAAAAGCAAAGGCTGTGTCATGTCAACGTGATAAGATAATATCATAGCCAAGAAGGGGACAAGCAGGTCTGTCACATGGACAACAGTCTGTCCAATAACAACAGAGCTGGAGGACGAGAGCAACAGTGAGGCTGAATTGGAGGGAGAGGTGGGTGAAACCCACATTGACTCCCCCCCACCCCCCGCCCTACTGTCCAGCTAGCAAACACAAAAATTCTAGCAAATTGGACACCAAATTCACCCACCTAAATGCAGAACAGCGAGGATACCTGACAAGACTACTCACTTGCATTTAAATACATCTGCAGCTTTAGCTCTACATGATATGGATGTGGGAGAGCCCCCTATCATAAGGGAACATCCCTACTATCTAAGTCCAGAAAAGCTGGCCCAGGTTCAGGAGGAGATTAGCTGCATGTAGCTGGAGCTCCCCAGTTGTGCTCATGCTCAAGCTGGATGGCTCCACAAGGCTCTCCATTAGCTACCAAAAGGCTAATGCAATGACTCCTACCTAATTCCCTGCCTGGAAGACTGCATAGATAGAGCAGGTAATGCAGCCTGTACTCACTGGAGTTTAGAAGAAGGAGAGATAACTTTATTGAAACATTTAAGATTCTTAGGGGGCTTGACAGGGTAGATGCTGAGACGTTGTTTCCCCTTGTGGGAGAGTCTAGGACCAGAGGGCATAATCTCAGATTAAGGGGGCGCCCATTTAAGGCAGAGATGAGCAGGAATTTCTTCTCTCTGAAGGTAGTCAGTCTGTGGAATTCTTTACCACAGAGGGCTGTAGTCGCTGGGTCGTTAAGTATATTTAAGGCTGAGATAGACAGGTTTTTAATCAGTAAGGGAATCTAGGGTTATGGGGAAAAGGCAGGAAAGTGAAATTGAGGATTATCAGATCAGCCATGATCTCATTGAATGGCAGAGCAGACTTGATGGGCCGAATGGCCTACTTCTGCTCCTACGTCTTATGGTCTAATAGCCTACATTACAGAGATAGGTTTTCTCAAGTGATAACAGCAGGTTCCCTTGACTGCCAATGCAAAGGAAATCTCCACCTTTGTATCTCTGGATGGGTCATACCCCTGCCGTGTCATGCCATTTGGACTCAGAAATGCCCTCCCAGCCACCTTTCAAAGGCTGATAAACCAGGCAGCGGTGGGCTTATTCAATTGTGTAGTGTGATTAGATGATCTCCTAGTGTACAGCGACACCTGGGAAACTCCCTTCGTGCAACTGCAAGCCCTCTTCCAGAAATGACAATCAGCTGACCAACGGTCAATCTCGCAAAGACCGAGTTTGTTAAGGCTCAGGTCTATCTAGGACACATAGTGGGTCAAGGACAAGTACTGCCCAGAGCCTCAAAGATACAAGCAATAGTGCAGTTTCCCATTCCCACAAAAAAACCGGGAAATAATGAGATTGGTAGGGATCTGTGGGTTCTACCGCAGGTTTGTCCCAAACTTCAGTACGGTAGCTGCCCCACTGACAGACCGACTACAGAAACAAGCAAAGGCAGTATGGACCGGGAAATGTCAGACAGCTTTCGACATGCTGAAAACCATTTTAATAAATGAACCAGTGCTAGTAGCTCCAGACTTTAACCAAGCATTTAAAATAGTCATCGATCAAAGTGACCTCAGGGTAGGGGCTGTCCTCCAGGAGGACAATAGAGGAATAGAGAGACTAATTGGGTACTTCTCCAAAAAACTGAACAAACATCAGAAACGGTATTCCTCAGTAGAAAAAGAAACCCTAGGTTTATTGCTGGTTCTCAAACACTTTGAGATATATGTCCAAAATGGATACAGAGATGCCCCTGTCTATACAGACCACAACCCTTTGTGGAGAAATTGAAAACTCAGAATGCAAGATTATTTCATTGGAGTTTGTTTCTCTAACCATATCATCTAAAAATCACCCGCCTTGCAGGAAAAGCAAATGTGATTGCGGTCACCCTGTCCAGAACTTAGAGACCCAGTTAGAGTTGATGTGATAATTCAGACTTAGGGTAAGAGAGTGAATGGAAGTGGATATGTTTTTTTTGTTTGTGTTTTTATTCCTTGGGCAGAATCTTCTGTTTGGCATGCGGGCTGGGCCCCACACGCCGATGAGCAGTGACGTTGGGTGTGCGTCCCGATGTCACCGCGCGTCATTCCGATCTTCAGTTCGGCAGGCACACATCGGAGGTGGCTGCACACCTGCTGAACTGTCAAAGGCCTGTCAAGGCCATTAATAAAGCAATTAAAGATATTGATAGGGTTGCCCGTCCTACCTTAAGGTTGGTGGGCAGGCGAAGAGCCCAAGCAGCCTTCGCATTTTTCATGAAACCTCATCCACGTGCGGGATGAGGTTTCAGGAAGGGTTTATTACGTTAATAAATATTGTTCAAATATTTCAAAAACATGCCCCAGCACATGTGACGCTGTCACATGAGGGGACATGTGTAAATGATTCTTTAGCTTCTTTATTTAAAATTCACATTATGAAATTAATCTCCCTGATACATGGAGCTGCCTCAGAGAGATTTCTGCGCTCCGTCGCATGCTTGCGTGAAAGAGTGCAGGCCCCGACTCTCCCTCATCCCCTTGCCCGCACAGGTAGCACTGAGCGCTTCCAGGTGCGTGTCATGCTGGGCGGACCTTAGTTGGCCCGCCCACATAAAATGGCAGTGTGCAGCCAAATACGGTCGGCGATTGGCTCCGTGCCTGCTCCTGACCTACCCGCCCAACGGGGAGAAAATTCTCCCCCTTGTAATAAAAAAAGAATGAATCTCATTTCATTTCTCTGTGATGGGAGGTGTTTTGAGTCTATGATTTTTCAACTTTCAACTGATGGGAACATTTGCAATTTGAACTGAGACGGGGCAAACTGCTTAAAAATGTAAGGCCATATTCCAAGGTGATGATGAGAAACAAACAAATCACCCTCAGAGGAGCTTGAAGAGTGAGACACTTCTTATAATCCAATACCCATCAAAATTGTCTATGAAAGAGTCTTAAAAATGCACATTGAAACAATGGCTGCCACAGGCACACACAGCCAAAATTTCTTGGAAATGCACATTGGGTGCATATTTCAAGCAAAGGCTGAGTGAGATTGAAAGTGACACAGATGGTGTCAAGAAAGTCTTCAGCAGAGGAAACAGGTTGAAGACTGCTCTCTCCCCCCTCTCCTTTGGATAAGTGAGTCGCTCAGTTCAAGAAGTCAACTCTACCAGAAACTTACCAGAGAACCAAGATCTCATAATAATGCAACACCTTCTACATCTACATCGGACCACATCCAAGAAACCAGCTAACCTAAATTGGCCACAGTGTTTAAAACTTTGCCTCAAGGACAATCAAAGAACACTTAGCTGTATATTCTTTTACCTTTTTTTAATTTAACTTTAACTCTACTTATTTCTGATATATATATGTGCATGTGTGTGTGTATGGTGCGTGTACGTTTCTGAATGACTACATGATGGCCCAATGCTTGACGTCATGTTTTTATTATTTGTCTCGGGGTTAGTGGTTAATAAATTTGCTCTTTCTTTGACTCAAGGAAACCTTGGTTTGACTGGCTCCTTATTGCTCACAGCTTCAAGTTAGAAACATTCTGATTTGGAAAATCCTCGTGAAAAAGAAACTTTAACCTTTGTTGTGACCAACCGAGGAGGTTGAATAGAGAGGAGTCATTTCACCCCTTCTCACCTGGTCGTAACATTGTGCAAGGCTGTAGACATTAAACCCAGCACTACATGTTGCATTACAGAAGATAAGATCACAGATGCTCTTGAGACTGTTATAGCTTTGAAGTTTCTGAAAGTTTGATCTGAGTGTGGCCACTGCCCAAATTAGAGTGACATCAACTAGCTCAATACAATTTCTACTTTCTCTTAACATGTATGAGGCAAGCTGGATGTAAATGATCATTTTTATTCTAACAGCGTTATGTATTAAAGAAAAACTTAGTGAGCACAATCTAAAAACCATTCTTCTAAATTTTCTTTTTTTATTTTGTCTATTCTTATAGATATAATTTGTATCAAACAGATTAAATGAAAAAGAATATAAATAAAAGATTCTGGAAAATTGTAACAGGCTAATCGCATCAATTAGGAGAAAAGATAGCTACACCATTTCAGGAGTGCACTTCAAAAGAATCCACTGAATGAATGTTTAATGACAACTTTTAGTCCCTTTGGTAATGGTGGAGCTAGGAGGATAAATTATAGCCTGTGCACTCTTTATGAATCATGAACGCGAACACTTGAGGATTTAAGTACAGGAGTAAAGGTGTCTTGTTGCAATTGTAGCAAGTATGGGACCGCATCTGGAGTATTGTGTATCGTTTTGGTCTTCTTACCTAGGGAAAGATATATTTGCCATAGACAGTGCCTGTATTCTCTAGAGTTTAGAAGAACGAGAGGTGATCTCATTGAAACATAAAAAAATCTTACAGGGCTCAACAAGGTAGATGCAGGAAGGATGTTTCTCCCAGCTGGGGGGTCTACAACCAGGGGGTGCAGACTCATATTAACGGAAAGGCCATTAGGACTGAGATGAGGAGGAATTTCTTCACTCGGAGGGTGGTAAATCTTTGCCATTCTCTACCCCAGAGGGTTGTGGAAGCTCAGTCATTGAATATGTTCAAGACAGAGATCAATAGATTTCTAGATAGTAAAGACGTCAAAGGATATAGGGATAATGCAAGAAAATGGCACTGAGTAGAAGATCAGCCATGATCGAATTGAATGACAGAGCAGGCTCGAAGGGCCGAATGGCCTGCTTCAGCTCTTATTTCCTATGTTCCCCATTTTCCTCATGTCCTGTCCAATCAAAAAATAAAATGGCACCAAAATTCATCACGTTGCAATCCTGCATTCAGTTTGGAGTTTATGCAGTCAATGCAAACGTGTTTCATTTATATGGTATATTGGGCTCAAGCATCACTTCAGGCTTACCTCTGACACAAACTCTTACCCATTTCTTGCTTATCGCAGATCAGGACAGTTGGGAAAATGTTATACCTCAACTGCAATCACCTGGAATCTTTCTATTCTGTATACAGCTATTACTCACTGCTAACCACATAACATATAATGGAAACTAGTTATCACTTTCATTATCTTTCATCTGATAGAATTTCTCACTAGACAAAATTGTTTACATCAATGTATCCTCTGCTGATTGCCTGAGAACAGTTATGATTTACGATTTGAGTTGTCCATTTTAACAACCTCAGAACACTCGATCAAAATTCCTTGGGCCAGGATTTTACTTAAGGTGGGCAGACTGGGCGGGAATGGGTGCTGGTGCAGGCGGGCGTGGAGCCGATCACCGCCCAGGATCGGTTGCACGCCGCCATTTTACGCAGGCAGGCCAATTAAGACCCACCCAGCATAACGCGTGGCCGGTAGCGCTTAGCGGGGGGCGGGGAGGCGGGAGAGTGGGGGCCTGCGCAACCATCTCCCTGAGGCATGGAGCTGCCTCGGGGAGATTGAACAGAGAATGAAACATTTTAATAAATTATGTTAAAATTGATTTAAACAGGTCCCCTCCATGTGACAGTGTCACATGAGTTGGGACATGTCTGTGAAGGTGGGAAAATTCATTTATTAATTTTATAAAAGCTTCAGGAAATCTCATCCTGGATGAGGTTTCCTGAAAAATGCAAAGGCCGCTTGGGCTTTCCGCCTGCCCTTCAACCTTTAAGTTGGATGGGCAGCATTCTTAACTAGCTAAATGACTTTCTTAATGACCTTAATAGGCCGTTGACATTTCGGTGGGTGCGCAGCTGCCTCTGGCATGCGCCTGCCAAACAAAAGATCGAGATGACGCGCCATGACATTGGAATGCATGCCCGACATCATCGCGTGTCAGTGTGTCGGGCCCTCCCCCGCACGCCGACCGGAAGATTCAGCCCTTAGTGATTTTGCTGATCTCCTGTCACAAGGTGGGAGTTCAGCAGAACTTCAGTGAAAATGGCAAAGAGTCGGGGCAGAATCGTCCCAGATTTGCACTAAGTGTGTTAGTGGGTGGGAAAAAAGATATTTTTCCCGCCAACCGCAATGGTGGGTTTTCGTGCCTTATCGTCCCATTCCCTGCATGTCCTGCCTCATTAATAATGCATTCCCGGCAAACATGCTGGGTTAATGGCAGGGCAGCCTCTGATTCCCACTGTCCCACTGTCACCTCAGGCCTTCAGTATTCTGGGCGCCATATTTAAAGGATGCCCCTGCACAGAGTTAGCTCTCTCTAAGGAATTGGAGGCTGCTGGAAAGTCATGGCTGCCAAAGGGAGGAAACATGTTGCCCCCAAATTTAACGATGTCTCCGTTGGGTACCTACAGGATGCAGTGGAGGGTAGCCATGAAGTTCTCTGACCCTGCTCTGGGTGAAGACCAGCAAGCAAGTCACTAATCCAGCATAGGAGGCGGTGGCAGCAGTGGTCAGTGCCAATGCCCTGCAAAAGAGGACAGCCACTCATTGCTGAAAGAGGATGAATAATCTCCTCTGTTCTGCCAATGTAAGTCACTCTTCTCATCACTCTCAATTCTCACACTCATAAACCCATCATATATCCACAGGGATCTCACTCACTGCCAGTCCAAGGGGAATCACCATTCACTCTATTACACACACCTTCATCTGCCCTGCGGGTCGTGTTTTCATCCCATCCATGGCATCACTCACCACCCACACATGCCAGACATCCTTCTCATCTGGCCTGGCAAGTGTCCTGATTACACTCTATCTGCCTTCATGCAGGACAAGCACACAACAAAAGGGAGAGGTCGCAGACTGGTGGAGGAATGACTGACATCAAGGCCCTCACAGACTTTGAAAATGGAGTCATCCAGCTGGCTGGCAACAATCTGGAACATTCCTGTGCTGACTGTGAGGTCAGCGCTGCTCAACCAGGTGAGGACTCCAGCAATGCAACTTCCATCAGGCAACCATGCTGTGAGTCAGCTCCCCTGTTCTGCAGTCCCCAGCCATGCACTAATGATCTCACCCACAGGGGGTCCATGAGCCAGGCCCTTGACTCAGGCCCGGAAGATCCCTCGAAAGTAAAATCTGATGACACCCTAATTGGAGACCCATCACAGCGCTCACCCACACTCTCCACCAGTGCAGTGACGCACACCTCGGTGGGATCTAGCTTTAGAGTAGCCTCGGGGTCACAATCTGGTGAGCACATCACGCAGCAGGTGAAGGCAAGGTCTTTCCAGGTTTCTGGCACTCAGAGGACTGCTGGAGGCCAGATGCCTGCTGAATCCAAGTCAGATGAGGAGCCTCTGGACTTGGTCGTACCTCAGTTGCTGGAGCTGCAAAGGCAAGCTCGGAAACATCAGGAAGGAATATCCTCTGCCCTTTTCAGATTGCAAGGCACAATGGAGGAGTCCATCCACCTTCAGGCTGAGGTGATAGTTCCGGCATGCTAACGCACTGAGATCAACACTGGTAAGATGGCAGCCGCAATGGAGACCTTGGTCCAAGACATCGGTCTTGCACTGCTGTGCGGGCTGAGCTCCATCACTGACACCATAGTTGTCCTCCAACAGTGTCAATGTGAGAGGGGAGTGGAGCAGATCAATCTCACTCCAGCTTCCCCCTCTCCTCAAGAAGTCAGCCAGGGGCCCTTGGGCACCCATAGGGAGGAGGATCAGCAGGTGCACACCCCGGGGCCATCCATCCATTTGGCTCTGGGAGTGTCCGGCTCATCTCAATCCCCTTTTCCTGTGGCCTCAGCAGCTCCAGGTCCATAGGCTGAAGAGGGTGCCACAGCCACATAGCAGGACCCCAAAAGCAGGCAGCGGCCCTCCAGAGAACACCTGCCAATGTCATCACAGACAGGGAGTAGCAGTCAGCAGGCTGCCTATACCTCCGTTGTGGGTGTCTGGGGAGCACCAAGACATAGCTGCAGGGTTAGGGAGGTGTAACTCTTTCAAGTACAAACACGTTTCCATCTGTTTCAGATGAAGTTACATTGTTTCATAGTTTGCCATTGTGAGATTTGAACTCTTGATAATCTTCTCTGTATTGTTCCAATTTTAGTATATGTGCTGCCGAAGCGAGCACATAAGAAGATGTAACGCTTTCGAGTACAAACCCGTTTCCATCTGTTTCAGATGAAGTTACATTGTTTCATAGTTTGCCATTGTGAGATTTGAACTCTTGATCTTGAGGTTACAAACCCAGTACCATAACCACTTGGCTATTTAGGCGTAGTTGCACAGCCTGGGCACCGGTGTCAACCATTTGTACTTAATGTTCACTATTGTAAATTAACTCCTAAGAATGTCTCCCTACCTATGGCTCCTTATTATGATGAGCAGTGTTTGTGTCACTCAGATGGGAAACCTTGGTTCCAGCACAGGATAAAGGCAGGTGTCTCAGTCCAGGGCCTCTGCCCTGTGCAGTGTGTTAACTTCAGAGCAAAGTGATGCTCTGGCTTCACACTCACTGGACACGTTACTGCTGCCTGCACCTCGATGCTGCTCATCATTGCTGCCAGAATGTCGTGGGCAGGCATCACAGAGTTCCATCATTCTCTCTGTGTGCTCTCAGCACCTTTGTGGTGGAGCTGGCCCCCCATCTCTTCAGCATCTGTGACCGGGACAATGTTCTCCTGAAGGAGTCAGGTGCTGAAGGCTGACAAATGACCAGGTGCATTTAAAGTTTCACAGCTGCGTCTCCATGATATGACCCTAATCAAGGACCCTGACCTGCTAAGGATATAGGAGTCATGCTCGCTCCCTTGGAATTGTGCCCAGGCCTGTAGGATGTATTTGTGGTGGTCGGATACCAGTTGAACATTCAGCGTGTGGAGGCCCTAGCTGTTTACGTAGTTGACTGCTTGTTGCCATGGAGATCTAAGAGCCATGTGAGTGCTGCTGATGGCACCCTGCACCTGTGGGAAACCAGAGATCTGTGCAAGCAAGCTGTCCTCAGCCAGATGGGAGCCAGACATTCACAGAGGCTATGTGAAGATCTATAGATCTATGGAGTGTCCTCACTGCACGTCCTCATCATCCTCCTGAAATCTAGTGACTATTAGGGCCTGTGTTGCATCTCCATGACATGAGCCTGAGCACTGAGGATATGTGCACTGTCATCAGCCACACAGGAGCGAAACATTCACAGATGCAAGGTGAGGGTGTCAGGATTGTCTTCACTGTATCGCACCATGAATCCATGAATCTTGTGGCTATGAGGGCATCCTGAGTGCGTCTGCCTCGTCTGGCCAGTGTGATGGCCTCATCGCTGGCACCTCACCTTCAAGGACCTCATCACCATCAACCCCTTCAATGCCTCCTCATCGGAGAAGACATGCAGCTCTTCCATCTCCTCCTCAGCCAGGTCCTCCCCTGATACAGCACCAGGTTCTGGAGCATGCAGCAAGTGACGATAATGCTTGATACCCTCTGGGGACTGTATTGCAGTGCTCCACCGGACTTGTCGAGGCACCGGAACCTCATTTTCAAAACGCCTATAGTTTGTTCCACCAAATTCTGGGTCGCGGCATGAGGCGTGTGATACAGTCGCTCTGCAGCAGTTTGAGGCAGCCGCACGGGTGTCATCGACCACGGCCTCTGTGGGTAGCTTCCATCCCTGAGGAGCCAACCCTGCAGTCTCTCTGGACCTTGGAAGATGTCAGGGATCTGCGACCTGCTAAGGATGTAGGAGTTGTGGACGTTCCCTGAGAATTGTGCACAGACCTGTAGGATGTGTTTGTGGTGGTCACACATGAGCTGAACATTCAGCAAGTGGAGACTCTAGCTGTTGACGTAGTTGACTGCTTGTTGCCATGGAGATCTAAGAACCATGTGAGTGCTGCCGATGGCACCCTGCACCTGTGGGAAACCAGAGATCTGCACAAATCCCAGCGCTTTTGCTTCCTGGCTTTCCTGATCTCGGGCGAAATGCACGAAGTTATGTAGCTTCACGAAGATGCAGTCCTTAACCTCCTGGACACACTTGTGAGTGGAGGCATGCAAAATACCTCACAGGTCACCTGTGGAGGCCTGAAAGGAGCCACTGGTATAACAATTGAGCACCGCAGTCACTTTCACAGCCACTGGCAGTGAATGCCCTCCATGTCCCCATGGTGCCAAATCCTGCAGCAGGTGGCACATGTGACTGACCAGTCCCCTGGAGATGCTCAGTCTTCAGTGACACTGGTTGTCAATCCACTGCAGGAATGACAGGCGCTGTCTATAGACCCTGGATCTAGTGAGGTGCCTACAAGCAATGGCTCACTGTGCAGCAGGACCTGCCCCTTCATCTTGAGGGTGATGCACCTCCCTTTGCCAAGCCAGGCGCCTCTGCCTCTCTCTTCTTTTACTTCTTTGCTCCCTGTAATGCATGAGGCATACCCCTAAATCACCAGACTTCATGATCCTGATGTTCTCCTCCTGCAGGATCAAAGAGAGATGCGTGGGTTAGCATGGGTTTACTAAGAACCTCTCTTGGTTAAGTCTGGAGGCCCCTTCACACATGCAGGAAAGTGTTGGCCACCACTTAGATGGCCAGTGTGTAGTGTGCTCATTGATTGTCTGAAACCCCACTCACATTGGCCTTACTCCACCTGACCGATTGGCGGCAGCTTTGACCATTGGGCTGAATGCTGTGCTCTCAGCTCAGGCACAGGCATTCTCCTAACCCAAACTGTAAGGCTGTTAGCTTAAACCATAATGGATACTGGTCCAAACCTTAATAAAGACATTGCAAGGGGCTGTGAGCACCTCTACCAGTGACTGCTCCATGTCTACCTTTCACAAGGTGATTGTGCAACTTGCCCAGTTGGCCAATTGCTCTGCTGCCCCCTAAAACACACAATAATTTGCAGTCTGCATCCAAGGGGTGAAAGGTCTGGAGCATTTGGTGGCACTTTCATGCTTTTACGTTGCTTGAATGGGCAGAAAAGCTTCAGATGCCTGACTCCAAGCACGTCAGTGGATCTGCTGCTGAATGGTCTCAGCTGCAGAAGAATGCTCACTTCTGACAAGCTTTTCCAAGTGTGTGGCCACTTGCCTCACCCCCCACCCCCCCACCAACAATGTGCTTGTGTACTTCCTTCAGTCTTTTGCTGCCTTGCCTCCCAATGCCCCCCACCCCCGAGCCTAGCCCACACTGGAGACTCTGCCCCAGCACCGCATTGAAAGCCAGCTGGGAAAAAGTGACTTTCCTGTGCCCCTCCCCCCCCCATCTTTCTTGATGTTCTATGGGCAAAGCTCAGGAGTGCTATACAAGGTTGTGTGCGCTCACCTCCAAGTTCCCCTCAAAGTTCAGCTTGCCATGTGTGCGTCATTTTAAAGCCGTCATGAGGCACACTGTTCTGAAGTCATGCTGACGTGGGTGGTAAATTTTACGTAGGGGAGATGATTCCAGTGAACCGGGCTTATAATTAGATGCTTAAGTATTGAAATTAGGTTCAGCGGTGGGAAACGTGGCCAGCCATTTGACGGGTGGAGCGGACAATCGCAAACTGGTTTCACAATGGCATGAAACTGATTCCTGGCCTTCTGTCCATATTGTTCCACCCCCAAACCCCCCAGCCCACCATGGTGCCCAACGTCAACAAGGCCAGAAAATTCTTGCCCTGGTTGCACCAAGTTTGTGCTGCTTCTGGGAATTTCCTGGCTGCCTCGTAAGGGATTGAATTTTGATTCAGGGAAGAATCAGCAGTCGGGGTTTCCTATGTCAGGAGTTCCAACTCCTCAAGCTTCAGTGGGTCTTAGCACTACTAGACCACTAGAGGCTGCTATGCTAAGTAGCTGATTGTGTACCAACTGACATAAGGACAGATGTGGGATCCACAATTGGGATGCAGTTCAGGCATGTGACCTGGACCTCTGAAGGCTAACATGATTTTTATTTTTGATAAAATTGGTGGATTGGCCTCCTTGCCCATGTGACAGATGGAGTTATAGCCAGAATTGTAGGGGAGGTCCTGAGCTACCCCTCCCCACATAGTTGGGCGAGTGCCAAGATCTCCAGCTGACATAGGCAGATGGATGTCAGTACAAGGTAGCTCAATTCAGCCCAGTGAATATTGCTAGAAGAGCACAGATGTGGATGTTAGATGAGGCAGAGCTGGGTTGAGCTGAGATGTTCTCTGCTGCTGAGTAGCCCACTGCACTCACTGTCAAGGCCCACATAGAAACAATAAGTAATTAAGCATGGTAGGTGGTCACTGCTGACCCTCAGACAACAAGATTTCTGTATGAACAATAGTCCTCATTGTGGCACTCTTCTGCCCTATTGATCGCCATGGTGACTGGAGAATCAGCCAAGGTTCAAGCTGGAACCCTAAGGAGCAATTCACAAGGTGTAAGGGCCACTGCTGCTCCCTGGGGTATCTGAAATCATTGTGAAAGATGCTTGGGTTGATGTCGCATCCTATCTGCTGATAGCCCAAGTAACATGTTATTTCATTATTATATGACACAGCTTGGCTTAATGGAAACTGAATAATTGAGCATGTACACTTGATGCAGTGTTGGACTCTTAGTAATTTGTCCATTCCAAAGAAGCCCTTTGTTAGGCTTCTGCTGCTATGACCTGAGCACTGGAAAGAACTTCCTTGCTTTATGCACCCTGAAGTTCCTTTGATGCAGTAGCAAGATTATCAACTAGAAAAGACAAATGTATTAGAAATATGATAGGTTTGATGCTTAATCTATTGGTGAAAAAAGGAACATTCTGTCAAAGCTTTTCACTTTGCACTCACCAGGACAGACATAAGAATGCCAAATTTCAAAGGGAGTAACCGATTTATACTGCATGAAAAAAGACTGCTGATTGGTTGGCAAGTCAACTCGGAACTATTGTCCCCCACACTTTTGTTTAATTCAAGGAAGGTACAATACCTGGACATATTCCTTTTGCCTGCAGAGGGCAGATCCATACATATGAATATATATAGTTTCTAGCAAGCATAAGAGAGCCACATTGTGAGCCTGACTGATGATCTTAAATTGGTTGTTGATGTAATTCTTGGCACGCTTGGGATTGTTCAGCAATATTGTCCAATCACATTTAACATTGGATGTTACATTCTGAGTTTTGCAAGCAATCTTTGATTGAGTGCAGTCAGTGCTCTTGCATGACTATTGCTTGATAGTCATTGTAACATACAGCCTGGCATCACAACAGTATTGAAATTCATATACCACATTATTCATCTGGTGATAGGCAGGACATCTTTTTGGCTTGACAGCAGCATTATGTTTGTGGAAAATATCTCTTATGTTGCTACTGTGTAGTAGCACATACCTTTTTAAAAATTAAACTAAAGCACAAGAACAATTGTTCCCTGGGACACCCTCCATGGTAAAGCTTTGACCAATCAAAGCTGACTTGGCAACCAATCAGCACTCTTTTCTCATGTAGTATAAATTGTTGCTCCCTTTGAATTTGGCATTCTTGCATCTGTCCTGATGAAATACAAAATAGCCTCCACAGCATGTCCTTTTTTGAGGAATACTCAAGTTCTGTGCTACCAAGTGACTAATTTAATGAGTTAACTGATGTCAGCTAAGGCTATAGTAGAGGCACTACAATTGTTCTCGGTACCTCCAGTTGAATGAGCAGAAAGGTCAGCTGAGTTTCTTGTTCCTGACCAGTTTTCAGTGACTCTTGCTGGTAATATGGATATGTGAGTATCAGGTTACAACAGAAACAGCCTCAACTGTGATGATTCTTTTAGTCAAATAGTATGTCAACACGCAACATCAGTGATTACAGCTGAATAATGGCCAGCTAGTGAGGCACCAGGAGGCAACAGAGAATAGTTGTCCCTCAAAGCGTGAACACCTTCAGGAGAAGAGGAAAGACAGGGAATAAGAAGAACAAAAATCGAGACTAATTACTGAAGTAAATGCCATCACTCAATCATTACAAGCTTGTATGAAAACTTGTAGTTGGACTAAGTCTGCATTACCACACAATTAAATTACATGTATGAACTCAGTTGCTCTTAATAATGGGCAAAAACACTTATTTATGCTGACTTGTTTATGGCTGTCATGAAAATGTGTATTATGTCAAATTATGATTTTAACCCACTGACTGGAAACCAGGATGGAACTTTTAAAAACAGACTTTCTTTAAAAAAAGCACAGAGGGTGGAATTGTTCCAGATTTGCATGAAGTGTGGTCATGGGTTGGAGGTAGGACATTTACCCTGCCAGCTGCAATGCCGTATTGTTCCAAACCCACCGCATTGCCCAAGAAACATGCCGTTTCCATGGCAGGCGGGCTTTCATTTGCCCATCATGCCATCACCTCGCTGCTTCATCACTCCAGGTGCCATATTTAAAGTGTAGCTGCACGCAGACCTCTCAGTGCTTCCAGCCCAGCACTGCTGCGCAGAAGTCAGGACAGCCCCGAAAGGCAAAAAGACTGCAACCCCCAGGTTTAGTGACCCTTCCCTTGAGTGCCTTTTGGATGCCGTGGAGGCCGGCCATGATATCCTCTAGCTCCGCTCTGGCATCAGGAGGGGCAGCAATGTTACCAGTCCAGCTTGGTAGGTGATGGCAGTGCTGATCAGTACCAATGCTGCACAGAAGAGGTTGGCCATCCAATGCAGATAGAGGATGAATGATCTCATCTGTGCCACCAGGGTAAGGCAACCATCTCTTCACTCTAAATTCACGCACTCAAGTGCATCACACATTCACTGGCATCTCACTCACTGACAGCCCGAGGGATATCGCCACTCAGTCTCTCACACACATACCCTCACATGTCCATCTGGCCTCATCTTCTTTGAAGAATGCCTCCTCAGTCCCCACCATCTTGAGGCCACTTGCACAGGTCAACCTGTGCCCCCCTGCACAGCTTGGGATACCCCCCTTCCCCTCACCCTGCAGCTTCTTCCCTTGAGTCCACTTCTCCCCCTTCCCCAAGCAAGCCACAGCCTTGCAGCCATAGAAAGCCAGCCCTGTCTTATGGCTGGTCTGGTAGGTAGAGTTCTGCCTGCGAAATGCCTAAAAGTGATGTGGTGCTGTCTGCGAAGCCTGGCGCTGATGACTGCGAGTGCTGCCTGAAGCAAGGTAGACAAACAAACATCAGGTCCCGAACGAGTGCAGCTTGCCAGGTGCATATTGCTTATGTGCCGTTGTGAAACACATCGACATGCTATCTCGCCAATGTGAATGGACATTGCAGTGTGGGGAGATGAATCCGGCAAGCTGGCCTTATAATAATATGCAGATATATTACATGAGCTTCCCAACGTCCGATGACAGGAGATGCAACCTGCCATCGACGGGCTGAGTGGACAGTTGCAAACTGGTTTCACAATGTTGAGAAACCAATTTTTGGTCTTCGTACCATATTGTCCACTCATGTTGCCGAGCATGCCTAATTCCAGCAGGCATGGAAAGTTCCGCCCAGGGACTAAAGTGACTTGAACTCAGCCCATATGTTTACCTCAGTTTGTATTACCATATGTCGCAGTCTGTCTGCAAAGCCCTTCAAAGGCAATGACTTTAGGGGAGTGTGAAGGACTCACATCTCTTTTCTCAAAGTAAGGCATCTACAGCAATCACCTGAGGTGTTCAACTGTTGGACGCAAGTCATTAAGACTAATTGCTTGGACAATGGGACCACAGCTAAATTAAATTCCAGACATGAGTAATCAAGTCCTTTGGAATACGTGGACATTTATCGTTTTTTTCAAATTCCTCAGGTAGAAGGAGAAGGAAGACCACATGACAAGCCAACTCTTTGCACGTTTTAAGCACATTTTTAAAATTTATTTACAGGATGTGGACATTGCTGGCTAGGCTAATGTTTATTGCCTATCCCTAATTGCCCTTGAGAAGGCGGTGGGAGCTGCCTTCTTGAACCGCTGCAGTTCATGTGGTGTAGGTGTACCCACAGTGCTGTTGGAGAGGGAGTTCCAGGATTTTGATCCAGCAACAGTGAAGGAACGACAAGATATTTCCAAGTCAGGATGGTGAATGGCTTGGAGGGGAGCTTCCAGGTGGCGGTGTTCCCATGTATGTGCTGCCCTTGTCCTTCTAGATGGTAATGGTCATGGATTTGGAAGGTGCTGTCTAAGGAACATTGGTGAGTTTCTGCAGTGCATCTTGTATTTGGTACACAATACTGCCACTATTCATCAGTGATGGAGGGAGTGAATGTTTATGGATGGAGTGCCAATCAAGCGGGCTGCTTTGTCCTGGATAGTGTCAAGCTTCTTGAGTGTTGTTGGAGATGCAGTCATCTAGGCAAGTGGGGAGTATTCCATCACACTCCTGACTTGTGCCTTGTAGATGGTGGGCAGACTTGGGAAGTCAGGAGGTGAGTTACTTGCTGCAATTTTCCTCTGACCTGCTCTTGTAGCCACAGTGTTTACATGGCTAGCCCAGTTCAGTTGCTGGTCAATGGTAACCTCCAGGACATTGATAATGGAGGATTCAGTGATGATAATGCCATTGAATGTGAAGAGGCAATGGTTAGATTCTCTCTTGTTGTAGATGGTCATTGCCTGGCGTGAATGTTACTTGCCACTTTGTCAGCCCAAGCCTGTATATTGTCCATCTCTTGCTGCATTTGGAAATGGACTGCTTCAGTATCTGAGGAGTTGTGAATGGTGCTGAACATTGTGCAATCATCAGCGAACATCCCCACTTCTGATGTTATGATGGAAGGAAGGTCAGTGATGAAGCAGCTGAAGGTGGTTGGGCCGAGGACGCTACACTGAGGAACTCCTGCAGTGATGTCCTGGAACTAAGATGATTGATCTCCAACAACCACAACCATCTTCCTTTGTGATAGGTATGACTCCAACAGCAAAGAGCTTTCCCCCTGAGAGTTCTCTCAGCAGAATTGAGGACAAGCAGCTTAAGAAGAAGACCCAAGTGGGGTTCCTCCTGCCTCCTTTTTCTCCAATCCACCTCTTACTCCTTGAGCCCCTAATGCTGACTGTGATCATCCAGGGACATCCTGCTGCAGACAGAGATTTCTTAAAAAATCCAAACCAGCACTACCATCTCTCGAAGAACAACCAACTTGGCTGTCTACATCTTTAAATCGGAAACATGCTGTCTATATCTTCAAATCAGAAACATCGGCCGGGATTTTCCATGCCTGCCAGCATCAGGCGTGTTTGGTGGCGTAAGTGGACAATACGGCAAGAAGGCCAAAAATCAGTTTCACAATGTCGTGAAACCAGTTTGCGATCATCCACTCTGCCCACCAATGGCAGGCTGCGTTCCCCACCATCGGACATCGGGAACCTCATTGTAATACATCAGCATATCATTATAAGGCCAGTCCGCCAGCCTCATTGCCGCCCCAGCTGCATTGTCCGCCCAAATTGGCAGGAAGACACGCCGACGTGTTTCACAACAGTTACTTGTGCGTGAATTTTGAGTGTATGTTTTGAGTGCGCAATCCACTGCAGGTTTTATTATTTTATTTAGATCAGTTTAAGTATAATAAAGTTAACCTCTTTCTTTGTTGAACTCAAGACAACTTGTCCTTTAGGCTCTGATTACAGTGCATAAACGCTAAATTCTCACTGAAGTGCTCACTGAATTAGCAAATATATCCTTTACAAACAAAAAAACCCGTTGTGGTCAAATGGGAAGAGGGCAAAGAGGGTGGCCATTGAACCCCCTCCTCACCTAGTTGTCACAATGACTTATTAGGTATCTAACTGCTTTTGCTGGGCATGGCAAATATTGCAATCAATGGGCTGAATTTTACGTGCCCCTGGCAGATGTGTTTTCCGTGGCAGGCGACACAAAACTTATGGGTGACATGGAAAATGTGGTGGGTGCCCATCTCATCATCTTTCTGCCCACCCCCAATCTCACCCACCCGATGAGTGACAAAATCAGCAGCCTGCCCACTATATTTAAATGAATGCTTAAGGGTCAATTAAAATTACCAAGCCAATTGACCCTGATAATACACTGTCATGCCATAAAATGTTTGTCGCAGGCAGAGCGGGAGCGGGAAGCCCAATTTTTTAACTCATGTGCTTAAATGGCTATAAGGAAGAGGGATGTTGTTCTTTGGGGGCTGCCCTTTGCCAACCGCGGGGTGGCCGCCTTTGGTTGAATCCCTCCCTTCCTTCCAACCCCTCCCTCCCATAAATCCACACCCACTGTCCATCTCCCTAACCTACCCAAACCCTCCTGGCCCAAGAGCCTGGACTTAGCTGCTTCGGGGATCCAAGGTCTTGAGGTCCTTTTCTCGCCAGCAATCCCGGCAGTGGCCACTGACGTCTTCCTGGCGTTGCTGGAGCTGATGGAGCTGCTGGCCAGTTGGATTGACCCCAAACCCCCGTATTATTCAGCCCAATGACTCATGATTCCTATAGCACCTCCACCCTCTATAATATCAGTTGGTGGGCCTCAAAGGAGAATTATGAGTCTATCGTGGTACAATGAACGTATTTTGCAGCATTTTAGCACAACCCTTAAGGACGGCTAATTTGCAAATAAAAATGCTAACATTGGTGGTTGTTTGAAAGCCACCTCAATTGGTGAAACTGCTAGACGGCGCTGTCGCATTGACGGGAAATCAAATAACAACACCTCAAATTGTTCTGAGAATCTTTCCAAAAGAACAGGAATCTATGCTGCCCATGTGTGAACAGTTCAGCCATGGAGGGCAGCAGCAGTTAAGTTTAAATGAGGGCGAAAGTAAGAGAGAAAATAAAATGTTAATATTCCTCTCCAAACTGCTCAAAGGGGTAACTTCTGCAGAGATCCAGCTGGGAGGAACTTAAACCTAATACTTTGGTCCTGCCATGACCCCATCCTAAATTCTGGGGACAGGGTCCTTATTGTAACATAGGGGAAAAACAGTAGTGGCACAAAAGTGACGCCCCATTCATTGAAATCTTGGGGATGGGGAAACGGGGGGAGCATGGGGGCAGAATTTCATAGGCTGGTCATGCCAAAGCCTGAATAAGTCCTGAAAATCATTTGCCATTGTTCTCTCACTGGTAGATCCAGAATTAAACATTCAATTTCTTCTCATGGGTCTCAGGACAGGACAAACATTTGCTTCCTGGGCCTTTTGACAATGTATCCAACAGAATTATCAGGGGGGCGTGGAATGCTCTCAGCCACGTCCTCAGACTGAAGTTTGCCCACAGGCCCCAATTACAAAAACGTCCATCTCCCACTTTCTCCCCCACAGGCCACCTTCTCCCATGGATTCGACATTGGTGCACATACGGGATTGATAGAGGACAGAAGGAGACTGTTCCCACCTGAATCCTCTTTGTTGCTCCTACTCCAAATTTCTGCCCTTAAGGCCAGGGGAATTTGTGAATTACAGCATTTTTCAAGCACTCAGTTTACCTTTTGATGCTATGCCCTACAATGTGTAAACAGGCTAAGTGATTGAAGAAAGAATGCCGGTCAGTACACTGGTTAGATTCATGGAGATGCTGCTTCAAGAATTGAAATGGAGAAGAAAGGTTTGCTTCTTGTTTCGTGGCCAAAAATGATGCTAAACTGTTGCTCAAAGTGTTTGGAAGGAGTTACGTTGCAGACAGGGTAAATATCTCCAGTATGGCGCAGAAGACACAACTGTGGGAAAAAAAGCCATGACCTCACCAGGAGAGAATGGAGCAACCTCAGCTCTATTTTTGCTATCTACCAACTGGTAATAGCATTACCTCATAGCCACGATTCTTTCCATTTCACTTCACCTTACCATGAGTATGCATGAGGTTCCGCACTGCATTTTCAACAAACTCCCTTGCCCTGCCTCACTTCTTTATTATAAAACCGTAGAATAATTGTAGTAATTACAGTCTGGATAAACGTGGGGCTGTGGCTTTAAGAATAATGCTGTGTTGTAAAATCACATGATCTGTTTAAAGCAATGTGTTAGCAGCACGGGGAATCTCTTGGTGAGGGTTTTTCTTTAATTATAGAGTTTGATGTACACATGGGGCAGAATTTTTAGGTCGGCAGGTGGGTGCAATTGACAGGTCCAGGATCAGCCAGGGAACGGACCGCCGACTGCAATTGGCTCCCAATTGCGATTTTATTCTGGCTGGCTGAAACACACACTGAGAAGCTCACTGCTGCTGGGGAGGGGGCGGGAGGAGGGCAGGCACTGACGTCAGTGTGGGCGTGGGCGTGGGTGAGCGCTGACAGAAAGCTCCCTGAAGACAGAAAGCTGCCTTAGGGAGCTGAAGGACTGAAAAGCATTAAATAAAGTTTTTAAAATCAGGAAAAAAAAATGTGCAAACATCACAATCAGTCATCTGAACATGTACATAATAAAAGTGCTGTCCATAGATTTTTCTTTTTCTTTCATTTAATAACAGAAACCTCAACCCGCCCTTGGATGAGGCTTCATGAAAAATGCAAAGTCTGCCTGGCTGATTCGTCTGTCCACCAACCATAAGGTTGGACGGACCATGGAAAATCAGAGACAATTGCACCTTTAGTTACGTTAATTGGCTTTCTAATTGTTGGCGTGTGCGTGCAAAATTTGGAAGTGTGCTCGCCGACTGAAATACTGTGCAAGCATGGGATGACATTGGGACACTCCCCCGACGTCATCTTGTGCCATTCCATGTCCAATTGGGTTGGGCATGCTCCCATCTACCAAGCTAAAAATTCTGCCTATGTAGCTGCTGCTGCTGTCTTGTAAATAAAGTTGAATGTGCCCACTAAGAAAAGATATCTGGAAGATCAACTCTGTGACAAACTGGCGACGAGGATGGGATAAGATCCGATGCTGTCCCTTGCCCAGTGACTGAGTGTTTAAGATAATTGGGGGAAAGGAGAATATACTCACCAGGTATGCTATGCTTTAAAGGTAAAGAAAAAACGGGCCCCAATCCAAATGGCTGAGAAATCTCCCAGAGCACCCCTAACATTTAAAAAAAATACAAAAATTGCAAGGCCCCTGAGTGAGAATCCACATGATGAGTGAGCAAAACATTAAAAAAAAAATCTGTACTTTATAGTAAAATAGGCAGCAGCCTGCAGGCTCAGTAGGTTAGAGAAGCTGGCATATATAGCCTGCAAGTAAAAAAAAAGGGGGCAGTCACAGCAGAAAGCAATGCTGCAGTTTTAAATTTAAACAGCACAAAAAGGCTGCAATCAGACCACGAGGCATCCCGACCTGCAGGACGTCCAACATCAAAAGAAGCTGTAGAATTAAAAAAAAAGAAAAACCCTGCAGAATCGCCCAGAAGAGGGAGAAGAAATTGCTGCTGTGTTTTTTCCAAACGAGAACTAAGTTTTATGAAGTTAAAGGAGAAGGTCCACAATTGCGGGGATCCCACCAAAACTTTAAAAGCACAGGAAAGGCAGCACAGAAAAGTCTGAAAAGCTAAAGCTACAGAGACAGCCCGAGTTAAGGAAAAGGTGACTGCTCTTAAAGCGGCAATACATTTAAAGTAATAAATACAAGAAAAATGGCTGTGGACAGAAAATTAGAAGAGACCCCAGAGATGGGACAACTCTGCGGAGGGCAGCAAGAGGAGCAAGAGATCCCAGAGGGAGGGCAAGTCCACCAAGGTCAACAGGAGACCTCAGAGAAGGGGGCAACTCTGCCAAGGTCAACAGGAGACCCCAAAGGGAGGGTAGCAAGAAATTAAACAGTTCAAAGAACAGAGATTGTCCTTCAAGATCAAATGCAAAAGGAATGTGCAACCATTCAGCAACATGAAGAAATGAAGACTGTCTTAAACAGTAGAATGGAAGCACAGCAGAAGAAACTCGAAAAGGGCTCAGGGGAAGCTCTGGTGATTGAAGAGGGCTCAGAGGAAGACCTGGGAGTCATGTAAAGCTGGATACAGTCAGGAGACAGGAGTTCAGATAAACTCCAAGGCGGTGCCAGCTCAGTGAAGCTAGCTGTCTAGCAAAGAGCTGAAGAATGAGCTGAATGAAGCTAAAGAGGTCTTGAAAGGAAAAGTCGTAGAACTTTCCAAGATGTGAGTAGATAATGAAGTCATGGGTAGCTCAACTACTGAACCAAGACAAGTTGAGATTTTACCTGAGAAAAGTCTGCCCAACAGTGAAGGCAAAAAGAAGTCCAAGACTAAATTCTGTGGTAGGAAGATGATACGTAGGAAGAGGATGCAGAATTACTGATGAGGCACCGTCTTCGAATTAGACTAAGCCTAATACTTCCCAATTTGGAGGGCAAGGTGGAGAAAAGTCAAGGGAACCAAAAAAGCGATTCATGATTTGCATAGTTGTGAGCATCAATTTACTGTTGGAGAAGCAGTACAAATAAGGAATTTCAGTGGAGGACCATAGTGGTTATCTGGTAAAACAAGTAATGGTCTGTGACCAGACCATTGTCGTACCACGTGGAAGTGGAGAGCCAGATCACCCGTAAGTATGTGGATCATTTAAGAAAAAGGAAGATAGCCCCACAAGATGATGTTCCACATGTAACAATTGCTGAACCAATGGCTCCTGTTGAAGTTGCTCAACCAAAGACAGACGTGCCCAATGTTTCTGTTGAAGTGGAAGACACTGAACTGCATGTGCCGAATGAGGTACCTGATGTTAATGTGGTTCCAGAGAATGCGGTTCCTGCAAGAGAATCAGAAGTCGTGGAGCTACGACATTTCACACAGATCAGGAAACCACCTGAAATACTGAATATGTAATTTCAAGACCTGTGTAAATATTGCAATGTCATGAGATACATATCCTTAGAAATACAAAATGTACAGAAAAGTTAAAGGGGGAGGAATGTAGTAATTATAGTCCGGATAGACATAAGACTGTAGCTTTAAGAATAAACCTATGGGTTGAATGTTCCCCCCATCGGGGGGCAGTTGATGGGCGGGCGCGTGCGGGCGCGCTTCCAATTGGCGTCCCTGATTGGAGGTGTGGTGCCATTTTACGTGGGAGGGCCAATTAAGGTCCACCCAGCCTGACATCCAGACAGAAGCACTATGCACTCCCTATGTGGGCAGGGGGGGATTCATAAAATTGAGAGTGCGCTCTTTCACGCATGTGCACAAAAGAGCGCACTCATCTCCCTGAGGATAAGTGCTGCCTCAGGGAGATCAGTTAAAAATGTGAAAAAGCTCAAAATAGAAAAATAAAATTTCTCTAACATGTCCCCTCATGTGACAACGTCATGTTCATTGTTTCCAAAAAACTTTATAAAAATTTTTAAAAGCCTACATGAAACCTCATCCCGCCTGTGGATGAGGTTTCATGCTTTTTCTAGTTCCCGCCAGGGCTCCTGGCCTGTCCACCAACCTTAAGGTTGGAACGGGCAGGTCCACTAATTACTTTAATTGCTCTGTCAATGGCCTCAATGGCGCACAGCTGATTTTGCTGCGCCCCCGCCTTCCTGAAAATTTAAATGGGGCGTGGTGACATCGGGGGTTCTGCCCGACCTCACCGCACATCATTTTACACATCGGCGAGCGGGCCCTGCCCCCTCTTGCCAACAGTAAAATCCAGCCCTGTGTTGTAAAATCACATGGTCTGTGTAAACCAATGTGTTAGCAGCATGGGGAAACTCTTTTGGGAGAGTTCTTTAGTTATAGAATGCAATGCACACATAGTTACTGCTGCTGTCTTGTAAATAAGTTAAATGCGTCCACTAAGAAAAAGTATCTGGAAGATCAACTCTATAACAATAATACAGTACAAAAGGAGGTCACTGGGCATATCATGCTCATGTCCGCTCTTTGGGAGAGTTATCCAAGTAGTTCCAATCCTCCCCCACTCCCCATTGCCCTGCAATTTTTTTCCCTTTCACATAATTTCCAATTCCCTTTTGAAAGTTATCATTGAATCTGTTTCCACCACCCTTTAAGACATTGCACTCCAGATCATAACAACTCCCTAGTTTTAAAAAAAAGCTTTCTCATTTTGCACCTGTTATTTTGCCGTTCGCCTTAAATTTCCAATCCCTATCTATTGGAAACTATTTCTCCTTATTTACTCTATTAAAACTCTTCATGATTTTGAATGCTTCTGTCAAATCCCCTGTTAACTTTCTCTGCTGTAAATAAAACAACCTCAGCTTTTCCAGTGTCTCCACATAACTGGAGTCCTTCACCTCTGGTACCATTCCAGTAAATCTCCTCTGAATCCTTTCTAAGGCCTTGACATTCTTCCTAAAGTGTGGTGCCCAGCTATAACAATAGTGCAACGGAGGCCTAACCAGTGCTTTATAAAGGTTCAGCATAGCTTCCTTGTTTTTATGCTCTATATCTCTATTAATAGTGCAAAGGATCCTGTATGTATTTTTAACAGCCTTATCAACTTGTCCTGCCACTTTCAAAGATTTGTATACTCCAAGATCTCTTTGTTCCTGTACTCCTAAGGCTAACACGCTTGGGTAGTTTCACAAGTGATGAAGGCGTGAGACACCAAGAAGTAAAGGAAAAGAAGACAGACATTGCTGATCATGCATGCCAGATGTCTTGCTCAAACCCTGGACAGATACTCGCTACATGTCACAGCCGCATGTTTTTGCTAGTGTGTTATATCCCATTTTAAACCCTGATTAAACTCCATGTTTCCAACATATTGGTGCAGTCAATACTAGTTGATTTAGTAATTGATAATATCAATAAATTGGAAAGATTAAAATTTACTGCAAATGTTTAAGGAGGGGGGTTAGAAGATTGTGGCAGAATGTCCTCAGTTTCAACCCTTACTTCCCTCAGTAACCTAAGATGCATCCTAGGTAATGGGACAATTTATCTTCAATGATTTTGTTTTCTTCACTTTGCTCTCAGATTGTAGCTGTTCATTATTCTGCCATCCTTCTAGCTCTTCTTGCCCCATCTTTTGATTCATTTTTTACTTGTCCTCTTACCACTCTGTTTCGCTCTGTCCCACCAACTCCTTTATCATTTAATGTCTCCTGTCTTCTGCC
Organism: Carcharodon carcharias; assembly: GCF_017639515.1. NCBI lineage: Eukaryota > Metazoa > Chordata > Chondrichthyes > Lamniformes > Lamnidae > Carcharodon > Carcharodon carcharias. Next base: position 120,043,581 of record NC_054480.1, on the reverse strand, counting down.
CTATCACAGACCCTCCCTTTTGTTGTTTTTCCACCCACCCCCTGGTTTGCCTACATAAAAGCTATTTCTAACATTTTCCAGTTCTGATGAAAAGCCATGACCTGAAACATTAATGTAAAAGTTCCAATCCTCCTTTTCTTGAGCAAGACCTCTGTTAATGTCTTTGTATCAGAATCCCATGCGGTGTTTGCAGCTCACCAATGTCATTTACCATACTACATGCATTTATACCCTTGCAATCCAAACCCATCTCAGAGGCAACATGCATGACAGTCTACCTGATCACTCTGATTTCTGAACCATTATGCACTCTCCGTTATTTTTCCCACAGTTCTCTGTGAACTTTGCTTCTCTAACGTTTCAGTCTAGTGCCCTAATGCCAGTCAAATTATTTTAAATCTTTCACTTCCGACCCAACATCACTTGTTAACCTTCCCATGACATTGATCCCAAATTTTGAAGGTGCAACCTGTCTACCTCAAACAGAGATTTCCTGCTCCAGAACTGGTCCCTGTGCCTCAGGATCCCCCCTCTTGCACCATTTTATATGCTAAGTGTCAACCTGTTTTATCCTACTATTCCTGCATTCACGAGCGTGTGGCACTAGGAGTAATCCAGAGATTACTACTTTTGAGGCCTGGCTGTGTAATTTTCTCTGAAACTCTGACTGCGGGATCTCAACCCTTTTCCTTCCTATGTCATCAGTTCCCACATGGACCATGACTTTCGGTTGTTCCCCATCTCCTCTCAGTGTTCTGCACTTCTTTCAGTGACGCTCTGTACCCTGGCACCAAGGAGGCATCAAACCATGGGGGACTCATGTCAACATTTTCAGAATTGTCCGTCCATCCCCCGATTATCGAGTTCTCAATGACCACTGCATTTCTACAGTTGGTGTGTCAGTCCTGGCTTCCCTGCATGTGCTCCAAACTGCAGTCCAGTAAAGTGTGTCATTCTCACCTGTACTCAGCAGTGAGAACTGGTTTAGGATTCCACAGTTCCAGAGGGTTCCTGTACAGCTTGTTTCTTCTTACACTGCCAGCTGCCCACTCACTCAGTATCCTGATTTTATTCTGTAGTTGCAGGGTGACCACCCCTTCAAATGTGCACTTCAGGAAATGATCAGCCTCCTATATACCCTGCCATGACTCCAGCCAGTCCTTAAGCTCAAAAACCCAGAGCTGGAGTACAAATAACTAGAGACACTTTTTGCACATGTGATTATCCAGGACACGTGAAGTGTCTTGGGGTTCTCACTTGACACAGGAATTGCAGGCAATGGGTCCCAGCTGTCACATCATTTAGCTTAAAAGTCTGGTTATTTATCTTATCTATGGGCAGGTTTTTCTGGTTGGTGAGCAGGGGGCAGGGACCCCTTGCTGACCTGTAAAATGACGCAGGGATATGTCGGACGTGCGCCCCGACATCACCCCGCGTCATTTAGATTTTCAGTTCAGCCTATTAAGGCCATTAAAAAACTAATTAATCTGATTGATGGACCTGCCTGTCCAACTTTAAGGTTGACGGGCAGGCCGGGAGCCCAGGCGGGCCTCGGAAAAAGCGTGAAACCTCATCCACGGGCGGAATGAGGTTTCATGAAGGTTTTGAAAATGTTAACAGATGTTTCAATAAAAGTTATGGACATATCCTAACTCATGTGACAATGTCGCATGAGGGGACATGGCAGGGAAATTTTTTCACTACCTGAAATTCAACTTTTACATTGGAGCCGACCTTCCTGAGGCAGCACTGCCGCCTGAGGAAATACCCCTCTGCATAGCGCTTCATGGCAGACATCATGCTGGGTGGGCCTTAATTGGCCCATGTAAAATGGCAGCGCACCCCCGACTGGGGGCGCCGATTGAAGGCCCACCAGCCCACGCCCAGTGGGGGATGGGGGGGGGAGTAAAATGTTGGCCCATATGTTTTTAGCTTAGTATCCATACACAGCTGCTGAGTACATCTACAAGGAGAACCTAGTTGCTACAAGAAATGTCATCAAGCAAACAATCAGCGGGCTCAGCAATACTTCTGCTGCCTGAAGGAACTTTGCAATAGTAAGGAAAAGAAACACTTGCATTTTAAAGCACTTTTCACAACCACTGGACACCTGAAAGTGCCTTACAGCCAATGAAATACTTTTGAAGTGTCGTCACTGTTGCAATGTAGGAAACATGACAACCAATTTGCACTCAGCAAGCTCATACTAACAGTAATATGATAATGACCAGACATTCTGTTTTTATGATGTTGATTGAGACATATATATTGGCCTGTACACCATGGATAACTCCCTGCTCTTCTTCAAAATAGTGTCATGGGATCTTTTCCATCCACTTGAAAGGGCAGATAAGGCCTTGCTTCAACATCTCATCCAAAAAGCAGCACCTCCAAAACTCCAGCACTCCCTCACTAATGCACTGGGACATAACCTTGATTTCTTTGGTCAAGTCTCAGAGTGGGACTTGAACTTAGACACTCAGTGGAGAGAGTGGTACCAACTGAGCCACAACTAACAATATACAGATGTACAGCAATCCAGACTTATCATCATCTTGCTGTCATAAGAGACCAGCCATTAGCACCAGATGAAGAACAAATCTGGGAGGAAAGCAGGCTGCAGCCAGTTCTCAACACATAGTGAAACATCAGTGCATTGCTTGAAAGTAGCACTTATTTTCATGGGTCACAGGAAAATTTACTGTCAGGGGTCAGAGAAGATGGTAGGAGGAGCATGGTGCCCATGGTAACAAGTAAGGATCTTTCAGGAGAATGCATTGCTTATTAAAGTGTGTGCCAAATGATTCAAACAATGTACAATGGAGTTGCTAGTGGAGTGGTCCTTGTACTTGTCCAACTCCTTATGTCGCTCCTCCACTTTCTCTCCTTAGAGGACTTTTTTGCTACTTTTCCAGGTTCATGAAGTTTCTCGTGCTGCACACAGGTGGGATTCCAGAGGCAACAAGATGTTCCAGAGACAGCAGGGCATCACAAGATGCCCTTGACCTGTCCAGGCTCAAAGATCAGGCGTGTTTATCCTGGGGTGAAAATGGTCTTGGCCATCAGCATTAAACTTTCTCCCCTGCCAATGTCACACCTTTTCTGGCATCCTCCTCTTCACAGGTCAAAAATAAGGGGCTTCATTCTACAATCAGGGAGAGGACTTTTAAACATTCCCCAGTGTCTGCACCAACGTGCGCTAAAATATAAATTTCCCCTCCTGCTGCAGGTCAACACAGTATAACTGGTTTCAGAAAGATTACCAAGACAACAAAGAAATAGTGTTGCTGCTGGTGTCTCTAAATTATGGGGACATACAGTCTTCCTCCTGAGTACCCAGTTTAAGTGGGGGCAACCTGTGGTGGGCCTGCAACTAAATTTGATGGCAGGACCTTGCTATTTTTATTCCATTACCCACCCAGAAGCCAGCCCGATTAACAAGCTGTTCGTCTGCTGGATTGGATAACCAGTGCTAGAAGGCTGCAGTGGGGATCACTGAGGGTCACAGGGTTGGTACTGATGGGGGTGGGATCAGACCAGCAATTGGGAGGGGGCTATCCAGGAGTGACCGTGGTTGTTGGGGATTGGGTGGGGGTGAAGACTGGCAATTGGGAGGGTTGGGGACTAGGAGGGATCAGGTGTTTAATTCAGGGTGACAGGTGGGCAGTAGTGGAATGGGGGGGTGTGGCCGTCAGATTGACAATCAGAAGGGAGAGGGCAGCAGGAGCATCTGCACACTAGATCGGGGTTATCAAGCTGTCAATCATAAGTCCATAACATGTAGGAACAGAAGTAGGCCGTTCGGCCCACTGAGTCTGCTCCGCCATTCAGTCAGATTAAAGCTGATGAAATAATCCTCAATTCCATTTTCCTGCTTTTCCCCCGTAACCCTCAATTCCCTTACTGATTAAAAATCTGTCTATCACAGCCTTAAATTTACTTAACGACTCAGCCTCTACAGCCCTCCACAGATTCACTACACCCTGAGAGAAGAAATTCCTCTTCATCTATGACTTAAATGGGCAACCCCTTACTCTGAAATTATGCCCTCTGGTCCTAGACTCTCCCACGAGGTAAAACAACCTTTCAGCATCTACCCTAAGAATCTTATAGGTTTCAATAAGGTCGCCTCTCATTCTTCTAAACTCCAATGAGCACAGGTCCAACCTACTCAACCTCTCCTCATAAGAAAATTCCTTCACACCCATGATCAACCTAGTGAACCTTCTCTGGATGGCCTCCAATGCCAGTATATCTTTCCTTAGATAAGGAAACTAAAACTGTTTACAGTATTCCAGGCCTGGTCTAACTAGTGCCTTGTATAGTTTTAGCAAGACTTCCCTATTTTAATATTCCATTCCCTTTGAAATAAAGGTCAACATTCCATTTGCCTTCTCTATTACTTGTGGAACTTGTATGTTAGCTTTTAGTGATTCATGCACAAGGACTCCCAAATCCCTCTGTGCTGCAGCTTTCTGCAGTCTTTCTCCATTTAAATAATATTCAGCTCCTCTATTCTTCTTGCCAAAGAGCAAAACCTCACATTTTCCCACATTATATTCCATCTGCCAAGTTTTTGCCCACTCACTTAACCTGTCTATATCCATCTGTAGACTCTTTGTGTCATCCTCAACACTTGCCTTCCCACCTATTTTTGTGTCATCCACATACTTGGCAATAGTACATTCACTTCCCTCAACCAAGTCATTAATATATATTGTAAATAATTGTAGCCCCAGCACTGATCCCTGTGGCACTCCATCAGTTACAGGTTGGCATCCTGAAAATGCCCTCTTATCCCAACTGTCTGTCTTCTATTAGTTAGTCAATCCTCTATCCATGCTAATATACTACCCCCAAAACCATGGACTCTTATTTTATTAAGTAGCCTTATGTGCTGTACCTTATCAAAAGCCTTTTGGAAATCCAAATATATTACATTTACTGGTTCCTCTTTACTTATCCTGCTTGTTACTTCCTCGAAGAATTCTAATAAATTTGTCAGGCATAATTTCCCCTTCATGAAGCCATGCTGACTCTCCTTGACTATATTATGTTTCTCTAAATGCTCTGCTGTTACATCCTTTATAATAGACTCTAACATTTTCCCAATGACAGATGTTAAGCTAACTGCCTTATACTTACTTGTTTTTTGTCTCCCTCACTTTTTGAATAAGGGTGTTACATTGGCCGTTTACCAAACCTCTGTGACTTTTCCAGAGTCTAAGGATTCTTGGAAGATTACTACCAGTGCATCCACTATCTCTGTCGTGACCTCTTTTAGTATCCTAGGATGCAACCCATCAGGTCCAGGGGACTTATTGGCCTTTAGTCCCATTAGTTTCCCTAGTACTTTTTCTCTAAGTGATAGTTGTTGTATTTATTTCCTCCCTCCTTTTGTCCCTTGATTAGTTAGTATCTTTGGAATGCTATTCATGTCTTCTAATGTGAAGACTAATGCGAGACTGGGAGAGATCAAGGGTTTGGTGGGGGCGTGGGATTGGACCGACAATGGGAGGGAGCAGGGGCAGGGCAGGATTTCAGGTTTGGAGGGGATCCAGTTGGCTGATCACAGCAGAAGATATGCTTATTGTTGGGGTGGATTGGCATGTAGGCTGAATTGTTGCTTAGATTGCCACTTGAGGGAAATAAACATGCAGGGATACAGGGATAGGGCAGAAGAATGGGACTGATTGGATTGCTCTACAGAAAGCTGGCATGGACTCAATGGGCTGAATGGTTCCTTCTGTGTTGTAATAACTAGATGACTATGACTCCTCCTGCCCTCAGGCAGTGCTATATAAACAGTTACCTGCTGAATTTGGCAGCTTGAGCCTCTCTTTCCTTTTTGTCTATTCCAAACCCCCTGAAAGCTCAGCAGGAAATATTCATTTCAAATCATTGCCAAAATATCAGCAATATGTTATATTATTAATTATCATAAATACGAGCCCACCTCTTCAGAATGGGTTACTTGGAGGCCCTGAAAACTGCCGCTGTTAAAATCGAAAAGCCTCGTGCAATGAATTGGAATTGGTTAAGATTTTGTCAACTTAAACCCTCACTGGCCTGCTCCTCTCCATCATTGGGACTTAAAACTCCCCCCTGAGAGGGTGTGGCTTGTAGTAAAGACATCAGAAACATGCTGATAGTGCTATGGAACTGACAAAGAAAAACCATATGGTTGGCATGCAGAAAGTCACAAGAGGAGCTAAACATAGGCTTATACATTTGAGACTATGAGGATTAGTTCCTTGGTCATTGTACTTATTGTCTCTGCCTTTTTTCCCCTTTATGAAGGATGACACCAACCTGTCTGAACTGTAACATAAAGCCAATAAGTAATTTTATTCAATGGGAGTGGGTTAGTTCAAATGATCTCAGATTTGTTTTTCTTTTGCATTGGAATATTTTTTATTAGTCTAGTCATAAACATAAAGTCAACCCGAATGAGCAAAGCAAGTCAAAGTGAAAGGGAGCCCTGGACTTAATCTTAACAGTGTTGTATTTGGAGAATGGAGCAAATGTGGTTGTGTTTGCATTGTGGGTGGGGGTGAGAAAGGACAGTGGGCAGCGCTCATGAGTTATTAGCTTTTTCATTTTTAAATTCCAGTAAAGTACTAATCATTCTAAACTTTTAAATATGCATTTTTGTGGAAATGTCATATCAGACAATATTCATGTGTACCATCAGTTGAGCATAAACATGCTTCAGTTTAATTTGGCACTTAGCGAGAGTTCTTTGGGAGAATAAAATTAGATGTCATGAAAAACGAAAAGATGTACTATAGTTTTTCAAACATTAGTGTTATGCCTGCTTATGTTTAAAAGTATGGTATTGAGTGGAAATTCTTGGTACTGTGCACTGCAATAAAATGTATGTGTGACTGACCAGATCTCAACACACTGGCCACAAACCCACGGAACGTTAGTTTTGACAGTAGCTGGTAAAACCACCCATTTCCCGGTGAGCAACATGCAAGACACTTAGTATTTGGATAAAAATAAAACACTGAACAACTTAAACCTCGTGCAGTTTTTTGTGAAGTTAGTCTTAACTGAAAAGTAGATTTATAGTGACCAGGTTATAAATACATAACTGTAAAATTTAAAAGCTCTTTCATTTAGATATTGAACTGTAATACCCACCTTAACATAGTAAGTAGGCACATTACGGTTCACAGCCAACTTTTTGACCCTGAAGATAAAAAAAACTTATAAAATCTGTTGTTAAAAAGGCAGCAGTTTTCTTTCACAGTAATCCCCAGATAATTTTTACGTTTCTATTTCTGTGTTTGAAGACAATGGTTGGAATGTTCCTGCCCCGCTGTTGTTGGGCTTCATGGTGGGCAGAAGGTCAAAAGGTCGGAAGGCCAAAAATCAGTTTTACACTGTCGCGAAACCAGCTCGCAATTGTCTGCTCCACCCGTCAATGCCGTCAGATGTCAGAAACATCATTTTAATAATTTGCATCTAATTAAAAGCCCTACTTGCCCGAATCATTCCCCCCCTCTGCCCCATGTCAAATTTACTGCCCACGTCGGTGTGACTTCAGAACGGCGTGCTACACAACTGCCTTTAAAAGGTATGCACCCGGCAACCTGAACATCAGGGGGAACTCGAAGGTGAGTGCACACAACCTTGCACAGCGCTCACGAACATTGCCCGGAGAACACCAAGTATGAGGCGCTGCGCATTCACGAGGGGCACTGGCAAGTCACTTTTTCCCGGCTGGCTTTCAATGCAATGGAGGGGCAAGGTCTCCAGTGCGGGTCAGACCGGGCGTGGGGTGAGGTGGGATGTGGGGTGGGGGGGGCAAGGCAGTACAGACAGACAGAAGGAAAGACTCAAGCACATGCTGTGTGAGGGGGTGCTGGGAGCTGGAAGTGAGGGAAGTGGCCACGCATTTGGAAAAGCTTGTCAAAAGTGAGCATTCTTCCGCAGCTGAGAGTGTTCAGCTGCAGATCCATTGACATGCTTGGAATTGGGCCTCTGAAGCTTTTCTGCCCACTCAAGCAACACAAAAGCATGAAAGTGCCACCAAATGCTCCAGGTCTTTCACCCCTCCGACGTAGATTGCAAATTAATGTGCAGGGGGCAGTAGAGCAGTTGGCCGACTTGGCAAGTTGTACAATCGCCTTGTGAAAGGTGGCCATGGTGCAGTCGCTGGCGGAAGTGCTCACAGACCCTTGCAATGTCTTTATTAAGGTTTGGATCAGTATCCATTATGATTGAAGCTAACAGCACAGGCTTGCAGTGCGGGTTAGGAGAATGCCTGGGATGAGCTGAGAGTGCAGCATGCAGTCCAGTAATTGAACATGCCACCAATCTGTCAAGTGGAACGGGGCAGAGGTGGATGGGGTTTCAGACATCCAATGAGCACACTACACACTGGCCATCCAATTAGTCACCAGCGTTTTCCTGCATGCATGAAAGGGCCTCCAGACTTAATCAAGAGAGGCTCTTTGGACACGTTTGCTAACCCATGTGTCTCTTTCTTTGATCCTGCAGGGGGAGAACATCAGGATCATGGAGCCTGGTGATTTAGGAGTAAGCCTTATGCCTTACAGACACCAGAGAAGTAAAAGAAGAGAGCAGCAGAGGCGCCTGGCTTGGCAAAGTGAGGAGCACCTCCCTCAAGATGAAGGGGTGGCAGGGCCTGCTGTGCATGCAGCTGAAGATTCAGAGCGAGCCTTCGCTCATAGTCGCCTCACTAGACCCAGGGTCTATAGATGGCACCTGTCATTCCTGCAGATGACCGAGAACCAGTGTGGCCAAAGACTGAGCACATCTAGGGAATTGGTCAGTCACATCTGCCACCTGCTGCAAGATTTGGTGCCACAGGGACGTGGAGGCCATCCACTGCCAGTGGCTGTGAAAGTGACTGCGGCGCTCAATTTTTATGTCAGTGGCTCCTTCCAGGGCTCCACAGGTGAACTGTGTAGGATTTCACAAGCGTCCAATCAAGTGCATCCAGCAGGTTACAGATAGCAACTTTGCGAAGGCATGGAACCTTGTACATTTTGCCTGGGATCAGGAAAGCCAGGAAGCAAGCTCGCAGGGATTTGTGTAGATCTCTGGTTTTCCACAGGTGTAGGGTGCCATCGACTACATTCAGGTGGCACTTAGATCTCATGGCAACAAGCAGTCAACCGTGTCAGCTACAAGGGCTTCTACTCACTGAAAGTTCAGCTGCTTTATAACCATCATGAACACATCCTACAGGTCTGCACACAATTTCCAGGGAGCGTCCAAGAGGTGTCAGATCCCTGACATTTTCCAGGGTCCAGAGAGGCCACAGTCTCGGCTCCCCAAGGACAAGGGCCACCCACAGAGGATGTGGCTGATGATACCCATGTGACGGCCTCAGACTACAGCAGATGGATGGTACAATGAGGCTCATGCTGCGATCTGGACTTCGGTGAAGCAACCTACAGGCATTTTGAAAATGAAGTTCCGGTACCTTGACCGGTCCAGTGGAACACAGCAATACAGTCCATCGAGAGTGTTGCATATCTTCATTGCTTGCTGCATGCTCCACAATTTTATGCTGCAACAGAGGGAGGACCTAGCTGAGGAGGAGATGGAAGAGCTGCACGTCTCCTCCGATAAGGAGACATCGAAGGGGATGATGGCAATGAAGCCATTGCATTAGACAGACAAGACAGGCACCCTTGGGAGGCCCTCATAGCCGCAAGATTCGTGGAGGATGATAACAAGGTCCAGTGAGGACTGTCCTGACATCCTCACTTTGCATCTGTGAATGTTTTACTCCAGTCTGGTTGATGGCAGTGCACATACCCTCAGTGCTCAGGCTCATATCATGGAGATGCAGCCGTGAAACTTTAAATGCACCTGATCCTTTGTCAGCCTTCAGCAACTGATCCCATCAAGGGCACAATGTCACTGGTCATAGATGCTGATGAGATGGGGGCCAGCCCCAACTCAAAGATGCTGAGAGCACACAAAGAGAATGACGGAAACCTGACACCTGCCCACCTAACTCTGGCAGCAATGACAAGCACCATTGAGGTGCAGCCATCATTAATGTATCCAGTGATGTTTAAGCCAGACTATTACTTTGGTCTGAAGGTTACACACTGCACAGGGAAGGGGCCCTGGACTAAGACACCTGCCTTTATCTCGTGCAGAAACCAAGGTTTCACATCCTAGTGACATGAACATCATAACAAGGAACCACAGGCAAGGAGACATTCTTGGGAGTTTATTTACAATAATGAACATTAAATACAAGTGATTGGCACCTGTGCCCAGGCTGTGCAACTACATCTTCTTAACGTTCCTAACCCTGTGCTACCTCTTGGTGCTCCCCCGGCATCCACAGCGGAGGTGGAGGCAGCCCGCTGACTGCTACACCCTGTCCATGATGACCTTGGCAGGCTTCCTATGGAGGGCCGAGACCTGGAGGGCCCTGGCCTGCTTTTGGGGTCCTGCTCTGTGGTTGCGGCACCCTCCTCAACCTGTGGATTTGGAGCTGCTGATGTCACAGGAAGAGGGGATTTAGATGGGCTGAGCACTCCTGGATTCACCTGGGTGGATGGGCAGGGGCATACGCCTTCCCATGGGTGCCAGTGGGCCCCTGGCTGACTCCTCGAGGAGAAGGGGATGCTGGAGTGAGATCAAGTGGCCCTGCTCCCCTCTCATGTTGACACTGTTGGGGACCAACGATGGTGTCAGCAATGATGTAGATCTTGATGTGTTGACATGCCAGTGCTTTCACCTCAGATTGAAGGGACATGGACTCCTCCATGGTGCCTTGCAACCTGACGTGTGCAGCCGACATTCCTTCCTGATGTTCCCGAGCTTGCTTTTGCAGCTTCAGCAACTGAGGGTATGACAAAGTCCAGAGGCTCATCATCAGGCTCAGTCTCAGCAGATTTCTGGCCTCCAGCACTCCTCCGAATGCCGGAAACCTGGGAAGTCCCTGTCTTCACCTGTTGTGGATCAGACAATGCGATGTGCTCACCAGATTGTGACCCTGAGCTTACTCTAGAACTAGGTCCCACCGATGTGTGTGTCTCTGCACTGGTGAAGGGTGTGGGTGAGCGCGGTGATGGGTCTCCAATGATGGTGCCTTCACATTCCTTTTCAGTGGTTTCTTCAGGGCTTGATTGGAGGCCCTAGTCATGGACCCCCTGGGCTGCTTCCCAGGTATGCCTGAAAAAGCAAAGGGAGATAATTAGTGCATGGCAGGGGACTGTGGAACAGGGGAATTGACTCACAGCATGGTTGTCTGATGGATGTTGCACCGCTGGGTCCTCGCTTGGTTGAGCACCTCTAGGTTGGACCACCGTCAGCACAGGGATAGTCCCGATCATCCCGGTCAGCTGGATGGCTCTGTTATCAAAGTCTAAGAGGACCTTGATGTCAGGCATTCCTCCACCACCCTGTGACCTCTCCCTTTTGTTGTGTGCCAGCTACTCCTGCATGAATACAGATGGAGAGAATGTAATCAGGATGCCGGCCAGGAGAGATGATAAGAATGCATGGTAGGTATGGGTGGTGAGTGGTGCCATGGGAAGGATGAGCACACAATCCACAGGGCAGATGAAGGTGTATATGAGAGAGTAAATGGTGATGCCTCTTGAACTGGCAGTGAGTGAGATCCCCATGGATGTGTGACTGACTTGTGGGTGTGTGAGTTCAGCGTGATGACAGGAGTGACTTACCCTGGTGGAATGGAGATCATTCATCCTCTTGCAGCACTGGGTGGCTGTCCTCTTTTGCAGGGCATTGACACTGACCACTGCTGCCACCGCTGGATTGGTGACCTTGCTTGCTGGTCTTCGCCCAGAGCCTGGGTAGATTATTGCATGGTGAGCCTCCACAGCATCTAGTAGATGCCTGAGGGAGGCGTCACTAAATTTGGGGGCAACATATTTCATCCCTATGGCAGCCATGGCTTTGCAGCAGTTTCCTATCCCTTACAGAATGCTAGCTCTGTGCAGGGGCACCCTTTAAATATGGCACCTGGATTACTGAAGGCCTGAGGCGGGTAAATCAGAGGCCTCCATGCCAGCGACCTGGCTGTTTCCTTGGAATGCATTATTAATGAGGCGGGAATGGGATGATATGGCGCAAGAAGCCGCCATTGCGGCCGGCAGGTAAAATATCCTTTTTCCTGCCCAACACTGCACTTTGTATGAATCTGGGATGATTCCATCACTTAAAAACAGGGGTAATCCAATCTACCTCGCAAACTGTCATTCTATTAGACCATGACTGATCTTTATCTCAACTCCATTTACCGACCTTTGATCCATATCCATTGATATACTTACCTAATTTGTCAGTCCCGGTCTTATAAGTTTCAACTGAGCCAACATGCATAGGCTTTTGCAGGAGGAATTTCCAGATTTCTGCTAACCTGGATGAAAGGTGTTCAGGAAAGAAGGGAGGTGGGATGTTCTAGAGTAATCAATGACAGGATCTATTTGGTTAAAGTTAAGAAACAATAGCGATAACAATACACGACTGGGTGTATTCTATAAGCCACCCACTAGTGGGAAATATGTAGATGAGCAAATTTGCAGGGAATTCCAGAGATGCGCAATAACTATAGAGCAGTGATATTGGTGGACTTTAATTATCCTAATATAGACTAAGATAGTCATAGTGTAAAGTGCAGAAATGGGGAAGAGTTTCTGAAATGTGTACTGACGAATTTTTTTGATCAGTATGTTTCCAACTCAACAAGGAAGGAGGCATTGCTGGATCTGGTTCTGGGGAATGGGGTGGGTCAAGTGGATCAAGTGTCAAGGGAGCATTTAATGGAATAGTATGATAAAGCTTAGGTTAGCAATGAAAAAGAACAAGGAAAGCAAAAATAATAAATTGGACGAGAGCCAATTTCAGTGGGTTGAGAATGGATCTGACTCAGATAAATTGGAATCAAAGGTTGGCAGCCAAAACTGTAACAGAACAGTAGGCTGCCTTTAAAGATGATAGTTTGGTATTGTTGTGGTACCTTTTCACAAGGGGTAACGATAAGACAGTCAAAGCTAGCTGATGATAAAAGGAATAGAGTAAGATGAAGTGGAAAACAGGTGTGTATGACAGGTGTCTGGCTGACAAGAGTGAGAAACGGGCTGAAATCCAGCAGAAAAGATGCACACGAATAGTTCCACGGATGAGGAATTTCAATTACCTGGATCAATTAGAGAAGCTGGGGTTGTTCTTCTTGGAGAAGAGAAAGTTAAGAGGAGATTTGATAGAGGTGGTCAAAATCATGAGAGATCTGGATGGATAGGGAGAAACTGTTCCCATTGTCAGAAGGATCAAGAACCAATTTATGGTGATTGGCAAAAGAAGCAATGGTGACCTGAGGAAAAACCTTTTTACGCTGCAAGTGGTTAGAATCTGGAATGTACAGACTGAGGAGGGGTGGGGTGTCAGGGGTGGTGTCAAGGCAGATTTAATGGAGAATTGGATTATTATCTGAAGAGAAAAAAAATCACAGGGCTACTGGAAAAAGGTGGGGGAGTGTGACTAGGCTAATGGAATGTTAAGAGAGGTCTTGTGGTGCAGTGGTAGCATCCCTACCAGAAATTCTGGGTACAAGTCCCACTCCAGGACTTGATGGCCATGGAAAGTGCATGCAGGAGAATGGCATGGACACAATGGACCAATTGGCCTTCTTCTGTGCTGTAACTGTTCTATGATTCTATGGAACCTGACCAAAGCTGTATATAAATGGAACATAATTTCCTATCCTTTGTACCCCTGAACACTTGTGATAAAGTACAACATTCCATTCCTCTTCCTCCAGGTACCATGTCCATGACAGCATTGGCAACCATGGAATTCCATTGGATTGGTTCATGGTTTATGCTTGGCAAAGTATGGCAGTGGTGCTGTTGCCTTCTGCTGTATGGCTGACCAGGAAACTCTCCCACTCTTTACCACCTGCATTGGAAGGATTTAAGGGGTGATAATAAAACTGTTTGGCCAAGTTATGCATGCACTTTCCATGGCCATCAAGTCCTGGAGTAGGACTTGTACCCAGAATTTCTGGTAAGGATGCTACCACTGCACCACAAGACCTCCCTTAACATTCCATTAGCCTTTGATTCCTTTTTGTACCTGTGCACAAACTTTTAATGATTTTTGTACCTGGACACTCAAATCCCTTTGCTTCTTCTTGTCTCTCACCATTTAGAAAAATTTCAATTTCCATACTTGGATCCAGAGTAAGACCATACCTCCCACATTAAACTCCATCTGTCATAGTTTTGACCACTCACTTAAGCTGCCTATGTTCCTTTCTAATGTTCTACTCACATTTACACAACTTACTATACCTCTTAATTTAGTATCATATGCAGACATGGAGAGAAAGCTCTCTATTCCTTTACCAGAGCCATTTATATACATGTTCAAAATGGAGATCCCAATACAGATTCCTAAGGAACATCACATCTCTCCAATCAGAGAGTATTTCCTTTATCCCTGCTTGGCCTAAATCTCATTAGCCCTTCGACCCTGTGCTTGCTGACCATCCTTGGCCTTACCAGGTCAGCTATGTCTGCAAGGAACTTATTTCAGCACACGTTTTTATCTCAACAAAAAAGTACTTTAGCAGCAGCCAGACCATTCCGTGCAGACTCTTCAAATTATTTAGACAAGTATAGGAAAGCTCCATAAACCACACCTGCAGCCAGGAGAAGTAATCCAGCAACTAATCTGTAAGTACTTCATGACCCCTTTAAATAGCACTGGAGAAGTTCATCATTCTATTTAACATCATATTCAGCTGTATGAAGTTAATACAGGGCATGGGCTAAAGTGTGGCAGTCGAAACTGCTCTGCTGCCAGCAGTCACTAGGCGACCATGACAAACTCCTTAAGCAAGATAGCATTTGGCGCATTTCCAAGAGTGCGTGTGCACCTTGGATCCCATCTAGCAACAAGAGGCTGCATAGCACCTACAAAACATATGCTTTGGAGCCCAATTTCTCCATAAAGTATACAAGCTTAGTTAATGGGGAAAAAATGGCCTGTTAAAGACCAAAGGGAAATCTTCATGTAGAAGCAGAGGACATGGCTAAAGTATTAACATAGGAACATAGGAAATAGGAGCAGGAATAGGCCATTTGGCCCTTTGAGTCTTCTTTGTCATTCAATTAGATCATGGCTGATCTTTTACCTTAGTGTGGGGAAATGGCATTATCTATATATCCCTTGATGTCTTTATACTATCTAGAAATCTATCGATCTCTGTCTTGCACATAGTGACAGACCCACCACTGCCCACTGGGGTAGAGAATTCCAAAGATATAGCACTCTCTGGGTGAAGAAATTCCTCAATCCTAAATGGCCTAACACTTATTGTGAGATTGTGTGCCCTGGTTCTATATAATTTTGTATGTTTCAATGAGATTGCCCCTCATTCTTCTAAGCTCTAAAGAATACAGGCCCAAATTCCTCAATCTCTCCTCATTGGACAATCCCATCATCCCAGGAATCAGTCTGGTGAACTTTCATTGCACTCATTCTGTGGCAAGTTGGTGCCTCTGTGGCTGCCTTTGGTAAGGTGACTATGTGCAATACTCCAGGTGCAGTCACACCAAGACTCTATCCAATTGAAACAAGACATCTTTACTCCTGTACTCAAATCCTCTCAATAAAAGGCAACATGCCATTTACCTTAACAAAAACTGAATTACCTGGAAAAACTCAGCAGGTCTGGCAGCATCGGCGGAGAAGAAAAGAGTTGACGTTTCGAATCCTCATAACCCTTCCACAGCCATTTACCTTCCTAACTGCTTGCTGCACCTGCATGTTAGCTTTCAGTGACTCATGAACAAGGACACCCAGTTCCCTTTGGACATCAACACTTTCCAATCCATCACTACTTAAAAAATACTGTGTATTTCTTTATTCCCTACCATAGTGGATAAGTTCACATTTTTTCACAATATATTCCATCTGCCATGTTCTTGCCCACTCACTTATTCTGCCTAAATTCTCTTGAAGTCCCTTTGCATCCTCTTCAAAATTCACATTCCTACCAAGTCTTGTGTCATCGCAAATTTGGAAATATTACATTTGGTCTACACATCCAAGTCATTAATATAGATTGTGAGTAGCTGGGGCCCCAGCTCTGATCCTTGCGGTACCCCAATAGTCATAGCCTGCCAACCTGTGTAAGACCCATTTATTCCAACTCTGTTTTCTGTCTATTAACCAATTCTTAATCCATGCCAGTATATTACCCCTAATCCCATGCGGTCTAATGTTGTTTACTAATCTCTTGTCTGGGAACCTTATCGAAAGCCTAAATGAGTGCATCTGTCTTCATAAATGAAGCAGATGATGCAAAAGTTACACTAAAAGGGGAAAGGAAATTTATGGGCTGGACAGTAATAAATAGAGAAAATGTACTCAAATGATTAAAGTTAGGAAGATGAAAGCCTATGGCCAGGATTTTACAGCCCTGTTGTGGTGGGCCATGCTGTGGGAGATTTGGCAGCCCAGCCAAAAGCCCAAAAGCTTTCCGGTGGCAGGTGGGGCTGGAAAACCCAGCCCTATGGAATTAAAGGAAAAGTGATGGTATCTAGATGCAATTTTCTGAGTGACAGGAAGCAGAGGGTGGTGATTGTTGTGATATCGCTTTAAGAGATAATATGCTAATGAGTAAGTAGCCAGGATGTAAACCACTTGACCAGCAGACATTGTTCTGAGGAGTTTTCAGTTTATCTATCAGCCTGAGGTGTTAAGGAATTGTAGCTGTACTTTCCTGTTAGCAATAGTTGTTGAATCCTTATAGTAAACCTGTCTGCTGAGCAATCCTGTAGTACATCTTCAAATAAACCAAACCTACATTTAGTTTACCAGTCCTGTGAGATCGGTAATTTTGTATGAAGCAAACATAGAAATAAAACAGTGGTGGATGGTTGTTTTTAAGACAGAGAGGTGGTTTCCATTGGTGCTCTGAAGGGTCAGTTGTGGTTCTATTATTCTTTTCAATTTTTAAAAACAGTGTAGAGAGCAGCATTATAAAATTTGCAGATGGTACAAAACTTGGCAACATTGTAGTCACAGATGAGTATAGCTGTAGCTATACTAAAGATCAAGAAAAAAAACATGAGTAGGAAGTCTTTCAAATGCAGTTAATTAATTCCTTGTCATTCAGGCTTGAGTGTGTTATCCAAATGCAAGTTTATTACTCAGACGCCAATAGTGTAATGACTCTATTATGGCTATACAATAGATTCATACAATTTAGTTTCTTGTAGACCCAAGGTGATCAAACTTGGCCTCGGTAGATGTTATCCCTCTAGCTGTCCTCTGAGTTCTAACCTTAAAGAGCTGTTTTCTAATATATTATGTAATCTTTCTTTGTGAGTTATATCACATAATAGCCAGAATGTATATTGATGTGAGTTCCTCGTTGGCCAACCTCCTGACTTGACGTAATGGCTGTCTTGATGGCTTAATTGTAAACAGTAAATAGCACAAAATGAACAAGATGATCTAGATGATCTTAAATAGTTAAGTGACACTGCTTGGGTGCTTGCATTGCTCTGGCCAATATCCAATACTTGCACCTGATGCCTGAGTGCTTGGTATTTTGTTCTGGTCAATAGCCATATTGACACTAATTCTGATAATCACATCGATAGAGCACAAGCAAATTCTAACAAAGGGCTATCATCATTACTACATCCCAAACCAGTGCCAAACTCCATTTTCTTGTCCCAGCCCATATCTCTTTCGTTTTGTGTATTACTAATACAAACCAATACACAGAATCTGCTGTCAGAGAAAAATGGGTGTCGTGGTTAAAATGTAAAGCTGCTATTTATACCTCCTCTAGGCCCATATTTTGTTCTATCCTTGCCACCTCTTTGCCTTATAACATCATCGCTGTAATCATTCAATTACTCCTGCCCTCTGCCCAATCACCGACCTTTCCGTTTTGTTCTTTTTGTGTCATGCACGCCCCACCCATCCTTCACCATCCAACCCCACACAACCCCACCGCCCCCCCCAATCACATGCACACAACCACCCCCCCAACACCCTGCACTTTTTTTCTAGCTTTGTATTTGTTTAAAAGCTGTTTATCTCCTTCATCTTCTAGTTCTGATGAAAAGCCATTAACCTGAAACATTAACACTCTCTCCCTCTCTCCACAGATGTTATCTCACTTTCTGAGTATTACCAACATGTTTATTTAATTTCAAATTGACAGAATCTTCAGCATTTTGCTTTTGACTTTATTTCAAATCCTATCCCATTCCTATTTGAAACCTGTCTCCTACTGTCAGACCTAATGTTAGACCCAACCTGCACTTCTGTTGTTAGAACAGACCTAATCTCATCCAACTACTAGTGAATATAAAGTGCAAGATAATAATGTATATTATTTTTGTTGAAGCTGAAATGACCATCATTAGCAATAGTGAAGCATATGTTCGATAGACATGTGCAAAGTGTTCATTCTGTATGTCAGTTGGGCAAATAAACATTTAACTTCTTCCATAGAAGACTGTAGAAACTAATGTATTTATTCCCTTTTTATTATTTTCTTTCACTACTGGGTAGTTTATTAGCAGTTTGAGAAGTGTGAAACTCACCATCCGTGCAAGTAGACGTGGATTGGACGGATTCCCAGGGGAAGACTTACGCTTTGCAGAAATATGATGCCTCTAATACAAACCAATATTAAAACTTCACCTCTCATTTTAACTCTCCAATGTGTTCTCACGCTGACCTCAGTCTCCTGCAGTGCTCCAACGAAGATAAGCATAAGCTTGAAGAATAGCAGCTCATTTTTTTGTTCCTTGGGGACTCAACATTGAATTCAACAATTTCAGATAGTAATTTCTGCCCACATTTTGTTTCCTTCCTCTTTGCATGCTTAGGCTTTACTTTAATTTTCCTCTTGTTTTTGCTTTCGGACAGCAGTTATTCATCATTCTGCCATTCACACCTCATCTAAGTACATGTTTTGTTTCTTTGCTTGTACTTGTCCTATTTGCACTCCCTTTGCCCTTGCACCACCAACTTTTCTATCATTTAATCTCTCCTCTCTTCCACCCTATCACAGACTTTCCCTTTTGTTCCTTTTCCCACCTTCCCCCCTTTCACTTGCTTAAAACCTATCACATTTCAAACTTCTCCAGTTCTGATGAAAGGTAATCAGCCTGAAAAATGTTACTCTTTCCACAGATGGTGCCTGATAGGTTGAGTTTTTCTAGAGTTTTCAATTTTTATCCCAATATCATCCACTAGCTAGATGAATGTGTACCAAATATGGCCAGAAAAATGAATACTTTTCTACTTCAAACAGAAGCAGGACTTCTCCTCAACCGACTGAGAAAACCTGACCCTTCATTAGTTTTGTACCTAGCTCCTGGTATTTGATAATTTTGAATCCCAGATCATGTTGAGCTTACTGAGGGGATTTTAACCAGCCTGAATGCTTGGGTTTGGGTGAGAGGATAAAACTGTCAAAATGTGAATGCACCAGGAAGCCAACATCTGCACTTAATTTAACGTGTTAAGCTAGATGCATACAACCCACTCAGGAGAGGCTGATTGCCCATTAATTATTGCTCAACTGGAGAGATATTTCAACAGAATTTTATATTTAATGTCGCACTAGTGGGTTTCCTAGGCTGATGATCTGTAAAACCTCAGTGCAGTGGTGATTTTGTAGCTGCAACATACAAGACAATATTAAATTCATGTATTTAATTCTACTGTTTAGCACATATGAACATAAAACAATAGGAGCAGGATTAGACCATATGGCCCCAAAAGCCACCTAGTTATTCAATAAAAGCAAGGCTGTTAAGGGGCAGGTACTATATTTGGCAGGATTGTTGGTGCCTTGAAAGGATCTGTGTTGAGGCTTCAACTATTCATCGTATTTATTAATGATTTAGATGATAGGTAGAAAGCTGCATATCCAAGTCTGCCGATTTGTTCACATAGATCAGTGATATTGAAAACAATTTAGATGGATGTATAAAATTAAAATTTGATAGATTAAGTGAATGGACAAAACTGTGGCAACTGGATTTCAATGTAGGCAAATGTGAGGTCAGCCATTTTGGTCCTAAAGAGGATAGAACAGGGTACTTTCCTTTTGCTGAAAAACTATAAACAGTGGAGGTCTTGAGACTTAGGGTCCAAGTACACAGATCATTAAAACACCATGAATGTCAGAATATCATGAACGGCATGAATATTAGAAAATAATCAAAAAGGGGAATAGAATGTTGACCTTTATATCTAGATGAATAGAATTCAAGGAGTTACAAGTTATGCTTCAGCTATACAAAGGGCTGAATTTCCCCCCCCCGTTGGGGGCAAAGTTGAAGGATGGGCATGCACAGGCACACTTCCGATTGGGGTCCCTGATTGGGGGCGCGGAGCCATTTTACGTGGGCGGGCCATTTAAGGCCCACTCAATGTGACGTCCGCACAGAAGCGCTATGCGCCCCCTGTGTGGGTGGGGGGAATCCCAAAATTGAGAGTGCGCTCTTTCCCGTATGAGCATGAAAGAGTGCATTCATCTCCCTGAGGCGAAGTGCAGCCACAGGGAGATCGGCTGTAAATGTCAAAAAGATAAAAATAGAAAAATTAAACTTCCCTAACATGTCCCCGTCTGTGACACTGTCACATGAGTTGGGACATGCCCATAATTTTCACAAAAACTTAATTAAAATTTTTAAAAAGCAACATGAAACCTCATCCCGCCCACGGATGAGGTTTCATGCTTTTTCCCATTCACTCTGGGGCTCCTGGCCTGTCTGCCAACCTTAAGGTTGAAAGGGTAGATCCTTTAATTACTTAATTGCCTCTGTCAATGGCCTCAATTGGCCATTGACAGGTCGGCAGGTGCACAGCTGATTTTGCTGCACCCCCACCTTCATGAAAATTTAAATGGGGAGCAGTGATGTTGGGAGATCCCCCCAGCATCATCACGTGTCATTTTACGCATTGGCGAGTGGGCCCTGCCCCCACTCGCCGACACGTAAAATCCCCAAAGCCCCTGGTTAGACCACAACTGGATATTGAGAGTGGTTCTGGGCACCACACCTTAGGAAGGATACATCTGTCTTGGAGACAGCAGCATCTATTTATATTTGGACTCCAAGGTCTAAGGTAGAAGGAAACATTAAACAACTTTGAACTAGTCCCTTGAACTTAGAAGGTTAAATGGTGATTTCATCAAAGCTTTCAAGATATTAAGGGGAACAGATAGGGTAGCTAGATAGAATATATTTCAACTAGATGGTGAGCCCAGCACTAGGGGAACATAGTCTGAGGGAGAAAATGAACTTTGAGGGTAAACTAGCAAGTAACATAAAAACGGACAGTAAGAGCTTCTTTAAATATATAAAAAGGGAAAGAGAGGCTAAAGTGAACATAGGCCTCTTAGAGAGTTTGGGGAAATAATAATGGAGAACCAGGAAATAGCTGAGGTTTGAATAAATACTTTGCATCAATCTTCACGGTAGAAGACATTAATAGCTTTCCAAAAATACTAAATAATCAAGGGGCAATGGGGTGGAGGAAACAAATATAATAGCTATCACTAAAGAAAAAGTACTAGGGAAACTAATGGGGCTAAAGGCCGATAAGTCCCTGGACCTGATCGGTTGCATTCTAGGATATTAAAGCATAGTGGATGTATTGGTTCTGTCGAAGGGTCATGAGGACTCAAAACGTCAACTCTTTTCTTCTCCACCGATGCTGCCAGACCTGCTGAGTTTTTCCAGGTAATTCTGTTTTTGTTTTGGATTTCCAGCATCCGCAGTTTTTTTGTTTTTATCATATGTGGATGTACTGGCAGTAATCTTCCAAGAACCCTTAGATTCTGTTAAAGTCCCAGAGGATTGGAAAATTGTCTATATAATACCACTATTCAAAAAGAGAGGGAGACAAAAATCTATGGGGCAGTTAGCTTAATATCTGTCATTGGGAAAATATGAGAGTCTATTATATAAAGGGCGTAATAGCAGAGCATTTAGAAATGCATAATATAATCAAGCAGAGTCAGTTGGCTTCATGAAGGAGAAATTATGCCTGACAAATTTATTAGGACTTTTTGAGGAGGTAACAAGGAGGATAGGTAAAGGGGAACCAGTAATGTATTTGGATTTCCAAAAGGCATTCGATAAGGTACCGTACATAAGGCTACTTAATAAGATAAGAGCCTATGATGTTGGGAGTAGTATATTAGCATGGAGAGAGGATTGACTAACTAATAGAAGACAGAGAGCTGGGGTAAGGGGGACATTTTCAGGATGGCAACCTGCAATTGGTGGAATGCCACAGGGATCAGTGCTGGGGCCACAATTATTTATAATATATATTAATAACTTAGTTGAGGGAGGTGAATGTACTATTGCCAAGTTTGTGGATGACACAAAATTAGGTAGGAAGGCAAGTGGTGAGGATGACACAAAAAGTCTACAGAGGGATGTAGACAGGTTAAGTGAGTGGGCAAAAACTTGGCAGATGGAATATAACGTGGGAAAATGTGAGGTTATACTCTTTGGCAGGAAGAATAGAGGAGCTGAATATTATTTAAATAGAGAAAGACTGCAGAAAGCTGCAGCACAGAGGGATTTGGGAGTCCTCATGCATGAATCACTAAAAGCTAACATACAAGTTCAGCAGGTAATAGAGAAGGCAGATGGAATGTTGGCCTTTATTTCAAAGGGAATGGAGTATAAAAATAGGGAAGTCTTGCTAAAACTATACAAGGTACTAGCTAGACCACACCTAGTATACTGTGAACAGTTTTGGTCCCCTTACCTAAGGAAAGATATATTGGCATTGGGGGCAGTCAGAGAATGTTCATTAGGTCGATCCTGGGTTTGGAAGGATTTTCTTATGAGGAGAGGTTGAGTAGGTTGGACCTGTACTCATCGGAGTTTAGAAGAATGGGAGGCCACCTTATTGAAACATATAAGATTGTTAGCAGGCTTAACAGGGTAGATGCTGAAAGGTTGTTTCCCCTTGTGGCAGAGTCTCAGACCAGAGGGCATAATCTCAGAGTAAGGGGTCATCCAT
This sequence comes from Carcharodon carcharias, assembly GCF_017639515.1. NCBI lineage: Eukaryota > Metazoa > Chordata > Chondrichthyes > Lamniformes > Lamnidae > Carcharodon > Carcharodon carcharias. The sequence continues at coordinate 120,020,523 of NC_054480.1, read as the reverse complement.
TTAAGGCAGAGATGAGGAGGAATTTCTTCTCTCAGAGGTTAGTGAATCCATGGAATTCTTTACCACAGAGGGCTGTAGACGCTGGGTCATTAAGTATATTCAAGGCTGAGATAGACAGATTTTTAATCAGTAAGGGAATCAAGGGTTATTGGGAAAAGGCAGGAAAGTGGAATTTAGGATTATCAGATTAGCCATGATCTCATTGAATGGCGGAGCAGACTTAAAGGACTGAATGGCCTACTTCTGCTCCTATGTCTTATGGTCTTAAAAGTTTAGGCCATTTCTACCTAATCATATTATGATTTTCTAAGTGTCATATCACCATATTCCTTGCAATAAGTTCTAGCATTTTTCCTGCTAGTTATATTAGGATAACTGACCTATAGGGCAGAATTTAATGCCCTCTACTGTGGCGAGTTTGTTGTTGGGGACATTAAAGTGGGTAGGATGGCAGACAGAAACCCCGCTTCTTTCCGTCTCCACCCCGATTACATCTGTTGCAGGAACAGCCCTCCTGAAGTGACATTGCCCACTTAAGGGCCTCATCCCACTGCTGTTGGAATTATCCCAGAGGCAGGTCTGACCACGCAGGGAACAAAGCAAGCAATACTGTGCAGGGAGAGGTCCCTCATTCAAAGGCACCCAGTGCTTGATTGAGGATCCCAGCATCGTGAAGGAGTGGAACATGCTGAATGGTACATCCTTGCCCTTGCTGCTCCTCATACCCACCCTGCCCCTTCCTCATATTCCCCACCCCTCAAACTCACTCGCTCACTTAGCCACCTACCTACCAATGGCCTGGGGTCCAGTGCCAATACTAGGCCTCGGCTGGGTGTTAGGCCAGCAGCAATAGTCACCGCCTCCCTGGAGTGATGCTGCCATTCAATAGAACTGCCGGCCTCTGATTCGTCTGTAGCTCTTGGTGGGTGGGACTTCCTCTCCAAGGGTCCACTAACACAGGGAAAGCCCGCTGTTGTCCAGTTAACTGCCTGATTGGCACTTAACTCAGTGTGCCTTCCCTGAAAAGAAGCAACATGGAGCTCTCACTTGCTCTCCAGCCAGCAAATAAGAACCCCGACTCCCCCAGCCTATAGTTTCCTTTTTTCTCTCTCCCTCCTTTCATGAAGAGTGGGGTCACATTTGCTACTATCCAATCCATGGAGATCATTCTAGAATCTAGGGAAATCTGGAAGATCAAAACCAATGCATTCACAACTCTGCATCCACCTCTTTTAAAACCTGAGGATGTAAGCCATAAGATCCAGGGAATTTGTTGGCCTTTAGTCCTAGCAACCTCTCGAGTACTTCTTCTTTACTGATATTAATTACTCTAAGGGCAGGACTTTCCAATAGGTGTACGGTGGGGGGGGGAGGCAGTCCCTGCTCACCAACGTGTAAAATGACAGGGGATGACGTTGGGCAGAACTCCTGACGTCACCGCCCGCGTCATTTCAATTTTCAGGTCGGCAGGGGAGCAGCCGAATCAGCTGTGTGCCCACTGACATGTCAACGGCCAATTGAGGACATTTAAAAACCAATTGCACTAGTTAAAGGACCTGCCTGTCTAACCTTAAGGTTGGCGGGCAGGCCAGGAGTCCGGGCGGGCTTCAGAGAAACCATGAAACCTCATCCACGGGCGGGATGAGGTTTCATGTAGGTTTTTAAAAATGTAATAAACGTTTAACTAAAAGTGATGTCCCAACTCATGTGACAGTGTCTCATGAGAGGACATGCCAGGGAAATTTTATTTTTCTGCTCTAACATTTTTGCATTTGGCGCTGATCTCCCTGAGGCAGCACTTAGCCTGAGAGAGATGAGTGTGCGCATGAAAGAGCACACTCTTGGCTTAGGGAATCCTCCCCCGCTCGCACAGGGAGCACATAGCCTTAATTGGTCCGCCCACGTAAAATGGCGGCGCGCTCATGTAAAATGGCGGTGCACCCCCAATTGGGGGCGCTGATTGGAGACATGCCTGCATGTGCCTGCTCCAGAACATCCCCCCCGCCACCGATGGGGAGAAAATTTTGCCCTACATTTCTCACTTTCAATAAACCCTAGGTTTCTACTGTTATATTCTTTTATTTTGCATTTTCTGCTGTGAAGACATAAAAATATTTGTTTAATGTCTCTGCCATTTCCTTATACCCCAGTAATATTTCTCCTGTCTCTGTTAATTGTAGATTAGTTACATTAAGCTGGTAGGCATTAATTGGGGATTCACTTGTGCTCTTACGAAAGCAGACTGAAACTGTGGTGATTGGGTTTGAAGGTGCATGTTTGTAATGTGTTACTCTGCAAATGAAAGCTTATAAAATGTACACTTATTAGGCTTCAAGCTTTATTCCTCATCTCCTAGCTTTCTGGAATAGAATTGTCCTTCTCTTGAAGGCGCCCATGATTACTTTTGCTTTTCTTTTCCTTTCACAGACTTGTAGAAGCTCTTACAATTTTTTTCATATTTCTTGCTTGTTTATTGTCATATTTTATTTTCATCATCTTTATCAATTTCTTGATCATCTTCTGCTGATTTCGAAAACCCTAGCAATTCTTGGGCTCACTACTGTTTAAATCACGAGCTGCTCTTTATCTGTAATCTTCCCTGACACTGAATTACTCCTCTTCCAAATCTCTACTCTTTTGCAACACACCCTCCCTTCATTTCTGTCATTGGTGGCCATATCTTTAACAGCTTAGGTTAGAACCATAGAACCATAGAAAAGTTACAGCACAGAAGGAGGTCATTCAGCCAATGCCAGCCCGAGGACACCCAGGTGCCCTTTCTAATCCCACCTTCCTGCACCTGACCCATAGCCCTGCAGCTTACAACACTCAAGGTGCAGATCCAGGTACTTATTAAAAGAGTTTAGAGTTTCTGCCTCTACCACCAACTTGGGCAGCGAATTCCAGACACCCACTACCCTCTGCATAAAAAAGTTCTTCCTCATGTTCCCCCTACACCTCATGCCCCTTATCTTGAATCTATGTCCCCGGTCTGGAATTCTCCACCAAGGGAAACAATTTTATCCTGTCCAATCTATCTATTCGCCTCATAATTTTGTACACCTCAATCAAGTCACCTCTCAGCCTTCTTTGTTATAAGGATAATAACCCCAACCTATCCAATATCTCCTCATAGCTACACTTTTCTAACCCTGGCAACATTCTTGTAAACCTCCTCTGCACTTTCTCCAGAGCTATTACGTCCTTCCTGTAATGTGGTGACCAGAACTGCACACAATATTCCAGTTGTGGCCTCACCAGTGTTTTATACAATTCCAACATTATATCCTTACTTTTATATTCTATATCTCTGCCAATGAAGGAGAGCATTCCATATGCCTTCTTTACAACCTTGTCTACTTGAACTGCTGCCTTCAGGGACCTGTGTACTTGTACGCCATGACCTCTCACTTCATCTACCCCGCTTAGTATATTCCCATTTATTGTGTAATCCCTGTAACTGTTAGACCTCCCTAAATGCATGACCTCACACTTCTCTATGTTAAAATCCATCTGCCATTTTACCCCCCACTCCACCAACCCATCTATATCATTTTGGAGATTATGGCTATCCTCTACACTATCCACTACTCAGCCAATCTTTGTGTCATCTGCAAATTTCCCAATCGTGCCCCCCACATTCACGTCCAAATCATTAACATGTAACACAAACAGCAAGGGTCCCAACACCGAGCCCTGTGGAACATCACTTGAGACAACTTCCCATTCACAAGGGCATCCATCGACCATTACCCTTTGTTTCCTGTTACAAAGCCAACCTTTTATCCAGTTTGCCACATTACCCTGAATCCCATGGGCTTTTACTTTCCTGACCAATCTGCCATGTGGGACCTTGTCAAATGCCTTGCTAAAATCCATGTACACAACATCCACTGCACTACCTTCATCTACCCTTCTTGTCACTTCCTCAAAGAATTCAATCAAATTTGTGAGGCAAGACCTTCCTTTAACAAATCCATGCTGACCGTCCCTGACTAGTCCATGCCTTTCCACTTGACAGTTAATCCTATCTGTCAGGATTGATTCTACTAATTTGCTCACCACCGATGTAAGACTAATTGACCTATAATTGTTTGGCATTTCCTTTGATCCCTTTTTAAACAATGGAACTACGTTTGCATTTCTCCAATCCTTCGGTACCTCCCCTGTATCAAGTGAAGATTGGAAATTCATCCTCAGAGCATCTGCTATCTCCTCCCTGACTTCCTTCAGCAGCCTCGGAAACAATCCATCTGGCCCTGGTGACTTATCAACTTTCAAGGATTTCCACCTTCGAGTACTTCCTTTCTCTTTATGACTATCCCACCTAATATCGGTTCTGTACTTTGCAATTGCCTCCCCAAAATACCTCTGCCAGTCTTTTCTTTCTTTTAGGTCTATCTCTTTGATCAAATTTTTGGTCTGTCTACATCTCCTTCTTGGCTCAGCATCCATTTTGCATTACATCATTTTGAAGCATATTTTTACATTCCTTTACATTAAATATATTTTTTAGCCTTCAAAAAACAGTGGACAGAAGTATCCCAGGGAGACAGAAATGGCATCAGTGGCACTGGCCTCAACAGATTTGTGACTCACCCAGGAGTGGATTTTGGGCGAGCAACCTGACAGCACAGCACACAGTGGAGGAGAGGTTATGGGTGGACATTGTCAGCATACACCTGGAAGCTGACCCCATGTATTTTGATGGTGCCACCAAGGAGTAGCATGTGGAAGAGGAAGAGGATACTGACAGGGATCGACTTCTGGGGATCTCTAGAAATTTCAGCATGTGGGTAGGAAGCAAAGCTGTTCCTGGCTATGATCAAATAGGTAAAGAATGGAATCATGCCAGCATAGCTCCACTGAGCTGAAGTGGAGGTTTTAGAGGAGGATTATGTTGTTGCTCTCATGCGTCTACAAGATGCACTGCAGCAACACACAAGACCTCCTTTAAAAGCATCTTCCAAACCCATGACCTCTACTCCCTGGAAGACAAGGGCAGCAGACACATGGGGCCACCTGCAAGTTCCTCTCCAAGACACACGCTATCCTTATTTGGAAGGATATTGCTGTTCCTTCACTGTCACTTAGTTAAAAGCCTGGAACTCCCTTCCTAATTGCAGTGCAGTGGTTCAAGAAGGCATCTCATGAGAAATTAGGGATGTGCAATAAATGATGGTCTTGCCAGTGACACCCATATCCCAAAAATTAAAACAAACAAATGCATCATGGTCTGTTACAGAGGATGCCATTTTTGCATTTGATTAGTGCTCTTTCAGTGCTGTAGCAGCAGCAGAAACCTGATCAGAGAGGTACAACCTGAAGTTAAAATAAAGATGATCATGGAATTGGAAGCTGGAAACACATCAGGAATTTTGGATTGGAAAGTTAGAGGTGCGGCAATATAAAAATAGAAAATGTTGGCTATACTCAGTAGATCAGGCAGCATCTGTGGAGAGAGAAACAGAGTTAACATTTCAAGTTGATAACCTTTCATCAGGACATCATTGACATGAAACCTTAAGTCTATTTCTCTCTCTATAGATTCTGCCTCACTTGCTGAGTATTTCCAGCATTTTCTGTTTTTATTTTGGATTTCCAGCATCTGCAGTATTTTGCTTTTATGTTAGAGATGGGGCAGTAGTTTTCAGGGACAATGAAGTCAAACGTGAATTTTTTGAGGAGGAATTAAATTTTGAAAGAAAGGGAGATCATAGCTGAGGAAAAGGAACCATTTGTAATACAATATATAGCAGCAGTGCTGACTGAAGAGGAAATTCCCATCTGGCAATTGTACACGGTTGGTAAAATATAGCAAACACTAAAGCATTTCAAAATCTATTTTTTTTTATCAATATAGTGGCGTAATATTCAAAACACATCAAAACAATAGGTTTTAATACATGTACAAAACATGAAACACAATTATTTGTTGTCAGGAACTGTGTAGGCAACACTGCTGTAGCTTACTCATAAATGTTCAATATGTAGCAGCAGTCTTTTTGACATACAAGCAATGCTGTATTGTCATGATTAATTTTGACCATTAGGCACAGGAGATGTGTCATTCGGAGCTTTAATTATCATTTTTTCACAATATAAAGTGCAGACAACCTGTATTTATATAATTCCATATCGTACTGTGCGCTGAGAAGTCTACATACTGTTCCTATTTTTTTAAATCTCACGCCTCTTCTTGGTTTGTCTTAGCTTTCTTGTGGTTTTTTTTTTGCATCTTAGACTGTTCATACCTTTGTTGGGTTCTTTTTGCCTGAATTTGGGGGATGTGGTTTGAGACAGAGTGGGAGATCTTGACTGTTGATATTCCTGGTAGTTTGCGTCATTGTAGTGCAACCTGCCTCCACAATTTTCTCCTCAAGTTGCATTATGATTTTTATGGGTGAAGTTTCCGTTGGATGTATGAATGCTCAGCTCTAATTTATCTATACTATCTACATTTTCATCCTTGCTACTTTTAACATGCCAACATTTACAAAATCAATGCACACAATTTTTGGATTCACAATGCAATCATATAGGCTTTTCAGATGAACCCCTAATCGATCAATAGCACCAGGTTTTAAGCAACGCAGATGTCAATGAACATGTGCCTGAGCTGAGGGCACTAGAAACTAAGGTCATGTTTTTTGAAAATCAAACTTCCATGGAACAAAAAGGATCTTGACTTGTAACTGATGTCTGGCCAATCACCTCGATGGAAATTTTTGTTCTTAAAGTTGGAGTGGATGCTACCCCATTTTGTGTCCATGGATTCATTGGAATCATACACAAACTGCACAGAACATATTTCAATGTGTAAAGTTAATGTACTTCTGGACAAAAATTAAACTTCATGAACAGATATGCATTAAAGCATTTAAGAAAGAGTGGCCATCCTTGCCTCCAGGATTTCTGTAAAGTACATAAGTCCAGATTTACTCTGCATAAGTTCACTTCTAGAAGCACAATCCTGGGTGATGGATAATTGTGCAATTACAAAACTAACAGGATAACTGTCTCTTTAGGTTTGTTCAGATTGAAACTACATTGGGCGGAATCATTGCAGATTTGCACTAAGCGGGGTAGCAGGTGGAGAAAAGGATGTTTTACCTGCCGGCTACAATGGTGGCTTTTCATGCCGTATCGTTCCAATCGCACCTCATTGACCATGCATTCCCAGGAAACACACCGTTTCGATGGTGGGCGGGCTCCGAATAGCTGGCCACGCCACCACCTCGCTGCTTCATTATGTCAGGCACCACATTTAAGGATGCAGCTGCTCGCACACCTCTCAGTGCTTCCAGCCCAGGACTGCTGCAAAGAAGACATGGCCCAAAAGGCAAGGAGACTACAGTTACCTGGTTTTGTGACGTGTCCCTCGAATGTCTTTTGGATGCCATGGAGACCTACCGTGATATTCTCGACCTTGCCCTCTGGCCACAGGAGGGGCAGCAACATTATCACTCTGGCTTGGGAGGCGGTGGCAATGGTGATCCGTGCCAATGCTGCGCACAAGAAGTTGGCCATCCAATGCACATAGCAAATGAATGAACTCATCCATGCCGCCAGGTTAAGGCAAACTTCTCTTCACTCTAAACTCACACACTTAAGCCAATCACATATTCACTGGCATCTCACTCATTGCCAGCTCAAGGGACATTACCACCCATTCTCACACACATACTCTCACATCTCCACCTGGCCTCATCACCTTATGAGACTGCCTCCTCAGCCCTCACCATCTTGATGCCTCTTGTACAGATCAACCTGAGCCCCACACACACCCTAGGATTTCCTCCTTCCCCAGTACAGCCCTTGCCCTGCAGCCTCTTCCCTTGCCTAAGGCCACTTCTCCCGGTTCTCCAAGCAAGCCCTAGCCCTGCAGCTATTAACAAGCTACCCCCGCCTTATGGCTGGTCTGGTGGGTAGAGACCTGCCCATGAGCCCCCCCTAAAAGTGATGTCTGTGAAACCTGGCGCTGATGACTGCGAGTACTGCCCAAAGCTAAGTAGGCAAACAAACCCTGAAATCGCGAGTGAAGTGCATCTTGCCAGGTGCACATCACTTATTTATAGATGTGGAACACGTTGGTGTGTAATCACGCCGGCATGCTTAGGTGATCCAGCGTGGGAGTATGATTCCGGCGAGCTGGGCTTATGATGATATACAGATGTATTACACTGAAGTTCCCCACTTCTGACGGTGGGAAAACATGGTCCGCCATTGATGGGCAGAGCAGACGAATGCAAACTGGTTTCACGATACCGTGAAACCGATTTTTGGCCTTCTCACCATATTGTCTGCTCATGCCACCGAACACGCCCAATGCCAGCTGGCATGGAAAATTCCACCCGTTATCTTTCCTTAGCATGCTCTGTAAGACAGGGGGTGGATTTCAGATTCCTTAAGTATTTGGGACAACTTCTGAGACTAGTGGAAGTTATCCCAAAAGAATTGGTCACCTAAAGCAGATTTGTGCCAGCAGCCATAAAATGGCCTAACCAAGTCAAGAAAAGTGAGTACAGTTGCATATTCACTTGCATTTTCACCTCCATCTGAGCATATTACCACTATCCCTCACTCTGTCTTGTCAAGCCTACTCCATCACATTACTCCTCACACCCATTTGCCTTGCAACATCAAAATTTCTTCTAAGTACTTCCCTATTTCACTATCAATCCACATGCCATAACCTTCAATCTTAAATAATATCATGTCTCTCCCTGATTGTCACTCTTTTCAAATGCACTGCATCTATTGGGCCAACACACATTTTTACAGTAATTCATAGGGCTGTTCTTTCCCTGTCACAGAAGTCGAGAGCACGAACACTAGGAGAGGAGGAGAAACAGAGGTGCTCTTCCACAGGTTTCCCAGCTAACAACTACAGAGGAGGAAATGTTGAAGATCAATGGCATTTCAGCATTCCTGGCCATCGTAGATGGGACATGGGGATTGGTGACACAATTAAATATCAGCAACTCATGAATCGCACAACACTCAGTCATTTTGACTTGACTTCAATAGCAACTGAAATACAATCATCTCACAATGATAAGATGTAAACCTACTTACCTTTTCAGTACTAATTCATATTGCTTTTTTTTACCCAGCACTTTAACATGTACAGCAAGAAGTCCTTGGACATCATGGATGAATTTAGAGGAACTGATTACTTCTGAGGGTGCACCATCACAGGACTCATCATGCACAGGTTCAGACACTTATTCTTCACTGGGACCAGTTAGATGATTGGGTTTTCACCTGGTGACTTACAGCTTACAAATGAGTAAGTGCTGAGTTTTGTGGGGAGATGGTGGTGTAGTAGTAATGTCACTAGACTAATAATTCTGAGGCCCAGGCTTATGCTCTGGGGACATGGGTTTGAATTCCACCATGGTAGCTGGTGGAATTTAAATTCAATTAATAAATCTGGAATTAAAAGCTAGTCTAATGGTGACCACAAAACCATTGTTGTAAAAACCCATCTGCTTCACTAATGTGTCGTCCTTATACGGTCTGGCCTACATGTGACTCCAGACCCACAACAGTCTAGCAAATCGCTCAGTTGTGTCAAACCATTACAAAATCTAAAAGAAATGAAACTGGGCGGACCATCTGACATTGATCTAGGCACCACAAACAGCACTAGTACAACCAGCCCCCTTTCCTAACATCTGGGGGCTAGTGCCAAAATTGGGAGAACTGTCCCACAAACTAGTCAAGCAACAGCCTGAAATTGTCACCTCATGGAATCATTTCTTACAATGTTCTAGACACCGCCATCACCAATGCTGGGTATGTCCTGTCCCCCAAGCAGAACAGACCCACCAAAGGTAGCACACAGTGGTGTTCAGTCAGGAGGGAGTTGCCCTGGGAGTCCTCAACATGAACTGTGGACCCCATGAAGTCTCATGGCATCAGGTCAAACATGGGCAAGGAAGACTCGTTGCTTATCGCCTATCGTTCCCCCCTCAGCTGATGAATCAGTGCTCCTCCATGTTGAACACCACTTGGAGGAAACAGTGAGGGTAGCAAGTGCACAGAATGTAGTCTGGGTGGGGGACTTCACAAGATTGGGTCAGTATCATCACTATTGACCTAGCTGGCTGATTCTGAAAGGACATCGCTACTAAACTGGGTTTGTGGTAGGTGGTAAGGAAAAAACCTACTTGACCTCCTCCTCACCAATCTATGATCCATCTGTCCATTACAGCATTGGTAGGAGTGACCAGTGCACAGTCCTTCTAGAGACAAAGTCTCATCTTCACAATGAGGATACCCTCCATCATTTTGTGTGGCACTACCAACCGTGCTAAATGGGATAGATTTCGAACAGATCTAGCTACTCAAAACTGGGCATCCACGAGGCACTGTAGGCCATCAGTAGCAGCAGAATTTTGTACAACCACAATCTTTAATCTCATAGCCTGGCACACTCCCCACTCCACCTTTACCATCAAGGTGGGGGATCAGCTCTGGTTCAATGAAGAGTGCAGGAGGGCATGCCAGGAGCAGCAGCAGGCAGACCTAAAAATGAGGTGTCAACCTGGTGAAGGTACAACATAACACTACTTGCATGCCAAACACTCCAAGCAGCATGTGATAGGCAGAGCCAAGTGATCCCACAGCCAACGGATCAGATCTAAGCTCTTCAGTCCTGCCACATCCAGTCGTGAATGGTGGTGGACAATTAAACAACTCACTGGAGAAGGAGGCTCCACAAATATCCCCATCCTCAATGAAGGAGGAGCCCAGCACATCAGTGCAAAAGACAAGGCTGAAGTACTTGCTGCAATCTTCAGCCGGAACTGCTGAGTCGATGATCCATCTTGGCCTCCTCCTGAGGTCCCCAGCATCATAATGCCAGTCTTCAGCCAATTCAGTTCACTCCACATGATATCAAGAAACAGCTGAAGACACTGGATATTGCAAAGGCTATGGGCCCTGACAACATTCTGGCAATAATACTGAAGACGTGCTCCAGACCTATCCGCACCCTAACTAAGCTGTTCCAGAACAGCTACAATGCTGGCATCTAATGGGCAATGGAAAATTGCCCAACTATGTACCATCCACAAAAAGCAGGACAAATCCAACCTGAACAATTACTGTCCTATCAGTCTGCTCTCGATGATCAGCAAAGCGATGGAAAGTGTCGTCAACAGTGCTATCAAGTGGTACTTACTCAGCAATAGCCTGCTGTCTGATGTTCAGTTTGGATTCCACCAGGGTCACTCAGCTCTTGACCACATTGCAGCCATGGCCCAAACATGGACGAAAGAGCTGAACTAAACAGGAGAGATGAGAATGACTGCCCTTAACATCAAGGCAGGGTCAAGGAGCCCTATAAAAACTGAAGTCAATGGGAATCAGAGGGGAAACTCTCCACTGGTTGGAGTCATACTGAGCACAAAGGAATATGGTTAAGATTGTTGGGGGTCAATCATCTCAGTCCCAGAACATCGCTGCAGGAGTTCCTCAGAGTAGTGTCCTAGGCCCAGCCATCTTCAGCTGTTTCATCAATGACCTTCTCTTCATCATAAGGTCAGAAATGTGGGTGTTCACAGATGACTGTACAATGTTCATCACCATCTGCGACTCCTCAGATACTGATGCAGTCCACGTCCATATGTGTAGGTGGGGGGGTTCTTATGCCAGATCGTCTGCTTGTCAGCTCATAATTTATGCCTCAGCGAGGAGCTGGTCAAATCTCATGCCAGGATGGGCAGGGATTCTTCCGCCCTGACGTTATCTCATGGGGTCAAAGGTCTGGGCACCATATTTATATAAGGCCCACACACACATTCAGTCTGTGCAACCCAGGTGTGTTGGGAACTGGCAGGAGGTCCTATATCCGAGAGATGGCAGCAGGGTGTCAATCAACCTGGCCACGTTGTCTTGGGAGAAGTTCACCAGGGGCATGAGTGCCTGTAGACCCCAGAAGAGGACCTCCCTGCAGAGCAGGAAGAGGATGAGTGATCTCATCTGCTACACCAGAGAAATTCAACCTTCTCCTCACTCCACACTCACACTCTCATAAGGGCTTCAGGCATTCGAAGAGTTACAGTCCACAGGGATCTCACAAATTACTCGCAGAATTGACATCAGCACTGATTGTCTGGCACACTCTTTAACATCGCCAACTCATGTAACATCCTGCACAAGCCGTGTCTTCAGCCCTTACTGGGGAGCACTCAGCACACACAGAAGGCATGCATGCTTATGATCTGCTCTTTCATCCATGATGCTCACAGTCAATCCATCTGTCTTTATGCAGGACAAGATCTCCCACAACAACAGGGAACGATCCTAGGCTGGTGGGGGGATGCCAGAGTTGAGACCACTCCCCCCTTATGAGGAACAGGCAGCAGAAGTGGCTAAAGAGGAAAGGGACTATTCCTGGGTGGCAGGCAAGATTGGCGTCCCCAAACAAGCTTGTGAGGGCCCATACAGCAGTCATCGGTCACATGCAGACAATGACTGTGAGTGAACTGTAATGTAGGTGCCTGACTAGCTAATGACTAATTATCTCTTTTCCCTATTCCAGCCACCAATAAGAGAAAGCAGAGGCAGGACCCCAGCCCCAAAAGCATCTTGGATGAGGATCCTGAGGAAGCATCTGAGGAAGATCCGTCACTGTGTTCACCAGAGCAGAGACATTCGCCTCAATGGGACCTAGTTCTATAGCAGGTTAGGGGGCACTATCCTGTGAGCACAGCACAGAAACGCATTCACAGCAGGTGGAGACAGTGACAGCCAAGGTCTCCGACACTCGGAGGACTGCTGGAGACCAGGCCCCTGCTGAGTCAGAGTCCGACATTGAGCCTCTGCAATCGGCCCTCAGAGAAATATTGGAGCTGCAAGGAAGGCAGGGAAACATCAGGCAGGGTTGTCAGAGACCATCAGCAGATTGGAATGAAGGATGGGGGAGTCCATTCACCTTCTGTCTGATGTCGTGACTCCAGCATGAGAGCGCATCGAGGTCACTATTGGAAAGGTGCTGGCTGCTGTGGAGACCCTGGTTCAGCAGCACACTCAGTTTCTGATGGATTTCCACTCGGACCAGCACACCATCACTCTTGCTATGAGTGAAATCCATTAGTGGCTAGAATTGAGGGGACAGGGCACATCAACCTCCCTCCAGGTGCCCTTTCTCTTCAAGGAGTCGGGGGTGCTCGGGCATCCACAGGAAGGAGAACCGTCAGCCAGAAGACCCGGGGGGTGGGAGTGCACCCACCTAGGACACTCCAAGGATGTCCAGCCATTCCTTATCCCCTCTGCCTGTGACCCCATCCATTCCAGCACATCAGGCTGAAAAGGGTGCACTTGACCTAGAGCAGGAAACCCTTATCAGGTCAAGCCCTCCAGGCCTCAGGCCTCCAGAGGACACCCACCAAGGTCATCGCAAATAACAGGGCATAGCAGACAGCAGTCTGCCTCCACCTTTGCTGCAGATGTCAAGTTGTACCTAGGGTAAGAAAAATTAAGAAGAACTGAGGGCACAATGGTGGCACAGGTGTTCACTCTCTGTGTATGCTTCACCCATATGTTTTACTTTTCTACCTCAAAGTTTCAGGTACTGAATGGCTCTGCCATGTGATGCAATGTTCCACGGTCATCCAAGGGTAACAGATGCCCCATCCACCCCAACATCCCTCAGGTATCTTCAATCTTATCCCTCATGTCTATGTTGTCTCTCTCAATCTCAGCTCAGTCACCTTTATGTCTACATAAATGAGATAAACAAAGCCAGTTCCTACATGCACATGGTGGTTGGACAAAGCATATGTAAGCCTTGCATCAGACGATCACATAATGTGGCCTCATATGAGTAAAGATCTTGGAAGGTTTTTTATTACCCTAATGCAGCTGCACTGTGTATGTTATAGTTGCTGATTGAGACCTGCACTGGAGTCATTCCAACCAAGTGCACTTTTCCCTGGCCTCCATGAAATGACAGTTAGATTACAGTTTAAGTAATCATTGAGGACCTTAGCCTTAATGTCTGCCTGCAGCATTACCTCACCACCATGATTATAGCTGAATATTATTGCTATATTAGTTTTCACTCTCCACATGCATGATGTATAGCAATGGAAATAATTTGCACTTGGTGACTCTTGAGATGTCTGCTAGACAGCCATGAGTATACGATGTTAGAGGTTTATGCCTAATCCTATGGTGCTGGCCTATTACATGTGAGAATGATAGTTTGCACCTGGTCTGGTTAGTGTGGCTTGTTAGCTCTCATAAGAGCAATCAGCGTGGATCTCTGATTGTGACCATGTCTTAGGCTTCCTCGTACATGTGGCAATCTGGTACAATGGAAATATGCAGGATGATAATAGGATGGGAATGAAGCTCATGTACATCTCCTGAGTGGTCTTTAGTATTAACGATGGTACCAGGTTTCCTTAATCGCTGTGTCAAGACTGATTGGGCCACATCTCTCCCAGATGCCAAGGCAATGTCAGACGTGAACTTGGGAAGCTCCTGATGAATGTAGGGTCATGAGTGCTTGTCAGTGATCAGATGATGGTTCTGCTACAAAGGTAACCTGACTTGCATGCTTGCTTCCATGCTGTAGAGTAACAGATCACGGCATCCTGAAAAGGCTTGATCATTAATTATTCATGAAAGATAGCATTTGGAGAGATGCCACTGTCTAGATTTAGATCCATTCTCAGACAGTCAAGCAATAACCAATGGTTCATGATTTTCCTCCTTGAGGCCCCTTGCAACTCTCCAGGCACACTGCCATGAGTGCATTGGTGTTCGCAATGGCGTTCCTGCCTCCTGAAGGCTACCATAGCCAGTGAAATGTTGGCGCAATGCTTGAAAGGAAGGATGCAAGACTATGTGAGGGAAATGAGTAGGCAATTACATGAGTTAAGGGAGGAAGTCAGAGACCGATGATGATTAAGGACATGAAAACAGATAAATCCAAAAGGTAACAACAGACCCCCCAGGTGGGGACCAAGGTGATGGTTAAGATAAACCCAGAACGAACGGGATTTGCACTGAAGTGGGTGGGACCGTATGAGGTAATCATGACCAGTGATACATGCGCATGGGTGGACTTTAGGGGAAAGGGGCGCTGGAAGCACTAGTCACAATTGAAGCATTTTATTAACTGATTCTATCCACAGGACTAACCTCAACAACCAACCGGTGATGACTGGGACAGTTATCTGCTTAAGTTCACAGAATGTTAATCGCAATGTCAACACTCATGGGCATGGCGATACTGGCAGCAAAGCTGGGGATTATCATGACTCGTCCTGCACTGCAGGAGGGACTTTGGTACAGCACGGACAGTGCCAAATGCGATTAACAATGGGGAATGCTAAAGGTAACAGTAGAAGAACGAGTGATTTTGATTGGAGCAAGGGTTTGCTTCAGGTCGAGTGTGGAAGTGTCAGGGGTATGACACGTACAGGGACATCAGTGATTAATTCTATTGACCTGGCAACTCTTAACCAGAAGGTCCGGACCTTGAGCTCCAAGCTTAAGGAAATTTTAGAACAGAGAATTTACAACACCCAATTAAATACAGACCAGGACATGACACAGTTAATTCAAAACCTGACTACTGTGCTCGAAGGTCATGTGGGGACTATCAATAAACTCATCAGGATAGGGAAAAATATTTCAGATGAAGCAAGCAGAAATTATGTTTGCAGCACCTATGGATCCTGGGCACTGGAACAAGCCCAAAAGAATTTAAGACAGATTAATAAAGGGGTAGTTCCTTTATGGGTAACAAATGAACATTTATTTAATCTTTCACAACATAAGGTTCATGGCTTGACTGGTTGCCAGCTCAGAGGTTTAACACGTGTATATAGAATGAATGTAGAATGTATAGTGAATAATAATATGCTAATAAGCTTTGTCTTAGTGATACCTGTTATACCTATGTCAACACCCAGCAGAACATTATATAGAGTAGAAAATATTGGGGTGATACAGGGGGGAATTATTATATTAGGCACCACGACATTCCGCCATATGCAGTAGATATAGAAGGGAACATAGTTAGCACCACATTAGAAGGGTGTAGCATAGAGGCCACTTCAGTAGTATGCGCACATCCAATATATGAGACAGAGGAAGCAAGGTGCGGGTTTAAAGCAGCAGCAAATTATACAATGGAAGCTATATGGCATTGACCCATGTTGCACATATGGGGATTGGGAGATATTGTATTACCACATGGCAGCAAAAGATCCAGTACAGGAGCAACCGGATGTGCCTCATCCACAGTTGCCGGCAAGGGTGGGGAAGATGGAACTGGTCAAAATTTACAAGAGAGGAGCATCTACTATTCAGGTCATGGAAAGCCTTAAGGATAACCTGACACAGTACTCGAACCAGTTCTCCTATGAAATTCCCTTATTACCAGAGCACCTAACTGCAATTCAGATACAGGCTCAGCAGATATATAGAACTTACTAAAAACTGCAGCAACAGGTTAGAGCCTTAAAAGAGGATATCAAGCAAATAGATTCCTCCACATGGTGGGAGGATCTGTGGAATTGGGGCTCAAATGTACAAATACACCTGTGGATTCAGATTATCTCCCATGCCTTGGTTGTGATTCAGCTGATACTAGTTATATATTTAACATACTTGACTCATTGTACCCAGAGGTCGCAAAAGAGGTGGCACTGGGGGAATTTTAACAAGTGGAGAAGAGGTTTAGCATGTCCGAGACCTGAATTGAAGGGCCAGATGATACAGATGATCTGACCAGTACTGTTTTACGTGCCAAAGCTAGATACCTGGCCAATAAAAGTGGGTGGCGGTATGTAAAGGGACGGGCAGTATCACTGTGGTTGGCAACCTTGGGCTAGGCAAAGGGCCAAAAGGGGGGAAATACAGTAAGAATTCATTGAAAGGGAATGAATTACTTAAAATCTCCAGGCAGCCAGTGCTACCAAGCACATTAGCAGTTAAAGGTTACCAATGAACCTTTCATAGCCTTAGGGCCTGCAAACAACAGAAAGGCCTTGGGAGCCGGACAGGAGTCAGAAGATGGCAACAAAATAAATTAAGTGTTCTGTTCAACAGATAAGGAAAGGACAGATGGCCCCAGCCTAGATAGGGGGAGAGTTCTCTGCTGGAGTGAAAGAGCATGTATGATGTAACCTATGTACTGACAAGGATTGGAGTTTGAACAATGTTCTTGTACGTGATCAATAGTGTACAAAATAAGCTGTGTGCTTGTAGTTTGGCAGAGTGCTACCTCAAGCTGCTTTGAGATGATTCTCTCCTTGCAATTGCTCGAATAAACGATCGTGACCCATAACTGAGCCTCCTGTGGTGCGTTTGTCAAAGCTGCCACAACATGCCTTATTGAAAAGGGCATCGGTAATCTCCCTTATGCATTTATGCATGGAGAATTGCAATATTCTGCAGAAGACCCCAGTGGAGCTCTGGAACAAGCCGCTTGCAAAAATGTTGAGCACGGCAGTCACTTTTAAAGCCATTGGGAATGGATGGCCTCGCAGTCCATGCAGTGTCAGATCCTCCCAAAGAATGTGGCAGCTATGAACCACCACATCCCTGAGGCCTCTGCGACACTGTCTTTCACTCATCCCCAAGTGTGAGAGGCATCTTCAGTACATCCTTGGTCACGCCAAACATGTCTGTGGAATTAGTCTCTCCTCAGCATCTGGGTCTTCATGGGGCCCCACTGGCCCATGTTCCTCAGGGCGAGGTTCTTTCCTGAGTGCTGCCAGATGGCGACAGGCCCAACTTCTCCTCCTCAGTCAAATCCAAGCCATCAAGAAGTCAGTGTTGCCTGCAGCCTGCATTCTGCACTCCTTGTTTCTACGCAGAAATAGATTAGAGACATGATTGCACCTTACCCTGAAATGATCACCCTCTATCACTAAGCTAAGAAGCTTTTGTGAAGCCCTTGGACTGCCCTCATTCCATAAGTGCCATCTCCAGGTCCAGCCTTGCAGCTGAAGCACATCCTGAAGGATCACAGATGGCTGAGCATCGCCCCCTCTCAACTCCCAGCCCCTCCCCAAAATGAAAGCACATTCACAAAAATGCTTGTACTATCAAACCCCAGTCAGTACACTGTGAGGCTGCCTCCTTTTGACTCGACCACAGCCCAGCCTTGCACTAATTTAATGACTACAAGTGATAATCTTTTAAATGAAAACCAAATCAACAAAATTGGGATAAATCAGGCACAGCCCCTAATTCAGGTGACTACAAGTGATGTGCCCTGTAAACCATGAGCATCCCAACTACAATGTGTCTGGAGCATGTTGAATATGTCCTGCACATTTGGCCACTTAATAGAGTGATCCTTCTTACCTTTTCACATTCCTCTGTGATGAACAAACAGCCAATCAGGTAAATCAAATGTTTCCCCAAGCCCTAATGAAATCTCGCAAGAATGCGCACCATGAGTTATGGTGTCCAAATCCTTCAATTGGTATTTGTCTCCTCCCAACAACTCTCAGCTGGACCTTGATTTCCATGTCTTCAACTGGTAATTATTAGGGTGTCCCTTCAATCAGCCCAAAAGTGCAGTTGTCAACTCATTCCACATGGCCTCAGACCCCTCCCCGGTGATTATTTTCCAAAGTTATTTTTCTACAGCTTCTTTCCATTTGATTGTTGAAATGGTGCTGCTACGATTCCATGTCGAGACCAACTTCCAACTTCCTCCTGTTACTATCCAAGTCCCTCCTATCTTCCTTGACCCTCTCCATGTGTGAATTTTCATTCCTCTGATCACTCTCCTGCCTCCACATTTAACCCTGGAGCCCATTGTCAACATTGTCAATATTCCTATCCTCCACCTGAACTGTTTTCTGTCAATGTCCCAAAGGCCCATCTAGATGCCCTACGCACAGTGACCTACAGAGCCCCGCCCCCCCACATGAGACCATCGATTAACCCCCCCTTACATACCAGTTCCCCTTTTATAGGCAGCAGATGCCTCCCCTAATTGTAACAGTTCTATCTGCTGCCCAGTACCTGGTACCAAACCTGCCTTTACATCCTTCTCCTGATAATGTGGTCCACACAGCCCCAGGATTAACTCACACTTCTTCCCCTCTTCCTTTACACCACTAACCCCCGCACCCCCCCCCAACCCCCCACCACCCCCCACCACCCAGTAACTCATCTGTATCCACTCCTTATCTCCCTTGCTCCAGTCACCCCTCACCCCCACCCTATCACAGTCATGCCTCTGCCTTCCACCCCTTCTCTCTTGGTCCAATCAACACCCCCACCCCATCTCTAATTTAGTTGGAAATTTGAGTGCCATATTTAAAATGTCTGACTGAAGATTGCAGCAGCAAGTTAGAAGAACAAATGATAAGTTAAAAAAGTATTTAGATCATTGTGTTTGCTGTCAGGTAGTTGTATATGATGTTTAATTTCTCTTATCTCGTGGGCTGGATTTTACAGCCCCCTGCCAGACATGTTTTTAGCGAGGGGTATGTAAAATATCTTGTGTGGCTGCCCACAACCTGCCCACCCCTAAGCCAGCCCGAAATATGGGGAATAGGTAAGGTGCCCACTAGCCCCCCTTAGGCCTACTGAGGCCCTTAAGTAGTGAATTATTGTCCACTTAAGACCCCCAATCTTCTTCCACTGCCATAATACTTCGGCAGTGGAAGACTGGCGAGAGTGGGAGGTCATTTCTTCACCCAAGTTGGAGAAAAAGTCGATGAAAGGTGGGTACATCCTTTGGGGAGGTGCCTGTGTGCATTGGGGGCACCTCTGTCCCTAAGATTGTAAACCCCCACCCCGCTTTATGCCTCCCTGCCAGTCTTCCAAAATCCACCATGACACCCCTCATGCTCCCGTCTCTAGGGTGCTCAAAGCCCTCCCACCCAAAAAGCTTAGCATTTACCTGTCTCTGGCGTCCATTACACTTCTTCAAGGGATTGCTTGCCAATCGGATTGGCCGCAAGCTCTTGGGGATTGGACTTCCTTCCACTGAGGGTTGGAAGTCCAAACTTCAGCTTGTTGTTGCTGCACAGAAGAGGTTGGCCATCCAATGTAGATAGAGGGTGAATGATCTCATCCATGCAGCCAGGGTATGGCAACCATCTCAGCACGCTAAACTCACACACTTAAGCCAATCACATTCACTGGGATCTCATTCACTGCCAGCTCAAGGGACATCACCACCCATTCTCACTCACACCCTCGTGTGTCCAACTGGCCTCATCTCCTCTGGAGACTGTATCCTCAGCCCTCACCACCTTGATCATTTGCACGGATCAACTTGTGCCCCCAAACACACCCTGGGGTACCCTCCTTCCCCGGCACAGCCCTCACCCTGCAGCCTCTTCCCTTGCCTAAAGCCACTTCTCCCCCCTCCCCAAGCTAGTCCTAATCCTGCAGCCATTGAAAAGACACCCACATATAGCTGATCTGGTAGGTAGAAACCTACCTGTGAGCCCCCCTAAAAGTGATGTGGTGCTGTCTGTGAAGCCTGGCGCTGATGACTGCCAGTGCTGAACCGAAGCAAGGTAGGCAAATAAACCTTGAAGTCCTGAGCAAAGTGCAGCTCGCCAGGTGCATGTCGCTTCTGTGCTGTTGTGAAACACGTCGGCGGGAGATCCAGTGGGGAGAACGAGTCCGGCGGGCAGGCCGAATAATGATATGCTGATGCATTACAATGAGGTTCCTGACATCCGATGGCGGGGAACGCAGCCCCCCATCAGCAAGCAGAGCGGACAATCGTGAACTAGTTTCATACCGTCACAATCGCACCTTCTTGTCCATTCATGCTTCCGAACATGCCCGATGCCAGTGGGCACGGAAAATCCCGGCCAGTGTTAAATTAGTTTTTGGAAAGACAATCTGTGCCCTGAAATTGCACATTGGGTGAAGGGGGGATGGGGGCCTCCTACATCAGAAAGAGACTGGCAAATCCCATGAGAAATTATGCAAATGTGAAAGTTCAGAGCCTCTTCATCTCACTTTAACATGGTTCCTGAAGGTTACAATATACAAAACAAAAGCTGCAAGTTAAATAGTGCAACTTCTCTTCTCTGTCACACACACACACACACATAAACGCACACACACACACACGCAAACCACACGCACACACACACAGACACACACACACGCAAACACACACAAACACACACACATGCACACACACACATAAACACACACACACACAAACACACACACGCAAACACACACACGCACAAACACACACAAACACACACACACACACTCGCACACACAGAGGCCGGGATTTTCTGTGGCCGTCGGCTTTGGGTGTGTCCTGTGACATGAGTGGTCAATATGGCGCAATTGGTTTCATGATGGCATGAACCAGTTTGCGATCGTCTGCTCAGCCCGCTGATGGCGTACCGTGTTCTCCACCATTAGACATTGGGAACCTCATTGTAACATATCAGCATATCATTATTAGGTCTGCCCACCCAAATTGCTGCCCAACCCCTGCTGGATTGTTCGCCCTCGTCGGTGGGAAAACAGGCTGGTGTAGAACACGTCTTGACAAGTGTGACATGCAGATGTTGGGACTTACCCGCTAGGGCTTTGCTCACATCTCAGACATCCAATGAGCAGACGATGCTGGAGCCCGACATGAATGGCATGCTGGAGGAACATCCATGGCATGCTGCGTGGATTCTCATGGGCATGGATCTGCTGCAAGGCAGCGCATGGAAGTTGGAAAGTCATCGTTGACGCTCACAATGGATGATGGTCGAGGGTGTGGGAGAGGAAGGGCTGGCATCGGCTGGGAGAGGAAGAAGTGTTGGGGAGTTGAGGTTGGGAGGCAGGGAATGAAGGTGTCAGAAAGGGGTGATGTTGGGAGGGAGGGAATGAAGGTGTCAGGATGGGGTGATGTTGTGGGGGATGAATGAAGGTGTCAGGATGGGGGAGGTTGTTGAGGGGGAATGAAGGTGTCAAAGTGGAGGTTGGGAGGGGGAGAGGAAGAATGGGGAAGGAGGGGATAACAGGGGAGAAGGCGGCAACTTGGGAGGTAGGTGTAAGCGGGGTGGAAGGTGCAAGGGAAGGAATGAGGAGAGGGGAGGGTATCCGGGGGGAGAAAGGAGTGTGGAGATGGGAGGGAGTAAGGCTGGAGGAAGAAGTGAGGCTGGAGGAAGAGGTAAGTCTGGGGGAAGGAGTTG
This sequence comes from Carcharodon carcharias, assembly GCF_017639515.1. Taxonomy (NCBI): domain Eukaryota; kingdom Metazoa; phylum Chordata; class Chondrichthyes; order Lamniformes; family Lamnidae; genus Carcharodon; species Carcharodon carcharias. Next base: position 119,998,357 of record NC_054480.1, on the reverse strand, counting down.
GGGGGGGTGGGGACTAAGGGTGGCAGAAGAGGTCAGGGTGGAGGAAGGAGTCAGGAAAAGGGAGGGACTAAGCAGGGCGTTGAGTCCGGGGGGTGCTGTTGGTGGGAGCGGAAGGGGTTCGATGCAAAGTAGGGGTTTGATAGGTCCATGTCTGCCTCCTGGGGAGTGAACTGAGGGTGGCCGTGATATAGAGGAAGGGTGAGAATGACCGAGGGCAGAGTGAGGTGGTAGGGTGGGAGGGTGAGGGTTCGATGGTAGTGATATAAGGGATGGTGAGGGTGGTTGGTGGGACCCGGAGGCAGACACGGACACTGGGGATGGTGGTGAAATTTCCGGGAAGGAAGGGAATGTGCACGTTCACCTGGACATCTCAAAAGGAAAAGTCTTGGGGCTGCTAGGTAATGGCGGGGAGGTGGAATGTGATGCCGGGGGGGAGGTCAACTGTGATAGGGCCTGGGAAATGGGTGACTCGGGAAGGATAAAGGATGGGGGAGCATAAGTAAAACTGTATAAAGCAAAAATTAAATGAGAGTCTGGTGGGTGAGATCATGTGCTGCAAGGGAATGTGATTATTGGGTAGGCGGAGATGCAGGTCAGCTCAGATGGACAACTGAAAGCGAACCCCAGCAGGCAGCATTCAAAATGCTCAGGACATTGAGGTGAGTGTGAAACTTGAAGGATCCACATGCGCGGGAGAGTGCTTGCCCGAGGCTCTGAAAGGCCCTGCCACACACACACTTCTCCCTCCAGCATCACTCATGGGTCGTCTATTCCCTCTGCAGTGATAGATCCTCTGGGCAGCTTATTTCCACCTCTTCACTGGAGGACGAGCCCTCTTGGTTGCAGATGAGGACGTGGATGGAGCTGAGGGACTGGCTGGCTGAGGGTGTTGGTCCCTGGACGGATCTCCTTGTCTACTGAAGTAGAGATATTTATTGCATGGCAGCAGAGCCAAAAGCAGGAGAGAGGGCACTCACAGTTGCGTTGAGGGAGGGATGATGTGGTGCAGGATCCTCAGGTGGATGTTTGCTGCCGACCTCACAATTGCCGCAAGCAGGGCCCATGTCCTCACCAGTCAGCACGATGGCACGGCCCTCAAAGTGAGTGAGGGGCCTAATGTGGGCGCCTCCACCCCCAGTCTGGGACCATTCCCTGCTGATGTGAGCCAGCTTCTCCTGCATGGGAACAGATAGAGAGTGTGAGCAGGACACAAGGCACTTCATGGAATGTTTGTGTGGTGAGTGGAGCCATAGATAGGGTGAGGGCGTGAGCTCCAGAGGATATGAGCCTGATGGAGATGTGAGGGCTTGTGTGAGTGTTAGTGGTGTTATCCCTTGAGGTGTGAGGCCCCTGTGGGTGTGTGATGGGTTTGTGAGTGTGTGAGTTGAGAGTGATGATAAGAGTGACTTACCTTGGCAGAATGGATGAGACTATTCATCTTGCGGTGGCACTGGGGGATATCCTTTTTTGCAGGGCAGTGGCGCTGACCACTGGTGCCACTGTATCCCATGCCTGGTTGGTAATGCCACTGCCGATCCAGTGGCCAAAGCATGGGTAGAGGACAACATGGTGGGCCTCCACGCCATGCATCGCTAAACCTGGGGCTCAAGTCTTCTTGCCTTTCATGGACATCAACCCCGCTGTAGTTGTGGCCTGGAAGCACTGAGATGTGTGCGTGTGGCCACACTTAATATATGGCACCCGGCTTGATGAAGCGGCGAGGTGAAGGTGGGCAGGTGAATGAGAGCCTGGTCACCATCGAAACAGCACGTTTCCCGGGAATGCATAAATAATGTGCCGGGTTTGGGACAATACGGTGTGAAAACCCCCATTGCAGCCGGCAGGTAAACGTTATTTTACCTGCCTGCAATCGCATTAAGTGCAAATCTGGGATGATTCCACCCACAATAAAAATTACTTTAGTAAACCTTTTGAATATTTTTCTCTCTAGCTTTTCTATTTCTACAAATAAATTTGAAAAACAACTAAAAAGTAAGTGTTCGAATCTAAGTACAAATATTTCAACAGTTCCATCGACTAAATAGTACTGATACATCCTGAGTTTCTGAGATCATTATACATCAGAATTTGCAATCTTTGTTCAGCTAACAGTCACAGCTGAAACATCAACTCAAAGGCTAAGCTTTGAGAGAGGGTGAAACCCTTCAGTAATGTATGCATTAAATGATATAAAAACAATTCGATGGTTAAGTGTAGTTGCCTCACTCTGAGATATGTAATTGTTTGAACATTTGGTGGAATTTTCTATTTTAGAGATGGCAGAGAAGTCAGCGTGATTCCCGTTGGGTGATAGGGGGGATTTTCTCACCCAATTTTCTGCTTTCCAGCTCATTAACTCTGCATCAGCGAAGAGCTCTTTGATCTCGTGGCAGGGTGGGCAGTGATTCATCCGCCCTATCATTACCACATGGGCTGAAAGTCTTGGTGCCTTATTTGAACATTCACTCACTGCAGTCCAGATGTGTTGTGAACTGCTGCATCATCATGACGTCCAAAAGCACCAAACCCTCCACTCCACAGTTCAGAAGGGCCTCCCTGGGGATTCTGCTTCAGACCATCCGGGAAAGGCAGGAGGCAGAGTAACCATCAGATGAAGACCTGTCACTGAATCCACTTGCACCCTCCACCAGCACAGATACACACACTTTGGTGGGCTCTAGTTCTAGTTCTAGAGGAAGCCCGGGATCACTTACCTGAAGATCACTTCACGGGCACATGTCCACAGCAGGCGGAAGCAGCGACAGGCAAAGCCTCTGGCACTCGGAGGACCTCATGAGAATTGTTCATCAAGCTTAGTGATTATCCTGATGCTGCCAAAGTGTGTTCTTTGTGTATGTTATAAGTATTTATCACGGCCCATATTGGAGTCTGGTTCAGAGCCAAGTGATTCCACAACCAATGGATCAAATCTAAGCTCTGTAGTCCTGCCACATCCAGTCATGAATGGTGTTGGACAATTAAACAACTCACTGGATGAGGAGTCTCCACAAATATCCCATCCTCAATGATGGGGGAGCCCAGCACATCAGTGCAAAAGATAAGGCTGAAGCATTTGCAACAAACTTCAGCTAGAAGTGCTGAGTAGATGATCTATCTTGGCCTCCTCCAGAGGTCCCCAGAATCACAGGTGTTGTCTTCAGCCAATTCGATTCACTCCACGTGATATCAATGAGCAGCTGAAGGCATTGGATACTGCAAAGGCTAAGGGCCCTGACAACATTCCGGCAATAGTGCTGAAGACTTGTACTCCAGAACTTGCAGCACCCCTAGCCAAGCTGTTCCAGTACAGCTAAAACATTGCCATCTACCCAGTTATGTGGAAAATAACCCAGGTATGTCTTGTCCACAATAGGCAGGGTAAATCCAATTGCCACCCCATCAGTCTACGCTCCATCATCAATAAAGCGATGGAAGGGATCATGAACAGTGTTATCAAGTGGCACTTGCTGAGCAATAATGTACTCAATGATGCTCAATTTGGGATTTGCAAGGACCACTCTGCTCTTGTCCTCATTACAGCCTTGGTTCAAACATGGACAAAAGAGCTGAACGCCAGAGGTCAGGCTAGAGTTACTGCACTTGACGTCAAGGCAGCATTTGACAGAGTGCGACATCAAGGAGCCCTAGCAAAACTGGAGTCAATGGGAATCAGGGGCAAAACTCTCCACTGGTTGGAGTCATACCTAGCACAAAGGAAGGTGGTTGTGGTTTTTGGAGGTCAATCATCTCATTTCCAGGACATCACTGCAGGAGTTCTTCAGGGTTGTGTCCTTGGCCCAACCATTTTCAGCTGCTTCATCAATGACCTTTCCTCCATCATAAGGTCAGAAGTGGGGATGTTCGCTGATGATTGCACAATGTTCAGCACAATTTGCGACTCATCTGATACTGTAGCAGTCCATGTTCAAATGCAGCAAGACCTGGACAATATCCAGGCTTGGGCTGACAAGTGACAAGTAACATTGGCACCACACAAGTGTCAGACTATGACCATCTCCAACAAGAGAGAGTCTAAGCATCGCCCCTTGATATTCAATGGTATTACCATCACTGAATCCCCTACTATCAATACCTTGGGGGTTACCATTGACCAGAAACTGAACTGGACTAGGCATATAAACACTTTGGCTACAAGGGCAGGTCAGAGGCCAGGAATCATGCGGCAAGTAACTCACGCCCTGACTCCCCAAAGCCTGTCCACCATCTACAAGGCACAAGTCAGGAGTTGGATGGAATACTCCACATTTGCCTGGATAAGTGCATCTCCCACAACACTCAAGAAGCTTGACACCATCCAGGACAAAGCAGCCCGCTTGACTGGCACCTCTTCCACAAACATTCACTCCCTCCACCATTGAAGCACAGTAACTGCGGTGTGTACCATCTACAAGATGCACTGCAGGAACTTACCAAGCCTCCTTGGGCAGCATCTTTCAAACCCACAACCACTGCCATCTAGGAGAACAAGGGCAGCAGACACATGGGAACACCACCATGTGGAAGTTCCCCTCCAAGCCACTCACCAACCTGACTTGGAAATATTTTGCCGTTACTTCACTGTCGCTGGGTCAAAATTCTGGAACTCTCTCCCTAACAGCACTGTGGGTGTACCTACACCACATGGATTGCAGTGGTTCAAGAAGGTGGCTCACCACCACCATCTCAAGGGCAATTAGGGATAGGCAATAAATGCTGGCCCAACCAGTGATGACCACATCCCATGAATGATTTTTTAAAAAAGCCATATCTTTAGGGGGTACCCCTTATCACAGAGAAACCAACTTTCTAAATGGCAAGCTCCCTCAAATATCTATGGCACCTGGGAGTGACTCAAAATGTACAATTTGTTTGTGCTCCTTAGGTACCGAGCACAAACATGCATGATCTGCTTTCTGTGATCACAAATTAGCTGAACGCTTAGAGAACGAAATCATTTTCTATTAACGAATCTCACAGACTGCTGCCAAGAAGCTCTCAAGGCCACATGTGTGCAGTTGATGGTGCCCTGACCTTGCAGAAATTCTGGGATTGCAGTTAATCCAACAGTTCTGACACCCTGGCTTAATTTATCCATGCAGAGCTGCACATTATGATGAGCTTTATTGAAAAGGGCATTGGTCACCTCCCTTCTGCATTTGTCTGTTGCTGATTGTGAGATTCTGCAAAGGTCCCCCATGGAGCCTTGGAAGGATCTGTTGGCAAAAAAGTTCAGCGTGGCAGTAACCTTCAGAGGAACTAACGTTGGATGCCCTCTAAGTCCATGTGGCACAAGTTCCTCACGGAGAATGTGACAAATATGAGCTACCAGATCCCTAGAAAAGTGAAGGTGTCTGCAGCACTGCCTTTCATTCATCTCCATGTATGTGCTGCATCTTCTGTAGACTCTTGGTCACACCAAAAGTCTTTTTGAATTTAGCCCTTCCCTGTCAGCATCTGGGTCTTCCTGGGGCCCTTCTGGCTCTTGTTCCACAGGGCAACAGTCTTCCCTTAGCTGCGCCAATCAGAGACAGGCCCTTCCTCTCCTCATTCACATCACAGATATCAAGAAGGTAGTGTTGCCTGCAGCTTTCATTCTCCACAGCTCATTGTTTCTGTGAACGGATACAATTGAGCAATCAATGTTAGTTCTTGTTGAATTGTCTTCCTCCCTATGCAAGGCAGCAATGCATTCTCTGGCTTTTGACTTTCTCTAAGTCTGTACATTACATACCAAGACCACCCCTTGCAGGATGATATCATCCTGAAGGACGACAGATGACTGATTTTCCTCTCAGACTTGAAGATGCATTCACAATAAGGGCATTCATTAGGGTCAAAAGGCCCAAGTCCTAGGAGCCACAATCAGCCTTGTGTTGGTTATCTCCCAGTGGCCTTTGCAACTGCATTGGATACCAATTCCTTGCACTTATGTCCTGACTGCAAGCATGGGCCCTGAAAGCAATGACCAATGCACTGGGAAGATAGAGGCTTGTATAGCCCATACAGCCTCTCCGCAGCTGATGTGACCATTGATTCTTGGAGGCTGCATCCATTCTGATATGCCTCTATAAGGATCAGATGTCAGTTAAGACTATATACACCAAAGCGCCAAAACTTAATGGATTGTCGCCTGAATGAGCAGCATTATCAAGGGAGCCAAACTCATTCATTGTGCATGAGACCCTCCAGCCTAGCACTCAGCTGAGTCATGCTATCCGTGGTTTGAGCAAGACCCCTTCAGTTGGCTAAGATTTGCTGTGCTGAACTCCTCTGACTCATCCTGAGATCCCTCCCCAAACAATTTTTTGCTTTTCAAACTGCATCATTGCAATGTGAACTCGAAAACAGTGCTACTGACCATCATGTGGGAGACCAGCTTCCAACCTCCCACTATTACCCATCAAAGCCCTCCCATCCTGCTTCATCCTCACCTCCTAAATCCCCATCCTCCTATCACTTTCTAGCCTCCCCGTTACCCTAGAACCCATCAGTATCCATTTTGATATTCCTGTCCTCCCGCCTAAACCCTTTATTGGTGATGTCCCCATGACCTTTGTCAACATGACCCCTCCCATTCTCAAGGCCACATGCACCCTGACTTTCCGGGAAACCCCCCCGCCCCCCGCCACCTGCCATGACTTTTCAGCTACCGACTTACAGGATGCAAATGCCTCCCCTGACCATGATTGTGCTATTCACCTCACAGTACTATGCCTCTAACCCCCACGATCCAAAGTCCTTAGATGACTGACCATACCCTGCACACCATACTTTGCATGACTGTCACTGCCCAGAGAGGCCTTCCCCTGCTCAAGACTGGGACCAAGACATGCATGCCGTTCAGAGCCCTTTAACATGGCCTGCACAGCCCAAGGACAGTCTCTTCAATATGTCCCCAACATCATGGCCTCAGCCCGAGGACAGTGTCTGACACCTCCTTGGACAGTTTTATAACTCTTGCCCAAGGACAGTCTTTCTCTACTCCACTCAGTTCCTTGACAGCACCCCCCACCGCTGCCCCAGTCCTGGCTCTGTCTTCCCCCTTTCCTCCTGTGTTCCACCATTCCCCCACGCACTCCCCAACCAGCCCTGTCTTCCCCCTCCCTGCTGGTATTGCCTCCCATGCCCAGCCTTAGGGCAGCTTGTGAATCAAGCACCCAAAATCTCACAACGACGCTCTTAGAAGTAAGTGAAAGCAGTATCCATGTACCATAAAATTACTGATGAATTGAAGCTCACCATGTGCACTTCATTTATGCATAGCCGGGGTACAGACTGTTCTAATTATCCACTGGCGGGGTGCTTAATTTGGAGAGGGAACCTAATTCCATTGAGCTAGCCTTTTAATGAGTATTCATGACATGCAAATGTGGTCCCCATCACAGATCAGCGGGAAACTCAACCAGCCATCAAAGTCAGGAGACCAAAATATCAAACTAATTTTCCGCTGGCAGGAAACTGACTTTTCCCATCAGACCAAATTTAGGCACTAAATTTGGTCTGATGGGAAAAGTCAGTTTCCTGCCATAGTTTCAGCCGCTGGCAGGAGTGGAAGGCTCTGCCCGTTAACTCTGTTTGGAATATTGCCAAGTACTGAGAAATGGGATGGTGCGTGAAAATGTTTGAAAGCATTTTCAGTGATTTAAGGGGAAGAGATGGTGTAATCTAATAGAGTGGCAAGCCATCATTACAAGCTAATGCTGTCACTTAATATTGGAATGTTCATTTCCAGCTCCATCTAGTGGCACAATACCTATTCCTGCTTAAGGGTAAGTGTAACAAGTGAGTGTTGGCATTTTAAAATCAACATTCCCATTAGAAATTATTAAAAGTAAGTTTCATAGGAGCATGTGCCCCATACAATACAGTTATCAGGAATTTGGAGAAAAATATTGTGAATGAATTTTGGTTTCTCCACTTCAGTCATACAATTAATTGTGTAGATTGAACAGGGAAGATTAAAAGAGAACTGATAGCAATATTCAAAATCCTGAAGGGTTTTAATGAGGGAAATGTGGAAAAAGCTATTTCCACTGAGTCAGCAAGGATGCACCAATTTAAGATTATCATCAGTAGAATGAAGGCTGAAGATAAGAAATCTATTTTTTTATATAGCAGAGCTTTGTTAAGATATTGAATGCCCTACTAGAAACAATGATAACAGCAGAATCTGTCATGGAATTTTTTAAGAGGAAAGTTGATTACTATTTGAGAAAAAAAAAGCGTGTGTAATAGTAAGTGAATGGTACGAATACTTAGTTCTTCCAGAAAGCTGCAAAACCACAACAGGCCAATTATCCTCCCCTATGCTGTAAAATCCCACGATTCTCTAATTAAAGTGCCTTTTCAAATTCTAAATCTGAATTGTTGAAAATCACACAGAATTGCATTACAATGTATTGAAGGTTTTTTTTCTTTTAAATTACAAATTCAGATCAAAATGAATTAAAAACTTAATTTTTCCCTCATTGTTACAATCACAGGTCCACTGCTGCCAGTACCTCTAGACCCCTATTTACTTTATCATTTTTTTGATAGCACAATTGGGAAAAGTAAAAAGAAACAATGGTAAAATAGTATCTGAAAAAAATAATGCTTTTTGCCTTAGGAGGCATTTGCATTCATTGTAGAAATTATAACCTGCTGTGCCTTTAGCGATATGCACTGCCATAAGATGATCCAGTGAAGCTACTGCCTACCACTAACTTCCTACAGATCCTAAGAATGAGGTTATCTTAAATAATAAAGAAGGTGTCTAGTTACAAATATGTGTGTTATGAAATTATTTTTACTTTGGAAATTGTCATTTTTAAATGTAGGATAAATGAAAGAACACCCAGTATGAAGGGCTTATCAGACAGGCCTGGAGTTTCAGATTAAGGGGGAAGTCCTACTGTGTTGTTGGGATGGTGGTGAGCTGTATTCACTATAAGAGTTACAGTGGCCTCTCTGAATATCTGTTGAGGAGATGGCCTGTCTGTGACCTCGGGAGAAGGTTTGAAGTTCTGGTGTAAACCGGTGGATTTAAATCGTTCTTGTCATTTTCCCAGATCAGAGAAGGTTTGAAGGCCACTGGTAAACAAAGGAAGGTTTTAAGGTATCCATATACTTTTTGGATCAAAGGATAGATTTAAAGTTAAAGATAAGTTGCATTTCTATTTAAAGACATGCCTTGTTTGTCATGTTGCCATGGAGCTGAGCTGAGAGAGAAGGTTTCCTTTGATTTAACATATCTCTGCTTTAATATATCTCAGTCTGTGAGGCAGCCTGGGAGCAGTATATGAGAAGTCTGCCAGAAGCTGAGGACAAGAGGAACAGAAACCAGGAGAGTTGTGGGACACTGTGAAGGGGTTGCGAGTAGGGCCCATGCTCAGAATGATAAGCCCAAATTTATGAGAAAGTAAAGATTGCCAGATCTGCCTAGTAAAGTTAATCGAAGAGATTGGCAGTGGAGTCCTCACCAAGAGAGGGAGTCCTAGAAGTCTGAATGCCAGACTGGGAAACAAAGGAGAAGCCCTGAGAACTGTAATGCATAGCAGTTTGGTCCCAGGAGAATTGAATGGCCACTCGAGAATCTATAATATAAGAAGGAGTTCTCAGTTGAAATTAAAAGTAGAATGGGGAGAGTTCTGATCAGGGTTTTGGTTTAAAGCATAATTGCTTATAAGATATAGGGCGAAATTTTTTGTGCCCACTGGCATTAGGCATGTTTGGCAGTGTAAGTGGACAATATGGTGAGAAGGCCAAAACTCAGTTTCACAACATCGTGAAACCAGTTTGCAGTCTTCCGCTCTGCTAGATGGCCCGTTACTTCAAGTCATGATGATCAAACCAAAATGTGTTATCTAAGAGTGAAAATACCCTTATGATTAAAATAGGACAGAATTGCTCTGGTTGCTGTAAGGAGAAATTGTGACAAGGATAGAAATCGGACATTATTGCACCAGTTTACTGGCTTGTTGCTGGTTTTAGGCACTCTTGATGGAATTTAATACCAAAAAGGAACATCGGACTTAGGAACAGGAGTAGGCCATTTGGCCCTTCGATCCTGCTTTGCCATTCAGTGGGGTCATGGCTGACCTGGTTGTGTCTTTTCTGTCTGCTCTCTTGTCTGTCAAAAATCTGTCCAATTTAGCCTTGAATAAATTCAATGACCCAGTCTTCTCTGCTCTCTGAAGAAGAGAATTCCACATACTAATGACACTCTGAACAAATAAATTTCTCCTCATTGCAGCCTTAAAAGGGAGACCTTTTATTCTTAAACTATGTCCCTGAGTTCTAGTCCCCCCACAAGTGGATACATCCTCCCAGCATCCACCCTATCAAATCCCCTCAGGATCTTATAACTTTCAATAAGATCACCTCACGTTCTTTTAAACTCCATGGGTATAGGCCCAACTTGTTCAACCTTTCGTCATAGAATAAGCCCCTCACCCCAGGAATGGAATAGAGTGAACCTTCCCTGTACTTCTTCTAACACAATTATATATTTTTTACAAATAAGAACACCAAAGCTGTATACAGTATTCCCAGTGTAACACAGTATTCCATATGTGCCCATAATGGAGATCCAGGCGGTCCTGCTCCACTTGGGAAAGGTTGCATTTTTTTAAGTTGTTGCTATGGAGCTAGAAAGAGTAGGAGTGTTCTCCCAACTTCATGGCATCCCAATCATGTGCCACCAACTCTCACCTGCCAGTCACCCCACTGCTACACAGCCAAGGTAAGACACTGCCAGAGAAGAGGGTTTGAAATTAATTTCTTCAATCTGCGAACTGCCTCTGGAGATGTGACACCATCTTCAAGCCTGAAACAGGGCAACATCAAAGTTACATGACTAAGTACAATTGATAAAGTGTTTTTGACCCTGGTGCACTTGATGACCAAATTAATTCTTAGTCTGTACTGCATGTAAGAGTACTGCTAATATAATTTGACATAATATGAAAAGAAATCGCAAATAAAAACACTACAACAAATGAATATAAAATTAATATATTGTTATTGTTTATGGAGGTTCATTGATGTCAAGTACTTCATCTACTGAACTCACATATGGAACTTTTTTTAAAAAAAGGCATTTTAAACTGTTTAAACAAAGACAGTGATTTAATATGGCTACCACAGGTCACCTGATGTTTGGAACTGCAAGCTGGTCAAGCATCTGGAATCTCCTAAAAGCAGATTACACTGAGCATGCCTGGACCACATCCTTGAGAAATGTTGCACCTGCCCTTGTCAGGACTTAGTCTAAAACAGCAAGGACAATAAGGCCTCAGATTTTCTGTCTCGAGGACTACCAGGTAACAAAAGGGAACTCAAAAAATGATTATGCACAAGGGAAGTGCTAAGGACCATTATTGCATCTATTGTCTGTTGATGGTTTGACCATGAGCAGTGGAAACTCCTTTGTTACCATGAATAGACTATCGATTGTTTTCAGTCATGTATCAATGGTCAGTCATCACATGACTGTAACTCTCTGACTTTTGCAAGTCTTTTTATTATAAAACCTTGGCTTTGAGGCAGTCCAGAGAAGGAACATCTGAAGGCAGCAACAACATGTTTCCTCTCTCTCTTTTTCAACTGAGCTGGACCTTGCTTGCTTCTGTCATAGAGTGGACAGCAGACAGAGTCCAAAGCAACGTTTCCAGGAAAAAGCCAAGGTCTACCACTTTAAGCTCTGCCTCAGCCATATACTACAACGATGGACTCATAATCAGTGTACTTTTTATATATTTGCCTTTTATCGTTGAATCTTAACTAAAATCTCCTCCACTTTGCAACTTATATTTTTACATATTTGTGTGTGTATATACATGCGTGTGTGTGTGTGTGTTGTGGCAGTCATGACGTGTGTTTACTTCTTAAAATATTTTAATATCTTTACTTGGGTGGGTTATTAGCTCAATAAAACTAACCCTTGCTTCTTTAAACTCAAGAAAGCCTGTTGGACTGAGTTCTTTGCATTCAGTGTGTAAATAGTTAAGTATGTACACTGAATTGGCGCATTCATCCTTATAAGTTTCCAAAAAACCTTTTATGATCAACTGAGGAGTGAAAGACAAAGAGGGAGTCCTTGCACCTGTCTGCATCTGGTCCTAACAATATTAATATAATTAATATAAGTTTGAGATTACAACCTTCTATAGTATTGAGAAAAACTTGAAATACAGCCTGTCTTTCTATTAAAAATTTAATGCCGGAAGCTTGATTGTAAATAAGTGATTCATGTCATTCTTTGTATGACTAAGGAATGTATCAGACTTCCCTGGCTGCAAGCCAAACCTCCACATCTAAACTTATTTCTCAGGTTACAATGGGTGAGGTGGGGTTGGGGCTGGGGGGGAGATGGAACCTCTTGGGGCTTGCGTTATTGCTTTTAAGAGGTCAAATAGGAACATTGACAGGGTCCCTGAATAAGCTCCAGGTTACTGAGTTTTTTTGTCTCCCCTGGACGCCAAGGGGTGGAAGGGTAGGTGTAATGAACTATAGGACTGATTATTTTTCTTTTGTCCCAGGTAGTTATCATATATTTCTAGTTTCTTTTTGAACTGGTTGATATGATCATTCTCTGTTTTTGCTTTTACTTTGGTTTATTTTAGAATTTCATCAGTTTTTTGGAAAACAATAGAGTTTTAAATGCACTACATTGTGTTACTTAGGTGGATTCACTTACTTATCAAGAATCTACAACCCAAATGATTCACTTAGTACCAATAAATATAATGACTCACTTCAGTGGAATCGGTTGCCATTTTTTAAGCCAAATCAATTTGAATCAAAGAGGGGGAAATTGAGCTTTTGTAGTTTAAACTTCAGTTCCTAATATTCTCCCCTTTTCTATTTCTTTCTATCTCGTAGGCCTGAATTTTCAGCTCGATGAGAGGGGGTGGGGCCCGCTTGCCAAAGCGTAAAATGACGCATGGTGACGTTAGGCGGGCAGCCCGACGACACTGCGCGTCATTTAGATTTTCAGTTCAGTGGGTGAGCTCAGGGAGATTTCTGCACTCTTTCGCATGCAAAGTTCTTCCCGTAGATCTTTCTGAATATATGCATGTTTTTTTTCATAATCAGTCCCTAATCCCTGTCATGTTTGACATACCTCAGTGTGCAATTGTGTTATGTATGCTTCCCTTTTCATTTTAGCACCTGCCTACCTGTGTTCCCAGCCCCAGAGGCCACCAAAAATCCAGCCCTTGATGTCAGAAAATGTAGGAAATAATGGACACCCAGGTAAAGATGTATATTTTAGAAGGGGTGACCAAAAGGACATTTTAAGTGAGGTATTTAAGGAGGATAGGGAAGAGTGTCCTGCAGTCAGCATCGTGGTGAAACATTCTGGGAAGAGTGTCCTGCAGTCAGCATCGTGGTGAAGCAGTCTGGGAAAAGTGTCCTGCAGTCAGAATCACGGTGAAGCAGTCTGGGAAGAGTGTCCTGCAGTCAGCATCGCAGTGAAGCAGTCTGTGAAGAGTGTCCTGCAGTCAGTATCACAGTGAAGCAGTCTGGGAAGAGTGTCCTGCAGTCAGCATCACAGTGAAGCAGTCTGTGAAGAGTGTCCTGCAGTCAGCATCGCAGTGAAGCAATCTGGGAAGAGTGTCCTGCAGTCAGCATCGCAGTGAAGCAGTCTGGGAAGAGTATCCTGCAGTCAGCATCGCGGTGAAGCAGTCTGGGAAAAGTGTCCTGCAGTCAGTTCTTGTTGAAAATAACTAGAGTGATATCACAAGACAGCGTGAGAGAGAGGCGGAGAGATCAGAACCAGTGCGAGTGCAGGGAAGCTTCAAAAAGTGAGGTTAGCACAAAGGTGAGAGCTGATTGGTGAGTAGTGGATAAGTGTTTTTCTCCAGTTTTTTTCTCCAGTTTAAAATATGTTGAGCTAAGGAAAGGTAAGAGTTCTAGTTTTTATTTAAAGCACATAAATAATTTAATTGTTTTTACTGTATTCAGCTCAAAGTAAGAGTTTTTTCAACTAGAGCAGCTCAGTCCCGTGTTATATACCGCCTGCAACATGTGGGAAGTCCTAGATGCTCCTTGCGCTCTGACCAACCGTGTGTGCAGTAAGTTCCACCAGCTGCAGCTACTTGAGCTCCAGGTTTCAGAGCTTGAGCAGCAGCTGGAGGAACTGAGGTGCATCTGCAAGGCTGAGAGTTTCACAGATAGCTCGTTTTTAGATCTGGTCACTCCACAGCTTATGGAAGTGCAGACAGAGAAGGAATGGGTGACCATCAGTTAGAAGAAAGGTGTTAGGCAGGCAGTCAGAAAATCCCCAGGGTGCATGTCGCATGAGAACCGTTTTTCTGTGAGAGTGATGGTTCCTCTGGGGAGTGCAGCTACACTCATGGCACTGTGAGTGGCTCAGCTGCCCAGAGGGGAGGAAAAAGAGGAGAAGAGCAATAGTGGTAGGAGACTTGATGGTAAGGGGAACAGACAAGCATTTCTGCGGCCATAAACATGACTCTAGGATGGTACGTTGCCTCCCTGGTGCCAGAGTCAAGGCTGTACTGAACGGCTGCAGGGCATTCTAAAAGGGGAGGGCAAATAGACAGAGATTGTGGAACATATTGGTACCAACAACAAAGATAGAAAGAGGGATGAGGTACTGCAAGCAGAATTTAAGGAGCTAGGAAGCAGATTAAAGAACAGAATTTCAAAGGTAGTAACCTCTGAATTACTTCCGGTGCCACGCGCTAGTGAGTATAGAAATAGGAGGTTAGTTCAGATGAATGTGTGGCTGGAGAGATGGTGCAGGAAGGAGGTCTTTAGATTTCTGGGACATTAGGACTGTTTCCGGGAGCAGAGCGACCTGTACAAGGCGGATGAATTGCGATTGAACCAGAATGGAACCAACATCCTTGCTGGAAGGTTTGCTAGTGCTGTTGGGGAGGGTTTAAACTAACTCGGCAGGGGGATGGGATCCTGAGAGGAGGTTCAGCAGGGGGGAGATGCACAGCCAAATTAGAAGAGAGAGCAAGTGAATCTGGAAGGCATAGAAATTGTAGGCCAGTTAAGGCAGAAGGGAGTTTGGCAAGGTTGGATGGTATTCATTTAATGCAAGGAGTCTGATGAATAAGGCAGATGAGTTGAGGGCACAAATTAACACATGGAAGTATGATGTCATTGCTGTCACAGAGATATGGTTGAGAGAGAGGCAGGATTAGCAGCTCAATATTCCAGGATAGTCGGTCTTCAGGTGAGACAGGGAAGGAGGTAAAAGAGGAGGAGGTATCGCAATATTGATCAAGGAATCAATTACAGCAGTAAGGAGGGATGGCATCTTAGAAGGATCCTCAAATAAAGCCATATGGATAGAACTTAAAAACAAAAAAGGAGCAATCACATATCACATTGCTGGGAGTGTACTATAGGCCCCAAAACAGTCTGAGAGAAATAGAAGAGTAGATATGCAGGCAAATTTCAGAGAAGTATAAAAATAATAGGGTAGTAATAGAGGGGGATTTCAACTTCCCCAACATTAACTGGGTTAGTAATTGTGTGATAGGTATAGAGGGAGCGGAATTCTTAAAATGCATCCAGAAGAGCTTTTTAAGCCATTACATAGAAAGTCCTACAAGAGACGGGGCAGTCTTGGACTTAATTTTAGGAAATGAAGCCGGACAAGTAGTAGAGGTATCAGTGGGGGAACATTTTACAGATAGTGATCATAACTCCGTTAGATTCAAGTTTGTTATGGAAAAGTAAAAGGATGGGTTATAAATCAGAGTTCTAAATTGGGGTAAGGCTGATTATAATAAGAACAGATATGATTTGGCCAGAATGGACTGGGAGCAGCTACTTTTCGGTAAATCTGCGTCAGAGCAGTGGGACTCATTCAAGAAAGAAATAGGGAGAGTACAGGTCTAACATATTCCAGTAAAGATAAAGGCCAGAATTTTTCTGTCGGTGAGTTGGGGGCCGGGCCCACTCGCTAACATGAAAATGATGCGGGATGATGTCAGGGGGAATCCCCGACGTCATCCCACCCCATTTAAATATTCAGGAAGGCGGGCAGACAGTGCGATCAGCTGTCCATCCGTCGGCCTGTCAATGGCCAATTAAAGGCCGTGCCCATCTAACCTTACGGCTGGTGGGCAGGCCAGGAGGCCCAGCGGGTTTCTGAGAAAACATGAAATCTCATCCACCGGCGGGACGAGGTTTCATGTCTGTTTTTAAAAAGTTTAATAAAGTTTTTGTGTTATTTATTAACATGTCCCATCTTGTGTGACATTGTCACATGAGGGGGGACATGTTAATAATTTTTTTATTCTTCTATTTTTTAATTTTATAAAACTTTCAGCATTGTCCCTGAGACAGCACTTAGTCTCAGGGAGCTATGCGCGAAAGAGCACACTTTGATAGTTGGGGAATCCCACCACCCAACCACCACCCCCCCCCCCCCCCCCGCCCCCCACCCCCCCACCACCCCACCCCCCACACAGGAAGTACATAGTGCTTCCTGTCGGGTGGCACGTCCACTCAGAATGGTGGCGGGGCCAGTTTTGGCGGCGGCGATCGGCTGCCCGCCCGCCACTGAGCCGGTGGGACCTGCCCGCCCATCAAGGACAAAATCCTGCCCAAAGGGTGGGACCAACAAATCCAGGGAACCCTGGACAGCAAGGGATATACAGGATTGGGTAAAGAGAAAAAGGGAGGCTTATGGTAGATGCCGAAGGCTCAAAACAGCGGAAGCCCTAGGAGAGTATAGAATGTGTAGGGGGGAACTTAAAAAGGAAATTAGGAGAGCAAAATGGGGGCATGAGAAAACATTGGCAGGTAAAATAAAGGAAAATCCAAAGTTATTTTACAAGGACATTAAGAGTAAGAGGATAACTAGGGAAAGAGTAGGGCCCATTAAGGACCATAGTGGTAATATGTGTGTGGAGCCAGAAGACGTAGGTAGGATTCTAAATGAATACTTTGTATCAGTGTCCACAAGGGAGACGACGATGTGGGTATGGAAATCAGGCAGAAAGACTGTGATATAATTAAAGAAATTAGCATAGAAAGGGAGGAGGTTCTAAGCAGGCTTAAAAGTAGATAAATCTCCAGGCCCGGATGAAAAGTATCTCAGGCTGTTGAGTGAGGCAAGGGAGGAGATAGTAGGGCACTGGCAATAATTTTCAATACCTCTCTGGCCACAGGAGAGGTGCCAGAGCACTGGAGAACAGCCAATGTGTTCCATTATTCAAGAAGGGAGGAAGGGATAAACCAGGGAACTACAGGCTAGTCAGTCTAACCTCAGTGGTGGTGAAACTATTGGAAGCAATTCTGAGGGACAGAATTAATTGCACTTGGAGAGGCAGAGATTAATTAAAGACAGTCAGCATGGTTTTGTTAAGGGGTCTGACCAATTTGATTGAATTTTTTGAAGAGGTGATCAGCTGTGTAGATGAGGGTAATGCATTTGACGTAGTCTACTTGGACTTCAGCAAGGCTTTTGATAAGGTCTTATGGTGGAGACTGATAACGAAGGTAAGAGCCCATGAGATCCAAGGCAATTTGGCAAATGGGATCCAGAATTGGCTGAGTGGCAGGAAGCAGAGGGTGATGGTCGAGGGATGTTTTTGGCAGTGGATGCCTGTGTCCAGTGGGGTTCCACTGAGATTGGTGTTGGGTCCCTTGCTGTTTGTGGTATATGTAAACGATTTAGACTTGAATGTAGGAGCGTTGATCAGTAAGTTTGCGGATGACCCAAAAATTGGTGGGGTAGTAAATAGTGAGGAGGATAGCCTTAGATTACAGGAGGATATAGATAGGCTGGTCAGATGGGCTGATCAATAGCAAATGGAATTTAATCCAGATAAATGTGAGCTGATGCACTTGGGCAGGACAAACAAGGCGCAGGAATACACGATGAATGGTAGGACCCTGGGAAGTACCAAGGATCAGAGGGACCTTGGTGTGCATGTCCACCGGTCCTTTAAGGTAGCGGGACAGGTAGATAAGGTGGTTAAGAAGGCATATGGGATAATTGCCTTTATTAGCTGAGGCATAGAATATAAAAGCAGGGAGATTATGCTGGAACTGTATAAAATGCTTGTTAGGCCATGGCTAGAGTATTGTGTACAGTTCTGGAATCCGCATTATAGAAAGGATGTGATTGCACTAGAAAGAGTGGAGAGGAGATTTACCAGGATGTTGCCTGGGCTGGAGACTTTTAGTAATGAGGAGAGATTGGATAGACTGGAGTTATTTTCCCTGGAGCAGAGGAGATTGAGGGGGTACATGATTGAGGTGTATAAAATTATGAGGGGCATAGATAGGGTAGACAGGAAGGAACTTTTCCCCTTGGTGGGGGGATCAATAACCAGGGGGCATAGATTTAAGGTAAGGGGCAGGAGGTTTAGAGGGGATGTGAGGAAGAATTTTTTCACCCAGAGGGCGGTGAGAATCTGGAACTAACTGCCTGAAAGGGTGATAGAGGCAGAAACCCTCATAACATTTAAGAAGCATTTGGATGCGCACGTTTGTTGCCATAGCGTACAAGGCTATGGGCCTAGTGCTAGAAAATGGGATTACAATAGTTAGGTACATGTTTGACCAGCACAGACACGATGGGCTGAAGGGCTTTTTTCTGTGCTGTAGACCTCTATGACTCTATTGTTTTTATTAACTCCAGACATTTGCATGTTACTGGCAAAGCCCATATTTGCTGCCTATCCCTAATAACCCTTGAGAAGATGGTGATGATCCACCTTTGTAAACCACTGCAGTCCATCTGGTGTAGGTACGCCCACGGTGCTGTCAGGAAGAGAGTTCTAGGATTTTGGCCCAGCGACATTGAAGGAACAGTGATATAGGGCAGAATCTTCGGTTTGGTGAGAGGGGGCAGGGCCAAAATCCTAGAATGGCACCCGCTCGCCAAGGCGTAAAATGACACTCGGTCAGTTCGGGCATACATCCCGACGTCATCACGTGCCATTCAGATTTTCAGTTCAGCGGGCACACACCGGTGTCGTCTGCGCGTCCACCAAACTGTCAAAGGCTTATTAAGGCCAGTTAACTATCAATTAAAACAATAAACTGAGCTGCCCATCCTAACTTGAGGTTGACAGGCAGGTGAAGAGCCCAGTCAGCCTTCGCATCTATCATGGAACCTCATCCATGGGCGGGATGAGGATTCATGAAGGTTTTTAAAGGTTTGAAAAAATTCTTAATAAAATTCATAGACATGTTCTAGCTCTTGTGACAGTTTTACATGAGGAGATATGTACTAATTTTTTTTTCCCTTTATTAAAATTTTTTAAACTTAAACTAATCTCCCTGAGGCAGCTCTGTGCCTCAGGGAGATTTCTGCGCTCTTTCACATGCATGCTCGAAAGAGTGCAGGCCCAAACTCAGGCAACATCCCCCCACTCACACAGGGACCGTTCAGCGCTTCCGGGCGTGCGTCATGCTGAGCGAGCCTTATTTGGCCCGCCCACATAAAATGGCAGTGCCCAGCTGATCATGGGCAGCGATTGGCTGCGTGCATGCCTGTGCCCGCTCCCACACAAATCCCCCGAGTGAGAGAAAATCCTCCCCATCGCTCCAAGTTAGGACAGTGTGTGGCTTGGAGGGGAATTTGCAGTGGTGGTGTTTCCATGGATAGAATTTAGTGTCCATTCCCATGGCGAGTTTCATGATGAGGGATCATTAACTCAGGCAGGAGGGTGACGGGTGGGGATTCTGCTTCCTTCATTGCTCTACCCCAATTAAGTCCATGCTGGGAAGGATTGTGGACGACCTTCCTGCCCCGCTGCTAATTGAGGTGCTTAAGAGTGCAATAAGCATCCATTTAAAGACCTCATTCTGCTGCTGCTGGTATTAACCCAGAGGTGGGCAGGGGGCTCACCATGGCAGGAGCATGTCAAGTAGTGTCAGCTCTGGCTCAGTTGGTAGCACTCTCTCCTCTGAATCACAAGGTACAGAGTTCAGATCCCACTTCAGGGCTTGAGCACAAAAATCAAGGCTGATAATCTAGTGCAGTACTGAGGGACTGCTGTGCTATCATAGGTGCCATCTTTTTGATGAGATGTTAAAACCAAGGTCCCATCTGCCTGCTCTGTTGGATGTAAAAGATCCCATATTGCCCAGTCTCATACAGGCTCGAAACATTAACTTTGTTTCTTTCTCCACAGATGCTGTTAAGCCTGCTGAGTTTTTCCAGCGTTTTCTGTTTTTGTTTTAGAGCACATAATGATCTGGTCTAGTTGACAATTTACTATCTGGTCACAGCTTATGGGTCAGAGTTGGCACTGCTTACAACAGTTTCTCTGCCCCTTCTATTAACTAAACGTTTCCATGATTCAGAGTGGACGAAAATATATTATTACTCTTTATGACAAGAATTGTTTGGGAGGATGCTCTTTCAAAGGTTCAAATTCACCATTTTCTTCTCAAAGATTTTAGCACTCCTTTATTTTTAATTCTGAATGAAAATACTGTTGTTAGAAGTTAGAAACATTCCATCATAAGGCACTTTACTTACAATTTTGTAACAGAGCAAATTGTAAGTTTGATCTTGTACATCATATATTTGTATCGTTTCTAATTTAATATACAATATTGTCAAATAAATTTATCAACACAAAATGCTACAATTTTAACTTTTTAAATTGTGATATTTTGCAACACTGCTTCGAGACAGCCAGGCAGACTTCCTGATATCACTCACATCAAAAACGTCACATTAGCAGATTTTTATCGTTTCAGTTTGATAACGGGACAGAATTAGCTCCACCATTTAAAAAGCAAAACAATTATGTTCAAAGTTGTATTATGTGATTAACAAAAGTTATGCTAAAAATTGAGTTTTATAGTTACTGTAGCTACTGCCTACAAGAGCTCTCAAGGATAGCGGAAACAGCAATATGTTGACTTATAAACGTTAACTTCATTGCTTGTCAAGTATAATATAATGCTGGATATTTTTTCAAACTTTGTCATCGGTTGATACCTTCTGTGTTATCTGATAGTAGTAATTACGCATTTTGGGCTCAACCTCTTCAAACCCAGGCCGATCTTCCCACCTGTGAAAGCAAACATAGTGGATTATCTAGTTGATTTTCCAGTTGCAATGGTTAATGCTCTAATGAGCACATTGATATTCCAAAGCTGGGAATTATAGAGGGAACAGATGCAAACTGGAGGAGATCCCAGAAATTTCAAACCCTTAAAGAGGACACTCAGAAAGCTGATTAGCTTTAGGAGCATAGAGGGTAGGAGAAAAGGTGAAACTAATCACCTCCACCATGCTCAGGGCTAATACTTTGTCACACATCTTTCGTGGGGTCCATAAAAAATAACGTAAGCCTAGATCCTGTTTCAAGCACTGTGAACAACCATTGCCTATCTGTAAACAACCTTTCATTGGGCCTAAGTTAAATGACTGAGTTATCCCATAATGTCATCTCCCCTACTCACTCACTGACTCATTCAACCACTCACCCACTTGAGTGCTCGTAGGCATACATTCAAGTACTGAGTAATTCAAGGTGGGGATAATAAGAAGAGGATATGGTAGTAGCTGTGAAGCAGCAGCAAAAACCTGTTGACTAGAAGACCAGCATTCCTTTCTCAGGTGTCTTGCCTTAGGATTTGGACATCTCAGTGTGTGGGGTGGGTGGAGCCAGCGGTGTCCAAGAAGAAACACGAAGGAGTCTACTAGTCACTGCTCTGTAATTAGTGCAAGAATGGCTTTGCTAGCTTACAGTCTGCCATGTGGTGCATAGCAATTCCAAACGCAGCTCACAGGGAGTCCCCTGTGGCACAATCCCGAAGCATGGTTGGAATATTGCTCATGAAAGTACGTATTGCTGCCCTGGAAACCTTGGCTTCCAATCTACAAGAAATTGGCTTGTCTGACTTCAATATGCTAGGGGATCATATTGAGAGAAACCAGAGACAGGAATTCACAGACTTTACAATGCATCTTGTTTTCATTGCAAGAACCAGGCATGCCAAGGTAGATGTAGAATTTACTTTCTAGTCTTGCTTTGCCATTGCCAAAAGCCACAGAGGGGGCAATCATATAAAAATATTTGTAAAACTTGACAGCTGAGGTGAAACGTTCCCAAGGGCGACTGAGCAGCACAATCATTTCCCAGAACAAGAATCTGGAGACATACAATACTATTCCATATCTGTAAGCTCCTAACAGAAAAAAACTCCTCGTCAGTCTTTCCTGACAGCATCAGCAGAATCATTCTGGAACTTGTGCGATTATTTGTTGTTTATGTGCAACCAAGACTTTGACAGCCAGATGGTAAGTTAAACATCAGTATTTGTGAATCTTTTACCTGTACAGGAGGCAAAGGATTCCAATAATTTCTGCACCTTTTATAACAGCCCAACAGCATCAAATATAAATTCTAGTGTTGCCTGTAGGTTTTCAAAGATTCGAAATAGTTTTCAAGGGCTATTTTTGCTGTTAAACTCTGGTTTCTCTAAAAAGGCGCATTAAAATACTCAATGCATTTTGAATAGCAGTTGCTGCTAAATACAAATTGTATCTCACATGGGTCACAGCAGTTGGAAAGCTATATTTCATGTGGCATTCTTCACAAAATTCTTTACAGTCTTTTTTCATCTTCAACATGCTTGCTGCAGATGATTCTCATAAAATTGCTGCCTGTGAAATGAGCAATGTCCTGCATTCTCCAGCTTTGGCAGCAGGAGAAGAGTGAAGCCAATTAAATGTACTTTCGTATTTCAATTGGGCCATCATGTATGATCAGGCACGGCACAACCCACAGCATCTTCAATAAGGATCTATACAAAGCATGACTGCAGACAATTCCCCTTTCGCAAACAATCTTTCATTGTGGCAAAGCTGCACTGTACTGCACAATGGTACCCAAAAATAGCATGTTGACACCTAAAATGTGTGCTTATAACAAGTACCATGACCAGAGATAACATGTTGCACTGTAGCTCCCACATGCAAAGAGAGATAACGACCAGCCACATGGAAGGTTTCTGGGGTCTCTATCAACATTTAACATCTAGAAAATGTTAACACCTACACTGATAGTCCTGCCCTGTGTATTAAGCAACCCCTGACCCAGGATCTGCCATCCTTACCTGGTCTGGCCTACATGTGACTCCAGATTCACTGCATTGTGGTTGACTCTTAACTGCCCTCTGAAATGGCCTGGCAAGCCATTCAGTTCAAGGGCAATTAGGGATGGGCAAGTATGTCAGCCTTGCCAGTGACTCCCACATCCTATGAAAGAATAGATTTTAAACAAGGAAAATAAGCTGGAATCACAGCAGGGTTGGAGGGGTGCATGGAAGGCAGCACCACTGCTATTCTTCTCCAAAGAAAAATCCTACCCATTGTATCATTGTTATGTTCAGGGATTCTATAAAGAGGCAGCAGACATAATAGTAAAGGGCCAGCAAGCCATCCACCTATTCATTGTCAGCTTTTGAATAGTGAAGGACTGCCACACAATGAAAGCATCTTGGCCGCTACCTAGACTTTGTACGTTCAAGTCAGCTTGTAGCAGATGGCATAACTCTCTGACAGGCTTTCTGGTAAAGCAGAGGCAGTGTAGGCAGGTCTCCTCTGACATGTACAGATAGGTCTAGCCCTGCATGTTGGCATAGCTTCTGGCATTGCCAAGTTTATCTGTATTATGTAGCACTGCGTTTCCACTACTACAACTTCAAAAGCACTTAATTGCCTGTAAAAGACTTCGAAATGTCCGGTGGCTGTGATAAAGCACTTTCTTTTAGCACATTCAGAGAGAGTCCCATCCTCACCATTTTGTTAGCTGCAAGTTTAATTGTAGTAACAATCATATTGTAAAGAAAAGCAGAGAATGGCATTTTAATGAAGCTAATATAGGAGCAAAATATTACCAAATGTTAATGCAATAGTAAGAAACGTTTGCAATCAAATTTTGTAATAGTCAGCTTGATTCAACAATCTTAATGCAGCTGGTTTGAACAAAGAACTTGTTATGTGCCTATTTCATATGGGTAAGGCCAGCACTGAGGGGTGCAGTATACCAGAAACACATGCCATTTTCAGGCTTCTGAGAGTTCACTGAGCAACACTATCTCCTCCACAAGCTCCAAATATGCATGGCTTCACCCTTGTCCCACATGCCTGCAGACCCAATTTTACAATGAATTCTGCCCCTTAGCATTAGAGTATCAGTGAGCCACAAGTGGTAGGGCACAACTCTGCACCTGCATTGTCCTAGATATGGTATCCCTTCCCATTCATAGCCAAACATAAATGGACTGTAGAGTTGCTGTCGGGCCTCTGCCGATGGTGCCAGATGTGTGTAAAACACCAGGGTAACTCACCCTTTTTTTTTATCTTCACCTGGAGGGAAAGCACTTGGCCTCCACCTGGTGCACCTTCATAATTCATCCATGTGAGCTCTGCCTGAAGTCAGGTTCTTGGCTCAATGTCTGCTGATGCTTCATCCTGAGCTGTTTCCTCGACAGTTTTTGTCAGTAATGGTTTGTCATTTCCTTCCACTCTTAGGGGTAAGGGTAGAAAGCAGATCCCAAGTCTACCTCAGCTGGAATGAGAATCAAACCAGTGCTGTTGGCACTATTCTGGATCACTTGTCAGCCATCTAGCCAATTGAGGTAACAGGGTCTCCCCCACACCCACGCCACCACCTCCACCCCCCCCCACCCCCCCCATCCCCGCCCCACCACGGCATGATTGAAATCATTCCTACTGACCATTGCAGCAGGATAACATGACAAGGAGACTGATGAAGAAAACGCTTAAGTGGAAGTTATCAATGATCCCACTAGAAATGACTAGAACAAAGCTATTAATTGCTTAAAACACAAATTCAGACAAGTAGAGTGAGTTTATAAAAGGGAACATAACATCTGAATATTTTAAAGAACCACACTTATGATTTTTCTGCTTACATTTAGACTGTATTTTGATCAGTATGAGTAGTCAAAGCAGTTAACTGAGTTCAGTTATTAAAGATTGTGTAGTTTCCTGTTTAAGCTACTGTGATGATGGTGTCAAGCAGTGCAAAAGAGGTGCAGGCAAACCAATTTCCACATTAACTGATGTTTTGTATTGTATTTAGACAAATATAGGAATATTTGATAATTAAGCAACTTATACCAGAAGGTTATAAAGTTTGATATAGAATTTAAACGTACTTTATAGAAACTTCTTTTGTGAAAACTTGTTACGATATTACAAGCTTAGTATTTTTGCCACCACAAAACCACTTCTAAAAATAATCTTCAAGAGACACTTATTGTCAAGAGTAGCACTGCCATGTAATTCTTGAGTGCATGCATGCATTTAGCCACATTCCACCCCAACATACTCCACTGTCGCACATTTACTAACACCTCATTTGGATGTGAAACATTGTAAAAGTCTAACGGTGATCTTGTATGTAAGCGCATAAATAATTGCATGTATAGGAATGTAAGGATATTTTTTTAAATCCAAAACAAGACTTGAGAAAGGTCTAGTGATATAGTGAGTTGTACAAGGCTAAATGAATAGCCTTTTCTCATTTCCTCCATTTTCATTTTCTGATGTGGTTGTGGATTGTTCAAAGTCCAAGAGAGATATTGATAACTTTGGGCTTTATGACACTGCCTCAAATGTCTTCTTATATCATAGTTCTTCAGGCTCCAAGTTCTGCTGAATTCAGTAAGAAACTGGAATCTCTGGACACTTTTATCAATATGAGGAATGCAACATTGGTTTCATTTGTGGAGTACCATGAACAGAAGGCTATGCATTTGCTGTGCAATTTGCAACTTACACATCTCATGTACTCAACATAAAAGAGATCTGTTGCTGATACCTCTGGCCAGCGAAATCAAGATGATGTTCGGTTTTACACCAAATGCTGCAGATACTATCAGATAGTGGTGTATTTTGTATAATCCCGTGTTTATAGTCTGAGTTCAGACAGAATGAAACTTCAAGACCACCCAGCATTGACCGAGGCAATGGGAATCTCAGCCCTGTTGACCCTGCAAAGTCCTCCTTACTAACATCTGGGGGCTAGTGCCAAAATTGGGAGAGCTGCCTCACAGACTAGTCAAGCAACACCCTGGCATAGTCAACCTCACGGAATCAAACCTTACAGATAATGTCCCAGACGCCACCATCGCCACCCCTGGGTTTGTCCTGTCCCACCAGTAGGACAGACCCAGCAGACATGGCAGCACAGTGGTATACAGTTGGGGAGGGAGTTGTCTTCGGAGTCCTCAACATCGACTCCCGACCTCATGAGATCTCATGGCATCAGGTCAAACATGGGCAAGGAAACCTCCTGCTGATTACCACGTACCGCCCTCCATCAGCTGATGAATCAGTGTTCCTCCATTTTGAATACCACTTGGAGGAAATCCTGAGAGTGGCAATGGTGCAGAATGTACTCTGGGTGGGGACTTCAATGTCCAACACCAAGAGTGGCTTGGTAGCACCACTACTGACCGAGCTGGCTGAGGCTTAAGGACTTGGCTGCTAGACTGGGTCTGCAGCAGGTACTGAGGGAACCACCAAGGGGGAAAACATACTTGACCTTATCCTCACCAACCTGCCTGCCACAAATGCATCTTCCCATGACAGTATCAGTAGGAATGACCACTGCACAGTCATTGTGGAGACAAAGTCCCGCCTTCACATTGAGAATACCCTCCATTGTGTTGTGTGGCACTACCACTGTGCTAAATGGGATAGATTTCGAACACAACTAGCAACTCAAGATTGGGCATCCATGAAGTTCTTTGGGCCATCAACAGCAGCAGAATTGTACTAGAAAACAATCTGTAACCTCATAGTCGGCATATTCCCCCACTCTACCATTACCATCAAGTCAAGGGATCAACCCCGGTTCGATGAAGAGTGCAGGAGGGCATGCCAGGAGCAGCACCAGGCATACCTAAAAATGAGGTGAAGTTATGACACAGGACTACTTATGTGCCAAACAGAATAAGCAGCAAGTGATAAACAGGGTAAAGTGATCCCACAACCAACAGATCAGACCTAAGCTCTGCAGTCCTGTCACATCCAGTCATGAATGGTGATAGACAATTAAACCACTCAGTGGAGAGGAGGGTCCACAAATATCCCCATCCTCAATGATGGAGGGGCCCAGCATATCAGTGCAAAGATAAGGCTGAAGCATTTGCTACAACCGTCAGCCAGAAGTGCCGATGGATGATCCAGCTTGGTCCCCTCCAGAGGTCTCCAGCATCACTGATGCCAGTCTTCAGCCAATTCGATTCACTCCTTGTGATATCAAGAAATGGATCAAGGCACTGAATACTGCAAAGGCAATGGACCCTGACAATACTCCAGCAATAGTACAGAAGATTTGTGCTCCAGAACTTGCCAAGCCCCTAGCCAAGCTGTTCCAGTACAGCTACAACACTGGCATCTACACGGCTATGTGTAAAATTGCCCAGGTATGTCCTGTACACAAAAAGCAGGTCAAGTTCTACCTGGCCAATTATTGCCCCACCAGTCAACTCTCCATCATCAGTAAAGTCATGGAAGGATTCATCAACAGTGCTATCAAGAGGCACTTGCTTAGCAATAACCAGTTTGGGTTCCGCCAGGGCCACTCAGCTCCTGGCCTCATTATAGCCTTGGTTCAGACATGGACAAAAGAGCTGAACCCTTGAGGTGAGGTGAGGTGGCATCAAGGCAGCATTTGACCGAGTGTGGCATCAAGGAGCCCCAGCAAAACTGGAGGCAATGGGAATAAGGGGAAAACTCTCTGCTGGTTGAAGTCATATCTAGCACAAAGGAAGATGGTTGTGGTTGTTGGAGGTCAGTCATCTCAGCTCCAGGACATCACTGCAGGAGTTCCTCAAGGTAGTGTGCTCAGTCCAACCATCTTCAGCTGCTTCATCAATGACCTTCCTTCCATCATAAGGTTAGAAGTGGGGATGTTCGCTGATGATTGCACAATGTTCAGCACCATTTGTGACTCCTCAGATACTGAAGCAGTCCATGTCCAAATGCAGCCAGACCTGGACAATGTCCAGGCTTGGGCTGACTAGTGGCAAGCATAATTCGCGCCATACAAGTGCCATCTCCAACAAGAGAGAATCCAACCATCACCTCTTGATGTTCAATGGCACTACCATCACTGAATCCCCCACTATCAACATTGACCAGAAACTGAACTGGACTAGCCACATAAATACTGTGGCTACAAGGGCACATCAAAGGCTAGGAATTGTACGACGAGTAACTCACCTCCTGACTCCTCAAAGCCTGTCCACCATCTACAAGGCACAAGTCAGGAGTGTGATGGAATACTCCCCGCTTGCCTGGATGAGTGCAGCTCCCATAACATTCAAGAAACTTGACACCATCCAGGACAAAGCAGCCCACTTGATTGGCACTTCATCCACAAATATTCATTCCCTCCACCACCAATGTACAGTGGCAGCAGTGTGTACCATCTTCAAGATGTACTGCAAGAATTCACTAAGGCTCCTCCAACAGCACCTTCGAAACCCAGGACTACTATCATCGAGAGGGACAAGGGCAGCAGATAGATAGAAATACCTCCACCTGGAAGTTCCCCACCAAGTCACTCACCAACCTGACTTGGAAATATATCGCCATTCCTTCACTGTCACTGGGTCAAAATCCTGGAACTCCCTTCCTAATGGCCCTGTGGGTGTACCTACACCACGTGGACTGCAGTGGTTCAAGGAAGCAGCTCACCACCACATTCTCAAAGGCAATGGGGGATGGGCAATAAACGCTGGACCAGCCAGCAAAGCCCACATCCCGTGAATGAATAATAAAAAAAGAAAGAGTATCTTGTTGATTAAAGACTGAATACTGGATCTGAGAGATTCATACATACTATAAAACATCATTCACTTATTGATCTGAAGATGAATGTCTAGAAATCCATTTGAACTTACTTGTAAGTCCAACACTTTTGCATCAGTTCATGCATTTCATCTGGGCACTCAGCAGGACGTTCCAGTCGACCTCCTTGCTCAATAAAACTAACAACTTCTGGGCCTTTCATTTTCTGTAAAATAGAATAAATTCAGTTTTATTATGCAGAGGTGACTTAAAAGCATGGTAGCTGATGTGTTTATGCAGCTGGGAGATGAATGGTACATTCCAATTGATTTTCAGAATTAGTCTCGCTTGGTCATTTACTCCCTTCCCATATTCTTGATCCTACATTACGACAGTGACTACACTTCAAAAGTACCGTATTGGCTGTAAATTAAGTGCTTTGAAACATCCAGTGGTCATGAAAGGCACTATATAATTGCAAGGCTTCCTCTTTTTTCCTGAAGATATATAATTCATATGAGCTCCCACCCATACAGTTGCTCCCTGCAAATATTTGGCACTTGCTGAGCAGGCTCACGGATGATAAATGGCCAATTTTGAAAGGCATTGGCAGGCTGCTGGTCCCTATAAAGCCCATACCCCAGTATAAGCAACTGCTCCTGGGAAAGGAAGAATGAAGATTGAGGAAAAATTGTGATAATACCACAATTCTGTGATCGCAGTGTTCTAGATAGATTTATATCATCCCAAAATTAAAATTAGATCATCATTTTCTAATTACTCATTTAAAAATAAATCCTGTTAAGCTTATCCAAACTATTAATCTTGAAAAGTCGTTCATGGGAAAGACATTCAACTGATCTGAAGAATGGATTTAGACATGATCTGAGGTGAAGTAAAGTGGTCATAATCACTACTGGCCACAATTTCACATAAACCTAACATGAGCTTACCTTATATGGCTTTTGTCCAAAAGTCAATGCTTCCCACATGGTAACACCAAAGCTCCAGACATCAGCCTTGCTAGAAAATTTCCGGAAATTTATACACTCTGGTGCATACCACTTGACTGGCCATTTCCCAGCAGTTCGAGCCTGAGACCAAGCAAAAGTAAAATTTTCACAAAAAAATTGTTTAACTAGTGCTCCCTCCATAACTCAGTATAATTTCAGTACATTGTGTGATGCTGAGTTACATAGGCCTGAAATGTTCCAGCTTCAACTCGGGTAACATGGCGATGAATAAGGGGGTGAAATCCGTCTGTGATGCCTACCATTGACTTGCCATCTGAACATCTTGGGCCTTACTGTTTCCCTGCTCATCACATATAACCCATGTTGGGGCAGTGCAGTTTCCCTGCCCATTTCTCTCCCAACCACAAGCAAAATACTGCAGATGCTGAAAATTTAAAATAAAAACAGAGAATATTGAAAACACTCAGCAGTTCTGGCAGCATCTGCGGACAGCGTAACAGAGTTAACAGAACAAAATCTAATGAAAGGTCATGAACTTGAAACATTGGACTGATTTTACCAGGAGGGTTAAGGTCCTACCAGCAAGTCCGAAAGTGGGAGGGAACCTTGCACAGGATTGGTAGCTCAGCAGCACTACCAAAGGCAGTGACCAATGATGAGGCTGCTGATGCAAGGAGAGTGCTTAAGTGGGTCTGGTGATGCTGGGGTCATGCAGGCAGACACTTAAAGTGGGGGGAGGGGGTGGTTAGTCTCAGTGGTCAAGCAGCACCATTGCCACAGGGTGCCTATGGGTGGGGAGGCCCTCCTTGATCCATGGAGTGCCTAAAAGGAGATCCCCCCACCCTGGAGTCCACTGCGAGGCTACCAGGTTACACTGTAGAACCTATAACACAGCAGCAGCACCCCGCCCCCACCTCAACCCCCAACATGGGTGAAAGGCCTGCAGATGAGGGAAGTAGCCCATAATTGGTCACAAGTGATTCAATCGGGCTCCAAACGGGTGGCTTGTTTGCCATTTGTCCTGCCCAGGCAAAATGGCATACCAGCAGGAAGACACGCCACACAATGCCTTGCCATGCCATTTTGACAACTTTCCTACCTCCCAGCCTCTTTTCAAAGGTTTAAACTCTGGTCATATACTTTGTTTCACTTGCCACAGATGCTGCCTGATCTGCTGAGTGTTTCCAGTGTTTCTGTCCACCATGGTCTTAAGCCACTCTAACTCAATCTGCACTTCCTCTACAACAAATACAAAAATACCTGGAAAAACTCAGCAGGTCTGACAGCATCTGCAGAGAGGAACACAGTTAACATTTTGAGTCCGTATGACTCTTCAACAGAACTAAGTAAAGATAGAATAGAGGTGAAATATAAGCTGGTTTAAGGTGGGGGGAGGGCGGTTGGGACAGGTAGAGCTGGATAGAAGGCCAGTGATAGATGGAGATTGCCAAAAGATGTCATAGACAAAAGGACAAAGAGGTGCTGAAGGTGGTGACATTAGCTAAGGAATGTGCTAATAGGTGACATTAAGGGTAGAAAGCAGGATGAGCAAGGTACAGATAGCCCTAGTGGGGGTGGGGTGGGGGGAAGGGATCGAAATAGGCTAAAAGGTAGAGATAAAACAATGGAAGGAAATACATTTAAAAATAATCAAAATAGGTGGGAAAAGAAAAATATATATAAATTATTAGAAAAAGGGGGATCAGAAAGGGGGTGGGGATGGGGGAGAGAGTTCATGATCTAAAGTTGTTGAACTCAATATTCAGTCCAGAAGGCTGTAAAGTGCCTGGTCGGAAGATGAGGTGCTGTTCCTCCAGTTTGTGTTGAGCTTCACTGGAACATTGCAGCAGGCCAAGGACGGACATGTGGGCATGAGAGCAGGGTGGTGTGTTGAAATGGCAAGCGACAGGGAGGTCTGGGTAATGCTTGCAGACAGACCGAAGGTGTTCTGTAAAGCGGTCATCCAGTCTGCGTTTGGTCTCTCCAATGTAGAGGAAACCGCTTGGGAGCAGAAAATGCAGTAGACTAAACTGAGGGGGGTGCAAGTGAAATGCTGCTTCACTTGAAAGGAGTGTTTGAGCCCTTGGACGGTGAGGAAGGGAGAAATAAACGGGCAGATATTGCACCTTCTGCGGTTGCATGGGAAGATGCTGTAGGAGGGGGCTGCACTTCCTCTAGCCTTACATCATCTCCTATATCTTTTGACTCTAGCCTTCTGTACCTATTGCCATCAGTAAACAAGCCTTCAGCTGCCTTGAGTATATTCACTGATACTTCTTCCCTAAACTATACTACCTCTTTGCTTAATTCTCTCTTTACTTTAAAAGCCTCCTGAAAATTCAATTATTTGATCAGAGCTTCACCTCCCTTAACTCCTCTGTAAAGGCTCAACATTTGTGCATCCCTCCCTCTACAATGGAATTTTTTATCTATGAAAGACATTATATGCATGCAAGTTGCCACATTAGGAAACTGAAAATTGACCAGGCACTCACTCTACCCCAGCTTGTGTGGATGTGTGCCCTTGGCTAGGCCAGCATTTGTTGCCCATCGTTAATTACCCTTGAGAAGGTGCTGATGAGCCACCTTCTTGAGCTACTGCAGTCCATGTGGCATAGGTGCATCTGCAGTGCTGTTAAGAAGGGAATGAAAAACTTTGCGAGAGGAGTGGAGAAAATTGGTTGAAAAACTGTCATACTAGTATAAAAGCAAAAATGATAAAAGCAAAAAACTGCGGATTCTGGAAATCCAAAACAAAAACAAAAATACCTGGAAAAACTCAGCAGGTCTGGCAGCATCTGTGGAGAGGAGCACAGTTAACATTTCGAGTCCGAATGACCCTTGATCTCTACTTGTCCCACCTCCCCCTTAAACCAGCTTATCTCTTCTATTTTTATTTAGTTCTTTTGAAGGGCATTCGGACTCGAAACATTAACTGTGCTCCTCTTCACAGATGCTGCCAGACCTGCTGAGTTTTTCCAGGTATTTTTGTTTTTGTTCTGTCATATTAATGATGGCTTTCATCTTCAGCAAACTGCACATAGGAAAAAAAGTTCTGTGACTTTTGATCAAACAGGTCAAATCATCCTCAACTAATAAGACACAATTCACAGAATTAACCATTTTATTTTTGTGCATATTCACACATTGAGGTCCATTATATGCCCTGGCTCGCAACTATGAAAGACCCCGACAATGTACCTAGTGACATTTTCTGAGTTAAATTCCATAGAATACTATCGATTATTCAGCTCCAGATACTCAATTTCAACTGGATTGTCGAGAACTTTACCTTGTAGTAGCTGTCATCAGCACCTATTGCTTTGGACAATCCAAAATCACTAATCTTGGCGTAATGCTGATTGACCAGCAGGACGTTTCTGGCAGCAAGATCCCTGTGCACAAAGTGATTTTCCTCCAGGTACTTCATTCCCATAGAAACTTGGTGGAGTAATTCGACAACATTTTCTGTGGACAGCTGATCTCTGGTGAGAAAATGTATCAGGAAAGATTATTTTTAGATAATTTGCTAGAGATGTTCGCACCTATAATAGCTACTTGAAATGCACCTTAGGCTAAAGAATATTTATTCTTTATTTCTTTTTATCAAATAGTGATAAACAAGTGAGAAAAGAACTACGTACAAAAGCGAACATCTGCTGTAAAGCCATGAAAAGACATAGACTGGGAGTTTCCAGCCCCACCGTCGGCAGAAAATTCGGCGGCCCAGCCAAAACTCCATTGACCTTCGGTGGGGCTGGACGATCCTGTGCATAGGCAAAGTAAAGACAAATATCTAACATTTGCAGGAATATGCCAATGATCTTTTATTATATAACACATCTTCCAAAAAATTACCCCTGCCAATTATTCAATTTCTATGTTGACCTGTGTTTTGTCATAATGTAGCATCATGATAGGTTGGCCTAATATTGGAAACCTCCTTTCTAAAGTACATCACTGCTACCAGTATTTGGTTAGAGCAATGTGGAGAAATTAGTATATTATATTTCACACCTTTTCAGGAAAAAAAAACAATAAAATACCGGCACCCAAAAAAGATTTAATCTAGCTTTAATGTTGAGGGTACACAAACAGCTTAAAACAGTTCTTAAAAAATGAGATGCATAACTCATGAAAGAAAAAGGGAAGCCAGTTGAATGGGCCATTTGTGGTTTAATTTTCAGTAAATCACTGAAAATGACTAATTTGTTCATTTTACTACATGAATTGAAATTTGGTTACTAATCATTGACAAACATACATTCAACATTGATGTAAGATTCGAATGCTACTCAGAAACACTCATCTCTATGTAAAGGGCCTTTCCAAAGTAAATGGTCATTCTCCAGTACTGAAAGGTATTGGCCAACTAATTCTGGCATATGGGACAAGGTTGAGACCTATTATAAATGGCTGCCTTCATTCCATCAAAAAAAACTGCACAAGTTTTGAATTTTAAAGTAAAATATCTTTAAAGCTGTAAGTTCTTTAAACTGAACTTCTTCCAACTTAATATATCTTTTGACTGCTCACAATGCAGCCTCCTCTACAGCAGGAAGCTAAACACAGATTGGATGAACAACTTGCTTAGAAACTCTGCCGTGCTCTGCATAGCTGATGTTTTTACCAAACAACTTGGTTCATTTCAAACAAGCATACAGAGGTGTCTGGAACCATGTGGCCAGAGTATCAACTCCCAGTGACAAGTCTGCACCTCTCAGTCTCAATCGTGAGCTTGCCTGCCTGATAAACACCAACAGTGACAAACCCAATGAGAGGAGATGCAATTCTAGACGTAGTCTTGGGGAACGAAGAAGGGCAAGTGGGTGAAGTGACAGTTGGCGACCATATCAGGGACAGTGATCACAATTCAGTTAGATTTAGCATTACCATGGAAAAGGTCAGAGATAAGGTAGGAGTAAAAGTCTTGAACTGGGCGACGGCAAATTTTGCAGAAATGAGAAGGGACTTGGCTGAGGTGGACTGGACAGCACTGCTGGAGGATAAAACAGTGGAAAACCAGTGGGAAGCACTAAAAAGTGAGATCCTAATTGTACAAAGTAGACATGTCCCCGACAAAAATAAGAGTGGTACTGCCAAATCGTGACCCCCTTGGTTGTCTAGAGGAATACAGGGGAAGATCAAACAGAAAAAGAAAGCGTATGATAGGCACAAAGAACTAAGCACTGCTGATAGCCTAGACAAATATAGGAAGTGCAGGGGCAAAGTAAAAAAGGAAATAAGGAAATCAAAGAGAGGGCATGAAAAAAGATTAGCAAGTAAAGTTAAAGACAACCCAAAGATGTTTTACCAATATATTAATGCTAAAAGGTTAGTTAAGGAAAAAGTGGGACCTATCAGAGATGAAGATGGAAACTTGTGTGTAGATGCAGAGGCTGTGGGAAGGGTTTTGAATCAATATTTTGTCTCCATGCTTACAAAGGAAAGGGAGGATTTAGATATAGTAGTCCAGGAGGAACACTGCGAGATATTGGACGGGATAGTCATAAAGAGAGAGGAAGTACTCAAAGGGTGGAAATCCTTGAAAGTTGATAAGTCACCAGGGCCAGATGGATTGTTTCCGAGGCTGCTGAAGGAAGTCAGGGAGGAGATAGCAGATGCTCTGAGGATGATTTTCCAATCTTCACTTGATACAGGGGAGGTACCGGAGCACTGGAGAAATGCAAATATTGTTCCATTGTTTAAAAAAGGATCATAGGAAATGCCAAACAATTATAGGTCAATTAGTCTTATATCGGTGGTGAGCAAATTAGTAGAATCAATCCTGAGAGATAGGATTAACTGTCATGTGGAAAGGCATGGACTAGTCAGGGACGGTCAGCATGGATTTGTTAAAGGAAGGTCTTGCCTCACAAATTTGATTGAATTCTTTGAGGAAGTGACAAGAAGGGTAGATGAAGGTAGTGCAGTGGATGTTGTGTACATGGATTTTAGCAAGGCATTTGACAAGGTCCCACATGGCAGATTGGTCAGGAAAGTAAAAGCCCATGGGATTCAGGGTAATGTGGCAAACTGGATAAAAGGTTGGCTTTGTAACAGGAAACAAAGGGTAATGGTCGATGGATGCCCTTGTGAATGGGAAGTTGTCTCAAGTGATGTTCCACAGGGCTCGGTGTTGGGACCCTTGCTGGTTGTGTTATATATTAACAATTTGGACGTGAACTTGGGGGGCACAACTGGGAAATTTGCAGAAGACACAAAGATTAGCCGAGTAGTGGATAATGTAGAGGATAGACATAGACTCCAAAATGATATAGATGGGTTGGTGGAGTTGGTGGTAAAGTGGCAGATGGATTTTAACATAGAGAAGTGTGAGGTCATGCATTTGGGGAGGTCTAACAGTTACAGGGATTACACAATAAATGGGAATATAATAAGAGGGGTAGGTGAAGTGAGAGATCTTGGTATATAAGTACACAGGTCCCTGAAGGCAGCAGTTCAAGTAGACAAGGTTATAAAGAAGGCATATGGAATGCTCTCCTTCATTGGCAGAGGTATAGAATATAAAGGTAAGGATATAATGTTGGAATTGTATAAAACACTAGTGAGACCACAACTGGAGTATTGTGTGCAGTTCTGGTCACCACATTACAGGAAGGACGTAATAGCTCTGGAGAAAGTGCAGAGGAGGTTTACAAGAATGTTGCCAGGGTTAGAAAAGTGTAGCTATGAGGAGATATTGGATAGGTTGGGGTTATTTTCCTTAGAACAAAGAAGGCTGAGTGGTGACTTGATTGAGATGTACAAAATTATGAGGCGAATAGATAGAGTGGACAGGATAAAATTGTTTCCCTTGGTGGAAAATTCTAGAACCAGGGGACATAGATTCAAGATAAGTGGAAGAAGGTGTAGGGGGACATGAGGAAGAATGTTTTTACGCAAAGGGTAGTGGGTGTCTGGAATTTGCTGCCCAAATTGGTGATAGAGGTGGAAACTCTAAACTCTTTTAAAAAGTATCTGGAGCTGCACCTTAAGTACTGTAAGCTGCAGGGCTATGGGCCGGGTAAACGAAAGTGGGATTAGAAAGGGCACCTGGGTGTCCTCGGGCTGGCATGGACACAGTGGGCCAAATGGCCTCCTTCTGTGCTGTAACTTT
This sequence comes from Carcharodon carcharias, assembly GCF_017639515.1. Lineage (NCBI taxonomy): Eukaryota > Metazoa > Chordata > Chondrichthyes > Lamniformes > Lamnidae > Carcharodon > Carcharodon carcharias. The sequence continues at coordinate 119,961,486 of NC_054480.1, read as the reverse complement.
TCTATGGTGCAACGGTTCTTTATGGACAAGCAGTGAGAAGATTACTCATGCCTATTAAACTCCAATTCTATCCTTACAACTTGGAGGAGGTGTTTTACTTTTGCCAGCCTTATTTATTTGTGCTCTCAATTCTTAGGTAAGTGGGTTGTGCCGCAATGAGGAGACTGTGTACTTATAACTGAGAATATATTATTTGCTGAAATGCTCACTTTTTGGAAGACAGAAATTTGTTCAGTGGACCTCCAGAAGCCATCTCCATCACCAGCATCAGATGTTCTGCTTGACACACTCCTATCATTCGAACTATGTATGGATTGTCCAGCTTCTGCATAAACTCTGCTTCTTTCATTAGTTCTTCCTTTAATGATTTTTCATTATCATTTTTCAGTACTTTGATAGCAACATCAATCTGCTTCCTAGATAAAAAATAAGAACACTAAATAGGATTTGTCTTATTACGCATCATGATAATGCACATGTTTATAAAATTCTCAATCTTTTATTGTCTCAGGCAGTCACCTCTGATTGTTTTTCCCTTTTAAATGTATTGACTTCCACAATTTGTCTTTTCTAATAAGTTTTCTGGTTTATTTTCTATTGGTCAACTGAATTTCTGCCATGTCCAATTATCATTCCATTTTCACTTTTCTGTTATCATAATTTACTTCATGTCTCCGTTGATCTGCTGCTCTGTTATTTATTAAACAGTCTTTCATCTCTTTGGTAATGTATTTTTCTGCCGATTGCTCCATCTGTCTTGAAGGCTACGCTTCGAATGACCACTATTGGATTTATTCATTGAACACTCAGGCTGCTTTCCCAAAATGATATTATGAGATGTGTTAATTTTGCATTTAAATTACTTACTTTCTCATTCTATACACCCCTTTTTTCACACAACCAAAGTTGCCAGATCCCAGCTCCACCTCATCTATTAGCAGGCACTCTCGCTTCAGGTACAATGTCTTGTCTTTTAACTCTTCAGGGTCACTGTAGGGGCTTACATATGAATCTGCATCCATAGGAAGAATCCGACGTCCTGCACATGAAGATTTTCCAGATTAATTAAATACTTGAACAGTTGCTTGCTAGTTCAGAACTTGTATATTGCTGAAAAGAGAGACATCTTGCAAAAAATTTTTGACTTGCACTCCTCAGGACAAATGCAAGAATGCCAAATTTCAAATGATTACAATAATTAATATTACAGGAGCAAAGGGTGCTGATTAGTTGGCAAGCCAGTTCTGAGTGGCAGAGGTATTGCCATGGAGAAAGCAACAGCGAACTATAAGCTCTCCAAGCTGTCAGGCAATTGAAAACATGTTGAACATATCCCTTTTATTATTTGTAGAGATAGTGGATACAATGATTGTGATCTTCCAATATTGCCTAGATTCTGGAAAGGTCCCAGCAGATTGGAAAACTGCAAATGGAACACCTCTATTCAAGAAATGAAGGAGACAGAAAGTAGCAAACTATAGGCCAGTTAGCCTAACATCTATCATTGGGAAAATGCTGGGAAAGTGGAGTCAAGGCCACAGTCAGATCAGCCATAATCTCATTGAATGGCAGAGCAGGCTCGAGGGGCAGAATGGCCCACCTTGATCCTATTTCTTATGATCTCATGGGGCAGAGTTTGAGCTCGGCAGTCAGGCGAGGTCAGCAGGACTGGGAACGGCCGGGAAGCAGACTGCCGCCCGCTATCAGTCCCTGACTGCCATGGAAGTACGTCTGTTCTGTGTTAGCAAAGTAATGGAGTCGAACGCAGCTGGAGATGCCAGGTGGAAGGGCAGGTCAGGTGGGCACTTGCCCCCCCCCCCCCCCCCCCCCCCCTCCCGCTATTCAGATGAGTCCCTCGTGGTCCTCCTGGGGGAGGTGGAGGTGACTGCCAGGAGGGACACCCTTGTCCCCAGGATGGGAGGAGGAGGCCACCGCACCTCACAAAGAGGGCATGGGAGGGGGTAGCAGCGCTGGTGAGCAGCCATGACGTGATGCAGTGCACATGGGTGCAGTGACAGAAGAGGTTCAATGACCTGCTGCGCTCAGGAAGGGTGAGTACCATGTTGGCATGGATCAGTGAGCAGAAGTGTTGAGGTAAGGCCATCCCCCCATGGACCTCAGGCGTGAGTGCCAACTGTCAATGACACCAGAACTAGCCAAGGGGGTGCTCCCTGGCTGCTTGGACTGAGTGTTTTGCGGCTCAAGGAGCATGACTTGATGTGCCCTGAGAGGCGTTCCTCAGCTGGGGTTGGCTAGGCTGCAATGGCGCTGCAGGTAGGGAGTGGCCTAATCAATACTCCTCTGTCCTTTCAGGAGAAGACAAGCCAGAACCTATCAGAACTATCAGAGAGGTTATGCACAGGTGGAGGCCCGCACAATCTGCTGCTGCTCACCAGCTTCGAGCAGGATGCCCTTAAGCCAGCACATTCCACGTGCTGTGGCATGGAGAGGTGGGAGTGTCAGATGAAGGTAAGAGTGCAGTGCACAGATGTGAGAGTTTCGGATTGTGCAACCATTCTAGTATAGTATGTTACTGATGGGAGCCTCAAACCTGGAGTCCCCATTGATCATTGAAAGACGATGGCACCATGATGCAGATCTCCATTGTCTCACCAGAGTTCCTGGCATGTACAGTGACAGTGTGATGACTTTAATTAATAACATGTCCTTCTTCTCCCTTTCAGGTTCATGCTGGACCCTGATGCTTCATTTGCACCTGTGTCACACCCACTCTCTGAAGCAGGCACCAGCGCACCAAGATGTAGCACTCGCAAACTAAAGGCACCATGAGCACAAGAGGGACAGTTCACAGGTGATTTTCTGTTCATTTATGTTCGGTTTAAATTTCTGCTGGTGTGGCCATCAACACCAGTAATGGTAATGTCATTATGCTTTCAATGTGACAATAGCATTAAAGTTGCTTTGATTCTGATGGCCTGAGTACGTTTCACCTTTTGTTCTTTCCGGGTTGGGGGTGCGCCAGTGTGTAATGCTGGACCTGAGTGGCTTGATACTTTACTACACAGGCATTGAGTGATGCTTGGGTGCAAATGAAAGGGTCATTTCAGACATCCAAGATGTAGGTGGCAGCAGATCTGTGGTAGCCTAAGGAGTGTTGGATCAAGGCATCCCTGGTGTCCCTGCCATCCTGGAAGTTACCAAGGTCTGGCTCCACACCCTCAGCGTTCTCCTCACTGTGCTCCTCTTCTGACTCACTACTGGATTCATCATCTATGGCCTGTGGAGCTGCCTCAAGATCTTCTTCCTCCAGTGGGTCCCCCCTTGCCAGTTCCAGATGGCAGAGAGCACAACATGCAACCACCATCAGTGACACCCACTCTAGGGGGTATTGTACTGCACTCCCTGAATGGTCCAGGCAATGGAAGCACATCTTGAGAAGATCTATGGTCCTCTCTACCACCGCCCTTGTGGAGGCATGACTCGTAATGTAACACTTCTCGACCTGTTTTCTTGGGTGGAGGAGAGGTGTCATGAGCCACCTTTTCAATGCGTAGCCCTTGTCACCCAATAGCCACTCATCCAGTCAGGCTGGAGCACTGAACATCCTCAGCACCTGGGAGTTTCTCAGGATGTAAGCATCATGGGAGCTGCAGAATCAGCATCCTGTGATCACACACTATCTGCACGTTCATGGAGTGGAATCCCTTCCTTTTGATGAAGGCACCCAGCTAACCTGTTGACGTCTTGATGGCCACATGTGTACAGTCGATGGCACCCTGGACGCAGGGGAAACCAGCAATTGCTGCAAAGCCTCTGGCTCACTCAGCCTGGCTGACCTCATCCATACAATAAAGAATAAGTGTCAGTACCCACCTGAACAGAGTTTCTGTCACCAGCTGTAATTATGGACAGCTGATTGGAAAACTCCATACAGATCCCCCATGGACCCTGGAAAGAGCCGGAGGCATAGAAGTTGAGGGCAAATATGACCTTCAGGACCACTGGCATGGGGTGTCTACCCACACAGTCAATGCTGATCTCAGGCCCAATCATCTGACAAATAGGAGTCATGGTCTCCCTTGAGAGGCGGAGCCTCTTTCGGAATTGCGCCTCAGACATATTGAGGTAGCTGCATCACCAGCTGTAAATCCTGGCAGCAGGGTGATGGTGTCTTCTGCGGACCCTTTCACCTTGGACTACCTGCTGGCCATGTACCCCTTGTGCCTGTGCCTCTCCTCCCACAGGTCCCTCCCATGGAAGCTGCATTGGAACACCTGGCCTCCTCTCCCTTCTCCCCTTCTCTTCCTCCTCAGAGGAGGTGCCACCAGCGGAGGCCACAATCCCCATTACCAGGGTAACAGAAGGCTGTCTGATACCTGGAAGTGTCCACACAGTCTGAATCATCCGGGGGCCTTGGAGACACCATTGAGTTCTGAAATGAAGCCTGGAAATGAAACCCCGAACAGAGATGAGGCTCCCAAGTATCAGTGAGCAACCTACAACTAACTAACTCCAAAATTCCTCACAACCCACACTGGCAATGCTGCTGACACTTTTTATCGCACCCATGGATGAGGTTTAGAAAATTGTCTGCTGCACGCTTGCCCGATTCATCCGTGCAACAAGCGCAACATCACAAGGGCAACGTAAAATACAGCTTTTTTAATGGCCTTACCTGGCCTCATAATTGATGGCAGGAGCAGCTCCGACTCCCACTCGCGTCCGCCAATTGAAATATCGCGCAAGTGCGTGATGATGTCGGGACGCACACCTGACGTCATCACGCACTATTTTATGACTCGAGTGAGTCGGGCACGCGCCTGCCCACTCAGCAAAAAATTCTGCCCATGATCTTACTCCAAAGGCCTCCTGCAAATATTGACAAATAGCTAAGGACTTCTGAAAGACATTGGCCAGGATCTGCCATGCTCACTAATGTCGGGTGTGCACAGCAGCGTGACTGGACAATATGGCGGGAAGGTCAGAAATTGGTTTCATGATGTCGTGAAACCAGTTTGTGATCAGTTGCTCAGCCTGTCGATGGCAGGCCGCATACCCTGCCATTGAAACCTCATTGTAATACATCTGCATGTCACTATAAGGCCAGCCTGCCGGAATCATCCCCCCATTCCCCCCGCTGGATCATCCGTCCACCTCGGCGTATTGGGTGTTTCACAACTGCTTAGATAAGGGGTGCACTTGGCGGGCCGCACTTTGAGGGGAACTCGGAGGTGAGTGCACAGTATCATTGCACAGCGATCGCCCGGGTCACCTGTGGGACTTCAAGGTTGAGGCGCATTGGAAAGGAGGGAGGGCTACCCTGCAGTTGAGGCAACTTGGGGGTGGGGTCAAGGGCTCTCATGCAGTTGAGACAACTTGGGGGGTGGGGGCAACCGCTGCCCTGAGGTTGAAGGTAGTGCACAAGCACATGCAGGTTGTAGGGAGGGAAACGGCCATAACCTTGTGTAAAGTGACCATTCCTCTGCAGCTGAGACAGTTCAGACACAGCCACATTGATATGCGTGGAGTCGGGTCTCTAGCTTATCTGCCCACTCAAGCAATGCAGAGGCATGAAAGTGCCACCAAGTGCTCTGGATTTTTCCACCCCTTGGGCACAGACTGAAAAGTAATGAGCATTTTAGTGGACTGCAGAACAGTTGGACAACTGCACAGGTTGTACAATCTCCTCGCTAAAGCTGGCCATGGAGCAGTCACTGGTGGAGGTGCTCATAGCCCCTTGCAATGTCAGCATCCCGGAGGTGGGTGGGGTTTCAGGCAGCCATGCAGCGCACTAAACTCTGGCCATCCAAGTGATGGCCAGCACTCTCTGGGGGCCTTCAGACTTAACCAAGGGAAGTTCTTAGTACACCCAAGCTAATGCACGTGTCTCTCTCTTTCATCCTGCAGGAGGAGTACATCAGGAACATGGAGCCTTGTGACCTGGCTGTATGCCTCGTGGCTTACAGAGAGTGAAGATGACAGACAAAAGAGCAACAGAGGTGCCTGGCCACACAGAGGGAGAAGCAGCAGCCTCTGGAAGGAGGGGCAGCTGGGGCTCCTGCACACCCTGCTGAAGAGCCACAGTGAGGCATCATTGGTCCGTGCCTAGCGACACCCAGGATCTATACATGCTGCCTTTCATTCCTGCAGATGACTGACAACCAGTATTGACAAGGACAGTGCATGTCTAGGGAACTGTTCGGCCACCTGCTGCAGGATATGTCGCCACGGGGACATGGAGGACATCCACTGCCAGTGGCTTTACGCCGGTGACTCCTTTCGGGGCTCCACAGGTGATCTCTATGGGATATCACAAGCCTCCACCCACAAATGCATCCATGAGGTCACAGATGCCATCTTCACGAGGGCACACAACCTTGTGCATTTCGCCCGGGACCAAGAGAGCCAGGATGCAAAGTGATTGGATTTGCCCGGATCTCTGGTTTCCCACAGGTGTAGGATGCCATTGACTGCACTGATGTGGTGCTCAGATCTCTGTTGCAACATGTGGTCAACTATGCCAACCACAAGGGCTTTCATCCGCTGAATGTGCAGCTGGTGTGCAACCACCAAAAACACATCCTCCAGGGAGTGTCCATGACTCCTATATTCTCAGTCGGTCTCAGATCACTAACATCTTCCAGGGTCCACAGAAGCTGTAGGGATGGCTCCTCAGGAACAAGGGCCACCTGCAGAGGATGTGGCGGATGACACCCATGCAGTGGCCTCAGGCTGCAGCAGAGTGACGGTATAACGAGGCTCCTGCTGCAACTTGCAACTTGGTGGAACAGAGGTTTCTGAAAATGAGGTACCGGTATCTGTGGAGCCATGCAATATAGTCCACAGAGAGTGTCAGGCATCGGCATTGCCTGTTGTGTCTGTTACAACCTGGGTGTCCCCCGATGAGGACGTCGATGGTGGTGAGGGTGAGGAGGTCATCAGAGGTGATGATAATGGCAATGAGGCCCTGGCACTGGCCAGACGAGGCAGGTGTGCTCGGAAGGCCCTCATTAGCTGCTAGATTTGTGGAGGATGATGACGACAGGCAGTGAGCAGAAACCATAGATCCTCACATTGCATCTAGAAATGTTTGACTCCAGACTGGTTTATGGCATCTCACATACCCTCTGTGAGAATGCTCTTGTTATGGAGACGCAGTGGAGGCCCAAATAGTCGCTTGGTTGCATGAGGATGATGACGACATGCAGTGATGACACTCTATAGATTGTCACATAGCCTCTGAGAATGTCTGACTCCTGTCTGTCTGAGGGCAGCTTGCTTGCACTTTGTGATCAGGGTCATATCACAGAGATGCAGCCATGAAATTTTAAAAGCATCTGATCCTTTGTCCGCCTTCAGCACCTGACCCCTTCAAGAGCACGGTGTCACTGGTCACAGATGCTGAAGAGATGGGGGCCAGCCCCACCTTAAAGATACTGACAGCAGAGAGAATGATGGAACTCTGTGACCCCTACCCCCACGACATTCTGGCAACAATGATGAGCACCATGGAGGTGCAGGCATCACTAGTACATCCAGGGAGTGAGAGGCTGGACCATCACTGTGGTCTGAAGGCTGCAGAAAGCACAGGGAAGAGGCCCTGGACTGAGACACTGCCTTTATCTTGTGCAGAAAGGTTTCACATCTGAGTGACAGAAACACTGCTCATCAGAACAAGGAGCCATAGGAAGGGAGGCATTATTGACAATAGTCAACAGTGCGTACAGGTGATTAACACCCATGCCTGGGCTGTGCAACTAATTCTCCTTAACTTGCCAAACCTTGCCACTACATCTTGGTGTTCCCCGAACATCCACAGCTGAGGTGGAGTCAGCTTGCTGACTGCTATGCTCTGACTGTGATGACCTTGGTGGGTGTCCTCTGCAAGGCTGAGATCTGGAGGGCCCTGGCCTGCTTTCAGGGTCCTGCTGTGTGGCAGTGGCATCCTCCTCAGCCTGTGGAGCTGGAGCTGCTGAGGCCACAGGAAGAGGGGATTCGGATGGGCTGGACACTCCTGGAGTCACCTGGATGGATGGCCCCAGGAGGTACACCTCCTGATCTTGCTCCCAATGGGTGCCCAAGGGCCCCTGGCTGACACCTTGAGGAGAAGGGGTAACTGGAGTGAGATTAGGCTCCCCCGTGGCTCGCTCGCATACGCACTGTTGGAAGCCAAATATGGCATTGGCGATGGAGTTCAGCCCGCGCAGCAGTGCAGCAACGACATCCTGGACCAAGATCTCCAATAGCAGCCACCATCCTACCAGTGTGGCCCTCGGTGCATTGGCATGCCAGCACTATCATCTCAGCCTGAAGGCGAACGGACCCCTCCATCGTGCCTTGCGATCTGAGGAGTGCAGCGGACACCCCTTCCTAATGTTCCCCAGCTTGCCTTTGCAGCTCCAGCATCTGTGACATGACCAAGTCCAGAGGCTCATCTGACTTGGACTCAGCAACGTTCTGGCCTCCAGCAGTCCTCCGAGTGCCGGACACTTGGTAAGTCCCTGCTGCCGCCTGCTGTGGATCAGACAGTGCAATGTGCTCACCAGACTGTGATCCCAAGGCTATTCTAAATCTAGGTCCCATCAAGGTGTGTGTCTATGCACTGGTGGAGGGTGTGGGTGAGCACTGTGATGGGTCTTCAGGCAGAGCTTCAGTAGATTCTTCTTCTGGGCTTCCCTCAGGGTTTGCTTGGAGGGCCTGGGTCATGGACTCTCTTGGCAGTTTCTTAGATGTGTCTGGGGAAGCAAGGAGAGATAATTAGTGCATGGCAGTGGCCTGTGAAATAGGACACATCACTCACGGCACGGTTGTCTGATGAATGTTGCACTGCTGGATCCTCACTTGGTAGAGCACCACCTACCTCACCGTCAGCACAGGACCGCCCAGATCCTCGCCGGCCAGCAAAGACCGTGAGGATCTTGATTTCCAACTTGTCCTGCATGAATAGAGATAGAGAGAATGTGAGCAGGATGCCTGCCAGGCCAAACGATAAGTATGCCTGGTGAGCGTGGGTGGTGAGTGGTCGAATGGATGTGATGAGGACAATGAACGTTTGTGTAGGAGAATGACTGGTGATGTCCTTTGAACTGGCAGTGAATGAGATCCCTGTGGCTGTGTGAGGGGTTTGTGAGTGTGTGAGTTGAGAGTGATGAGAAGAATGACTTACCCTGGCAGAACGGAGGAGATCATTCATCCTCTTTGACACTGGGTGGCTGTCCTCTTTTGCAGGGCATTGGCGCTGACCCCCAAGCCAGATTTGTGATGTTGCTACCCATCCTGCAGCCAAAGGGGGGGGTAGGGGACATCATGGCGAGCATCCACTGCGTCCAAAAGGTGCTCTATGGACACATCATTGAACCTGGGGTCTGCAGTCTTCTTGCCTTTCGAGGTCATGTCTTCCATGCAGCAGCCCTGGTCTGGAAGCACTGAGAGGTGTGCGCATGGCTGCTCTTCAAATGTAGCACCCGGTGTGATGAAGACGCAACATGTTGGCGTTGCAGGCAAATGAGCGCCCGCTTGGCATGGAAACAGTGTCTTTCCCAGGAATGCATAATTAATTCAGTGGGTTTGGGACGATATGGCGTGAGGAGCCGCCATCGTTTTACTTGCCCGCTACCACGCTTATTGCAAATTTAGGACGATTCCACCCAAAGTCAAATATCAAAATTAACAGAAAATATTGTTCTCTTTTTGGTGAATGCATAGCTAGCAAACAAAATCAATATTTGAAGAAAATAGAAAGTTTATGACTAAGAATCAGAAAATTGATAAGCCTGGAGACTCCAGCTTTGGAACCATTGCCTTCTAGCTACAAGATAAAGAAAATCTTCTGGGACCAGATCCAAACCTAAGTCCCTGAGGTGAAAGATCGATGAACTAATACCTCTTCCATACAACTCAATCCCTAATTTCTTTATATTGATCAGATTCTTATTGACGCTTCTGGCATAACCTCTGAACAACCTCCAGGAAAGATTTCCTTTGCCAATTTAAATTTCATGCCACTTTTCCTTTGCTAGTTCCTGCAGGTGCACTTCCTCTTTCAACTGGTTATATAATTAAGTGTCGGATCACTGCAAAATGGGTCTTATTTCTGCTGTTGACTGCAGTCAGATAGGCTGCTAACATACTCAATGTACCAGAAACCATACATACTATGAACCATTCCCCAAGGAAGAAGAAACCAACACAACCAGAAGGGGAGATAACTGACAAAAAAAAAAATGATGTTTAAAAACCATGTGACGAAGTGTATCAGCATCTTGCTGCACCATTTCATCTTTAATTGTTTCTATATCTACAATGGTTAACAATGAATCCTGGTAAAAATGTGCACAGAGGCACAAGACATTTACCACCAAATACTGAAAGTTCCTTGTTTGTGTGACTGGGCTAGTTTACTAACACTGAGCCTAATAAGGCTACCCACTAATGCTGAAAGGCACGAATGCAGGTGCCCACCCTCTCACTGTTCATTTGCTGGGTGTGACCACAAAGAGCACTATTAGCCATAGACTTGCCAACCATGTTAACTGTCATTTAATTTCATAAACTCTATTACGTACAATTCAACACTGTGCTACTACAAACTCACCTCCTATTGGTTCTGGTGTATATCCATCAGGGTTACAGGCAAGACTGATAGCACTTAGTCTCTGGAAATCAAAGACTGGTATTATTATCAAGCTTAACCAACAATATACAAACAAGCACATGCAAAGCTTAGTACTGATGTATTGGTTATTCTCACATAATATTTTTCCAAGAAAGGACAAAATGACATCAATACTATTTATGGAGTGCTAAGACATTTCCTGTGGCCTTTCTCACAGGTAGCCTGTCATCTGGGTTATAGTCTACCTGTGAAGAGTTTTTTGTCAGAGTGCGATGAGTCACAGCTTCTGTAAAATTTTATGATTTCAAAACACAGAAAAGTTGAACATGTAATAACAGTATAAAAGATATACTTACGTTGGGAGGAAGTGAAGGTGGTCGTGCTGGTTCTGTGAAGTAGAAATGAATCAAGATGGATAAATCTGACTTCTTTTGTGAGATCTTTAACAGTCCAGTTGTATGTTTACTCAAACTTGCTTATGGAAATCTGTGTAAATTCATATGCTAAAACCCAAATGGACAAAATTCCTTTTTCTTCCTTCCCACCCACCCTCCACCCCACCCCTCACCTTCCTCTTGAAAGGCTTCAACTCTTTAATGGAATATAATTCTATGGAATTCTCAGAAGCCTCAGTAATTGAATGTTGTTCACAACTGATCCTTGACGGCATGGGGAGAATTTTCAGCTCGGTGAGCGGGGGGCGGGGCCCACTCGCCAAGGCATAAAATGACTCAGGGTGACGTCGGGACACTGTGCATCGTTTAGATTTTCAGTTCGGTGGGCGCATAGCCGAGTCAGCTGCGCTACTGCCGAACTGTCAAAAGCCTATTAAGGGCATTAATTAACTAATTAAGGCTATTGAGAAAGTTGCCCGTCCAATCTTTTCTAAGCCAGAGATGTTGCTTTAATATTGCGTTTGAATATTTGTCTATGCAAAGAGCACTTTCTAACATGGAAACCTGTTACAGGACATTAACTGTCCTGCATACATCTTCCTAGCACAATGAAGGTAAATGTGCTTTATATCGCTCGTGAGGAACCTTTGCTACTGAGGATGTCTGCTATGGGAAGACATCACCTGGCCTCCAGAGATAAGAACATATGTTTATGCCCAGGGTTAAGTGCCTGGAACATGATTGGATTGTAGAAAAGCAAGTTATTCAATAACAAGCTAGTCACTATCCTGCTTGAGGAGAGGCAAATAAGGTGTATGCAGAGATGGCTTAAAGAAAACATGCCTAAATAAGAGAGACTAGAACTGAGTTAATTCTCTGTAGGAACTTTGGCAATAGAATACATAAATCCAGGTACATCTGACTGTCGTTTGAATGGTCAGCCTGGCTCATTAATTAGAATTTCTAACTTGTATAAATAGGACAAATTTATATAAGTGGGACAATTCACTTACATAATGGTCTACACTCCATATAAAGCGTTCATAATCTGCACCTGTCTGGGTTTATCAGTGACTTGGTTTGGAGAATTTTGTCCATAGTGAAGTCCTTCCGTAAAAATGTCAGGCCCACAGTTCACAAAGAAAGGAAAAGTTATAAACGTAGAGAAAATTGATGGACTGGTGCAACCTCTAGAGTTTTAATAGTTTTTTCAGACTGCTGGAATGTGATTTCCTCTTCACAATTGCAGCTTCAGTACTTCTCTTTGGGGCAGTGGGGATTAATAGGGATTGACCTCGGGAAAGATTTTCTCATAGGAAGCAAAGGATAGAGTATTCTGATGGCAAGTTATGCCCAGGGCATAACTCATGCTTGCTGATACCAGATCAGCAGCAACATTGCTGGGTACATGGAAGTAGCTCCATCACCAATTCTCTCATTTGACCTAGAGGGATCCACAACTGGGGATAAAGGAAAAATATATAAATACTATATATAGCTGTAACTTTATTTGGTATTTCCTTTTGAATGCTTGTTTGGAGAAATAGGGTTGTCAACCCTGTGTTTAAGCAAGACGTTTCAGCCACCATACTTTGAGGAGTATTTGTCTGAATCGAACAGGTTGTGATATTGTTTTTAAAACCAATAACAAGAAAGCAATGCCAAAATGATAGATAGGCTGATGATTTTATTCAGGTTTCCCCAGATGTCAAGTTAATGGCCTTAGCAGATTGTCAAGGAAAGTACCTGGGGGAGGGAGGAAAAAATTCTTGGTGGGACATTAACCTCAGATCGATTTAAGGAACAATAGGCCTACAGATCTTTGGTTTTAGTTTTCTTTGGTTGTTAGATATGTGATGTTTGACTCCCATTTGAAAAGTAATTGGATGGTGACATATTCCCTGGCAATTTTGAACAACAGTGGCTATAGTTACTTAGTGACATTGGCTAGGGTATCCCATCCACGATTTTTCTCAGTGGCGCAATTGCATTGGAAGCATAGCAGGACAAGTCTTCCACCTACTCAATGCCAAGAGTTACTTGATACATGTAGTTTCCATATAAGCTGCAACTGAATACTTTTTTGATCTCCTGGAGTTCAGAATGATTCTCAATACACCAGCTTTGGATGGAAAATAGCTAAATAATGTAAAATGATGCTGCAAGGTTTAAATTGCTACAGCAGCTAATGAGTGTAAGATTTTGATAATATTAAATTCTTTGGGGCTTTGTATTGGTTTGAACTAATATTTATGAATGCTAATTTAGCCATCTCTTAAATTGTTCAGTTTGAATTTCTCCTGGTGAGACAATTAACAGTTAAGGCATCCTGGGAGCAGGAAGGCAGCTGCTTGTGAGAAATTGTGAGTCTTGATGAACTAAATAACTTTAAAGGTGCCAAAAAGTCTGCGTTCAAGCAGTTGTAATTGTCTTAATTGCACTATGTGCAATAGAGGATCTCTTTGTCAGCTTTAAAGAAATAAGCAACAAATTTGAACTCAGCAGCTTGAATTTAGCATGGCACTTTATCTTTAAACAACCATGTATTTTAATTAGGTTTTAGCTTATGAACTGCTTTGACCTATAAACCATATCTGCAGGATGGAACACCTATATTTAAAAAATACATCTTCTCCTGACGCTATGCTAGGAATTATTACTAACACCTGTTCTTAATTGTTTCAGCATCCATGGGAATAGATTAGTATGTTCATGTGAATTGTTTGAGATAGTTTGTATTATTGATAAGAGGATATGACTCGTTTGTATATCTGCAATCTGTATCTGAAGAAAATGTTTCATTTGTTCAAAATGAATGTAAATCTCTGGGGCCTAAGGAAATAAGAAATAGACGCTTATCTCAGCCTACAACCCACTTGACAGGGGCTACAAAGGTGGAGTGACACCAGATGACTCTCACCAATAGCCAATGAAAAAGGTTAACTTGGACTATTTCCTAATAAGGCACAAAGAACAGTTAAAATTAGGGATAAAAGCTGAAAACTCAAGTCTAACAGTTTTCCCATTGCTTCTGTGGTGTAATTCTTTTGAGACACAGTTCGACATCAGTTCTGAGGCACAAGAAGACAGACTTCGGCTGTGCTGTCAGCATTCAAGGAATCCTAGGCCCGTGAAGGATAAGAAACTTCCCCACTTGTCTTTACTGCTTTTTGTTACGTATATCTAACATCTTATGTAATAAATTCTACTTAATTCACAAATACTAGTTGTTTGTACCCTCGTAGGTCAGGCACAACTGAGGACCCCTTTGTTATAAGTTAAGAATTTGGAACTCAGAGATTTTAATTAAAAGGGTTTTATACCTCAAAGCTCTCAAAAATATAGATGACGCAGGCATCTTCACAGTATTTTCAGATGCACAGCCACAATATTTTCCTCTAAGTAAGTACAAAACGTCAGATTTTGATATGGAAGTGCCCCCTCTTGTGGAGGGAGCCTTTGTTTGGGGTGAGGTGAGAAGCTTTGGGCTCATTGAACGAGATGTTCAAGGCAGTGGGTATCAACTCAACTGTTCCATGCACAATTATTCAATTCAGGAAGATGTTTAGTGACCTTGCCAGTTTGGAAAGGGTTACAGGAGGCAGTTACACTTTCAAAGAATGCGTTGTATTGAACCGTCTGACAGAAAATCTTTCAGTATTGATAAGAAAATCCAGCGTGTTGGGTCAATTTCAGAGCACATGACCCCTTTACCGTACTCTTTTATTTTCCAATTATTAAGGACTGTGGAAATTATGGACTAAGTTTACTGTTATTTGTTACATAATTTTTGAACAGAATGAAAACTGATGAGTTCTATAACGGTTATTCATTCTGTTCGACCATATTCCCACCCAAGAAGTGAAGTCAAAAATTACCCTGAGTCTGGTTCTTATGTAATGAATGAACTACTGGAATATTACATGTTCATTACTGTTATCCTCACAATTCTTAACATGCACCACACTTTCCACATGTTCTATTATTGCCATAAAACAACTTGAAAAACAAGGAGGACATTAGAATTTAATTATCCTACTTTAACACAAAAAAGCTTACATTCCTAAAGAAAGGATAAATAACCATAACCTTAACAGCTTATGTAAAATAATCAAATTGAAGGCATAAGTGTAAAATATTATTGCACACAAGTCTCCAATTATTTCATATAAGAAAGTCTTTCAAATAGTCACAGACAATAGAATACACAGGGGCAGTAGACCACATTCCTCCATATGTTACGGCAATATTCATCCCCTCATTTTATTATATATTTTCTTCCTCCATCACAGGGATTCTGGAGCCAACTGAGACAGTCCTGCACTGTCCCAGCTCAGAATAGTTAACGCAGCAAAGGACAGGGATCAAATCTTTCTTTTCCTGTATGGCTCAGGATAAAAACAAGATGTTGTATTTAGTTTTGAATCATCTGTGCCCCAATGGGAATTTTACTAAATAGAGGAGGTGAGCTGAGGTTGCTTGCTCAGCATGCACTTACTACAATATATAATGCTAAAGCTTGACTTACCAGCAGGTTGGCTAGGATTATTGCAGGTTTCGCGTAGTATATGTATCACCCCATCAGACTTGAGCTTTAAATATTCAACCAGCTTTAAAACAAAAATGCATATCAGGGTGGCGTTGAACAAGTATGCACAAGTAAATCAAAGTTACAAAGTAATTTCTTAAAAATGTATTTATTAACAGGACATGGACTTTGCTGGCTATGCCAGTATTTAGTGTCCATCCTTAATTGCCCTTGAGACGGTGATAGTGAGCCACGTTCTTGAACTGCTAAACTATGTGGTTAGGTACACCCACAGTGCTATTAGGAAGGAGTTCCAGGATTTTGACCTAGTGACAGTGAAGGAATGGTGATATATTTCCAAGTCAGGATGGTGTGTGGCTTAGAGCGGAACTTGCAGGTGGTGATTTTCCAATGTGTCTACTGTCCTTGTCCTTTGAGGTGGTAGAGGTTGTGGGTTTGGAAGATGCCGTAGAAAGAGCCTTGACAGTTGCTGCAATGAATCTTGTGGATGGTACACACTGCTGCCACTGTGCATCAGTGGTGGCGGGAGTAAATGTTTAAGGTAGTGGATGGGGCACTAATCAAGCAGGCTGCTTTGTCCTGGAGCTCCTTGAGTGTTGCCAGAGCTACACTCATCCAGACAAGTGCAGTGCCTGTCTGGCAAAATAATGCCTGTTGTTTGCAGCGTAACCTATGATTTCTTGCCTGGGCCTGTGTATCCTGGCAATCCATTGGCCAGTTGGGCTGTGTGACTTCAGGATAGTGTTGATTCAAGGCTTTCTGGTGCATACAGGGGACACTGCAGAGCTGCACAGGAAGTGGAGGGCACCCCACAGACGCGATACCACGCATGGGAATTTCACGCTCTATGAATTCAGGGCAATTGTTATATTACCTGCCAAAGTGTATCAAACTTCGATCCATCAGGGATGGAGAACTTTCCAGATTTGTCTAAGTCTATTCTGTAATGGTAGGCTGATTTTCCATACAGCATAGAAAGAGCGTATGCTCCTGCTTCTTTGCGCTGCCTGAGCCTAGAACATAAGAAAAAAATGTCAGAAATGAATTAAGCAGTCATTTAAAAAATTATGTGAAATCATTACAAAAGGGCAAAACACCCCAGAAAAACTGATTGTCCAATGATATAATTGGACATTAGAAGTCTGGCTGCATCAGCTAGTGTTGGAGTTTAAAGGACCCTGAAATCATACCTTACCTTCTGAATTACATCACCTTCTCAATGCAGGCTGCTGTTTAGGAGGCAAGGGAGTTCCCAGACTTGCCCATATTGTTGGATTTCCACAAGTGTAACTGACTGCATGCATGTTGCCTTACATTATCTCCTTCAAGTAGCAGCTATGTTTTATAAAGGGAGGGGTCTCAGTACCTGAATGATCAACTGATCTGTGACCACAGTAACAAATAAGGTGGGTCTTACTCTGTTTGCTGGCAGGCATCATGCAACCTTAATGTTGCATCAGTCCTTAAATTCCCCTTGCCTTCAACCCAGGCCAACACTTGTCAGGCTGATATTTTGGAGATAGGGGCTATTCTATTTAATGTCATGTGCCTTAATTTTTTTAATCATCCTTGAACGTCTTCTGAAAATCTGTATAGGCAATTCCACTTAATTTTCTTTATCAATGAATTCATTATTGTCCGAAGAACTCTGCTAAATTTATTAGATCTGATTTTCCTTTTACAAGTTCTGGTTGGCTACCCTTTACTGGTCCCTGTCTATGTAAATATCAATCTTATCTCATGTTACGGCTTCTAGAAACTGATGTAAGGCTCTCTAGATGATAGTCACCCAGCTTATCACTTGCTCAGATCTTGAGCAGAGCACTGCATTGGAAACACACTAGTTCTCAAAGGCAACTTCTGTAACTAAAAATGATTCAAAGATTCTGCTCAGAATCTCTTCTGTTTTCTCTCTTGCTTCTCTCAACATTTCTAGGATTCAAGCCATCAGAGCCTAGTGTCTAGGTGGTGTACATAAGGCACCAGTCTTTCATAAAGGTATAAAAGAGTGTAAATTGAGTTACGTCAATCTCACGAGGATCCTTCAATATCTGGGTAATGGCGTATTCAGGCTCATTCAGATTCTCAATTTAAACTCTTCAATTTCTTCTCTCAAACATTTAGCACTGGTTACTTCAGGCCCTCCCAGCTTGGAATCTTTTTTCCTATGGATCAGGGCCATTTTCTCAATTTCTCATTTCCTTTTTGCTGTTCCCCCCGCCTCTATAACTTCTTTCCCCTTCTCATTTTTCCATTTTTGTTTACAACACTCCACAAAGACACCTGTAAATGTGTTTTCCTATTCTCCACTCCCATTCCCACTATGTTCCGAGAATTTTCATTGCAGCTTTTCCCTTGCTGGCCCCAGCTGCCCTTTGAACAGCTATATCATCTCTAAGCTTCTCTTGGAGTGTCCAGACATTGCACTTCTGCTGACGCTGTGTTGATTCACCATTATAAACTGAAACTAACAACCTTACTGGCAATTTTCAGACTTCAGTATATTTCTGTTTGTGGAAGTTCAATGAATGAGGAAGAATGTTGGAATATTTACTGTAATCTTCCCCATTCTTTAAGCAAAATGTCAGTAAGTTCCCTCCTGGTTTACTTCTTATTTTGCCATCTGACCTGACAAGGTTTGGAAATACTGGCCCCAATATCCTGCATGTTGGGATCCATATACACGTGGCATGCTACATGCCAGAAGTGCCTATCAGCATCCGTTTTTCATTTACAACCACATTTGAACACCGCAGCTGTGAACTCAGCAGGACTTGTGGCTCTTACTGGATGTTTATCGCTTTCATGAGAGGAGAAATTCATGTATGTTGGTGTTAAGGACGAATGACCTGATAAAGGAGCTTAAGGTTTAGGCACTGGGGCAATGGAGAAGGTACATTGACAGTGTAAGGGAACTTGCAAAAGGTGGCATTTTGGCTATCTCCTTCTGTCTTCATGGCTCTCCTCCATTTTGTCATCTGAGAACTCTTGCTGGTGTAGTTCCAGTATGCAGCACATGACAATGATACAGGGACTTTGGTATATTGGTAGAGCACGATTCTATCTATTCTGTCCAGATATCGGAAGTACTGTTCTAATCAGCCTGCCAATTATGTGGTTGATGAGTCTTTGATGGAGACATATATTTGCTCTGTTCTGGTGTTTGAGATGAGGTAGAGGAGTCCTGAGCTACAGCAACAGCAGGGTAGCACTGGTCCCCCAGAATCTAATCCTGTCATTTAAAACAGATATATAGTTCTGCTAAGGAGGAAAAGGCAAAGCTTACAGATATTTCCCATCTGGCTGTGCACCAGAGTATAGTCGACGTTCTGCCTCCTCACGCTGTATGGGACCATGGTACCAGGCCATCTTCTCATGTGCAGTGCTTGCAATCAGCTTCTGTAACTGTGGAGCTTGACTGATAATTGCTTGTTCCAATGCCTCACCCTGGAAAGAAAAACAAAACACAACTGCCTTAAAATTCAATCCCACATAAACAACAAACACTTATGGTTAAAAACAAAAACAGAATTAGCTGGAAAAACTCAGCAGGTCTGGCAGCATCGGCGGAGAAGAAAAGAGTTGACGTTTCGAGTCCTCATGACCGTTCAACAGAACTTGAGTTCTGTCAACTCTTTTCTTCTCCGCCGATGCTGCCAGACCTGCTGAGTTTTTCCAGGTAAATCTGTTTTTGTTTTGGATTTCCAGCATCCGCATTTTTTTTGTTTTTAACACTTATGGTTGTTAATTAATGGGTATATTTTGTTAAACCCAATGGGGGCAGGTGCCGGAGATGAGCTGGATCTTGACATGCCCAGACTTTGAAAATGGAAAGATGGCAGCTTCCTAGCGACCTGACAAGAGAATTAAATATCATGCAGGTGCATGGCATAAAATATTCACTCATGTTGGCTTGATGTGAGCAGGTGATAAGAAATGATTAGATGCAGAATGAGGTCTTGGGGTCCTCTCTCCTTGTCAGTTCCATTTCATGCCTTTTATCTCCCACAGGTGCCACAAATGGCCTTCAGGAGGTGATGCTCCTAGACTAATACCAGGAATGGGTGTGTTGCCTTATGAGAAAAGGTTGGGCAGGCTAGGTTTGTACCCACTGGAGTTCAGAAGAGTAAGAGGCGACTTGATTGAGACCTTTAAGAGGGGTCTTGACAGGGTGGATGTGGTGGGGATGGTTCCTCTTCTGGGAGAATCTAGAACTAGGTGTCACTGTTTAAAAATGAGCGTTCGTTCATTTAAGAGAGATGAGGAGAATTTTTTTCTCCCGAAGGGTCGTGGGTCTTTGGAACTCTCTTCCTCAAAAGGGAGTGGAAGCAGAGGCTTTGCATATTTTTAAGGCACAGGTAGATTGATACTTGGTAAGCAAGGGGGTGTAAGGTTATCAGGATAGGATGAGGTTACAGTCAAATCAGCCATGACCTTATTGAATGGCAGAGCAGGCTCCACAGACATCACTCACTCTGAGAAAACACCATCACAAGAACTCACGTACAATCTCCACCAGTTCATATACACACATCTCAGACGGGCTGCTGAGACAGGTAGGTTGGTTGTTAATTGGGTGAATCAGATACCATGGGCTGAACTTTACAGGCCACCCACAGGCAGGAAAACACGTGGGTGAACCTGTAAGTTAGGGCATTGTGCCATCAGTGGTGTACTCACTGCCAGTTTTTCCACCCCCACCCTGCCACAATTTTACAGTGTGGGCTTTCCACCCGTGGACCAATTGAGGCCCTTAAGGCACAATTAATGCCCATTTAAAGGTGTCATCCTGCCACTACTTCGATTTAACATGTGGCAGGAGAGGCCTGTGCCCAATGTGTAGCCTAGAAGGTTTAATCTTGCGGGCTGCTGGTCAGTGAAATTGCGTGGATGGGTTCCTTCTTCCCATGTCCCCTGTGTCAATCATAAGGCACTGCCTCCCCACAGTTCTGCCTCACGTCCACCCATACCCCCTCCACGTCCAACATGTCTCCCCTGTCAGCCTGGTCCCAGTGAAATCTCAGACATGTCTGAATGTCCGGTTCCATTACTGAACACCACCTCCTTGGTCCACCTTCAGTACCAGCAGTAGCCACCGCTCCTGCTCGGAGCTGCAGGCATGCAGACCTGCCAGCCTCCAAATGGCCATCCTCCTGGATGTGGATGGAAGTCCGGTCTCATACTAAGTAAAGGGCCACTGCTCAAGAAATTTAAAGCAGGGCGAGCCAGCTAATTGGTGGCAGGCTTCCCCTGAAATTTATGCTGGAGTTCAGGGAGCTTGTCCTTAATGTTTAATCCAGTCCCATAAGTGAGCAGGAACCGGTTTGGAGATAGGAACCGCAGGGAGGGTCTCTGTAAGAGGGTGCAGGATCCTCCAAGTTCTGCTCAGCTGGAGGCAGATGCTGAGCCTCAAGGGTCGTCGATGAAGAAGGCTATTCTAGAGCAGCAGTAGAAAATGTGTGAGGTTCTGTTAGCCTTTTCAGGGGCATTGTATATGATTAGAGAGAGAGATTGGAGGCATGTGTAATGACAATCAGTGCTATGATATCTCAGGCCTTCATGCTGATGTTTATTTCCATGGATAAGGTGGTCAGCTGCATGGAGCATCAGATGTGGCAGTCAACTGAGTACTGTTGACACTCAGCAATGGCTTGCACAATTAGAATGACACCTTATTGAGGAAAATATCACCTAAGCTGTTCAGACCCTCACTGAAGTGCGACAGAGTGATCTCCAGCTCTTGGCTAGTAATGAAGTGCAGGTGAGCCATTGAAAATGGAGAAAGGGAACATGGAATTGGCAAATTTGCTCTAAGCACCTCAACTCCGTGCATACCACAACCCCAGTCAGAATCTCACATCCTGTCCTGTTAGCCAATACTGCACAAGTACAAATGGGATAGACTTCCCAGCCTCCCAAACCCAGAGGACATCGGCCAAGAGAATCTGAGCAGTCAGAGTAGGAGTCTGAGCAGCCCGTTTCCAGCTGTGCTGAAGCTATAAGTAGCACCACATGGGTGAAGTAGATAAAGGAAGATAAAGGATTTGTAGTTATGCAAGGATATTAACTTGGGTGTTTAGCAGTATTGCATTGTCACATTTCTGATTCATGTTTATCCATCATAGAATTTGTTTTACATTGTCGGCTCTTGCCCATTTTTGTTTGTTGCCTACCAAGTGGTTTCATTCTTGTGAAGAAGAATGGAGCGGAAGAAGCTCTTTTGTGAGAGGGATGACTTGATGACTGTGTGGGACTGCTTTGTGCTGGTAGGGTGGATTGGAGGGGGGAGGTTTGTGGTTTGGGGCACAGTGGCTCCAAATTTTGTGCATCAGTTAGCTGCACTGCCTCAGTTTAACTGAGGCACACCTGAATCAGGCTGTCTTGGGTATTGCTGGCAGCTAAGTGTGTGGCTGCTGGTGCATGTGCTACATCACACTCTTCGTCCTCTTCACCTTCTTCCTTTTGCTCCTCCTCCTTCTTCACCTCTGAAGATGCAGATCACTCATCAGTTTCCTCCTTCTGGAGCTCTGGTCATCGCTGCTGTGCGATGTGTTATGACCAAGTGAGAAGGAGTGAACTGGCTCCCCTCTATTCAACCTCCTCAGAGCTACAAAGGTTGAAGTTTCTTTTTCACAAGGATATACCTTTACTGAATTCAAATGCATTAAAAAATTTATGCAGTGAGCATTAAGGGGCCAATCAAACAAGGATTTCCTAAGTTAAAGAAAGAGCAAACTTAATAACCACTAAGCCAAAAGAAAAAAAATGAAAGTGTAACATCACACACACAGATATCAGAAATTCGGGGAGTTAGAGTCCAAAAAAAAAGTTAGAAGAATATGTGGTTAAGTGTCCTTTATTGGCCTTGAGGTGTAGATTGTATATGCTGTGGCCAATTTACATTAGCTGGCTTTGTGGACGCAGTCAGACATAGAGGATGTTGTAATTGCTACGAGATCTCAGTTCTCTGGTAGATTCCTAGTAAAATTGACTGCTGAACCAGTTAATACACTTGTTCCAAAAGATAAAGTGAGGGAGCGAGCGCAGCTGTTCATTCTGCTGAAAACTTTCTTGAAACTCCCTGTGTCACTTGCAATCTCGCTGCAGTGTCTGCAGCCAGGCCTATACTTCACCCATTGTGTATGTCCAAGGGGTTTTGAGTGGGTCTGTCTGTGGCAGCCATTGTTTCCATATCCAGAACTTTGCATTTTAATGCATCTTCCTTAGACAGTGATGGTCTTTGATGGATCTTTGAATTATAGGAAATGCCCCTCTCTTCACACTCCTCTGAGGGTGTCTTGTTTGCTTTTTCACTTTCACCTTGGAAGGTGGCTTTGCATTTTTAAGTAGTTTGGTCTGTCTCATTTCAAATTGCAAAATTTCCAGTCAGTTGAAAGTTGAAAAATCATGGTTTCAAAAATAAAGAGGCATAGCCTTGAGACAAGACAACAATCATTCTGGAAACCCTGGTTGATGCATACTGAAGATTTGTCCAGGCATGTGCCTGCTTCCCAACACGTTCTCAGTTTCAGCTGTTTTAACCTGCCGCCCCCACAGGATCTCACCCACCTTGACATTAAAATTCCCCCCTAAATCTTTACCAAAGCTGCTGTGTTATTAAACACCATAAAGTTAGAGACTGCCATTTCTGCTTACCCTCCAGATAGTAGCTTGCATAGTCTAGTTACAGCTGTGATTGCCCCTCCCACAAACTTCTGTCCCACATGAGTGCAAAGTAAGCAGGCGTATCAACAGTTTTGGAAGAATATGTAGTTTTTCCCACTCACAGGGAAGTATTCTGAAAGTAAATAAGAAAAGTAGTGTCATTGAGAATTTCTCCCAATGCTAAATTTCAATTTTGACTCAGGAAAGAATGCTTTTCAGTCGGCACTGTACAAAGCGAAAGTGATGAGGCAAACAGATAAAACTTCATCAGAAAAAAAAATCAGTCAATCTTCTCTAATAGAATGCACTGGGACTTTTCATTTAGGCATGTTGTTCACGGCCTTTTAAAGAATGTAACTTTGGTGAACATATAAAACGTGTAATTATGGCTCAATCCCACATTAAGCATCTCTACTGAAAATTAAAATTGGCACCAGAGTTTAATGGGTGATTGAGCTAATTCAATTTGTTTTACATTATCACTTAAGGTAAAAATTACATTCACCCCACCATCCATCCCCCAGCTCCACTGGGTTTTAAGAAACCTAGATAAAGGGCCAGGTCCAAGACTATTAAAGCACAGCCAAACTTGGAAAGAATAGAACTGAAGATGAGATAAATTAAAAAGTAATGGTTAAGAAGTGATGGAAGACTGGGTTCGAAAAGCCCAATTATGACAGAAGAACAAGAAAACTGCAGGAGATAACATTTCCTGATGAGGAAGACAGCAAGACAGGCATTATTAATAGTCTCAGACTGAATCTGAACTCCCATAAAGGATGGCCTAGGGCCATGTCAGAGGTTACAAATCTGAAACAGGAACTCAATCTGCCCAATTCCAAATCTGCCAATTTACACGTTTAACCGAGGTAGGGCAAGGGTACTCTAACTGCTCCTGGGAATTGATTGGTAAATTAAGTATTATAATAAGGCTGCCAGCCTTCATTTTAATGGCACTTCTATTTTAATTCATGTTGATCAGGTTTCCCAGGTGTCACAAAATGTTGGACATGAAAGTAGGTGAGAGGGGGGTGAATCCATGAGATATGTGCCATTACAGCACTGCTCGTGAGCCAGAAGGAGCAGGAGTGTTTCCTCCATGCTCAGCAGACTACCTAGTAAATCCCCATGACCACCATTGATATCCACAACCACTATCTAATACACGCCATACTGCCTGACAACCATTGGGACTACCGTCCCTGATCACCATCTGTTCCCCACCAGCTCACCATTGGGTCCACCCCCTTTGGACCCTCAAATAAGATCAGGATATCCTGAACACTTTTGGACCTTTGCCCCAGCCACTATCTGATGAACCCATCACCACTGGGACCACCCCTCATGCAACTAGGACTCAATCCTCTTTCCATCAGGACAATCCTCCTCTTCTCTCCTCCCCCACAGCCCCCCATGTGTGGGAGACAGTGATGTAGCGTTGATGTCACTGGAATGGTCATCCAGAGTCCTAGGGTTCAAATCCCACCATGGCAGTTGGTGGAATTTAAAATTAATTAATAAAAAGGAAAAAAAAAATCTGGAATTAAAAGGTAGGCTTGAATTTTTCGGATATGGAGGTCTTGCTCTGAATGCCTAGCAGCTATTTCAGTTCGAATGAGCATTAAGTGGCTGCAGACTGGACTTCCGCCCCTCACTCAGTAGGAAATACTGCCTTAGAGAGCTGCTGGTCAATCGGATTGGCTAGCAGCTTTCCAGTCCCTGCAAGGACAGGAGCTGCAGTGGACTGAAGAGGAAGTGCATGAGGACGCCTGAGACTAAGTCCGGGCACCAGAGGCCCAGGTAAGTTGAAAGGATTCCAGGGCAGGGAGGGTAGGGAAGGTCTGGGGTGACTTGAACGGTGTCTCAGTCGGGAGGAGGGGGGATCCAGAGGCTGCCAGAACTCGTGGGAGGGGTGTGGGGGAGTGCTCGACTTCAGAAAGGGGCTTCTGATGGGGGTGGAATTAGGGATGGGAAACAAATGCTGGCCTTGTCAGCAATGCCTAGATCCCATGAAAGAATAAAGGATAAAAAGACCTCCACCCCCTCCCACCGTGACTGGGAGCCCCTCTACTCTTGCTCCTGCATTACAGCTAAGAGCTGTTGTGGGCTGCCACCTTGTGAAACAGGCTTTTTGTCTGTGGGGTCTCCAGTCAGGTTGCCTGTGGGTGGGACCTGGTAGAAAACATTCAAAGGAGCTCTGCAGTTAAAAACTGCAGTACATTTGAGAAATGCATTTTTTCTGCTTTCCCACCCTCATCTCCAGTCCCTTCATCTCCACCCACAACCCGGGCCTGAACTCGCCTCTGGCCTAAAATCCAGGCCCTTGTGTCAAGAGTGCAGAGTGCGGCCACTCAAGTGCCAAACATGCTTTAACTAGTAAGGCATAAGCCCCAGTTTTAGTCCAGCCTGATTTAAAGTTGAAGTCAGGGGTATTAAGTTTACCAGGGAGAGGATGTACGCAAGAAGTAAAAGAATATTCACATATCAAATCATGAGTTTTTTGTTAAATATAACATTTAGAATTCAATGATAATGTAAAATCTGTTGCAGAGCTCACGTGCTTGTTCTTCATTACAGTTCTTTCAGGGGAGTGATTTACATAATAGTGTGATTAATTTTAAGATAAGTAGTGACAGAATTGAGTAAAGATAAGAAACTGGGTGTGGTGAAACAAGACAGCCTTGTATTTGATCAGTCACAGTTGTGATAGTTTGCTACTTTAGAACTAATCTATTGGGTAAGTTTTTAATCCCTTGGTGGAAGTGGTGCTAGTGGGAAATTAAAATTCTCCATGTCACATACCTGCCCTGGACCTGCTGGGGGCTATGAATGTTGCTTTCTGAAGACGTTATTTGCCATTTAATGCTAACAGCTATGAGTGAGACAATGACAATTCAGTTTCCTGCCAGATTCATCCAGTGAGGAACCGGAATGGGGTCAGAAAGGACATCCCAAAAGGTTAGCTCTTTATTTTTGAATTTCCTCCTGGAGTCAGGAATACTTCGGATTCACCTGCTCTTCATGGATGGCCCCTGGGTCATGTGAACTTGCATCACCTCCTACTGACTCTCTGCCCCAAACAGGTGGGCATTTAACTGGTGAAATGGAAATGAGGCTCAGGAATTAAAAACTCCTGGCTTCATTCATGCTGTAGAGGTGAGTTTTAAATGGACAAAAAAACTCACCAAATAAAACTTGCCCTCTGTTAAAATTGGGGCCTATTACAGGATTAAACAATTATAGCCAACACAGGGTTAAATCAAACATAGCAACTCGAGGCTGAATAAAATGATTAGCCACACTTCCTTCATTAAAATGCTTGAAACCAACTTCATTATCAATAAACATGAGGTTTTTGAGTGTTACCATAGTGTAAAATACTGGAAAATCTCTGTGTTTGGTTGCAAAGGATGCGTGGTTTTTCATAGAGCCAAAAATAAGTTCACTGCAAAACATCTGTGAACTGAAAGTCCATGGGCCACAATCCCAGTAATTGGGTCATTATTATGACTGCCAGTTCCCACCAGTCAAGGACAGGGGGAGGGCATGTACACGATGCTGGCAGGCACATTTGGACATCCACCAGTCCCAAGTTGCAGTAAACTCCAGAGTCTGCCAACTACTGGTCAGGGAATACCCTTCACAGCCACTTACAGCCCCATTAGACTTGCTGTTCAATAGGGCTGATGCTAAAACTTTAAAAAGATCAGTCTCGGCCACTGACAAACACGTAGGCTGCTTCCAAGTGCGAATTCCCAAGTCAGATCAAGACCCGACATAGGGTCCGAGCGTTAAGCTGGACGCCTTGTAGAATTATAATGAGAAACCAGTGGAACAACTGAGGAAATTTGGGCTGAAGGCTGTTCTGGCAGCCAGTAAATATTTCTGCACTGAAATCACCATGTACATCAACTTTAAATTAAAAACACATCTTTGTTGAAACAGCCTTGAAAGAAAATTACTAATTAATTCAGCATTAAAATGGCTCCTTAATTTCTTTATTTTAACTAAAATTCCATTTTAGAGTTCTGTAGGGCTCCCAGCTTTTAGGCATCTGTGAATTTGATGGTATTCCTTACTCTCTGTAAGCTTTGGAAACCTTGCCCATGAATAATGCACCCAAGGGTGTACTCAGTCGCATTTGACCAGCTGCAGTGAGGGATGTGACTGGGAGATTGTCGACACTCTACTTCCTGATATTATTTCATTGCCTGTACCTGAGTGCCTCGAAGATGGAATGGGGACAAGATTTTCCTATTCTAATTTACTTTCTAAAAAACTGAATTTCATTTTCAAAAATACTTGAAGCAAAAAGATTGCTGAGTCCACTCTGCAATTCCTAGGTCTCTTGATAGATCCTGAACCTGCAGCCTAAAGGCTGCACCCAATGTTGGGCTTAAGCTGAAGCTGGAACTTAGCAGTGAAAAGACCATTAAGAAAGTTCACTGTTATTGTGAATTAGAAAGGGAGAAGTTTAGATGAGGGATGGCACTTCTAAGCTGGGAGATAGAGCAAAAATGTCTCTCAACGAGATAGAATTCTCCTGTGAATCTTAAGGAGGAGGGAATGGAGTGCCCCTGCAAACAGAAAATAGAGGGGCAAAGTTCCTCTGTGAACTGGAAGCTGTAAGGAAGAGAGATCCTCTGCGAATTGTAACAAAAATATATCGATCTGTC
The DNA here is from genome assembly GCF_017639515.1 of Carcharodon carcharias. Classification (NCBI taxonomy): domain Eukaryota; kingdom Metazoa; phylum Chordata; class Chondrichthyes; order Lamniformes; family Lamnidae; genus Carcharodon; species Carcharodon carcharias. Next base: position 119,933,625 of record NC_054480.1, on the reverse strand, counting down.
TTTGAAAGTTCAGCCAGCATCCACAGCCTTTTGAGGGTCAGAGTTCCATATTTCCACTACACTTTAAATACCTCAGTTAGATCACCCCTATAGTCTTCTAAACTCAAGGGAGATGCAAGCAATGTTTATGATCTGTCCTTATTATTTAACTTAAATATAAACAGAAATTGCTGGAAATACTCAATAAGTCAGGCAGCATCTGTGGAGGGAGAAAGAGAGTTAACTTTTCAGGTCAATGACCTTTCATCAGAACAGGAATTAATTGTTTCTCTCAGATGCTACCTGACCCGCTGAACATTTCCAGCATTTTCTGTTTTTACTTCAGATTTCCAGCAGCTGCTGTATTTTGCTTTTGTGTTAATGCTGCTCATAATTTAACTCTAAGCTTTAAACCCTAGCATCTTAACTGGTGAACCTGTTCTATATCTTCTCCTGTGCTCAATCCCACCCACAGGACTGGTGTGAACAGGTACACCACCGTTCTTTCCTTCTGCTACCATCCTCCCTTTGCCAGTCCTCCATGCAGCAAATTACCTGCAGACACTTCTGACAGACACAAGGGGTTAATTCTGCTTGAACTGACGTTTTTAATCAGTTACAGATATTTCAAAGCAATGACGATTACTTCAGAACAGGAACTAGTTTAGGCAATGAGCAAGTTGATGGAATTGAGATCTGTATCAATGATGGGATAAACCGCATGGTGAAACTAGAAGTGGAAATTCAAAAACTGACATTATTGAGAACTGTTTGGAAAATTTCTGTATGACTACAGAATAACCTAATGTGCTTCTGCTTTCAGGTTTTACCGAGTGCCTTAACGTGTAGAAAGCCATCCACCTTAGTGAAATGAGATGATTCCGATTAGATTACCTTGAATTTTTTTTTTTGCAAAACACCAATGATTCCTCATTTCTTTAATTCAAGTGGCAGCAGAAATTCTGCTCTTGTCGAATTTGTTCCGCTGTAACTTTAACATATTAAAGGCTGAGCTGATAGAAAGGTTGCAAATTGACAGCCGACAGATCAGCTCAGATGTTTTGATTGATTGCAAACTCGTTGTCTCTTGCATTTTTTTTCTGTTTTCCTGTGTGGAAAATCCCTCTCAACCCAGAAGGAATAAGCAGTGTGGGGTTGATTTTGATTGCCTTTGTCAGGTGTTAATGGGGTGGTAAATGTCTTAAATTGGTATTGGTGGGCCACACAGCCTCTCTCATGAGCGACTTCACTAGTCCAATCTTAAGAAACTGCACCGGGAGGTCTGTTTGGTGCTTCCTGCAGATAGACTTAAATAAGGCTGGGACTTCAAAATCATGGGGCTGCCATCACTGAATTAGACAACTAACCAACATGTTCTGCCAGTCAGTCAGTTGCCCAAATGTCAAGATAGACCTGGACATGTCGAGTAAACTTAGGTGATGGGTAAATTATTTCCTGGTTCTTCTTAGTACAAATTAGAAAGCTGACTTCAAGGTGTGGGCCTGAAAGACTGGAAAATTTATTATTTTATTCTGTACACAACTGTCGCTGGGCCAAAATCCTGGCACGGCCTTCCTAACAGCACTGTGGGTGCAACCAACACCACATGGACTGTAGTGTTTGAAGAAGGCGGCTCACCACCACCACCTCCTCAAGGGTAATTAGGGAAGGGCAATAAATGCTGGTCTAGCTAGCGACATCCACATGCTGTGAAAGAATAAAAAAAGAGGGAATCGGAATGCATCGGATAATCTCACACTGGACACCGTGCCCTGGTGAGAATGAGATCTTTCAATGTATATTTATTGATATTCCCAGATAGAGTCAAAATTTTATATGATTCTATCGTTACCATTGCAAGCCTTCACTATTGATATTAGGTATCTCTGAATAGTTAAGTAACAAATTTTGAAATAAAGCAATTGTAATAAATCAAGACAGGAAATAGAATGTGAAATAAGCATCTTTGAACACAACTGTCCATTTGTTCCTACGGTCATAACCTTTGAACAGGAAAATTACTCAATGGATATTTACTATTTTTAGAATTGCGGCTCAAAATGAACATTGGGTTTTGATTTTTTCTTACCGGGGGTGTTTTTCTTGCTGGATTGACAACTCCCTAATGGGGTTCAATAAAGAAATAATGAAGGCTGCACCTTATTGAAAGCAACTTCCTGCAGATTCTCATAGAAAACAATGGCTCCCTCTTCTGGTTGGAAATGGAGATGGCTCAGATGATACATTTAAAGCCCAGGCAGATCATTGTATGTCTACCCGTTGTTTCCTATAGCTATCCAAAACTAACCCACTGCCCCGCACTCTCCTCAGAGCTCTGTATCTTCCTCTGCTTCAGGAGTTTTTCCAGTTTCTCTTAAAAGATATAATGGCCTCAATCTCAACTGGTCCATGTGACTAAATTTTCCATGCTTTTAACAAAAAAAACTCTTCTAACCTTACTTGGTGCCTGAGTGACAATTTTAAATTTATGAAGCATTGTTACTGACCACTCAACCAAAGGAAATATTGTCTTTCATCCTATTAAAATAACACGAGCTAAGAACCTTGGGGTTAGTTTCTATCTGTTTAAATTTTCCAACAGCAGAAAATGGACCTGGAAATGACTGCTGCATGGGTGAATTTGTACAGTCATTGGAAATGGAAGATACAGTTTTCAATGCTTGCTTCCAACATCTGAAGTGGAACTGTTGGAAAAATGCTCATTAAGGTCATTAGCTAGGAGGAGTGGGACAATACTTGAAAAATCACAATCACTATTCCTGTTGCTGCTGATCTTCTTGCTTCCAGTCCTTGAAATTCTCTGTCCAAAATATGACAAAAACTGTGAGGCAGAGGATTGACTGAAGTACTCGCTCTGCCTGTTATAGTCCCTCCTGATAATTTCAGTCTAATACAGGATGACTCCCTCAGGGAAACCAGTGAGTATTAATGCTTTCCTAACCCTAACCCATCCTCCAGTCCTAGTGCTGAACTTGTAGATAAGGTTAAGTGAGTGGGCAAAGATCTGGCAAATGGAGTATAATGTGGGAAAATGTGAAATTGTCCATTTCGGCAGGAAGAATAAAAGAGAAGCATATTATCTAAATGGTGGGAGCTTGCAAAGCCCTGAGGTGCAGAGGGATCTGGGTGTCCTAGTGCACGAATCACAAAAGGCTCATATGCAAGTACAGCAAGTGATTAGGAAAGCTAATAGAATGTTATCATTTTTTGTGCGGGGAATTGAATACAAAAGTAGGGAGATTATGCTTCAGTTGTACATGGCACTAGTGAGACCACATTTGGAGTACTGTGTATAGTGTTGGTCACCTTATTTAAGGAAAGATGTAAATGCATTGGAAGCAGTTCAGAGAAGGTTTACTAGACTAATACCTGGAATGTCTTATGAGGAAAGGCTGGGCAGCCTTGGCTTGTAGCCAATGGAGTTTAGAAGAGTAAGAGGTGACTTGATTGAAATATATAAGATCCTGAGGGGTCTTGACAGGGTGGATATGGAAAGGGTGTTTCCTCTTGTGGAAAAATCTAGAACTAGGCTTCACTGTTTGAAAATAAGGGGTTGCCCATTTAAAACAGAGATGAGGGGAAATTTTTTCTCTCAGAGGGTTGTGAGCCTTTGGAACTCTCTTTCTGGAAAGGCAGTGGAAGCTGAGTCTTTGAATATTTTTAAGGCAGAGATGGATAGATTCTTGGTAAGCAAGGGGGTGATAGGTTATCAAGGGTAGGTGATATGCAGATTTCAGGTTGCTTTCAGGTCAGTCATGATCTTATTAAATGGCAGAGCAGGCTCAAGGGACTGAATGGCCTCCCCCTGCTCCTTGTTCATATGTTTGTATGTTCCATAGTTTCTCTCCTATCTCCCTTCAAGCCCTCTCTGAGCTCATCTTGACTATGAGACCCACCTCCTGTTCCTTGGACCTTACCTAAATATGCTATGATGGCGCATGTGCTTTTGGTGAGAGTAAAAATAACTATATCTTATATTGGGGTAAAGGTCCCTTTAAGAACCAGCTTTCTCCAGGAGATCATTTCTGGTAAAGCACCTGGCTTCCAGTAACTGATTATGTGACCAAGCTGAATGGGAGATAAACAATAGAATAACAAACGGTCAACAACAAGTTAACTATAGAGGTGAGTAGATTGTGAGTGTGGCACTGGTCTCAAGCAGGGATTTTAAGTTTTTTTTCGGTTTAGTACAAGCTGATTAGAGGGAACATCTCTTTCAAGCAGAGTTCAGTTGAAACTATGTGTGTGCTGGCTACAAGAGTTAAAACCTCTTGAAAGAGCCCAACAGTGAGTTGAACTTCTGGGATAGACAGCTGAGAAAAGAGAAAGTTCTAGATACAAGACTCAAGAGTTAAATAATACTAGAACCAGAAGAGCTCTGATCCAACTTGGCTATCCGCTTAAAATGCTAGCGATACCTATGTTCAACGGAGAGCCTACAACCGTGGGACGGGTGGAGGACATTTGATGGACCAATCTTGCTGATGTAAGCAGAAGGCCCAAGTGATCTCAGACCTTATAAAAATCTTTGAAGAAGCACGCAGACCAAGTGGTTAATCTTCTAATTTTTGTTAAGTACCTGACAAGCTTATTGGGGTGTCAGTCAAATGGATGTAGAAAAAAATTAAGACGTTAAGTTTAAAGTATAAGCAATCTGTGTCCACTGTATTTTTAAAACTGTTATCATAACTGACTAATTAAGGTAGAATGTGTAATTAGTATTCATTTGCAGAGTAAAATACTTCTTTTTCAAACCGTGAACATTGTGGCTTCATACTTTTGAGTAAATTAGCCAGAATTCTAAATACCGACAACATCAAGGGGTATGGCGATAGTGTGGGGAAAAAGGCATTGGAGTGGATGATCAGCCATGATAATATTGAATGGCCGAAGAGGCTCGGTGGGCTGAATGGTCTACTCCTGCCCCTATGCTCCTATGGCCAGGATTTTACAGTCGGCGTGCCGAGGTGGGTCCCACACACCGGCACGTAAAATGACGCGCGATGACATCGGGTGTACGTCTTGATGTCATCACGCTGTCTCTCAATGTTTCATTTGACAGGCACGTGCCAGAGCTGGCTGCGCGCCCACCGATATTAAGGCCATTAATGAACTAACCAAATTCAAATTTATGCGGTCCATCCAATCAAACAGTTGGCGGTAAAGCCAAGCGGCCTTTCCGTTTTTTTAGGAAACATCATCCATGAGTAGAATGAGGTTTCCTAAAGCTTTTACAAATTGAATAAAAACTTTTCTTGAAAAATAAAAACACAGTCACATGAGAGGACATGTTTCATTAAATTTTTATTGCATTTTTTTTCAAAAGCGCTTCAATCTCCCTGAGGCAGCTCCATGTCTCAGGGAGATTGAAGCACTCTTTTGCGCGCAGGCTGGGCAGGCCTTAATTGGGCTGCCCACACAAAATGGCGGTGCAGAGACGATTGCGAGCGGGGTTTGGCTCCATGACTGTCCCAGCCCCCGCCTGCTCCCGCCAAGCCTGCTGATGGAGGAAAAATTCAGGCCTATGACTCGAAATACATGGGTTTTCGGATTCTAAAAAAGGAAATAAACATTACTAGTCTCTACCGAGATCATAACAATGCCTTGGGCAAAAATCAAAGGGAAACGTCTCCTCCTCCAATCTGTGGAACCTGGATCTTCATCTCAAGCTCCTGCAGAAATGTGACTAACCAGCCCAATGGCAGTGGTTGGGAATGAACACAGAATTTGTACTTAACTTTTTTCTGTTTTGCAGGGTTATTCATGGGAAATGCAGGAGAGCCTTTGTGTGGGTGACTGGAATAAACGTGGTCTGCAGGTATTGAGAATGCAGGACCAGGTTTACATGATGAGGCAGAAGGAGGGTAGGCTGTAGGCTGCACCTTAGGTTATGAAAATTCTACTTAAAGTTTTCACGCCACTATCCTCGGACGCATTGTATAGGGAAGCAGTAACTTCTGTTCTGAAGAGATCGTTTAAAGCGCTGGGGTCTCTTTCACACTCCCTGAACAGTCAGCTGAGTTACATCATAACCAACAAGTTTTTGAACTTAAGAATGTTGATAGGAAATAGTGGAGGGAGCAGAGACATTCCTGATATGGAGCACTGGGAGATGATGCGCTTTGAACTGGCATCATGGAGAATTCCTTGCCTTCACATAAGAAATGTGGCCAGGACTACACAATATCAGGGGGAAACTTGTTGGCCAAAATTCTATCTTTACTTACTTGGGCTTGATAGCCACTAATCTACCAAAGGGCAGGAAAGTGTGTGTTGATATGGTGAGCAAACCCTCCCATTTGGCTGACAATATTCTTTCTCCATAACTGAAATCTGACCACTACTTTTCCTGCATAGTGGACAATGTGTCAGACATATTTCCATAAATTGCTTAGTCAACCAGATTTCCACTGCAGTCAACTGTTCATCTCTTATACTGTGAAAGATAGAGATAGAAGTACTCAAGTTGAGATGTGATTATTTATCTTTGAAAATAGGCTTGCAAAATGGGCATGTATTTGGCAAATGAATTTCAATGTAGATAAGTGTGAGCTGAATCATTTTGGTATGATAAATAAGGAGGTTACATACTCCTTGGAAAATGGGGAGGCAGTGGCATAGTGGTGTTGTCACTAGACACTTCCAGAGACCCAGGGTAAAGCCCTGTGGACTGGGTTTGAATCCCACCACAGCAGATGGTGAAATTTGAATTCAATGAAAATCTGGAATTAATAGTCTAATGATGACCATGAAAACATTGCTGCTTGTTGTAAAAACCCATCAGGTTCACTAAAGTCCTTTAGGGAAGGAAATCTGCTGTCCTTATTGGTCTGGCCAACATGTGACTTCAGACCCACAGCTATTTGGTTGACTCTTAAAAATGCCCGCTGGGCAGTAAATGCTGACTTAGCCAGCGATGCCCACATCCCATGAATAAATTTTTAAAAATGGGTGTAGAGCAACAAAATGACATAGGGAGACAGATACACAAATCATTAAAAGTAGCGTTGCAAGATAATAAGGCCATAAAGAAAGAAACAAAGCAATAGTGTTCATTTCTAAAGGAATAGGATTGAAAAACAGAGATTTGTTAAAGCTTATCCACAGTCCTTATTTGGAATCCTGATTAGACCACACTTGGAGAACTGTGCATAGGTCTGGTCTCCATATTATAAAAAGGCTGAAGAGGTGCCGAAGAAGAGGAAAAAACAATTTATAAGGGCAATAACAGAACTGAGGGATTGTACCCATCAGGAAAGTTTAAACAGTTTGGGGGCTCTTTTCTCTAGAAATAAAAGGTAATGTGATGGAGATCATTCAGATTATGTAAGAGTTTAATAGAGTAGACATAGAGAAGGACCTGAACTGGGGGCCATGAATATAAGGGAGGCACTAATAAATTAAATAAGAAATACAGGAGAATCATTTTTTACCTGAAGTCTTGCTCAAATGGAGAACTCACTACCACAAGGAGTGGTTGAAATGATAACCATAGTTGCATTTAAGAACAAATAGTTAAGCACACAAGGGAGAAAATAAAAGAATATGCTGATAAGGTCATATGAAAAGGGGCAAAGGATGTTGTTGTGCAAATGTCTAATTTCACGATTCATATGTTTTAGGAATAAAACTTTTAAGTTGGGGATTGAAGTTTTAAATGTAAGATAATGGATGCACCCAGTTTGAGAGACTGGTAAGATAATTACAATTCCAAGGAAATTCCCTGGTTATTTAAAGGGTTTAGAGTTAGAGGCGTGAAAACAATAAACAATAGGTGGTTCTCTGTTAGCTTCAGAAGGGAGCCAGGAAGTCCGGTAAGATTGTAGTTGTAAGAGATATATATGGAGCGGATCTTCCGAGCAGCAGCAATGGCCGTCGGATTGCAGCTGCCCTCGGCTAGTCACTGCTACGCAATTCCACCAGCGGTCCCGAGCCCGGCTTTCACAGAAATGCGCAATGCAAGAGCCTTTGGGGAATTCCGTCGAAGCAGAGTAGAGTTGGGACAAGACAGGACATGTCCGCTTTTTACGGCATCAGCCGGCATTTGGTGAGTTTAAAGCTCTGGGGCTTAAATGTTAGTGAGTGGATGAGTGATTGGGTGAGTTGATAAATGGGTGAGTGCTACTTTTCATATTAAAGGACAGGTTTGGGAACTGAAGTTAATTAGTTGGAATCTCTATCTGGGACATCTCAGATGTGGCACGTTGCCATGGGGATAGATTGCAGGGAGGGTTTTTTTTTTCTCTTTTGGGTTTGTTTGTGTGATTTTTCACAGGCAACAGGCAGTTCATGTCTTGAGCTAGAACAGCTTGGAAATAAGCAGCGAGAGAAAGCTGCCAGCTGTTGCAATTGGAAACTGGAAGCAGCTTTGAGAAGCAGAAAGAGAATTTGCCAGAAGCTGCAGACCAGTATCAAAAAGGACCATCAGAAACATCTAAATTTGGAGACAGTGAGCAAGAAAGCAGGAAGACCCATGCTTGGGCTGGAGTGTCCACAATCATGAGATGCTTAAAGAGAGTTGGAAGGTTGCCCAGCTGGATTCTAGTGGAAGGACCCCAGGAAATCACCCCCCTTGGGGAACAGCAGCAACACTGAGGAGAATCAAAGTGAATTCCCAGGAGCTGTGGTACACATTGGCTTTGTCCCAGGAGAATTGTAGGAACCCTCAAGATTCAGTAAAATATAGGGGAACTGTTGGATGAAAATAACAGTAGAGCGGAGAGTGTACTAGTGAGATTTTCGAACTTAAAGAATAAATATTTAGAAAATACATAGTTTTAAATGAGTAGTATTTGTCTTTGTTAACTCTTGTTCAGTAAAAGCTTTTTGTTTAAAACATGAAACATTAAGGCATAATTTTTTCAGTTAATAACTGGGAGGTTGAATTTGTATTTAAACGTTAATGGTCTTTCTCGAGGTCATAATAAGGTTCATTTGAAGCATGGACACGTTGGGCAGAATTTTTAGGTCAGCGTGTGGTTGTGCACCCAACCCGATCGGGCGTGAAATGGTGCGGGATGTTGTCGGGTGAGGGTCCCGATGCCATCCCGCACTTGTGCGGGCACGTGCAAGTGTTGGAACTGTGCCCGCCGACAATTAAGAAGACAATTAAAGTTGTTAAGATTCCAGTTGTCCCCACTTTTTCATGGCTGTCCAACCTTACGGCTGGCGGATGGGTGAATCTGTCATGCGGACTTTGCACTTTTGATGAAAACTCATCCAAGGGTGGGATGAGGTTTCTGCCATTAAATAAATATAAAAATAAAATGCAGGGCAGAATTTTCATCATGTATATGTTCAGGTGACTCTAATGTGCCGACATTTTTTTCTGGATTTCAAAATCTTTATTTAATTGTTTTGAAATCTCTGCCTTCAGGGAGCTTTCATTCAGTGCTTGCCCATGCCCGCACTTACGTCAGCACCAACCCTCTTCCCGCCCCTACCCTGGCAGGCCTGAGCTTCTCAGCACGTGTTTCACACAACTGAAAATCGCAGTCGGGGGCCAATTGCGGGCGGTAGTCTGTTCCCCGACAGCTCCCGCGCCCACCGATCGCGCCCACACGCGGAGCTAAAAATCCTGCCCATTGGGTTGAATAGCCCATTTCTGTGCTGCATATTCTATATAACTGCAATGTAAACACTACAACAGTGAATCCACACCATCAACATCTTGAAGGTAACTAATTTCCAGAAACTGAACTGGGCCAACATATCAACCCTGCAGCTATAAGCGCGGATTGAATACTCTGGGATCAATGGATCACTTACCGATTCCGCTTTGCGATTGACAAAGTTCAAGTTAGTGCAGGTCGAGTATCCGTAATCTGTGAATCTGAAACCTGTACACATCCAAAACTGCACTTTCTTTGAATCTCTTCAACCTTTAGCACAGAAAGTCTAGTTGTTTGTTTGCACTGTTTATCTTGTGATTTTTGTGGTGAACATGTCAAAAAGAAATTTATTACAGATGCCCTGTATTTACTATTCAGTGATACATCTTACTTTTCTGGTCATTTTACTAACTTTGGACTATAGGTAGCCTAGGCTATTGTAATTGTAAATTTATATGCGGTATCTGGAAACCAAAACTATCTGAAATCCAAAATGCATTTGGCCCCAAGGGTTTCGGATAAAGGATACTCGACTTGTAGTGAGATGAAAAACATGCTAGTCACCTGGATGGACAAAATTACAACATTTTTAAAAAATTCATTCATGGGATGTGGGCTTCGCTGGCTGGGCCAGCATTTATTGCCCATCCCTAGTTGCCCTTGAGAAGGCGATGGTGAGCTACCTTCTTGAACTGCTGCAGTCCATGTGGTGTAGGTACACCCACAGTATTTTTAGGAAGGGAGTTCCAGGATTTTGACCCAGCGACAGTGAAGGAATGGTGATATATTTCCAAGTCAGGATGGTGACTGATTTGGAGGGGAACTTCCAGGTGGTGGTGCTCCCATCTATCTGCTGCCCTTGTCCTTCTAGATGGTAGTGGTCGTGTGTTTGTAAGGTGCTGTCGAGGAGCCTTGGTGAATTCCTGCAGTGCATTTTGTAGATGGTACACACCGCTGCTACTGTGCGTCGGTGGTGGAGGGAATGAGTGTTTGTGGATATGGTGCCAATCAAGCAGGCTGCTTTGTTCTGGATGGTGTCAAACTTCTTGAGTGTTGTGGGGCTGCACTCATCCAGGCAAGTGGAGAGTGTTCCATCGCACTCCTGACTTGCACCTTGTAGATGGTGGACAGACCTTGGTGGGTCAAGAGGTGAGTTACTCATCACTGGATTCCTAGCCTCTGACCGGTTCTTGTAGCCACAGTATTTATATGGCTAGTCCGGTTCAGTTTCTGGTCAATGGTAACCCCCAGGATGTTGATAGTGGGGGATTCAGTGATGGTAATGCCATTGAACATCAAGGGGCGATGGTTCACACCATCCAGGGACAGGACAATTCACATGATTGATGCCAAGGCTGTTGGGTTCAATATTCATGCCTTCCATCACTAGTGTACAGTGACTGGAGTATATATGATGCAGCAACACACCAAGGTTACTTCAACAGTACCTTCCATCCCTCCATCATCTACCATTAAGAAGGACAACAGCAGCAATATCAAGGAACACCATCACACTCAAGTTCCCCTCTCCACCCCCTCAAGCCACACATCATTCTGACTTCCACATATTTTTCCATTTCTTTATTATGCCGTGCTCAGTACAAGCTTAAAGATATTACAGATGGATCATGCTTTGCGAAGGTGGCCACAAAACCTATTAAGATGGCTGCAATTTAACATGTGACTATGGGCATTATGTGGATAAAATTCAATTCTGTTGCCAATCTTTAGTTAAACAAGGATACGAATGGGGATATTTCGCATCTACCTGTGAAGTAAGCAAGCGCTCAGACAGCAGCTGATCACTGAGTGCAGCTAGTAATAGTGTGAACTTGGGATTTTGGTGAGTGAGGGAAGGGGGAAACAGGTAAGTGGTTGGTGAGTATTTTGTTCATTTATCTTTCGAAACTCATGCAATTTATTGGTAATTGTATGGGTTCATTAATATTGTAGGTTTATTAGCAGTAGTAAAGCTCATTGAGAGTAGTAGGGTTTATTAATTAGAATTTAATTAAGAAATTAATCAATTAATTAATTTAACACATAATAAAGATGGCAGAGCAGATAATGCGTTATGACTGTAGAGTGTGGGAGTTCCTGGACACCAGTGTGATCCAGGGCAAACATGTCTGTAGTAAAGCTTCTTGAGAAGCTTCGGACCAGATTCATTGAGCTAGAGGCCAAGCTGCAGACACTGCAATGCATCAGGGAGGGGGAAAGTTACCTGGGCATTTTATTCCAGGAAGTAGTCATACCCCTTAGGTTTGGCTCTTCTGATTTTGTCAGTGGTCAGGGATAGTAAGATGTGACTGAAAGTGAGGCAGGTAAGAGAATCAAAAAGGTAGAAGTGGAGAAGCCTCAATCCTTGCAATTGTCTAGTAGGTTCGAGGTTCTTGCAGCTTGTGAAGATGAAAGTGGGGGCTGCAGATTGGATGACTGAACTGACTATGGCACCATGGTACAAGGAGCCATTCAAGTGGGGGGAGTTAATAGGAATGTAGTGATAGTTGGGGACAGTGCAGTCCAGGAGATTGACACATTTCTCTGCAGCCGAGAGTGTGAGTCTAGATAGCTGTGTTGCCTGCCTGGTGCCAGGGTTCGGGTCATCTGCTTGGAGCTGAAGAGAAACTTGCATGGGATGGTGAAAATCCAGTTGTCGTGATCCACATTGGTACCAATGACATAGATAGGACTAGGAAGGAGGTTCTGCTTAGGGATTATGAGCAGCCAAGGGCTAAATTCAAAAAGCAGAACCTCAAAGGTAATAAAATTTACCCGAGCCACAATCAAACTGGCATAGGGTAAATAAGATTAGAGAGATGAATGGGTGGCTCAAAGATTGGTATGGGATAAATGGATTTCAGTTCACGGGGTACTAGCATCAGCACTGGGGAAAGTAGGAGCTGTACCAGTGAGATGCACTTCACCTGAACTGTGTTGGCACTAGAGTTCTGTTGAGTCGTATAGCTAGGGTGGTAGGAAGGGCTTTAGACTAAATAGTGGGGAAAGGGATTGTGTGAGAGAAGATGTAGTAAATCAAAGGGCAACAATGGGGTACTAGAGCAGGGTAGTGATTTGGGTAAAGATAACCAGCGTGTGACAGGAAAGAACAAGGAGTGCACCAACAGATAAGGGCAGGGATTGTAAAAATGACAAAAAGTCAGAGTTAAATGCTCAGTATCTGAATGTGCACTGCATTCATAACAAAATGAATGAATTGTTAACACAGATAGAAATAAATATGTATGACCTGATAGCTATCTCAGAAATATGGTTGCAGGGTGACCAAGGCTGGATCCTGAATATTGAAGGGTATTGACATTTCAAAAAGATAGGAAGCTAGATAAAGGTGGTTGGGTAGCAGGAAACTACAGCCAGCCTAGCATCTGCCTTAGATAAATTGTTAGAATCATTATTAAGGAGGTTATAGCAGGATACTTTGAAAATCGTTGTGGGGAAAGAAGGTCATGTGACTAGTAATCATTTTTGAAATCTCTAATACAGCCACTAAACGCAGAAGCAAAGAGTAGTCTGGAGAAGCTGCAAATGGAGCATTAAAGAAGTTGCCTTCTCTTTTACTCCTTAGGTTAAAGCCCTATTTCTTGCAGCTTTAAAAATCCAGCACAGAGATAATGAATGTCCATCAAAAGGACCCTCAAGAGCAAAACTCATCAATTTCTGGAAAAAACGGATTCTGGATTACCCAGAAATTACAGTTCCATGGACTTCAACTCAACTCTTGGAATTTAAAGGAGCCTGGAAAACTCTCTGTCACAGCAAAGAACTCATAAACTGTGAACTCTCTTCTTACCTTTAAGTGTTGAGCTTTTAATTTGGCTAAGAAAGTAACTACCTCCACTATAACTTGTAAAACTTTGCATGCTTGTGTACATTTGAATGTGGTTCATCAAAGTTCGAGAAGCGTGGGTATATCTTTTTAAATATTTTGCTGTCTTTACCTGGGTGGGTTTTTAACTCAATAAAAACTAAGCAATTTTGTTTTAAAATTTCCAAGAAAGCCTGCCAGACTTCTTTCTTTGCAATCAGTACATAAATGGTTAAACACAGATATTGAGAAGATTCCTTCATCCTTCTAAATTCTTCATAAACCCTGTTACAGCTGGACCTGGAGTGGTAAATTAGGGGAGTCATTTTTAAATTAGGGGAGTCATTTTTTACCCCTCCTCACGTGGTGATGACAAGTGCGACAGGGATCAATGCTGGTGCCTCAACTATGTACAATCTACGTCAATGATTTGGATGAAGGGATCGAAAGCATGGTAGCTAAATTTGCTGGTGACACCAAGATAGGTAGGAAAGTAAATTGTCAAGAGGAGGTAGACAGTTGTAACGAGAACATCATTTTTCAAATATTACTGTAGGATACTGTGAAGCAGGCTTGTGGGGGCTGTGTGTGTGTGTGTGTGTGTGTGTGTGTGTGTGTGTGTGTGTGTGTGACTAATTTAATTAGACTGAAGACAGTCAGACTGCAAGGTTTAAGTCATCAAAGGGTTTGGTGTAAAACAAGCATTTTTGAAGTGGAAATGGACAAGCTAAGCTGGGATACAAGTAAATTCAACATGAATAGGAATTTGCATTAGGGGATAAATAAGGAGTGAATTTTTGACTATTGGATTTCGAAGAGGAAAAAGTAAGTTTTACGACTAGAAAAAGTTATAAATAAATAAAGCAAGGTTATGAAGTCCAGGTTTTTACGACCCCACCATTGCATGTCTCCCCCAGCAGATGCCATTTAAACCTCCATTCAATTAAGTGTATTTTTCCCTGAAAGTAGTGGCCATAAAGACATCATGAAAGATTTTTAGATTCTGGGAAAGGTAACTTTCAAAACAAATTTAAAAACAATGTGTTTAAAGATGAAAGGGGAAAGTGTATTTAGGGAAAGATTGAAAACTGTATGGTGGGTGGCCATGTGAGATCTTGAAGAAGTGTGCAGTGCGAGCATACTCCTGTGAAGGAAGCAGCTTCTAGCCACCCCAGAGAAGTGTATGGTTATTCCAGAAAGCAAGGTTTTGTTACAAGCCTTGGATTTTCATTGTTGAGTGAGAGGGAGAGAGAAGCTTGTGAAATACTTCCCTTATAGCAACATTGCCTTGTGATAATATTACTGGAAGTGTTATAGATTAAGAATCTAGAGGGAATGTTGCCTGGGAAAGGGTGTTTATTTGTGAGTCTAGCTATGTAGAAATCTTTTGGGAAATGTTGTAAGACAAAATTTAATTGTGTAACTATAACGTTGTGTGTTTGAGTTTTCTTTTCTTTTGTTAATAAATATTTTAATTTAGGGATTTGGTCAGCCCAGCAATTACCATCTGCCATGTCATAATACATTCAGCAAAGGGATACAGGCCGGTTAAATGAATAGGCACAAATTTGGCAGGTGGAGTATAATGTGGGAAAATGTGAACATGTGCTCTTTGGCAGGAAGAATAGAAAAGTAGTATTCCATTTAAACGGAAAGAGATTACAAATCTAAGTGATCAGAGGGATAAGGGTGACCTGGCACATGAATCACAAAAAGTTAGTGTGCAGGTAAGCAAGTGATTGGGAAGGCTAATGGAACACTGGCATCTATTGCAAGGGGAATGGAATGTAAAAGTAGGGGGGTTTTACTGCAGCTGTACAGGGCATTATTGAGACCACATCTGGGATACAGTGTACAGTTATGCTCTCCTTATTTGAAAAAAAAGGTGCCCGTAACTTCCAAGCTACGCAGCACGGGTTTGGGGGGGTACCCTAAAGATGCACTCGGGAATCCCTCTGGGAAATTCCCAGCTAAGGGTTTGCACAACAATTGCCCAGAAGTGCACACTTCCTCTGAACAATTGAGCTGCAGTGGGGACCATTTGAAAATGCAGTTTAAATCGTTAACTTCAGATGGTTCCACCGGGATAATACCAATAGTTACTCAGAAAAGGTTAGAAGAATTAAAACCTCTTCTAGCTTCTGAGTAACTAATGTAAAGTACCAGACAGGCCCCATGGGACTCTCCCCATCACCACCCCCCTCGACTCTACCCCCATACAGGACTCCCACTAACCCCTGACCTCTGACACTCCCCAACCTCTGACACCCCCACCCCCGACACACCCAACCCCCTGACTTCCAACAACCCTCACCCCACCCAACCTCCGACACCCCCACCCCCCACCACCCGGCTTCTGAAAGTCCCCACCCCACCCAACCTCCGACAACACCCAACTCCCCAACCTCTGACACTCCCAACCCCAGCCACCTCCCAACCACCATTCCCCCAACCCCCAATACCCGCCACCTAACCTCCAACACCCCCAGTCCCCCACCCCAACCACTGACCCCCCAAATGCCACCCCCCCGGTTTCTGACACCCCTCACTCCCCCTACGTCTGGCACTCCCCACCCGCCTGACCTCTGACATCCCCCAACCCCTACCCCCTGACTGCTGACGCTCTCAACCCCCGACCTCCAACACCCTCCACCTGCACTCCGACCTCCGATTACCCTAACTCGCCCCCTTCCTCTGACCCCGACCTCTGACTTCCTGACCACTGACCACCCCCTTCCCTGAAGCCCCCTGACCTCTGACCCTCCCATGGCCTCCGACCGGCACCCACCCATCCCCCCTGGACATCCAACTGACCCCCCTGTACGCCCTCCCCAGGACCTCCGACTGATACCCCCCATCACCTCAGATCTCCAACTGACCCCACCACCACCCCCCCTCCCCCCACCACACCGAGCCATCCTCCAGATAACCCCATCCCACAAATGCTATGCACTTACCTTAGACGCTTAGCTTTTCCCTGGTCTGTCAATTTCCCTGGTCCTTTCAACTTACCTGCTTTACAGCAGCAAGTGCCATAAAAAATGGGGCATGGCCTCCTTGAATCTGCTGGATCTAGACCTCGCTGGGGCCTGTGAGGAGTCTTTCATTGCAGGCCCCAAGCAGCTCCAACAAATGGAAGTGGCAATGTTATTTTCAAGACCAGGTAAATAGGTATTTATTCCTTCTAATTCCTGCGGGCCAGCCCTTTCCGACACTAGTCTGGGGTTACAGCCCAAAATGGCATGAAAAGCAATTCAGAGAAAGTTCACTCGACTCATTCCTGGGATGAAGGGCTTATCTTATGAAGAAAGGTTGAACAAGTTGAGCCTTTATCCATTGATGTTCGGAAGAATGAGAGGTGATCTTATTGAAGCATTTAAGACCTTGAGTGGACTTGATAGGGTGAGTACTGCACAGATGTTTCTACTTGTCGGGAAGACCGGAACTAGTAAACACAGTTTAAGAATAAGAAGTCTCCCTTTTGAGACTGGGATGAGAAGAAATGTTTTCCCTCTTCCCCAGAGAGCAGTGGGGGCTGCGTCATTGAACTTATTTAAGGCAGACTTAGACAGAATTTTGATAGACGATGGAGTCAAGGGTTATGGGGCACAGACAGGAAAGTGGAATTAAGACTGCAATCAGGTCATCCATCATCATATTGAATGGTGGAGCAGGTTCGAAGGGTCAAATGGCTGACTCCTGCTTCTAAGTCCTATGTTCCCTATGCTACACATTCCATCGTTTAAAGATGAACCAGCATTTGAGGAATATGGGATCTCAACCCTAGGGCCATATTGAACAAAGGAGAATAGTTGAGCTCAAGTTGGGGCAGGTATAAGAGTGAATAACGATTGTCAACTACCATTGTATCATAGTGGTCAGGACCCCAGAAGTGTTAACCCTGCTGTCATGTGACAGAAACTAACTTGCAGGGACTGCAATTAAAAAGCCTTGAACAAAACCAATCTAGCTGTGAAACATCCGAAATTTCAGAAGCGTCTGCAGCATCATTGCTGAAAGTCTTCTACTGCAGCCAAAGAACTGTACTTGTTCCAGCTTCCTGGTCTACCTGGACCAGGAACCAATCTGCTGGCTATTTGCCTACAAGAGACTTTGCAGCTTCATGAGAATTCTTTGTTTCTAAAAGGCCTTCACTCCAACTAAAGTACTAACTTAACTAAGAAACCTGCACCAACAAAGAGTCTAAGTTATAAATTCATTTTTAAAAATTATGGTTTCATTATTTTTGTGTGTGATAGTGTGAGTGAGACAAGAGACTGAGACGTTATATTTTAACATCCGGGGAGAGTGTGTGATAATAAATAACATTCTTTATTTTTAAAATCACCAAAAAGCCTGCTGCTGGAATTTATTTTAAATTGGGAAAAATCACTCTGAGGGTAAGGAAATGCATACACCTTACATACAAAAATCCTGATTACGGACTGGAAGGGAGCACACAAATTCTGTCCGTAACAATTGTTATTGGTCGATATCCTAGAATTTCCTACCTAATACCATCACCACAGGTCGGCTATAATTCATGGACAGGACCCGCCACTGTCAGGGACAACTAGGGATGGGTAACAAATGCAGGCTTCCCATCTCACCCATAGGATGAGAACAAATTTTTAAAAAAATAGCCGAGATCAAATGAAAACAGTAAATGGTCACAATCACCATACTTTTGTTCATGTAGCTGCTTCCCATTATTGGAGCTAACTAGTCTAACATTTATAAAAATACCTGGAAAAACTCAGTAGGTCTGACAGCATCTGCGGAGAGGAACACAGTTAATGTTTTGAGTCGGTATGTCTCTTCAACAGAACTAAGGAAAAATAGAAGAGAGGTGAAATATAAGCTGATTTAAGGTGGGGTGGGACAGGTAGAGCTGGATAGAGGGCTAGTGATGGTTGGAGATTGCCAAAAGATGTCATAGACAAAAGGACAAAGAGGTGTTAAAGGTGGTGATATTAGCTAAGGAATGTGCTAATAGGTGACATTAAGGGTAGAAAGCAGGACGAGCAAGGTACAGATAGCCCTAGTGGAGGTTGGGTGGGGGGAAGGGATCGAATTAGGCTAAAAGGTAGAGATAAAACAATGGATGGAAATACATTTAAAAATAATGGAAATAGGTGGGAAGAGAAAAATCTATATACATTATTGGAAAAAAGGGGTTTCGGAAAGGGGGTGGGGATGGAGGAGAGAGTTCATGATCTAAAGTTGTTGAACTCAATATTCAGTCTGGAAGGCTGTAAAGTGCCTGGTCGGAAGATGAGGTGCTGTTCCTCCAGTTTGTGTTGAGCTTCACTGGAACAATACAGCAGGCCAAGGACAGACATGTGTGCATGAGAGCAGGGTGGAGTGTTGAAATGGCAAGTGACAGGGAGGTCTGGGTCATGCAAAGCGGTCACCCAGTCTGCGTTTGGTCTCTCCAATGTAGAGGAAATCGCATTGGGAGCAACAAATGCAGTAGACTAAATTGAGGGAAGTGTAAGTGAAATGCTGCTTCACTTGAAAGTACTGTTTGGGCCCTTGGACGGTGAAGAAGGGGGAAGTAAAGGGGCAGGGGTTGCACCTTCTGCGGTTGCATGGGAAGGTGCCGTGGGAGGGGTTTGAGGTGTAGGGGGTGATGGAGGAGTGGACCAGGGTGTCCTGGAGGGAACAATCCCTGTGGAATGCCGCCGGGGGTTGAAGGGAAGATGTGTTTGGTGGTGGCATCATGTTGGAAATGGCGGAGGATAATCCTTTGAATGCGGAGGCTGGTGGGGTGATAAGGGGACCCTATCATGGTTTTGAGAGGGAGAGGAAGGTGTGGGGGCGGATGCATGGGAGATGGGCCAGACACGGTTGAGGGCCCTGTCAACCTCCGTGGGTGGAAAACCTCGGTTAAGGAAGAAGGAAGACATGTCAGAGGAACTATTTTTGAAAGTGGCATCATCAGAACAGATGCGACGGAGGCAAAGGAACTGAGAAAATGGGATGGAGTCCTTACAGGAAGTGGGGTGTGAGGAGCTGTAGTCAAGCTAGCTGTGGGAGTCAGTAGGCTTGTAATGAATATTGGTGGACAGCCTATCACCAGAAATTGAGACAGAGAGGTCAAGGAAGGGAAGGGAAGTGTCAGAGATGAACTATGTGAAAATGATGGAGGGGTGGAAATTGGAAGCAAAATTAATAAATTTTTCTAGTCTAACATTTCATTGTCGGAAGATTCTATCTTACCCAACTTAACCTAAAGATTTAAGCTATTGAACCTATTTAGATAAACCTTAACCATTTCTAGACCCTGTCAAATTTGAAAAAAATAATTCTCTGATTCAAAAATACCTTCAAGCCTAACACTTGCTGTGCAAATATTTCAGTATGTATTTATATTATTGTGGCTTGGCTCCTTCCTCAAGCTTTGGAGAGCAGCAACATAACTGTTAAAGCAGCTATCACAAAGCAAAGATTCAACGTAAGCTTCATTTCTGTCACAATGGCCTCTTTCTTTCTATATCTAAATTGTTGCAAGGATAATTCTCCAGGGGGCGCCCCAATGTAAGATAATTATAAGGTGCTATCTTACTCATGGTGGATCTCAATGGTTAAGTCAGTCAACAAAATGCTGCTATACTCAGGGATAATTTGTAAGTTTGTAAGCACATAATGAAAAGCAAGAGAAAGTTATGTGTTCTTTAAAAAAATCCTCAGCTGTCAATTAAAATGAGCAAGTTGAATTAACTTCTTTCTATCAGGGCAGTGTCTACAAATTCAATACAGAGATAAAAACAAAAAAACTGCGGATGCTGGAAATCCAAAACAAAAACAAAATTACCTGGAAAAACTCAGCAGGTCTGGCAGCATCGGCGGAGAAGAAAAGAGCTGACGTTTCAAGTCCTCATGACCCTTCGACAGAACTTGAGTGAATCCAAGAAAGGGGTGAAATATAAGCTGGTTTAAGGTGTGTGTGTGGGGGGGTGGGGGGTTGGGGGCGGGGTGGTGGTGGGGGGAGAGAAGTGGAGGGGGTCGGTGTGGTTGTAGGGACAAACAAGCAGGGATAGAAGCAGATCATCAAAAGTCGTCACAACAACAGAACAAAAGAACACATAGGTGTTAAAGTTGATGATATTATCTAAATGAATGTGCTAATTAAGAATGGATGGTAGGGCACTCAAGGTATAGCTCTTGTGGTCTCCTCTACATTGGAGAGACCAAACGTAAACTGGGCGACCGCTTTGCAGAACACCTGCGGTCTGTCCACAAGAGTGACCCAAACCTCCCTGTAGCTTGCCATTTTAACACTCCACCCTGCTCTCTTGCCCACATGTCTGTCCTTGGCTTGCTGCATTGTTCCAGTGAAGCCCAACGCAAACTGGAGGAACAACACCTCATCTTCTGACTAGGCACTTTACAGCCTTCCGGACTGAATATTGTATTCAACAACTTTAGATCTTGAGCTCCCTCCTCCATCCCCACCTCCTTTCTGTTTCTTCCCCCTTCCTTTTGTTTTTTCCAATAAATTATATAGATTTTTCTTTTCCCACCTATTTCCATTATTTTTAAATATTTTTAAATCTTTTATGCTCCCCCCACCCCCACTAGAGCTATACCTTGAGTGCCCTACCATCCATTCTTAATTAGCACATTCGTTTAGATAATATCACCATCTTTAACACCTATGTGTTTTGTTCTGTTGTCTGTGACATCTTTTGATGATCTGCTTCTATCACTGCTTGTTTGTCCCTACAACCACACCAACCCCCTCCACTTCTCTCCCCCCACCCAAACCCACCCCCCCCCCCCACCCCCCCACACACCTTAAACCAGCTTATATTTCACCCCTTTCTTGGATTCACTCAAGTTCTGTCGAAGGGTCATGAGGACTCGAAACGTCAACTCTTTTTTTCTCCGCCGATGCTGCCAGACCTGCTGAGTTTTTCCAGTTAATTCTGTTTTTGTCTACAAATTCAATGCCAGGGTGAATTCTTATGAAAAGGGAAAAAAAGCATGGAGGCTGCTACTGTGAATGATGCATAAGAAGATACTGGCCTGCAACAATAAGAGCATGTTCATTATTGGCTACATCTAAAGGTACATCAAGTGAGCTGTGAATACTATTGCAATGGCTGAGGTTTTCAGCTGCTGTTTGCTCAATTTTCAGATTAGAAAAGCAAACAACAATGAGTTGAAATCTCCCCTAATGTCTCTGACATAGATTCAATATTATCTTGTGCATACATAATGTTCCATTCCACTGTTGTCAGCATAGAGGAACTCATTTCAAATATTCTATTAATATTGAACAAATATTTGTAGAATATATTTGGTAGTACAGAACTTGAGTATTGCTGAAAAAAGGGACGTGTCTAAGCTTTTCATCTTACACTCCATCAGGACTCCTGCAAGAATACCAATATAAGGGGAAAACAACAATTTATACTGTATGGGCAGAATTTTCTGCCTGCTGGGTGGGCGGGCCCAACCCAATCTCCGGTGGGCGGAGAGCCAATTCCGGCTGGAGAAGTGGGCCCCGCTGCCATTTTACGTGGCCAGGCCAATTAAAGCCCGCCCAGCGTGACGTCCAGCAGGTGCGCTTCCTGTGTGGGTGTAGGGGAATTCCCCAAAAGCAAGAGTGCACTCTTTCGCGCATACGCACGGAAGAGCGCACATCTCCCTGAGGCAAAGTGCTGCCTCAGGGAGATCGCTGAAACTTTTAAAAACGTTAAAAATAGAAAAAGAAAAAGATCCTTAACATGTCCCCCACATGAGATGGGACATGTTCATTAATTACACTAAAACTTTATTAAACTTTTTAAATCCCTCCATGAAACCTCATCCTGCCGGTGGATGAGGTTTCATGTTTTTTCTGTTCCCCACTGGGGCTCCTGGCCTCCCCACCAACCTTAAGGTTGGACAGGCAGGTCCTTTAATATTTTCAATGATCCTGTCAATGGCCTCAATTGGCCATTGACAGGTTGGCGGGTCCGCAGCTGATTTTGCTGCATGCCTGCCTTCCTGAAAATTTAAATGGGGCGAACCCCCGACATTATCCTGCATCATTTTACGCATTGGGGAGCAGACCCCGCCCCCTGTTTGCCAACGCCAAAATTCAGCCCTATGTGAAGAGACTGCTGATTGGTTGGCAAGTGACATTGCCAAGGAGAATGCACCACTGATGGCGACTGACAATCAGCATGCTCTTCACACACAGTATAAATTGTTGTTTTCACCCTTATATTGGTATTCTTGCGAGTGTTCTGATGAGTGCAAGATGGAAAACTCAGACATGTGTCTTTTTTCAGCAATAATATTGAACAGCTTTATCACCAAATCAATGCTCTCCCCAACATTATCCACCATCTTAAGCATCCCCCTCAATCAAGCACTTGAATTTGATGTCAACAAAGCTTTCACTAATGTAAAATAGGCTCAAATGTTGCCCATCAATGGTTCACAATAAGCAAGACCAGCAGGTGCTGGAAATCTGAAGTAACAAATATAAATGCTGGAAATGCACTACACTGGATTAAGGGAAAGACAGGTTATAGCCTTTCAGGTATGCACCCATCACAAGGTACTGATTCATTGGCTCACAACATTTATTTTTTGCAACCACTAGATATATTCTGCTAGTTTGCCAGGAATAATCTATAATTATCAAAATGTGGCATACTCATTTATAAACATGTTAACATCTATCTGAAGTTCCTTCTGCTGTTACTATAATCCTTTCATTTTAGGCAGGAAAAAAAGCAAAGAAAGGAATGTCAGATGAACATGCATGCTAATAGTCCACAGTGTCACATTGGAATCCATATTTTGATTACGATTCAAATTACCATATTTTTACTTTGACCAATTAAATTTCATTTTAAAAGCCAACTTTTCAGCAAAGGAGGAAACGTGAAATGCCAGGTCAAGGAAGTACATTTCAGTATTCTTCCCTGCAGCAGGGCTGCATTGTGAGAGGCATTGTAAGACTTCTGTTTCTGCCAATAGCTACAGGGCCTAAATTTTCATTGTTACCGGCATCTAAAATCTTACTTAATATGTTGTGTCAGCCATGGCTCAGTTGGTAGCACTCTTGCCTCTGAATAACAAGGTTCTGAGTTTAAGTCCTGCTCCAGGACCTGAGCTCAAAAATCAAGGCTGGCACCCCAGTGCAGTACTGAGAGAGCATTGCACTGTCAGAGGTCTTGTCTTTCAGATGAGGAGTTAAACTGAGGCCCAACTGCTTTCTTGGGTGGATGGAAAAGATCCCATGCTGCTATCTTGACAAAAGGCAGGGGAGGTATCCCTGGTGTCCTAGTCAATATTAATGCCTCAATTAACATCACAAAAAACAGGTTATCTGGTCATGATCATATTGCTGCTTGGGGGAGTTTACTGATGGTACTCAATGGCTATAAAGTGTTTGAGATGTCTGGTGGTCATGAAAAGCACTATATCAGAGGTGGCCAAACCACGGCCCTTTGATATTTAGAATGCCGCTCATTCCTTGTGCTGTTAAATAGTGCCTTGGAGGGAGGTAAACAGCTGGGTGCAGTCTCACCAAAACCAGCTTCACAGAGGAAGAGAACCGGGGGGCAGGCTGCAGCACTGGAAGGAGGGAGATAGGAGAGTTAAGATCAAAGAATCATTCCAGCACCCATTGCAAGATTTCTTTCATTGGGCAGAATTCTACTCCCGTCAGGGGGCAAGTTTAAGAGCGTGCACGGGGAGGTGCGCCTCCATGGGGGTGCACCGCCATTTTACGTGGGTGGGCCAATTAAGGCAGTGCAATCCCTGTGCAGGCGGTGGGGTGGGGGGGAGGGGGTATTCCCTGAGCTGAGAGTGTGCTTTCTCATGCAAATGTGCGCAAAAGAGCGCACTCATCTCCCTGAGGCTAAGTGCTGCCTCAGGGCGATCGGCTCTACAGTAAAAAATCTGAAAAATAGAAAAATAAATGTCCCTGACATGTCCCCTCATGTGACTGTCACATGAGTTGGGACATGTCCATCACTTTTAAATACAGTTTAATTACATTTTTTAAAACCTACATGAAACTTCATCCCGCCCGTGGATGAGGTTCCATGCTTTTTCTAAAGCCCGCCAGGGCTCCTGGCCTGCCCGCCAACCTTAAGGTTCTACAGGCAGGCCCATTAATTACTTTAAGACTCTGTCAATTGGCCATTAACAGGTCAGCAGGCGCACAGCTGATTTTGCTGAGCCCCCGCCTACCTGAAAATTTAAATGGTGCAGGGTGACATTGGGAGTTCCGGCCGACGTCATCCCATCTTATTTTACGCATCGGTGTGCGGGCCCCGCCCCGTGCTCACTGACCAGGAAATCCTGGCCATAGTTTCCTGCTGGTTTTACGTGGGGCCGCGTGACCTTCAGCACCATTCTCTCTGGCTCGCTAACCCACCCTCTCACTGCTGACCCTCCAACTTGTGTCCTCTATCTGGAAAGGGAGTAAACAGTTTAATATGAAGCAGGAGTGTAAGAATCTACTGTCTTGGGACACGGGTACACTGATTCAAATTTGTTCAGTAGGTGGTTACAATTTTTTTTCTAAATATCACTGATAACTATAAGTTAATTTAATTTAAGCAAACATACTAACATATTGAATGCAAGTAAAATGTAACAAATAATTCAGATTTAGAAACTGTGGTATATACTTTCTTACTTTCTGGTTATTGGTGTTAATATATACATTAGCCAACATTCTTGCATATATATACTTTTATACCATTTGCCTTTACATTCTTTTAAAATATATTTTCTCGCAAAAGTAATAGTAATAGTAATAGTAATAAAAATGTGTCTGTAAAGATGGTCCTTATCTTGCGGCTCTTGAATGTCTGCAGGTTATCAAATGCAAGTCTTTCATTTTCTCTTCATACCAGCATGCTGCTTCTCTCCCTCCCTCATTTAAAATACGTGCTGATTCCTGGTTGGCATTTGTTCAATACCTACAACAAATAGCTGATTCCTGAAAGCCATCCAGTTTCACTTGGAATGAAACTGAATGAGTGACAGCTGCACTGCTGGACTCAGGCTGCGACGAGGGGTGAAAAGAGATCAGCTTCTCCTCCTCTCACCCCACCTCACCATGAGGCAACTCCCTTTTTCACCTCAATCCTTGATTTAAAAGGCTGTGTGTTAGCGTACGATACCAGAAAGACACCGCACACATTTGCAGTTGTTACACTAATGCAAAAAGCTAAGCACTATGAAACACTGGGCAGCACAAATTACAAATTAACATTAAACCATGAGAAAACTAGTTTGTGGTATTTCACACTGTTCTTTACACAGACTGAGAAAATAGAAAATGATTGCAAAAAAACCACCTGCAGATGAATGTTTATGAAATATGGCTAATAAATTTTAGGGGTTTACTAATCACTAAAGGCCTGATTTTGACAACCCTTATCTGAGAGGAACAAGGCGTGCAGGGGGTCAAAGTTGGAGAATTGTGGTATCACCAGATCCATTTGAACTGTGCGCTATTCACCATGTTTACAGGCTAGTTTTGGACAGTCTACAAGGTCTTCGCCCTTGAGGACAAGAGACCTACTGAAATGCAAAAGTCATGCAGCCATGTTGGCCTCGCCAGGATAACCTGTGCTATGCAGGAGCAGGCCCAGAAGAAGGCTGAGAAGATAAGTGAATTTAATTTTTTACAGTTCCCTTCTTTGCCAGGAACAACAGGCAAGCCTCCAGGCATCGCTAGGAAATTTTGAACCCTCCCTTGCCCTGGCTCCCCCTTCTCTCCTGACAGCAATTGCTTGCAAAAGCATCCCCTCCCCCTTAAACTACAATCAACTGTGGACCCTCACCCTGTCCCTTATGAATCCACTTGTCTGGCTACTGGAGACTATTTATTTGTGGCCCCAGCAACCATCTTCTGCCCTGCGATTTCCAGCTCCCTTCTGCCAACTGACCTACACGTCAATTCCTCCTGGCAGGAGTCAGTTCTGGAATATTGTGATCCTACTGTGCAGTTGTGAGAATTTAATGCTAGCCCTACTATCTTCCTTGGCGCACTCACACAGTTAAAATTGGGGATTAAACTGAATTATCACTAATTTTTTAAAATTCCATTTCTTGGACATTTCAGAAATGCTATGAATGTTTTACGCAGCATTTCCCATATCAATCCTAGCTGAAGTCCACTACCAGAATCTGATTGTCCTTTTGATTAATTTGTGAATTTTCATGTACTAATTTTATTTTTTTTGGTGCTTACTTTCAGAGTAGTTAACTTATTTAATGTATTACATATTCTTGCCACCGGTCACTTTTAACCTGAATCACATCCTGAAATTAAGTACAGTTCAAGCCTAAAAGAGGCTGGATTGACTTGATTAAGCTATGCACTGATCCATAAGTTTTACTTTAATAATTACCTCAAGGTTCCATGTCTGGCGAGCGTACTCTCGCAACATGTGTTCCCTAATACTGTCAAATACTCCAGGCTTGGGTTCAACACCAGATGGTCGAAGGCAGGGTTTCAGAAGTGGACAGCAAAGTCCATCAGGATCTCGAGAGTAATATTCACAGAGCTCTTCAGGCCCACAGTGAGGCTTACCACCAGCAATGGCATAAGTTCCATTTAGCTGACGTTCAATTGGATAATGATAGGTCTTCAGATCATAGACAACTGATAAAACATAACCTCCGACGTTACGCAGACATAGGCGCAACAGAAAGAGACCATCAGACAACCCTCCCAACTTCAGGTATTCGTCAGCTTCAGAACGGGAGATGCTGCCATAAAAAAATGGCAGGTTGTAAGCAACATCACGCATGGTCACTTGGAGTTTCCTTACTTTCGATCAGCACTTCTTAATTGTTTCTGGCCTTGTTTTACCTAAAGAAAAACAAAAGGATCAATATACAGAGAAAGTGTTTAGCGTAACACAAGTAAAATTTCTAATAGATCGTGTTTGACATCTTATCACAGTTTCACATTTTAAACAGTGGAACAATGAGAATAATTAAAAAGCAAAAGTAGGCATGAAAAATTTCATATTTGGCTATTGAATGACATTGTAGGCTTATATAATTAAAAGACTAATATTTTTCTCATCCCCATGCTTCTTGTCTAATGCTTGTCAGCCAGAGAGTTTCTGAAGAAAGCTGCATCTGGCATGACCTAAATTCGCCTGTATCGCTGGGTTGAGACCATCACCACAGGCTCATCATTACCCAGAGGTGCCCAGATTCAAAGGCAGAAATCCAACTGCACCTGAAGGCCACGGATGGCATCAGCTACAGTCCCAAAATTCGATGGAGGCTCTGAAAAAAATAAGTCAAGCTTTTTCAGAGCCTCTGTGGCCTTGCTACCTGATCTACTCAGATGTTCCAATCTGAGGACGCATAGGCACAAGGCTGAACACCAATTTCCAAATCCAGTTTCACCAGTGTAAACATGCATTGGAGCCTTATCTGTAGGAAATTGAACAGGATGTGTCTCCAATGTACAGCAAGCTCCATTCTTGCACCAGTTCAGGGTGCAAATACTTCAACGCACCCTCTAGGGAAACCTTGGAAAACTGCAAACAGTACGAAGGAATAGAGATTCATGGTTTTGGATTTCCATCCATATTTCCTTTGCCTTTTTACTATGAAGTGAGCATTTCCTTGGCAGTTAACAGTGGAAAACAGCTGCATATTATCAACCCTGCTGATAGTCATATTATTTCTAGACTTAATTTTCAAGCATTTTAATCCAATGCAATGAAAGCAGATGATAGAATGATATAGAAATCAAATATTATCCCAAGTAGCAGAATTTCTTCTGTCTAGAAAACTTCTGGGAAATTGTGGAAATCAAAAATAACTTTGTATTTTAATCCTGGTCTAGCTTTTCTGATTGGTGGCCTTATTTCCTTCAATTATCTGATTTTTCTGCCTTGAGAGGTATTTTCATGCATCAACCATGACTGTCCTGAGTCTGGAGGCTAGGAGTTACCAGAACAGGATTCAAGGGGACCTACCACAACAGAGGGATAAAGGCAGTCATTCAACTTCCTATTGAACATTAAAACATTTTTTAGAGAAAATTTCTCTGGCGCTCCAGGGGCCTGTGCTCTGAGAGAGCTTGCATAGACCCCTCTGTTATTAAACATTTATGGTTCCCTCCACCAAAAACTGAATGCTGGATGCCAGAGTATAAAAGTTGGCCTCTCTATATAGCATTCAAATTGGGCAGGTAACACAGTAAGGCCATGCTCCAACCCACAACGTGTAGGGACATTTCATGCTGCCTACAGGAGCAACTATAAGAATATGACTAGGCACATCCCCAAGTACATGTCTGGCCCATTCACCAAGCAGAATTTGTCCAATATTCATAATAAATTAAATATATCTCCAAGTCCAGTCCCTCGGTTGGATTTTCCCCTTCCTCAGGTAAAACAAGCAGTCCAGTTACGTCACAAATGGTAACAGCGTGCAGCATAAGGACTTAAACATCCATGACTGGACAATGAGCCAGAATCAGGGATGCAAACAAAGAGGAAGGTGAAAGTTCCATCCCCAGGGTGGGTCTCGCAGAATTAGGGCCTGGTTTAGTTCCGGTATGAACTGGATTGGTCTTTGCTGTAAACTTGTGAAATGTAAATCTGGTGGAAAGGCCCAAAATGACTCCAAAGTGAAGCGGATTGTAATTTCCTCTTCCAGTGAGCCTCATTTTGTGTGCAGGTCAGGCAGGATGCTGATTCTGGATTCAGGCTTTATTTACTGCAATACTGATGCAAAATGAAACGCTTTGCATTAATGCTACAATTGTAATGTAAATGTGCCCTTAAGTAAATTGTATTCCTGTATACATATTTAAACTACAATTAACTAGCCTTCAGGGCACGAATGCAGTAAATCATTTTTGTTTTGATAATGGTTCTCCCTGGATGATACTCTGTACCAACTTGGGCAGGAAGAAGAAAGAAAAATGTTATCTTTGTTTTTCCAACAAGCACATTACTAAAGGGAACAATCAATATTACTTATGTTGTTCTTTAATTGAAGAGCAAAATACTGTGGATGCTGGAAATCTGAAATAAAAACAGAAAATGCTGAAAATACTCAACAGGTCAGGCAGCACCTGTGGAGAGAGAAACCGGGTTATGACTTTTCACTAGAACTGAAATGTTAACAGTGTTTCTGTCTCACAGATGCTACCTGACCTGCTAAGTATTTCCAGCGTTTTTCAATTTTTTAATTTCTATCGTTCTTTCCCTTTTACAAATCCTACTTTCTCTTCACTGTGTTTTTGTTGAGGATAATTTTTGGAGAAATTTTTATTTTCTGTACCTTATATTTATTCTCAAAATATTTACACCAAATGTTTATTGCGCTATTTAAGCTTGGAGGATTAAGATAATTTGAACTATGGCCTTCAAGGTATATGACTATCAACAATCTGTTTCACAATCAATGTATAGGATATGTATGTGAAGAAAGGAAACCCTTCTACCTTTGAAGGATTCTTTCTTATTGTCCTTGGCATTTGCAAGAATTAATTAGGCACCTTTATCTGTTCTTTTCTAAATGTAGAGAATGTGCATTATTACCTGTTATAAGGCACCAATGTGCATTTATGTTCTTGTTCTTATCAGTTGAAGGGCTTGATGCATTTACATTTGTTGACCGAAGTGCATTAGATGTCATCGTGTGTAACAGTGTTCCTTACAGCTTGTCAAAGTGGTGATTTCCTGCAACCACGTATCATTCATTGGGACAAACATCTGATGTAATTGATAATTTAATGGAAATGTCATTCCAGATGATAAGGTTCTACACTAGAGATTATTTGGACAAATGAAAGTGCACACAATCGGAGGCAGCCTTACAACATGGGCTTGTAATTGGATGGGAGGTCGGAAACAGAGGATGGGAACGTTTTTTGACAGGTGGGATGTGAAAAGTGCTGCTCCCCAGAGATCTGTACTGGGACTTCAGCAATGATTTAGATGGAGTAATAAGGAGTTATAGTCCACATTTGCTGATGACACTCAGTTAGGAGGCACAGTAAGTTCTGTATATCAGAACAGGGAGTTACCAAGGAAAATAAACTGAGTGAACAAAACTATGACAGATGGAGTTCAATGTGGAAAAGTGTGAACTCATCCATTTTGGATCTGAGAAACACCAATTATATTATGCCCTTAATCAAAAGAAATTAGGAACTTTGAAGGAGCAGAGGTTACCATGTGTACAAATCACTAAAAGCTAGTGATTGGGCACAGGTAAAATAATCAAAAAAGGTTAATGGAATGTTGACCTTTATCTCAATGGACTTTGAAGTCAAAGTTCAGGAAGTAATGCTTCAGTCAGTTCAATACAGAGCTTTGGTCAGACCTCATCTGAAATATTACATGCAGTTTTGGGCATTGAATCTCAGAAAAGATAAAGGTCCTGGAGGGGATCCAGCACAGCTTCACCAGAATCATACAAGGGCTTAAAGCTTTAATTACAAGGATGGGTTGCTGAAAGCTGGCTTGTATCCTCTTGAGAAATGTGAGGGGATGATTTCATAACAGTGCTTAAAATGTTGAAGGGATTCGATACAATAGATACTGAGCAACTAGTTTCTCTGGGAGGAGATCTAGAACAGGGAGGCATCATCTTAAAATTATAGCTAAACCATTTAATAGTGAAATCAGGAAGCTCTTATTCACACAAAGGCTAGAGGAAAAATTGAATTTTCTTTTCCAGAATGTTGTAGATGCGAACTCACTTGAAATTTTCAAGACTGAACAGATGTTGATAGAATTTTATTAGATAAGGGTATCAAGAGATACCCAAGGGTAAAAGGAGTTGAGGTACAAAACAGATATGATCTATTTGAATCAGAGAACAGACTCGGGTTCTGAATGGCCTACTCCTGTTCCAAAATCCTATGCCACAGACAGATAAACTGAGATATGATATAATAGGCCCAATATTCAGTAATGTGGATGTAACCGTCCACCACTACTCTTAATAAAACCATAATTGAGATAGCATTACTTAACACAAACCTACATGACATTATTTTTTATTTATTCCCCATGAAGCTTTTGCCTTTCTCTTGATGGCATCGGGAGAATTGTTAAATTAAGCATTTATATCTCTCTGAGCGAAGGATGTACAGGGTTACGTTTAGGGTTAGGTTCACAAACTATGCACAGCAATGTAAACCCAGGAAATATATATTATTGAACACCTTATTATACAATGAGCTCAAAAATATGTTTCTGAATGTATCCTTATTTATACTAAGCACCATAAAATATATACAGCAATATATACCTATATGTATAATGGCATCATAGATTGTGAATGTCTGTTCTTGAGAACCCAGTCAAAATGTTTATTAAAAAAGCTTCTTTCAAAATGAAATAAAGCTGCCAATTAGGTATATATTTAAACACATTGGGACCTTACCATCTATAAATTTTGGAAGCAGTCAGCTAGATAAGTTTCAAAATTAAGCTACAAGTGACTTCCTTTCAGGAAAAAGCCACAGTACTTAGATTTCCCTGGAGTAATTTTGTTTAAAATTTATCAGCATTGCTTTTGGTAAATCAGAAAGCTTGCAGTATAAAAAATGTGGCCCGCTAACCATCCGTGGCCTTGGATCCCAGACAATGCTGGGTTCAGCTTGACGGAACAACTCCGCCCCACCCCTCCCAACTCTCCCCCACCCACCCACCCACCCCCCCCACCACCCCACCCCACCCACCCACCACACCTTCCCCCTCT
This sequence comes from Carcharodon carcharias, assembly GCF_017639515.1. Lineage (NCBI taxonomy): Eukaryota > Metazoa > Chordata > Chondrichthyes > Lamniformes > Lamnidae > Carcharodon > Carcharodon carcharias. The sequence continues at coordinate 119,901,468 of NC_054480.1, read as the reverse complement.
CCTGCTGACCTCACTGAAATATTCAGGGCTAGGTAAGATAATCTAATTTTAATATTACTGTATCTTCCACAAAGGGTTTGAGTTCACATGGATATTAAATGCTGACACCGATTGGTTGAGTTAAATGGGGTATTTCCATGTTGTAATCTCTATGGGCAGGATTTTCTTTCCAAGACTGGGAAACATAGGTCGAGAATGTTTCCTGGCCCTGAGCCCACCTCCGGGCAGAAACACTCACTCATCGGGATTTTTACGGGGGCGCCCCCTTAATTAGCATGGAGTCAGATTTTACAAAAAAATTAAGGATGGTGGGCGGAGTCTCCGAGTTGGAGGGTCAATCCAGCTTGAGAGCAGCAGCAAGCTATAATGGAAGGTATATGAGAGAGAGACAAAGCGCCTCAACATGGAGATACCATTGTAAGTGACATAGTGGAGAATTCTTTCCAGGGTAGTACAGAAGGAAGTGAGGCTGGGGGGCAGAAGGGGGATGTGAGTGAAGAGGGATACACGGAAGTGACCTGAGATGGGCTTATCTGTGAGTGACATGATGGGGGGGAGAGACACCACGTGAAATGGTAAAGTCGAGAAGGTGGCATAAATATGGGTAGTGGGGGTTATATGGAGGGAGAGATTATGGGACGATAAGAGGGCAGTGAACTCAGTAGGGAGAGGGCATAATGAATTGGCATGGAGGTTGAAATCACTGGAGATGAGACGTTATCCCATGCATAGGCTGAAAGAGGAAAGCAATGAAGGTGAGGTTATAAATGTAAAATATGAGTGGTGATTGATAGAGATTGTGGGTAGGTGAGTGAAGGGTGTATGGTGCATACAGCTGTGTGTGAGACTAGTGGCGCAGTTGCTGTGGAATTTGAAGATGCATTCACTGATCTTGGTCAGTCATGTGAAATCATTGATCTTCTTTTGTCTCTGCATCCAGGTCCTTGTGGCTAGACTGCTGGCCTTGACCATGAGGGCTTTCTGCAGTCACTGCCTTCTCAGTATCTGCCTGGAAGGCTTCCTGACACTGAGGAAAAAGGACATCTCCTGTGCATGTCCTGCACTAAGGCCTCCAGTGCTAACTGGAGAACCTTGAAGTATCTTCTCTGGCCTGTTGTGCCATTCCTCAAGGTTCTTCCTGTGGACTATTTCTTTTTTCATCACTTCCAGTCCCTCCTGCAGCCAGAATGTACCATCCCTTTAAGAAGTGCAGGCTGACTTTAAGTAGTGCAGTATAGCTTTAATTGGTGCTAGCCTCACAAAAAACTTAAACCCCCAATTAAGACGCCTAGCCACGGAACAGTGCATTCAGCGCTGGGCTGTACACCCCTATCATTATAATTAGCAGGCTGCACGACGTTTACGTACTGCCTGCATTACTTTGAATAGACATGGGTTAGTTACACATCACAATTCTTGCACCTGACTTCAAGGGCAATTGAACTTTTAGCTCTTTGTTTCTTAACGAATATTAGAACATCAAAACTTTCCTTAAAACTATGTTCTTTCAGTGTTTTATTATAATATGTGAGCACTTTCTTACAAATGAAAAGTTTCTGTTAAAACCTTAACTTCTTGTACTGCACCTGCATTTTACATACCATGTTAGATCAACCACATGTGAATTAGACAGGGAAGCCTTTCGTTACTTCCTGTGCTTTGGTTTCCTGCAGATTGCTAAAAAGCTGGTTGTTTGACTGCCATCTCATACTCCACCACAAAATGCACTTGAGATTTACTTTACACACAATCTCATAACTTTGAGCAATTCTTTCTTCATTTATATGTTCAATAAGTGAACTAGAAACTTTTCTGAACTTAACATGAGTCAAGGCTTAAGAATTGCTTAAGAATTAAAAATTCACCCATATTAAAGTTTTGTATATTTTGGATATATTATTACCCTCTTATACAAAGGGGAATACTTTATAGTTAATGGATTACTTTTGGCAACTTATATGTCCCCCAATTAATTAGGCACAATTCTTGCAAAGTGGTTTCTAATAAAGTTGGAGAGTAACTCCAACTTATATTAATTGCAGCTTGGATTTTAACTTTGTGCTTGTTTGAGTTCCAAATTGTTCTTAAGAGAGAACAATGGTGACACTGGCCGGAATTCTCCAGCCCCTCTTGCTGGCGGGATCTTCTGGTCCAATGGCTCACCGGCCCCACTGTCACGGTCTAGAAAATCACAGTCACTGTTTGTGAAATTCCTGAGGCTGCAGCAGGCAGAAAAGCTATCTTTCTTTTTCAGGGAGCCCACTTGGACCCTTTAAATTCCGGTGGGGGCCTGGATTCATATTATGCCCATCCATTACATCAAGTGGCCATGTTAAGGGAGTTTCCAGGCTTCCAAGGGAATTCAACTCTTTATGCCTTTTAAAGACATGAACGGAGCCCGCACCAGTTTGCAGCAGGTCTGAATCCCTTTGAGACTTTCAGAGAGGCTTCAAACCTTTAATAGATTAAAGTAATCAATGCCAGAGAGGAATAATTACCTTGGCTGGAAGTTAAATGGTTCCTTTTTCAGCTGAACTCCAGAAAGTTATTTATTTTTGTATAGGTCGGAATAAGTCCAACTGACATATTCTTGCAGGGACTGGGCATGGGAGAAATTGAAACAGGATGGCAGGCAGAGGGCAGAACCAGGTTAGATTGCCTCCCCATGGGCAAATCTGACTGTTCATCATCTCCAACCCCAGGAATTTTTAAGCCACAGTCAATATTCTGTTATTATTTTCTTTTTACTATCTGTAGATGATTCTAAAGCTAAAAGCAATATCAACACGGTTAAAAATTATTATATATACCATCAGTCCATTGTTCCAAGGCATCATGGAGCAAGATGAGTTGTGCCCACAATTTTCCATATGTTGAATAGCCAGTCAGAAACATGCAAGAAAATTATTTGCAACAATCTTTGGCACAGCTGCTAATGGGCAGTTTGCAGATGCATCAACAAAGGCTGAAAGTAGGTCACCAGTCTATCTAATCTGCCACAAATCATGTATGGGATGTGTGGTCCAGAGATAGGGAAGAAAATGACTTAGAAAGAAGCAGCCCTTGCCCTAACATACTCTTGAGAGAATATTTTCAGATTTTGATCATCAAATCGCTCATTCAGATCAACAAACTCCTGTGCTTGTCCTTTACTTCAGCTGCAAGTCAGGTGACTTCATATCTGAATTGTCTTGTAAGTTGCGTCAATGGAATGCAAATTACTTGACATGAACACAAAAAGCTGCATAGAATAGCTTGGCTATAGGACAATTTTTAAAATTTCATTTTATTCTATGTTTCTCAGTATCTAGAAACAAAAGGCCTGTCTCAAAAAAGAGCTAAGTAACCAAATACAACCTGGTTCCATTCAGGGAATCATCAGGCGCTATTTCCTATTTTAAGGAACAATGCTACTTTAAGATTGCACTTGCACCTTTTTGTAAATGCTGTATATGGATAAATATAGATAAAGGGTGTTTGAATCACTATAATATCTATAACTATAATAAAATCACTTAATATGATCCAGTGACTGCACATGCAACAGGACTTTATATTATGACAGAGCATATTTTATTGTGGTAATAATCCTGCTATTTTTCTCTGTAGTTTATGGGTCAGAAATTCTACATCAGTCTTTGTTAAACCTCAAATCCATTAAGACTTGAACAAAAGGCAAAGGGGATGATTTCTGAGTGTTTGTTTCTTGCCTCAAGGGCAGGTCGCCGAGCAATCCTTATTGCTCCTACTGAGTGAATTCAGTGCCATTAAAATTATGTGCACTTAATAGATGATAAAGCATCCCATGACAAACAATGAATAAAGAAAAAGTAATTTCATAGCATGTGAGAAGAAATAGTACAGTTGTTTTGCCACTAGCTTTATTATAAATCAGGTTATGAAAATATTCCAATAGCTTGGCTTCATTTAATTAAAAAAATGTTTTAAAGTCGCAGTATCATAATTAATTATATTAATACATTGGAAAAATGTTCCGTTTGTCACAGTTAAATGAGTACATTCGAGGTATAGGAGCAGGCGGTGGCATAGTGGCATTGTCACTCAACTGGTGGTCCAGATACCCAGGGTAATGCTCTGGGGATCTGGGTTTGAATTCAATAAAAATCTGGAATTAAGGGGAGAATTTTCCGGTTGGCGAGTGTGGGTGGGGCCCACTCGCCGACACGTAAATGGCACACAGTGACTTCGGGCGGGCGTCCCTACATCACCGTGCATCCTTTAGATTTTCAGTTCGGCAGGCGCGCAGCCGAGTCGGCCTATTAAAAACTAATCAAACTAGTTAAATGAGCTGCCCGTCCAACCTTAAGGTTGACGGGCAGGCAAACTGCCCAGGCGGCCTTTGCATTTTTCATGAAACCTCATCCACGGGCAGGATGAGGTTTCACGAAGTGTTTAAAAATTCAATAAAAATTATTTAAAAAATTCATTGACATGTCCCAGCTCACGTGACACTGTCACATGAGGGGACATGTTTTAAAAGTTTTTAATTACTTTATTCAGATGTTTAAAAGTTAATCAAATCTCCCTGAGGCACCTCTGTGCCTCAGGGAGATTTCTGCGCTCTTTTGTGCGCACGCGTGAAAGTGTGCAGGCCCGGACTTAGGGAATCCCCCCCGCCTGCACAGGGAGTGCTCAGCGCCTTAAGTGGCACGTCCACATAAAATGGCGGCACGGACCCGACCAGGAGCACCGATCAGGTTCATGCTCATTCCCGCCCGCCCCTGCACAACCCTCCCGATGGGGGAGATAATTCAGCCCTAAAAGTCTGATGATGAACATGAAACCATTGCTGATTGACATAAAAACCCATCTGGTTCACTAATGTCTTTTAGGGAAGGAAATCTGCTGTCCTAACCTGGTCTGGCCTACATGTGACTGCAGACCCACAGCAATGTGGTTGACTCTTAACTACCCTCTGAACAAGGGGAATTAGGGGAGGGTAATAAATGCTGGCCTAGCCAGTGACACCCGCATCCCATGACTGAATAAAAAAATGCTTTTAATGACGTCCATTTATATTGGCCCTTTAGTATAAAAAATACAAGATGCTCCATAAATGGGAGATTGGCAGAAGAATATGGACAAAGGGATTTGGATGGTAACCAAAGGTTTTGTCATAAAGATAGGTTTAACAAAGCTTTTAAAGGTGAGGAGGCACAGAGGTTTCGGGAGGGCATTATGGCCTTGTGGACGCCCTGAACAATAGTACCTAACTGTGGGAAACCTGGATGGTTAGCGATGATTTTTGAAATGAGCAACTGCATGAGAAAGCCAGAGGGCAATAAACTCCAACACTCACCACACAGCTCAGGAATTGCTGATAACATTGGTACTTTACATATTAAAGAACTGGCTTTCATCACCTGGAAGTTCACAGATAAGATATTTTGTTTGGGACTTAATTAAGCAACCAGCAGCAAAAGCTGTTGGAAAAACACTATTAAAGCCCAGGATTTAAGGTTTTAGTTATGTTTAAATGCATTGCAACGTTAAGATGTGAATGTCTTATCTCAGAACATGTCAAAGTTCAAGATTCATTTTTTCTGACGTATGCCCATTAAAATTAACGGTCACATTGAAAAGGATCCTCATGACACAATTGATCCTTCTTAACTGCACATTAAGCCCAGAAAGGAGAATCATCTTTATGTGATTTAAAATATAAAAAAGGCCATCTTTTGTCCCTATGTGAGTGAACGCAGGCATTTGCCTTTATTCAGTTCAGCCATGCACAGTTCTGGCCAAGAGCAGAAGTAGCACCTTGTATCCTTCTTCACAGCAAACTGAGACAAGTATACAAAGAGAGTCAAATCGGATCAGAGAAATGTAGTGGCACTGCGCAAGCTGAAACCGCCAAGTTCAACTGAGCAGTCAATTCAGGCAAAAATGCAAGTGTAAAGAATTTAAGGTTGTAGATTCTGTTCTGACACATTTACCATGAGACCAGAAGACGTAGGAGCAGAAGTAGACGATACAACCCACTGAGTCTGCTCCGCCATTCAATGAGATCATGGCTGATCTGATAATCTTCAAATCCACTTTCCTGTATTTTCTCCATAATCCTTGATTCCCTTACTGATTAAAAATCTGTCTATCTCAGCCTTGAATATACTTAATGACACAGCCTCTACAGCCCTCTGTGGTAAAGAATTCCACAGATTGACTACCCTCTGAGAGAAGAAATTCATCCTAACCTCGGTCTTAAGTGGGTGACCTTTACTCTGAGATTATTCCCTCTGGTCCTAGACTCTCCCACCAGGGGAAATAACCTTTCAGCATCTACATTGTCAAACCCCCCCCAAGAATCTTATGGGCAGAATTTTGCCATCGCCGACGTGTAAAGTAAAGCGGATGATGTCGAGTGGAACCCCTGATATCATCCCGCCCCATTTAAATTTTCAGGAAGACAAAATCAGCTGTGCGCCCACTGACCGGTCAATGGCCAATTGAGGCCTTTGACAGGATCATTTAAACAATTAAAGGACCTGTCCGTCCAACCCGGCGGCAAATAGAAAAAACATGAAACCTCATCCACTGGCGGGATGAGGTTTCATGCAGCGTTCTAAAAAGTTTGATAAAGTTTTACTGTAATTTATGAACATGTTCCATCTCATGTGACATTGTCACATGAGGGGGATATGTTAGCGATATTTTTTTCTATTTTTAATCTTTTTAAAAGTGTCAGCAATCTCCCTGAGGCAGCACTTAGCTTCATGAATATGTGCACTCTATCGTGCGCATGCATGAAAGAGCACACTCTTGCTTTTGGGGAATCCCCCCCGTCCGCACAGGAAGTGCATAGCGCTTCCCGCCGGACGTCATGCTGGGTGGGCCTTAATTGGCCCGCCCACGTAAAATGGCGGCGAGGCCCGCTTCTCCAGTGGAGATTGGCTCCCCGCCTGCCGGAGATTGGGTCGGGCCCACCTGCCCGACAAGCAGAAAATTCTGCCCTATATGTTTCAATAAGGTCACCTCTCATTCTCCTAAACTCCAACGAGTACAGGCCCAACCTAGTCAACCTCTCCTCATAAGAAAGTCCCTCCATATCCAGGATCAACCTAGTGAGCCTTCTCTGGACTGCCTCCAATGCCAATATATCTTTCCTTAGATAAAGGGACCAAATTTGTTGACAGTATTCTAGGCGTGGTCTAACTCGTGCATTGTATAGTTTTAGCAAGATTTCCCTATTTTTATACTCCATTCCCTTTGAAACATTCTATTTGCTTTCTTTATTACCTGCTGAACTTGTATGCTAGCTTTTTGTGATTCCTGCACGAGGACCCCCAAACCTGTCAATGCTGCAGCTTTCTGCAGTCTTTTTCCATTTAAATAATATTCAGCTCCTCTATTCTTCCTGTCAAAGTGCATAACCTCATATTTTCCCACATTATATTCCATCTGCCAAGTTTTTTCCTACTTACTGAACCTGTCTATATCCCTCTGTAGACTCCTTGTGCCATCCTCACCATTTGCCTTCCCACCTATTTTTGTGTCATCCGCAAGCTTGGGGCGAAAATTTCCCCCCATCGGGAGAGCTGTGTGGGGGCGGGCGGGAATGAGCGTGAACCTGAACATGCCTTTGATCGGGTCTGCGCTGCCATTTTACATGGGTGAGCCAATTAAGGCCTGCCCAGTGTGACATCCGCACGGAAACGCTATGCACTCCCTGTGCGGGTGGGGGGGGTGGGGGGGCGGAATCCCTAAACCCAAGAGTGCGATCTTTCGCACATGCGCACGAGAGAGCACACTCGTCTCCCTGAGGCTATATGCTGTCTCAGGGAGATCAGCTGTACATTGAAAAGTATTAAAAATAGAAAAAAAATTTCCCTGACATGTCCCCTCATGTGACACTGTCACATGAGTTGGGACATGTCCATAACTTTTAAAAACACTTTAATTAAATTTTTTAAAGCCTGTGGATGAGGTTTCAGGCTTTTTCTAATGCCCACCAGGTCTCCCGGCCTGCCTGCCAATCTTAAGGTCGGACAGGCAGGTCCATTAATTACTTTAGTGACTCTGTCAATGGCCTCAATTGGCCATTGACAGGTCGGTGGGAGCACAACTGATTTTGCCGAGCCCCTGAAAATTTAAATGGGGCGGGATGACGTTAGGAATTCTGCCCGGCATCACCGCGCTTCATTTTACATGTCAGCGAGCAGGCCCCGCCAACCCCCCCCCTCGTAGACGGGAAAATCCTGGCCTTGGAGATAATACATTCACTTCCCTCATCCAAGTTATTAACATATATTGTAATTAATTGTGGCACCAACACTGATCCCTGTGGCACTCCATCCTGAAAGTGCCTCCCTTATCCCAACTCTCTGTCTTCTATTAGTTAGCTAATCCCCTATCCATGCTGATATACTACCTCTAACACCATGGGCTCTTACCTTATTAAGTAGCCTTATGTGCAGTATCTTATCAAATGCCTTTTGGAAATCCAAATATATTACATCTACTGGCTTCCCTTTATCTATTCTGCTTGTTACTTCCTCAACGAATTCTAATAAGTTTGTTAGGTTTGATGTCCCCTTCATGAAGCAATCAAGCTGACTCTGCTTGATTATATTATGTATTTCTCAATGCTCTGCTATTACATAGTTTATAATAGACTCTAACATTTTCCCAATGACAGATGTTAAGCTAACTGGCCTATAGTTACCTGTTTTTGTCTCCCTCCCTTTTGGAATAATTGTGTTACATTGGCAGTTTTCTAATCCTCTGGGACTTTTCCAGAACCTAAGGATTCTTTGAAGATTACTACCAGTGCATCCACTATTTGTGTAGCTACTTCCTTTAATATCCTAGGATGCACCCCATCAGCTCCAGGGGACTTATCGGCCTTTAGCCCCATTAGTTTCCCTAGTATTTTTCTCTAGTGATAGCTATTGTATTTATTTCCTCCCCCTCCTTTTCCCCTTGATTATTTAGTATTTTTGGAATGCTATTATTATCTTCTACCGTAAAGACTGAAGCAAAGTATTTATTCAACTCCTCTGTCATTTCCTGGTTCCCCCTTATTATTTCCCCAGCCTCATTCTCCAAAAGGCCTATATTCACTTTGGCCTCTCTCTTCTTTTTCATATATTTAAAAAAGCTCTTACTGCCCATTTTTATATTACTTGCTAGTTTATCCACGTAGTTTATTTTCTCCCTCTTTATTATTTTTTTAGTCATGGGTCATTTAGTCATGTTTTGTTGGTGTTTAAAACTTTCCCACTCCTCTGGGTTACCATTAATCTTTGCCACATTGTATGTTTTTCCTTTCAATTTGACACTATCCCTAACTTCCTTGGTTAACCATTGGTTTATCCCCTTCCTAGAATCCTTCTTCATCATTTGAGTATATCTTTGTTGTGAGTCATGAACTATTTTCTTAAATGTCTGCCATTGTTCACCAACCGGCTTTTCTGCTAAACCCCTTTCCCAGTCCACTCCAGCCAACTCTGCCCTCGTTCCTTTGCAATTACCCTTATTTAAGTTTAGCACAATTGCTTCCAATCCATGTTTCTCACTCTCAAACTGAATGCCAAATTCTACCACATTATGGTCACTGTTTCCCAGGGAATCTTTTACTCTGAGATCATTTATTAAACCTGCCTCATTATATATTGCCAGATCCAAAGTAGCCTCATTCCTGGTTGGATTTACTATTGTCCTAGGAAACTGTCCCAAATACACTTTATGAATTTTTGCTCATGTCTACCTCTGCCAGTTTGATTTTCCCAATCTACTTGAAGATTAAAGTCACCCATGATTAATGTACTGCCTTTTTTATATGCTCTGATTATCTCCTGATTTATTCTCTGCCCTACATTATTGCTGTTGTCAGTGGACCTATAGACTACTTCCACCAGTGTCTTCTTCCCCTTGTTATTTCTTACCTCCACTCATATGGTTTCTACATCTTCCGATTCCAAGATCATTTCTTGCTATTGTACTTATTCCATCTCGTAGTAACAAAGCTACCCCACCACCCTTTCCTTCCTGCCTGTCCTTTCTAAAAGTCACATGCCCCTGAATATTTAGTTCCCAGCTTTGATCTCCATGTAACCATGTCTCCATAATAGCTATAAGATCATACCCATTAACCTCTATTTGTGCCGTTAATTCATTTATCTTGTTCTGAATACTACGTGCATTTAAGTAAAGAGCCATTAATTTTGCCTTTTTACCATTTTTCCCTATGTGACCCTATTTGCTGCTTTTTTTCATGTTTGTACACTCTGTCCCTTCAAGTCACACTCTGGGTATCATTACCTAAATAGTTGCCCCGCAGTGCTGCCATATCCTATTGCTTTGTATGCTTACATATCCCTTCTCCAGAACCCTCCCCCCATCTATTAACTTGAAAGCTCCCTCTACAGCCCTAGTTATTTGATTAGCCAGGACACTGGTCCCAGCATGGTTCAAGTTGAAGCCCGTCCCACCGGAATATCTCCCTTCTACCCCAATACTGGTGCCAGTGCCCTATGAGCTGAAACCCATTCCTCCCACACCAATCTTTGGGGCACACATTTAACTCTTTGACTTTATTTAGTCTATGCCAGTTTGCCCGTTGCTCAGGTAATAATCCCGAGATTATTACCTTGGAGGTTCTGCTTTTTAATTTAGCTTCTAACTGTTCAAATTCTTTCAGCAGAACCTCCTTTCTAGTCCTATCAATGTCGTTGGTACCAACATGGAGGATGACAATTGGATCCTTCCCCTCCCACTCCAAGTTCATCAGCAGCACCTGCGGAGATGCCCTTAACCCTGGCACCGGGCAGGCAACACAACCTTCAGGACTCACGCTTATGGCTGGAGAGAACAGTATCTATCCCCCTAATAATACAGCCCCCTACTATGTTCTGTTTTCTTCCCCCCAGTTTAATGGCTCCCTGTACCATGGTTTGCTCATTCTCCCTGCAGTCCCCACTCTCGACAACACAGCTTGCAAGAACCTCGTAACTGTTGGACAATTGCAGGGGCTGAAGCTCCTTGAACGCTACCCCCGGGTCCCCATAACTGCCTGATCACAGACCAAATTTGAATCATCTGGTCCAAGAGGTGTGACCGCTTCCTGGAGCATAGTGTCCAGGTAGCTTTCCCCCACCCTGATGTGGCGCAATGCCTGCAACTTGGACGCCAGCTCCTCAACTTAGATCCAAAGTGCCTCAAGCTGCAAACACTTACTACAGATGTGTTCGCTCTGGATCACCTTGGTGTCCAGCACCTCCCACATGCTGCAACACATCACTTGTCCTGCCATCACTACCATGTTTAAGGTCCACAGGTCACTGAAAGTGGCAATACAGGTGGATAAGGTGGTCAGGAAGGCATATGCCATGCTTGCCTTCATCGGCAAGGGTATTGAGTATAAAAGCTGGGAAGTTATGCTGCAGCTGTATAGAACCTTGGTTAGGCCACACTTGGAATATTGTGTGCAATTCTGGTCACCACATTACCAGAAGGATATGGAGGGTGCAGAGGAGGTTTATCAGGATGCTGCCTGGTCTGGAGGTTATTAGCTATGAGGAGAGGTTGGAGAAACTCGGATTGTTCTCACTCAAGCGACGGAGATTGAGGGGCGACTTGATAGAAGTTTACAAAATTATGAGTGGCATGGACAGAGTAGATCATCAGAAGGTTTTCCCAGAGTGGAAAAGTCAATTATTAGGGGACATAGATTTAATGTATGAGGAGAAAATTTTAGAGGAGATGTGCGGAGCAAGTTTTTTATGCAGTGGGTAATGAGTGTCTAGAATTCGCTGCCAGAGGAGGTGGTGGAAGTCGGTATTATAGTGGTGTTTAAGAGGCAGCTTGATAAATACATGAATAGGGTATCATTAAAGAGATACATGTTAAGGAAGCTATGGAATGCAGGTAAATATATAACAAGGCAACTAGGTTTATGGATGAATTCCATAGTGTTCATGCAGGTTATTCTGCTCCTTCTGGATCCATAAATATATAACTTACAAGGTGATTTAGGGCAAGAGGTGGCCTCTTTTGTGTTGCTCAATGACAATGCACAGGTAGAGAATGTGCGGTGCATGTTCCACTTGTTAAAATTGCAATCGGGGTCCTACCTATGTCATAGGGACTCAATCTGCAGTGTAAAGCATCCCACCCCCTGAAACAGGTGGACACTCCATAAAAGAGGTCCGTTTGAAAATGGCAGTTGCTGGAGCATTAGTGTTTGTTTCATACCTCACACAAACTTATTCCCTTTGGGGAACGGTGGAGAAGTATTCGCAGGCTGGGGTTGTTTTTCATGAAGCAGCAAAGGTTGAGAGGGGGCCAGATAGAGGTGTATAAGACTATGGGCAGAAAATTACGCTCGGCGGGCATGTGCGCACCCAACCTGACTGAGAACGAAATGACGCGCGTTGATGTCGGCTGAGCGTGCCAACGTCAACGCACAATTGCGCGATAGTTCGGATGGCGGGTGTGCACTGGAGCCGGCAGCATGCTCTCCGACAACTAAAAGGCCTGTTAAGGCCATTAAGTAATCAATTGAGTTTAATTTATCACTGCTCGTTCAACCTCGTGGTTGGCGGGCAGGGGAAAAGGCCAAGCAGCCTTTGCATTTTTTTTGGAAACCTGATCCACGATTGGGATGAGATTTCCAAAACTAAATACAAATAAAGTAAAAACTTTTTTTTTTATTTAAAAACATGTCCCTCCTCATGTGACGGAGGGGACATATTTTATTAAATTTTTCTGATGTTCAATAATTTGTTCAATATATTCTTCACCTCCGAGGCAGCTCTGTGCCTCAGAGAGATTATTCAGTGCTCTTTCACGCACATGTGCGAACTACGCGCTAGGCCTGCTCGCCCTCCTCCCCCCACTGCCTGCACAGGCAGCGCTCAGCACTGCCACTCGCATATCACGCTTAATTGGTCCACCCGCGTAAAATTGCAGTCCGCTGCCGATCACAGGCTTCCCGACCGCCCCCGCTCACACCCGCCGAGCCCACACGCCAAGGGCAAAATTCTGCCCTATGAGGGGCATGATTGGTTGGATAGGAAAGCACTTTTTTCATTAGTAGAAGGGTCAATAACCAGGGGGCATAGATTTAAGGTAAGAGGTAGAAGGCTAAGAGGGGAGCTGAGGAGAAATGTTTTCACCCAGAGGGTGGTGGGAGTCTGGAACTCACTGCCTGAAAGGGTGGTTGAGTCAGAAACTGTTGTAACATTGAAGAAGTATTTAAATATTCACTTGCATTGCCATTGCCTCCAGGGCTATGGGCCAAGTGCTGGAAAATGGGATTAGTGTAGTCAGATCTTTGTGACCAGCAAAGACACGATGGGCCAAATGGTCTCTTTCTGTGATTTGGATGTCTATGAGGCTGACCATCAACTTGCTGAATCATGTCATGAACACTTCCTCTATGCCCAACAAGTCCTGGACTGGGGCTTGAACACAGAATTTTTGGCTCAGAGGCTGGGGCGCTGTCTACTGAGCCACAAGACCTCCAGCATTAATACTAATAAGTCTACTGACCCTATTTTGAGGCCATTAAGCTTTTTCCTGCCCTTCATTAATGCCAAGTTCTTTGAGTCAAAATCGGCCTTAAAGAATGGGAGTTCGATTCAATGGAAAGATGCTGAAGTATGTAGAGGAACAAAAAGATTTAAACTGCATCTTTTCAGGAAAAATAAATATTCAAAGCCTTAAAAGATACAGGGCTATAGGAAAAGAAAAAGACAGTGAGATCAATTTTGGAGTCAACAAGGAGCCAGCAGCACAGGATGGAATGAGGGCCCTATCTCTATTCCTGCTAAAAGAATAGATGGTACTAAAGTCAAATTCTTTTAAGTATATTGCTTCTTTTTTCTTTACACATGCTTAGCAAACTATTAACTTTTGCAAAACAGTATGTTTGAATACTTATAAAGTTTAGTATAATACTTCATGAGCATACCAGTAGGAAACTCGGCCAACAAGTATGTGCTTTATTCAAGAATCAATATTACCTTCTCACAATATTCCTCAATCTCTTTTAATGCTTCTTTGCTCATGATAAAATTTCATTGCAGTTTTGAAATAGTCGTGGCAATAGATTTAGTTGCTAAAAGCAACAACTTTCATTTTTAGGATAAATTATGTCCCAAGGAGCTTCACGAATAGACTTAATTAAACAGCTATCAAGTCTGGGAGGAATGTCGTTAAGAGGGTGACTGAATGTCTGGATGAAAAGATGGGCTTTGAGAAGGTTTCTGATGATTGAAAGAAAGGTAGAGAGGCAATATAACCCAACCATAAATGGAACACAAGCATGTGCCAAATACTGAGCTTCAATAATTTCATTTTTCATATGCACTTCATGAACCAAGTGCAGTCTTTTAAGTCTTCCAAAGTAGCATTGTTAAAAAGATCTTAATGGATGCAATTCCAGAGATTCCAAGGTAAGGAGCTATTTCCATTCAATTGAATAAGAAGCAATAGACCAAAAGTAGTGAAGGGACAATTTGGAACTGATTCAGCGATCAGTATGTAGAAGTAATTGATCACTTCTGACATCAGTTCTAAATTATCCATTCACCAGTTTAATCTTAGTACTAGATAGGGTAGTTGAGAACAAAACCTTTGGCCTATATGCCAGATATAGGTAGACAATGTGGTGGGAGATTAAAAGTGCTTTCTTCCCCCTGGACAAGCTGTTAAGCCAAATGGTTTCCCTCATCTGAGTTTTTTAGGCACTTTTACAATCTAGAATTTTTGGTTTTGCTGCAAGGATCTTCTGTTGGCAATGATATTAATAGACCCATACTACTCTACTGTTTCTCAGCTGTGAATTCAGCATGGCCACCAGCCACAAAGGTTTTGGTGAGCTGAAATTTTCTATCTTTACAATTGATTTCTGAGCGTCAGTGTGCTGCAAAACATCTGCAACCTATTTGCTCATAGATTCTAAAGATTTCCATGTGCTAGATTAGTTAATTGTTCTAAGTTCACAAAATATATCTTCAACTCAATAGTGTACTTTATTCTGCAAAAATTCCAATTAAAACTCAAGACAGGAAAGTTCAAAATCTTGAATCCAGATTTTAATACTTGCTGTCAAAATGGCAAATGAACTTTCATTTGAATTTGGTGTGGACAAACACTGAGCCTGAAGGAGTCACCTGCTTAAGATTGGTGAGGAAGAAAACCCATGCTTATCCATTTAATCTCTAAAACATGTCATCGTTTAGCATTATAGAAGCATAGAAGTTTACAGAATGGAAGGAAGACACCTTGCCTATCGTGTCTGTGCAGGTCTTTGCAGGAGCCCAAAACTAATCACAGTGCCCTGTTTTTTAATCTTAACCCTTTTTGTTTTTTGGCTTCAAATGTTTCTGCAATTTCCCATAAAGCTACAATGGCCTTTGCTGCTGTCAGTTCCTGTGGCAATTATGTGAAGAAATGAGGCTATCTTTATACTTGGCTCTGAATGTTCTCGGAAATTCTCTTGCTCTGCCACTGTCGCTTCATCTGAAATTCAATAGGAACAATGTTCACACACGTAAACAGGGTTTCCTCCAGGGCTGCAGTAGCACAATGTGTGAAGCATTTTATTATGCATGCCCAGTCCCACTTTGTGCTGCCTGCTAATTTAAATGTTATTAGTGTGCGGCCCAGTGCTAAACACACTGCTGAGTGGCCTCACATCTCTGCAGGGGTTCAAGTTCGTGCAAGGCTAAAAACAAAAAAACTGCGGATGCTGGAAATCCAAAACAAAAACAGAATTACCTGGAAAAACTCAGCAGGTCTGGCAGCATCGGCGGAGAAGAAAAGAGTTGACGTTTCAAGTCCTCATGACCCTTCGACAGAACTAGTTCTGTCGAAGGGTCATGAGGACTCGAAACGTCAACTCTTTTCTTCTCCGCCGATGCTGCCAGACCTGCTGAGTTTTTCCAGGTAATTCTGTTTTTGTCGTGCAAGGCTAAAGCCACTTAAAGTCAGTATGCACCACTAAAAGGCAATGTGCATTCTGGCCGCAGCAGAGGCTGAAACTGGTTGGGGAAGAACCTCTTAGCAAGAAAAAGAGTGAAAATGGGAAACATATCAGAGGTTTTCTGATGTAGCCCTGGAGGCCTTGATGCAGAAAGTGAATAGAAGAAGGAGATCCTTACTAACAGGGGACCAGGAAGCACTCCAGACAAACACCAAGAAGACAGTGGGATCAGCCAGCCATTGCTGTCAATGCACAAAGTCCAGCCCCAAGGACCTAGATACAATGCAGGAACAAATTTAATGACCTCATGCAAATGGTCAAGGTCAGTGAAGGCATTTTCACATACCGTATCTTCACAAATGAACCAGTGATCTCACACACAGCTCCATTCACCACCCACCCTTTGCTCACCTACCAAGAATCTCTATCAAGGACAACACATGCTTCCATTCATAGTTTCACCTCACCTTCACACACTTAGCATCACTGAAAGTCTCACACCCACATCTCTCAGCTTGTACTGCCAGCTATTCAACTATGACAGATATGTCACCCAATCACATTGCACCATATTCACTGACATACTTCCCTCTCTCGAGGGACAAGGAGGTGCATAACCAAAGAACAGCAGCACCTAACCGGCAGGGCGCAGACATGGCTGCATGTACTCATCCCCATGGAGCGACAGTGCTGGTCACCATCAGAGCAGCCACGACTGAAGCTACGGCCAGTGGCAGAGCTGAAACCATAGAAGATGACAATACATTCCAACCTTGTCCACTGCTAACATCCCACTTCACCTGAAACCAAGAGAATTAGGAGACTGATGAGATGGTGAAATACTATCACTCGATCTGGCACTTGTAACCCACAGCTCAGATATTGGCATTGCACGTACATTAGAGTGCAGTATTGAGGCAGGATCTGTAGGTAGTGAGACATGGGATATTTGGAGAAGTGCCTTTGTGTAATGTGGCTTGCTACAATCATGTGACCTGATTTCATCATTGTTGTATAAGGCTTGAGGACAGAAGCCAGTTTAACTACCATTTAGGACATGGTTTCAGGAGTGTGCAGCTGAAATTGAGTGGTTAAGAGAGCCAACTGCTGTAAGAAACAGGGAGAATAATTAAAACTTTAGTATTGCTGCAAAAGGAGACATGTTTAAGCTTTTTGTCTTGCACTCATAGGACACTTTGCAAGAATACCAATATAAGGGAAAGACAACAATTTATACCTAATGTGAAGAGAGTGCTGATTGGTTGGCAAGTGGCGCTGTCATGAACAATGCACCACTGATGGTCACTGACAGTTAACTGCCAAGTATTGTTTGAAATTTAAACCATGCAGCTTGACCCTGATTGGTCAAGGCATTGCCCTGAGGAATGAGTCAGTGAATGGCTGTCACTTATTTTGTTTAGCTAAAACAGGCGCAATGTATGTATATGTTCATCCTGTTTGCGAAGGACAGGGCCCTTGTATTAGTATATATAGCTTCCAGTATGTGCAAACGCTCCACACTGTGAGCCCAACTGAATCTTAAATTGGTTGTCAGCGTAGTTCTTAGCGTATTGAGAATTATGCAGCAAATGTTGTCCAATCTCGGAATCATATCTATTGTTGGACACTGTGTTTTGAATTTCGGTTGGGTACAATCTGTACCTTGCCTATTGCGAACAGCAGCTGGGACATGCTATTTGATACAATCTGTCAATCTTTGGGACGAACGGCCTACATACCTAGCATCACACTGGCACTGAAATTCATACACCACATTACTCATTTGTGTGATGGGCAGAACATCTTTTTGGCTTGACAGCAGCATGCTGTTAGTGGTGAATACCACCCACATTACTACCGTATAGTAGCAGTGTGAAACAGTTAGCTTCACCAATTGGTCAAATTTTTCTAGATACCTTGTCCTTCCAGGGTAATCTGAGGTAGACTGAGCACTTTTTAGGGCCGAAAGTGACAGTCTCAGGCCCATTCATAAGCTTGCGTGATATACAGTGCAGTGCTTGTAATGAACATCAGGCTAAGCAAGCTAAAGAGCCTCTCATGACTCATGACATCCCAGACAGACCATGGATGAAGGATGGAACAAACCTTTTCACTCTCTTTGCAACTGGCTACCTTGTCACCGTCGACTGCTATTTAGACTATTGGAAGTTCGAAAAGCTGACGTCATTGGCCACCTGTGAGATCCTAGAATACCTGAAAGCACACTTCAGTCGTCATGGTATTCCTGACATTGCGATATGCGACAACGGCCCTCAATTCACTGAAGAATTCAGATGCTTTGTAAATAACAAACTATCCCAAACTACTCTTTCGATAGTTAAAACACTACTGAACCCGGAAGTAGTAACAGCAGTGAGTGA
Source organism: Carcharodon carcharias (assembly GCF_017639515.1). NCBI lineage: Eukaryota > Metazoa > Chordata > Chondrichthyes > Lamniformes > Lamnidae > Carcharodon > Carcharodon carcharias. The sequence continues at coordinate 119,883,138 of NC_054480.1, read as the reverse complement.
CAAAATCAAAGTGAAATGACAGAAAGCTAAATTTCCCTTTGATAATGCTGCCAGATCATTGTCAGAGCTGAGAATTGGAGAGCCAGAGGGCAGACATTCAACACTCTCAACAAAAACTTGGCAACGTGGAACCTGCGTAGAGAAGCTGTCACCTCAGTCACACATGATGAAAATGAATGACCAGATATATCATTGTAACTGCAGACATATACATACAGCTGGAGAAGCTGCTCCTTCACAGACAGCTGATGAGGAAGATGTGAGTTCGCCAACTGCACAAGGAACTGAATAACCATCAGTCCCAAAGGTATGCCACCCCCTAACAAAGGAAATGGATCAGCAACAACAATTACCAAATCAGCAACACTCGCCTCAGGGGTGAAATTCCCAGGAGAGGCAACATCACCCCAGGAGCAAACAGACACCAGACAAGCAGCCAAGAACAATTCATATGTATACCATTAGAAGAATAGAATGCTTTAAAGATTATGGCCAGGATTTTCCCTTCAGCGATTTGGGGGTGGGGCCCGCTCGCCGAGGGGAAAATGATGCGGGATGATGTTGGGAGGAATCCCCGACGTCATCCTGGTCCTTTTAAGTATTCATGAAGGTGGACAGACAGCAAAATCAGCTGTCCCCCCGCCAACCTGTCCATGGCCAATTGAGGCCATTGACAGGCTAATTAACCTTATTAAACACCTTGCCCGGACAACCTTAAGGCTGGAGGACAGGCCAGGAGCCCCAGTGGGCTGCAGATTATTAATCAAACTTCATCCACTGGCAGGATGAAGTTTCATGTCCGTTTTTTAAAAACTTAATAAATTTTATGTGTTTATTATTAACATGTCCCATCTCATGTGACAATGTCACATGAGGGGAGCGTGTTGATAATTTTAATATTTATCTAGTTTTAGAGTTTACTTACCTCTCACGAATCTCCCTGAGACAGTACTTTACCTCAGAGAGCAGAGCGCAATTTGACAGATGGGGATTCCCTCCACCCTCTGCACAGGAAGCGCATAGCACTTCCCATCAGGCAGGCCGCTGGGCGGGCCTTAATTGACCCACCCACTCAAAATGGCGGCGGGCCCCGTTTCAGCAGCGGGGTTCAGCTGCCCGCCTGCCGCCGAGCCGGTGGGGCCCGCCAGCCAAGGGCTAAATTCTGCCCTATCTATGCAATGCATGCATAGGGACAGATGCAAGTAGGTCAGATTAGAATTACTGGTTTTCCGTACATGCATGATACTTTTCATTGTAGATCATCCGCCTGACTTGCAACTGCAAATGGTAGTGTTCTTCCTCTTTTTATGAAAGGGAGATGTTTGGGGAAGTGCCTTTGTGCAGTGTGGCTTGCCATAGTGATGTGACTTCTGATGTCACCCTTGGTATATAAAGGCTTGGGAACAGAAGCTATTTTATCTACCACTTGGAACATGGGCATAAGTGACTTCCAGCAAAGCTAGAGGGATAGGGTTGTACAGGTGCCATGCAATTCCCCAGAGGGCGAGGTTACACAAGAGTTCTGCTGCTGAGGACTCAGATGAACACTTTGATGGAGTATCATCCAGAAAAAGGCTGATGGGCAATGCATAATGAAATGCTTGGTGCATTATAAGGCCTTCCAGAAAGCCTGTTCTTACTGCCAAGAAGCATGGAGGAGTTTGAAACCAACTTGGCACAGGGTTTTATGCAGACTATGGAGACCATCCTTCCCAGTATGGATGTGATAGCCAATTCCATGGAACACTTGGAAACATCACACAGTGTCTGATGATCAATAGGCTGTATTTTCATTTTTGGGGTGGGTAACTGGAGTTGGGGAATTTTCCAGCTCAGAGTACCTGCATTGGTGGAAAGACAGGATTTTCATTCCAAGGGGCAGGTGCTAATGGGAGTGTTTCAGCACTCTAAAGGATGTTTGGGCTCTCAGCAAAAGATGCATAACGAGGCTTAGCTGAGAGCCCAGGCATCCATTAGTGTTTTGAAACAGTTGCACCCTAGGGAAAACATTATTTGATTGACAGCTCTGGCTCCCTTGTCTATTTCACAATGTTTTGTTTTATACAATATCAAGAGGTTTCAATTGCTTCCAGTTTTTGCTATTGATAATTTAGAGGATCTGGATGATTGACACTTCTATAAGGCTGTAGCAAAAACAATTTTTATGAATGAATGACTTTTTTTAAAGCTTTTTTTTAAGACATCCTATTGTCACTTTGGAATACATTCAATCTATACAGAGCGTATGGTGGATGAATGGGCATGGAAATGCCATCGCCTGGCCTGGAAGGAAAGAGGGGCCATTTGGTGTGGATGGAAGAGCATAGCTTGGCACAGAGGTTATGAGGGCCATGGAGGGTGGATGGGTGACATAGCTTACCATGAAGGGCATGGGTAAGGTCCTTTGAACTTAACTTTCAAAAGATTCCTTTATCCAGATAATGGCACATGACACCTTTGAGGCCCTGTGAACTACAAGTCTTTGAAAAGTTGGCTCGATTCCATGAAAATTACAGAGGACGAGGATATGCTATCTCCTCAATGGAGCTGGCCAGGTTGGGAATGCAGGGTCTGGGCTCATACCCTTTAAGTGGCATTGATGAAAATAAGAAACCCTGGGAACGGAGCTGAGAATCCTGGAATCGGATCTTGGTGGCCATTTTCACACTTTCGCTGAGTCTCTCCAACTTCATAAAAATCAAAGCTGATGTCTCCATCGCAGCACAAACAGAAGCCACCCAACAACTAAATACTGGAGCAGGAGGTCAACATGAGGTCAAGCAACCTCAGCTTGTTGTCAAGCAAGGTCAATTTGCTGCCATGCAGGTTCAGACTGCTGCCATCAGGGCTTTGGATACCTGTGCTCGTAGGAACTGCTGCTGCCATGCTGAAGTGGTGCAGTTCAAAGCCGGGCTGCCTAGGCCCAGAGATGGTCGAGAGCATCCTGCAAGGCCATCTGCAGCCTCACCAGCTGAAAGTCAACAGCTTCCACCAGCCATACTCAGGTCACTGGGGTAGCATTGCAGAGGAGCCATAGGCCAGCAAGGCACCTGTAAGACAGGCACTAAGGAATTACACAATGTTGATTGGTTGACTTTTCTCTGGGATATTATATAGTTTGCCTGATTAATTTGGTTTGGAATGGCTGTTTTGTGGTGACCTTTATTTTAGCATTGTGGCCCAGAAGACACTGTGATGGTCAGTGACAGAGGGAAGGTGAGGTGTGTCATTGTTGTAGAATGGAGATTTGTGGTTGTGTCCAGTGGTACCATATTGGGATGAGGTGATCACAGACAGCCCGTCCAGAAAGGGGTTATGTCATTTGCCTTCTCCCTTCCTCCAGCTACTCCCATTCCTTTTCCTCTACTTCTTTCTCCTTCTCTTCTTCTTTCTTCTCCTCCTCATCTTCCTCGTCTCCTCCCCAGTTGCTTGCCATATCCTTAGTGGCAAGGGTTATGTCCTCACGATTATGAGGTTATGCCCCAGCAGATCACAATGATCATGTTCCAGCGAGTACAGCAAGGCTCTTCCCGAGTGGTCCAAGCAGCGGAAACATTGCTTGAGAACCAGCAGGGTCAGCTCAATAATAACTTGTGTGGCAGAATGGCTCTCATTATATGATGTTGCTCATCTGTAGTTAGGGTTGTGCACTGGCGCCACGAGCCACGTGGTCAGCAGATGGCTCCTGTTAGCCAGCAGCCACCTTCTGGTTTGCTGCGTAGTTTCAAATGCCAAGGGAACAGCAGACTGGCACAGAATAAAGACATCACGGGCAGAATTTTACATTCGGCATGCGGGCGCGTGCCAGACATGACGCGCGATGACATCGGGCGTGCATCCCAATGTTATTGTGAACCTGCACGATGTTTCATTCAGCGGGCATGTGCCGGAGTCAGCTGCACGCCCGCCTATAATTGAAAGGCCTATTAAGGCCATTAAGGACCTAATTAACCTGAATTTTACGCTGCCTATCCAGCCTTACGGTTGGCAGGCAGGCAAAAAGGCCAAGTAGCCTTTACATTTTTTAGGAAACCACATCCATGAGCAGGATGAGGTTTCTTAAAGCTATTACAATTGAAATAAAAACTTTCCGTTGAAATTAAAAACATATCCCATCTCATGTGACACAGTCCACGACCACCCCCACCCGCCCACCGCGCCCCCCACCAAGCCCACCCAACAACTGGAAAATCCTGGCCTATGAGTGCTGGCCAGGTAACCACATCACCTGCATGACGTGTTCAGGATAGTCGCACACCAACTGCATGTAGGGAGTGGGACACTTTGAGGTTGATCTGAATTGAGATGCAGCATCTTCAAAGCCAGGTATGTGCAGTCAGTGGCACCCCCCCACCTTGAGAAAGCCTTCTAATTTGGCAAAAGCACCGAAGAGCATTGGATCAAAGGACTTAGGAGCAGGAGGAGGCCTTTCAGCTCTTTGAGTTGCTCTGCCATTTGATAATATCATGACTGATCTCATTCTGGTCTCTACTCCACTTTCCTGACTGCCCCCACATAACCCTTGACTCCCTTGTTTATCAAAAATCTATCCAATTCAGCCTTGAATAAATTCAATGGCCCAGCCTCCACTGTTTTCTGAGGAAGAGAATGCCACTGACTAAGAACCTTCTGAGAGAATAAAATTCTCCCCATCTTTGTCTTAAAAAGGAGACCTTTATTTTTTTCAAACTGCGTTCTCTGGGCCTGCAGTCATCCGGTGCTTCTCACTGGTCAGAGAGAACACAATGTTTTCCCTTCTCCTAGCATCAAGAGCATTTATACAGCAGTGCTGAGATGATGACTGCTTCAGCCTGGAAGCAGTCTAATTGTCAAGGAATTCAAGAGCCTGGTCACTTACACAACATCTGGCAATGCCATAGTTGCCCTGCTCTGAGGCTGCAGTCTGCCTGAAAGGAATGGTTTTGTGAAGGGGAGGTCGTGTCTCACTAACTTGATCGAGTTTTTCGAGAAAGTGACAAAGATGATTGACGATGGAAGGGCAGTGGATGTTATATACATGGATTTCAGTAAGGCCTTTGACAAGGTCCCTCATGGCAGACTGGGACAGAAGGTAAAGTCGCACAGGATCAGAGGTGAGCTGGCAAGATGGATACAGAATTGGCTTGGTCATAGAAGACAGAAGGTAGCAGTGGAAGAGTGCTTTTCTGAATGCAGAGCTGTTACTAGTGGTGTTCCGCAGGGATCAGTGCTGGGACCTTTGCTGTTAGTAGTATATGTAAATGATTTGGAGGAAAATGAAACTGGGCTAATTAGTAAGTTTGCAGACGACACTAAGGTTAGAGGAGTTGCAGATAGTGAAGAGGATTGTCAAAGGATACAACGGGATATAGATCGGTTGGAGACTTGGGCGGAGAAATGGCAGATGGAGTTTAATCCGGACAACTGCGAAGTAATGCATTTTGGAAGGTCTAATACAGGTAGGAATTATACAGTAAATGGCAGAACCCTTAAGTGCATCGACAGGCAGAGGGATCTGGGTATACAGGTCCACAGGTCACTGAAAGTGGCAATACAGGTGGATAAGGTGGTCAGGAAGGCATATGCCATGCTTGCCTTCATCAGCAGGGATATTGAGTATAAAAGCTGGGAAGTCATGCTGCAGCTGTTTAGAACCTTGGTTAGGCCACACTTGGAATATTGTGTGCAATTCTGGTCGCCACATTACCGGAAGGATTTGGAGGCATTGGAGAGGGTGCAGAGGAGGTTTACCAGGATGCTGCCTGGTCTGGAGGTTATTAGTTATGAGGAGAGGTTGGAGAAACTCGGATTGTTCTCACTAGAGCGACGGTGATTGAGGGGCGACTTGATGAAAGTTTACAAAATTATGAGTGGCATGGGCAGAGTAGATAGTCAGAAGTTTTTTCCCAGGGTGGAAGAGTCAATTACTATGGGACATAGATTTAAGGTGAGAGGAGAAAACTTTAGAGGACATGTGCGGGGCAAGTTTTTTACGCAGAAGGTAGTGAGTGTCTGTAATTCGCTGCCAGAGGAGGTGGTGGAAGCAGGTACGATAGTGGTGTTTAAGAGGCAGCTTGATAAATACATGAATAGGATGGGAACAGAGGGATACAGACCCCGGAAGTGCAAAATGTTTTAATTTGACAGGCAACATGATCGGCGCAGGCTTGGAGGGCCGATGGGCCTGTTCCTGTGCTGTATTTTTCTTTGTTCTTTGTTCTTTGAATGGCAGATATCCATGAGCACCTCTTTCATTACACAGTGACAATGCACATGTCCCTGGCTTAGGTTGAGGTAAGAGAAATACTCCTGGAAATCATGTGGAGAAGGCCTCAAGCTGACAATCCTTCTTCCTGCAGGCCCCTGCCCCTCCTCCTCCCACTGCGAGCAACCTATTCTTTTCTGTGCTGCGTCTGCTCAACCTCCCTCCCATAATGTGGGCCAAGGTGGTCTGGGAGCAAGTTGTCTGACCAGAACCTTTGAAGCCAGAATTTAGGTCTTCTCCACATCACCACATCACATGTTGACCCCATCACCTTTAAACAGCAATAGAAAACTTGGAGCATTTCCACACACTTGGACAGAATCAGTAGAAATCAATCCGCAGCTAACCTGAAAGCAGTTGATGATCCTTTTAAATAGCACTGGCAGGGGTTCCTTCCTGCTGCTGAACGAATGTCTAGCTGTGCATAGTTAAGAAAGGGCAGTAGCTGGAGTAGCGAGCTTGAAAATAGCATCACTGGCATTAAATTAGCATTGCATGCTGGCTGGCATCAGAATCTGTCTATTCCGTATGCTTGGTGTGCACACTTCTAACGCCTGCACTAACTCCATTACCAAAATAGCATCTGGTATGCACTGTGCCTGAAGTGTGCACGGTAGCATGGAGGCCATCTTAATACCAAAACAGCACCAGTAATACCAAAGGGCGGAATTTTACGGCCGCATCCCAGTGTTTGGCAGGGCAGTAAAACGGAGTGAGCCATTCAAAGGTCCCTTGACTTTGGCAGGACTGGAAAATCCCATCGGCGGGAGGGCCCAGAAAATTACAACCTAGCTACCAAAATTACACCCCATGAAGACCAACATATGTAAGTTTTTTAGACTTCCTAAATAATGCACAGATGTAGATTCACACCCAAAAATGTAGCTGTAGGATGGCCCAACAATCACCTGATATCAGAGTAACTTGATGGAGATTTCCTTTGCAATTTTTTTGGAATTTTTCTTACACCACTGTAATTAATCAAAGTACTGCCTGTCTGATTGTAAATCCTTATACTGTTCATTTTTGCTTCTTAAGAATACTGTCTTTTATTTGACACTCACTAGAATTGGATCTAGTCAACAATGATATATTCCAGCCCTAGTACCATTTGACAGCTGGGTGAATTTTAAATATTGCTGTACAGATGACAAGTAATGAAAATACAATAATAACTTGTGTTTATGAACATTCAAGTTAATAGATCCGAGTAGTTTGTAGTAATATTGGTTCAATTCCACTAACAATACAAAAACTCTAAAATACCCTATTCATGCATATATGTGCTGAATAATTATGCAGGATGAATTCTAGTGAGAATATTATGGATACTCAATTATATCCTTTATATTAACAATTAGATTTCATATGGATTGTTCTCTTAGTTTGCTTCTAAGATTGATACTGATTCTGCATTACAATTAGAATTATCAGGAATGAATTTTCTCATCGGGGCAGGTTTACAGGTCCTGAACCCACCCCCCGGGGGGAAAGACAGTCTTTTGGAGTTTGACCAGTGCCTCCCTCTGATTGACATGGAGACAGGTTCCCTGTCCAATTAAAGGTGGAAGGCTGGATCTTGAAGCTATTGGGCCAATCAAAGGCCTTCCAGCTTTGGAGGAGCAGCAGGCTACAGTAGAGGGTAAGTAACTGACAGGGTGATTCAACATGGAGGTGCCCTCACACCAATTTTTTTTACTAAGTTTAAATAAAAAGCAGTAACAGTGGCCAGGCAACCACTCCAATCCTATGGCCGCACCCACATCTGAACAGGCAGGGAGGGCCTCCAGGCCTGCCTGCAGCACTGGACACCAGGCCTTTTGCTGGATGCCCACCTCCAGGCAGCTAAACCCTGTTAGGGAAAGTGGGGGCCGATTGGAAAATCCTGATTGGGCTCCTTTCAGTGCGCTTATCAAGGCTCTTAACAAATCTAATTGACTATGCTCCTCAAAGGGGCAGTGACCTTTCCAGATCCAAATCCACCTCAGCCAACAGGGCCAAGGTCAGGAGTGGGGTCAGGAAACCAGCATGTTGGTTGGCACTGGTATTTTTAGGCCTCGTCTGCCTCTGCTCCTGCCTTCGATGGGACCTGAAATTTCAGCTTTCCTTATCAGCAAGAATCTACACAGTCTGGTTAGTGGAATTATAGAAATTAATTGTAAATGTCACCTTGGGTGACATTTAATTTTTTTTGAGAGTTGAGCTTAGAACAGCATGTTTGAAGTGTGTCATTATTTTAATGTAATTAACATTTATACTTTGAGTGCCCACGCAATACTAACTTCTAATAACACTGAGTGAAAGTTTCCTACTAAGAGTTCAGTTCTCTTACAGAAGAAGGACGACGTGACTGTGCCACTACACAAAGGAAAGAAAATCAACATGAAAGTCACCACCAGGCTTGTTTTGCGAATGCGCATTTGCTGATTCAAAGAAATACTGGGAGATCAAGAAGAGGAAGAAGAGGAAATCTGCCCACAAATTTTAAAATACCTTGTTAAATCTAGCCATCCTTAAATGATCTGAATGATTTTAGACAAGTACTGAAGAGAGAAATGGAAGTGGCTTGAGTTACGAGGAATTAGTGGAGAGCAAAGAGCCTTTCTGCAACAATGAACCATAAAGAAATGTAGAATTTACTGGGATAAACTGGCAGCCTAGGTACCAAGAATAGACATGCCAATTACGTGCTGAATAAATAATTTGAAATTGTATAATCGGAGGCAAATGTCACAAACTCCTGTGACTATGGTTGCAGATACCTACTTGTGATATTTTGTGGTCACAAGTAGGTTGTGCTGAATGGAAAATATTTTTCCACAACTATAACAGTGATAGTGAAGGGCATGGCACCTGTTTAAGGCTAAAGCTTTGTTAAAGCACTTTAAGAAGTATAATCTAGCCTATAAAACTATAAAGCATGACAATATGAATTAAGACATCCAACCTATGTTACTTATTCCATGTTTGAAATAGAAAACTATACCATACATATATGGAAATGAAAGTTGTTAATTTTTTTTTAAATATCTTTCAAACACATTTAAACATTATATTCTTGAGGGAATAAAATGCAAGCACTTCATCATTTATTTCACTTCATGCTTGGGTTATAATATGTTTACCATAACCACACGGTGGTTAAGCATTTAGACATTTCAAACAAAAAAAGATTAGGTTGTAATTATTTTGTAAAAATAACAAGTTTTCATGAAATAAAATGAAATTTCATAAGGTAAAGATATCTAGATCATGATCATTGCTATTGGCACACTCATTTGATCTATCAAATCGATGGAAATTCAAATCAGGTGCTCCCAATGTGATCATTAACAATGGTAACTTGCATCATATGCTAATAATATAGTCTGTTATGAGACTAGTCCTGCATTTTCATTTTTTACACATTTTGAAACAGTTCTTTTCAAAATAAGCAAAGCATTTATGTGTTAATGCTTTATGTAACTACTATGTCTGCAGTGTATACAATAGCCATTGCTTCAATCCTACATTTTGACTTCACTGATGAACTGAGAATAACCTGCATTGCCGTGTGCTTCACTTTAAGATTTAAAAATAACTAAGCAGTGTTCTGAGGCCTGACTGAAAAGTAGTTTCCTTTAGATTGTGCATTTACTTGGGCACATTGTACACAAAAAGTATGAAGCATAATTAGCACAGCTGAGAGACTGCTGCGTGTTGTGAAATCATTCTCCTGTAGGTTCGCCCACAGTGCAGTTAGTGAGGGAGTTCCAGGATTTTGACCCAGTGACAGGAAGAATAGCAAGATAGCTCATGATAGTGTGTGACTTTGAAAGGGAACTTGCAGATGAGGTGTTCCCATGCATCTGCTGCTCTTGTCCTGCTAGGCGGTAGAGGTTGCGAGAGTGGCAGGTGCTGTTGAAGTAGTTTTGGGGAGTTGCTGCAGTGCATTTTATAGATAGTACAGATTGCTGCATCTGAGCATTGATGGTGGAGTGAAAGTTTAAGGTGGTAGATGGGTGCTAATGAAGCGGGATGCTTTCTCCTGGATGGTGTCCAGCCTCTTCAGTGTTGTTGGAGTTACACTCATCAGGAAAGTATTCCATCACACCCCTGACTTGTGCCTTGTAGATGGTGGACAGGCTTTGGGGAGTCAGAAGACAAGTTACTCACAGCAGAATTTCTAGCCTCTGATCTGCTCTTGTAGCCACATTATTTATACAGTTAGTTCTGTTCAGTTTCTGGTCACTCATAAACCCCCATGGTGAGGTTTCAGTGAGGTAATGACATTAAACATCAAGGGGGCATGTTGGATTCTCACTTGTCAGAAATGGTTATCACCTGATACTTGTGTGGTGTGAATGTTACTTGCCACTTATTAGCTCACAAGTCTGAATGTTGTCCAGCTCTTGCTGCATGCGGCACAGACTGCTTCAGTATCTGTGGAGTTGCGAACAGTACAGAATGATACTGAGCACTGTGCAATCATCAGCAAACATCCCCACTCTGACCTTATGATGGAGGAGTTAAAGATTGTTGGGTCTAGGATGCTACCCATAAGAACTCCTGCAGCGAGATCCTAGGCTGAGATGATTGGCTTCCAATAATCATAATCTTATTCCTTTATGCTAGGTATGACTCCAACCAATGGAGAGTTTTAACACTGATTCCCATTAACTTCAAGATAAAAACAAAAAACTGTGGATGCTGGAAATCCAAAACAAAAACAGAATTACCTGGAAAAACTCAGCAGGTCTGGCAGCATCGGCAGAGAAGAAAAGAGTTGACGTTTCGAGTCCTCATGACCCTTCAACAGAACTAGAGAGGTTCCCATTAACTTCAATTTTGCTAGGGCTCCTTGATGCCACACTCAGTCAAATGCTGTTTTGATGTCAAGGGCAGTCAGTCTCACCTCACCTCTGGAATTCAGCTCTTTTGTCCATGTTTGGACAAAGGCCATAATGAGGTCAAGACTGAGTGACCCTTACAGAACACAAACTGAACATCAGTGAGCAGGTTATTGCTGAGTCAGTGCCACTTGATTACACTGTCGATGACACCTGCCATTACTTTACTGATGATTGAAAGTAGAATGATGGGGCAGTAATTGGCCAGAATTGGTTTTTTCTGGATTTATTCTGAGGTGCTACTCGGTGAACTCACAGACAATAATGTCAAAATCAAATACTGTAGCATATTCTCAGATGCAGCATTAAATGACATAAATGATCCACAGATGCTGCCAGACCTGCTGAGTATTTCCAGCGGTTTCTGTTTTTACTTCAGAATTCTAGCATCCATAGTAGGGTAATTATATCTAGCTTGTCTCCAAGCATGGGCCAAACTCAGATCTTTATTTTTTAAAAGCAAAGATAAAGCATGAGTACAAACCATCATTATTTATTGCCTTTCCTTCATTCAGCAAAGTCAGACCATTGTCTTTTTTTTGGAGGAATATTACTTCAGCATAATTCAGCAGCTTTCTCTTCCGCTATCTAAAACAGATCTGATTCTAAATTGTGTAGATTTTTTTCTGCTATTTGCCTTATTTAATGGTAATCTTTAGTAAATGGCTCGGATCAAATGCCAGCTGGTGTGGCTGTTTAATAAAAGCCATTTATTGTCTGCTCCAATACATTTCTGCTGCAATATCCCTCTGGTCTTTGTCTTTTCCTCCTTTTGTTTTCCAGTCATCAAGATCTTCTCAAATATTTGTGGCCTTCCTTTTACCAATTTTTTACTTGTTTGCCCTCTAATTCTGTCTCCCCTTTCTATTTTCATTATCTGTCTGACATGTTCATTATTGGAACGAAAGTAATGGTTCTGAGCCTACTGCAGTTAAGCTTTCTGATGATGTCTTGATATTTGTTTTCAGTTGCAGAGATCTTATAGTTTGTCTATTCTGTCTTGCTTTTATGTTATCAGCTGTCTAGTGTCTGATAAAGTGGCAAGTAAAAAGAGAACAGGGCAAAAATTGATGCGCAACGCGCCTGCTTTTCAGATGCAAAATGGGCGCAAGCAGATGCACAGGTTCTTTTAAACCTCCAGAGCGAATGCAAAAAACAGGTGTTAGGCTCTCAAATTTTAATATGGCCTAAAACATGTTAGAGGATCCCTGTGTAAAATTTGTTCTTGATTAGTGGGGCAGGCATCAGGCCTACCTCACTCACATCTCTTCAGTGGTCCCTTCTGCCACCTTATTAGAGGTAAGATGTGTTTATTCATTTGTAAAAAAAAACCCTTTATGTGAAGCTGCAAGAAGCAGGAGTGCTCTCCCTAATTGATAGTCCTGGCATTCATGCATTCCTGTTGCCTTCTTTAACCAGCAGCTCCCAAAACGTACCTGAGGGCCACTGCCTGGTCCAGAATGTTGTCCTGAATTGACTTTTCTCATGGAGTGACCTAACTCTGGAGGTGCAACCGTTGCCAGCAGCTCAGCCTAAATGGGAGGACCAATTCCTAGTGATCCTCGGGTCCCTTGGTCTGGGTATGTGCTCACGACACCAAGTCTGAGGCCAAAAATGGGCCCAGTTCAAAATCTACTTCAACAAGTTTGTAAAGCTAGCAGATTAGAGTTATTATTTTTTTCAAACTTCCTATTGTTCATAAAAGTAACCTCATTTGCTTCTCCTCCCCCCTTTATCAACTAGAATATTATTGACTCTATGTGGAACTGCAATGGATTAGTCAAATTTACATAACAGAAATTGGTTGCCACTCAAGATACAATGAGAAGATTACAAGAAAATGAATGAAATGATATACAAATGTCAATATTAATCTAGTTTAATTAATAATAAAAATGCACTTTATCCTGATAGCAGTTAAACACATTGGGCGAAATCTTAGCTCAATCAAAACCCATTCATTTCTGGAATTAAAATCAGGTCCATAATTTCAGCTAATCTATCACCATCCTGACCTGGAAATATGTCGCCATTCCTTCACTGTCACTGGGTCAAAATCCTGGAACTCCCTCTCTAACAGCACTGTGGGTGTACCGACACCATGTGGACTGCAGTGGTTCAAAGAGGCAGCTCACCACCACCTTCTCAAGAGCAGTTAGTGATGGGCAAAAAATGCTGGCCTAGCCAGCGATGCCCACATCCCACGAATGAATTATAAAAAATAACACTTAACTGCACTACTGAGGGAGAGCTAGCTTCTGGGAAATTTGGACAAGACAATTAGGCCAAGCCCAGGCCAACTTTTCAAGTGGATTCCATGATGCTACTAAAATGAGGTTTCTCTTAGAATCCTGACCAACGTTTATCTCTCAACTAATGGCCAAAAAAAACTAATTTATTTGATTTACTGTATCTGGAACTTTGCGGTGTATGTATTGCCCTGCCAAGTTTGCCCACAAAGAACAGCCACTGTACTTCAAAAATAGGTCATAGGCTATGAACAACTTTGGGATATTCTGAAGCAGTGGAAGTGCTACAAAATTGCAGACTGAGGCTGGGATTTTCTGGCCCCCTTGCATGCGGGACCCGCCGCGGGCGAGGGTCTCCCCAGCCAGAAGCCCATTGACTTGCGGCGGGACTGAAAGATTGCGGTGGGCGGGTGAGCCGCTACGGAAAGTCCCACCGTAATTCTTTTTTTCTACTTCTAACATGGATTCTTTTCTGCTTTGCAGTTTCACAGGATGGTATCAATAAGTGACCCGTATAGTCAGTCAGCACCTATTTATGCACAAAGAAATATGGCTCATGTGCATTTACAAATAGTTTTAGACAAATTTGGTAAATCTCTTCAAACGGTTGACATTAATCAGTACCGAGTCAGATTGTATTTTAATAAAATCAAAATACTTTGCATGCTGGAAAGGATTATTTAATTGGAGGCAAAAATGTAACATACAAATTGAAATTAGTTTAATTTTTGAATTTAAATCTCTCTCCACAGATGCTGCCAGACCCGTTGAGTGTTTCCAGCATTTGCTGTTTTAATTTCAGATTATATTTTGTCTGAGTATTCCAAGTGCAGTACAGGATTTTACATAAGAACATTAAAAGTCAGGCTTAAGAAGTAGCAGTCAAACAATGTAACTCATCACCAGCAATTAAATACCACACAGGGGATCTGTGTAACTTCAGCACAACAACAATGGAACCACTGGAAAAATGGTGTCAGCAATTGAAAGGGCCATTTCTGCTGATTCTCCAAGGCCACAACCAATCTCCCACCACAGTTACACTAAGACATTGGGACAACTTGAATAAAATTTCAGGGCCAATAAACTCTGTTACAGATACTGGGATCTGGATAGAGAGATGCAGAGCCAGAAGCCCAAATTATATTGTCAATTACAACGATCTACATGAAGCCTTTTACCCAACCAATACTGGACGGTTCATTTTTTATGTTTTGAGAGAGCGAGTGGCAAAATTTAACTTGATTCTAACATTAAAAAGAAACACACCAGTTCCAAGGAATTCTTAAAACTTGGCACTTTATAAAATTGGCTTCATGCTAGACTGGAGTTATACCATAACAACTTGAATTCCAAATGGTATCACACTAATTACCGTAGGAAGTGATATACCTTTTGTCATCAGTGTGCTCAGGAGTAAATAAAATTAGTATTCAGTGATTGTCATTTCTTTTGTTCTCATATTCATATTGGCTATACATTAGTAAGACATTTCTTGCAGCTGGCAATCAACGTATCATGCCTGTGGTGTGAGGGTGCATAACATTAAAGCCAAGCTGTCTGTCGCTGTTTGAAAATCCATTTCGGCCCTTTATTTCAGACTAAACACTCCAAGAAAAGGCTACTTGAAACTACACTTGTGTTTTGAACAAAATGTATTGGTGTATGCTGGTATATTTCCTTTCCAATTTATTGTATTTATATGTCACCTTACAGCATTGTTCATTTAACTGGCCTATCTGATAAAATCTCATCCTCCTTTGAAAAAAGGGATCCTTCATATATAACCCGAATTTTCATCGTATTATCTTAACTGATAAAATTATGCAGTATTATTCTTGAAATCTAGTCAAAATGCTTCATAAATGGGTGATCTGAAATTTTAGGATGACAGTGTAATAAAACTAGAACAAACCAAAATAACTCAGATGGTCGGTGAAACACTCTCCGAGATATCTTATAAGATAGGAACATAAGAGCAGGAGTAGGCCATTTGGCCCATTGAGCCTGCTCCGCTATACAATTAGATCATGGCTGATCATCTGCCTCAATGCCACTTTCCCGTACAATCGCCATGTCCCTTGATGTCATTAGTCTCTAGGAATCTATCGAGTTCTGTCTTGAACATGCTCAATGATTGAGCTTCCACAACCCTTTGGGGTAGAAAATTCCAACGATTCACCACCCTTTGAGTGAAGAAATTCCTCGTCATCTCAGTCTTAAATGGCCTACCCCTTATCCTGAGATGATGTCCCCTGGTTTTAGACTCACCAGCCAGGGGAAACATCTACATCCACCCTGTTACACCCTGTAAGAATTTTGTAAGTTTCAACTAGGTAGCCCCTCATTCATTGAAATTTTAGGGAATACAGACGAGTCTCCTCAATCTCTCCTCATACGACAATCCAGCCATCCCAGGGATTAACCTGGTGAACCTCCATTGCACTCCCTCTATGGCAAGTATGCCCTTCCTTAGATAAGGAGACCAAAACTGTGCACAATACTCCAGGTGACGTCTCACCAAGGCTATGTAACTGCAGCAAGACATCATTACTCTTGTACTCAAATCCCCTTGCAATAAAGGCCAACATACCATTTGCCTTTCTAATTGCTTGTTGCACCTGCACACTCGCTTTTGGTGACTCATGAACAAGGACACCCAGGGCCCTTTAGACACCAACATTTCCCAACCTCTCACTATTAAAGAAATATTCTCATAAAAAAATAAAACATTTAATAAGGTTTGAAGTGTGGTCATCCCTTAGACAAAACCTTGACTTTTTTATTAAGCAAAATGCTAAAATCAATCTTTTCAGAGGTTTTCAGAAGATCTTACATATATAACTGGTTTTCATTATAAGAATTGTATGATTTCATCATGACATTTTGATATACTTATAAATTTAAAATCAAGCTAATTTTAATATATAGGTTACATTTTTGCCTTAAATTAAAAATCCTTAAAGGGTTAAGTCTTATGTTATAGACTTTTCTAGCTGTCTCCTATTCATGTCTTAAAACATTACATATTTGAAATAGTTGAATGCTGCAATAATCTCACATTGTACTTTGAAATTGTTTACCTGCATCAGTTATAACTCCAAAAATATCTGAAAATCGTGTTTTCACAAAAGGCATACAATATTTTTTTCTGCCATTATACTGCACAATATAAAAGGGTTCTTTAAAATGATTTAAGTAGATTTTTTATCATCACAAGTGCTGGACATATACACTCACACTATTTATGAATATGCAATAAAGCTTACCTTCTGTATCGTTTAAATTCTACGTCATTTATAAAGTTGAAGTATTTTCACCGAATATTGATCACTTTGTATCTTAATCAAAGGAATGATAATCTTTCCAAAATTGGTAGATATTGTGAAAAATATTCCATTAACTGACGAGAAAAAGCAGTTATCGACTAAAGTAGTTTTATTCAGACATAATCAGTAAAATCTTTCGTAATTTGCAAGCCAAGAGGTTACGTGGCGGAACTTGTAGGCAGTATCAGTTTCTCGGAACCGTGACCTACTTCCTAACTGCAGTACTGCCAAGGGTACTGAGCATTTTGTTTACTATTCAAGATGTCAAAATATCACAATTTTGTTTGCATATTATCAGCAACATGCACTTTGGTCAGGCCAGGTTGCATTTACACTGCAAATTTAGCATCAGTGCAAAGTGGTTTCACCTTCGCAACATTAGTGTAAAACAGATGTTAAAACCTAATTCCAGAGCAAGATGGAGTGAGAGACCCTCCTGTTGGGTCCCTCTCTGTTTCACCCCAATGCCAGGTTGAGTCCTGAATGTGGATTCAGGCTGCATTTACATTATAATGACATCCATGACACCAGATTATGTACTGTAAATAAACCAAAAGTGCGCAGTTTTAACATTCTTACTGCAGATCTATATAATTTGTGTTACTGATGTATATTTTGTATATCATACAGCCAATAACTGTATACTATTTTATTGCCGTAAAATCTGCTTTTGTATATTCTGTTTACCGAAATCTATTCTGAATTACTGTAACCTCTGTGGCTGTAAAATTGGGAACAGTAATGCTTGTTTCCTTGCTGTTAAGAGTTGCATTTTGTTTCCAAAATGGCATTTTCATATTTCTGGTGTGAGTTCTGTCAAGCGCAATATTGATAAGGGTGTTGGAACATATGCAGTGAACGCCCAAGAGGAGTATACAGAGTAGGCAGATTGTGACATCAATCAGCATGTAACACCAATTTAACACAAGTGCTGCCATTTTGAAGCTCCACACTGAAGCATATGTTCTGGACATCCAACTATTCTATTTAAAGGGATCATCAACTACCTGATGATTAGTTGCTGGTTTTTCTTTTTATTGTGGCTGTAATTCTATGAGCTGAATTTTACACTGATCAGGCGTGAAATCGCGCAAGATGACGTCAGGTGAGTGTCCCGATGTCATTCTGTTCTTGCGCGATATTTCGGTCGGCGGGCACATACAAAAGCCGAAAAAGCACTATCCCCAGTCATGACTCACTGGGGATAGTGTGCTGTACAATCAAGCCCCACTGTTCCCCGAGCCGCAACAAATGTGAAGAGTTTGACCAAACCATCAGATTGCCCCAATTCTACCTAACTGTTTAATTTAGGTTAAAAGAATACCAGAACCAGGTTTGTAAACCTAATAAGTAAGTAACTGTTAATTGAACAAATTGTCTTTAACTTATGGCAAAAGAAAGAAATATGAATGCTAACTTCTAACTCAATAATTAAACTCTACCCCTTCTTAAACCCCTTACACAAATACAGACACACACACACACACACACACACGACGCACAAACATGGATTTTATGGGTGAGATAAAACAGTTCAATAGCATCAATCTGGAGTACAGGATTAGATGGGTTGATTTTGATTGATGTTTTCCAAATTCTTTGTAATTTGTTGTTGATGACATGAGGTGGCCTCCGAGCACTTTCAGTCTGTGTTCACTAGTTGAAAAACTTGCTTTTTAATGTCTCTACTGGTGATTTTTTTCCCCTTTTCCTCTTGACAGTGGTTTTCAGGGAAAGCAGGTTACAGTGATGTGAGGGATAGCCAGCTAGCTATAATGGTAGAATTGCTGGAAACTTACAAACACAGTAGAGAGAGGCCTCAGGTCTTCCCTCTTTTCAGGCTAGGAGCTGTTCTGCCTGCACTGTTACCACACAAAACCTTGGTCGCCTGGTCAGAAGCCAATTATAATGCTGTCGTTAGGCAGTTCCCCTTAGTTCAGAAAACCTTTCCGACACCATCCCATTCTGTTATGGCACCTTATGTTCCAGGATAACAACATTGTAGATATTCCTCATCCTGCTCCAGTGAACATGTCTTTCAACTGCAGCCATGGTAGTTTTTTTGAAGCCACAGTCCAATTTTAAAGCCACAGTCCAAGAAAAGTTTTAAAAAATAGGTTCTTTACAACCCGCTGATAATTAAGAGGGCAATTAAGCCCAGTAACAGCGCAATTGTCTGCCATTTTACGTAGCTCATCAAACCTTACGGTTGGGGGATGGGCAAATTGGCCAGATGGCCTTTACATTTTTCATCAAATCTCATCTAAGGGCAGGTTGAGGTTCCCATTATTAAATTTAAAAAAAAAAATAGAAATCTGTGGACAGCATCTTTATAATCCATATGTTCAGGTGCCTGATTGTGATGCTTGGACATTTTTTTCCTGATTTTACAAACTTTATTTCCTGGGTTTCCGATCTTTAGCTCCCTGAGGTAGCTCTCTACCTTCAGGGAGCTTTCTGTCAGCGCTCGCCTGTGTCCACACTGACTTCATCACCCGCCCTCCTCCCACCCCAACCCCAGTTGCACTGAGAGTTTCAGTGTCCGCTTCACACGGGCTGGCCATGAATTGACCAGCCAGTGTGAAATCGTGGTCGGGGGCCGATCACGGTTGGCAGTTTGTTTCCCGGCTGCTCCCGGGCCTACCGATTGCACCCGCCCACTGAGCTGAAAATTCAGGCCTGTGATTCTATGACATTAAACATGACACCTTGCTAGAAGAGGGAAGAGTAGCCTTCTACAGCAGGAAACCATCTTTAAAGAAGATCTTTAGGGAGCAGATCTGGAGTTCTATGATGCCCGGGAAACCTCTTAGCACAGTGGTACCCAGAGCCATTGATGGCAGCAGTCTGAACTTCCATTGCACCTAGGCATTGTGTGGATGCTGTAGTATAACAAAGGAAGCTGACACATCAGACATCAGGTGCCATACCATGGTTGATTCGATGTGTGTGTTGATGGAGGTGCCCAGCCATTTTTTATTCAAAAGAATGGGCCTCAGGTTCTGTGCAAAACCCTGTGCTAGGTTGGTGCTGGACTACTCCATGTTTCTTGACATTGAGGGAAGGCTTTCCAGCAGAGTTCCCAATACACCAAGCATTTGGATGTGTACATCCATCAGACTTCTTCTGTAGCCTGACCAGTCAAAGTTATCATCTGGGTCCTCTGTAGCGGAACCAGTGTGTGATCGTGCCTCCTGGTGAGTTAGTCCCTGCACTATCCTTTCTCCCTGCCGTGATTGCAGTGTACCTTTACTCAGTGTCTCATCACACGCAGATCCTGCCTCTATGCTATCCTTTAAATTACATGCAGTGCCAGTGTCTGAGATGGTGGCTGCCAGTGCAGAATTAAGTCTTCACCTTCACTGCCCTCTTGCTCTTCCTCCACTGCCTGGCCAGGTTGTAATCCTTGGATATGTGGAAGGAGAAATGGACAAGGGTTGGGTTGTGGTGAGGGAAGAGAAGAAATTAAGAAATGTGTGCTTACACCATCAGCAGCTTTTTTTGTTAGAAGAGATTGTGGGATGAGGGAGAAGTGGAATGAGAGGAGGGTTGGGTATGTGGGTGCCCTCATCTTCAGTGGCTTCAGACCCTTTAGTGACCATAGACTCAGCAATGCCCTTTCACATAATGTCCAGTGCCATCCCCTCCATGGGGTTTAGAACATGTAAACTTGCCTCTTCCCTTCCAGCCAGCCCCTGTTGCCTCTGGTTCTCTATCACCTTGTTCTGAAAGAGAGAGGAAAGTGTTTCAGTGAGTGTAGTGCAATCTGGTTGAGTGACGTAGCTGTCATGGTTGAGTAGCTGGTAATGTGTTCAAGCTGTGAGATATGGATATGAGGCTTGCAGTAATGCTAATAAATGTGTGAGGGCGAGGTGAAGCTAAGAATGTTAGGCATGAGTCCTGATTGATAGAGATTGTTGGTAGCTGAGCGATGGGGGTATGATGATTTGAGTAATATATGAAGCTAGTGGTGAGCTTGGTACAATATGGCATTTAGAAATGCATTCATGTGATGTCACTAAACTTCGTCCTGCACTGCATCTATGTTCCCAGAGCTATACTCCTGCATTAACTTCTTCAATTATCTCTTGCCATTGACTTCTGAACACATACCTGGTGAGTCTCCGCCTCCCCCCACCCTCCACTCCCCATCCAACACCCCACCTCACCCTGAAGGTACAGAACATCTCTACTGCTCTCCATTTCCTCCACAAGATACCAGTTTAGTATCTGGAAACCTTGATGCCCACTCTCTCGCATGGTCAATAGCTGTTGATTGTTGCATAGCACTATTCCCAATGATCTCAGCAACTACAGCAACCACAATCCACCTCCCCTTTAAGAGATGCAGGCTGACTTTAACTCAAACTGGTTTGTTTTAAGTAGTGCTAAGAAGTAACAATACTGGAAACACCGACATGTAGCTAATGAACAATGAGGCTACCACTATGTAATGAACAGGCAAAACAAAGTTGGCATTATACCTGTATTCCACAGAATGGGCGTGGGCTAATTGTACATTGCAATCCCAGCATTCATTTTCAGGGGCTAACCAACTTAACCCCTAAAGTCTTCCAGCTTGAATTTCCAATAGAACAAGAAACCCTTGATGAGGTGTAGCAACTATCAATCTCTCACAGTACCTAGAATGAAAAGAACATGAACAAGAAGATACGGCAAGGGGGTATGGGAGTGCTATCTGGCCATAAAACCTTGTAATACCACAAATGGAAAGATAGTCCTTCCCCTACTATTGGCTCTACCCCATATTAAGTGAAAACCTATGGAAGTGTTTAGAGTGGTGTCAGTGGAGATGTTAGAAGGGGAGCCCTTCAGGAATCTTGGGTCTACATTAAACATCCAATGAAGGGGCACAATGGAGAATGGAGTGCCATCCTGTTGATGGCTGGTGGCTGGGTCTTGAAATTGCCATTGTGATATGCTCCAAGGGAATACATCGCCATAAGGATCCGCGATGGGAGAAGAGGGTCCAGAATGTACCACCTGGTCAACCAATCATTGGAGGGAGACAAGGTAAACTTATCAAAATAAAGGTAGTTACTAAGTCACCGCTACTGTATTGTATTCACTTACAGGGTGACCTGTGCTAAGAGTAGTCCTTCCTTCTGTCTGACTCTTACTAATATTGCCTAAGTGGGAGACCACACTCCTATGCAGGCTGAAATTAACAATGTAAATGAGATCTAAATTGATCTTTCTCTGTAGGTAGAGGCCTTGCAGATTGTTAGGGGGAAATTAAAAATGCTAAAAGAGAATACAGTAAGAATTTACTGAAAAAACCCTAAAATCTCCAGGTAGACATGGCTGCTAAACATGTTAAGCGTTAAAGATTACCAGATGAACATTTCACAGCCTTGAGAGTCAGACTGGAGACAAAAGTATGACATAAATTAGATTAAGTGTACTCTCCTCTCACATAAGGAAGGGCCAGATGGTTTTAGCTTAGATATGGGAAGATGAACAATGGACAAAGAGGGGTCTTTGACGAAACACAAACAGTCTTGAGTTGTAAGAACCAAGGTCTTTGTGTACGTGTTTTAATCCTGATTGGATAGTATAATCATGTATACATCCTTTAGAATAATTGATTAGCAAAATCACAAGTTTATGTACTCAATAGGATAGAGTTAGTATGGGACTGGTACGTCAGTTACCGATTGGATGTATTCAAATGTACTCAAATGTGTTATGATAAGAAAAGGTACAAAAGTAGTGAAATGTAATCAGTCAGGGAGCTGGGTCTTCATTCTTAGGAATGATTGCAGCTCCCTTGCATATGCTTGAATAAAACCGATTAAAAGGAAGCCTGAGTCTCTGTGGTCATTGCGGGATCGGAGAGTGTAACATCTCCTCTTCAAGACTGTCATGGGGCATTTGATTATTCCACTATCCATAAGTGTCAAAGCTGTTTTGGCCCAAGTGCAGGTATCCACAAAGCATCTGATAGAGATGAAGCAGGACAATGAGGTAGCTGAGTGACAAATAAAAAAGTTTGGAATCTCGAATGGTAGGAATTGGTCTATAAAATGCAGTGGTATCAAATACTCACAATCGAGTTTGTAATAGTGTAAATTATTGTATTGATTGTTTTGGTCACAAAGCAAAATCAGAAATAAAATTTCAGCAGGTCTGGCAGCATGTGTGGAGGGAGAAGCAGCGATAATGTTTTATGCCAAGGACCCGTTTTAATTATCTTGTCAAATTGGCTTAAGCTTGTGATACACTGATTGTCACGGCAAATGAATAACTTTTAATTCACATGTTTGGAAATTGACACATTTTCCATGTACTTTAGCTTTTTTTAATAGTCCTTGGAATGTGGGCATCACTGGCATGGTCAGCGTTTATTGCCCATCTCCAATTGCCCTTGAAATGGTGGTGGTGAGTCACCTTCTTTATAGTAACTGAAGATGTAGCGTGTCCTGCTGAGTATCGGGCATCAAGTGATGTGCTTGGAGACTCCAGCTATAATAATTTTCATCTTATTTTTCTGGTTTATTGTGAAATGGATTTATAGGGGCAAGCATAGTTGGGTCTGAGTGTGATTTAATTACATTTGGAGTCAATTAGACTGCAAACATTAAATAATCAAAATAAGCTAGGTACTTGAACATGGATGCTGGCCTAGCATGTAAGGTATGAAGGGAATTTGCATTTTTATATAAATGAAGAGATTTGGATTTCAAAGGGATCTTATTCTGTTTACAACTAGTCAGATTGTTACGACACAGCAGTTGGTAAAGGCTGAGTTGTTTAAATCCCGGAGGGAAACCTGAACAACTGTCATAACCTATATTTTCAATTGGCATGGTTGAGATGCAGCTCTGAATTCAGGAATAAAGCTACCAAGTATCAAGAAGTTTTTTTTTAATATAAAACTAAATTAAGCATTTATTAATTTAACAACAAATTAAACACATACACATGTCTGCAAATTACTACCATGATAGCTTTTAAACAAATCAGCAAATTAATCACTCCCAGGTAAATCTTCACCAAGGCAACAGTAACCCATAGATTTTAAACAGACACCAGGCAAAACACATTTGGCCTTACAAATTCAAACTGAGGTTCCTTGCAATTTGTTTCCTTTGCAGACACAGTTGTAGGCTGGTTAGATCTTAAATGCCTCTGAAGCACAAACTCCTTTCTGTTTATACCTAGCTTCCCCTTTGAATGTAAATTTTCCATTGTATTGCTAGGTTTTTAAATTTTACCTCTTCTAACAATAATCCGTTCATTCCACCAATTTTATTAGTAATATAAACACATTGCTCAGTGTCTCCCAGCTAGTACAAGATTTTACCCATTCTTTTGAATGGCTTATTCAACAAATGCAAATTGCACTTTACATCTTAATTTCCTTATGTTTATCTAATTAACATCTCAAAACTACTATATGTCAAAGTACCCAGGCTAGCTGCCTTTAATCCAATTAAGGCACACATAGACGCAGACCCTACTACAATTCCAATTTAACAATAATTTCCAATAACATTATAGATGTTAATAACTCTTCATGACAAGATAAGCAAGGCTGAGTAATGTGCTTATTTTTTTCAAAGGTTACTGACAATATATTAGCAACATGGAAGTTTTTATGTTAAGAGGAAGATACAGTTTCAAAAACATGTGGAACAATTGAATTTACATATTAAAAAGAGAGAAACATATATAAAGGAGAATGAAAGGTCATGTAAGATCTAATATGATTATGTGAAATAGCCTTAATGAAGTCTCCAGCCATATTTGCATAAGTCTGCTATAAAACAAAACTGAAGCTGGGGAAAAACCATTTGAATTCCATTGTCAAGTGGGTATTGTGTTAACTTTCTGATTCTGTTTTAAATCTAAAATCTATTTTGGATCATTACCTTAAAGGGAATGTAACTGGGGGTCAGGTTAATTAGGAATTTCAGGAGTTATTATGATAGTAAGTAATTGTAATCTTACGTACTCACTTGAAATCTTCTCTAATTTGTTAATAGATATTTTAATTTAATTTTTTAAATCTCTAAAGGTCTTGGTGGATTTATTACTTCTGAATTCAGTGCAAATATCTCATAATAAATACAAATTGCAAAACCATTTTGATAGGCCAACCAAGTTTCCCTTGTGGAAGTATAAGATATAATTCTGATTGGGTTACAAAAAGTATCTATGGGTAAGTTTACAGAATTGGCGGAAATTTTGCAGTTGAGATTGCCTGTAGGGGCAAAGAAAGCAGACTTAGTTGAAGTGATAGTACAGCATCTGAAGTTGGAAGTGATACCTGAAACTAGTGAGTCACAGATGGAGGTAGTGAGGTTTCAGTTACAAATGAAGAAGCTTGAATTTGAGCAAGCAAGGGAAATGAAAAATCTTGAACTAGAGGCAACAAAAAAGGAAGAGAAAAGGAGAGAGTATTTTAAAGAGAAATGGAAATGTGAAAACTTGACCTTCAGAGGGAAAAGTTAGCAATGGAGGAGTAAGAGAATGAAAGGGAAAGCGAATACTGGCTTAAGAAGCTGGACTTTAAAAAAGAGACCTCAGATGCTGAGGAAAGTTCTGATGATATAAAAACCTTCAACCTAAAAGCCAGTAGTGAGATGTTTAAATTTGTGCAAGCTTTTCTAAAGTTTAAAGAAAGAGACATGAGTGTATTCTTTACGTCGTTTGAGAAGATAGCTAAACAGATGAAATGGCCACAAGAAAACTGGACATTGCTTTTACAGTCTAGGTCAGTGGGTAGGGCTCATGAGGTTTATGCTTCACTGTCAGAAGAAGTCTTGGTGGATTATGATGCAGCAAAAAAAAAGGCTATTCTAAGTGCATATAAGTTGGTTCCTGAGGAGTACAGGCAGAAATTTAGAAATATAAGGAAACAGCCTGGGGAAACTTATTTGAGTTTGAGAGAGTAAAACAAAGTAATTTTGATTGGTGGATATGGGCATTAAAGGTAAAGACAACATATGCAACTCTTAGAGAAGTAATTCTTTTGGAAGAATTTAAAGATTCAATTCCTTCAGTAGTGAGAACTCATGTGGAGGAACAGAGAGTTAAAATGATAAGACAAGCAGCAGAGATAGCTGATGATTATGAGTTAGCTCATAGATTTAAACTTTCTTTCCATCACCCTTTTAAAGTGGGAAGATGAAAGGGAAGATGGGTAGTCAGAGAAGAGACGTAGTTGGAAATTCTCAGGAAGTCTTCTCTCAGACTAAAAAGGAAGGTGCTGAGGGTAGAGGTGACACTCTTAAATTGATGTGTTTTCATTGTAATAAAGTTGGACAGACAAAGTCAATGTGTTGGAATTTACAGGGAAATCTGTGGCAATAATTAATACAAAAAAGTACTGGAAGTAAAAACACTGTGGGTTCTGAAGTTCAGGAGCTTGAAAAACCAATGGTGTGTGTACAGGTAAAGCAGGAAGAATCAGTGATAAGAAGTGGAAATGTGTTCATAATTTACCAAAGGGAGTTCTGAAGATGAGGTTACAGAAATGTTTAAAGATTTTCTATGTGAAGGGGAAGTCTTTCCATGCGTACAGGGTGGAGCAGGTAAATATATTAAAACTTTAAGAGACACAGGGGCTAGTCAATCCTTAATGTTATGTGATAGTGATATGTATTGTTCAGAGGGAGCATTGCAGGAACAGGTGATAATAAGTGGGGTTCATGGAGATGCAAAACCTATTCCATTGTGGAAGATAAATTAAAAGAATAAGTGAAAAACTGGTGAGGTGATTGTTGGAGTAATGGAAAAATTGCCCATCGTAGGGGTTCCATTTATTTTAGATAATGATATAGCTGGGTCACAGGTGTGAGTCATGCCTACAGTAGTTAAACAGTCTGAGAGGTGCATTCAACAGAAGTGTTGCAGAAAAAGCATCCTGGAATGTTTCCAGATTGTTTAGTAATGAGATCACGAGCTCACAGACTGAAACAAGAAGAGGAAGTTAAAAGGCAGGGAGAAGGTGTTGAAGTTCAATTAGCTCAAACAATCTTTGATTAGATTGTTCAGGGAGAAAGAATGGAAGAGAATGAAGCTGAAGTGTTTAGCACAAAGCAATTTGTAGAATTACAACAAAAAGATCCATGAATAAAGCAGTTATATCAGCCAACTAACTTGGAAACAGAGGCAGAATATTTTCCAGAATACTATTACGTTAAGAGCAATGTGTTGATGAGGAAGTGGCAACTGTATCAAGTTTCCGCAGATGAAAAATGGATGGAAGTGTTTCAGATTGTTATACCACCCGGATATAGAAATGCGATACTAACAGTAGCTCATGAAATTCCAATAGGAAGATATTTAGGAATTAGAAAGATACAGGTGAAAATACAAAAGCATTTTTATTGGCCTGGATTGCATGTAGTGAAATTCTGTAGAACATGTCACACATGTCAGGTGATAGGGAAACCACAAGTAGTGAATAAGCTGGCACCTTTAATTCCAATTCAAGCATTTAAGGAACCTTTTACAGGGTCAATATTAATTCTGTAGGACACCTCCCTAAGACTAAAAGTGGAAATCAGTACTTGCTGACAATAATGGATGTGTCTACAAGGTTTCCTGAAGCGGTACCTTTGCAAAATATTACAGTAAAGAGAATTATGGAAGAGTTGACTAAATTTTTTACAAGATCTGGCTTTCCAAAAGAAATACAATCAGATCAGGGTTCAAATTTCATGTCACAGCTGTTTAAGGAAGTAATGAACAGTTTGGGGATAAAACAGTTTAAGTCAACAGCTTGTGATCTTAAATCACAAGGGGTTTTAGAAAGATGGCATCAAACTTTAGAAACCATTGATGAGGGCTTATAGTCAAGACTATCCACAGGATTGGGAAGGGGAATTCCATTCTTGTTATTTGCTATTAGGGATGCTCCTAAAGCATCACCTGGATTTAGTCCTTTTGAATTAATCTATAGTCATGAGGTAAGGGGACCACTAAAGATAATTCAGGAGAAACTGGTGGGTCAAAATTCAGAAACTATTGCCCTGGATTATGTATCAAACTTGAGAGAAAGATTGGACAAAGCATGTGAGTTAGCTAGGGAACAGTTAAAGATGTTACAGCAAGTGATGAAAGTGAAGGCAGATAGACAGCTCATAGCTTTGTTGCTGGGGAAAATGTGTTAGTTTTGTTACCAGTACTGGGTGATTCATTAAGGTAAGGTTTAGTGGGCTTTACAGGATTGAAAAGAAACTGAGTGAAGTTAATTATTTAGTAGACACTCCAGAAAGAAGAAAGAAGCAGAGGATGTGTCGTAAATATGCTTAAAAGGCACTTTGACAGGGAAGAGGACCAAAAGGAGGTATTAGTGGTGGTAGATAAGGAGAAAGGGGTAGAAATGTAGGATTCTGAAATTAATTTTCCTCTAATCAAATTGGATAATGAAGGGGTACTTAAAAATTGAAACGTAATATTGAGTTACCTCCCAGACAAGTGTCAAAGTGATTTGGAGAAGCTATTGCAGTTACACAAAGATATTTGTGGGAATAAGCTGGGGAGGACAAATTTAGCTACACATGTTGTGTGGGACTCACTTTCAGTGTCCAGGTTTTTTATTAACTATCCAATCTTCCACTTAAGCCTCAAACTCTTGATATCACATCTGCGAACAGATTTTCTCTACCAGCAAACTGTATAATCTGTAGATAAAATGGTTGTAATAATAGACTCCACCTGAAATGTCTTGCACTTTTGTCTCGAAATTTGTCCAAAAACTTCAAAGGATCATGGTCTGTTTGAACAGTTGTTTCTGACAAATTGTTTGCCACATAGGTGACAAAATGCTGCAACGCTAACACCAAACCCAAGGGGCAGAATCTTCTGGTCAGCATGCGGGAGCGGGCCCCATACGCCGATGCATAAAATGATGTGCGATGACATTGGGCGTGTGTCCCGATGTCACCGCGCGTCATTCCAATCTTCAGTTCGGCAGGCGCACACCAGAGAGGGCTGCTCGCCCACCAAACTGTCAAAGGCCTGTCAAAGCCATTTATCAACTAAGTGAAGTACTTGTCAGGGCTGCCCGTCCAACCTCATGGTTGGCAGGTGAAGAGACCAGGCGGCCTTCGCATTTTTCTTGGAACCTCATCCACGGGCGGGCTGAGTTTTCATGAAGGATTTATAACTTTAATAAAAATTTTTATTAAAATTTATAAACATGTCCCAGTTCATGTGACAAATTAATCTCTCTGAGGCGGCTCTGTGCCTTAGAGAGTTTTCTGCTCTCTTTTGCGCGCATGCCCAAAAGAGCGCAAGCCCTGACTCTCCTTCCTCCCCCTGCCCGCACAGGTAGCGCTGAACGCTTCCGGGTGTGCTTCATGCTGGGCAGGCCTTATTTAGCCTGCCCAGGTAAAATGGCGGTGCGCAGCTGATTGCGAGTGGCAATCGGCAGCGCGGCCGCCTGCTCCCGTGTCCGCCCAACCCGCCTGACGGCGAAAAAATTCTCCCCAAGGTCACCTTTTCGATCGTTGGATATCTTCTCTGTTGTGCATTCAACTTCCGTGATAAATACCCTATTGGTTTTTCAATTCCGGTATCATCTTCTCATAACAGTATGGCCCCAATGCCTATATCACTTGCATCAACGACCGACTTAAATTGCTTGGTGTAATCGGGTACTGCCAAAACTGGTGTTGTAGTTAATACAGTTTTCAAACTATCAAATGACTTCTGACACTCTGGTTCCAGTGAAACTTCTTGTTCCTTTTTAATGGTTCAGTCAGTGGAGCAACCACACTGCTAAAATTTGGTACAAATTTCTGGTAAAACCCACTCATGCCCAGAAATCTCAAAACTTCTTGGTTTGTTGTAGACACTGGGAAATCCACAATAGCCTTGACTTTCACATCTCTCGGAGCCACCTTACCATGTCCAATTGTATGGCCTAGATACGTAACTTGTGCTTTTGCAAATTCAGGTTGGCCCGCCATCGCGATATTTGGGAAGGGGGGCGCGCTATAAGTTTGGATGTGCGCCCGCCATCAATTAACCGGCCAGTTAAGGCCCTTGAGGCAGCAATTGAATGCAATTTTTCGCAGCCCGTGCGATCTTCAGGATGTCGCACAGGTGCAATGGGCAGGCGGGTAGGAGACATTTGTATAAACCTCATCCACGGGCAGGATAAGAGGAGTGAGTGGGGTTACTTACATTTGCCTGTGTGAGCAGGAATACTTCAAAACTCACACAAGCTGCTTGGACAGGAGTAAAAGCCTTGGTCAGCACTCTACAATAAAGATTATTTTTGGGGCCTGCAGCTTTCAGGAAGCCTTCCCTTAGCCTGGGAATGGGAGCTGACCTGTCCACTGGAGGCACCTCCTCTGAGGAGGAAGGGAGGGCCAGAAGGGGGAGGAGGCCAGGAGTCCACATTCAGCCTCCAGGGGAGCCACCTTTGGGAGGACAAGCGCAGGCACAAGAGGCGCAGGGCCAATATGAAGTCCAAGGCAGATGGGGTTGCAGAAGACGCCAATATCCTGCTGCCAGAGCACACAGATGGCGAAGCAGCTACCTCAATATATCTGAGGTCCAGTGCCGAAGGAGGGTCCATCCCACAAGGGAGACAGTCACCTCAATTTGTCAGATGATAGGCCCTGAGATCTCTGCAAACTCTGTGGGTGGGCACCCCATGCCTGTAGCACTGAAGGTCATCGCTGTCCTCAACTTCTATGCCCCCGGCTCTTTCCAGGGGTCGGTGGGTGACCTCTGTGGAGTCTCCCAATCAGCTGTCCACACTTGTGTTAAGCAGGTGACAGACACTCTATTCGGGCCTGCATTGACTTTCGCCCACTACAGCTGGGATGAGGCCAGCCAGACACAGCAAGCCAGAGGCTTTGCGGCCATTGCTGGCTTCCCCCACGTCCAGGGTGCTATAGACTGTACACATGTGGCTAGCAAGGCGCCAGAAGGTGAGCCCGGTGCCTTCGTCAACAGGAAGTGTCTCCACTCCATGAGCGTGCAGATAGTGTGTGATCACAGGATGCTGATTCTACAAGTCTGTGCAAGGTACCCAGGCAGCTCCTACAATGCTTACATACTGAGATGCTCCCAGGTGCTGGGGCTCTTCAGTGCTCTGGCCTGGCTTGACGGATGGCTGCTGGGTGACAAGGGCAATCCCTTCAGAAGGTGGCTCATGACACCTCTCTGCCATCCAAGAACAGAGGCTGAGCGGTGGTACAATAGGAGCCACGGCAACACAGGGGCTGTGGTGGAGAAAA
Source organism: Carcharodon carcharias (assembly GCF_017639515.1). Classification (NCBI taxonomy): domain Eukaryota; kingdom Metazoa; phylum Chordata; class Chondrichthyes; order Lamniformes; family Lamnidae; genus Carcharodon; species Carcharodon carcharias. Next base: position 119,852,199 of record NC_054480.1, on the reverse strand, counting down.
CCATCGGGTCCTCTCAAGATGCAGTTCCAATGCCTGGATCGCTCAGGGGGTACCCTCCAATACCCCCCAGGTCATCTGTTGGTGATAGTGGTTGTATGCTGCGCTCTCCACAATCTGGCACTGGAAAGGGGGACGCAGTGGACAAAGAAGATGTAAACGCAGTTGCTCCGGATACACACAATGAGTCCAGCAGTGAGTCCGAAGATGAGCACATATGGGAGAACGCTGAGGGGATAGATGCTGACCTGGCCATGCTCCAAGGAGGCAGGGACACCCAGGAGGCTTTATTCCAAATAACCTTCAGCTAGCCCACCACAGATGGACCTTCAACACATGCCAGGGCTGCAGGCTCCACGCTCGATACCTGAATGCCAAATCAGCTTGGATACTAACATTAATGAAGGCCCTTGTCAATGAAGCTCAACGTCAAATAACTCACTCAGAACATCATGGCTTGCCGTCCAGTTGCAGAAGTAAGGAATCACCGTGAGGCATGGCAGCATATCAAAAAGTATTGAGGGAACAAATGTAACTTCATAAAGTAAAAAAAGTGTTGGACCTCACACCAACTCTTCTAGAAACTACTATGGGCCAACATAATAGCACCAGTGAGAAACCTGTGGTGTGCCTAAGGTGCCTTAAATCTATGCTTACGCGTGCTACATCTTGGTGCTGTCCCCTTGTAGGCACTGGCATCTGAGACAGCATGCTCACTGTGCTGTCTTGTTGGCCTTGATGACCTTGGCAGATGTCCTCTGGCTGGTGGAGCATTTGATGACCCCACCTGGGAGGGAGCTATCAGTACCACAGCTGGCATCTCCCCAGTTGTTGCAGCCTCACTGGATACAATGGTCACTGGAAAAGGGGTGGAGAAGCTGCTGCCCTCATCCAGAGTGCCCTAAGACGAGCCCGCAGAGATGACAGGCAGCTGCTGCACTGACGTGAGGACCTCCCTGCTCACTGTAGCTGGTGCCCAAACCATCTTCCACACTGGCGCTGACCAGCTGAGGCCAATGCCGCTGAGAGGGCTTGCGGGTCCCAGTGCAACCTCAGGAGGCCCTGATTGCTCTCCATGAAAGTCGCCAATCTCTCCATGGAGGAAGCATGGCACTCAGCCATGAGGCTCACTGCATCGGTCATGCTCCGCGTGGGCTCCTCAAGCACGGGCACCAATGCACACATAGCCTCATGTATCTCTGCCAGATCGCCCCACATACCCTGCTGCACTTCCGGCATTCGCTGCCTCACGGAGGACTCCAGAGGCACATCATCAGCCACCGACCGAGCATATACCTTGACCCCAGCAGTCCTCTGACTGCTAGCGCCCTGGGCGCTCTCTGTCTCTGCCTGCACCTCAAGCGAGTGTGATGTGCTCTCACCACCGTGCCCCAGGACACTAGCTGAATATCAAATTCCCACCGAGATGCTGGTATCTGCGCTGGTGCCTGCCTGGCTGAGATGCTGTGATGCTGGTGAATGGATTTGCTTGGGGCTTCAGGGTGAGAGGTGGCCCCTTTGCATCCTCCTCCCAGTCCTGCTCCGATGATGCTGAAAGGAAGATAAAGGATATTTGATTAGTTACAATGCAGACAATGTCAATGTGCATGCTGCTCCCCCGGATCATTAAGCGCTCATCCTTCCATGTTTCTAACTTCAATCACTGAGCATTCAGCATTGCCATGGCTTCTGGGACACACATGGTGACCTGAGTGCTTGCCAAACACACTTCCCTGTGGCACCCCAGCCTCACCAACACCAGTGGACTTGGGGGCATGGTGCCTCTCCAGATCCATGGCCTCCTGCTCGAATTGAGTCATGATGGCCAACTGGGCCTGGCCTCTGTCAGTCCGCATTCCTTCCGACACATTGTGCACGGTCTTTTCCTGAAAAGGAGAGAGGGGCATTGATTAGTCCAGCCTGTACCTGGATTCCCATCGCATCCCTGCCAACCCAGCCAGAGTGGGACATTGCAGGGCTCCAGTGCTTCGTTACCCTGCAGGTGCCGCACACTCACCCAAAGAAGCCAGGGCTGACCCCCACCACCCCCCACCACCCCCCCACCCACCATTGCCCAAATGCTGCCTCCTTCACATGTGGCACCACCAAGTGTCACTGTGCTAAGGAAGGAGGCACAGCGCGTGGAGCACAAACACCAGCAGATGGATTGGTGCCCCGCCACCTGGAAACTCCCCTTCCAGCATGTTAGCACCCCGACTTTGACATGCTTCTCTGTCTAGGTGCAGATCCTTGACTTTCACCCCCATGTCACCCATGCTGCAGATGCAGAACACATCCTAGCTCAACCCTCTCAGGATGAACTGGGCATGGGCAATATCTGCTGGCACACCCAGCGGGGGATACATGACATGAAAGATTCAATGCCATTACTGTACTCAGAGTTGCCGGGGGGGAGGGGTGCTGGGGGATGCTGGGGGGAAAGGGTGACGGCTGCATTAAGTAACTTGAGGCAACATGGTACCCATCCTTCCCGAGCACAGGAGATTGTTGAATGTTTTGTGGCACTGGGCCCATGTGCGCCGCACCACATCATGGGAGATGACACTCTCAGCCACCTCCTCCCATGCACGTTTGGTCAGGTGGGGAGGTCTCCGCCTCCCGTTCCTCGGAAGAAGGACCTCCAGCTGTGCTGCTACCTCCCCCAGGAGGGCAGCTAGGCACTCGTCAGAGAAACAAGGGACACACTGCCCCACTGGCCTGGGTTGCCCAGATGGCCTACCCTCCGGATTGTGCCAGGCATATTGCCCCCCCGACGTGCTCTTCCCCCAGCCACTGTGAGCAGCCTTGCAAAGGCTGCCAGGTCTTTATTTAAACAGGCCACTGGTTCACCATTGGACCCGGCAATCTGTGCACGCTAGCCACTGCCCGCCCACTCCCACTATCCTCGGGAGTCATGAACTACGCTGGTGGGCCTTAATTGGTCTGCCGCCTAAAATGGCGGCGCGGACCCGATCGCAGGTGGCGATTGGGTCTGCGCCTGTGCCCGCTCGGCCTGCCCAACATGAGGAAAATTCTCCGACATTTATAACTAAATCTGTCTTCCCCAAGATATTCCCACAAATAGGTTTATGTGACTGCCATTCTCTCAGTTCCTTCGCCTCCGTTGCATCTGTTCTGATGATGCTACCTTCAAAAACAGTTCCTCTGACATGTCCTCCTTCCTTAACCGAGGTTTTCCACCCACGGTCGTTGACAGGGCCCTCAACCGTGTCCGGCCCATCTCTCGCGCATCTGCCCTCACGCCTTCTCCTCCCTCCCAGAAACATGATAGGGTCCCTGTTGTCCTCACTTATCACCCTACCAGCCTCCGCATTCAAAGGATCATCCTCCGACATTTCCGCCAACTCCAGCATGATGCCACCACCAAACACATCTTCCCTTCACCCCCCCAGCGGCATTCTGTAGGGATCATTCCCTCCGGGATACCCTGGTCCACTCCTCCATCACCCCCTACCTACGGCACCTCCTCATGCCCACGCAAAAGATGCAACACCTGCCCCTTCACTTCCTCTCTCCTCACCGTCCAAGGGCCCAAACACTCAAATGAAGCAGCATTTTACTTGCATTTCCCCCAACTTAGTCTACTGCATTCGTTGCTCCCAGTGCGATCTCCTCTACATTGCAGAGACCAAACGTAAACTGGGCGACCGCTTTGCAGAACACCTGCGGTCTGTCCGCAAGAAAGACCCAAACCTCCCTGTCGCTTGCCATTTTAACACTCCACCCTGCTCTCTTGCCCACATGTCTATGCTTGGCTTGCTGCATTGTTCCAGTGAAGCTCAACGCAAACTGAGGAACAGCACTTCATCTTCCAACTAGGCACTTTACAGCCCTCCGGACTGAATATTGAATTCAACAACTTTAGATCTTGAACTCCCTCCCCCATCCCCACCCCCTTTTCCAATAATTTATATAGATTTTTCTTTTTCCACCTATTTCTATTATTTTTAAATCTTGTATGCCCTGCTAGTCTTTCCACCCCACCCGCACTAGAGCTGTACCTTGAGTGCCCTGCCATCCATTCTTAATTAGCACATTCGTTTAGTTAATATCACCACCTTCAATACTTCTTTGTTCCTTTGTCTATGACATCTTTTGATTATCTGCTCCTATCACTGCTTGCTTGTCCCTACAACCACACCACGCACCCCCCCGACTTCTCTCCCCTCACCTTAAACCAGCTCATATTTCACCCCTCTTCTAATATTCAATCAGTTCTGTTGAAGGGTCATGAGGACTCGAAACGTCAACTCTTTTCTTCTCCGCCAATGCTGCCAGACCTGCTGAGTTTTTCTAGGTAATTCTGTTTTTGTTTATGTGACTGCAATAGCTTTTCCAAATCGCTTTGATACTTGTTTGGAAGGTCATTCAATATTTAATTTAAATTTTCAAGTACCCCCTCATTATCTGATTTGATTAGAGTAAAATCAGTTTCAGAGCCTTGCACTTCTACCTCTTTCTCATCATTCACTAACACCTCTTTTTGTTCCTCTTCCCTGTCAAAGTACTTTTTAAGCATATTGACATGACACATCCTCTGCTTCCTTCTTCTATCTGGAGAATTTGTTAAATAATTTACTTCACCCAATTTCTTTTTAATCACGTAAGGTCCACTAAACCTTGCATTTAATGAATCACCTGGTACTGGTAACAGAGCTAGAGGGAGAATTTTCATGTCGGCGTGCGAAAGCAGGCCGCGCACGCCAACACATAAAACGATGCGTGGTGATGTCAGGCGTGTGTCCTGACATCACCGCGCGTTATTCAGATCTTTCGTTTGGTGTATGTGTGCTGGAGGTGGCTGCACACCTGCTGAACTGTCAAGGGCCTTTTAAGGCTATTAAGAAACTAATTAATGTAATTATCAATGCTGCCCGTCCAATCTTGAGGTTGGTGGGCAGGTGAAGATTCCAAGCGGCCTTCGCGTTTTTCAGGAAACCTCATCCACGGGCGGGATGAGGTTTCCTGAAGGTTTTATTAAATAAATTAATTAATTTTTCACATTTCATAAACATGTCCCAGCTCATGTGACACTGTCACATGAGGGCACATGTGTAAATAATGTTTATGTTTCTTTATTGAAAAATCTCAATATGTACTCAATCTCCCTGCGGCAGCTCCATGCCTCAGGGAGATTTCTGTGCTCTTTCACACGCATGCACAAAAGAATGCAGGCTCTGACTCTCCGTCTTCCCCCTGCCCGCACAGGAAGCACAGAGCACTACCAGCTGTACATCACACTGGGCGGGTCTTAACTGGTCCGGCCACGTAAAATGGCGGCGAGGAGCTGATCGCGGGCGGCGATGGTCTCCGCGCTCGCCCGTGCCCGCGCCCGCTCCCAGCCAGCCCACTCGACAGAGAGAAAATTTTCCCCAGTACTTTCCCTCCAGGAACAAATCTGTGCACTTTAGCTTTCTTACCTGCCTTCACTTTCATCACTTGCTGTGATATCTTTAAATGTTCCCTAGACAACTCCCATGCTCTGTTTAGTCTTTTCCTGAAACTTGATACAAAATCCAGGAGAATTGTTTCTGAATTTTGACCCATCAATTTCTCATGAATCAGTTTCAGTGGTCCCCTTAACTCACGACCATAAACTAGTTCAAAAGGACTAAAACCCCAGCCCATACATTAGGAGCATCTTTAATAGCAAATGACAAGAATGGAATTCGCCTATCCCAATCCTGTGGATAATCCTGACAGTACGCTCTCATCATAGCTTTTGAAGTTTGATGCCATCTTTCCAAAGCTCCTTGTGACTTTGGATGATAATCTATTGATTTAAACTGTTTTATCCCCAAAACTATTCATTAATTCCTTAAATAGTTGTAACATGAAAATTAACTCCTGATCTGATTGTACTTCTTTAGGTAAACCATCTCTTGCAAAAAATTTAGTTAACTCCTCCACAATCTTCCTAGTTTCTTAAAGGCATCACTTCAGGAAACATTGCAGACACATCCATTATTGTCAATAAGTACTGATTTCCACTTTTAGTCTTAGGGAGGGGTCCTACACAATCAATCATGACTCTGGTAAAAGGCTTTTCAATTGCTGGTGTTGGGATTAAAGATGCCATCTTAATCACTGCTTGTGGTTTCCTGTTACCTGACATATGTGACGGGTTCTACAGAATTTTACTACATCCCTATGCAACCCTGGCCAAAAAAAAAGCAGCTGTATCTTTTCCTCTGTTTTTCTAATTCCTAAATGTCCCCCCATTGGAATTTCATGAGTAATCCTCAGAATCTCATTTCTATACCTTAATGGGATAACAATCTGATGCACCTCACTCCAGCTTTCATTTGCTGAGACATGATCCTGCCTCCATTTTCCCATTAAAATATCTCTCTCAAGGTAAAAACATATTGGAATACATTTTGCTTCTGTTCCTGAGCAAGCTTTCTGATATAACTGTTTTAACAGCAAATCATTTTTCTGTAACTCCACTAACTTCCTTGATTTAAGCACTTCAGCTGAATTGTCTTGTGTTCTTTCCTCCTGAACAATGTTATCAAACGCAGTGCCAGCTAATTGGATTTCAATATCTTCTTCTAGCCTTTGAACTGCCTGCCCTTCTTGTTTTTCTAGTTTCAACCTGTGTGCCTGTGACTTTGTTATCATACAACCTGGAAACAATCCAGGATGCTCCTTCTGTAACACATCTGTTGAAACCACTTCTACAGCCTGGTCAACTTCCATAGGCATCATTTACATCTATGACCTTGCTATATCATTACCCAAAATAAATTTAATGCCTGCAATGGGCAATTTTTCCACTACTCCAGCAATAACATCACCTGTCTTCCATTTGCTCCTTAAATTTATCTTCCACAAGGGGATAGGTTTAGTATCCCTATGAACCCCACTTATTATCACCAGTTCCAGCAATATTCCCTCTGAGCAACAAATGTCACTATCCCACAACATTAAGGATTGACTAGCCCCTGTGTCTCTTAAAATTTTAACATCTTTACCTACTCCACCCTGTACAGATGGAAAGACTTTCCCTTCACACACAAAATCTTTAAACATTTCTGCAACCTGCTCCTCAGAATTCTCTTGGATAAACTGCAAACACATTCCCACTTCTTTGCCTGTCACTGATTCTTCTTGTTTTGCCTGTACACAAACCACTGGTTTCTCCTGTGCCTGAACCTCAGAACCCACAGTACTTTTATTTCAAGAATTTTCCTGCACCCCAATAATTCTAACAGATTTTCCCAGTAATTTCCAACACACTGACTTCATGTGCCCTTTATTACAATGAAAACACCTGATTTGTAGAATGTCACTTCTACCCGCAGCATCTTCCTTTTGATTGTGAGAAAAAAACTTCCTGGGAATTTCCAGCTTCTCCTTCTCTTCCCTGGCCACCTACCTCCCTTTCACCTTCCCACTTTCTATCCTTTTCCAATTTAAAAGGGTGACAAAAAAAGGTTTAGCTCTATGATGTAACTCATAATCAGCAGCTATCTCTGCTGCTTGCCTTACAGTTTGAACCCCCTGTTCCTCCACATGAGTTCTCACTCATTCACACAAAGGAATTGAATTTTTAAATTCTTCCAAAAGAATTACTTCTCTAAGAGCTGCATATGTTGTCTCTATTTTTAACGCCCATATCCACTGGTCAAAATTACTTTGTTTTACTCTTTAAATTCAATATAAGTTTGCCTAGGCTGTTTTCTCATATTCCTAAATTTCTGCCTGTGTCCCTCAGGAAACAACTCGTAGGCACTCAAAATAGCTTTTTTCACCATATCATAATTCACAGATGCTTCTTCAGACCGCGAAGCATATACCTCATGCACTCTACCCACCAGCTTAGACTAAAAATAATGTCCAGTACTCCTGTGGCCATTTCATCTGTTTAACTATCTTCTCCAATGAATTAAAGAATGTTTCAATATCTTTCTTCCTCAAACTTTGGAAGAGCTTTTATAAATTTAAACACCTCCCCACTGAGTTTTAGGTTAAAAGTTTTTTCATCATCAGGACCCCCCTCAGAATCTGAGATCTCTTTTTTAACTTCCAGCCTTTTAAGCAAGTATTCTCTTTCTCTTTCCTTCTCTTTCTCCCCTGCCTCTCTTTCTTTATCCTTCTCTCTTTCTTGAAATTGTAGTTCCAGCTTCCTTTCTTTCTCCAGCCATTCTTTTTGCTCGCTTTGAAATGTCCTTTCTCTGTCCTTTGCGTCTAATTCAAGTTTTTCAGTTCAAGCGTCTTCATTTCAAACTGAAGCCTCACTACCTCCAGCTGTGACTCACTAGTGTGAGGTATCACTTCCAACTGTAGATGCTGTGCTTTACTTTTAATTGTATCTGATTTCCTAGCTACCGCAGGTAACCCAAATCTTAACTTATCTACCAACTCTGTTCATTTACTCTTTTTGTAACCCAATCAGAATTATATCTTCTACTCCCAGACAAGTCTTAGCAATTGCTGATGCCATCTTGCAGTCTTACCACTTATAAAAAAGCTCACCAACTCCTGAATTTAGAATGTTTTTCGTACTGGTAAACTTAAGATTCACCAATTCCAAATCAATCAAAGAACTACAAATATTATCCTGCCAAGAGCCCCCAGTTGTTATGACAAAGCAGCTGGTAAAGGCTGAGTTATTTAAATCCCAGAGGGAATCTTGAGCAACTGTCATAACCTATTTTTTCAATTGGTATGTTTGAGATGCAGCTCTGAACTCAGGAATAAAACCACCAAGCTTCCAGAGGCTTTTTTTATATAAATTGAAATCAAACATTTATTAATTCATCAACAAATTTAAACACATACACATGCCTACAAATTACTACCATAATAACTTTTAAACAAATCCCCAAATTAATCACTCCAAGGTAAATCTTCATCAAGGCAACAATAACCCATAGGGCTGCATCTTCCAGTCAGTGAGCGGGGGGGCAGGGCCCAGTTGCTGATGCGTAAAATGACATGGGGTGACATTGGGCGGGCATCCTAATGTTACCCCATGTCATTTAGATTTTCAGTTCGGCGGGTGCGCAGCCGACCCAGCTGTGCGCCTGCCGAGCTGTGAACAGCCATTTAAGGCCTTTAAAAAACTAATTAGCTAACTAATGGACCTGCCCATCCACCCTTAAGGTTGGCGGGCAGGCGAAGAGCCCAGGCGGCATTCAGAAGAAACATGAACCCTCATCCACAGGTGGGATGAGGTTTCATGAGGGATTTAAAATGTTAATAAAATGTTGAAATGAAAGAAATTGACATGTCCCAGCTTATGTGACATTGTCACATGAGGGGACATGTCAGGAATTTTTTTTGTACACTTCCAAAAATGTTTACAACTTCCACCAATCTCCCTGAGGCGGCACTTTGCCCCAGGGAGATTTGTGTGCTCTTTCATGTGCATGCGCAAAAAACGACACTCCCGGTTCAGGGAATACCACCCCCCCGACTCGCACAGGGAGTGCACAGCGCCTCTGGGCGGACGTCACACTGGGCAGGTCTTAATTGGCCCACCCACATAAAATGACAGCCTGCCCCCAACCGGGATGGGGAAGGGGGGCCTGTGGGTCGATCCAGAGCCTGCCCACTCGCGCCCACTCCCGCACATCCCTCCCAATGGGGGAAATTGTTGCCCATAGACTTTAAACAGACACCAAGCAAAATACATTTGACCTTATGTATTCAAAATGAGGTCCTTCGCAATTTTGGTTCCTTTGCAGACAGTTGGAGAGATCTTAAATCCTCTGACCTGCACGCACAAAACTCCTTTCTGTTTATACCTAGCTTCCCCTTTGAATGTAAATTTTCTATCGTATTGCTAGGTTTTTTAAATTTTACCTCTCCTCACAATAATCCTTTCATTCCACCAATTTTATAAGCATTATCAACACATTGCTTGGTGTCTCCCAGCTAGGTGCAAGATTTTACCCATTCTTTTGAATGGTTTATTCAACAAATGCAAATTGCGCTTTACCTTTTAACTAATTTACGTTTATCCAATTAACATCTCAAAACTACTATACATCAAAGCACCCAGACTAGCTGGATTTAATCCAATGAAACCATACACACACACACACACACATATACACACAAAATAGACCCAGACCTCACCAGAAGTCCAATTTAAAAATAATTTCCAATAACTTTATATACATATCTCTTCATAACAAGTGCAACTCTCAAGAAGCTGCATCATTGTTTTAGCCTACATGGTCTAACAAAAATCATAATTTCTGATACTGGTAAAGTCTTTACCTGTACAGGGTTTCAGAGATTCATGAATTTAAATGGAATCTGACATATTAAAACAACCCCATACCACCCCTCACCAAATGGTTTAGCTGAGAGAGCTGCGCAAACTTTCCAATCTGGAATGAAGAGGTTATCAGAAGGTACTCGAGAAATTCAACTTTCCCGCTTTCTTCTCCATTTTCATACAATGCCTCATTTGACTACGGGTTCAACACCGTCTGAATTATTGATGAAATGCCACCTATGTACAAGGTAAAGTCAGATGTTTCCAAATTTAGAGGGGAAGGTAGAGAGGAATCAGAGTAATCAAAAATTGAATCATGATATGCACAGCAAAGCTCTCACATTCACTGTAAGAGATAGAGTATTCATGTGGAATTTCGGAAGTGGGTACCAACCCTTGTTGGGTTCCTGGAGCCATTGTCTCAGAGACTGGTCCTTTATCCTTCCCGGTGGAAGTGGAAGACAGAATTGTTCAAAAACACTTGGACCATACTTGTGATAGAGAGACATTCCAACAACCAACTATTCTGCCTATGACTAATGTCAAACCATCAATTCCTGTGGTGACAGATCGACCTGGAATGGACATGCCCGATGTCTCTGTCGAGTTGCCTAACCCTGGATTGTCACTTTCTGATGATGTGTCTGGTGCTGTAGTTCCTGATCATGCCGATCCTGTGAGGGAACCTCAAGTGGTAGAGCTACGCCGCTCTAATCGAATAAGGAAAACACCTCAAAGACTTAATCTTTAATCACCTGAAGTTATATATATTTATATATTACAAAACAAAAACAAAAATACCTGGAAAAACTCAGAAGGTCTGGCAGCATCTGCAGAGAGGAACACAGTTAATGTTACAAGTCTGAATGACCCTTCAACAGAGATAAGTAAAAATAGAAGAGAGGTGAAATATAAGCTGGTTTAAGGGGGGGGGGGACAAGTAGAGCTGGATAGAGGGCCAGTGAAAGGTGGAGATAACCAAAAGTTGTCATAGACAAAAGGACAAAGAGGTGTTGAAGGTGGTGATATTATCTAAGGAATGTGCTAATTAAGGGTAGAAAGCAGGACAAGCAAGGTACAGATAGCCCTAGTGGGGGTGGGGTGAAGGTATCGAAAAAGGTGAAAAGTTGAGATAAAACAATGGATGGAAATACATTTTCAAATAATGGAAATAGGTGGGAAAAGAAAAATCTATATAAATTATTGGGAAAAAAAGGAGGGGATCGGAAAGGGGGTGGGGATGGAGGAGGGAGTTCATGATCTAAAAATGTTGAACTCAATATTCAGTCCGGAAGGCTGTAAAGTGCCTAATCAGAAGATGAGGTGCTGTTCCTCCAGTTTGCGTTGAGCTTCACTGGAACAATGCAGCAAGCCAAGGATGGACATGTGGGCATGAGAGCAGGGTGGAGGGTTGAAATGGCAAGTGACAGGGAGGTCTGGGTAATGCTTGCGGACAGACCGAAGGTGTTCTGCAAAGTGGTCACCCAGTCTGCATTTGGTCTCTCCAATGTAGAGGAAACCACATTGGGAGCAACGAATGCAGTAGACTAAATTGAGGGAAGTGCAAGTGAAATGTTGCTTTACTTGAAAGGAGTGTTTGGGCCCTTGGATGGTGAGGAGAGGGGAAGTAAAGGGGCAGGTGTTACACCTTCTGCAGTTACATGGGAATGTTCTGTGGGAGGGGGTTGAGGTGTAGGGGATGCTGGAGGAGTGGACCAGGGTGTCCCGGAGGGAATGATCCCTGCGGAATGCCGCCGAGGGGTTGAAGGGAAGATGTGTTTGGTGGTGGCATCATGCTGGAGTTGGCGGAAATGACGGAGGATGATCCTTTGAATGCGGAGGCTGGTGGGGTGATAAGTGAGGACAAAGGGGATGCTATCATGTTTCTGGGAGGGAGAGGAAGGTGTGAGGGCAGATGCGTGGGAAAGGGCCGGACACGGTTGAGGGCCCTGTCAACCAACATGGGTGGAAAACCTCGGTTAAGGAAGAAGGAGGACATGTCAGGGGATCTGTTTTTGAAAGTGGCATCATCAGAACAGATGCGACGGAGGCGAAGGAACTGAGAGAATGGGATGGAGTCCTTACAGGAAACGGGGTGTGAGGAGCTGTAGTCGAGGTAGCTGTGGGAGTCGGTTGGCTTGTAATGAATATTGGTGGACAGTCTATCACCAGAAATTGAGACTGAGAGGTCAAGGAAGGGAAGGGAAGTGTCAGAGATGAACCATGTGAAAATGATGGAGGGGTAGAAATTGGAAGCAAAATTAATAAATTTTTCCAGGTCCAGACGAGAGCATGAAGCAGCACCGAAGTAATCATCGATGTATTGGAGAAAGAGTTGTGGGAGGTGGCCGGAGTAGGACTGGAACAAGGAATGTTCTACATACCCCATAAAGAGACAGGCATAGCTGGGGCCCATGCGGGTGCCCACAGCCACACCTTTTATTCGGAGGAAGTGAAAGGAGTTTAAGGAGAAATTGTTCAATGTGAGAACAAGTTCAGCCAGATGGAGGAGAGTAGTGGTGGATGGGGATTGTTCGGGCCTCTGTTCGAGGAAGAAGCGGAGAGCCATCAGACCATCCTGGTGGGGGATGGAAGTGTAGAGGGATTGGATATCCATGGTGAAGAGGAGGCGGTTGGGGCCAGGAAACTGGAAATTGTTGATATGATGTAGGGTGTCAGAGGAATCACTGATGTAGGTGGGAAGGGACTGGACAAGGGGAGAGAGAAGGGAGTCAAGATAGCAAGAAATGAGTTCCTTGAGGCAGGAACAGGCTGACACGATCGGTCTGCCAGGCCAGTCCTGTTTGTGGATTTTGAGTAGGAGGTAGAAGCGTGCCGTCCGAGGTTGGGAAACTATTAGGTTGGAAGCTGTGGAAGGAAGATCTCCAGAGGAGATGAGGTCAGTAACAGTCCTAGAAACAATGACTTGATGTTCAGTGATGGGGTCATGGTCCAGGGGAGGTAGGAGGAAGTACCTGCGAGTTGACACTCAGCCTCTGCGAGGTAGAGGTCAGTGCGCCAGACAACAACAGCAACACCCTTGTCAGCGGATTTGATGACAATGTCAGGGTTGGACCTGAGAGAACAGAGTGCAGCAAGTTCAGAGAGAGACAGGTTAGAGTGGGTGAGAGGAGCAGAGTAATTGAGATGACTAATGTCACGCCGACAGTTCTCAATGAAAAGATCAAGAGAAGGTAATATATGTATATATTGTTGGATATTCAAATATTCTCTGTAAATAGAAACTGTAAAAAGCTAAAGAGGAAGGAAATGAAGTAACTGAAAGTATAGCCTCGCCTGCTGTCTATCAGCAGTCACGTGATGTTCTTGGATGCTCCAACAAATGAGCCCTAAGTGTGGGTAATCCAGGCATGGGGCTTCCTGACAAGAGTCCTGATCGAAAATGTAGCATCTGAAAAGCTCTCTGTAATACAGTTTATCTGTTTCTTGTTGAAACCTGCCTGGTCCGTCAAGCCATTATATTCTAGAACTGCTGCATTGCATGTGGTTTAGATGCACCCATAGCGCTATTAGGGAAAGAGTTCCAGGGTTTTTACCCAGTGACAATAAGGCAATAGAAATATAGTTCCAAGTCAAGATGCTTAGTGACTTGGAGGGCAACTTGCAGGTGATGATATTCCCATGTACCTGCAACCTTTGTCCTAACTTCTAGGTGTTAGAGGTCACAGGTTTGGAAGGTGCTATCAGAATAACCTAGGAGTGTTGCTGTTGTGCATCTTGTGCTTGCAACACACTGCTGCCACTGTGTGCCAGTGGTGGGAGTGATGTTTAAGGTGGTGAATGGGGTGCCGATTAAGTGGGCTGCTTTGTCTTAGATGATGTCAAGCTGCTTGAGTGTTGTTGGAGCTGCACTCTTAGAGGCAATGAAGATTATTCCATTACACTCCTGGCTTGTGCCTTGCAGATGGTGGAAGGCTTTGGGGAGTCAGGAGGTGAGTTACTCAGCACAGAATTCCCAGCCTCTGACCTACTATTGTAGCCACAGCATTTATATGGCTGGTCCAGTTAAATTTCTGATCAATGGTAACCCCCGGCATATTGATGGTGGGGAATTTAGTAATGGTAATGCTGATGAATGTCAAAGGGGATGGGGGGGGTGGTTAGATTCTCTCTTGTTGGAGAAGATAATTGACTGGCATTTGTGTGAAGTAGTTGTTACCTGCCACTTATCAGCCCAATCCTGGATGTTGTCCAGGTCTTGCTACACTATCTGAGGAGTCACGAATGATACTGAACACTATGCTACCATCAACAAACATCCCTACTCTGACATTATGTTGGACAGAAGGTCATTGATGAAACAGCTGAAGATGGTTGGGCCTAGGACACTCCTTAGTGATGTCTGGGGACTGGGATGTTTGGCCTTCAAAAATCGCAACTGTCTCCTTTTGTGCTAGGTATGACTCCACTTAGTGGAAAGCTTTCCCTCTGATTCCCATTGACTTCAAATTTACTAGAGTTTTTTGATGCCACACTCAAATACTGCCTTAATGTCAAGGGCAATCACCCCCACCTCACCTCTGGAATTTAATTCTTCCCTTCCATGTTTGGACCAAGGCTGTAATGAGGTCTGGAGCTGAGAGGCCCTGGCGGAATCCAAGCTAAACATTGGTGAGCAGTTTGTTGCTGAGTAAGTACCGCTTGATAGTGCTATTGAACAACACCTTCTATCACTTTGCTGATGATCAAGAGTAGACTGATAGGACAGTAATTGTTCAGATTGGATTTGTCCTGCTTTTTGTGGACAGGACATATCTGGGCAATTTTCCACATTGCTGGGGAGAAAGATGCTTGTGTTGTAGCTGTACTCAAACAACTTAGCAAACATGGCTAGTTCTGGAGCATAAGTACTATTGTAGGGTGCTGTCAGGGCCCATGGTCTTCACTGTATCCAGTGCCTTCAGCGGTTTCTTGATATCATCAGTACCATCATGCACCATAGTTAAATAGACCTAACTAAAACCTAAAAACATCTGTTGATACAAGACAGAGCAAAAACAATTGGAATAAAAGCAGAAAATACTGGAAATACTCAGTAGGTCAGGCAGTATCCGTGGAGAGACAGAGAGTTAGCAGTTCAGGTCGATGATCCTTCAATGAGTGCCGTCAAGCCGGAAAGCTGTTTCTCTCCACAGATGCAGCTTGACCGGCTGAGAGTTTCCAGCATTTTCTGTTATTTCAGATTTCCAGTATCAGCAGTATTTTGCTTTTATAATGAAGACTACTAGAATTTGCATACTAATCAGAAGTTAATCATATCAGGAGGCCATCATTGGATAAGGTGGTGCTTATCTGAAACATGGAAAAGCAGAATTGCTAAACAGATGGCTCTGATCACATTAAACATCCATTCTATCGGTGAGAAATCTCATATTCTTTCAATAAGATTAAAGGAAACAAAGGTTGACTTTGATCAAACAAAGAAGTCAAAAAGCAGACAGTTTACACTGCGAGGCCTATTACATTCCTACCTTCCTTCAGTTCTGAGGAAAGGTCCTAGATTTGAAATATTGGGCAGAATTTTCCATTTTTGAGACTAAATGCAGGCGAGTTTCACAGCTCATTTCCCACTGGGTGGCGGGGTGGGAACTCGCGCCTGGTTTCACGCTCGGAAGCTCATTAATTATGCATCATTGAGTAGCTCTCCGAATCACATGGCAGGGCAGGAACTGATTTGTCCACTCTGCCATTACCTAATGAGGTCAAAGGTCCGGGAGCCATATTTAACAGCTACCCAAACACACTCAATCACTCTCTCCAGTCCAGTTGCGTGGAGGAAACATCTCGATATGGCTGTGGCCAAGAAAAAAGCTGCACCAAGGTTCAGCAATGACTCCCATGAGGCCCTCGTCCGTGGAATCAGCCAGCACCAGGATGTTCTTCAGTCAAGAGATGGCTCCAGGATGCCCACAGGCATCACCTCACCATCTTAGGAGGCGGTCGCAAGGGAGATCAACTTGCCAGGCACCCGCCCAGGAAACGCCATCCAGTGTAGGAAGAGGGTGAATGAACTAATCTGTTCTGCCAGAGTAAGTCAGCCTTCAGCTAACTCCAATCTCACACTCTCATCGTGGCATCATGCACTCAAAGCATTACACTGCTCAGGGATCTCACACAATATTAGCAGAGGACACATATCAGCAGTGATTGTCTCTCAGATACTTTAACACCGCCAGCGTCTTATCTATCACGCTGCATAAACTCCATCCTCAGCCCTTACTGGGGAGGGCTCAGCACACACAGCAGGCATACATACTCCCCAACCTCTCCTCCACCTCTCCTCATCACACTCCATCCATCTGCCTTCATGCAGGCCAAGCTTGCCCACAACAGGAGGGAGAGATCCCAGACTGGAAGAGGGTTGGGCGACATCCAGGAGCTCTCCAAATTCAAGGAGAATGCTGCTGAGTTGGCAGGGGAGGGCAGAGATCACTCCTATGGGGAAGGCGGAATCGGCCTCTCCCAGCAACCCAATACGGATGAGCCCTCCATGAGTTGATCACATCCTGACGTTCTCAGTGAGTGACGTGCAATGTTGTATTCAGCCTGTTCAAGAACTAAACCTATCTTCTCTCTCTTCAGGCAGCAGCAGGTCCAGATGGACCACCAGAGTCAGCATAAACCCCAGCCCCAGGCTACTTCAGAGGATGCTAAAGAGGATCCATTTAAGAGCACCTTTCACTACATGCACCTAACCCCTCCAACAGCGCGGAGCCACAAACCAAGGTGGGTTATAGATTAAGTTAGGGGTCACATTCTGGGGAACACCTTACAGACACATCTCCACAGCAGGCCGAGGCAGTGACAGACCAGGTCTCCGGCACTTGGAGGACTGCTGGAGATCAGGCACCATTGAGTCCGAGTCTCTGGAAATGGCCATCTCACACATGCTGAAGATGCAACGACAGGCAGGGAAAAATTGAGTAGAGTTAAGAGAGGCAGTCAACAGACTAGAGTGAAGGATGGAAAAGCCCGCTCACGTTCTGTCTGATGTTGTGGCTCTGGCATGCGAGTGCCTCGACACCTCCATGGGAAAGGTGGCAACTGCCTTAGAGACCTTGGTCAGCAGATTCTGCTGGACTTGTGCTTAGACCTACACTCCATCACTATAGGCTTTGATGGGATCCATCAGTGGCTAGGTGAGAGGGGGCAGGGCACCTTGACCTTCCTCCGGGAGCACTTCTCCTCAGGGAGTAGGCCAGGCACCCTCAGGTACCCACAGGGAGGAGGACCAGCAGCTGGAGACCCAGGACCATCCATCCAGGTGACTCCAAGAATGTCCCGCTGATCCCAATTCCCTCTGTCTATGATCCTATCGCCTCCAGCTGTACAGGCCGAGGAGAGTGCACCTGGCCCAGTGCAGGAGAGCCAAAGCAGGCCAGGGCCTTCTAGGCCTCGCCCCTCTAGAGGATGCCTACCAAAGTTATCAAAGACAACAGTGCATGGCTGCTTCCACTTCTGCTGTGGATGTCGGGAATGCACCAAGACATCGCAGTAGGGTTAGAAAAATTAAGAAACTTTGACATCACTTCTGGGTCACAGGTGTTCAATCACCATATATATCATTCACCTTTGTAAGCATATTTGCTAATCAAGAGAATGGTCTCATCATTTGAAAGGGTCGTGCATGTGTATCTATGTGCCTTCTTACTGTAAGGGTGAGCCATGCTCCCATTCAGTAATCGCGTCTCTTTGTAAGCCTCACATTCATGTAATGTGTAACTGAGTCATGATAGTTACTCAACCCTTGTGTCAGGGAGATGTGTCAAACTCTTCACTGGAAGTGTTTCCAAGTGCGTTAATAACCTCTATTACTTACAAGACAACATAGTTTGACTTACAGGCAAGTTAAGAATAGGTAAGCTTTCTATTGAATTTCTCCATGTAGTAAACCCAAGGTTTTGCCAGTTTTCATTTCTAAACGTATTGATAATGCTAAAGTGAGACACTGTCCCACCATTGAAAGAGCATTTATGCAAGATGAGATTGAACAGGGTTATTAATTTACATGTGCCCTAAGCTGGCTTGGTCAGTGGTGCGCAAATTTCTTTCATTTTCAATTTGATCCATTTATACTTCTATATTGCTTAAATAGATGACTGCACCATAAAAACTACTCCTTTGAAACATGCCCGCACTTTAAACTCACTTAAGCAGAAGCCGTTTGGCAATGCAATAAATGACACCACTAAACACATAACAAATCTCTCTGACCATTTACTTTCAAAAAGCGAGGAGTTTGTTCTTGGACATGGTTTCAATTTTGGTGTGCCTTCATCCCAAATCAAACAGGAAGAGGTGTTTGCTGAGTTCAAACTCCTCTACTCTCAATTATCCTGCTATAAAACCAGCATCCACTGAAGATGCTGAATCCTTGAAAGTGCACCTAGCTGATCCAATGCATGCATATTGCAGGAGTCCGAATGACCTGTCTGACTTTCACATGCAATGCAAATGTCTTACAGCATTGCGAGGCCTTAAGACCAACTTGGACATACACATCAGTAAACCTGACAAAGGGATGGGAATAGTCATCCTTAACAAGCATGACTATCTCAACAAAATGCACACCATTCTAAATCTGTACCCAGTGGACCTGCCACTGAACATGACTGGACAGCCTTGCTTGAAAGTAAGCTAAAGGGTAGGGTACAGACCAAAACAGCTTGTGTTTGCAAAACTCAAAACAGTGTCCAACATTAGATATGATTTGCGATTGGACAACGTTTGCTAAATAATAGTTAATGTGCTCAGAATTACGCTGAAAACCAACTTAAGATTGTCAATCGGGCTCACAATGTGGTGCTTTTGCATGTACTGGAAGCTACATATATTAATACACAGGGTCCTGTTCTTTGCAGACAGAAAGAACATGTACATACATTCCGCCTGTTTCAGCTAAACAAGATAAGCGACAACCATTTGTTGACTCATTCCTCAAGGCAATACCTTGACCGATCAGGGTCAAGCTGCATGGTTTAAATTTCAAACAATACTTGGCAGTAAACTGTCAGTAACCATCAATGGTGCATTCTCTATGGCAATGCCTCTACTAATCACAATGCACTTGCCAACCAATCAGCACTTTCTTCTCATACAATATAAATTGTTGATTTTCCCCTCACATTGGTATTCTTGCAAAGTGTCCTAATGGGTGCAAGATGAAAAGCTTTGGTATGTCTCTTTTTTCAACAATACTCAAGTTCTGTACTACCAAATGACTATTTGTAAACTCCATATAACTGTATATTTTGCATTACTGTGTCCTACATTATCCTGTTTATGACATGGGCCTATAGTTAGAATGTTGTTTTAGCCTACACGACCCATGGCGTCAATTGGAGTTCATCATAATGCCCAGAAACTAGGTTAGACTCAAATACCATATCATTGGTCACCTTGCTAAACTTATCTTCTTTTGTGGTCTCTCTGTAGCCAAAGTCTCAATCACAGACAAAGCAATGTGTGGTCAGTTTCCTGTCTCGGTTAGCACATTGCCTAACTGACCTTCCTCCTATTGCACTTTTCTCACTATATGCTCATGGAGAAGGGCAGAATTTTACGAGTTGGTGAGCGGGGGTGGGGCCCGCTCGCCGATGCTTAAAATGATGCACAGTGACGTTGGGGGGAGGTCCTGATGTCACGGCGCCCGATTTAAATTTTCAAGAAGGCAGGAGCACAGCAAAATGAGCTGTGCGCTCGTCGACCTGTCAATGGCCAATTGAGGCCATTGACTGGGTCAGTTAAGTAATTAAAAGACCTGCTCATCCAACCTTCAGATTGGCGGACAGGCCGGGAGCCCCGGCGGGAACTAGAAAAAACATGAAACCTCATCCACGGACGGGATGAGGTGTCGTGTAGGCTTTAAAAAATTTTAATAAAGATTTTGTAAAAATTATGAACATGTCCCAACTCACGTGACATTGTCACTTGAGGGGACATGTAAGGGAAATTTTATTTTTCTATTTTTGTCATTTTGACATTTACAGACGATCTCCCTGAGGCTCCACTTAGCCTCAGGGAGATGAGTGCGCTCTTTGGTGCGTGTGCGCGAAAGAGCGCACTCTTGATTTTGGGATATCCCCCCCCGCCCACACAGGGAGCGCATAGCGCTTCTGTGCGGACGTCACGCCAGGCGGGCCTTAATTGGCCTGCCCAAGTAAAATGGCGGCGCGCCTCCATTCAGGGGCGCCAATTGGAAGCGCACCCGTATGTGCCCACCCATCAACTTCCCCCCTGACTGGGAGAAAATTCAGCCATAAGTTTCCGCACAATTCCCTACTCCCTTGCCTTTGACCTCCATTTCTCATGAATTTTTTGCAGCTACCACACACTGTGGTTTGAATAGTCTGTCAACTAGTACCCCTAAATCCCTCTCCTCTTTTGTGTCCTCTGGAATAATTTCATTTAGCATATTTTCCCAATACCCATACTTCCCCAGTCTCACGACTTTGCAGTTGTCTGCATTAAAGCACATCAGCTTTGCAGTCTATTCTATTTCCATGGTACTTAAACTACCAGTACTCTGTTGTTTACAATCCTTCAATGTTGCTGTTATTTACAATCTTGGAGAGTTTTTGTTTCTTTTGCATGATCAAGTGGTTGCATGTACATTACAAACAGTAACATGCACACTGATCACTGATGCACTCTGCAAAGTAGTATCTTCCATCCCAAAACTGCCCTAAGGCAACTTTCTTTTGCTTCCTCTCTTTCAGCCATTTTTTGATTTATTTCAGCAAAACTTCAACTGTAAAATATGTTCCAAATTTACAAAGTAGTCACCAATGTGGTACTTCATCAAAAGCTTTGTTAAAATCTAATTTAAAAATATCCACCTACTTTCCATGACGTGTCTTTGAGGTCTGAATATGTTGCCAAATGGAAATTGAAAATAACTAGTTGTACTTGTGAAATACTAAAATGAAGAACATAATTAATATATCTGCTGTTTCCTACTCCTCCTTAATAGTCCTATTCCATTTACCTCTTAAATATTGTTTCGCACAACATACACAGCCCCAAAAAGATTTGGACCCTTCACTGTTACCTACAATCTTCTGTTGCCATCTTCTTACATTGTTTTAGTCCTCACTATATGACAATAGTCCTCATTACCGTTTGTTTCCTTCCATATATTTTTGAATGTTCTGCGCTGCCTTTATTTTATCTTTCCCTATCCCTCCATAAGCACATGTTTGCTCTCCAGATGTTGTAGGATGCTGTTATACTACAGATATCAATCTGTAAAATACTTGGAGACACACAAATAACTGATCCGCCTTCAATTGCTACCCGCCCTTGAATGAGGTTTTATGATGAATGCGAAGGCCGCCTGGGCTCTTCGCATGCCCGCCAACCTTAAGATTGGACAAGCAGCTCAGTTAATTATTTTAATTTTATTGTACTGAGCTCAATAACAAAAGAGTATGTTGAAATTTATTCAGTTTTCTGCTCCTCATCCACTTAAATAAAAATATGTGACATCATCTGCCTCCTCCTTCAGGTACTATGCCCTAGGAGAGTGTTGGCAACCATGAACTGCCATTGGATTGGTCCATGATAATGCTTGGCAAAGTACTGCAGTGGTTTGCCATTGCCTTCTGCAGTGTGGCTGACCAGGAAACTCTCCTCTTCTTTACCCCCTGCCATCAGGTGCATTAGAACGATTTACAGGCTGATTATCAGTCTGTTTGGCCACATTATGTATGAATCTTCCATGGGCATCAAGTTCTGAAGTGGGACTTGAAACCAGAGCCTCTGGCCCAGACATAGGATCTCTAAATGTGCCACAAGACCATGGGATCATCAGTTTACTCGAATACAAAAAGCAGGCAAAATTAAGTGACCACGCTGATGCAAACCACTTCACATATTTGTGGTAATACTGCTGTCAGTTTTAACATTTAGGGAAGAATTTTCCCATCGGCGAGCGGGGGTGGGGCCTGCTCGCCGACGCGTAAAATGTCGCACGGTGACATTGGGTGGGTGTTCCGACGTCATCGCGCATCACCTAGAGGCTTAGTTCGGCAGGCGCATAGCTGACTCGGCTGTACGCCCGCCAAACTGTCAAAGGCCTATTAAAACCATTTAAAACCTAACTAATTCAATGTAATGAGTTGCCTGTCCAACCTTAAGGTTAGTGGGCAGGCGAAGAGCCCAGGCGGCCTTCGCATTTTTTACGAAACCTCATCCACGGGCGGGATGAGGTTTCATGAAGTGTTTTAAAAACAAATAAAAATGCATACTTTTATTCTTTAACACGTCCCAGCTCATGTAATAGTGTCACATGAGAGGACATGTTTTAAAAGTGTTAAAAACCTTTATTTAAAACTTTAGCACCGAAACAAATCTCCTCTGAGACGCAGGGAACCTCTCAGAGAATCCCTCCTTGCCCTCACAGGGAGCGCTCAGCTGGTGGGCGAGCAGCCATTTTACGTGGGCGGGTCAATTAAGGCCCACCTAGCATGACACGTACCCGGAAGTGCTATGCTCTCCCTGTGCGGGCGGGGGGAGGAGGCTGAGTCAGGGCCTGCGCTCTTTCGTGCGCACGTGCACGAAAGAGCACAGAAATCTCCCTGAAGCACGGAGCTGCCTCAGGGAGTCTAACTACATTGTCAAAAATTTAAATAAAGAGAAAAAAAAATTCAGGCATGTCCCCTCATGTGACAGTGTCACATGAGCTGGGACATGTCAATGAATTTTAATAAAGAAATTTATTTGAATTATAAATCCTTCATGAAACCTCATCCCGCCAGTGGATGAGGTTTCATGATGAATGCGAAAGCCACCTGGGCTCTTCGCCTGCCCACCAACCTTAAGGTTGGATGGACAGCTCAGTTAAGGATTTTAATTGATATTTAAATGGCCTTAATAGGCCTTTGACAGTTTGGTGGGCGCACAGCCGACTCCAGTGCGTGCCTGCCGAACTGAAGATCTGAATGACATGCGGTGACATCGTCCCGCACGCCCAACGTCACTGCTTGTCATTTTACACATCGGCGAGCGAGGCCCCGCCCCCACACACCGACCCGAAGATTCTGTTGTTACTGATTGGATCCTGATGTGCATGATTCTGTTGTTGTTACTCATTTTCTCATTTCAAATTTCACTAGGAAATAAGTACTAAAAATTGGCATTTGAACAAAAGGTAATTTGAAGATTCATATCTCTTGGAAATCGACTAATTGTCAGAGATTCTAACTTAAACCTCAATCCAGCATCAGATCAGAATTTCCAGTCACCATCCTATGAGCTGAATTTGAAAATAGATGTGCAATTATGCTGCTACTGAAAGGTCATGTCAGTTTTCAACACATATAATACCTTGACGATACTATTTGTCTACAATATTAATCATCAGATTTGGGACAGTTCTGTTCTGATGAAACATCTTTGACCTGAATCTCCACAGATGCCACCTGACCTGCTGAGTATTTCCATCATTTTTTGCTTTTATTTCAGCTTTTCAGCATCAGCGGTATTTCGTTTTGTCATAGATTTAGGAGAGTGCTTGCCTACATAAGTACTGTTTCTGACAGATAAATTTTGAGTCTATTAAGAGCTCCTGCATTCGACCTGAAACACTGGTTTCTGTCTCCACAGGTGCTGCCTGATCTGCTGAGTATTTTCAACATGTCGTGTTTTTATTTCAAATTTCTAACAACTGCAATATTTTGCTTTTGCTTCAATATATTTAAATGAGTGCTATGTTAGTTTAAGTGTCCAGGAGGTCCAGTGGGTCCCCTTAGCATTTTGCAAACTAGATTTGATGTTGCACAGTCGTTTATACTCCAGATTGTGTCAATGGTGTAAAACTGACATCTCCGGTGAACCTTCCATCACTTCCCTCCATAGTCAGGTCAAGACCCAAATTGGGAGATATGCTGCAATTTTAGAGCCAATGCAAACCAGAAACCACTTAGTAATGATACTAAAGTTAGAGTATAACTGCATCGTAAACAACCTCAAGAGCACTTGAGTATTTTGTTATGATTCTTCCTGCAAATAATTTTTAAAAATTTAACTGAGGAAAGCCTGCTAGTTTTACACCAGCCATGATATTTGAATCTTTACAGATCCTCGACTGACATTTTACATCATCGTGAAGTTTACATTTATCCAGAGTGGACAAACTGAGCAGCCTCGATAAATGAATCTTATAAAGCATTTGTACTTACCCTTCTTGCTTTGGCCTAAGATTCTCTTCATATCAGTTTCTAGCAAGCTACACATAATAGCCAACTGGCACCAATATATATATATCATTCATTATATGCTGTCAGAATGCCACATCTGCAACTCGCAGACAGTCAGAAATGTGAGGCATTCAACAACGACACTGTTTATAAAACGATTGACATGCATGACACATGAACTTAACTCTGGAACACATCTTTGGTATACATGTGCAACCATTTCGAAGTTTTGGTATACATTTTCATAGGCCACAATCATTGGCCAAGAAATAAAAAAATTTCAATTGTTTAAATATGATTTTAAAAATACTTGAAGTTTTATTAAAACCATTTGCCAAAAATTCAGCAAACGAACTTGCATATATATTCCTTTCCTGCGTTTTGTGCAAATAAAGTCCTGAACCCACAGCTTTGTATCATTTTGCCAAGCTACACTACACCAACTAACTTCATCTGAAACATATACAGATCCAAGAATAATTCGCTGAATTCCTTCAAGTAAGGATTGGACCTGGCTGAGGCAGTGTTCATCTCATATAAAGTTGGTGCCACATAGCATTATCAGGGTTAGCATGACCTTCTGGGCTAGTTTTGATCACCT
The DNA here is from genome assembly GCF_017639515.1 of Carcharodon carcharias. NCBI lineage: Eukaryota > Metazoa > Chordata > Chondrichthyes > Lamniformes > Lamnidae > Carcharodon > Carcharodon carcharias. The sequence goes on along the minus strand of NC_054480.1, from coordinate 119,827,127 downwards.
AAGGTGGTGAGAGATATGTTTAACAATTTTTATCCAAATTTTCCTGGGGTTTTCACCTTTCCCAGGCGATTACATGGTTTTGGATGGGAAGGGAGTATGTAGATTGTGGTGCACAAGGCATCGCAATGTGTCGGACATTCATTGACAAAATGGTCTTTTCCTGACCGCTGTTGATCATATGCATCAATTAACTGTTAATTTAAATAAAACATAGCATTTACTGAGGATCCAAAATCATCAACTGAAATCACTTCTTCATCAATGCATCACAGCTGTTGAGATTTTTAATGGCCTATTGACTAATGCAAGCTGAATGAAGTTCGAACTACATCGCACCAAAAATTTTAAATGATGGATAATTTTCCACACTGCTGTAGCTCTTGCACACTTTTTGCATAATATTTTAACGCAACAAGAAGTATGGATATTTAAACAGAATCAATTTTGCTTGTTATTATTTAACAAATTGTTGCTCTGTAATTCAAACTAGGGAGAAAAATTGTTTCTAATTGCTGCCAACACATTACCTCTTTGACATATAAAAACTGTCTGATGCTGAAATAAAAGCTGAAAACACAGGTATTGCAGGCCCATCAGCATTTGAAAAGAGAAAACTCCTTTAATATTTCCAATGGAGGTCATTCTTCAAAATCTTCTATTTTGCACATATTTTAATTAGCAATTTTAATATTTAAATAGAAAGTGATAGACTTTACTGATACGGAAGCAATGAATGCACACAATTAGTCATCACACAAATACACTAAACCAGACAACAACATTCTTTTAATCAACCTTTGCTAAGCTGCAAACCTCCATTAAACAAATACATTTTTTTGGCAGTCTAGCATACTAGAAGCTCTTACTCATTCTTCCCTTGAATAAAATAAGTTTTGCACATTTGCAGTTTATATATTTTACTGTTAAAAATTATGTTTCTTAAGGTTGAAAAATAAACCACTAATTAATGACGGATAAATTCTGTCCACAGCTTGCTTCTGAGTAGATTGTATCAATGGAAAATTCTAGTCTTTACATAGAAGTGTTTTTTGGAATAGATTTTTTAAAAATTGACTAAAGTTCTGAACTGTGCATTACAGGAAAAATAATTACTTTTGTTAAATGGAATAGGCACAACGTTAAAATAAAGACACCCTTCAAACAACATAACACAGGGTGGGAGAAATGTTCTGTTTAAATCAGAACCTAGCCAACCATTTTCTGTTTGCTGCTTCAGTGATGTATTACCTATGTAAGTATAACATTTGCATGAATATAATTCTTACTTTCTTCGAGGAGCTGACAGCAATTTAAAAATGAACTGGTGCCATTGGTATCATTAACAAAAGAAAAATATATAAACCAAATCAACAAAAGACCGATGTTTTATATAAATAGTTTTGGTTCAAAACATGAATGTATCATAGATTTATAATGCACATAACTTGACAATAGTAAAATTCAGACTTGATTTCATTTATTTCAGATGCTATACAGTATATAAGAGCATACTTGATGCTCCCATACTGGGTATGTTTCTGAGCATCCTTTTAAAAATTTCACAAGCGACAATATTACTGACACATTTTAGCTAAACAGTAAAAAGAACAACGAATCAAAAATTTCAAAAACTACAAATACATTCAGATAACTCAAATTAATTAGTGGCATGACAGAATCCACATTTTCCCTTTAAATGACTTTTCTTTCGATAGTTCAACTGACACCTGGCTTTCAATATCATCACTTTAAAGGGTGAAACACAAAATGATCAAAAAACGTTAATATCCATTAAGATAACCTAAGAGATGAATTGATATTGAAAGAAAAATTGCCAAGGATATGTCAAGAATTTACTTGGATTTTCTGCAATTTTCTAAAATACCTTGGTACTCCAAAGTCTTTTGGTTAGCATATTCCTTTCCCACACACACCCTCCTAGAAGCAATTATTTTACATTCCATTTCATGTTTTTGTCACTGGATTAATTTGAAGAGTGTAAACTAATCTTAACTTAATTCCATCCTCCTTATTCCAGCTCCTGAAAATATTGAAATTATGGTACAAACTTTTTGTTACCTCTTGATCAAACTGCACACATTGTGGGTAGAACAAGTTAAAAGAAGCTTATTTTGCAAAAGAATATTCCTGAAATGGCAATATTGAGACCAGTCAGTGACATTATCTGACTTAAAGTGCCTGCCTAAATGAAAAGATAAATCTTGACACTTCCCACCATTTTTACTGTAAAGCATACACTGTGGTTTTATCAACCCAAATGCAACTTCAGAGAAACTGTGGCATAAACAAAATGTCCAAATATGTATAAAATGGCAATCAGTGGGTGTTATCTTGAAAAAATGTGAGCTAGAAACATCCGAAGGAAACAGAAAAATAATTTTGTGTACTCTACAAGAACTGCGTTGCAGTAAAGCGTAATTTCTTTAGATTAATTTGTTCTAAATTTATTTTCAATGGATAATTACTTATCAGTATAGTCTTGCTTTAAAACCTTAAAATTAACTATGGCATTATAAGATTCTGTTAAGATATACTCAGCTACATGAACAAGACCTGCATACCAATAGCATAATAAACGGTGATTAGGATCACAAAAATGTAATCTTATTTGGCATTTTTTCTGTTTGCTGCTTCAGTGGTGTGTTGCCTATGTAAGTATAACATTTGCATGAATATAATTCTTACTTTCTTCGAGGAGATGACAGCAATTTAAAAATGAACTGGTGCCACTGATACCATTAACAGAAGAAAAATATATAAACCAAATCAACAAAAAACCGATGTTTTATATGAATATTTTTGGTTCAAAACATGAATGTATCATAGATTTATAATGAAAATATCTTGACAATGGTAAAATTCAGACTTGATTCCATTTATTTCAGATGCCATACAGTATATAAGAGCACACTTGATGCTCCCATACGATATGTTTCTGAGTTTTTTCATTCATTTTCCTTTGGCTTCTGATTTGTTTCCCTCTATTTGTTTAGATTCTGAGTGAGTTGAGAAGATTCTCATTATTGATGGTTAGAAATATAGATGTGTTTGTTATCAGTTTGTTCCTTTGGTAGTTCACTTCATCATCACATCCTTTATCGATGTCAAATTTGAATTTATTTTTAAAATTGTACCCGACAAGTGTAGATGTGCAAAGGTTTCATTTGAATTTGGGATCAAGCTGCTATCTTAAATAATTCTGCATGATACAAGTGCTATTGATAATGTTATAACATGAAGGATTAACAGGCCTAAATCATATTTCTATTTCCACTAACTTATTGGAGGCATTAACGTGTTGAAGTTACCTTAAGTTCAGTAGGAACAGAAAGCAAAAAAGAAATCAGGTCATTGGATTCCACTCCTATATTTTTAACCAATTTCTCAAATGAAGAGCAAAAATCAGATGTTCATGTTTTTTAAAAGCAGTTGTTTTATGTTAATGCAATATTATATGTTTTGCCTTCCAGTAACCATCAGATTAGAGTAACCAAACCTTTGCTGTCAAAATCTTACGCAAGGAAAAAATTTAGTGTGGCAATATTAGCTTATAAATACAAATCAAAAATCTACAATCTAACACACATTGTCAACATAAATTTAAATCTTTTAGTAACATCACTGAGTATTAAACAGAAAGCAACTGATGGGAATTAAGTATTCAAATTGTCTCCTAGGAACATCAACATTTGAATAAATTTTAGCTTCTCCATAGAAAATATATTTTCTTAAACCTCCTGGCCTAATGACTCTGAAACTTTCTTATTACACGATGCAGTTAAGAAGTTTAAAGTTAAATAAGAATACGAAATTAAATAAAGCATTTTTTGTTGTTGTTTTTGACTTTGTCATTGAGCTCCAAAACAAATTAGCACTTGGATTTCTTTGAGCTGTGGTTCTCATGATTGAGGTCTTGTGTGAATAAATTGGTAATTTTCTGCAGAAATTTTAATTAAATAAAAAGTTATTTCTAAAAATTACTGACCGAAAAGCTCACTGATAAAGGTGCACAACTTACAGATGCTCCAAAAGTGGAAACGCGTTCAGTGTTATTCTTGTTAAATTTACAAAAATGCAGCAGAGCGTAAAATTGCATCAACAGTGTAAAACGATAATTTTTGAAGCAAAAATTAGCTGCAGAGAATGTTATAATGGCTTTACGTTCCAATAATTCTTTTTTATAAATGTGAGACTTTAAGCTTGCTGTAGGTTTAGAACGTGGGTGTAGATGAACTCATGGAATGGCCTGAATTTTGTCAATTGCAGCCACCTCTCTTTAGAGTGAATAGGAGAATCAGTTATACCCTAAAGATGTATTTTTGTGTTTAATTTTTACCTGTAAATATAGTGGAAAAAGAATTTGCTTTCGGCATGGGTTTTAAAGAGGATAACAAAGGCAAAGAACTAGGTGGAAAGGCACAGGAGATAAAACAGTGAGAGTTCAGGAGATACAACAATGAGGGTTTGGGAGATAAAACGGTGAGAGTTCGGTAGAGTGGAGAGATAGTCGGGAGATTGAAAACAGCGCGAGCACAGAAGCATAGGTTTCTAAATCTCCTTTGCATATGTAAATAAGGGGCTTAAGATCTCTTTGTTGCCCAGTCTGTTAGACTCATCTGTCTGATGCAGCCAGCACTTCCACCAGAGACATCCACTGAAACATGTGACCTTAATAGTGGTCTGCAGATATGTAAATCCCAGACCATGGGACTTATATATCTGAAGGGCATGGCTACAATGGTGGCTGAAGGGAATGGGGCATGCACAAGAGACCAGAGTCGGACAAAGTTAGTTCTATGCAGTGAGAAGAGAGGCATCGGGTGCTCTTAGGATGAGGGTGACACCAGGGATTTAAAATCCTTCAAATTATATTGCAGCCCTTCCCAAGTCATCAGCCTGCATAGCGTCATTCAAGTCATGAAAATAAGCCTTAAGGTACTTCCAGTAATGATCTCAATATACCATTGGATCCCTGCATTTGGCCCAATTTTAACCTCACCTATCCAATGAACAATGGTGCAGGTTTTGAGTTGGACAGCCAACTGTTGGACTATTTAAGTGAAATCAATGAGGAGTAAAATTGGCACAGTGTATATCTGTCATTCAATCTAAATCCAACTTCAGGTATATTTTTTTTAACAAATTTATCTTTTTAATGGCACCCTGCAGACCACTATTAAGGTCACATGTTTCAGTGGATGCCTCTGGTGGAAGTGCTGGCTGCACCAGACAGATGAGTCTAACAGAGTGGGCAACAAAGATATCTTAAGCCCCTTATTTACATATGCAAAGGGGCTTTAGAAACTTACTTTGCTGTACTTGCGCTGTTTTCAATCTCCTGACTGTCTCTCCACTTGGCTGTCTTATCTCCTGAACTTTCACTGGACGGAATTTAGCCCTTGGCTGGCGTGTGGGCCCCACTGGCTCGGTGGCAGGCGGGCAGCTGACCCCTGCTGCCGAAACGGGGCCCTCCGCCATTTTGGGTGGGCGGGCCAATTAAGGCCCACCCAGCGGCCTTCCCGACAGGAAGTGTTATACGCTTCCTGTGTGGGGGTGGGGGGGCGGGGTGGGGTGGGGTGGAGAGAATCCCCAGCTATCAAAGTGCTCTCTTTCATGCATGCATGCGAAAGAGTGCACTGCTCCCTGAGACTAAGTGCTGTCTTAGGAAGATTAGTGACAGTGCACAAAAGTTAAAAAATAGAAAAATAAAAATATTATTAACATTTAACACACAAGATGGGACATGTTAATAAAAACGACACAAACTTTATTAAACTTTTTAAAAACGGACATGAAACCTCATCCCGCCAGTGGATGAAGTTTCACGTATTATCAGAAGCCCGCTGGGGCTCCTGGCCTGCCCGCCAGACTTAAGGTTGGACAGGCAGGTCTTTAATGATCTTAATTACCCTGGCAACAGCCTCAGTTGGCCATTGACAGGTCAGCAGGTGAACAGCTGACTTCGCTGTCCGTCCGCCTTCCTAAACATTTAAAGGGACCGGGATGACGTCCGGGATTCCTCCCGACGTCATCCTGCGTCATTTTCCCGTCGGCGAGCGGGCCCAGCCCCCAAATCGCCAACGGGAAAATTCTGGCCACTGCTTTATCTTGCAAACTCTCGCTGTTTTATCCCCTGAGCTCTCCTTGTGTTATCCCCTGAACTCTCACTGTTTTATCCCCTGAACTCTCACTGTTTTATCCCCTGAACTCTCGCTGTTTTAACCCCTGAACTCTCACTGTTTTATCCCCTGAACTCTCACTGTTTTATCCCCTGAACTCTCATTGTTTTATCCCCTGAACTCTTGTTGTTAAATCTCCTGAACTCTCACTGTTTTATCCCCTGAACTCTCAATGTTTTATCCCCTGAACTCTCACTGTTTTATCCCCTGAACTCTCAATGTTTCATCCCCTGAATTCTCACTGTTTTATCCCCTGAACTCTCACTGTTTTATCCCCTGGACTCTTGCTGTTTTATATCCTGAACTCTCGCTGTTTAATCTCTTGAACTCTCGCTGTTTTACCCCTGAGCTTTCACCGTCTTATCTCCTGAACTCCTGCTGTTTAAACTCCTGAACTCTCGCTGTTTTATCCCCTGAACTCTCACTGTTTTATCCCTCGAACTCTCACTGTTTTATGCCCTGACCTCTCACTGTTTTATCCCCTGAACTCTCACTGTTTTATATCCTGAACTCTCACTGGTTTATTCCCTGAACTCTTGCTGTTTACCCCTGAACTCTCACCGTTTTATCCCCTGAACTCTCACTGTTTTATCCCCTGAACTCTCACTGTTTTATATCCTGAACTCTCACTGTTTAATCTCCTGATCTTTCACTGTTAGAAATCCTGAGCTCTCACTGTTTTATCCCCTGAACTCTTGTTGTTAAATCCCCTGAACTCTTGCTGTTTTATCTCCTGAACTCTTGCTGTTTAATCTCTTGAACTCTCGTTGTTTTACCTCCTGAACTCTCGCAGGTTTATCTCCTGAACTGCTGTTGTTTAATCTCCTGAACTCTCGTTGTTTTATCCCCTGAACTCTTACTGTTTTATCCCCTGAACTCTCACTGTTTTATCCCGTGATCTCTCATTGTGTTATCCCCTGAACTCTCACTGTTTTATCCCCTGAACTCTCACTGTTTTATATCCTGAACTCTCACTGTTTTATCCCCTGAACTCTTGTTGTTAAATCCCCTGAACTCTTGCTGTTTTATCTCCTGAACTCTCGCTGTTCAATCTCTTGAACTCTCGCTGTTTTACCCCTGAGCTTTCACCGTCTTATCTCCTGAACTCCTGCTGTTTTATCTCCTGAAGTCTCGCTGTTTTATCATCTGAACTCTCGTTGTTTAATCTCCTGAACTCTTGCTGTTTTACTTCCTGAACTCTCACTGTTTTATCTCCTGAACTCCTGCTGCTTAATCTCCTGAACTCTCACTGTTTTATCTCCTGAATTCCTGCTGATTTATCTGCGAACTCTTGTTGTTTTATCTCGTGAACTCTCGCTGTTTTATTTCCCGAACACTTGCTGTTTAATCTCCTGAACTCTTGCTGTTTTATCTCCTGAACTCTCACTGTTTTATCTCCTGAACTCCTGCTGTTTTATCCCCTGAACTCTCTCTGTTTTATCTCCTGAATTCTCACTGTTTTATATCCTGAGCTCTCACTGTTTTATCCCCTGAACTCTTGTTGTTTTATCTCCTGAACTCTCGCTGTTTAATCTCTTGAACTCTCGCTGTTTTACCCCTGAGCTTTCACCGTCTTATCTCCTGAACTCCTGCTGTTTAATCTCCTAAAGTCTCGCTGTTTTATCATCTGAACTCTCATTGTTTAATCTCCTGAACTCTTGCTGTTTTACTTCCTGTACTCTCGCTGTTTTATCTCCTGAACTCCTGCTGTTTAATCTCCTGAACTCTCACTGTTTTATCCCCTGAATTCCTGCTGATTTATCTGCAAACTCTTGTTGTTTTATCTCCTGAACTCTTGCTATTTTACCCCTGAGCTTTCACCGTCTTATCTCCTGAACTCCTGCTGTTTTATCTCCTGAAGTCTTGCTGTTTTATCATCTGAACTCACGTTGTTTAATCTCCTGAACTCTTGCTGTTTTATCTCCTGAATTCTCACTGTTTTATATCCTGAACACCTGCTGTTTTATCCCCTGAACTCTTGCTGTTTTATCCCCTGAACACTCGCTGTTTTATCTCCTGAACACCTGCTGTTTTATCCCCTGAACACTCGCTGTTTTATCTCCTGAACACCTGCTGTTTTATCCCCTGAACTCTTGCTGTTTTATCCCCTGAACACTCGCTGTTTTATCTCCTGAACTCCCACTGTTTTATCTCCAGAACTCCTGCTGTTTAATCCCCGAACTCTTGTTTTATCTCCTGAACTCTCGTTGTTTTATCTCCCAAACACTTGCTGTTTAATCTCCTGAACTCTCACTGTTTTATCTCCTGAACTCCTGCTGTTTAATCTCCGGAACTCCTGCTGTTTCATCTCCTGAACTCCTGTTGTTTTATCCCCTGAACTCTCACTGCTTTATCTCCAGAACTCCTGCTGTTTAATCTCCTGAATTCCTGCTGTTTTATCCCCGAACTCTTGTTGTTTTATCTCCTGAACTCTCGCTGTTTTATCTCCCGAACACTTGCTGTTTAATCTCCTGAACTCTCGCTGTTTTAACTCCTGAACTCTCACTGTTTTATCTCCTGAACACCTGCTGATTAATGCCCTGAACTCTCAATGTTTTATCTCCTGAACTCTCGTTGGTTTATCTCCTGAACTCACACTGTTTTACCCCCTGAACTCACATTGTTTAATCCAAGTAGAAAATTATTTTAGTTGGCCCTACTTAATAAACCTTACCAAAAAGTACAGTTCCTACTTTATTTTAAACTTAGGAATAAAATAAGCCTTAAACACTGACTAGATACTCACCAGATACTCACCAAACAGCTAGCTTCTTCTCCAGCCAATCAAGTGGCTTTTTTCCTGTGATGTCACAATGTTTTTCTCTTCTACTCTCCTTACGAACTCAGCCTGGGCCCAGCCCGAGCAGCTGACAGGTCGGCCTCTCTGACTGCTCTTCCTGAGGGTGAGTGATGTAGGAGGCACTCCCAGGCTCTATTTATTATCTCCCAACTCCAAGGGCAGGATTTTAACCCCGTCGGGGGTGAAGCTGAAGGGCAGGCGCGCACAGACATACTTCTAATCGGTGACCCCAATCAGGGGCGCGGCGCCATTTTACATGGGCAGGCCAATTAAGGCCCACCCAGTGTGACATCCGCACAGAAGCACTGGCGCTCCCTGTGCGGGCAGGGGTGGGGATTCCCAAAATTGAAAGTGCGCATGCGCACGACAGAGCGCACTCATCTCCCTGAGGCTAAGTGCTGCCTCAGGGAGATCGTAGCCTCAGCGAAATCGGTTTTAAATGTTAAAAAGCTAAAAATAGAAAAATAAAATTCCCCTGACATGTCCCTTCATGTGACACTGTCACATGGGTTGGGATATGTCCATAATTTTTACAAAAACTTTATTAAAATTTTTAAAAACATACATGAAACCTCATCCTGTCCGTGGATAAGGTTTCATGCTTCTTCTAATTTCTGCCGGGGCTCCCGGTCTGCCCACCAACCTTAATGTTGGACGGGCAGGTCCACTAATTAGTTTAATGACTCTGTCAATGGCCAATTGAGGCCATTGACATGTCTATGGGTGCACAGCTGATTTTGCTGTGCTCCCCGCCTACCGGAAAATTTAAATGGGGCGCGGTGACGTCAGGAGTTCCACCCGACATCACTGCACGGCATTTTACACATTGGTGAGCGGGGGGGTGGGGCCCGCTCACCGACGGGAAAATCCTGCCCCATGTATCTCCCGCAGGTCCACCTGTCCAACTGCTCTTTCTGAAGGTGAGCGATGTAAGAGACTCTCCCAGGCTGTATTTACTCTCTCCCCGCTCCATGTATCTCCCGCAAGTCCACCTGTCCGACTGCTCTTTCTGAAGGTGAGCGATGTAAGAGACTCTCCCTGGCTGTATTTACTCTCTCCCCGCTCCACGTATCTCCTGCAGGTCCACCTGTCCGACTGCTCTTTCTGAAGGTGAGCGATGTAAGAGACTCTCCCAGGCTGTATTTACTCTCTCCCCGCTCCATGTATCTCCCGCAGGTCCACCTGTCCGACTGCTCTTTCTGAAGGTGAGCGATGTAAGAGACTCTCCCAGGCTGTATTTACTCTCTCCCCGCTCCATGTATCTCCCGCAGGTCCACCTGTCCGACTGCTCTTTCTGAAGGTGAGCGACGTAAGAGACTCTCCCAGGCTGTATTTATTCTCTCCCCGCTCCATGTATCTCCCGCAGGTCCACCTGTCCGACTGCTCTTCCCAAAGGTGAGTGATTTATAGGCGCAGGAAAGGGAACTGATTTGTGAGTAGGGGTGAAGCATTGCTACTTTCTACTAACCTCCAGTTTATAGTTAACAGTACAAGAGCAAGTTTACAGTAAATAAAAGTACCAAAGTTTATGTAAAAATGTGATTTAAAAGTTTAAGGTTAAGGCATGGCAGGACAGCTCAGCCAAGTGGAATGCCCATCCTGTGGCATGTGGGGAGTCATGGATATTTCTTGTGTCCCAGGCGAGCCCATGTGCAGCAAGTGTCATCGGCTGCACAAGCTTGAGCTCTGTGCAGCAATGACTGGAGTCACTGAGGTGCATCCATGAGGCAGAGAACTCCGTGGTTAGCACAGTCAGAGAGGTGGTCACTCTGCAAGTTAAGGGCAAGCAGGCAGATAGGGAAAGGGTGACCACCAGGCAGTCCAAGAGAAACAGGCAGGTAGTGCAGGAGATCCCGCTGCTTAACCGGTTTTCCATCCTGGATATCAGTGGAGGAGTGCAGCAAGAGCCAAGACCATGGCACCATGGGTGGCCCAGCTGTACAGGGGTGGAGGAAGGAGAGCAGAAGGGCAGTACTGATAGGGGATTCTTTAGTTCGGGGAACAGACAGGCGTTTCTGCGACCGTCAACATGACTCCAGGATGGTTTGTTGCCTCCCTGGTGCTAGGGTCAAGGATGTCACAGAACTCCTGCAGGGCATTCTTTTGGGAGAAGATGAACAGCCAGAGTTCATGGACCACGTTGGCACTAACAACATAGGTAGGAAGGAGGATGTGGTCCTGCAACTGGAGTTTAGGGCGCTAGGTAGAAAATTAGCAAGGAGGACCTCTGACAAGGTCCCACATGGGAGACATATAAAGAAGGCAAATGCACATGGGATATAGGGTAATTTGATAAGGTGGATTCAAAATTGGTTTAGTTGTAGGAGACAGAGGCTTTAGTGACTGGAAGCCAGTGTCCAGTGGTGTACCACAGGGATCTGTGCTCAGTCCCCTATTATTTGTCATTTATATAAACGACACAGATGACTATGTTGGGGGGTAGGATTAGTAAGTTTGCGGATGACACAAAGATTGGCCGGGTGGTTAACAGTGAGGTTGAGTGTCTTGGGCTACAGGAAGATATAGACGGGATGGTCAAATGGGCAGATAAGTGGCAGATGGAATTTAACCCTGAAAAGCATGAGGTGATACACTTTGGAAGGAGTAATTTGACAAGAAAGTATTCAATGAACGGCATGACACCAGGAAGTTCTGAGGAACAAAGGGATCTTGGCGTGTGTGTCCATAGATCTCTGAAGGTGGAGGGGCATGTTAGTGGGGTGGTGAAAAAGGCATATGGGACACTTGCCTTTATCAATCAAGGCATAGATTACAAAAATAGGGAGATCATGTTGGAGTTGTATAGTACCTTGGTGAGGCCACAGCTGGAGTACTGTGTACAGTTCTCGTTGCCACATTATAGGAAGGATATGATTGCACTGGAGGGGGTGCAGAGGAGATTCACCAGGATGTTGCCTAGGATGAAACATTTAAATATGAAGAGAGGTTGGATAGACTTGGGTTGTTTTCATTGGAGCAGAGAAGCCTGAGGGGTGACCTGATTGTGAGGGGCATGGACAGGGTGGATAGGGAGCAGCTGTTCCTCTTAGTTGAAGGGTCAGTCACAAGGGGGCATAAGTTCAAGGTGAGGGGCAGGAGGTTTAGGGGGAATGTGAGGAAAAGCTTTTTTACCCAGAGGGTGGTGACGGTCTGGAATGCACTGCCTGGGAGGGTGGTGGAGACAGGTTGCCTCACATCCTTAAAAAGTACCTGGATGAGCACTTGGCACATCATAACATTCAAGGCTATGGGCCAAGTGCTGGTAAATGGGATTAGGTAGGTAGGTCAGGTGTTTCTCATGTGTCGGTGCAGACTCAATGGGCAGAAGGGCCTCTTCTGCACTGTGATTCTGTGATCCTGTAAAGGAGTAATCTCCGGATTACTCCCAGTGCCACTTGCAGGTGAGTACAGAAATAGGAAGATAAGACAGATGAATGCGTGGCTGGAAAGATGGTGCAGGAGGGAGGGCTTTAGACTCCTGGACTCTTGGCCTGGTTCTGGGGAAGATGGCACCTGTACAAGCCGGATAGGTTGCATCTGAACAGAGCTGGGACTGATTTCCTTGCGGGTCGTTTTGCTAGTGCTGTTGGGGAGGTTTAAACTAACTCAGCAGGGGTGTGGGAACCAGGACAGAATATTAGAGAGTAATATCAAGGTGCACGGAATGCTGGGAGAGGCAGATAGCACTAAAATAGAAGATAGTAAGTTAATGGATGGAGTTGGAGTGAGAGAGCAAGTAGTGAGGTCTAAATCAGGATTACACTGCATGTATGTGAATGCACGGAGTATAGTTAATAAAATTGGGGGGTTACAGGTACAGATTGCCTTGTGGGATTATGATGTTGTGACAATGGAAATCTGGCTTAAGGAAGGACAGATCTGGGTGTTAAATATTCCTGGTTACAAAGTGTTCAGAAAAGATAGGAAAGGGAAAATAGGAGGAGGGGTGGCATTTTTGGTTTAGGAGAGTATTGCAGTACTGGAGAAAGAGGATGTGTCAGAGAATTCAAGGACAGAATCGATCTAACTGCAGCTAAGAAATAAGAAGGGTGCAATTATATTGCTCAGTGTAATATATAGATACCAGCTAGTGGGAAGGATACAGAGGAACAAATCTACAAGGAAATTGCAGGGAGGTGTAAACATCATGGAGTAGTTATAATAGGGGACTTTAACTACTCATATATAGACTGGGATAGCAGTAGTGTAAGTGGCAGTGAGGGACAAGCGTTCCTAGATTATGTTCAGGAGAATTTCCTACAGCAGTATGTATCCTGTCCACTGAGAATGGAGGCACTGCTAAACCAGCTTCTTGGAAATGAGGTGAGCCAAGTAGAGCAAGTGACAATGGGGGAACATTTAGGGGACAGTGATCATTGTATCTTAAGGTTTAGGATAATGATGGAAAAATTACATTGGTCAAGCCAGAGTAAGAATAATCAACTGGCAGAGAGCGGACTTCAATGGGGCAAGAACGGAGCTGGGCCAGATAGACTGGGACCAAAGGTTGGCGGGAAAAACAGTAGCTGAACAATGGGCCACCTTCAAAGAGTAGCTGGTTTGGGCACAGTCAGGGTATGTTCCCTCAAAAGGGAAGGGTAGGACAAACAATTCCAGAGCTCCCTGGATGACAAAGGAGATAGAAATTAAGTTAAAGAAGAAAAAATGTACTTACAACAGGTGTCGGAATGAGAACCAAGCTGAATACAGAAGGTTCAGAAAGGATGTGAAAAATAAACTATGAGAAGCAAAGAGGGATTATGAAAAAAGACTGGCAGCTAACATAAAAGGAAACCCCAAAGTATTGTATAAGCACACCAATAGTAAAAGGGTAGTAAAAGGAGGAGGGACAATTAGGGACCAAAGGGCTGGATTTTGCCCTTGGTGGGGGTGCTTGGCGGGGGTGCTTGAAGGGGGCGGACAGGGGTGGTCAGGAAGCCAACCGCTGCCTGCGATCGGCTCCGCATCATGATTTCATGCTGGTGAGCCAACTAAGGCCCGCCCAGCGTGGAACGCGAGCAGCAGCGCTCGGCACTGCCTGTGTGGGCAGGGGGAGGAGGAGAGTGGGCCTAGCGCGCAGTTTGCGCATGCACGAGAAAGAGTGCTTCAATCCCCCTGAGGCACAGAGCTGCCTCAGGCAGATGAAACGCTGTTTAAAAAAAAAGGAAATAAAATTGTCATAAAACATGTCCCCTCATGTGACTCTGTCACATGAGCTGGGATCTGTTTTTAGTTCAAAAATAAAATTTTTATTTGATGTTTATTTGCTTTAGGAAACCTCATCCTGCCTGTGGATGAGGTTTCCTAAAAAATGTAAAGGCCGCTTGGCCTTTTCGCCTGCTCGCCAACTGTTAGATTGGATGGGCAGCATACATTTGAATTTAATTAGCTTCTTAATGGCCTTAACAGGCCTTTTAATTGTCGGCAGGCACGCAGCCGAATCCAGCACGCACCCGCCAAACGAAATATCACGAGACTGCGCAATGAGGTCGGGAGGCTCATCCTACATCAGCGCGCATCATTTACACTCGGGTGCATTGGGTGTGCCCCCAAAAAGGGGATTTACACATAGAGGCACGAGACAAGGCTGAGGTGTCAAATGAATGCTTTGCATCTTTCATTATCTATGAGGTAGATGCTGCCCAGACCATGGTGACAGAGGAGGAAACTCAGTTACTAGAAGGGTTAAAAACTGATAAGGAGGAGGTAATCGATAAGCTGTCTGTACTTAAAATTGATCAGATACCAGGACCAGATGAGATTAATCCAAGAATATTGAAGGAAATGAAAGTTGAAATTGCAGAAACACTGGCAATAATCTTTCAATGTTCCCTGGATTGTGGGGAGGTGCCGGAGGACTGGAGAATTGCAAACATTACGTCTTTGTTCAAAACAGGTTGTAAAGACCTGCCCTGCAATTACCAACCAGTCAGTTTAACTGCGGTGGTGTGGAAACTTCTAGAAACAATTATTTGGGATAGAATTAATAATCACATGGAAAAATGTGGATTGATTCAGAAGTGTCAGCATGGATTTGTTAAAGGAAAATTGTGTCTAACTAACTTGCTGGAGTTTTTTGAAGAGGTAACAGAGATGGTTGATGAGGGCAAGGCCACTGATGTGGTGTATATGGACTTCCAAAAGGCGTTCAATACAGTGTCACACAACAGACGTGTGAGGAAAGTTATAGGTCATGGAATAGAAGGGATGGTAGCAACATGGATACAGGATTGACTGAGGGATAGGAAACAGAGAGTAATGGTTAATGGGTGTTTTTCAGGCTGGAAGAAGGTTTGTAGTGGAATTCCCCGGGGGTCGATATTGGGGCCCTTGCTTTTCCTGATGTATATAAATGATCTAGATCTTGGTGTGCAGAGGACAATTTCAAAGTTTGCGGACGACACAAAACTTGGAAGAATTGTAAACTGTGAGGAGGACAGTGTAGAACTTAAAAAGGACATTAACACATTGGTGGACTGGGCAGATAGATGGCAGATGAAGTTCATGTGGAGAAGTGTGAAGTAATACACTTTGGAACAAAGTACATGGAGAGACAGTATAAAATAAAGGGTACTATTCTAAAGGGTGTGCAGGAGCAGAGAGACCTGGGTGTATATGTACATAAGTTATTAAAGGTGGCAGGACAGGTATAGAGAGCTGTTCCTAAAGCATACAGTATTCTAGGCTTCATTAATGGGGGTATAGAGTATAAGAGCAGGGAGGTTAGGATGAACTTATATAGGGCACTGGTTAGACCTCAGCTGGAGTATTGTGTACAGTTCTGGGCGCCACATTGTAGGAAGGACGGAGAGAGTGCAGAAGAGCATTACAAGAATGGTTCCAGGGATGAGACACGTCAGTTATGAGGAAAGATTGGAGAAGTTTGGGCTGTTTTCCTTGGAGAGGAGAAGGCTAAGAGAAAACTTGATAGAAGCTTTCAAAATCATGAAGGGTCTGGACAAAGTAGATAGGGAGAAACTGTTCCTGCTTGTAAATGGATTGAGAACCAGTGGGCACAGTTTTAAAGTGTTTTGCAAAAGAAGCAAATGTGAAGTGAGAAAAAACTTTTTCACAGAGCAAGTGGTTAGGATTTGGAATGCACTGTCTGGAAGTGTGGTGGAGGCAGGTTCATTCAAGACATTCAAGAGGGCATTGGATGATTATTTAAATAGAAACAATGCGCAGGGTTACAGGGAAAAGGCAGTAGATTGGCACAAAGTTAAAATGCTCAGAGAGCCGGTGCAGACACGATGGGCCAAATGGCCTCCTTCTACACAGTAACAATTCTGTGATTCTGTAATGCTTGTCTCAGGTATGTGGACCCTGGATGTCTTTAATTTTGCCTATACCGATGTGACTTGTAATGAGCACACACATTTTGTCTGTGATATTGGAGGCTTAGGCACCTGTTTGGACCCAGAAACAGATGCAGTGCCATCAACTTTCTAGCTTTGATGTCTAGGGAGATTAACTCATAAGAATATCTTATTAAAACCAATACCTTTGTTGTTCCTTTCAATAAATAGCCATAGGCACCTATGCACAATCTCATTAAAAATGTCAGCAACTGTTTGCTGCTCACACCTGTAATCATTCCTCTTGCTGCCAGTAGATGGCATTCAAAAGCCTTTCCAATATTATTCAGAACAATGTGTCATGCCATACCTGTTCTGGAGAAATAGTGAAAAACTGATTTGATTCTCCATAAACTTCTCACCATTTTCTTTTCTCCGCAAGTTGCTGTAAATGCTTTTTGAACATTTTTCACCGCCATTTTCTCTTGGTAATAGTATTGTCCAGGTTAAGCATTTTTTTTTAAATTACAAAAACACGATTGTTTATCATATTGAATAGTCTTTTGTGTCTTTTAATGTCTCCAATTAAATTTATACTTTGAGGTCTCAGACTGCCTCAAAAGCTTGAGCCTCAGCTTGATATTTGTACCTCACAACGCTTCAGAGAGACATAGCAGCCCTATCTGTGTAATCTGAGCCTGTGCTGCCTACAAAACCTGGCACTGTGCAATCTGGTCATCAACAGGGGTTGAAAGGGAGCAGGGTGTGTCACCTCATCCTGTGAGAATTTGAGAGTCTCTTCGTTTTTTTTCCAAGACTGAAAAAAGGCCGATTCAAGTCTCAAAGCTGTCAGGGGAGTGATGACATTTGTATGAAGATATTATCATTGTGCTTTCCTGCCATGACCTTTTCACAAAATGAAAACCTATAAGCACAATAACAGCTGCAATGTTATAGAAACACCTGATATTGTGGGGTCCTTGCCAAATGTTAGAAAACAAAACAAAGATTGTTTATGGCAAATTGATATTATTATTTTAATCAACCTCCTTTTTGATTTCATATAGGTATAAAGTTAGAAGAAAATTATCCTTTGACAAACCCTTGAGAAAATAAGAAATGTTTTAATGTAAAAAGTTAACTGCATGAACAGTGCAAACAGTGGATGTTTGAGGCAACATCTGTTTGTTTATGGAAATTTGTGTTTTTTGTAAACACAATTTTAACTGGGGTAGGAACTAGGCATGGCTAGCTGCAAGTCTCCATGAGCTGGCCAGCTTGAGAACCAGATTTCAGATTTCACTATGATACTGCCGCAATAAGGGGAATATCTGATATGAGTCATGGGTCTTACCTCAGGTTTTCAGATATCCCACTCTAGATCCTGTTGGAAGAGATCCAGAGAAAGAGAGAAACAAGGGCGGAATTTTCCATTTTTGAGACTAAGTGCAATGGCGGGCGAGTTTGGTGGCACTTTTCCCACTGGGCAGTAAGGCGGGAATTTGTGCCCAATTTCACGCTCAGGAGCTAATTAAATATACATCGGCGAGTAAATCTCTAAATCACATGGTGGGGTGGAAACTGATTAGTCTGCCCTGCTGTTGCTTAATGGGGTCGAAGGTCCGGGCACCATGTTTAAACGCCACCTGAGCACACACATTCACTCCATCCAGTCCAGTTATGTGGAGCAAACATCTGGAAATGGCTGCGGCCAAGAAAAAAGCTGCACCAAGGTTCAGCAATGACCCTCTTGAGGCCCTCGCCTGTGAAGTCCGCCAGCACCAGCATGTCCTCTAGCCAATGGATGGCTCCAGGAGGCGCACAGGCATCACCTCGCTGGCTCGGGAGGTGGTTTTGCAAGAGAGGTCAGCTCACACGGCATCCTCCTGAGAAAGGCAGTCCAGGAACAGGATGAATGATCTCATCTGCTCTGCCAGGGCAAGCCAACTTCCAGCTCGCTCTAATCTCACACTCCCATAATAGCATCATGCACTCAAAGGATTACACTGCCAGGGATCTTGCACAATATTAGTGGGGGACACATATCAGCAGTGATTGTCTCTTGGATACTTTAACGTCGCCGGCATCTCGTCTATCACGCTGCACAAACTCCATCCTCAGTCCTTACTGGGGAGGGCTCAGCACACACAGCAGGCATACATACTCCCCAACCTCTCCTCCACCTCTCCTCATCACACTCCATCCATCTGCCTTCATGCAGGCCAAGCTGGAGAAGGGAGGGCCGCCACCCTGGAATTCGAGGAGGCAGTCGGCAGGGAAGGACAGAGATCATCTCTGTGAGGAAGGCGAGATCGGCCTCTCCCAGCAAGCCCTCCATGAGTAGATCCCATCCTAACCTTCTCAGTGAGTGACATACAAAGTTGTATTCAGCATAAACTAAATGGACTAAAATCTATCTTCTCTCTCTTACAGGCAGCAGCAAGTCCAGACACACTAACATAAGTCCCAGCCCTCAGCCAATCTCAGAGGAGGAAGCTGAGGAGCTATTTGAAGATGACCCGTCACTGCATTCACCTGTGCCCTCCACTTGTGGAGAAACACACCGCGGTGGGTCCTAGTTATAGGGTCGCTCGGGGTCACATTCTGGGGAACACTTTACTGACACTTCTCTACAGCAGGCTGACGCAGTAACAGCCGAGGTCTCTGGCACTGGGAGGACTGGTGGAGAACAGGCACTCACTG
Organism: Carcharodon carcharias; assembly: GCF_017639515.1. Taxonomy (NCBI): domain Eukaryota; kingdom Metazoa; phylum Chordata; class Chondrichthyes; order Lamniformes; family Lamnidae; genus Carcharodon; species Carcharodon carcharias. Next base: position 119,808,129 of record NC_054480.1, on the reverse strand, counting down.
AGTCCGAGTCTGATGATGAGCCTCTGGAAACGACCATCTCACACATGCTGGAGATGCAATACAGGTGGTGGAAAATTGAGTAGAGTTAAGAGAGGCAGTCAATAGACTAGAGTGAAGGATGGAAAAGCCCGCTCACGTTCTGTCTGATGTTGTGGCTCTGGCATGCGAGTGCCTCGACACCTCCATGGGAAAGGCGGCAACTGCCTTAGAGACCTTGGTCAGCAGATTCTGCTGGACTTGTGCTTAGATCTACACTCCATCACTATAGGCATTGACGGGATCCATCAGTGGCTAGGTGAGAGGGGGCAGGGCACCTTGACCTTCCTCCAGGAGCCCCTTCTCCTCAAGGAGTCTGGCAGGGTCCCACAGGGAGGAGGAGCAGCAGCTGGAGACCCCAGGACCATCCATAGAGATGACTCCGAGAATTTCCAGCCTTACCCAATCCCCTCTGCCTGTGACCCCATCAAATCCAGCTGTACAGGCTGAGGAGGATGCACCTTCCCCACAGCAGGTCACCCAAAGCATACTGGGGCATTCCAGCTCTCAGCCCTCTCGAGCATGCCCGCCAAGGTCATCAATGACAACAATCCCTCAACAGGCAGCCTCCACCTCTGCTGTGGATGTCGGGGATGCACTTAGATGTACCAGTAGGGTTAGAAAAATTAAGAAGCTTTGATGTCACAAGTATTCAATCACTGTTTGTATCATGCACCTTTGTAAATACGTTTGCTGTTCATGAGAATGGTCTTGTCATTTGAAAGCGTTGTGCATCTGCATCTATGTGTCCCCTTATTGTGAGGGTGAGCCATGCTCCCACTCAGTATTCACCTCCCTTTGTAAGCCCCACATTCATATGATGTGCAGATGAATCATGACTCTACGCTTGTGTCATGTCAAGGAGATGTCTTCACTGGAAGTGTCTGCATAGTGTGTTAGTAACCATATATACTGTTTACAAGACAACATGGAGTTAGGCCTGCTCACTAGCCTTGGAGGGTTGGCTGTAATTGTTTCTCATAATGAGAAGGCTGCCATCACTGGTACTGCCAAAGTACAGGACCTGCAGCTATGATGGTGTCTCCAGCCATGCGTGCATCTCAGTGTCTGTTAAAAGTTTCCCATTAATTTGGCGATAACTGTGTCAAGTCTTTTGATGCAGCATTTACACTATTGTGCTGACTTTCACTTCCCAGAGTGCATGGACACAGGGGTCATCACTGACCTCTCCAAAGATTAGAGCCTGGTGAATCATGAGGGTTGAAGGTGCAAGTCTGAATGCTGAACTCACTCTCAATGTCACTGGTTGTAAAGGTGCACTGGCACGGCTCTAAGGGGCCGAAGGAATGTGGTTGTGTCCTGTTGTCTGCACCTTAATCCTCCTGGAATCTTGTGGCTATCAATGTGGCCCGGGCACATCTTTCACGTTGGGCTTCTTCGAGGGCATCCTCAGGTGGAAGCAGACCCTCATCTCCCAATTCAGGTTCCTGCCTTTCATCATCCAAGCAGCTCTCAGCCTCCTCCACATCTCCCTCTGGCAAGGGGTCCCCTCTTTGAAACACCAGGTTATAAAGAGCACAACACACCACAATTATGTAGGACATCCTCTACTGAGAGTCCAAGTATCAGAAATACATCTTCAGGATGCCAATGATGGATCGTGTTGCCTTATACGCCATGTTGTATCTCTCCTCCGAGTGACTCAGAGGATGGTGTAGGGGTGTCATGAGCCATTGTTTGAGCAGGTACCTCTTATGTCCAAGCAGCCAGTCCCAGAATTGCTGTTGTCCTACGAATTTGTGAGGAACTTGGGAGTGACTCAGGACGTATGAGTCATGGGAACTCCCAGGGTACCCGGCACAAACGTGCATGATGTGCTTCTGATGATCGCACACCAGCTGAATGTTCAGGGAGTGAAACCCTTTCCTGATAACAAACATCAGGGGCTGCTGCCATGGAGCTCTCAAAGCCACATGCGTGTAATTGATTGCAGCCTGTACACTAAGGAAGCCTGAGATAGCTGCAAACTCCCGAAATCTAGCAGCCTGGCTAGCTTCATCAAGTGTGAGATTGACATAATGATGAACCTTACTGTAGAGGACAGCTGTCACCTCCTTTATACATTTATGTGCTGAGGACTGTGTGACGCTGCACAGGTTCCATGTGGATCCCTGGAATGATCCACAGGCAAAAAAATTGATTGCGATGGTGACCTTCAGAGCCAGTGGCAAGGGATGTCCTCCCAGTTCATGGGGTGTTAGATCCTCCTGCAGAATGTAGCTGATACAATCCATCTATCTGTTGACAAGTGCAGACATGCACAGCATTGTCTTTCACTCATCTCCAGGTAAGAAAGTCTCCTTCCGTCGACTCTTGGTCATGCGAGTCACCTCTGTGGGATGGGCCTAACCTCCTCATCCTCTGGGTGCTGTTTGGGCTCCCCCTGACCATGGCCCTGAGGCAGAGCCTCCTCTCGAAACTGGGCTAGGTGGTGCTGGGCCCTTCTCCTCCTCCTCAATCGGATCACTGCCATCAAGAAGGCAGCATTGAGCAGAGGCTCCGTTACTCAATCCTCCTTCTCCCTGTGAACAGATAGATCCAACAGATTAATGAACACTGGGCAAATATAGTAGACCTCCCACTCGCAAACAGAAAACCAGTGCCATGCCCTACAGCTGTGTCTGTGCTTCTCACTTTTCACTGTTACAGCCTAGTAGCTGAGGCACACAATCACAGATCTAGGTGACCAAGATGCCAACCCTAATATTTGACATCTCAATCCCACAGAGGTTGGAAGAGATTTGGATGTTTCCATGAAATGTGCCATCTTACCAAAGGCACTCCTGCAATCTCTGATCTGGTATATTGATTAACTCAGCTTATACTTCAGCAATGACTGGATGCCCTTTAGCCTGTTATCTGTGCCAATTGGACAAAGCACATTGGAGGCTTCCATTGATGACCTGCCAGATGTGCAGCAGCAGAGCTTCCTTGATAGTCGCCTGTATTTTCCATTCTCACATTTATCTCTGTCAAAGGTCAAATGGAATAACTGTATTGTGAAGCCAATGGATAGAATTGTCCAAGACTTGCACCAAGTGCATTAGCGGCCAGGTGAAACGACATTTTACTCACCGGCCAGAATGGTGACTTTTCACACTGTATCGTCCCAAACCCGTCGCATTAGTTATTCCCAGGAAACACGCCAGTTCCATGCCCAGCGGACTCTCATTTGCCACGCCATCACCTCGCCGCTTCATCACACCGAGCGCAATATTTAAAGTCCAACCTTGCGCACTCATCATGGCGCTTCCAGCCCACGACTGCTGCAGAGATGTCCACGAAAAGCATAAAGACTGCAGCCATCACTGGAATGCCTTTTGGATGCCATGGAGTCCCACCGCAGTGTCCTCTACCCCCCGCTCTGGCCACAGGAGGGGCTGCATCACCAATCAAGCATGGCAGGCAGTGGCAGTGGTGGGCAACACCAATGCCCTGCAAAAGAGGACAGCCACTCAGTGTCGGAACAGGATGAATGATCTCATCTGTTCCACCAGGGTAATTCACTCTTCTCATCACTCTCAACTCACACACTCAAACCCACCACACATCCACAGGGATCTCACACCTCAAGGGACAACACCACTAACATTCACACACACCCTCACATCTCCACCAGGCTCACATCCTCTGGAGCTCACGCCCTCATCCTGCCCGTGGCTCCATTCACCACTCAAACATTCCATGCAGTGCCATGTGTTCTGCTCACACTCTCTCCCTCTGTTCTTATGCAGGAGAAACCTGTTCACAACAGCAGGGAGAAGTCCCAGACCAAGGCTGGAGTGGCTCATATTAGGCACCTCACTCACTTTGAGGAGTGTGTCATCGTGCTGACTGGTGAGGATGTGGACCGTGCCTATGGTGACGGTGAGGTCGGCGGTGAACACCCCCATTAGGATCCTGTACCACATCATCCCTCTGTCAACGCAACTATGAGTGCTCTCTCTCCTGCTTTTGACTCTCCAGCCATGCAGTAATTATCCCTACTTTGGTTCAGAGGGAGCTCTGCCAAGCAACTGACACCCTCACCCAGTCAGTCCCTCAGCCCCATCCATGTCCTCATCTCCAGCCAAGAGGACACCTACTCCAACGACGAGGTGGAAATAAACAGCCTGGAAGACCTGTCACAGCGTCTACTCACACCCTCCACCAGCGCAGTGGGACATATATCTAGAGCAGGTTCAGGTTCACAATCTGGAGATCACCGCATGGACACGTATCCGCAGCAGAATGAGGCAGATGTGGCCGAGCTCCCCGGCACTCAGAGAACTGCTGGTTGAGGCATCTGTGAGGTCTGAGTTAGATGACAAGCCTCTGGATTTGGCCTTCCAACTAATTGTGGAGAGTCAGCAGAAGGCGTGTGAACATCACACAGAGCTGTTGGAAGCCCTCAACAAAGTGACACAAGATTTGGAGGTGTGTGTCCGTCCGATGAAGTGGTACCCACATGTGCACTCCATGGGGAGGATGGCGGATGCCATGGAGACCCTGGTACAGCAGAATGCAGAGGTATGTGTAGGCCTGCACTCCATCGCTGGAGCGATAGGTGAGTTCCTGCAATGGCAACGCGAGAGGGAAACGGGGCATCTCAACATCCCTCCAGGTGCTCCTTCCCATTAGCGAGTCAGGCCAGGGCCCTCGGGCATCTGAAGAGAGGAGGAGCAGCAGCTGGACACCCCTGGGTCACCCACTGAGGAATCTGAGGCTGTCCTCTCACTCTGAGTCCCCTTTGCCTGTGAGCCCCTCAATCTCGTCCTTTGTATATGCAGGGGGAGCAGCTGGCCCACGAGTGACACTGCAGGGAAAAGTGTGTGCATGTGTGGCAGGACATTTTGGAGTCTCGTGCAAGCACTCTCACACACACGCAGATCCTTCACGTATCATAATCACCTCACTGCTGCTTGCTGGGGTTCATATTCAGTTGTCCATCTGACCTGTATCGTCACATGGTCTGGTTCGCTTTTTTGTCAGCTCCCCAGTCCTTCCCCCTCCCCCAGTCACTCATTTTCTTTCCCTCATCACAGTTGACGCCCCTCCCCCACCGCACCCCTGACATCACCTTCCACCTCCCCTCCGTGACCTACCAGCCACAACCCTTTTCCTTCACGTATGTTCAGGTGAACATGCACATTCCCTTCCTTCCCGAAAATCCCACCCCCAACCACATTCACCTCCCCGACCCCTCCTTCCCATCCCCAGGGTCCGTGTCTGCCTCCGAGTCCCCGCTAACCACCCTCGCTCCCTTCTACCGATACCGTCAAACACTCACCCTCCCTCCCTACCACCTCATTCTGCCTCTGTCGTTCTCACCCTTCCTCTATACCCTGCCCACCCTCAGTTCACTCCCCAGGAGGCAGGCATGGACCTATCAGACCCCTCCCTTTCACGTTCACCTGCACATCCCCCCCTCTGGACCCCTACCTTCCCAGAACCCCTACCCCCCGGAACCTCTTCCCCCCAGAACCCCATTCCCTCCTCCACCTTTGTCCTCTCAACCCCCTGGACTCCACCCTCCACTTTGTCCCTCCCTCTTCCTGACTTCTTCCTCTGCCCTGACTTCTTCTGCCACCCTTAGACCTTCCCCCCTCCGGACTCCTTCCTCCAGCCTCACCTCTTCCTCCAGCCTTACTCCTTCCCCATTCCTGACTCCCTCAGACACCCTTTCTTCTTCCTCCAGCTTTATGCCTTCCCCCTTCCCGACTCCTTCCTCCACTTTTACTTCTTCCTCCACCCTTACTCCCTCCCCTCTCCACACTCCTTCCTCCCAACCCCCCACCCCCGGATTCCCTCCCCTCTCCACACTCCTTCCTCCCAACCCTCCACCCCCAGATTCCCTCCCCTCTCTGCACTCCTTCCCTTCTCCACACTCCTTCCCCCTGGACTCCCTCCCCTCTCCACATTCCTTCCTTCCCCTGTACTCCCTCTCATCTCTGCACTCCTTCCCCTCTCCGTACTACTTCCTTTACACCTTCCAACCCCCCCTTACACCTACCTCCCCAGTTTCCGTCTTCTCCCCTGTTACCCCCTCCTCCCCCCATACTCCCTCTGCCTCTTAACCTCACCCCCCCCGACACTTCATTCCCCCCTCCCAACCTCACCCCCTGACACTTCATTCTCCCCTCCCAACCTCACCCACCCCAATACCTCTTCCTCTCCCAGCCAATACTAGGCCTTGCCTTCCCACCCCCTCGACCATCATCCGTTGTGAGCATAATTGGGGACTATCCAACTTCTGTAAGCTGCTTCACAGCAAAGCCATGTCCGTGAGAATCCACCCGGCATGCCATGGATGTTTATCTAGTTGGTGTCAGGCTCCAGCATCTTCTGCTCCTTGGAGGATGTCCATGGTATAAGAAAGGCCCTGGCGGGTAAGTCCCAACTTCTGCACGTCACACTTATCAAGATGTGATGTACAACAGTGTATTTTCCTGCCAGCTTGTGTGGATGATCTAAAGGGTGGAGGAATGGGTCCGGCGGGCTGGCCTTATAATGATATGCTGATGTATTACAGTGAAGTTCTCAATGTCCAGTGGTGGGGAATGCGGCTCACCATCGATGGGCAAAGCAGAAGATCGTAAACTGGTTTCACGATGTCGTGAATCCAATTTATGGCCTTCTCACCATATTCACGCCTTCACACCACCAAACACGCCCAACGCCAGCGAGCACGGACAATTCCACCCAACGGCTCCTGCAGTCTCTGGTTAAAGTGTACCAAAAGGCAATTGCTGTAATTGCACCTTCCTCTTTTCTCTCAGCTCTGACTCTATTTCAATGTTGTGACCCTAAGCAGTTTGAGGGTGACACTGAAAGGGCCCCTCAGACCATCCCTGGCCTCCTCCCACACTGCCTCAGACCCCTACCGTACAGACTCTTTTCCAATTTTGATTTCAAACTGCACAACAACTTAGGGCTTTGAAGGTGGTGGTGCTGCATTTTTATTTTGAGAATAGCTTCGACCTTCCCCTTGTCAGTGTTCGGGTCCCTCCAATCTTCCTAGAACCCCACTGTGTGCAGATAGAGCTTCCTCCCATTATATTCCAGCCCCCACCGCCCAGTAATCCTGGATCCTACTGTAACTGTGGACGACGTTCCAAACCTCCCACCGGAACTGTGTTCCCATGCCCAATGTAGAGCTCGCTCCTCCCCACCTCGAGGCTGTGCGCACAGTCATGTACTGAGAACACCCACCCCCCAGGATAGCTTTCAGAACCTCTCTTTTTATTACGGAATCCCCATTTACAGGCTGCAGAGGCCTCCCCTAACCATGACCATCCCTTCCACAGCCCAGTACTGAGCCACTCAAACCCATGGCCACCAACTGTAAAACCATGGCCACGCCCTGCACACCAAGCTGTGCCTTATTGCAATTGAGCACATGTGCCTTGCCCCTGCCAGGAGCTATACTATGATGTCCATGCCATGTATAGCCCTGTAGCATGACCCACAAAGCCCCAGGACTGCCTTTAATCTCTCACCCTGACTATGAGGTGCACAAAGTCCCATGACTGCCTTTAATCTTTGACCCCAACCTCTTGGCCCAATGAGCACCCCCATTCCTTCTTTATGGATGATAACGCAGTCTCCCTCTGCCCCCCCCACAAATAGTCTTTGTGCAGCCCATCCCTCATGGGCAAGCCTTTCCCCTCCCCCACCTCTGTGAGTCTCTGTGCAACCCATCCCTCTTGTGCCACACTAACACATACACCCCTCGTATTCTGGAGTCTGCGTGCATCCCCTCCCGTTCATACGGTTCAATTCACATCCACCCCCTTCTGTGTCTGCATTCTAGTTTTCCATGCCAGGCTCCAGATTTCCCAACCTCGGTCTCCCCTCTGCCTGCCATCGTCTATCCCCACTCTCCAACCCCACCATAGCCCATCGTCCACATGTATCCTTCCTCTTTCACCCACTCTCCAATCCCACCATTGCCCATTGTTCACGTGTCTCCTTCCCCTTTCATCCCCTCTCCAACCCCATCATTGCCCATTGTCTCCCCCACCCCGTCTCTCAACCTTCCTCTTTCCCCCCTCCACCCCAGTTGCAATGCTGGTCTCTGTCTCAGAGTGCAGCCCTGCCTGAGCCGGGCAGAAGACACCCTCCCAGAGTATGGAGGAAGCCAGTGAGCAGACCAGCCCTAGGCCCTGGACAGTGTAGAGCCTCACCAGCATTGGTGAGAACCCGGAGCAGCACTGCTACAGATAGGCTTTGAATATTGCACTCATTTCAAGTCACGAGTGAAGCGAGCAGCTGCACACCACTTATTTCCAAGCGTGATACACACTGGCCTATTTTGCTGCTGATGTAGTGCAAGATTGGAAGGGGGAATGTCATTCCAGTAAGTGGCGTTTTAATGAATGTTCATGACATGGTAATGCATGCAATCAGCATTCCCAACATGGATCAGCGGGAAACCCAACCCGCCATTAGCCCGCCATGAAGGTGCTGAAGGGAAAACTCTGACCTCATTTCCTGCCAGTGGAAATCTGATTTTTGGCCTCACTCCAAATTTTCCACTCCCGCCCACCACAAAAGCCACCACTGGCATGACTGGAAAATCCTTCCCACAGTTTCACAACCATTGAGCTGTGTCAACACTCATTGGGCACTGACAAAGCTACAAAATAATTCTAATATTCAAGCGCCTGAATTGTGGTATCAGACAGGTGGTGAGATTGGTCTGCAATCAAATTGCAAAACACCTCCAATGACTCAGCAAACTGAGATAACTCACCTGGTAAAGAGAGCCAAAAAAATACTCACTGAAAAATAAAGCCTGGTGGAGATTCCAAAAACATCCTCACTTCTTGCATCACTGAAAGCCTGGTGAAAAACAGAGTAACATCTTCAACTCAGAGTACTCACAGCTGTTTCAGCATTCTGCATAACAGAGTTTAGATGTTCGTCAGGACCCATACAACGCCGAATTCTTGGTACACATTCTCACATGATTCCTTTGTTATTGCCAGATCTTTGTCCACTCACTTAATCTATCCAAATCCCTTTGTAGCCTCCTTACATCCTCTTCACAACTTACTTTCCTACCTTTCTTTAAGTCATCACCAAATTCAGTCCCTTCATCCAAGTCAGTTATGTAAATTGTAAAGCATTGAGGTCCCTTCACTGATCCCTGTGGCCCACCACAGGATGTAATATCCTGCCAACCAGAAAATGTCGCTAACTTACAGATGAAGAAGGTGATAACGTACCAAATGATACCGGTGTCTCAAGACCAATCATTTTTTGCAGACTTCTCCCATTAACACTCCCAGACAACAAAGACCTTTTGACCTTTTGAAACTAGAGATTGACACCAGATCTTTTCTTATTAGAGTGAAAATTCTCACAGCAAATGCCTGACCTGATTTTAGACCCCAGGTGCAGGCAGGTCCTTCCTAAATAACCAAATCACAGCCAACCCTCCAGCTAGGTATTTCTTACCCTCACTTGCGGTTGACAGAACCACAGGAAGGAGGAATAGCACTCAAGATACTCCTGATGACCTTGAACAATTATACCACTCACTTGCCCATGGGCATCAAAATATTAAGAGGTCACTCAGGTTATGCAACAAGCACCGATACCCAAGGATCTGACCCACCGCCAAAGGATCAATGTGAGCAACAGAAAAAAATCTGCATTAGAACCTCAATGTATACTCACAATGAAAAGGGAAACTGGAATAGAAATGAAGTGGGAAAGGGTGTAAGTACCAATGGTTCCTCTAAACTGTGCAGCTGCGCAGTCACTCAGCATTCCAGCACACAGGGAACAAGCAAGCCGCACAGTACCAACATTCCCTTTAAGATGCATGCATTTTAAGCAGCCGCACAACAATCTTAAAGGGAATGCACAGTGCAACAAATAGCAAAGTGAAATGGCAGATGAATTGAACAGGTATTTTACATCAGTCTTCAGGATAGAGGATACAAGTAACATCCCAGAAATAGCTGCAAATCAGAAAATGGAAGGGAGGGAGGGGCCCAAGAAAATTACAAACAGCAGGGAAGTGGTGCTGAGCAAATTGTTGGGGCTGTGGGCTGACAAGTGCCTGGGTCCTGACGAATATCACTCTACGGTCTTAAAAGAAGTGACAAGTGAGGTAGTTGATGCATTGGTTTTGATTTTCCAGAATTTTCTAGAGTGGGGAGGGTTCCATTAGCTCAGAAAATAGTGAATATAACTTCTTCATTCAAAAAGTCCCAGAGGCAGAAAGTACGAAACTACAGTTAGCTTAACATCTGTCATAGGGAAAATGTTAGAAGCTATTATTAAAGGCATTATAGCAGGGCATTTAGATACATTCAAGGTAATCAGGCAGAGTCAGTGTGGTTTTGTGAAAAGGAAATCAAGCTTAACCAATTTATTGGAGTTCTTTGACGAAGTCACGTGCTATGAATAAAGGAGAACCGGTGGATGTACTGTACTTGGATTTTCAGAAGATATTTGATAAGGTGCCACATCAAAGGTTATTGTGGAAAATAAAAGCTCATAGTGTAGTAGGTAACATATTGGCATGGATAGAAGATTGGCTAGCTAACAGGAAACACAGAGTAGGCATAAATGACTCATTTTCTGGTTGGCAGGATGCAATGAGTGGTGTGCCACAGGGATCAGTGCTGGGGGCCTCAATGTTTTACAGTTTATATAACTGACTTGGATGAATAGACTGAAGATATGGTTGCTAAACTTGCTGATGACACAGAGAGGTAGGAAAGCAAGCTGTTAAGAGGATGTAAAGAGGTTACAAAGGGATTCGGATAGGTTAAGGGAGTGGGCAAAGATCTGGCAAATGAAGTATAATGCTGGAAAATGTGAAATTGTCCATTTTGGCAGGAAGCATAAAAAGAAACTTATTATCTAAATGGTGAAATATTGCAGAGCTCTGTGAGCAGAGGGATCTGGGTATCCCAGACCTTGAATTGCAAAAGGTTAGTATGCAGGTACAGCAAGTAATTAGCAAGGCTAATAGAATGGTATTTTTTATTGTGAGTGGAATACAAAAGTAAGGAGATTACGTTCATTTCTACAGGGCATTAGCAAGACGATATTTGGAGTACTGTGTACAGTATTGGTCTCCTTATTTAAAGAAGGATGCAAATGCATTGGAAGCGATTCAGGGAAGGTTTACTAAACTAATACCTGGAATGGGCGGGTGTCTTGTGAAGAAAGGTTGGACAGGCTAGGCTTGCATCTGATGGAATTTAGAAGAGTAAGAGGTGACTTGCTTGAAACATAGAATATCCTGAGGGACCTTGACAGGGTGGATGTGGAGAGGATGTTTCCTCCTGTGGGTGAATCTAGAACTAGGGGTCACTGTTAAAAATAAGGGGTTATCCATTTAAGACAGAAATTAAGAGAATTTTTTGCTCTCATAGGGTCGTGAGTCTTTGGATCTCTCTTTCTCAAAAGGTGGTGGATGCCTTTGCATATTTTTAAGGCAGAGGTAGATAGATTCTTGATAAACAAGGGAGCGAAAGGTTATCGGGGCTAGGTGGGAATGTGGGGTTGAGGTTACATTCAGATCAGCCATAATCTTATTGAATGGTGGAGCAGGCTCGAGGAGCCGAGTGGTCTGCTCCTGCTCCTAATTTGTATGTTTGTATAGAAATTAGAGAGAACATTGGTGAGCACCAAAAACTTAACTACAATGAACAAAAAGATTGGGCCATTTAGCAAGGTAAAAAAACAATGTTATGCCACACTGCTGTCGCTGTCTTGGCCATTTATGACTTTGTCAAACTTTAAACCCCAAACCCCCAATATCAGTATAGTGTACCGCAATTTGCATACATACAAAACAGCATCTCATTCCCATCAGGGGTAAAGGGATCATATCAAAATGACAGATACACTGAACACCAGACTCTTAATTCAAGCAGTTTGACCTACGCCATACTAAGCTGTACATAATTCAATTCCAAGGGAAAAAACATGCTTCACAGAAAGTAAGCCTCACACCCTTAAGTAAATGGGAATGGGGACACAATAATCCCAAGCAATCTTCTGGTTAACTAAAAACCATGCAGCCTAAAGCTTGTTCAAAGGGGCAGAATGCCATATTAACATGTCTGCCAAAGTTGCCTATATCAAAAATATATTTTGTATCAAAGGGCACAAGTGGGACAAACACTGGCTGCACCCTATTCATTTCAAAGCAATGTTGGCCACACTAATCCATAAAACAATTTGTCCTATTCTCTGGAGACAACCACTCTCTCTTCCATTTTTTTATAGGGCAAACAATGCAAAATCCACAATACAGAATGTGTATTTTTTTCATTCATTCACAGGATGTAGGCATCACTGACAAAGCCAACATTTACTGTCATTCCTTTAGAATGGATTGCCTTGGCAGGTCATTTCAGAGGGCAGTTAGGCTTCACATTGCTGCATGTCTAGAGTTGCACATTGACCAAGCCAGGTAAGGACAGCAGAATTCCTTTGCCAAAGAACAACAGACAGCCAAATGGGTTTTTGCAGCAATCTGGTAGTTTTATGGTCATCAATAATTAAACTAATGTTTTTTTTTAATCCCAGATTTAGTTAATAAATTGAATGTGTATGCCTTGAATGAAGACTCTGCTGCAATAGGGATGTCAACATTCCTCACAATTACCTCACTAATGGAAGGCACAGCTCTCATGATGGAGACCTGAATTGTTCCTTCCACCTGCCATTTGGACAAATTCCAAAAGGTCATGGGCCAACCAGGACAAACCAGCAGACCAGAGCGATCCAAGTGTAGTGCAACAACTTGGGCCTGATGGATGTTTTCAAGAGCCTGCTATCTATAGAGTGTATATTGACAGAAGTCATTATCTACGATTGACTATTTCTTCCTAAGGCAATCACATATACCAGAAATCATACTCTGTAACTTAGAGCCTCTGGTAACCTCAGATCATGCCCCACTTGCACCTCAATCTATTCAAGCTGAAGTTGGGCAGTTGAAAATGGGAGCATATTTGAGGTAGTTTTTAGAGACATAATTTTTCAGACCCTACTCTTCCTGATTCCTATCGAAACAGTAGTGTTGGCATGGCATTTGAATGGGCTACAAATGATTGATTATAGTTCATAAAACAATATCATGGAATTTTACAGCAGACAAGGACATTCAGCCCTTTGCACCTATGTCAGATCTTTATAAAGATCTATTCACATCCATTCCTGAAAGATCTGCTATCGATTCAGCATTTATAAAAGCTCACAAGTGGTCAGTACTGATCTGACATCAAATGGTGCAATTGGGAATGAGCATTGATCACAGGTGATTGAAACATATGAGATGCTGAGGGGTCTTCACAGGGTAGAAGTGGATGTTTGCTCTTGTGGAAAAATCTAGAACTAGGGATCACTGTTTAAAAATAAGGGGCCACCCATTTAAAACAGAAATGAGGCAAAATTTTTTCACTCAGAGGGTTGTGAGTCTTTGGAACTCTCTTCCTGGAAGGGTATTGGAAGCAGAATCTTTGAATATTTTTAAGGCTGAGATGGATAGATTCTTGACAAGTATGGGGGTGATAGGTTATTGGGGGTGGGTGGGATGCAGATTTCTGGGTATCATCAGATCATCCATGATCTTATTAAATGAGGGAGAAGGCTCGAGGGGCTGAATGGCCTAATCCTGCTCCTTGTTCGTATGTTCATACGTTCGTGTGTCCGTAAACACTAGTCCCAATCTCTTGCCCTTTCCCTGAATCTCTATCAGTTTTTCGTTTTAAGTAAAGGGGAGACACAGTGGCATAGTGGTATTGTCACTGGACTAGTAGTCCAGAGACCCAACATAATGCTTTGGGGACCTGGGATCGAAACCCATCATGGCAGATGGTGAAATTTGAATTCAATAAAAACCTTCAATTAAAATTCTGATGATGGCCACAAAACCATAGCCAGTTGTCACAAAAATCCATCTGGTTGGCTAATGTCCTTTAGGGGAAGAAATCAGCCACCCTTACCTGGTCTGGCCTCCATGTGACTCCAGGCCCACAGCAATGTGGTTGACTCTTAAATGCCCTCTGAACAAGGGCAATAAATGCTAGCAGTGATGCCCACATCCCATGAATGAATAAAAAAAACTTATCCAGCTCCCTGTTCAAAAGCTATTATAGATTCTGCTTGTATCACTATATTGCGTAGAAGCGGAAAGTGACAGACAAGCATACAATTATTACTATTATCAGAGGAACTCCTAAGTCACAGACATTGTCTAAGTTAGCAATTCATAATAGAAAAGATGCAGTTGTTAATAGTCGAATTATAGGTCTCAACTGAAATAAACCATTGAAAGTTAAAGCTTCAGTTTGTCTTTTTAGGGACAAAGTAAAGAAAAACTCAGGTCCTCTTGGAAAGCGAGGAGGAAACCGTTATCTCAATTCAGTAACTAACTGATGCAAGCTGGGCAATTCTGTAAACTGTACATGCACAACATGTACAGAAACTGTCTTCAACTTCTCCAGGGGCAGAATTTTCTGCCTGTTGAGCGGGCGGCAGCAGGACTGCAATGAACACCGGATCCAATGGCGACCCAGCGGCCTGTTTTAAAAAGCTGCTGCAGCCTTTCAGAGGCTGTGAATCTTGGCCAGTGGAAGGGCTCCCCAGAGCGCTGCTGGTGAGCAGGCCAGGCAGGAGGGGAGGGCAGGGGAGGTACTGTGTCCTCATTTTTCTGATGACTGCCTTCCTGCCCTCCTCGAGGAGATGGCAGCGCGGCGGGAGGTCCTGGCACCCCAGGACAGGAGGAGGAAGCCCCACCATATGACCAAATGTGCCTGGGAGGAGGTGGCAGAGGTGGTGAGCTCCTACGACATGGTGCGACACTTCAACGACCTGTTGCGCTCAGGAAGGGTGAGTACCATGTTAACATTGGTCACTTAACCCAGCAGATAGACTTTCCCCCGCCCCAACCCCCCACCCCCAAGTCTGAGTGTATTGGCTACATTAAATCATTGAAGGCGTGTTTCCATCACTGGATGAGCCAGCAGATATTGCCCATGCCAAGGTCACCCCGTGAGGCTAGTAAAGTGATGGGTTCTGCCCCCGCAGCATGTGGTACACTGAGACCCACATTACTGGTTTGGGGGCAACCTGGAAGAGCTGCACCCAGGCGCAGTGCTGGAACTCCAGGACATGTCAAACTCAGGGTGCTGACTTGCTGGGAGGGGAGCTTCAAGTGGCGTGGCAACGAACCATCTGCTGTTCTCTGCGCTCCACGTGCTTGCGCCTCCTTGCTATGGAAGCTTAGACCGTGTGGTGCCTGATGTGATGTAGGCAACATTTGGCCAAGGTGGGGATGGGGGTGGGGACAGGCCTAGCATCTTTGTGTGAGTGTTTGGCAGCAGCGGGCTGAGGAGGCACTGGAGCCCTGCAAAGTCCCACTCTCGTTGGGGTGGGCCATCCATGAATAGAGTACAGGTACAAGTAGCACTAATCAATGCTCTTCTCTCCTTTTCAGGAGAAGAATGCACATAATGCCGCCGAGCAGGTGAGGACTGGTGGAGGGCCAGCCCAGGTTTCAATTTTCAGCCACTTCGAGCAGGAGGCCCTAGAAGCGACATTCTCCCAGTTCCACCAGTGTCGATGAGGCTGGGGTGACGTGAGCAAATACGTTTGCCCAGCACTGAGGTCACCCTTATTCTCCCAACAGCCATGGCAGTGCTGAATGTTCAGTGATTGAAGTTTGCAGCATGGCTTGATTATTGCTTATGGAAGGATGAGTGCATAATGATCCGGGGGACAGGGATGCACATTGACATTGTCTCCACGTTAACTGACCCACTGTCCTTATTCTTTTTTTCAGCATCAGCGGAGCACGGCCAGGAGGAGGAGCAGCAGAGGCCCCCTCTCACACCTGAGGGCCCTGAAGTCACAGACTCACCAGCGTCACACCATCTCTGTCAGGCAGGCACCAGCGCAGAAACTAGCACCTCGGTGAGAATTAGAACATCAGCTAGTGTCCTGGGGCACAGTAGTGAAGGCACTTCACAGTCACTGGAGGAGCTGGCAGAGACAGAGAGTGCCGATGGCTCCAGAAGTCGGAGGACTGCAGGGGACCAGGCACATGCTCAGTCGGTGCCTGATGATGTACCTCTGGAGTCGTCCACGATGCAGCAAATGCAGGAAATGCAGTCGGGTGTGCAGGAGCATCTGGTGGAGATACATGAGGCTATGCTTGGCTTGGTCTCCTTGGTGGAGGACTCTAAGTGGACTACTGCCAAAGCAATGAGCCTCATGGCTGAGCGCCATGCGTCCTCCATGGAGAGAGTGGCGAGTCTCGTGGAGAGGCTCCTCCAGAAGACCAATCAGGGCTTCCTGAGGATGCACTCAGACCAGCAAGCCCTCACATCGGCATTGACCCCAGCTGGTCAGTGCCAATGTGGAAGATGGTCTGGGCACCAAGTTTCCCAGCTCGGTGCCCATCCATCTACAGTGAGCAGGGAGGTCCAACGTTGGCGCAGCAGCTGCCTGCCTCTCTGCGGGCTTCTTTCAGGGAACTCCGGATGAGGGTGGTAGCTCCTCCGCCACTCTGCCAGTGACCACTGCATCCGGTGAGATTGTGACGACTGGGGAGATGCCAGCTGTGGAACTGGCAGCTCCCTCCCAGGCAAGGCCAACACAAGCTCCACGGGCCAGAGGACGGCTGCCAAGGTCATCGAGGCGAACAGGACGGCAGAGTCAGCAGGCTGTCTCAGATGCCACTCCCAGCAAGGTGGCAGCACCAAGACGTAGCACCCAAAAATGTAAACATAAGGCACACCACGGGTTTATCACTAGTGCTTTTGTGTTGGCTCACAATGAGGTTTTTATGAGTTGGTGTGATTTTTAACACCTTTGGCATTTTGTTTTCTTAAGTTCGCTTAGTTGTAATATTAAACTCAGACATGTCAACATGTGGGACATTCAGCTTTATTAACAAGGCCCTTAGTTAATGTTCCTGTCCAGACAGATTTTGCACTCTGGTATCCAGTATGGAGCCTGCAGCCCTGGCTTGTCCTGGAGGTCCATATGTGTGCGCTAGCTGTAGGTTCATTGGATTAAAGCCTCCCAGATGTCCCTGCCTCCCTGGAGTATGTCTGGGCCAGCGTCTACCCCCTCAGCATTTCCCTGTGCATGCTCATCCTCGGATTCACTGCTGGACTCATCTTGGGCAAATGCCTACATCGTCCACCGCGTCCCCCTTTTCCAGCGCAAGATTGTAGAGAGCGCAGCATGCAACTACTATCACCGACACACAATCTGGGGGGGTACTGGAGTGTGCCCCCCTGAGCGGTCCAGGCATCGGAAGCACATCTTGAGAAAACAGATGGATCTCTCCACCACAGCCCTAGTGTGCCATGGCTCCTATTGTAGTGTTGCTCAGCTTCTGTTCTTGGATGGCAGAGAGGCGTCATGAGCCACCTTCTGAGGGGATAGCCCTTGTCACCCAGCAGCCATCCGTCCAGCCGGGCTGGAGCACTGAAGAGCCCCAGCACCTGGGAGTGTCTGAGGATGTAGGTGTCGTGGGAGCTGCCTGGGTACCTTGCACAGACTTGTAGAATCTGCATCCTGTGATCTCACACTATCTGCACGGTCATGGAGTGGAAGCCCTTCCTGTTGATGAAGGCACTGGGCTCATCTGCTGGTGCCTTGATGGCCACATGTGTACAGTCTATTGTACCCTGGATGCGGGGGAAGCCAGCAATGGCCGCAAAGCCTCTGGCTCGCTGTGTCTGGCTTGCCTGGTCCCAGCGGAAGTGAATGAAGGTCAATGTATGCCTGAACAGAGCGTCTGTGACCTGCTTGACACAAGTGTGGACAGCTGATTGGGAGACACCGCAACGATCACCCACCGAGCCCTGGAAGGAGCCAGAGGCAAAGAAGTCGAGGTCAGCTGTGACTTTTAGAGCCACTGGCATGGGGTGTCCACCCACACAGTTAGCGGAGATCTCAGGCCCAATCATCTGACAGATATAGTTGACTGTCTCCCTTGATAGATGGAGCTTCCTTCGGCACTGCACCTCAGACATATTGAGGTAGCTACTTCACCACCTGTATACCCTGGCAGCAGGATAGTGGCATCTTCTGTGGCCCCATCCGCCTTGGTCTACCACTTGGCCCTGTGCCTGTGCCTGCGCCTGTCCTCCCAAAGGTGGCTCCCCTGGAGGCTGAATGTGCAGTCCTAGCCTCCTCCCCTTTCTAGCCCTCCCTTCCTCCTCAGAGGAGGTGCCTCCAGTGGAAAGTTCAGCTCCCATTTCCAAGCTAAAGGAAGGCTTCCAGAAACCTGTAGGCCCAAAAAAGATTCTTCACTGCAGAGTGCTGACCTGAAGGTTGTGAGTCCAGACCAAGCAGCTGGTATGTGTTTTGAAGTACTGCAGATCACACAGGCAAATAGCAGTGACTTTGAAAAAAACAATATTTAACAGAGCACACTCATGACCCCACTGACCCCTCTTATCCTGCCCACGGATGAGATTTATACAACTGTGTCCTACCCGCCTGCCCGTTGCATCAATGCGCTGACCCAGAGATTGCACGGGCACCGAAAAATCACCGTCGATTGGTGCTTCAAGGGCCTTAAGTGGCCCATTAATTAATAGCAGGTGCGCATCGGACATCAACGTGTGCCCGCCCAACAAAATATCGCGATGGCGCACGGTGACATTGGGACACTTGCCCAATGTCACCACGCGTCACTTTACGTGCAGGCATGTGGCGACCACCCCCGCACACCAATGGGAAAACTCTGGCCCAGGACAAAGTAAGAATCCAGTTGAGTCCAGGCTTTTGGGACTGACTGAGAATTTCAGGTAAAAACATTACTGAAGGCATTAAATTTCACAAAGACCTATCCAATTAATATACCTAAATCATGCTACAATGTAAACTTCTAATTTTGTTTGAAACCTTACTTTGGAGATTAGCAATTTCAGTTACTGAGAAAAATGGCAGAGGGAACATTTTGAATAATTAATTGGAAAAGATAATACAGCACCATGTAATGCTGTTGCAGGGTGCTATTGCAGGTCATTGATCAGATTAACAGTCTCCATAGGCATTTCAAGGAAATGTAAGAAATAACTGGAGACTTTAACATTGTAATTTCTACGGGCAATCATTACACAATTTAATGGTGCATGCATCCTTATTGTAGTCTATTAAACATAGGTAAATATCTTGCATAAATTTGTTTACAGAAAAACTGCAGAACACAATAAATAAACCCAAAACTATATACTATTGTCCCTTTCTTCATTCAATATAATACTTATCAAAAGTATGAACATTTTAAAACACGTGATATAGTACAGATTGTCATTAGTATCTTGTTCTGCCCTATTTGGCCTCTCAGATAGATGTGAAAAATCCCATGGCACACTGTCAAGGACGAGTTAACAGGACAGTGCCCTGTCAATCCATCCCTTATCCCTTAACCAACGTGGCTAAAACAGATTACCTGGTCATTATCTCAGAGATGCTCTTTGGGATCTTGCTGTGCACAAATTGGTTGCCACAGTGCCTACATTACAACAATGGCTCTGCTTAAGGATTTTCCTTGGTTATGAAAGCGCTTGGGGACACCGAGGTCCACTAAATAACTACTCTTTGTCGGGTGTCCCCCAGTAAAGTTGGTTAGGATGAACATACTGTAGAGGTTATTGGCAAAATATTACCAATTGAATTAGTCAAATGCAAATGGGGCAAAAAAAGTCGCCTGTCAAGGACTTTAGTGTGCTCTCGTGACGTCATTACGTTAAATGTGGTTTATTTAAAGTTGTCAGGATAAGGATGTGAAAGAACTATTTCCACACTAGGCGGACCCCTTCATTGCTGCTGACTGCTTCAACTGGCGTGTTTCATGGCAGTCTCCTCGCAAGTCTTCAGTGTGAGAGCTAGCAGTGAGATCAGTTCAACCCTCTGAAACTTGACAAACCTGAACAGAAACTTCAAACAATACTTGGACTGGAAGAAGCAAGAGACGCCAAAAGGTGGAGTATGTTGTGCTATCCAATTAAATCTCTTAACATTTATTCATGTCAGAATATTAGTGTCAGTTCATACCTTTCTGTGAACTGCAGCTAACTTGCTATTTCTCCGAAAGTCGGCGTCGGGACACTTACTGATTGTCCTTTTTTAAAAAAATAGTCTGTATTTTAAGTAGTTTCGGTATATTAGACATGAAGATGATGTGCTGTCAGATGAATAGAGAATTATTTCTCTTCTCTTTCAAAATAGGAATTCAGGTGAATTTTAATACTGGAGATTTGCGGCACATCTGCCTGTTCCTACTGATTATACCTATTAAGTTTATGGCCAGCATTGTACAATAGCCCTTTTCATGAATTCTCAAAGTCAATCGGAGCTCGTTAGCTGTTGAAAAAGAGCAAAAAAAAATAAATGGACCAGTATTCACTTTTTGTTTGTAATTCTGCAAATGCGTTCAGGGAACCGGCAAGTACTTCAGTGGCAGAAAGCCAGGTAGTCTGGGTCACGTTTAACTTGTGCCAAACGTTTCATACTCCTGTCTGGGAATAGGTCGAAGAGTATTTTTATTTTATTTTATATATATTATAACATGAAACTACTACCGAAATATTCCTCAGGTGCTGGTCATACAATTTAGTCCTTGACATATTGTCCTGGAGTGTGTTGTATTCTCTGCGGATTGAAAATAGTAGAGATTTACAAATCTCAATCTGGGATTTAATCGGCATATTGATGTGATTTTACTGAGATTTTGTTTATACAGCAGCAGTGTTTCAATTATTTAATATTTTCTCTATCCAAAACTTATATAAATACAAATTAATATATAATTCTAATAAATGTAAAAATGCAAAGATAAAACCCATTTTAAAGTACAGGTTCCACAAATAAATGTCCTTTAGTTGAGTTTTATAGCATAAAGGGGAGATATGTAGTCTAGGGTGAATATTAAAGCAATTTATTATATTTGAAAATCGCAGCACATCTTTACAAAAATACTAAAAAAATGTTCAATTTCCACTTCATTCTCTAGGAGGCCTCTTGGAACTTGCCTTTTCAGACAAATTATTTCTCCATCTGCTCCCCATTACCTTCAGATACAGCTGGCTGCCAGCCACCAGCTGGGACTTAACACAGTTTTGTCTGTAAATGTGTTGTTTCAAGTTATTTACCATTATGATAATTTTTCTTCAGGTCCTTTCAGCGTCTGCTTTTTTTCTTTTTAGTTATATAAACATGATTTCTAAATATAATTCAGAAATATGCTCGACTAGACTTTTTTAAGAGCTTGTTTTTTGGAGATGAGATACATAAGTAATGGCAAGTTCATCTTTGACTGCCTGTAACAGTTACCAGCAGTTCTGGAAAGGAGATGTCTAGGGGGGTCTATGCTTCTGACTTTGTGGCAAAATGCTCATAACAAAAGGTTATTCAAGGTGTCAGTCTTCAAATACAGCCAAGACTAAATACACTACAGTATATCCACAATTCCACTTGGAAAAGGGATTTTCAATTAGCTTGGGTCACATTAAAATGACTCTTTTAATCTGTGTTCAGATCATCACCACTGTAATGATTTACCTTCTAATTGCATACTTAACAATTGAGTTTAATTCCTATTTCACAAATGCAGTTTTAAAATTGTCTGCAATGAAGTGTGTTTTAGAATGTTGTATATGGCAACATAGTTTAGATTTAATTGTGGAGTATTTGATTTCTATGAATTATATCTATCTGCCAGATTTCTTGGATGAAAAAATGATTTTGTGTCTACACAAAATTCCCCATCTCCTGCAAATGCAAGCTAATTAGTTTTCCCCAGATGTAATTGACTTCAGTTTAAGATATCATGGGCTATAATTTGTCAATTTTATCAAAAAAAAGACGTGAGTAAAATGGCATGTAATGTTGGAAAAAAAAAGCTCTAATGCACTATTTCTCCATGTTCGGTGCTGCTCTGGGACTTCCTGCTCCTCCAAAAATGGGCTAATGAATATTAGCAAAAAATAAGTGAGAGGCAAAGCAGATTTTGTCCTTAGGACCAAGAATTATGAACTTAAGCAGCGCTCTGGAAACTGCAGCCAAATCAAAAAAAATCACTCCACATCAGAACTGGAATTAATGAGTTCAGCAAGGGAATAGAATTCATAGCAATAGAATAGCAGTAACATAAGTGACCAGCACACTGAAGGTTTTGTTTGTCAGAAACCATGAGTGCAGTGACACTTGCAGTTATATCACAGTGGAGTGGAAGGAGGCAGTGACCTGGGAAAACAAAGGATATCAGACTTGCAGCAGGTACTACCCTAAGTAGAAGATTTACCACAACAGTGTCAGATAGCAGGGCATGAGGCTAAGACTTAGTCTTACAATAGAGACTATGACTGAAATGTGCCACTTAGTCAACAAAGAATGGCAGGTACAGTCGGCAACCTGTAATGTGCCAGTGAAGGTAACCTCTTTCCTCAACTTTAATGTCACAATTGGCTGTTCTAGGCGTCAATCACAGCATAATGCCAGCATTGTCTTTGCCTAATGGACAAGGAATTATTTTGTTCTGTACAATGAAAGAATCATAGTTGAATTAGTTTTATTCACTTGAGCAGCAATAGGGGTCTATATACTTAATGTGCTTTCCTTGTGCGTTTGCCTTTTGTGTGCTGTGATTGTTTTTGTACTTGTGGGTGTGCTGTATACAAAATACATCCCAATTGTAGCGGTGATACTAAGAAGTGATTGGAGACATAGAAAGCGCTGGATCTCTAAGTCACCTTAATATATGTGTCGGTGGTCTGTTTTGCTATATATAGACCTTGTAGGCTCAATGCTAGGACAGAGTTACATGTTGGAACTGAACTGCTACTGATGTGAGTTCCATCTAGCTACTCCTATGGCCAGTGACACATGATCACTGCTGGATGGCATCCCTGTGTGATCGTGGAACAGTGGGTATTTGTTAGGTTTCAGCAATTCACTTTCAGAGTTGCCTATAACTATCCTCCAATCGATTGAAAATGACCCTTTTTTTTGTGTTTATTATCACAGTGTCCACAGCATTTTTAAGAGATGATCCAATTGTGCCTACAATCTACTCATCTGAGGTCCCAACTGCAAATCCTACCAGGGATATTCCCACTTGGTCAATGGTAGATTACAATGTAGACAAATTATTTTTGGCATCACTCATAGGGGCTGGCAACCTATATCTGGATATTAAGCTCTTCTACATTACCCCAACCATCACCAGTTGTAGTGTGGAGAAAGGCAAATGATTCCACGATACACTCCTGCTGCTTTCGCAGTCTGTACCACTGAGCCCCACATTAACTATCTCTTTAACTACCTAATAATCCCTCACCAGTGCTCCAAGACTCATTGGGTGGAATTTTTACAGGCGGGGAGAGACAGGTTTGGGAACATCCAACATCATCCAGCCCTCTTCTGGGGTTTCAATTGGGCAGTTTTAAAGGCGAGTGGGGAACCCCATGCTGCTGTCGGGAAAGCTATTTAAATATTCTAATAAGCCAATGTTTTAATCAAGGATCTGAATTTAACAACAGTAGACCTATTTCCTGAGCTGTGTGGAATTTGCAAGGGTCATAGGGATGAATGAACAGTGGGGAATGTTACTTCAGTGAATTGACAGGCTGAGAAGCCTTGATGAATAAAATAGAAAAAACTGCAGCCATAGCCAGGTGAGAGGCTGCAGCTCACAGCACCACCTCTCAGAGAATGCTTTCACTGCTTGGCAAGTAACTGTCAACTTCTTGTAAGTCACTTCACCTGCTTTGCACTTTGCCCACCTTCACTCTCTGCTGCCAGCCTTCACTTGGGAGCAGTTTACACAGTTCGACCTTGGGCATCTAGCGAAGAACAAGTGGAGCAGCACACCAACATCAACTGCACCAGGAGCAAACCAGCAGCAGCACCAGCTGCATTATCCTCAGCTGTATGCCACTCCACAGGGCAGAGGGGATGGTTATAATTATTTAGCTTGAATGAGATAGAATCTCATTACAGGGTCTGTAGGCAGAGGATCAGCTTGCAACCTGTGTGAGCATCAGTGCCCCAAAATGCTTAGGTTTTCATGGCAAGCCGTTACTGATATCTGAAGCCTT